>NC_142128.1:100177500-101427500 GCF_024610735.1 Ursus americanus | reverse complement strand
AAGGACGCTCTTTTTGCCCTATTATGAAACAAAGTCCAAATTAAACTGGGGGAAAAAACATACTGCAGCAAGAAATAGAGTGTGCTGTGTGTATTTTAAAAGTACGTGTGTGCTGGAGGGGGTGTTGAAGGGTACATGCTGCCAGGAACGAGCCCGGAGCCACTCCTGTCCCTGACGTGCTGTGACTGCACTACTATGAAGTTTTGGGGAAGGGAAGGCTCCAGCCTGTCACCCTAAAGGGCAACTTCAGCAGACGCTGAGGAGATGGGGGGGGGGACTGCGAGCTGGCAGCTTGAAGCCACATGGAGGGAGCGTCATTAAATGCTAGCAAGTGCTTTTCAAAAAGTGGGGGCGAGGGTTTAAAGTAGGGGTGGGAAGAAACATATACACATTGGCTTACACAAGTGCACAACCTCTCAGGCAGGATACCCCAGAAATTATCAACACTGGGTACTGAGAAGCCGCGGGGGAGGCTGGAAATTCACTGCGTATCCTTTTGAACCTTTTTGAAGCACATAAATATCCTACTATTGAAAAAACAAAAAACCTCCAATTCTCTGCCCGCCAGTCCACGGACATTTTCCACTTTAAAGTACGATGTCCACTCCCAGGTGAGCAGATAGAGTAGTAAGAGTAAAACAGATTTATATACGACTTATCAAATATTAATCTACCAGGAGAGTGCACTTGAAGGCACAGGGCAAACGATAATGTTGTTTTCCGTTTCCCCCCAGCAGGAGACACAGCTATTTCCGACTTTGAGACAGCCTGCTCCACTGCCAACATGGACATAAATATTAAAAATAAGGAAGCCCCCAAATTCCCACTACTCTCCTGCTTCCTATGGTAGAAAACCATGATGGTGGGAAGAGCAATAAGAAAACTAGTTCAACTGATAAGAGGCTAGACGAGGGTGCTGGCAGTGAGTCACTGCATTAAGGAACGCACGGGGGCTCTCGGTAATACAGCAGCAGAGACCAGAGACCGGCTGAACTACATTCCTGAGTCACCAGAAACATACCACAAAAGCGAAACTCCCACGTGCTCTCGGAAACAAGACCCGTCTGACTCGCTCCACGGCAGTGGTCTGGAACAGTGCCTGAA
This sequence comes from Ursus americanus, assembly GCF_024610735.1. Lineage (NCBI taxonomy): Eukaryota > Metazoa > Chordata > Mammalia > Carnivora > Ursidae > Ursus > Ursus americanus. The sequence goes on along the minus strand of NC_142128.1, from coordinate 101,426,396 downwards.
CCAGTCTGAACCCACATCATCTCAACAAACACCGTTTCAGGTGGTCCCGTGGTCATGCTTCTGCGTGTTCTCTACCGGACACTCCATGGCGCTACTTTTCTCAAGACTGGATACCTGAGCCTCTACTTAAGACAAGTCAGGTCTAGAAATGGCACACAGTACGTTCCAGTTACTGCAAACAGTTTTATGTTCCCTATGGCTAAAGGAGAGGGAATGAGGATCTAGCAAACCAGAGAAACGTGTTGTGAATGAATCGAAGGACTACAGGATCGTAGAGGAAAAACCAGCAACCTTTCAAAGGTGTTTTTCCAAGGTTCCAACATCTGTTTCTTCGACGTAAGCATCAGCGATCAAGTGCCCCCTCCCTCAAGTCAGTAGAGTGAGCAGCGTACACGCAACTGAAGACAGTCTACGTGCTGCCTGACTACCCAGCACTGGGACTCCTAACCCATCTGGTAAACCTTTAATCACCGCTAGCTTTTTAAAATTTTGTTTTGCTCTTATGTTCATTCCAGATTTACTCAACTAGCCAAATGCTTGTGGCTACTCCAAGTTATTTCAACAAGCACTTCCTAATTCATGACTTTTGAGGACACTGGCAGTGTCCTACCTGTCTAGCCAACCCATTACCATACTACAGAACTCCTTTTCTATCTTAAATTTAGAGATTCAACCCTCTCCTCTCAGAAATATGAGAACAAAGAAAGCTTAACTTTCAGACCACTGACAATGAAATGGTGTTGGTTCACGAACAATCTGGGGTGAGTAAAGCAACCAATTTCTAAAAATATAAAAAAGACCAACCAACAGAACTGACAATAAAAACAGTGAGTCGAATAAAACAGTTACTATCTAGTAAGTAGTATTAGCTCCAAACAACATCCCCAACTAAGTAATTTGGTTAACAAGACAACCCAATAATCAGACCACTACATTTCCAATCATGCCATTTCACTTGTCCTAGCTGTCACATACAGGACAAAATAACTGCAGAAATATATATATACTGCTATAACATGAATGGAAATATATCCTGCTGATTAGAGAGCATTAAAATATGGCAAAGGGAAGAAAAGAAGCAATGTCAAGATAGGACCCGCTCCAATCTGGTTCAAGTGTTTAAGACAGAAACCTGACTTTACAACATTGGGACTTCATCCTCCCTATCTTTGGCTCTTGTCAGCATACTCAAGCCTCAGCTGCCCACGTGGGAGACTGTCCACACTGCCAATTAGCAACAGATAAAATTTTGAAGCTCAGTTTGGTTCCCCCTTTTACTCAAGGGTACTCCTTCTTCATCCTATTCTAGGATAATTTTGTTTTGTACATTTTTCCTCACGTTGACAGATGAAGAATCCTAAGAATATTATGTAATGCAACCAAAGCAAAATATTACATATTGCTGTTTCAACAATTCTACTTTATTAACATATATGATCAAGAGTTTGACGATATTTTCAAAACATGTACTTACTTATTAGAAAGCAAAACGGTGAGGTGAAGGGTAACATCATCACCGCTGGACACCGTTGGCTTCATTGTCTGAATGTATCTGAGGGCTTGTCTGTGCTCACCCTGACTCATGAAGGCTTGAATAATCTTTGAATGTTGCCACGACACAGGTTTCACGGTAGCTGGGTGAAACAGAAGGTCCAAGCCACTCTGCAGAAAGGACACGAAAACTGCTAAATGCAAATATAACGTGCTGCACTCAGACAAAGCAGACAGCCTTTAAAAAGACAGGCAACACTAAAGCCACAAACAACAGTCTACACATAACTTGCAAAGATCTGCTTTAATCCATGGTATGTTTTATTTTAAGTAAAAGCCTTATCAAAAGCTCCATTCTTCTGAGGTCTCTCTCGGCCACCGACGTCACACACCAATGCCAAGCCCTGCATTCTATAGCAGCGCACCAAACGTCTCACAACTGCCATGTCTGCGCTATTAGTAATTGTGTATTATTTATTTCCTTCTTTAGACAGTACGGGACCTGGGGTCCTGAACTGTTTCATCTTTGTGTTCGCACTGCCTACGGTAGCGCTTGGTAAAGGCTCTAAGTCGGTAAATTACTCCAAAAGTAGACTGTGTCATATCTTTAATATCACATTTAATCCAGCTATACGCTTCTTTCTGAAATTCTAACAGTTTATGAGAGTTTACATTCCAAGTGAACAAACTTACCCCATAGTCATTGTGGTCTATCAGCCAAAACCCCTGAATAAGTTTCACCTGGCCCCAAGGGATGGCAAAGGCAGTGGGAAATGATTCAATGCAAGTATCTGCTTTGTTTGGGAAGGAATACATAATATCGAGCAACAAATAAATGGTCTTTAAGAAAGAGGATTAAGGATAATAACAAGAAGAAAACCTCCTACATACTTATATTAGGTAGCAACAGACTACAGCAGCAAAGAGGCTTAAAGAGACTGGTTTTAGGATTCAGAAAGCCAGAACGGATACCCAAGTCCAGCAGTTTGATTAAACGCAGGTCGAGCCAGTCGTTCACTCTCAACAGTGAGTACCACCACAAAGGAGATGAACTCAGTAGCTCATCAGCAAACTGAAGAGGCAGAACTATGACAAAATTCCATTTATGAAGCAAAATCCAACAGCTTAAGCAAACACATCACGTATCTTATAAATTACGAACAGAACTACACATTTTTAAATTAAGTAACTGACATCAGTACAAAAATATTATTGCAAATACCACCGGGCTCAGACTCGATGCCTAAGGTAATATTAAACTAACTTATCGTGTATTCGTATTGAACACCTAACTTAACCTCATTAAGAAAGACCATTTGACACCTGGGTGGCTCAGTCAGTTAAGCGTCTGCCTTCAGCTCAGGTCATGATCTCAGGGTCCTGGGATCAAGTCCTGCATTGGGCTTCCTGCTCAGCGCAAAGTCCGCTTCGCCCTCTCCCTCTGCCCCTCCCCCTGCTTGTGCTTGCTGTCTGACAAACAAACAAACAAAGAAAACACAAAAAAACCTCAGACAGACCATTTGGCCAGCAATGTTTCAGAGCCGCTGTTGGTAACTCTGATGATGTCCTATACACACACGAGAATCTGAGGAGAGCTGTGGACCCTAGCCCTAGAAAAACCTAAAACAAAATTCTGCAGAGTTTCAGGTTTGCCACAGACCATCTGAACCCAACCAACAGATCCTGCATTAACCTTCCTTTAAAAAAACTGCAAATGTGCAACTGAGACTGGATTAGGCATGCTAGGTTTTCTGATGTGGGTAATACATGAACTATTTGATAGTGTTTTAAAAGGATACAACAGCATGTTTGCTGGTTTCAGTGACGTCGTCCAGTAGGTATATGTCAAGCAGTGCCTGTAAAAGGAATAAAAAATGCAGTGTGTTTTATATGTTCATTCATTCACACTCCTTGTTTTCCCCAAGCCTGTGCCGGGCGGGAATACCACTCAGCATGTCCCCCTGGCCCCCGGAACCCTGTGGGGTCTTCACGGGGGAATGCGTGGCCAAGAACGTACGTGCAGACTAGATGGAGGGTATTTTCCCGTGCCTCCTTCATCCCGCTTCCACAACCTCTCAACGCCGTCTCCTAACTGAGACACCATTTCATCAATCATCAAGCAATCGGGGTTCCACTTCCCTCTGCAAAAAGGGCGACATTCAGGATTATTCGCTATTCGTGTTAATTCCAAACTCTTAGTGATCCCCACAAACCAAAGGAGAAGAGAGTTGAGAACAGGACCCCATTTAGCATCCCATGAAGTCCAGTCACCAACAAGAATGAGATGAACCCTGCAGAGGCCTCAGGCTCGGTCACCAGCAAGCCCGGGGAGAGCACGGTCCAGCCGCCGAATGCCTGAGGCTATGCTTGGTTTTACCATCCAGAGCAAACCGCCCAAGAGCATGGCAGCCAGAAGAGTATAAACACCCTGCAGTTCAAATTCAAAGAGCTATGATTTCCCTTTCACCGCCTGAGTCTTCTGACCCAGTGATTCCTTCAAAACCCTATCACTGAGCGCCTACACAGGGGTCAGCAGATACTGTCCCTTGCCTCATCTACTAACAACAGGGCGGCGGCAGTTCCTCCTTCCCGAGCTTTCACTGAGTCAGGCACCGCATCCACCGCTCCATCTCCATTTACATGGACTGTGCAACTTAGTGACCAGCAGGATTAGAAAGCTGAGTGAAGATCTAGAATTTTAAAATATGCCCAACAGGGGCGCCTGGGTGGCTCAGTCGGGTAAGCGTCCAGCTCTTGATTTTGGCTTGGGTCATGATCCGAGAGTCGTGAGACTGAGCCCCGAGTTGGGCTCCACATTCAGCAGGGAGTCTGCTTTAGAGTCTCTCTCTCCTCCTCCCTCTGCTGGTGCACCCTCCCTCTCTCCCTCTCTCTAACAAAATCTTTAAAAAACAAATAAATAAAATAAAACATAATATGCCTAATAAATCTCCGAAGTCTGTGCTCAGTCTCCGAGATTATTTCTCCTAAAGCACCGGACCCCAAACTTGGCCACACACCAAATTACAGCCAGCACGGCCTTTGAAGTACTGGTTTCTGGGTGATTCTGACAACACGCCTGGCTTCCACATTCCTCAACGACTGCTCACAGTGCTGCACGCCGTTCCCCAAGCATCACTCCTACCTAAGGAAGACGACTATCTAATTCCAGAGGCAGAACCCTGCTCTTTCTTCTATTACGTCTGCTTCTTTATTTCAAAGGAACCAATGAGGCTAACATTCATGTATTTTAAAAAGGAGAAATATAGGAAATTAGACAAAGAAAACAGTGGTTACAGGACTGAAATGCAACTGTTAATGGAAAGAATGTAAAATGCCAAACTGGTTAGGTACGTTTCATGGTTTTTTGATGATTTGGAGCTTTTAGTCTTTTTCTGAATAAGAATCCTCACGAAAAATATATGCTTAAATGACAGAATCTTCTCTAATAAATTGGCTGTGGTAACTACTCTTAATTAGGAAATGCTGAGTAGCCACACTCAAATTATCGAATAAAGATGTAACCGTTAGGTCAAGGCAAACAGGCAAACGTTACAACTAAAATAATAATGCTGGTAACAAATTCTGCCACTTTACTTAAAAATTCCATGCATTTCATCTTTCTATTGCGTGATGAATTCTGTCCTGATAAAGTGAGGACTTCTTACAAAAGTAACTTCTAAGAGGTTTTGGAAGGTTCTGGAAGGTACCTTGCTAGACGCTCACACTTCTGTCGACGACTGGTGTAGTAGTTCTGAATTACAGGGTAGTTGTAGTACAACCTGGACAACTGCACAGGATCATCTAGAGTTTTTTAAGAGTCGGGGAAAAAGTCAGTAATATTTCCAAAATATCCCAACAATACCTAAGGCTATCCACATTAATATTTTACTATAATTGCATGATGTTTAGTCTGCAGGCTTCCTAAATTTAAGTAATAAATACACATCCCTTTATTAACAGATACACAAATGAAAAAACAAGAGTCCCTCGTGACAGTCGGTAAAAACGAGGTTGCTGGCTTAGAACTCTGGGAAAAGCTCTTCCAGAAATGATTCTACTCCCTTCATTTCAAATGATAATTTGAAAGCAAGCAGTATTCACTATTTAAGTAAAAATCAAAGAGAACAACAAGAGAGTAGGATCAACAGCAAGTAAGCAGAAACAGAAGTTTGACAGAATCTAATGTGTGCCCGGGAAATGCAGGAAGTTAGAGGCCTTAGAAGCATTCTACACAAACAGAGCAAAAGTCAAATTCTCTAATTCTTGGTATTGGCATAATCAGATGAAAATAGGAATTCAACTGATGGCAAATGATCTTGGCTAATAGGCATATTAAAAGAACTCTTAAGGAGAAAAAGATCAGCAAATGAGATTATAAAACCCACAGCTGAATGGATCTAAATTATAGCTGATGATATCGTTGAACCCCTTTTCAGAAGCCATGTTTTGTTAAATATTCTTTCCTTTTACGTCATTCGGCCCCATATGTGTGCATGGAACACCCGTGCATCGGGCATGGGGAGGGCACTCGAGATACACAGTGAGAAAGAACGTAAGACTAGAACAAGATGTGAGAGAGGTGGTGGAAGAAAGGAAATCTGACAATGAGAAGCACCAAATGACACCAATTGAAGAATGTTTGCATTAATATGTACAGAGGAGTCGACGTTTTACCTAAGCCCTCCGGTAAGAGCCCCGAATGGCAGAACCAGAGCACCACCTGCGTGTACTGGCAGATGAGCCGGGTAACCAGGCACTTTTTGTGCAGGTCCAGGAGGCCTGTGAAGATGAAACACCAGCTGTGCAACGTTCCATTTATCAAGCACACGCAAACACTCAACACCTGCACAGTCCTCAAAATCCAATTGTCTGGTGACTTTTAATAGCGTATGTGTATTTTTAAACACACTTAGCCTACAGATAACCTCCAAAATGCTACAATAAGTAACTAAGTAGGTATTTTAGGTAAATAGGCTTCCACCCTCACAGACATTTCCATTTACCTAGTTTCAGAAGTCAAATGTAGACATTAACACACACTAGTACAGTAATATATGAATGCAGGTTGTTCAAACCGGGCCTTTATAAGTGAAACTGGCTATTTTGTTTAAATGGCAAAATGGAGACAAACATTTACAATGACTTCTGTGAATAAAAACTTACATTATGATTTAAGAATCTGAAACTACTGGAAGTACGTACGCTACCTTAACAGCAAGTTTAACCCGCAAATCTCCCAAGCTTGTTTAAGCATGGGCTCATGGCCCGTCTAAATAACATCCTGTACTTTCCATTTAAAAAATAACAGTAGGGGCGCCTGGGTGGCACAGCGGTTGGGCGTCTGCCTTCGGCTCAGGGCGTGATCCCGGCGTTCCGGGGTCGAGCCCCACATCAGGCTCCTCCGCTATGAGCCTGCTTCTTCCTCTCCCACTCCCCCTGCTTGTGTTGCCTCTCTCGCTGCCTGTCTCTATCTCTGTCAAATAAATAAATAAAATCTTCAAAAAAAAAAAAAAAACAGTAAAAAAGGCCTCTCGGCACTTTGCACAATGACGCATCTAAGACATGGAGGTTTATTCTTTCTTGAAGTAAAACTTAAATAAAAACTCATTCACGTAAGACAAAGAGCATACCTCTCTCCGTGATCTCTTGGGCCTCTGTGGTAAAACAGTTCAAGACGGAGTTAAGGTTGCTGAGGAGCAAGTGGCACTGCTGGAGAGCCTGTGTGGTCTGTGGGTCGATGAAACGACACGAACCATCAAATAATGGTGTACCTTTCCGGGAGAAAATTCTAGATTAGTTCTGACACAATAAATCTGAATTCATTAAAATCATAAATGCAAGAGTTCTCAAACTCCTATTAGCTACAGAATGAGACTATAAATTATGAGATTTACAAAAACAAGGTTCAAATGGCAAATAACCTCAAGAAACCCAGAAGGGACAAATACAAATTCCTAGTTTTTTAAGATCCAGAACAAGGTAAGCGAAGTGAGCAGAGGAAGGGGGTATGGAGTTAACTTCAGACTGAATGAGTTCTATTCATTAAATGCTTCTCCCTCAAATAAATCTTTCGTACTAGAGCTTTCATGTGCCATGTTGTTTTGTTAGTAGTTTGTAAGAGCACTCTTTCCACCTCCAGTCTTCAAAAGTGAGACATTAAAATGATGACTCAGATAAAGACTTACTGTAAAAACTGCAAGCCTGCTACAATTCAGTGTAGACTTGGTTGTCCTTTCATTTTAAACTCAACAATGACTTTACAAATTCATTTTGGGGGAAAAAATGGGTATTTTAGTTGCTACTGGTTACATCTTTTAGGTAAGATTTTATCACATTAATATTTAATGGATAACTGGAAACCAGAAAACATATCTTGATTAGAAATCCTTCCTCAAATCAAATGATTTGCTTTACTTCCAATACATTTAAAATACTACGCTTTGTATTTTAATTACATTTAGGTTTTTTAAAAAGTCCATTAATCAGTAATGAAACTCAAGGCAGCAATCATGGGTGAGTTACCAGGCTCAAACCTGAAGTACCACATTATCTTGAAGTGTAACAAAGGCATACAATTTATGAACTGATCTCAATTTTTTTTTCTCTTACGTGAATTACATAACCAGTCCTGAAAATATTTTCCATTCAAAAAAATACATTTTTTCGCCCTGACTCTGAATTATCAGGTGTTTGTTTCCGACTTCCACTGTACTAAGTGGTTACTTAAATATTTAAAATTATTTCATGTTTGTAAGTTTCCTAAGTGTGGCCTAAAAATGCTATAGAGCCCCATGTCCATAGTAGATTCTCTAAGGATAACTTATTTAAAAAGTCCATTTATTCATTCATCATTGACACAATGATAGAAATAACAAAAATATATACTTCTAAATAAACTTAAATTTTACTTTCATGTACAGGGCAATCACATATTATGCCCTGAAACTTATTATTGCACATAATGGGTTTTTGATATTTATAGGACACCTCATAACTCAAAGTGGACGACAGAGGAATAAGACTGTCAAGAAGAAAAATGACTTTGAATGACTGATAATGACATGTTAGTAAAAGACAGAGGTGATGAGTTTTTGCCCTCCTCTTCAGCTTTTTCATAGTCATAAATATTTTAAGTAGAAAATGAGTAAGTAGGGGAGCTTCTGAGGTCAACTGACATTCTCCCCTGACTCCACCATTAGCAAACTTCATAAATTAATCTCTTAAGATCAACGGTACGGTGTAACTCTTAAACTTGGTAGACAGATTAACAATCTATTGCGAAATCTTGCTCAAAAAATAATTTTGTCAGGGCGCCTGACCGGCTCAGTGGTGGAGCCTGGGACTCTTGATCTTGAGGTTATGAGTTTGAGCCCCACGCTGGGAACAGAAATTACTTAAAAATAAAATCTTTAAAAACAAACAAAAATAATACTAATTTTGCCACCCCAAAACTAAAAGAAATGGTTTTCTTCTGAAACTTCTTTAAAGAGTTTACAACTTCAGGGATGCCTGGTGGCTCAGTCGGTGAAGCGTCTGCCTTCAGCTCAGGTCATGATCCCAGGGTCCTGGGATCGAGCCCCATGTGGGGCTCCCTGCTAAGCGGGGAGCCTGCTTCTCCCTCTGCCTCTGCCTGCCGCTCCCCCTGCTTGTGCTCTCTCTCTCTCTCAAATAAACAAATAAAATATTAAAAAAAAAAGTTTACAACTTCAAAACAATCAAAAATGATTGTCATGTCCTTAAAACATAAACCGAGGTTAATTTTTTAACATAATACTTACACAGTCTGTCGAATTCCTCTTTTGTAAAAACTACTTTATTCCATGTCCATTCGAGAACAAAGCGCAGGTTAGCTGCAGAATTTGGTTGTTCTTATTTGTAAATATCAATGAAAAAAAAAAAACAATTATTAATTACAAACAAAAAATTAGTAACTTCAGTGGGGAAGCCTGACAGAGAGACTAGGATGATCAAGTGAGCAATGTGCACATCAACACCAACGGAGAAGAACTGGGACCACAGCCTTCCCGCGAACACAGCAAGGAGCGCGTAACTTTATGCAGTGCTGCTGTGACACCTGGGAAACCTGAATCTAATCACGAGGAAAGGTTAACACACACACACTGGCAGGCTGTGTGTGCAAAATGACAGGCTTATCATCTTTAAAAATGCCAATTTCTTAAAGATAAAAGCCTAGGAATTAAATGAGGTTAAGAAGATTAAAAGGACATAAAAACTAAACACAAAGCATATCCTGGATTACATTCTGGAATCCCTATCCCTATAAATGCTTCCAAGGACATTATAGGCATGATGAATAAGATTCCAATAAGGTCAAAGATCAGATAATAGCATGTATCAATGTTTTTCTGATTTTTATAAGTACAAAGTAGTTTTGTAATGAATGTTCTTGTTCTTGGAAATAATACTGAAATACAAGTAAAGAAACATTGATGTCCTCAACTTATTCTCAAATGACTCAACAAAAATAATGTGGATGTGGAGTGTGTTTTTAAAGAGGAGGATACGTAACAACTGGGATGAATCCCAGAAAATTTTGCGTAAGAGTCAATCCCAAAGGCTACATACTGTGTAACTTCATTTCTGAACGTTTTTGAAATGACAAAATTACAGACGTAGAGAACAGACTGGTGGCTCCTGGGGTTAGGGGTAGGGGGAGGTAGGTGTGGCTATAAAAAGGACAACATGGGTCCTGACTGATACACTGTACCAGAGGCTTATCAGATCTTGGGGGGGGGGTGTGATAAAAGGGTACACAGGATCTCTCCACACAATGTCTTAAAACAGCAATGTGAATCTACAATTATCACAAAATAAAGTTTAAACCCCTCAAACGGATTAATCATTTAAAAAATTTTAAATACAAAAGAAATTTTTTATTTGTTAAAAACCGTAATCTTACCTTCCTTTGTCCACTTTTTGATACATCCAGTCAAAAGTCCCAGGCAACTTGTGTGGATCGCTGCTGACAATATAGCTTCTAACTGTTCCTCCTGAACCACACGTTAAAAAAGGAGGAAAAAGAGTAAGAAATGAAGATATAGGATATCTGACCACAGACTCAGAGATAGTAAGTTCTAGAAGAATACAAACATTTAGGGGCGCCTCGGTGGCTTAACCAGTTAAGCGTCCAACTATTGATTCTGAATCAGGTCATGATCTCAGGGTCCTGGGATAGAGCCCCACATGGGGCTCCCTGCTCAGCGGGGAGTCTGCTTGAGGATTCGTTCTCCCTATGCCCCTCTCCCCACACGCACTCTAAAATAAATAAATCTTAAAAAAAAAAAATACAAACATTTAAAGGGTTAAAAAATCATGACTCACTAGGTGGCTATGAACACAAAGACAGACCGTAACAAGCATTGGTGGCAATGTGGAGTAACTGGAATCCTCACACACTGATGATGGGAATGTAAAATGGTAGCCACTTTGGGAAACTTAAACACTAAGTTACCTCATGACTCAGCAACTCCACACCAAAACCATATATGGAACAACATTATTCATAATAGCCCCAAACTGGAAACGAGCCAAATGCCCATCAACGAAAGAATGGATAAGTGAACCGTGCTACGCTCCCGACACAGACATTATCACAGACATTATACGGGACAAGGGACTGATGCATGAACCGCAGTTGCATCTAAGTAACAAGAAGTCTATGAAGACACAAAGCAGAGGAGTAGTTATCAAAAGTCGGGGGCTAGGGGGAGAATATGGGGGTTTCGTGGGGTGATAAAAATGTTCTCAAACTGAACGTGGGGATTGATGCACAATTCCATGGATTTATTAAAAACCACTGAATTATACACTGTAAGCCGGTGACTGTAAGATACAGCTGTGTCTTAGTACGTCTGTTACTTAAAATCATTATAAATCACACTGAATATCAAAGAAATCTATGAATTTCATTCATCAGAGTGGCATACTTTTTTTTAAAAGAATCGAATGAAAAAACAGATGAGTCAAACAGGAATAAAGGGGCCATAATATGATAAAGGCTCCCCCAAAATGAAGAAAATGGAGACTCAGTAGAGCAATTTACATTAAAATTAGAGACAAAACAAGAACGCTGGTACCACTGTCTTTCCAGTTAGTAGAGGTTCTACCAAATGCTGTGAGAAGATAAACAAAAACGGAAAAAAGAAAAAAGAAGCCCGTATTTGCTGATGACTATACACTTTGAAAATCTAAGAGATTCTGATTTCGTTAAGTAGATATTAAGTGAATATACAAAAAACCAATTGAATTTTTATGTACTAGCAATAACCATCCAGAATTGAATATAGGAAAAATGTTCTACTCACAAAGAGCAAAACTATGGAACACTTAGGGATAAGAACAGAAAGACATCCGTAAGAAAAGAACCATAAGCTCTTGCTGATAGAAAAACCAACCCTGAATAAATGGGAATATATACCATTTAGTCTTGGATGGGATGATGATAAAAATATCAATTCTCTCCAAAATTAATATATGAATATAACAAATTTCCATAAAGAGTTCCAATGGGGGTGCTGGATAAAATTATAATTAATACAAAGAATAAATAACTATTGAGAATTATAGGAAAAAAGAGCCGCATTAGCAAATATTAAAGCAATTATGTATATTAGAGTGGCACAGAAATACATCAGATTAATGGGAAGAAATTAAATCCCAGAGAAAGATACCCAGTACACATAGACACAGGAAATCAAATAAACGTGCTATCTCAGTAGCAAGAGAAAAGGATATTCTGTGTTCTATTTTATAAGTGGTGTAGCACAGCTGGACTCATCATCATCGGGAGAAAGAAAATCAACCTTTACCTGATGTGATACACAAAGACGAACTGAAGCCTTAAACGTTAACGAAACATTTAAGTGTTAGACTTTTTAAGCCAGAGCTATAAAATACATCTGACTACAAAAATATTAATTTGTATGTAGCAAAAGATACCATAACACAAATCAAGAGGAAAACAGTAAGGGGACGATCTAGAAGACTTAGAACAAAAAGGGTAAATATATGTACCATAGAGAATTTCCATCGACAACCCAGTAAAAAAAGGGTAACACCTATAAATAGGTAATTAACAGAGTAGTGACCAGTCAATTAAATATGAAATTGCATCTGTATCATCCTTTTCATGTATACGAAGGAGGGATATATAAAGAGACAGATGAAAGAAAAGTATACATGAAGTCCATGCACCATGTATACAAATGATTACAACGTGAACACTGACAGTACCCCCACCCAGGTTTAGATGGAGAATACTTGGCAGTAACCTGGAAGCTATGTCTGCTCCAACCTGATCAAAGCAAATCCCAGCCCCCGCTCCCATCTCCCATGGCAACCATGCAACCATGACCCCTCTCCTGCCTCCTGAAGTCATCATCTTCTTGCTTTTCTTTTAGGTCTACATGTGCATTACTAAAGAATATAGTTTAATTTGGGCCTATTCTAGGAATGGAGTTAAAAGGAAAAAAAAAAAGGTAGATGAAGAATGGTCAAAAAAATGCCAATAGTTACATGCCTCTATACACTTTAGCCAATTTTCTAAATTCAAATTATTTGTGTATTATTTATGTGATTGGAAAAAACCCAAAACGGGTTGGAATACCCGGTTTAATCACAGAAAACACTAAATGCTGTTTTATTCACATGGCTGAATTACAGGTAATTTTTTCTTGTTTCGCATTTTTAAGATACTATTGCTTTAGCTAAATTTGACAGTATGTAATTAGAAAAAAATAATCTGTATTAAGTTCCCTAAAGTGAGAAAGTTAAACGAACAGAGCACCTGGAGCGCCCGGAGCGCCCAAGTTCCTGAGGACGATGAGCAGTGAGTTCTCTGCCGTCAGGAAGGGCAGGGCCACGGAAGCCAAAGTTCCCTAAGGTCTTTCTATGGACCCAATCAAGAGCTGCAGAAAGCCATCTTGAATCTGGTGCTTTTTCTCCTGTCTTCTTGAGGCAGGGGAATGGACACCATAAAACAGAATACTATGAACAAAAGACTGATCAAAGGTGTCCTCTGAACACATATGGTTGGAAATCAACAGCCCATAGTTGGATGATGCTGTTTTATCAAACATAACTCTCAACAGCGTTCTTGGGCCATTAGACAGAAGAGATCTCTTCAGCACAACGTGTTAGCAATTCTTCCATAACTCTCACCAGGTAGATGGGTTAAAAAGACCGTATTACTCACAATGAACAAAAGAAACCCCATAAACTGCTTTAGCCTTTTCTGAACAAAAGGAAATTCTTGTTACCTGTGGATAAAGATGGAACATCACGCACAGCCATTTACTTGCTGCCTCCGTATCATCACCAGACCCCAGTGAATGATCGTAAAGAGCAGAGAAAGGTATCAATCAACGAGGGCAAAGAAAAGAGAAGACATCATGGTAAGACAGCTCAACAAAATCCGTGTACAGCAGTCATGAGGAAAGGTGACGGACTCAGCAGTGTGAGGGAAACCGTGTCCGTAGGTCCTCACAGGGGGGAGCTACAGATAAGAATGGAGTTGGGTTAGCTCTCTGAGCCCTCAGGCTAAATCCTTGGAGACACCAAGTACAGAGGAAAAGTGGGGGGCAAGAGTGGTCAGACCCGGGGCTGAAAATAGGCAACCGGTGGGCGCTTAAGTCTGTGGAACAGCCAGTCGTAACCCCCCCCTCCCCCGTGACCCCACAGCAAAGAACCACAGATGCCTGCCTCACAGATCTTTGGAAAAATGGAACGGCCCCAAACAAAGTATGGTTCTTCTCCCCTGAAATGATGCACGTCCCATCTACTATCCTCAAGAAAAGGATGCCTCCGCATGGACTATACCCACACAAAAAAAGAGTATCATCTGTTACTGACCTACGAACAGATGACCAAGGGCCGCCATACACGTTAGGAGAGCCACTGGCACCAAAGAGACTAAAGGAAGAAAACGGACTGCAGAGGAAACAGAGCTAATGCACAGAACCAAGTAAGACTGTGACCACACACGGACAGGGGCTAGTTCATCCATAAAACAGATACTATGAACAAAAGACGGATCAAAGAAAAAGTACTCAGAGAAATTTTAAATGAGAGTCAAAGTTTTAAAAAGCTAATAGGAAGACAGGGAGAGAATGAAGAAATCTCCCCCAAAACAGAACCAGAGGCAAAGGCAACAAACTGCTGGGCAACAAAGGTAATCTAACAGAAGGTCACAGCCTCCGTCTAAAGGGGCTTCACAAAGAGCAAAAACAAACTGAGAAGAAAAAACTAAGCTTGTGTGAGACTAGGCAGGTTTTGTTTTGTTTAAAAAGGCCACTTGGAAACTCCAGGAAAAAAACAAGCTACATAATAATATTAACTTCAATCATGATCATGACATGACCATGTAGTAAATATTTACACAGGTACAAAAATATAAAAGAGGGGTAAGGAGTGGGGGAGACTCCCAATGAAAATACTATCGAATATTTCTCTTCACTTCATGAAATTAAGTATTAAAATCCAACCCTAAGTGTTAAACCAACAGTGGCAATATTTATATTCCAACGGATGTTTAAAAGGCTCTTTTTCCAGCAAATCATAATGTTACACATCTGTAATTTTTAAAATAACTTCATTCAAACACTACTTGGGGAGAGTTAACATTTTCTCTTCCTTCATGGGAAAATGGAGCTTCCTTTATTCCAGCATGTTTTACTAACAAATAATGACTTAAAATAAATGTGAATTATGAGCTATCCGCAGGCAACACTGTTTATTGGTAAAATGTCTCCTGGTAGGTAGAATGTACTGGGACCAGGAAAACTGTGAATGGATTATAAACCACCACTAGGAAGTTAAGACTTTGGCTTCCACGAGTGAGTCTGACTTCTAGAACGGCCTTGTTTTGCAGGAACCTGGAATCTTCTCCCAGGCTCTCAGAAGAAACCGGTTTCTATAAAGCAGTGGTTCTCAAAACACTGCATCAGAATCACAGCAAGGGCTTTTTTTTTTTTTTAAGACTTATTTATTTGAGAGACAGAGTGTGGACACAAACACAGGGGCAGAGGGAGAGGGAGAAGCAGACTACCTGCGGAGTAGGGAGCCCGATGTAGGGCTCGATCCCAGGACCCTGAGATCATGACCGGAGCCGAAATCAAGAGTCAGATGCTTAACCAACTGTGCCACCCAGGCGCCCCCACATCAAAGGCTTATTAAAACACTAAGTGCTGAGCTCCACTCCTAGAATTTCTGATTCAACAGCCCAGTGAGAAAAACCAAGAACAAGTTCCCAGTGACACCCATGCCACTGATCACATACTTTTGTTCTAGATCATGAGATCCACCTAAGTCAAGACGACTTCCACTCACGAGATCTCATTCTCTTGCACCTATGCAGTTCTCACAGGGGCTGGAAAATGGCCCCTGGCCTGTGATAGCAACTTGTACTCATGAAACGCCTGAGGTCGCCATGATGTGCCTCCTGTCCTAGATTCTTCTCTGCAGCTAAGTGAATCTGGTGCCAAGTTATGGCCTACTGAGCCCTGGGTGTATGTATTTTAAGCCAAACCCAAGACCATAGCTACTGATCATGCAGAGTGAGCATTATACTACTGAATCTACTTTTGCAGAAATTATCTAGTAGACTTTTATTATAATAGGAAGCTAATAATATGATTCAAAAGAAACAACAGCATTAGAAATCATCTCACCTGACTTAAACTGGAAGGGTGAGTATCAGTAAGTCTTGGTGACAGAAGGCCAGCCATAAGACATCGATTATAGCCATCAGGTATGAATTCACTGAGAGATGCTCCTGATTTCTTTAAAAACCTCAAAGTCTGTAAAGATCGATGAATAAACATCAATACACGATTTCAAATAATCAAATTTAAGAATAATTAATAAACTCATCACCCTACTTTATACTCGATATCTTGAATAAAGCTAAAAGACACTGAATAGAAATTGTAAGACTCCATTTTCACACTTCTTACAAGGAAAAGTGTTTATAGGTTCTTAAGCTAAACCAATGCTTGCTAGTTATAAATAATATTACTGATAAGGGTACTTTGGGTGGTTTCTTGTTTTTATGACGGGTAACCCTGTTACCCTTCTCCAACACTGACAGACTTGGTGACAGATCTTAACACACACACACACACACACACACACACACACACACACACACACCTGCAGTTTATACCTCCTTATCTAATGTAAGACAGATCTAATATGAAGTACAAATATGGCACTCAGGCACATCTAGCCAATTATCAATTTTGAAATCTGCCATTTTGTGGTTTCCTGGAAAAGTCTTTTTCAACATATAGTCATCGCCTGCTGTGTGCCAGGCACTGTGCTAGGCACCTTTTTTGCATTACTTCACTTATTCATAAGCTTCCTGAGAAGAAAGAGAATTAAGAGTATGGATACAAAGCGATATGGTGAAGGCACTGACCTACTTCCGCTCTTTTCCTTAAGGTTCAAGTGGCTAACATCCACACAACCCCAATACTTCTTCTGGCTGCTGCCATCAGTAACTGATATACTAGTTGCTCATATCACAAACCTAGCAGAAGCTATCATTTAGGCTGAAACAACAGTTTACATAATTAACACTAAATAAAGTGTAAATCCACGATCTGACTTCAGTTCAATTAAGACACACTCTGTCCACATTGTTAGTTGTTACCTACCTCCTTTTGAAAGCCATTACAAGTTATATGAACAATTCCTGAGTTTAACAAACAAGTGGCATCTAAAAAAAAGATGTAAAAAAAAAAATCTGCTTACATATTCTATCTTGGATGGCATTAATACAACAAAATGTATCCTAACAAGAGACTGCTAGGCAAGATATCAAAATTATTACATTTCATAAATTTTAAAATAATTTTTCCAGGTATTTCCATCCTGACAAGATGCCAAACTTAACATAAACAGTTATCTTTTCTAGCAAATTCATAAGTGATAATTTCTTTATAAAATATCTAAGTATTAAATTTCTCATGTATGTGTCAAATTAATTCCCTAAGTTACCCATATATTAACTAACAGTAATGAGACATGAACAGTGACTATATGTACACATACACTACACACTATATACGTACCACGCGCATATGCACGCACATACTATAGAAACACATAGCATGCACAAACACCCACGCACACATACTCATGCATGTTCTTTTTCTCGAAAGGTAATGTTAGGGAAATACATACCAAAATTGTAAATATTTGCATTAAAAAACTGCTCAGGAGGTGGATATGAAGGAGGAATTCCTCGACTTAAGCTTCTCTCATTTACTAGTATATCCAAGATGTAATGTGGGTAAGTCTTGTTCACAACAGAATCCAGTGACCACAATGCAAAGTAAGAGCAGTTATGCAGATATTCTCCTGATCTAAAAGAAAATGTTACAAAATTGTTTGAAGCCCGAGCTACTACACATGCAAATATGAAAAAGAGAGGAGAGGGCGGAATCGTACCTTAGCGAATCGGGCATCTGTGCGTGATACCAGCGATTTATGTCAAAAAGCCCCAAATACATAGAAGGCTTTCCTTGTCCATATATATTCACCTGCCAGGTAAAGACTGAAACACTAGTATCAGGAGACAGAGCTAAAAGAAAAGAATTTTTATAAACTGAATAAATAATCCCGAAGTAAAATTACCCCAAATAAAATTTCAGCAACATTCTGTCATAAAATTAAGAAGTTTTAATCATATTTGATACGTTGAAGCACATTTCTATCGCTCGTCCTCTAAGAAGGGTTTCATTCACTTATATCTTTACTGTTTCTCATATCCTGGCTTGTTTTCACTTAGCACTTTGGCAACTTTGACATATTGGCAGTAAAGTAGAAAATTATTCGACTGCATATTCTCCCAACAAGGGAACACAGCCAGAAGCAGAGACTATCAATACCGAAAATGGACACTTTGAGGCCCAGGGCTTAATTCTAGTCGAGAAGGGCCGATCCAGCTCTGTGGGAAAAGCAGGTAAGACAAGTACCTGGATGGTGGTTGTGAGGAATGGAAAGATAGAACAAAGTAAGAGGCACCAACGAGAGAAAAAAGTAAACATCTGAGACACAACTAACAGGAAACACAAAAAGAATAGGGGAGTGGGGAATGAGAAGAGGTAGACTTTGAAGAACTGTGTTTTGGGCATGTTTAGTTGGATGTGAGGACTGGGCCACAAATGCAGATGTGGGACAAGCACAGAGGACAAGCCCGGGACGGAGGAGCTAACCATGAAGATGAATCCCAGTAAGCACACCATAAGCAGGGCCCTTGTGCACGCCCAGAGCTGAACGAGCCGACACAGGTTATTCATTCTCATGGCCACCCTTTGCAAAACTATTCCACTCACGGATGGGGAAAAGGAGGCTCAGAAATGTTAAACAATTTGTCAAAGGTCACAACTAGTGACAGAGCTGAGATCTGAAGCCGGCTGGATTCCAAAATCCACGCCATTTTTACTATGCAAGGGTTGTTTACCAGGAAGAAGGCATGATACTAAAGGAAAGAGAAAAATTAAAGACAACCAAAGCATGTTTGCCATATGTCTCAAAAAATACACGGAGGGAACCATTATCCATAGACTAGTCAATGACTAGTCAAAACTAGAGACCATTCTTGTCTGTTTAGAGAGCTGGATTAAAATACAAGGGTCTCGGGGCGCCTGGGTGGCTCAGTTGTTAAGCGTCTGCCTTTGGCTCAGAGCGTGATCCCGGGGTCCTGGGATCGAGCCTCGCATCAGGCTCCTCTGCTGAGAGCCTGCTTCTCCCTCTCCCACTCCCTCTGCTTGTGTTCCCTCTCTAGCTGGCTAGCTATCTCTGTCAAATAAATAAATAAAATCTTAAAAAAAAAAAAAAATACAAGGGTCTCTCCTTAAAGTCCCTTAATCTACTGGAATCTTGAGTTCTGCACAGCAAACTGGAAAGTAGGAATCCTGAGTATCTCATACAGACCTAAAAGAAATTCCATAATCAGTATTCCAATTTTTTAACTGCCAGGAGTATGAACTCTAAAATGCAGTCTGTCATAAATCTTACATCAAGGTAACTATTAAAATCAAGCATTCCACATGACACATGAGTGCTTTTAACCAACCTTCATTCATACCTTCCTCTCTGTCGCCATGATATCGATATTTCTCTATACTCTGGCATCCCAACAGTCTGGTATTACTAGTCTGTCCCCTCAAAGGAAACATGCCACCCGTGAGGTCCAGTGTGTATCTTTCTTCACAGTACTCCAACCCCTGAAACAGAAAATGTACACAAATCTCTATCTTAGAATTGTAAGCCAGAAGTCATTCAAAAATTAAATGTTCTCTGAATTTGAAGAGTTTTCACATGATACAAAGAAAACACAAAAAAGTTAGAGAGTAAAGACAACGAATCACTGAAGAGGGCTCTGAAATTTTATATAGCATAAAACACAGACAAAAGGCTAAATTTAGTCTCTCGAAAATAGTGACCAACAAACCTTCTGAAGCAGTTATCAAACACGGGAATGTTCAGGTACTTTTGGCTGGAGTGTGAACTGGACTAACCATCACTATTCTGTACAAAGATACTCCAGGCCAGCAAACCTGCTCCTCTGTTGTCAGAGAAATTCTTGCTCTAGAACAGCAGCCCGTACTTTTTTTTTTTTTTTTTTGGCTCATCAATCTAAGAATCTAACAAAAGCTGGGGCACCTGGGTGGCGTAGTCAGGTGAGTGTCTGACTCTTGGGTTTGGCTCAGGTTGTGGTCTTGGGGTCGTGGGATCAAGCCCCACACTGGGCTCCATGATTCTCTCCTCCTCTCCCTACCCCTCCCACTTGGGCATGCACGCGTGCTCTCTCTCTTACTCTCTCAAATAAATAAATCTTTAGGGGGAAAAAAGAAAAGAATCTCACAAAAGCTATGAAATTTTCCCCCAGAAAAATGCATAATCATAAAAATGTCACACATAATTCAAAGACTTCTTCATGGCTTCTTTAAAGCCCATCCACATAACCTCAAACACTACACTAAGAAAGCCTGTTCTATAGAGAGGAATGTAGGGGCTGACCACGTGGCTGTTCGCAGCACGCCACTTTTTCTTCAAGAATTCAGCTGGAAGAACAGTCATCTGAAAAGCTAATGCATTTATCCTCTTTCATAAGTGGCAAGACCATTTTTTTAATTTAAAAATTTGTATTTTTTTTTTTTTTAAGATTTTTATTTTTAGTTGGGTGGCTCAGTCAGTTGAGCATTTGACTCTTGATTTTGGCTCAGGTCATGATCTCAGGGTCATGAGATCAAGCCCCACATCGGGCTCCGTGCTGAACATGGAGCCTAAGATTCCCTCTCTCCCTCTCCCTCCGCCCCTACCCCACTTGAGCTCTTTTTCAAGAAAACATCAAAAAAAAAAAATTATTTTTTAAGTAATCTCTATATACAGCATGGGTGGGGCTCAAAAATCACAACCCCGAGATCAAGAGTTGCATGCTCCATGGACTGAGGCACTTGGGTGCCCCAAGACTGCTTTTAAGTCACCCCATGGCTTACTACTTGATTATTAGAGCAACAAAGTGGGGCTATTTTTCCTGGGTACGTTAGGTCACAAGATGAGTCTTGTCCAATCCCCTCATTTTA
Organism: Ursus americanus; assembly: GCF_024610735.1. Classification (NCBI taxonomy): domain Eukaryota; kingdom Metazoa; phylum Chordata; class Mammalia; order Carnivora; family Ursidae; genus Ursus; species Ursus americanus. The sequence continues at coordinate 101,405,292 of NC_142128.1, read as the reverse complement.
GACGAAAATGATACGTGGGGAAGTTAAGACGGCTACCTTTAAAACAGCTAGTCTTCTGATCCCTAATCTAACACCTTTCCCATTACATCGTGAATACAGTATTAACTAGAATAACAACTCTTCAGTATGTTAATATTTTAAGACAAAGACTAAAATAGGCAAACAATGATAAAATGGTCATAATGAACCCATATTCCCGGTACCATTTACCTCATATAAGACTTGTCCTGACGCCAAACACTTTCTATCACCAAAGGCCAGCTGAAGTAGATGTAAACTCAACACATCCCCTTCACTGGAAGAAACAGAAACGAGCTGAGAAGAAACACTCAAGATTCTACTAACACATCAAGCAGCTCTTTCTGTCCAGGATACAGTACTGGGTACATAGGACAAAACGAGGTCAACATGAAGAACTTACTGTGACTTGGCTGTTTTCACAAAATGCAGTCCTTTGAAACAGCAACTGATTTTTATTTTTAACAGATTCTAATTAACTTCTAAGCTGATGTTATTTGCACACTTTAGGTGACCCCTTATGTGGCAGAGACTACAGCGGTTTACCCCACGCTGCTTCTCCCCATCTTTAACAGGTGTGCTCTGAGCTGGGCACAGCAAGCCCACGTTCTGGCCGAACAGGAGGTACACAGAATCATCCTGTGGCAACTACAGAAAACCATCCTAAGGGGCTGCATGCCCTTTGCTCCTTCTTCCTGGCTTCTTCCTCCATCTCCTTAGGCTTCTACCTAAAATGAAGATCTTGCTGCCGGGGACCAAAGAATGAGGGCTACACATATGACTATAAAGCAAAGATCCCAAATCAACTCCTCACTGTCAAGGACAGCAGGCAGGAAGTATTAAGAGCACAGATTTCCATATTGCCTGAATGTGAATTCTTACTCTTTCTGGTTGATCTTTCTGAGAACACATATTCTACTTGGCCTCCAGGATGCTGCACGATCTTCGTGTTCCTCGCACGACACTATCCGTAGTCCTCTGCTGGCTGTTCTACCCTCTACTTCTCCATCATCAATTATCGCCACGTTCAGGAGTCCCAGCTCTCTTCTCTAGCTGTTCTCTGGACCAGTGCTTCCCTATCTTGGTTGCTTATTATTAGCATCACCAAGGCAACTTTGAAAAAATACTAATGCTCAGACCTACCACCAGAAATCGATTTAATTGGTCTGGTCTAGCCAGACCAAATTCATATACTTATCTTACCAGGCCTCCATGGTCCTATGTAAACTAGTTCTACTCTTCTGACCTGATCTGTGACCAGGCTGCATTCTACCCCTTACCGCTCTTCTTGCTTTTCCTTGAGGCATTTTTCTTTCTAAGGTCTCTGCATTCTTTCCCCCATATCTCCCTATGGCTCTCCTATCTACCTGCCCCAACTGACTTCATTCAAATCTCCCAACTACACTAAAAGAGCCATTCCCTATACCACACATTCTGTATCTCCCCTCCCAGCTTTGTATTTCTGTATTTAATACTACCTGAAATTATGTGAAGTATATTTAGGAAATATACTTGCTGAAATAGAACATCTAGAAGAATAGAAATTTATTGGCATTACACACCGCTACGTTCTCTACAACAATCATTAGCACGTATAAACGCTCAATGATTTTGTGGAATGAATAAATACATGGACATAAAACAAAGACAAATAACCTCTAAAACACCAAATGTTAAACAGGATAAACTGCACACAACCAACATTAAAGGGAACACCAGTCAGTTTTCTCATTCACTATTCCATATTACAATATTAATGTGGCTTGACTAATGAATCACTGAACTCTACCTCTGAAACCAATAATACGTTATATGTTAATTAACTGAATTTAAATAAAAATCAATTTTTAAAAAATTAATGTGGCTTTTATTATAATTGATGAGCACTATGGCAACAATTTAGATCTATACCTACGTAATTCTGTGGTGGTATAATCACCCTACAGTGATTCTTTGGTTTTTTTCCTTTTTTATTCTGTTTAAATAACCACTCTGATGGGGAAAAGGAAGGACCACATGATCTAATTTGGACTTATAATCTATGTTAATATTATTTTCACCTACTTATAATACCATCTATTTATACATACCAATATGTGTATAAATATTACTTATATATGTGCTGTTTGCATACGTATTATTTATACATGTGTATAAATATTATTTGTATATGTGTACATATATTTTTTAATTATGTATTGTTCATATACAAACAAATGTAAATAATATTATATACAATTTTCGGGAGCTCATAGACTGCTCTAGGTTTACCCACAGACCACAGGTGAGGAATTCTGCTTTAAATCATATTACAGACACATATTTATCACAGCCTTCATCAGATTCTCAAAGAGGCCCATGACCTACTAATTTAAAGGCCCAAATCAAAGACTAGAAGTCCACGAAAATACCACTCTCAAAAATATCTCACGTCAATAATAGTGACAAATGCAAAGTAAATCATGTAGGAATAAATAATCCAATTTACCAATTAAATTAACCCTGTCCTATTAAAAGAATATTATATACAGTACTAGAAAGTGGTTTAAAAGTCATCAGAGAATTGTTCCTACGGGTTACTTACTCAGTGTGCTGTGAATAATAAAAACAAGTAAATACAGGCATCACCGTAAGAGAAACAGAAAACTGTATATTCTGCCCATATTTTAAACTATGATTCATTTGTGCTTCAAATGCAAATACATTTTGTCCCTCAAACAACACAAGTTTCAACTGTATGGGTCCATTTGTATGCAGAGTTTTTCAATAAATACAATGGGAAATTTTTCGGACATTTGTGACAATTTGAAAAAACTTGCAGATGAACTGCACAGCACAGATATGCTGAAAAAATTGGGCAAAAAGTTAGGCATTATTAAAAGAATACAGTATGTAACACATTTAACACGAAATATGTGCTAATTGTTAATGTTTGCCGGTAAGGCCTCGTTCAACAGCAGGCTATTAATAGCTAAATTTGGGAGGGGGTACAAAAGTTAAACATGGATGTCTGATGGCCTAGAGGGGTCAGAGCCCCAGCTCCCACTTTGTTCAAGAATCAGCAGTAGAGAGCTCTGAAAACACCTCAAAAAAGGATGAAGGGAGGTGCATACAGTTCACAAGGATTTTACAAAAGAATATCAGGAACAGAGAATATTCAGATAGTTTCATGATTGTAAGAACAGAGTGGGCATCACTTACAGATAACACGAAAAGAATCAAGAGTGGTATGGTAAAAAAGAAGGCAGACTTATTCACCAAGTTCCAAAATAAGACGAAAGCACTCAAGAGTTTAGTGTGTGAAAATTCAGAAAAAGTAAAATACAAAAACCCACATAAAGAACATAAAAAATTAATAGAACTTATCTTAAGAGACAATCCTAGGAGGAAAAATAAGCAGGATACAATCGGATTGTTTAGATAAAAGTCCCCTCACGTTGCCCACCAACCAGAGCCCTCACAGGGCACATCCCTCCAACTGCTGCTGCCCCCGCTACACTCGGATGAATGGAAATACGGGATTCACTCAAGGAGGGATAGCCCAAGAGCGGGCTCTGTATTTTCCATTTCAGCATTTTTCCAGGAATAACAAATTTCAAAGTGGCAAACCAATTCTTCATTTCCTGACTTACGACAGAGAAAGGCAAGACCAAACCACCAAGTGGGGACATGGAACACAAAATCCAAACTGACCACAATTCAGGTACTCAGAGCCCACAGTAGGACGGACTTGGGAAGAAAAAGTACTGGGAACCGCACGTTATCACCATCACAGCATTTATACCACAAGCTCAACTGTTTCACTCATCATCCAAGAAAGAACAGAACACCAAAGAAAAATAAGAGAAAATCAATACTTAACACTATTTTACTTGAATAAACTCAATGGATTAGAATCCAGTTGAAAGGAAAGATTTCTCACCAGCTATAATTGGGACAAAATTAGATCTTATGACAGAGAAAAATTAGCCAAATTAATGCTAAGAATATACTAAAAAAGGCAAACAGGAGGACCAGGGAAAAGAGTAAGAATAAATAAAAACGAGAAAGGCATACACAACAAAGAGAAGAAATGAGATTAGAAAAGTGTTAGAATACAGAAGGCCACAGAAATTGTCCAAGGCAGTAAGAGGCTGCCTACTCTTAGAAACAGCACTCAAACAAGCCACACAAGCACCATTTCTTACGGTATCCCAGAATTTATTCAACCACGTAGAAACAATCATTTAAACTTTCAAAATCATTTCAACTACCACTCGGTAATTCACCAAATTATGCTGTTTTCACTAAAAAGACAATATACTACAAGGCTTTCCAAAAGAAATCAACTGCTGTCTCATGTTTGCCAAGTATTTCTAAAAACCACACGCGTCACACTTACCTATCTTGTGTTGACTGAACAGCCCACAAGTAACAGCAATTACGCGGATCGTTCTCCGGTTCTTGAAAAGTGACCGCGTACACGGGAACTCTTCCACCCTCCAGCTGCGTGTAGTACCTACAACAGGGACAGAATGGAGGACAGTTCATACTTTTAAGTTATAATTTCACGCAGAAAGGATAAGGGGTCTCATTTGAGAATCTAGGTCAAGGCAACTACTACTGTTCACACGATCGTCGGATCTTAAAGCACAGGGCAGAGGACAGTGAGACCGCAGGCACGGCCAAACGACGAACGCGGCCACATACACGCGTGCGGGAACTAGCCCCTCCTGTCAGGTGGGGGTATGCCACCGCGGGCTGCTCCCAGTGAGAGGCCCCCTGGGAAAGATGAACACGGACACAACACTCCACCTCAGCTGCCCTCACTTAGTTTCCCCATCACAACTCCCCAGTGGTCCCACAAACCACTCAGAAAACAGTTAGCCAAGAGGTGACAGCATTGGGAAGACCGTAGGAGCCAGGTTCTCCAGGTACTCACTTAGCAGCAACTCAAAGACAAGGGCTGGTAAGAGGTTCTCAAGCAAGTCGAGGTGGACTTGCCCTAGGGAGCTACTAGGCAAGAGCACTGCTGTTTCATCACAGGTACCCCCCCCCCAAAATCCAATATGCCTTGGAAAAAAATGAAGAAATATTAAATTGATAACTTATGAGAAAAACAGGCATCTACTTCAATTTTCGTAGAGATTAAAGGTCTATAATGCTGATCTGCTACCTCCTTCAATTAAGGGCCACTCCCCTCTCAATAAAGGGTTAATTTTGCAGCAATTGTTTTAAAACATTTTTTACTTAAAAAAAAAAAAAAAAAAGGAGGGGCACCTGGTGGGCTCAGTTGGAAGAGCATGCAACTCTTGATCTTGGAGTCATGAGTTTGAGCCTCACATGGAGTGCAGAGATTACTTAAATAAATAAAACTTAAAAAAAAAAAAAGACTTCTTATTTTTAACCATACCCTTTTCTCTTTATGCTAATTTTAAAACAGTAATAATTAAGTACAAGTTATATTCAGAAAGAAACTACCAATAACCAAGTAAGAGAAGAAAGTCGTACTTACTCTCTTTTCATGCTTTTCATGTTCCAAAGAGCGAGGTAGCCATCAGAGAAGCCCACAGCGAGCTGGTTCGTCCTGCTGATGTAGCGAAGGGCTGACACGGGGGTGCCCGACGGGCTCACCAGCTGGAAACACAGGTGACGGCCCTCACGCATCACAGTCTCCCTGATGTGTGGCACTTCGGCCGGGATGCCGGTTACAACTTCAAGGTCTAGAAAAACAAGACAAGTGAGATTAACAGATCATAACAACCATAAAAGCAAATGTGTCAGCCACTATTCAAGCTGCAGCAGAGGACTACAGTGGTCAGTTAAAATCAGATTAGTGATAACAAAGCACACTGAACTATAGAACAGCCAACCATACCTAGTTAAATGCTCTAATTTTCAAAATACATTTAACTGTGTAATTTTTTAAAAACCTCACAGTACATCTCAAATATTATCTGAAGTACACTTTTGAAAAAAGGATTACACAATTTCCTTATAATCATAACAAAGCTGAAGGAGTTTTCTTTTCTTTTTGGGAAAAAAAAAAAAAAAAGGCTGATGGGTTTCTTTATTCAAATTTAGAACTAAGAACCTAAACATTCCCCTTGGAGAAATGGCCGGTTTCCAGGTCTGGGGCAGAAAATATGTAAGATGAACCTAGTACATCTTGTGTCAGAAATCTAGGAAACTATCATGATAAAGTCTAAAGGGGATTTGTCAGACTACACGAAGGGGTTCTTATTAGTTTAAAAAAAAATTTGTTTTCTTTTGAACATCAGTAAACAATAATGAAAGTAAATGAATGAAACGCATTAGGTATGCAAAACCTCCTGAGTTCCTGTCCTCCTCACCGACAAAAGACCTTACTGAACCATTTTAAGTAACTGGGTACCCAGGCTCCTTCCTCTGAAAATTAGTACTTAAACAAACAGTAAGCATTTACCCTGCCTCTTCTGTATAAATTGTATTTCAGGGTAAACAAACAGCCCTAGTTAATGAGAAAATTGACAAACAAAATCAACAAACAAAAATTAAATAATTTTGTAACCCCTACTGAATCAAGAGATTAAGGTAACAATCTTGATGGATGAAACAATTAATTTAAATATGGTTTTTCAAGCTTGGCTCCATGGACATGCTGGGTCAGGTAAGTCTCTGCTGAGGGGACGGTGAACTGCATCCCCAGGCCTGTCTATTACATGCCAATAGCACCATCTTCCTCCAGAAGCAACAACCAAAAATGTCCCCAGGACATTATGAAAGATCCCCTAGTGGGCAAACGTCACCCCTGGTTGTGAATCACTGGTACAAAGTAGATGGGAAACTTGGACAATGAAGGATCACGGTGTCATCATCTGGACCCACAAGACACGGCGTCCTCCTGACGTGATATGGTAGGAAATACCCAGCACTTCTGGAAGTGTCCCTGCCAAATGTCACATCTGCACTAATCAGAGCTAACTTATGTTTGCAGTAAATACAAAATGTAAATGACACCACATGAAAACACTCCGCTAATTCCAAAATGTGGGGCATTCCATCAGATAAACTTCTTCAGCAAGTCAGTAGAACTAAAAATAAATAGGAAAGGAGAGATAGAGGAAGGTCTGCTCTACATTCAAGGAGACAGAAGATATAACTCAAATGTCGTATGTGGACCTTGTTCAGATCCGGATTCAAACAGTACAAATGCAAAAAGATGCTCTAGAGACAACCACAGCCATTTGATTACGGACCAGTTATCAGACTATACGAAGGAGTTATTATTAATATAGTTAGGACTGGTGATGGCATTATGATTATATAGTAAGACAACCAATATTTGCTTTAAATTAGTGCAGAGGCAAAAAGGGCAAGAGGGAAAAAAGAAAGAAAAAAGATGCACATACAGTAAATTCTGAAAACTAACTTGAATTTAAGTGACAAATGTGGGAGTTCTTATATTCTTCTATCTACTTAAAGATCTCTGAAATCTTCAATAAAAAGGAAAAATACTCAGGCCCATATATTGATACAACCACGTGCAAGGGCAGATTCCCTCAATGCTGTTATGAAGAGGGGAAAAATCATATATTGTACTTGAACAATTACCCTCCTAATCCCTTCTGCTTCTGATTATTTTTCCAAAGAAGAGCAAGGATTAAACTTTGCCAAAATAAATACTTCATACAATGGAATAATGTACATTTATTCGAGAGATAAGGCAGACTCTATCTATATTAATGTGGAAAGATGTACAATACCATTAAGTTTGGAAAAGTTGTAAAACAGTATACTATGATAAATATTAGGAATTTCTTTTTCTTTTTTCTAAGATTTTATTTATTAAAGAGTGTGAGTGCACAAGCGGAGGAGGGGCAGAGGGAGGAGAAACAGACTCCCCACTGAGCAGGGAGCCCAATGCGGGGCTTGATCCCAAGACCCTGAGCTTAACTGACTGAGCCACCCAGGCACCCCAGAACTTCATTTTCTATGTTATGTGTATTACAGTGAAGTCCAAATAGCTGTAATCATAAATTACTTTTGTAAACAAAAATTTTTGTATTAAACCCCAATTTTTTATTCAATGGCTCTGTAAATCTTTTAACTGAGGAATAATTCTCATCTCTTCACAATCCAAAGAGTTCCATTATACAATTATCCTTGGGCTGATTCAACTGCTTATTGTTGACCACTGAAATAAAGGATGTTTTAACTCCACTATTTTGGTCTGGAGAGAGTTGTAATTATGAATACAATCATTTCAATTACCCTTACATCTAGAATTATATTATCTACAAAAAAAACCTCTGGAACAAAACTCCATCAAGACTACTGAATTCCTCTAACAACTTTCTATAAAAAGCAATTCAAACATTTCTAATATTCTATAAATTCATTTTTAGTTACTGTTATTTCTGCTAGTCAATTCTTTTCTCTTAAACTTTACCCAGGGTTAATCAGTCAGATCTTCCTACATATCAGATTTTAAGATAAAGTTTTTCACACTGTGAGGATTTTTTTTTTTAAGTGTCCATGTGGCCATTTTTCTGCCAAATCAAGTTTTTTCAAGTCATATTTTACAGATTTAAAATTTTGCTCGGAACTCTGATTTGCTTCTTAAATTTCTGGTTAAATACAATTTTTACTACTTGCAGTTTTAATCACTTTTACTACACACTGACAATTTTTATTAGTTATGCTCATTATAAATTAGGATAAAATAATGATCATTTGTTTCTTAGCAGATCCACAGGGAAACAGATCTGCCCTAATATTACAGGACTACTTTAACTATCAAGAAGGTCTTCAAGATCAAATGGTCCTTTCCAGAAACTACAACACATACATTCTTTTAAGATTTCTAGGTTAGCTCTCCTCCCTGCATAAATCAATCACATAAATGTTCCATAAATAAAAGTCAAAGAACTGAAAGCGCTTGATAAGGAGAAGATATAAACATTAAGTATAGTATTAAAGGAAGAAAATTGTCTCCTCACTTTTTAAAAATTTGAGTAGCGTTAGTTCTATCTTAGGATGTTATTTCGTGAAAGAAAACCTTCGATTACTACTGTTATTTCCTATTACATTACCTAATTTCTGACTTGGTCTTACGGTAGGCACATTATCAGTGTGCCAAAAACAAACTGTTAGATCCTACACAGCTGGATAATTTTATACTGTCTGATAAAAATCAAGATTTTATACCTTCAGCCTTTCTTCTGGCATATACTTAGTAACAGCTATTTTTCAAGTGTATATGGAAAAACAAATCAAAATCTCTATCTCTTTTAAGACCTACCTTAATAAGTAATATAAACACCTCATCACTGAAACAGAGTAACTCATGCAAAAAGCATCCACAGTGCCCAAAACAATAATACAATAGGTCCAAACAATAAAAGAAACAAAGACACAAAAAAGAAGCTTCTACGCAAAAATTTTTCACTATTTAAAAAACAAACAAACAAAACAAACCCAATCCATTGCATCAGAATATTCAGAATATGCTCAGTTTTGGGTTTCAAACAATTACCTGAGGCCTCTAACTCATTCTGACTGCATGACATGTCATCCAAACACAGGTCAATAAGAAGGATCTGTCCAACATCGGTCACCACTGCAGCCACACCGAAGAGCCATCGCAGGCTTGGGTGCAAATGCTGGGTGCTCGCACTGGCTCCTCCATGACTAATTATGGGTTCAATCGCTGTCACCTAGAAAGCAGAAAACAGCATTCGTTTTTCTTATACAAAGTGAGAAAATACAATTAAAAAACACAACAAACAAATCTGGAGGTTAAAGCAGGTTATTAGTTATCATGGATTTAAACATTTTCTAAAAGAGAATTATAAATTTGCATTTGATACTTGTGAATCTGAGTAACATAATGAAATCTTCAGATAAAACAGAAATGACACCATTATTTCAATATATAACAGATCACGCAGTTGGAATAACTGATGTTTACTGAAAGCATACTCTATGCCAGGCCTTGTGCTAATTGGTTCATGTAACATTCATGATAACCCTGGATACTGGATCAAATATAATTCTACTGTTCCAAGACGAAACCACCTGGAAGCTTAGAAAGTTTAGCTTGGGGTTATTCAAGTCACACACACATTAAGTGTAAAACTCAAACCTAGATTTTTCTCTTCAAAGCTCTCAACCAGCTACTCCATGATCACATAGCCTCTTCTCCTAAGGAAGAGTAAAAATAAATCATTCAAGAAAAATTTACTGTTTACTTTTTAAAATAAAAGTCCTGTTTATGCCTTAAAGCCTGAAGAGGGTCTAACCTTCTTTAAAAGGGCCATATTATAATGGACATCACACTAAGCTTCGGCAGTGACCGGATCACTGACATTTAACAAGAACTTATTTTTTTTTTTAATGATTTTTTATTATATTATGTGAGTCACCATACAGTACATCCCCGGTTTCCGATGTAAGGCTCGATGACTCATTAGTTGCGTATAACACTCAGTGCACCTAAATTATTTTTTTAAAAATCATACTGTAACTACATTACAGTTATGTTTTTACCCCTTCCTCTCGTGAGTCAAATTTTAAATTTCCATACCTAATAAACAGACTGTATTTTACACTCAGCTTTCCTTCTGTTTCCTATTACTTCACAAGAATTACGTATGATATATGATAATTAAGTACTTAGTGACTTCTACTATAATACTGATGAGTCCTGGAAAGAAAAGAGGAAATTTATTATCAATGGTTTATATGTTAATATAAGAGCAAAGTTTGTTTCAGGCTGTAATTTATTACCATAGACAAAAGCCTGGCTCTGTCTGTATTTCATTTCATTGGTATACAAAACATTCTACAGTGTTTCTAATTCTGAAGGCTGTAATTTCATGGACTGTCTTCCTTTTCTAAAGTATGGCAATAATGTGTATAAACACTAGAGCACAGTCTCTTCAGTTCCCTCAGATAGGGGTTAAGAAATCTATCTCAGTTTGCATTCCCCATACAAATACTCTATGAATTAATAAATAATGGTACCTTAATTAATTTTAATGTAACGCAGTTAAAAGCCAACAAATTTAAGAGGGGATACTGTGCCCTAGCCAAAAACAACTAGTTAACCAAACTTCTATGGAAAGTTATCTATCACTACTCTCCCAATCCTTCCCTTCTCCTCCCTCTTCCATGGGATGCCAACCATCCACACAACTGAGCAACCAGGAACTTACCCAAAACTCTTGTTCCGGGGTGCCTGGGGGGCTCAGTGGGTTAAGCATCTGCCTTCAGCTCAGGTCATGATCTCAGGGTCCTGGGATCGAGTCCTGCGTCAGACTCCCTGCTCAGCTGGGAGTCGGCTTCTCCCTCTGCCTCTGCCCTTCCCCCAGCTTGTGCGCACAAGCGTGCTAATAAATCAATAAAAATCTTTAAAAAATAGGGGATCCTGGGTGGCTCAGTTGTTAAGGTCTGCCTTCGGCTCAGGGCGTGATCCCAGAGTCCTGGGATCAAGCCCCACATCAGGCTCCTCTGCTGGGAGCCTGCTTCTTCCTCTCCCACTCCCCCTGCTTGTGTTCCCTCTCTTGCTGGCTGTCTCTCTGACATATAAATAAATAAAATCTTAAAAAAAAAAAAAACCTTAAAAAATAAAACTCTCGTTCTGTCTCAATTACTCTTAACCAAATGATCAACAGGTCCTGTCCATGTTGCCTCCTGAATATATTCTGAATCTGCCCCATCCTCTCCGTTTCTAGGGTCATTTCCCTGGTTCCGCTCACCATCATTATCTGCCCGAACTACTCCAGTCCACCGAGCTTTTTACACCAGAGTTCTGCTTTAAACTTCAAATGACTTCAGAGACTTCAGGCGGAGAGGCCACTAACTGCAAACAAGGTCATTTACCATGTCAACGCTCAGCACTTCTAGACGCCACTTCCGCCTTCCCCTCTCCCGCAGCCATTCGCAATAAGCTCAGCTCCCAAATGTTCCATATACTACCACTTTTTACAGGCCAGTCTCTGCTTGAAATGTCCAAGCTCTATGAGTAGAAACTATCCACGTTTCCATGGTCCATGTGCTTGAGTTTATCAAAATCCTTACTATATTTATGCTGTAAACTCATGACCTGTCTTCTCCCACTAAATTACCAGCCTTTTCAACAGCATGGACCAAGTTCTATTTATCTATTCATCTCCAAAATTTAGCACATAACTTGATCTACAGTATACTCAATAAACTGCTAAATTAATTCTGCCTTTAATAAAATCTGCACTGGCAAGTACATTTAAGATAACCAGGCTATAAACCACTTCAGACCCCTACATTTGTCCAGAGCCAGCTTCCCCAAACTGCAAAAACATAGTACTTTGACATTTATCTCCCTCTTAACTTTAAAAATGCGATTCCCTGACCACAACATAACATTTGTATGCATGCATACATTTGTTTGTATGTTAAATATTATTTGTATATTGCTTATATATTGTCCATATTGTATATTGTTTATAAACTATTATGTATTTATTACATATTTTTCCATACTATGTACAGAGAGAATTATACTCTTACATCATTTTCTATTTATGTGTGTGTGTGTGTATTTGTCAAGGACATACTTTTTCTTAGTATGAAAGAGCAGGAATAAACCTGCTGAAGAAACAACCTGAATTCAAAGTACTTACTACTGGCATATGGAAGGCATACATACATTAGAATTAATAAATGGTGATTATAAATGAAGCCGCTATTTCAATATTATTCAAACTCTAAACAACAGTGAAGACATATTTTCCATATTGCTCCAAGGCTACAGTCTCAAATTAAAAAAGAAAAAACAAAAAAAGGCAATACAAATGAATACAATATTTAAATATAAACTTACAGTGTCCTCAAAAAACACAACTGAAGATAACAAGCCTCAGATGATACTTTTCATAAAAAAGACTATTAAAACACTTAATGTCATCCCTACTTTCACTCCGCAATTTCCTAACCAAGAATAAGAAAAGTTCTATTTTAAGCATTATGTTCTTTTGATAATATACTATCTTTAACCTCTTTTTTATCCTGAACTTTTAATGAAAAATAACACAATGTCATAAAAGAAACGAATTATAAATGTACAGCTCCGTGAACATTCAAAGTGAACACGCCAATGTCACCAGCAGGGGCTCGGCTCTGAAAGCAGAAGCTCACAGACCTTAACCCGTACCTACCCTTCCAGGAAGAACGACTGCTTTAACCACTCTGGACACGCCAAGGTCATAAAGACAGAGCACACTCCCTTCTGCTTCTTCTAATCCAATTAACAATCCAACTCTCTTCTGCCAAGAGAATTCCTTCAGAGCCAGGATCACAGGAGGCTGCTGATTGACTCCACTGAACCTGTACGCAGACAGCCGCTCTCCGGTCAGAGAGTGCACTACCTCCAGATGTCGGCCACAAGCCAGGCAAGCAAGTCCTCTTCTCCCTGCAAGAAAGGGAAAGAGGAGAAAAAAAAAAAAAAAGCAAAAATGTTGCTTATGTTAATACTGTACACATACACCCCTAACTAAATAGAAGTTAGATCTTTTACATATATAATACATAGCTCATTCTATATATAATGTATTATCTCCAAAGTGAAATCCAAGCATTTATAGAACAGAGTGGTCCAAATCAGTAAAATACACTGAACAACTATGACCTCAATAATAAAGTAACCATTTGGTAAAGTCACTATGCAGGCCATGTGGTACCTTCATGTACGCTATAAAACAGATTATCTCATTTATTCCTTGTCACACCTCAACAGAGATGAGGCAACATAGAAATAAGTTTAGTTAAACTTTCATACAGTTAAATAACTAGCTCACAGATGTATGGCTACAGGGTGGCTCAGTTTGTTAAGCGTCTGCCTTCGGCTCAGGTCATGCCTCAAGGTCCTGGGATTGAGGCCAACACCAGGCTCTCTGCTTCTCCCTCTGCCTCTGCCACCTACCCTGCTTGTGCTCTAATAAATAAGTAAAATCTTTAAAAAAAAAAAAAAGAAAGAAAGAAAGGTATGGCTACAAATACCAGAGCCAGAAGTACATCATGAGTCTAACTTCAAAATTCGCTTTCACTGTGTCATACCTCAACAATAAGCCAGGTGCTCTGGAAGGGCTCATACAATGGAACACATGATTCTATCCCCAAAGAGTTCAAACTCTGAGAAGACATAACTAGTGTAACAATAGGAAATACCAGAGCCCTTTCTGACTCCTTACTTGTCATGTTTGGATTTTATTATGTACAAAATATAAAGTAACTGAAGGTTTTTAAGCAATCTGATTTATGTTTTTAAATGTTACTCTAGCTGTTAAGCAGGAAATGGACAAGGGGAGCACAGGGTCCACGTGGGGAGAGAATACCCTCTGCCTGGTCAGTGACCGTGAATAAAGAGAAGTGGATTGACTGGAGATTCATCTTAGAGACAGAACTAAAAGGATTTGCTTATTGATGTATTAATAAGATATGGGGAGGTGAGTAAAACAAGAATCAAGAATAGACTCGAATTTTCCCTTGAGTGGCTAGACGAATGGTGGTAACTTTTCAACTTGTGATGTCTACCGTGCATCTAAGTACACAGTTGGATAAACTACGCTGTAGCTAAGGAAGGCTGCCTAGTTAAAGGAAATAGCACGGCACACGGGATTCAAAGACCACTTTTACCACTTGCTATCTGTGTAACTGGGATATCTGATTCCTAGCCACACAAAACAATAAGGGTCTAATACCTCAATGAGAAGTTGTTACAGTGCCTGGCAGATAGTAAGCACTGTTACTACTTTTACTATTCAAGAGGGGAGCACTGTAACTAAATGACTGATACATTTTGCTGTCTACCTGCTAGGACAGATAGCTGTGAAATTCATTTTCAGAAAAGTCTCCTGCAAGATCTTTCACTAAACTGAAATCCACAATTCAATGGCTACTCTGGTATGGTTTTGTTTATAAAACCATTATATAATATGTAATTAATATATAATCAAACTATATATTAAAATCTTGTTCAGATTAGTGGAATTAAGAAACAAGACTTTCTGAATATTTTGTATTACCCAGGGCCCTACAATCAGAATTTTCTACTCATAATGACTATTTAGATTCTAATTTAAACTCATCACCAATAAAACTTACTGATTAGAAAGAAATAACAGGGGCGCCTGGGTGGCTCAGTTGGTTGAGCATCCAACTCTTGATTTCAGCTTGGTCATGATCCCAGGGTGGTGAGATGGAGCCCTGCATCAGGCTCTGCGCTAGGCGCGGAGCCGGCTCTAGATTCTCTCTTTCCCTCTCTCTGCTCCTCCCTCCCCCCACTCCCGGCTTGCTGGCGCAAGCACGTGCACTCTCTCTCTCTCAAAAAAAAAAAAGAAAAAAAAGAAACTAACAGCTGCATATTATTTATACTTTCTAAATAGAAATATCCAACACTAAAAGATACAAAGTATACAGTATTTTTAATAAGAAAAATGAACAATAACCAACCCAAGATTCACTGAAAATGTGTTCGAGAGTACACAGATGGCATTACTAAGTAGATGCAGATGTTTTATATTTATAAGACCACCATAACTAAGTATTGGTTTTTCTCCCACGTTAAAGGAAATTACAATACCTGCTCATTATTAGCTTACAAGTCAATCAAATCAGTAAGTTTTCAGCAACATTATTGTACCTGCAGCAATCTTTCCATGAAGCACAGATTCCACTGTGACTTCGTCTTCGAGGGCCTGAAGACTCACTTCTGGCAAGGGCAGAAGACCACTAGTCACTTTTGCTGTTAAGCCTCGCATACTTTCACTGTAAGTATTTTTAAAAGATAACATTATTATGATATATTTGTACTATGATATACTTGATTATCCCTAGCCAAAGAAAAAAAGAAAAAGCCACCACACTAAAGTAAATAAGCTAAAACTAAAATCTGATTATAAAACCCACTTTATGTGTTTCAGGGTCTGAAGTATTTCCTCCTTAAAAAATGTTTCCCAACAGTCTTAGGAGAATGTAGATTTATTAAGCCTGATGTCCTAAGGACATACATGATTCCCTAGAGTGTTTAAAAACTGATTCAATGCAATTAATCTTATTGCCTGACCTACTCTCAAAGAACACTTCACACACAAATAGGAAGAACCGATGCATTTTAGAAAAACTACTGCTGCAGTAAAAGGGGAGAAAGCCCATAAAAAAATGTCCAAACACACAGGAATCTCAGGAATCAAGTCTGGGACGTGTCTTCAACTGGATAGAAGGAAAAAAAAATCAAAATTTATCTTTCACTTCCAATATATAGAAGATTAGATTCCCAGAATGACCCTTTTATTGTAAACAATCAAAAATGATGGTTAAAATACTGTTTTTGAAAGAACTGATAAAGCCAAACATGAAGAGACAGCAGGAATTCTGGAAACCTCTAAGATGGCTCGGGCCTCGAGGGTTGGCTACCAAATCCAGTGCTGGTGACTCTGACTTTGTTTTGAGACGCTTGAGATCCACAGAGGCAGAAGAAAAAGTTAGGGACTAACAGAGCCAAGGCAAGCTAAGAAGAGCCTCCTCCCCATGCCATTCAACTCCAAAAGGCCGTCCCATCAGCATAAAAATCAGTGAGAGAAGCACCCATTGCGCAGGACCGGCAGCAATCATGCTGCCCATTTTGACCATGGCTAGAACTGTCTACTCAGAAAAAGAATATTTCCCTTCACACAACGTGGTGGCCAGAAATCAAGCGATGTTGTCTGACAAGACTCAGGGAAGAATGTTTTATAAATTACTCTCAGGTTGGTAATGCTCCACACAATGCAGATACCGCCAAATATTCTCTGGAATCTCCAAGAGTTCTCAGAGATGAAATTCCAAAGAAAACGACTCTCAGTCAAAGAACAAACTGTCACAAGGATATTAGGATCGGCAGCCAGCAGAATCAAGCTATCAAAGATTTCAGATATCGAAAATGATCAGAGAACAGAAAATATGTTTAATATGGTAAAGAAATCAAAGATCTAACTTACTAACGAGGAAGAAACTTTTAAAATTACAATGAAAAATGGTCAAGTAGATTAAAAAAATAACAGAACTTCTGGAATGAAAAATTAAGTTTAGAACTCAACAGGGAAAAAAACCTCTGTGGAGTAACGAGAATCGCAGCATATGCAACAATATGACAGATATCAGAGTACATCACTAAATAATAAAAGAAGCAAAAGATACCTGCAGAATGAGTACATAAAATTTAAAAGGCTGTGAAACTAAGAAAATACTATTTAAAAACACAAACATAAGTAGCGAAACTGTGAATAAAGCAAGGAAACAATAAACACAAAAACCGTAATAGTTACTCTGAGAAGAGGGAAAGGGGCTGGAATGGAGAGGAATACAGAAGGACTCCAAGGTAATGGTAATGTCCTCCTTCTAAACCTTGATGGTGAGTAGACAGGTATTCACTGCATCATGAGTCTTTTTAACTTAGAAACATTCTTTTGTCTCCACTCAACAAAGAGCTCTCTTGTACCTAAAGTCAAGAAACTCAAAAAATAGGAAATGCAGCATACCGGAAAGAGAAACAGAACCCCAAACTCTTCCAGAATGTAGGACCGAGAGACAATGAAACAGTAGTTGAAAGTTTCAGCCAAGAGGGGTGCCCGACTGGCTCAGTCACTGGAGCATCTATCTGACTCTTGATGTCAGGGTTGTGAGTTCAAACCCTGCACTGGGTGTAAGATTACTTAAAAACAAAATCTAAGGGGGAAAAAAAATTACAGGAAAGAGAGGGAGAAGATCTAACATGTTTATTCAGAATCCCTCAAAATATAACACTAAATAGTAAGGAAGATGCAATATTCTAGGGGCACCTGGGTGGCTCAGTCCATGAAGCATCTGCCTTTGGCTCAGGTCATGATTCCAGGGTCCTGGGATCGAGTCCCACATCGGGCTTCTTGCTCCGTGGGGAGCATGCTTCGCCCTCTGCCTGCCGCTACCCCCGCTTGTGCATGCATGCTCTGACAAATAAATAAAATCTATTTAAAAAAAAAAGAAGAATCAATATTCTAAAAGATATTTCCCAGATCTGTAGAGACAGACCAATTCTCTGGAATCAGGAAGAACACTGAATCCTAGGCAGAATAAATAAAAAGAAATGACTTTTCAACAACAGTGGAAGCCAGAAGTCTGGAATATCTTCAAAATTCTAAGCAAAAATTGCTGTCAACATATAATTATATATCACTGGAATTATCCTTAAATATGAAACACATTTTTAGAAAACAACAAAAACAGAGATTACCACAAATAAACTCTCCCTTAAAGGGAGTTCTAAAGGACTGTAGATGGAAGGCTTCAGGTACAATAGTGATCAGATAGAAGGTCTGAGATACAAAAAGAGCTGCAGATATCTGCAGTGGGGTCCCCTGGACCTTCATATGATCCATGTAAGCATGGAAGGAAACTACGAGAAGCCAAGGAATGAATCACTGGAAAAACAGAGGAGAAACAATCCCCAAAGCTTACACAAGGCCAGGAATAGCTCCAGAATGGAAAAACCTCATAATACATGCGGCACTGAGTAGAGTACTCAGAAAGGTATTGATTGCTTCAGTGGTGGGGGAAAAAATTAACCCTTAAGATTTTATTTAATTTGAGAGAGAGAGAAAGCAAAAGAGAGAGAGCACAAGCCAGAGGGAGAGGCAGAGAGAGAAGCTGACTCCCTGCTGAGCAGGGAGCCTGATACAGGGCTCCATCCCAGGACCCCAGGATCATGACCTGAGCCAAAGGCAGATACTTAACCAACTGAGCCACCCAGGTGCCCCCAAATTATCCCTTTTCTAAAGGTCATTCTGGTCTTGTCTGAAAAAGCAAGTTTCAAAAGAATCAAACTGTTTCCAAATAACTTAGCTGCACCCCAGAACAAGGCTCAAGAATATGTAAACGAATGCAAAAATATTCAGTAATAAAAGACAGTAAAATTCACAGTATCTGGCATCCAATCAAAAATTGCCAGGCATGCAAAAGAAGGGAAAAAATATGACCCATAATAAGGAAAAAAAAAACCCCAACCAATAGAAACAGACTTAGAAATGACACAGAAGTTAGAATTACGAGATGAGGACATTAAATCAGTTATTATAGCTACAATCCCTATGTCCAAGAAGACAGAGGAAAGGATAAGCATGTTAAGGAAAGACTCAGAAAATATAAAAAAGACCAACTCAAACTTCTAGAGATGAGAAATACTGAATGGGATTCGTAGACACAGAAAGTATTACTGAACCTAAACACCCACAGTAGAAACTCTCTAAAACAAAGCACAAAGAGAAAAAAGGCTGAGGCAGAAAGGAAAAAGAACAGAGTACCAATGAGCTACGGGACAATATCAAGTGCCCTAATATAAAACAGCAATGTCAAAAAAAAAAAAAAAAAAGACAAAAATATTTAACAACTAATGGCCAAAATTTTCCAAATTTGATTAAACTACAAACCCACAAATCCAAAAAGGCCAATAAACCTCAAGCACAGGAAACGAAGAAACACCACCAGAGGACACCATACTCGTGCTCGCTTCAGCAGCTGACATACGCTGAAATTGGAGCAAAAGACATCATATGCAAGGGACAAAGAGAAAATCATAAAAGTATCACATTGCAAAGAGGAAAAAGAATGACAAGAGACTTCTCGTGGAAAACGATGCAAACCAGAATACGGTCAAACAATATATTTTAAGTTATGAAAGAAAAAAAAAGCTGTCTAAAAGAATTCTATACCCTATGAAAACATCACTTAAAATGAAGGCAAAACAAAGACCTTTCAGACATACAAGAGCTGAAAAAGATGGTCACCAGCAGATATGCTCTACAAGGAATGTTAAAGAAGTTGCTTCAGGAAGAAGAGTATTTTGAACTGAATGAAAATGAAAACATGATACACCAAAATTTGTGTGACACAGCTTAAACAGTGCTTAGAGGAAAATTCACAGCACTAAACACCCATAAGATCTCATATCAGTAACTTAAACTTCCGCCTTCAGAAACTAGAAAAGAAACAAATTAAACCCAGCATCAACAGAAGAAAGGAATAAAAGAACTGAATTTAAAGAAACAGAAAAATCATAGTTAAAAATAATCAATGAGGGGCGCCTGGGTGGCACAGCGGTTAAGCGTCTGCCTTCGGCTCAGGGCGTGATCCCGGCGTTATGGGATCGAGCCCCACATCAGGCTCCTCCACTATGAGCCTGCTTCTTCCTCTCCCACTCCCCCTGCTTGTGTTCCCTCTCTCGCTGGCTGTCTCTATCTCTGTCAAATAAATAAATAAAATCTTTTAAAAAAAAAAAATCAATGAAACAAAAAGCCAGTTCTTTGAGAAGATTAAAAAAAAAATCAACATAGAGAAATAGATCAATGAGAGCAAGAAAACAGAGTCTGAACTATTTCACTTACAACAGAAATAACATTTCAAATCGCTGTGAAAATGATACCAGATGGAAAATTACAAACTTTTAATAATGTCCTGAGATAATTTAGCCATCCCTGCTGGGAAGAAAAAAAACTCCTCCTCAGAAATGGGAAATTATAGATGGATAAAGATCTGAAGGCAACCCCCACCCCAAAATGAGTGGTGGGGGGAAGGAAGCTATAATCTATGAAGCAACTTCTACGTACTGGGCATTAATTAGACTTTAAATCTTCTGGTAAAACTGACACCATGTCTGTCCTATAGTTTCGGGCACCCTGCCTCATCTTTCTATCCCTGCTACTATCGTTCTCAGAAGCCCAGCATACAACACTGTTTTCTGAGGGGGGAAAAACCTGCTTCAATGGCTAACCCCAAAAGATAATGACGTTGAAGATGAAAACTGACATATGGAAATAAAAACTTTCAGGGCAGGGGGGTACTCAATGGTCTAGAAAGAGAAAACTCAAAGGACAAGAATCATGATCTCAGAGGGTGCACAGAGCCATCTAACTTAATCACTAAATTCCAAAATATGAGAATTTTTAAATTGTAAAAGAGCAGCCTAATTTGAGGGAAAACCTTAAAGGTAAAATTTATAAATCCACAATTAATCTAAAACAAAAGGAAGTAAGGGCACCTGGCTGGCTCAATCAGTAGAATATGTGACTCTTGATCTGGGGGTCATAAAGTTGTAGCCCCACGTCTGGGGTAAAACCTCCTAAAATAAAAGGAAGTAGAAAGTTTTGTGAAACATATGCTACCTTGAATTTACCAGTGGGTAGATTTTGATCACTGTTCTGTTACCTTATGTCAAAATAAATTCAACAAATGAGTATCTGTTGCATTAACTCATCAGAAACAGAACCCAGAGCCGAATGGACTGTGGGCTAAACCACCCTTTTATGTTTTCAAGTGTTAAGAGGTTCCAAATACACTGTTATCCATATATTTTTTAATTTCTTCTTTAATTTCCTGGTTGACCCATTCATTCTTTAGTAAGATGTTCTTTAACCTCCATGTATTTGTGGTCTCTCCAGTTTTTTTCTTGTGGTTTTCTTCAAGTTTCTTAGTGCTGTGATTGGAGAGGCGCCTGGCTGGCTCAGTCGGTGTGCCTCTTGATCTCAGGGTCGTGAGTTTAAACCCCATGTTGGGCGTAGAGCCTACTTAAAAAAAAAAAAAAAAAAAAGGAAAAAAAGACAAAGCGCTGTGATGGACAATACCCATGGTATGATCACAAACATCTTTTCTTTTTTTTTTTTTAAAGAAAGGTGGGGGGAAGGGAGAGCACATGTGGGGGTGGAGGGGCAGAGGGAAAGTGAGAGAGAATCTTAAGGAGGCTCCATGCCCAGCACAGGGCTCGATCTCAAGACCCTGAGATCAAGACCTGAGCTGAAATCAAAAGTCGGAT
Source organism: Ursus americanus (assembly GCF_024610735.1). Lineage (NCBI taxonomy): Eukaryota > Metazoa > Chordata > Mammalia > Carnivora > Ursidae > Ursus > Ursus americanus. The sequence continues at coordinate 101,383,457 of NC_142128.1, read as the reverse complement.
GCTTAACCGACTGAGCTAGCCAGGCGCCCCTGATCTCAATCTTTTTGTACTTGTTGAGGCCTGATTTGTGACCTAGCATGTGATCTACTCTGGAAAATGTCCCATGTGCACTCGAAAAGAATATGTATTCTGCTGCTTTAGGATGAAATGTTCTGAATATATCTGCTAAGTCCATCTGGTCCAGTGTGTCATTCAGAGCCATTGTTTCCTTGTTGATTTTCTGCTTTGAAGATCTGTCCATTGCTGTAAGTGGGTTGTTAAAGCCCCCACTATTATTGTATTTTTATCGAGTTCCTTTATGTTTGTTGTGAATTGTTTTAAATATCTGGGTGCTCCCAAGTTGGGGGCATAAATATTGACAATTGTTAGATCTTCTTGTTGGACAGACCCCTTCACTAAGATACAGTGCCCTTCTTCACCTCTTCTTACCATCTTTGGTTAGAAATCTAGTTTGTCTGATAGGAAGATGGCTACTCTGGCTTTCTTTTCATGTCCATTAACAATGATAAATGGTTCCACATCCCCTCACTTTCAATCTGCAGGTGTCTTAGGTCTAAAGTGAGTCTCTTGGAGGCAGCATATAGATGAGTCTTGTGTTTATATCCATTCTGATGCCCTGTGTCCTTTCACTGGAGTATTTAGTCCACTTACATTCGAGAAATCATTGATAGATATGAATTTAGTGTCATTGTATTGCTTGTTAAGTCTTTGTTCCTGGAGATTTTCTGCTCCTTTTTAGTCTTTGCTGCTTTTGGTTTTTCTTTCCAACTCAAGGAGTCCGCTGCAGGGCTGCTTCAGTGGTCAGAACTCCTTTAGTATTTCTTGTCTGGGAAATTCCTTAGCTCTCCTATTCTGAATGACAGCCTTGCTGCATCGAGTATTCCTGGTCGTCCATTTTTCCCATTCAGCAGGTTGAACATACCATGCCACTCTTCTGGCCTGCCAAGTTTCTGTGGTGAGGTCTGCTGCTAACCTGTTATGTCTCCCCTTGGAAGTTAGGGGCATCTTTTCTCTTGCTGCTTTTAGAGCTTTTTCTTTATATTTTGCAAATTTAACTACAATATGCCTTGGCATTGGCCTGCTTTTCTCGATTCTGATGGGAGTGCCTCTCTGTGCCTCCTGGATTTGGATGTCTGTTTCCTTCCCCAGTTAGGAAAGTTTTCAGCTATAATTTCCTCAAATAAACCTTCTGCCCCCTTTGCCCTCTCTTCTTCTTCTCAGACTCCTATGATGCTTTATGGAGTCACTAGTTCCCTAAGTCTACATTCATGATCTAATATTTTTCCTTTTCCTGTTCTTTTCAGTTTCATTATTTTCCATCATTTTATCTTCTGTGTCATTTATTCGTTCCTCTGTATCTTCCATCCTTGTAATTATATTCAGTCAGTTTCAAATCTCAGTTACTCCATTTTTCATTTCGGCCTGAATAGTTTTTAGCTCTTTCATCTCTGCAGTAAAGGACTCTCTGGTGTCTTAAATGCTTTTCTCAAGCCCAGGTAGTATCCTTATGATTGTTGCTTTAAATTCCAGCTCAGGCATATTGCTTCTATCTGTTTGGATTGGATCTATGGCCGTGACCTTTTCTTGTTCTTTCTCTTGGGATGAATTCCTCCATATTGGCATTCTGTCTAAGTCTATGTCTTCAGTGTCTGAGGAAGGCCTGTTATGTTTCCTCTTTCTGAGAGTAATGATTTTATTCAGAAGAGGTCATATACCATCCAGGGCCTGGCACTTGAGGCACTGTCCTGCTGTATGCTGCGTGCACTGTGCTGCTGTGTTTTGCCTGCTCTTTCCCTCAGGTCAGTCCTCTGCAGGGTTTCTGCTTGCCCGCAGTGGGCAGTGTTTGGACCTTGGCCAGTGGGGCGAGTTTTAACAAGGTGTGCTCTGCTCTGCTTGTTAAGAGACCTGATGCTGTTTCCACTGGAGCTGAAGCTCTGTAGCACTCTATGGTCAGTAAATGTGGTGTATGCAGTTGGGGGCAGGTTGTGCTGGTCTTCTTGGGGAGGGGCCCGCTATCTGGCTCTCAGGCACACTTGCAGTCCAACTTCTCTGTAAAAGTACTTGTCCTAAATTGATCCATAATTTTCTCTCTGCTGGGCCCAGTCACAAGTCCCTAACACAGACAGTCTTCTGTACAGGTACATCCAGGGTGCAGCCACACATCTCCAAAGTTCTGGCGCTTCTACTCTAGCTGACGCCTTCCACTTCAGGCCGGAAACAAGACAGTCTGCAGCCACTTCAACACCATGTATCCAAGCACACCCAAGAGTTGCTTCTTTATAGCAACCCCAAGTTCACGTGTCCTGTGACCAGCATTTCCACAAAAGGTTAACATTATAACCATGTTAAGTTAGTGCTATCCTTAGAGACCTAGAAATTAAATTTAAAGACTCTAGAATTTTGAATCCTTGAAGCTGCTAACTTCCTTAGTGATCCTGTTTAACCTCTCACATTCAATGGATAATCCTATCAATTCTGAGTCTATTTCCTAATTCATTCAACCACTACTAAATACTTATCATAATGTTCGATGCACAAAAATGAAATGCTGAAACCACAGCTTCCTCCTAAGTGCTCCTCTATCTTCATATTCCCATCTCCCCTCTTTGTTCAATTGTTTCTTTGGATTAGGATAACAATTATAATTCACTTCTTGGTCCTACAAGTTAATTAGACTTAGCTTCTACGTAACTAAAGGAATTTACCACCCCCTCTTTAGTTCCACTGGAATTAGAGCACTGTTCTCAAACTGATGCCTGTTTCAAGTAGAAAAATAATTTCTTAAAGCTCTTGGTGTCTGAGAAACAGTAAGTTGAACAATAATTGCAGGTTCTATCCAGAGTACTAGAAAAGGCACGAATTTTCAATTAAAATGGCTTTAGGTCCAGGTTCTACCAATTACTAGTACATGTAATGCTGTACTCCTCTACTCTGTCTTCATGTCACACCCAAGCTTCTAGAAAATGTGAATACCTATCTCTCCAGCTCTTAGCTTATCATGATGCCTGGCACAAAAGAGTTTAAAAAAGTGTTCAGTGAATGAAAGAGAAAGTTTTTCAAATTCGTAAGTTAGCCTTTGAATCCATAGGGCAAAAATTGGCTTCAAGACCTTTCAAATCACAATTTACAGTATGAATTTTAACATTTTAAGCACATTGCAAAGAACTTCTGAAAATTTATACTATTAGAAAGAACACCTCATATAGACATGTATGTTCATAAATATACATTAAGCAGCTCTGCTCAGTTTTGTACAAAATTAAGCAGAGTCCCAGCCTTTATGACATGCCAAAATCAGCAACCTCTGAAAGTTTCAATTCCTTCTCAAGGTCTAGGGAGGCAGAGCTGGACACTGTGCTGGCTGCCAATGAAATAAAAATGTCGTTCATCTTCTTGATAAAACACAGATGGATTATGTAACTCCCTTCTCAAAACCCTTCAGTGATTCCCGACTGCATATACAAAGCAACATCCTCAGCCTCAGGCAATGAATGGCAGCTCCAGACTGTCTCTACAGAGCTGTCTCTCAAAACCATCATCAGTCTGCTACTGCCCAGCACTTTCACTCTTTTATGCTGCTTTCCCTTTCATCTCTATCTGCCAAAACCCCATCCATCAAAGACTAAATTCCCAGTGTGGCCTCGGTAGACCCATCCTTTCCCACTTAATCTTATCTCTGAGCTCACTCCTTTCCACCTTTAGGTTAGCAATCATAAATACTATTTTTGAAACTTGTTACTTGTGTTTGCCTGTCTTCCCCCCTATAGTATGAATTTCTAAAATGCAAAAATCATGTCTTGTTCCTGTGAATTCCACAGTCACAATGCCTTGCAACTAATAGATCCAAAACATGGTAAATGAGGACAGCAAAGATACTAACAGGGAACAGAAATAGACATGTTAAACAATAAAATCAATTTTTAAAAATTCAAAGTTCTTTAAAAGCCAACAAGAAAACAAACAACTCAATTAAAAAATGGCCAAAGACCTTAGCAAACACTTACTAAGAAGATACACAGATAGCAAATAACCCCATGAGAAGCTCCATTTCATATGTCATCAGAGAAACGCATATCAAAGCAATGAGACACCACTGCACACCTTTTAGAATGGCCCAAATCCGGAACACTGACACCACCAAATGCTGGTGAGGATGTGGAGCAACAGGAACTCTCCTTCACTGCTGGTGGGAGTCCAAAATGGTACGGCCACTCTGGAAGATAGTTTGGCAGTTTCTTTCAGAACTAAACATATTCTTAACCACACGATCCAGCCATCACACTCCTTGCTATTTACCCAAAGGAGCTGAAAACATGTCCACACAAAAAAACTGCACATAGATGTTATCACAGCTTTTCCTCATAACTATTGAAATCTGTAAACAACTAACATGTCCCTCTGTAGGTGAATGACTAAATAAATGGTAAAACATCTAGGCAATGTAATATTTACTCAGTTCTAAAAAGAAATGAGCAGGGGGGCCCCTGGCTGGCTCAGACAGCAGAGCATGTGACTCTTGATCTCAGGGTCCTGCCACTGGGCATAGAGATTACTTAAAACAAACAAACAAACACTTTAATGAAGAAATGAACTATCAAGCCATGAACAGACATGGAGGAATCAGAATTATTACTAAGTGAAAAAAGCAATTTGAAAAGGTTACATACTGCATGATTCCAACAACATGACAATTCTGGAAGAAGCACAACTATGGAGACAGTAAGATCAGTGGTTGCCAGGGGTTAGCAGTAAGCGAGGGATGACCAGGCAGAGCACAGAGGATTTCTAGGTCAGTGAAAGTACTCATAATACTATAATGGTAGATAGAAGTCATTACACATCTGCCCAAACCCACAGAATGTACACCACCAAGGCTGAACCCTAATGAAAACCATGGACTTTGGTGATAATGATGTGTCCATGCAGGTTCAACAATTGTAACAAATGTTCTACTCTAGTGGGGAATGTTGATAACGGGGGGGGGGGGGGGGGGGGGGGTGCTATTCGCCAGTGGGAGCGGGGAAAGTGTATACTAGAGCTCTCCGTACCTACCACGCAACTCTGCTGTGAACCTAAAATGGCTCTAAAAAATAAAGTCTATTAGAAAGAAAAATCTCAATACTGGCCAGTTTGGGGTCCAACCTATTTTCAAATATATATTGTCTCAGTACTAAGATGCAAAACGAAATTCACAAAACTCCTAGGAAAGATTTTATAACACAGAATGCCACAAATCAGTTCTGCGGGAAATACACACATCCTCAAAAGCAGCTGAATTCCACCACAGCACATAAGACCTCATCTAGTTGTTCAATAATTATATTGTAACAACACTGAACAAACATTTTGTATGCAGTTTTACTTTTTTGGTGACTCTTAAAAAGACTAAGAATTATGATGTACATGCAAGCTGTCAGTGGACTCAGAAACTTCCAGCCTTTTAGTAGCTGCTCTTTCAAACTTAACTCAAACATTTATTAATCTCCAAGCACTTTTAAAACATTGTGCTGGGCAGGGAATGCTAGGGCACTAAGATGACCCACTTCCTGACCTCAAAGAGTTTACCTTCTAGAATGAGATACATAATCAACCCTTAGAATATCAGACACAAATAAATGCTATAATAGTGGTATAAATGATGTGGGATAAAGGGAAATGGAAGAACGACTAGAACACATGGCATTTAAGCTGAGGAGGATGTGAAATTTCGGAACTTGAATAAAGCAGGGATGGAGCTCCAGGTTGAAGGCCATGAGCAGAGGAACACCAAAGTACATCTTCAAGAAAAATGGGCCCAGGAATTGGGAGGATCTGGAATAGGCAAAGCATAACTTGTGAGTAGCTGAGTCTGGACAGCAGAAGAGACTTATTATGGAAACTGTTGACCTAACCTAGGAGAGTCAGACTTCGTTCTGAAGAACAATTAGGAGGTGCTGAAAATTTTCATGGTCAGCAGGAGAGAGAGGAACAATGTTCTGTTTCCTCTTAAATCAAGATGTGTCCATCCCCAAATTGCTATAGAACAATCTTTGAAAAAGCTATGTTAAAATAATTTTGGCTGTTTTGCGACCTGGTGATACTTTGATAGGTTATTGAAAAACAGAAGCAAAAATTACAGTTATGGAAAGAATGCACACTTCCAACAGCGTTTAACGCACTTGGAGCATCCCTCCAGCATTAACTTCAACTGGGCTTGTCATCCCCTGGTCTCTGACCCAGTCGGTCAACGCTCAAGAAAGGTTCTTAAAATCTCATTCTTTAGGATATTTTGAGAATAAACTGAAGTTTAAAGTTTCCAAGGGGCCTATATTTTATCCTAAAGGGCCCAGGTTCTTCCAAATACTCCTCAAACGGCCAATTTGAAAAAAGATAACAACCAGCATGCACCTCGTTGGCGCTGAGAACAAACTAACCTCCCCCACAGCCCAGCAGTCAACTAGTAACAAAAGTGATCGTCCTCAAATTCCGGGGGGCCCGGGAGGGACGGCGAATTAATAGCCACCCCAAGACATGCTGACCAATTCGCCGCACTCTCCAATCCCGAGGCCGACCCCTCCCGCGGCCGGGACTCACCCGAGCCAGGCCCAGGAGCATGTGCAGCACACGCCGACGGAAGACCGGCTCCACTGCCCGGCAGGCTCGCCCGGGGCCAGGCCGGCCAAGGTCTCCACAGCCCCGGAGCACGGCGGCCAGGGCACGCCGCGGGCCCGGCCGCCCTGCGCGGCGTGCGGGCCGGGCCTGCGGCGCGGAAGGCGCGGGGGGTGGATCCCGCAACGCTTCTCCGCCGCCATGTGCCGCCGGTCGGTGGTTATGTAACCCGCTGCCCGGGGGGCCCCCCTGGGCGCGCCGCCCCCGCCGCCAACCGCGTCCGCCCGCCGGCCCGGCCCGGCGCCGCGAGCCCGGCCGCCCGCCCCCGCGCCGCGCGCCCAGGCCCCCGGGCCCCGCGCGGGGAGGCCCGTGGCCCTGCGGCCCAGGCAGCGCGGACCCGCCCTCGCGCGCCGGCCCGGCCCCTCCCGCCCTTCCCCTACCTGCGCAGGGCGGGCGGCCGACCGCCCCGGCCGCCGAGTGCAGGGGGCGCAAGGCCGCGCGCGTGCTCCTCCCGCACGGGTCCGTCACAGCATCTCCCGGGAGACACGGCCGCCACAGGCACGGCGCGCACGCCGCCGCCGCACCTCCAGCCTCCGCCCGCGACCTCGCCGGCCGCCGCAGACCCACAGCCCCGCGGACGCCTCCGCCGGCTTCAGGCCGACGCGCAGATGGGTGACTCCGACGCCGCCGCTGCCCGCGCCGCGGTTCCGGGTCCTCCTCCCCACAACTCTGCCTCCTACACTCTGAGGGCGCCGGGCCTGCTCTAAGCATTACCCCCACGGTACCGACCGAGACTTATAAGCCTGGGAGGGGTGGGGCGGGGCGGGGCGCGGAGGGGCGGGCGGGGAGGGAGGGCAGCGGCCGGAAAAGAGATCGCGGCGCGGATACCTGAGTTCTCGCGAGTGTTCCGGCCTAGGCGCCTGCTCCGCGGGAATTTTCAAACTCTCGCAGGAGAAGGCGGGGGGAGGGTAAGGGAGAGAATGGAAGCCCGCCTGGCACGGGAGGGTTATTTACATAAAACAGGATCTCCCCGCCTCCAAAGTGCTTCTCAGGCGGGGGGTGGGGGTAAAACTACAAGTCCCACGATGCCTTGCGCGCCACCACCCCGTGGCGGCCCGGCGCGCGTACTCGCGCGGAGTCGGGACTGGTAGTCTCTGCCCGCGGAATCCGCCCGCCTTGAGGTCCTGCGGGCGGGGTGAGGGGGCTTCTGTGGCGGGAGAGCGGCCGCCACGTTAGCGAGTGTCCCTGCTCGCTGGTGGCGTTGGGGTGGTCTCTGGCCCTGTGGCAGGCGCGTCTGCGCTGGGTGGTTTTCGTCCCCTGTACTCCGACTCTTCATGCCCAAGGTGGGCCGACTGGCGAAACGCTTTTCTTGCTTCTGCATATTTTTAAATACCCGCGCTTGCTTTCGTGGCCACAGGTGTCACACCAACTAGTCAGTCTTTTTCCTAGTTTTACCCCAAAGCAGTGTTACCGTTTTGGTCGCCGTAGGGTTTCACTGTGGAATTTAATTTGTTGTTGGTATCTTTGACGCTGGTCCCTGCACCAAACGCGTTTCAAACAGATGTCGATTATGTCCCTGATACCAAATAAAATGATTATAACAAGGTAGACAGAAGATTGTAGCAGGACGCTTCTGTTATCAGAAAAGTCTGTCCTTTTCTGTTACCTTCTCCCATATGTTTTTTGAGATATGCTCCCTTTTAAAGCTGTAATTTCCTTTTTTATGTAATTTGTTTCTTTATCGGTAGCAACCTCTGAATAGGACAACATATTTGTTTGCAAAGGTGGTGGGCTAAGCTGCGGCAGCTTAGAGTTGAAAGGGGTTTGGGGTGTTTGTCTTAATTATTCGAAATAGACCTTTTCAAACAGAAATCCCTCTGGCAAATGTGCTGACTTACGTCGTGGCCTTACTCTGCATCCTGCACTTCCTTTCTTTGGCACCATTTTATGCTGGAGCCATGAGTACTGAACTTCTTGAGTTCTCCACTCTGGTGTCCTGCTCCTGAAGCTGCGTGGCATTAGGAAAATCAAGTGACCTCTCTGGGCTTCAGTTATCTTTAGAGCAAGGGGGACTGGATTAGAGGACTGACTGATTCGTTTAGACAGACCTCTGTTAACTTTTCTCTAAGGGCCTGCCAGTTGTAAAATTCAAGTCTATCTCTTCATACTTACGATACAGATTAATCAACTTTCTAAATCAGATTTTAATCTTTCCTTCCATCATTACCAGCAGAATGGTTTCTGTATGGTTATAATCTGGACCAATCCTACCTGTCATATTTTATTTCCTTCTGTAGTTCTGAGGATCTTTTCTTCACTCTCATGAGAGAGCAGAAGGCAAACTGGGGGCAAAATGTGAGCTGACACACCCCATGACCCCCCCAACTTAAGGTGGGATGTAATATATATGTATCATATATATCTGAGATATATCTGAGATATATAGATATATACACACTATTCCTCAGGTTCTAGTAACTGCCTAAGAACAAGGCAAAGGAAAAACAAATGGTCAACTGATAAAGATCACAGTCATTCATATAGGACTTGAAACTCTACTGTAGTTTGTAACCATCTTAATTTACAAGAAAAACACAATCTTAATAATAGACTTCCAGTAACCTATAGACTCAGTTTCCTGGAGCCCTAATGTCCCCTTCACCTCCATAGGATAGAAAACTCTGTACAATCAGTTACTCTGCACAATCACAATGCAGGTCTTTTTGCCCACAGGTCCTGTCCCTGAGCTGTCATAAACACACCTTTTATACTGGAAACATCTCAAGAATTCTTCCTTGACTGTTAACTCTCATCCCGCATCAACTATCCTCCAAACATATTTCTGCCTTTCACTGTCTCCCAGCCTCTCCCCTCGTCTAAATCTCACTATCCCACGGGTCCAGCTCAAGCCTCTTATCACTCCCAAATCTTCACTTCAACTTTAGCCCGCATTCGTTACTAAGAACTTGCCCTGAAAATATGCTAACTGCATGATTGTATGTCTGTTTCCCTGTTTGCCTCTGACTTCCCCCATTCCCCCACCACCCCCATCATCCTGGGAGCAGACTATAGCTCACATTTTTTTAACACTACCCTCATAACTGCTAGTTGTTTATTTAAATTCTGTTCAAAAACTGAATTTTCACTTTAAAGCGCTCATCCAACCCTTTTCCCTCTTTTTCAGTCATTTAAGCATGTGACAAATTATTTGTTAGTTCCAAGAGATGTTAGTAAGTATTAAATGAGGAAAAAATCTGGGTTTGGTAGTCAAATGAGTTTGGGGAAAAGCTGATTAAATAAAATCAAGCATTTCTTTTATGTAATACCTCACAGCCTTTAATAGGCTTGGCATTTCCTAAAGTTACTTGACCATGGACTCTGTTTATGCTCTTGGATCATCTGGCCTCGTTGGTGTTTCCCCAGAATGGACCTTGGTAAACAGGGCCTCAAAGCTTTCCCTTATTGGAGGAAGCATTGTGACATGAAAAAGATTATGGTCTTCGGAATTAGAAGAACTTGGGTTTTAATGCTTTTCACTACTTTCTGGCAACCTGTCTTTAACTGAATTACTTCCCTCTCTGAATCTGTTCTCTCCTCTGGGAAGAAAGAAGAACGAACGTTCCTTTCTTACTTGCCTTGCAGGGCTCTTGCAGAGATTAAATAGAAGTATGCGCCCCGCTCAGAACTTCATTCCCTTTTTATCTATATGGTCAATAGGTTTCGGTTTTGGTAAAAAGCCTACAAAATGATCATGTCTAGTGGGGATGCTCATGCTTCCATTTGGAGCGTTTATTTAAGGGCAATATTTCAAGACCACACCAGCATCCTGGGAGCAAACAGACAACCATGTGATTTCAGAGATCTTAGAACCTCATTGAAGTGCTGCGATTTTGATCTTGTTTGTTTTACAAAGAAATTGGTGGGGGCGGGGTACTTTCCTATTTTAACAAACGAACAACAAAGGGTGCTTGTCTGTCTCAAATAGAGGCAATCCTTTGTCCTAACAGTTACATTTTCATTATTCTTGTAGAGATTATTGGTTAGAACAAGCAGTGCCCACCCTTGACTTTCCCAATGGACAATGAGCTTGGTGAGTGAAGAGTCTTATTTTTCTCGTTCCCCACTATGCTTCCAGAAATGGCATAATGCCAACCTATAAATTAGTGCTAAGGTAATTGTTTAGTGAATTAGTGTCTACGCATTGATTTCACCATTCAAAGCAAAACACACAATATTTGATTAAAAGGGACCCTGGAGATATTTAGGCCAAACAGCTTATTTTATAGATGGGGAAACACATTGTCAAATGATTTTCCACAAGTACTTTGGGATGGATTTTGTTTTCTTAAAAAAAAAAAATAGACATTAAATCAAATCTACTGTCAAGAGTCATCTGAGCCAGACAGGTGTACCCATTTCTGTCATTATAGTCTTTATGCACTTAAAAGACTGTTTTACATGAATGATACCCCAAAAAGCCACATAGTTTCTTTCTTTCCCTCTGAACACTGATAGTGTTGGTCATGAACATGGTATCACAATTAATCTCTTCTTAAAAATTATTTCCTGGGGCGCCTGGGTGGCTCAGTCATTAAGCGTCTGCCTTCGGCTCAGGACTTGAGCCCAGTGTTCTGGGATCGAGCCCCACATCAGGCTCCTCCGCTGGGAGCCTGCTTCTTCCTCTCCCACTCCCCCTGCTTGTGCTCCCTCTCTCGCTGGCTGTCTCTCTCTGTCAAATAAATAAATAAAATCTTAAAAAAAAAATTATTTCCTTTTCTGCCTCTCCTTGTCTCTCACATCTTCCTCTCCCAATGTTACTTCTTAAAATCTCTGTGTGTGTGTATTTATTTATTTTTAAGATTTTATTTATTGGAGAGAGAGAGATAGAGAGAGCGTGCACGAGCAGGGGGAGGAGCAGAGGGAGAGGGAGAAGCGGACTCCTCCCTGAGCAGGGAGCCCAACACAGGGCCAATCCCAGGACTGTGGGATCATGACCTGAGCTGAAGGCAGAGGTTTAACCAACTGAGCCACCCAGGTGTCCAGAAATCTGTATATTTTAACCAAAACCACCAAGGGTCTGATTTCTCTGTTCCTTACCCCCAGAAAACACCATTAATGATGAATCTTGAAATTCTGCCACACGCTAACATATCATGGCATTTTTTTTCAATCTTTGCCTTTTCAAGACTCCTGATTGCCTTTGAGGGTTGTTATACCAGATTCCAGGGGGCATGTAACAGTTAACAAGCTTCTTTTAGTCAATGATGTTGCAAGTACGGCTCACAAGTCACAAATCTCTCACTTGTCCCAAGCTCCTGCCTCTAAGGAAGCCCAGCTAAGAGAAGTTGGCTCTCCACAGTTGAAAAGTGATGGAATGAGCATGGCCAAGTCTGATAGTCCACTGAGGGAATAGGTCACCCATTTTAATAATAGCTTTGTGCCTAGTTTATTCGATGGATTCTCAGCCTTGCTTTTTCTCATGAACTTATTTGAATCCCACTGAGCTTGCATGTCCTATAGGAACTGTGGCATTTGCATGGTGTTTTAAATGTTCAAAGTGCCTTAAATTCTTAGTCAAAACAATAGCTCTATATGGTTTAGATTATAAACAGTAGATTTTTTTTCCCTTTTGCCTTTTTCTGATCTTTACTCCTTGGGTCCTCTGTATGTTTTTTTTAATAAACTTCAGATAGATTTGTTGGATTTGATTAGAGAAGGGCGTCGGTGACACGGTATCCATTTTTCGAATGGAACATCAAAACAAGATGTTCACTAGGATGCCTAAGTGGAGAGCCAGCAATGGAATGTCCAGGATAAAGTTCAGCGTACCCTAGAGCATTCTTCTCCTGAAAATACGTTTAAATGTAGAACACCTGTAGGGTTTAGAAGTGAATTATTTATTAGCAGACCACATTAGCTGATTCCTGTTTAGCAAAGAAAACAATATAGAACTTTAATAAAATCAAAATTACATCCTTACGATCCTAAAGCAGAACTCTCAAGTCGTATTTTTCAGTATAGTTTTGTTACAGTTCCCTGTCATTCATTCCTTTGTTTGTCCATCCATCAAATATTTATTGAATGTTTTCAGTAGGCTGGTTGTTACTCAGGGCACTGGGGATACAGAGCTTGGTAAGACCAGTATCTCTGTCCTTCAGCAATGTAATGAGGACAACATCATGAAATGAAAAATTACCTTTTGTTTGAAATATTTTTTTATAAAACCTCCTTTTCTTAAAAAATTTTATTTATTTATTTATTTATTTGAAAGAGAGAGAGTGTGTGCATGTGCGTGCAAGCAGGGGATAGGGCAGAGGGAGAGAAAGAATCCCAAGCAGACTCCCTGCTGAGCTCAGAGTCCAACGTGAGGCTCAATCTCAGGACTCTGAGATCATGACTTGAGCTGAAATCAATAGTCAGATGCTCAACTGACTGAGCCACCCAGGTGCCCCTAAAACCTCCTTTCAAATCAAAGAGAGCTACAACTCTTTCTTGAATATCTTCTTGATAATTATAAAGGACACTTAGTGTCCTAGTGAGTCATTGGAATATTCTACCTTCACCTTCTGGTTTTGGTCAAGCCATGTATTCAAAAGAATTGGTTGGGTCACAGGCTCATTTCCTACCAGTTGGACAAGAAACTTTTAAGGAAGGCCTGCCACTTTTATGTTTTTGAATAATGGCTCTATAATCCCAGATTTCTTTTGTTTGTACGATTCTATATTCTCTTATTTAAAGCATCTAATTTTATTTATTTTTTTTTTTTAAAGTAGACTCCATGCCCAGCATGGAGCCCAGTGCAGGGCTTGAACTCATGACCCTGAGATCAAGACCCGAGCTGAGATCAAGAGTTGGTCGTCCAACTGACTGAGCTACCCAGGCACCCCTTAAAGGGTCTAATTTTAAAGTTAGATAACTACCCTTCATTACCTGTGCCAGAGACTGTGGATATGAAAGTTTAATACACTTGGCAAATTTCAGGTATTAAACGTAATCCAGTGCTTTGATTAAAGTACGAATAGCATAACACCCCCTTGCTATGCATTGTTCCCACAGCATTTATGTTTTTGTATGGTTGGGAGGTTTTATACTCTCTGGGCTGTTGACACAGCACTCATGCAATCTTTTAATCCCATGTCAGACAAACAGATGTTGCCTCATCAATAGAGAAGCTTTTGGAAAACAGACACTTGATAAATCTTTAGTAAATAAGTCTGGGGAGCTATCCTCCCCAGGAGAGGGTGAGGAAGGACCAGAAGAGAGTGAGCAGAGCCAAAGTGGAAGAATCCATCTTTTTGAGTTAGTGTTCAAAGATTGGAGAAGATTAAGAGTCTCTCAGTTTAAAGATCATGAAAAATTTCCCCCCACAAAATATAAAAGTAAAAAATAAAGATCATAAAGGGGCACCTGGGTGGCTCAGTCAGTTGAGTGTCTGACTCTTGATTTCAGCTCATCAGGGTCTTGAGATCGAGCCCTGCATGGGTTTCCACACTCAGCAGGGACTTCGCTCGAGATTCTCTCCCTCTCCCGCTGCCCCTCCCCACGTGTGCACTTTCTATTTCTAAAATAAATAAATGAAGTCTAAAAAATTAAAAAATAAAGATCATGAAGAATTCAAAGAGTAAAATACAGCCCCACTGATACTGCAAGACTTGGGTGGAGTCATGGGGCAGAACCGTGAAAGGAGAAAGTGGTGCACAAAAACCAACCTTGGTGGACTTGGGTATGATTCCAGCTGAGTTGGAAACTGTTACTTAAAATAAGTCTCCATAAGTCATTCAATGACAGTTGCAGGTGGGTCCTTAAGAACCCAGTGGCGTTCTTAATGGTATTGAATTAGAATCATTTCTTTCCTTTGCTCTTTTTGCTGGCACACTTCAAACCTGCGTGTTGTCAGCCTCCTGGAGAAGAAGAGATCCGAAACTGTGGCTCCCAACTTCAGGTCAGCCTTCGCACCCTCCCCCGCCCCCACCATCAGGCCCATAGGCCAGCGCAGCCTGCACCCCATCCCACTCTAGACCAGCCTCAACGCAAACATGATGGGGGCAGCGTCTCCAGTGCATGGTTGAAAGCAGCATTCTCCAGAGAATTTTCTGGAGAGGTGAAACACTTTGGGAAGCAGCATGTTAAAACACGAAAGCACTGAATTTGCAGGAAGCAGACGTCCATCCAGAAGATGATGTTACCTTCGCTATCTGTGTCCGTGGAGAAAGACCTTAAACTGTCCAAGCCTCCATGTGTTTGACTGTTATAAGGATTATGTGTAACAACACATAGTAAACTTGGAACTTCTACCAAGTGTTCGCTGATGCCAGCACGTTGCCAGACATGAGATGACTTATTTAAAGAACAACGTGTGAGGCTCTGGAACATGTTTCTCTGATGTTTCGGATGAATTGTTCTACGTGAATATCGGGCTATGGTCCATCACTATATTAAGATTTTTCTTAAGTTGCTAGTCATTGATTTTTAATGTTAGCCCATCTAATATATAATTTCATATATAAATCATGGGTTACCAGAGTCAGAGGGCCCTTTGAAATGACCTCACCCAGCCTGTTTCAAGGGGAGTTTTGCTCAAAGTCCTGTTTAGTTTTGGTAAACTGAAACAAGATGGCCCACAGGGTTCCTGAGTTCCTGTATCCCATTTACTTCAACTAGAAGAAAATTAATTACCCTTTATGACACAACGGCAAACCAAATAAAGTCTATTCTCCTGCCCACTTTCCAACATCGACATGGGTAATTGGACAAGAAACAAACACAGCTGTGATATGAGAGAGAAACAAAGCATTTCCAGCTTCATGAACCAGAATAAAAAAATCTTTGTCTGTAATTGCTGCTACTATCTGTGTTGGCAGCAAGTTAACGGGAGGGCCACTCCAGACAAAGGGAGTTGATGAGCGGTGTTGGTATTTGCCCTGGTTGACAAGCTGGCTGCCTTGACACGGGAAGTGTTCAGGGAGGCATTACAACATCTCGGACACTGTATTCTGATCATCTTTTATAAGTATCTCCTGACCACATGGCGAGCTTCATTAGCGGCTCTGTCACTTTTCCGCAACACTCCGCAAAGAACCTGCCATCTGTAGGCATTCGCTTTTTTCAAAGAACTAAATGAATACTCTTTTTCTTCTTTCTTGGAGTTGGAGAGCAAGGAAGGAAAAAAGATAGAGGTATCTGTCCATAAAAACAAACACAGGGCGCTCTTCCTTTACTGTCAATGAGAAGTAGATGCAGGGAGAGATGTGCTTTAATTTGCAGCTTGTGTGGACATGGCCGCATGGGGCCTGGGGGAGAGGGGCACGCACCAGCCAGCAGGCAATCCCAGCCTTGTGCTGTGCACCTTCGAGCCGAGGCACGGCCTCTGCTGGGCTCTCAGTCCACATCGAGGAGCTCCTTGGGTATGGGTTGTGCTGGGGGGCGCTCCACGGTTTCAGAATGAAGACTTATTTCAAGCAGGGAACTCTTCTTGACGACTCCTATTTTGAATTCTTAGTGCTCTGAGAAGCTTTAGAAGACCAGAAGATGAGCGAAATCTAAAGCCATGCCATAGTTCCATAAATACGGATGTTTTCAGTTGTTTTTGTTTGTTTTAGCTCATTTTCTTTCCCCTAAGAATGAGCAGCAGAAATGGCAAACCCTTCCCCCCACCTGCCAGTCCAGGCATCATCCTCAGGTCCCTGCTTTCAAGCCCTGTGACTCTCCTGACCCCACCATCCCCCCACCGACGACCTGAGTGCTTCCCGATGTTTTCTGGGCCCACGAATTGCTGCAAGACAGAGCCTCATGTGGACACCGTGACATTTTCCGTCTGTTTCCCTACAACGCGTTTTTACTTTCATTCTCTTACAAAGCTTGGTCTTTCCTTTTGCTACTTTTCTGAATTATGTGGTTCCTATTAATCTCTCGATTTGTGTGCCATCTGATTCACTTTTTAGCCTCCCGAAAAGTTTGCTGACCCTCACTTGTTTCCTGGCATGTGTATGGCCAACCATTGCGCTTGTCATTGAAGGTTGGGAGGAAGAGCTTTAAGAGCAATGGATCTGCCCAGCAGCCCCTCGGACCCCCGCGGGCTGACAGCACCATGACCCTGGCTCCAGTCCTGGCCTCGGAGGTCCAGAAACCGGGCCATGCCAGGATTCCCAGAGCTCATCTGTCTCAAGGAGTCTGACTTGTAGGAACCACATTCATAAGAAGTCTATACATAAACCCCAGTTCTAGTTTATTAACTTACCGTAGTGGCTATTTCCTTGCTTTAACTAGGATCCCTGTAACTCCTTTCCAGAGCACCCCCTTTTCCAATGGTGAGTTACCTGCACCCCCTTTTCCGATGGTGAGTTACCTGGGAAATGGAATAATCAAAAAATTGCTTGCTGAACGTGAAATCATAGTTGGAAGGGGGAATTGTTTTGAGAGAGATTTCATCCGGGCCCAAGAAGCCTGATGACTCACAGTTGCCTCACGACAGAGGACGGTCTGTGCTGGAGAAACATGGCCAACTCCGGGCCCCTGACTTCCTGTCCCAGGGGGAAAACGTTCACTGCTGCCAACGTGAGTGCAAGGTCAGTCCAGACAGGGCCCAGTACAATGACTGGGGTTTTGCCGGTGAAACTACAAGCAGGCTGGCTCGCCGAGATTGCTTCCAGGTCCCTGCGAGTGATGTATGGATGTTTCCACTCCCCTCCACTCCCATGGATTCATCCAGTCTCTTGATGGATGGTCAAGTCTATCCATGATATGTGTGAAGTTCATTCGTTTGTCGTTCACAGGACAATTTTATTTCCCTTATTTTCTTGGGGGATACCTTGCTCTCACTTCCATGAGTTACTATGTAACAATATTACACTCTTTTTTCTTTTTAAGATTCTTTCTTTCTTTCAGATTTTATTTATTCTTTTGAGAGAGAGAGCATGAACAGGGGTGGGGGTGGGCAAAGGGAGAGGGAGAAGCAGGCTCCCCACTGAGCAAGGAGCCTGATATGGGACTTGATCCCAGGACTCTGGGATCATGACCTGAATGGAAGGCAGACACTTAATCGACTGAGCCACCCAGGTGCCCCAAAAAGGCACCTTCTTTATTTGAGAGAGAGCGTGCACAAGTGGGAGGGGCAGAGGGAGAGGAAGAAAGAATCTTAAGCAGGCTTCAAGCTCAGTGTGGAACCCAACTCGGGGCTCGATCTCACGACCCTGAGATCACGACCTGAGCCAAAACCAAGAGTCAGAAACTCAACTGACTGAGCCACCCAGGCGCCCCATCCACTTTTCTATAATTCTGACAGATCATTTACGAAAGCCCTTGTTCTTCCTACTAGAACATAGTTACTGTCAAATCATGGCAGGGGGTGGGGGAGAGAAAGCACATTTTACAGGGTTGTTTGCTGGGGCCATCACCTCGGTCCGTGAATAGCGGGGAAGACAGCGTGGTGCTGGGAGAGAGCACAGTCTGACCTGGGTTGGAATCCTGTCTCTACCACTCCTTTCCTGTCAGACCTGAATGATTTCCCTGACCTTTCGAAGCCAGCGCTGCTCCAAGTGTGGTCTTCAAACAGTCTAGACAGGTCTCCAAGGAGCTAAGATGCCGCTACCAGAATGTGAAATCATTCACTAAGCGCACTGACTTTCTCTCAAGAGCAACCTTCTCAAGGAAGAAAGCAGGATGTTGATTTACCTTCTGGCCGCGGCTCCTTCGCAATAAAATCGGGAAATAACACCAACTAAGTAGAGATGCTATTACAGGGATAAAATTAACGACACATGATACATGCCAGGAGTGCGATACATCGTTGCCTGTTTTGTTATTTTGGTGTTATTGTTGCACAGTTTAGCACTGACAGAGGAGTTTTCTAGCAATATCGCCCAGCAACAGGCTCACAGAAGGGAAGAGAAGCGGGAGGCTGAGGGTTTACACCTGCCACTCATCACACAGCTCTGAGGCCCCAGCGAGCCTCTCTCAGCATCGACTCCCTCATGTGGACACTAGGGTGATAATAATGCCCCCCCCCACATTGAGTTGTCATTGGGACCTAAAGGACATAGCCTATGTAAAACCCTCAGGATAGTGCCAAACACATAGTAGCGGTCCAATAAATGCTAGTTTTCTTCCCTCATTTGGACCAGCTTTGAGGATACTTTCAGAAATGGTAGCATAATATTCAGGGAAACAGCCATAGCAACAGCTTTCCAGAGGAGACAGCGACTCTAGAACTCAAAAAAAAAAAAAAAAAAAAAAAATTAAGGTGAGGAATAAAGAGGAAGGACCCTGCTGGTAAGAATGAAAATGGAAATACCGTAGTGCGGTGTTTTTCTCTAACTTAGCGCTGTAAGAAGGACATGAGCCTGAACTGTGGGTCAGCCTGGCCAAGCTGAAAGCATGAGACTAGTGTCTCCTACAGAGCTCGGTCGCACGAACCGTGGGCCTTCCTTTCTGACTGAGCTGAACGTCCTTAGTCTTACATGTCCCCAGAGTGATGGTTCCCTCCCCCCTCCACAAAGGTCCCTCACCTCCCCCTGCCTTCTTGATATTGAGCGTGTGGCCAGTGTGACTGCTGAGACCTTTTCCACATCACAAAGTAACGGAAAAGACTAATTACTGCTCTATTATATACCATAACCATCAGTCTGTAGTAACAATCGTGATGTGTCTCTCATTTTTTTTCAGGGAGAGAGAGAGAGAGAGCAGAGGGGAAGGGGCAGGAGGAGAAGCAGAGAATCCTCAGGCAGACTCCATGCTTGGTACGGAGCCCGACTTGGGGCTCAATCTCATGACCCTGAGATCATGACCTGAGCCAAAATCAGGAGTTGGATGCTCAACCGACTGAGCCATCCAGGTGCCCCTTAATATAAACAGATAGACAGTACATTTTATGACAGTGAAATGTATAGGGAACTGAAGCAGTTCAGCTTTAAAATTTATCACATAAGTAATGTTTATCTCATGCCACAAGAGGAGATGGCATTTGTGTTTTATTTTTAAGTGTCTGTGTTCTCCATTTGGCAAAAAAAATATAATACTTTTTAAAAAGTTTTTATACTAAAGTGACAGACCAGGTTTCAGTTACTGGAAGCCAAAGGAATGAATGAGCTGTTGACGTAACGTGACGTGAAAGGCTCTTTGCTCACCACTTGTATCTAGTCACCTCCTGCTTTTGCTTAATTTTATTATTTGTGATCTAGGAGAAAGACAAAATTGGTGTTTGCTTACAATCAAGGACAGTGTTGGACTCTCAAATGGTTTAAAATAATTACCGAAGAGATTCAGATGTTCTACCCTTTGTGGTTAGACACAATCCTTTTCAAATAATGCTTCCGGTACAGAAGCAGGTAAAAGTTACAGGGATTTGCAAACGTCATCAACATTTTATTGTCCCACACAGCTCTGTCACTTCCCGGTGGAGTAGCTTTGGGCGGATTACTTGACCACTCTGTGCCTCGGTATCCTCACTTGCAAAATACAAAAAGACAGTAGTTTTCTTCTGTAGTGTTATTGTGAAAATTAAATTACTTAACGTGTATAAAACACTTGAGAATAGGGGCGCCTGGGTGGCACAGCAGTTAAGCGTCTGCCTTCAGCTCAGGGTGTGATCCTGGCGTTATGGGATCGAGCCCCACATCAGGCTCCTCTGCTATGAGCCTGCTTCTTCCTCTCCCACTCCCCCTGCTTGTGTTCCCTCTCTCGCTGGCTGTCTCTATGTCTGTCAAATAAATAAATAAAATCTTTAAAAAAAAAAAAACACTTGAGAATAGTACAGTTGCAGGGGCTTCAACTGCATGAGGCACGCAGATTTTTAAAATAAATGTAGTGCGGTACTGTAAATGTATTTTCTCTTTCTTATGATTTTCTTTTTTTTAAGATTTATTTATTCAAGAGAGAGAGTACATGCAGGGAGAGGGGCAGAGGGAGAGGAAGAGAGAGAATCTCAGTCATGCTCCATGCTCAGCATGGAACCCAAGGCAGGGCTTGATCCTATGACCCTGAGATGGTGACCTGAGCTGAAATCCAGAGTGTGACGTTTAACCAGCTGAGCCACCCAGACTCCCCTTTCTTATGATTTTCTTAACAACATTTGCTTTTCTCTAGCTTTCTTAAAAGAACGCAGTATAAAATACATATAGAAAATATGTGTTAATCGACAATTTGTGTCATTGGTAAGGCTTCTTGTCAATAGTAGTCTATGTGAGGGTAAGTTTCGGGGGAGTCAAAGGTTACCTGTGGATTCTTGACTGTGTGGAAGGTGTGTGCTCCTAACCTCACGTTGCTCAAGGGTCAACTCTACTTGGAACCTAACAAGTGCTCAGGAAGAATTAGCTATTCCTATGATCACTATACATTTAGGAAAATTAAGGAGATGCCTCTAGTTTCTTCAAATTCCACATTCACTTGTTTACTACCAATCAACATACGTTTAGTAATAAACCGAGAGTTTGACCTTAATCATTCTCCTATGACAGAAGGGTGTTATTCATATAGCAGGAATATTGTGCTTTCCACACAATGAAAGTGTTGTCATACATTCGGCCTCCCACGGAGGCACTAAGAAATTCTCAGTGTATGTGCACACTCAGTCATGATGTCAGACTCTCCTGGCCCAGTCACTTGTTCGGGAAACAAGTGCCTGGACTCTTGGTCTCTGCTTTGGGTTGAATCGTGTCCTCCTTAAAAGATACGTTGACACAGATTAATGGAACAGGATGGAGAGCCCAGACATAAACTCATGTGTATATGGTCAATTAATCTATGACAAAGGAGGCAGGAATATACTTCAGGGAAAAGACAATCTCTTCAATAAATGGTGTTGGGAAACCTGGGCAGCCACATGCCAAAAAATGAAACTGGATTGCTTTCTTACACCACATACAACAAACTCAAAATCAATTGAAGACCTAAGTGGGACATGTGAAACCATGAGACTCCTGAAACAAAACAGGCGTAATCTCTTGGACATCAGCCCTAGCAACACACTTAGGATATATGTCCTCAGGCAAGGGAAACAAAGCATAAACAAACTGAGGGCTACCCCAAAGTAAAATGTTTTTGCACAGAAAAGAAAACAATCAACAAAATGAAAAGGCAACCTATTAAATGGGAGGGAGGAGATATTTGCAAATGATTTATCTGGTAAGGGGTTAATATTCAACACATATAAAGAACTGAAACAACTCACCACAAAAAAACCCCAAATAATCCAACAAAAAATGCAGAATACATGTATAGACATTTTTCCAAAGAAGACATCCAGATGGCCAACAGACACAGGAAAAGGTGCTCATCGTGGTGAACGCACATCAAAACCACAATGAGATATTGCTTCACACCTGTCAGAATGGCCAGTATCAAAAAGACAAAAAATGACAAGTATTGGTGAGGATCTGGATAAAAAGTGTAGGTGGAAATGGATATTGGTGAACCCCTGTGGAAAACAGTGTGGAGGGTTCTCAAAAAATTAAAAATAGAAATACCATATAATCCAACAATTCCACTACTATTTACCCATAGAAAATTAAAACATTAATTTGAAAATGTATATTCACCCTTCTCTTCACTGCAGCTTTATTTATAATAGCCAAGATTTGGAAACAACTCAAGTGTCCGTTGATAAATGAATGGATAAAGATGCAGTATACACACAATGCACACACGCACACACACACACGTACACACACAAATACTATTCATCCATAAAAAAGAATGAAATCTTGCCATTTGCAATGACATGAATGGATCTAGAAGGTATTATGCTAAGTGAAAGAAGTCACTCAGAAAGACAAATACCATATGATTTCACTTATATGTGGAAACTAAAACACAAAACAAATCAGCAAACAAAAAGAGAAATGGACTCATAAATACAGAGAACAAACTGGTGGCCACCAGTGGAGGGGGTGGGGGTGGGGATGGGCAAAATGGGTGAAGGGGCTAAAAGGTACGAACTTCCAGTTATAAGTCTGTCAGGAAAATGAAAATTACAGCACGGGGAATACAGTCAGTAACATTGCAATAGCGTTGGATGGTGACAGAAGGTGACTCTCCTTATTGTGTGAGCACTGAGTAATGTATGGAATTGTTGAGTCACTCTGTTGTACAAAAACCAATATAACATTGTATGTCAACTTAAATAATAAAAAAAAAAATTAAAGCTGTGGTGAAGTCCCAACCCCAGTTTCTCAGAATGCGACCTCATTTGGAAATAGGGTCATTGCAGATGTGATTAGGTCCCCTGTCATAGACTGGAGGAGGATGGCCCCTTAATCAATATGACTGGTGTCCTTTAAGAAGACAAGAGACACGGACACAGAGGGAAGGTGTCCATTGGAGGCAGAGATGGGACTGACGCAGCTGCAAGCAAGGAACCCCTGAGGCCACCTGAAGCCAGAAGAGACACGGGAGGATCTCCCGAGGGAGGCTTTGGGGGAAGCATGTCCCTGTGACACCATGATTTTGGACTTCGAGCCTCCATGGCAGTGAGAGAGGAAGTTTCAGTCTGTAGTCATCTGTTACAGCAGCCCCGGAAAACTAATGCAGGTTCCTAGACCAGAGAGCAGAACCGAGAGGCAAGTCTCAGGCCAATGGCCGAGAAGCGCCGGTCCTCACCTGAGGAATCCATGTTGTCTGCAAAACCAGCTTCCATGAGGCGGGTCCTTCATGTGGGGACGGTGGGGCCAGGGAAGCGAAGAGGGGCTTGCAAAGTTGAGCCAGCCCTTTGGGACTAGAAAGGGATAGCATGAGATCCGTGGCCCTCCTCAGAGAGGCTCTCCCTGACCGCCCCCACTAAGTGCACCCCTCCCTCCCTCCCTCTTTATCCCCTCACCTGCTCTGTCTTCCTGGCGCCAGCTGACACACGTTACCTTTACTTGTTTACTGTCTAACTTCCCAAGGACAATTTCTACCAGGAGAAAGGAAACCCCACGAGAATGGGGACCACCGGTAAAATGTATCAAGTGTTCTTTCGTGTCCCCTGTATTTTGCATGCAGTTTTTGTCTTTTTAATCAGCAAAGGATATTAAAACCTACAAGCTTGAGGGGGCTTTGTGGGGGGACTCAAGCTTTCTCTCAAGTTTTGTTTGCTCTCTGTGTCCCCAGTGTATACCAGATGCCTAGTGAATATTTTTGGAATGAGTGATTGAATAAATGATGGTATGGTTTTTTAATTCTCTATGTGTGATTCACCTTCCCCCTCCCTTCCCCCTACAGTATTAAGTGACTTGTTTTGGGAAAGTATTGCGTTTTTCAGCCAGGCTAAAGAAAACCTAACAAAAAGATCTGGCCAGGCCCGGATCATACTAGAAGGGGCACGTCCGCACTACAGTTCTCCCCATTCCCAATAGCCAGGTGCTGACACATTCCTAGAATCCTGGTTCAGTACTGGCTTTGCTCTACTCTAATAAATGTTTCCTTCTCATTCGCTCGACCATCAGGCCTCCTCTGAAGAGGAGCGTCAGAGAACAGGGGCAGATTCCGGTAGATTTACGTGGGTTCATGTGACATTGCTAGCGATTGTTCTGTTCATTGATGAATTCTGGAAGGTCATCAAAGTTGTAAAAGTGGATCTAGCAGCTGATTGTTTATTTTAAGAAAACCTGCAGAATATTCTGGGTAATAAAAAACGAAGAAACCTGAAACTCGGGGTAAGTGTAGCACATGGGACTTTGCTAAGACCCCAGGAGTCCCAAGAGGATATCCAGACGGCATTATCTGAAATTCTGCAGTCCTCCATTTTGCCACACTTAGAACAACTGTTCCTGAAAACGGGGATGCTAGCCCATGAATGAGCAAGTGGCTTCAATTTGTGCTCAGCTGGGCAGACTCCTTGCCAATCAGGCTAACCCTGAAGTCACAGAAGGAGCTTGTCCTGAAATTCCCTGAGAGCCAGCAGCACGAAGAACTGTGAAACAGGGAGAATAAAATCCCCCAGGACAGGTGCACACTCCTCACCGAGTTGCCTGGCAGCTTAAAGCCAAAGGCAGACAGACACAATGTCTGTCAGCTCTTCCAGGGGGAAGGGCTCCCAGATGATCTCAGGCTCAGCTTTGCTTAGGTTCAGCCCAGATAGCTGGAGACGAGCCCCCACCCCCACCCCGCCCTCCTGGTGACGTAAGACCAGTCTTCAGACTGGCCATCAACGTCACTCCGAGGTGGCCCTACCAGTTCAGCTATCACGGGACCGTCAGAAAAATGCACGTAATGGAAGATGAGGAACACAGATCAAGGGAACACAAGATTCCAACAGCCTTATCTAACTGCGGGCTTCGGGATTGGGCTTCTGCACATAGAAACCAAGTGTATCCAGAGCCTTAAGTTCCAGGCAAATCCCTCTGCAAGGGTCACCGATGAGATCATCTGTCAGAGCGTGGAACCTGGATCAGATGACCCCGTGAGCTTCCCCGTCTCTGTTGCGATATGGGTTTCTTGCTTATTAAAGACTTACAAGGATAATAGCCGAGAATGTCAAACTAGCAAGTATGTTGTGACAAAATGCTAGCACATAATTTTATTTAATTAGAAGCAGAACCCTTTATGCAGCGTTTGATACACTTTAAACTCCAAAATCGTCCATCTCCTCAGCATTGCTCATCTCGTCCTTGAGCTTGCCAAAAACCTACAAAGAACAGGAACGGTTTCATTTTCTTCCAAATCCATTTTCTTTTGTATAGATTTTTTTTCAAGATTTGCTTCAGTGCTTTAAGCTAACGTGACAATCCCGTCTTTACATAGCACTGTTAATTTTTCCAAACTCAGCTCATTTCTATTATCTGTCTGGAACATAAGCTCGTGAGGGCACTGCTGTGTCCTCGGGAGTGGTGCTCAGCACACAGTAGGTGCCCTCCCGTGTTTCTGACCCATTAGCTCTATGACAACTGTATTTGCTTTCACAGCTAGGGTTAGATATTTCTGGTAGGTTGTTGTTCTCATGAAATAAATGGTTTCACCTCAAGCCAATCTCTGTTAAGTGTATCAGATTATATATTTCACAAATGTGCTCTTTTTTTTAAAGAGTATGTCCTTTTTTAAAAGATTTTATTTATTTATTTGACATAGAGAGATTGAGAGAGCGAGCGAGCACAGGAGAGGGAGAAACAGGTGCCCCACTGAGCAGGCAGCCCGACATAGGGCTCGATCCCAGGACCCTGGGATCATGACCTGAGCCAAAGGAAGCCCCTTAACCGACTGAGCCACCCAGGCGCCCCATTCACAAATGAGCTCTTTGAAACAAAGTGAGCTGCATCAAGAAGCCCAGTTTTGGAAAGTTTTGCTCTTTCTTCCATCAGAACGGAAGTTCTGGAAATTTCATGAAGAATTCATAATTGTTTACATTTCTTATCAGAGCCACACATTTTGCCATGTCATTATTTAAAGAAACATAATCATATTGTAATACTTCCTCTTTTCTGGTCAAAGAAACTGTAAACATATCAGCAAAAAGGGAACCATGGTTCTATCTGAGACACTAATATATTTAGAGAGAACAACCCTGAAACCCTAAAATTTCTCAGTGACCCAGATGCATTTTGCTGTACGCGAGCAAGGTCATACATTTGCTGTTTTGTAAAAGATCAATCACTCTCTCTCTCGCTCTTTCTGTCTCTGTCTGTTGAGAGGGTTTTTTGCAGTTGCTTGCTGCTTTCCTCAATGCTATTTGTCATACGCGTAAAAGCAAAGACAGGTTGGTGAGTACAGTAACGCAGACTAACACCTGTGTTTCCATATATAGAAAAGCCCCAGAGTAAAATTAATTTCCAGCTGGAGTATGAAAGCCATATAAGAACCACCTGGCCATGCACAACAAGCGCTTGTCTTCACGTCTGTCCGCTAATTCAGGTCAGTTCTTAATAGTACAAGTAGCCACAGAAGAAAAGGATCTGTGAAGATCTATTGAGCACAAATGTTTTTATTTCCCTTATCATTTAAAAACATCACGAGGGTGAACCTCTTGGCTTGATTCCTTTACTGAAACTCATAGTAGGGTCAGTTAATGTTCAAGAAAAATCATCAACTCCAAAACCCGCGGGATAAAACTCGTACAGAGTATATACTTAACTCGAAATTGCCATCTTTGACAGTATCATTAAAAAAGAAATTATATACATTCTTCTAATTGGGCGTAACCCTTCATTAGAAGGCACCAGCCTCTAATCTGCTTATCCCATTAAGGTGGCAATCTCGTGTTGCTACCTATTGTTTTACAAAAGCTTTTTAAATAAATGAATGTAATGTTCTATCTGCCTACAGTGCATACCCCCATATTGCCACTGTCCACCCCTTGCATTCCATAAAATGCAGGGTCATAGCTGTATCAACTGCTTGTGCTCAAGTGAGTTGCTTTAAACAGTTCTCTCCATACTCGCCGGCAGGCTCTGCTTCCCTTTTCCAGACCCTCAGGGAATCTTTCCAGGATGCTTCCTTTCTACCCCGTTGCATCGACTCACCCACCCCCCTACTAACTCTTCTGAGAGTCCCCTTGCTTCAGACCCAGCATTCACCCACTTCTTGGGTGCTGGGCCTGGGCTCCTCATCCTGAAGCCTGGGAAGGACAGCCGGTCCCAGCCTCGGAGGGACATTCAGATGGCTCGGACTTGGTGGTAAAGGTGAGCGGACCGCCGTGTCCACTGACTTCAACGTTGACTGGGTTGGTTACCAAACCATCTTCTTCCCCACTCCCCTCACCACCCAGTTAATGGAAAGATCATCACAGGAAGGCAGAGGAATAAAGTAATCCCACAAGGGCATATGAGCTTAGTTCAGGGTCTGGCGCTGGGCTGTGCAAAAGTATTTGTTGTCACGGCAGATTTTGGTGTGAGGATCTCTCCTGTACCTTTGTCCCCTGGGACAAATCTAAACTTCCCTTTAGGGAAACCCAGGCATAATCTCCTTCTCCTGTTACTTCTTAGGGGAGTCAGGGTGGGGCGAGAAGCCACAAAGTCCTGTCTAACAAATTGAAGCAATATTTATATTATGAGCTTGGTCTTTCATGATGGGAGGAGGCTGGGACTAAATGGTGCTCAGGTCAGACTTCCTGCCACCAGCTGGGTGTCCACCTGCAGTGAATAAGGTGATGGCTTGGACTTCAAGCCCACCGTCACGGGCCCTGGTGACCTAGTAGCAGGAGGACGATCGGTGATGCTGTGTGATTGCTTTATATCTGTATTGGGCCGATGGCACCACCACCCTTCAAGTGACCCAAGTTAGAAATCTGGTGGTCATCCTAGACTCTTCCTCTGCCCCATCTCACACCAGTTTATTTACCAAGTCCTGCAGGCCTCAGTGCTTAAATATCATTTGAATCCATCTCTTCCTTTCAGTGCTTCTGCCCTGATTTACATCTGGAGGTAGGCCTGTATTGCTATAAACTCCCCTCTTGGGACTGCTTTGGCTGTATCCGAAAGGTTTTGGGCCATTGTGTTTTCATTTGCATTTGTTTTCATATGCCTTTTTTATTTCTCCTTTATTTCCTGGTGGACCTTTTCGTTGTTTAGTAACATGTTATTTAACCTCCATGTATTGGTGCTCCTTCCAGATTTTTTTCTGGTGGTTGACCTCTAGTTTCATAGCGTTGCAGTCAGAAAAGATGCATGGTATGATTTCGATCTTCTTGAATTTATTGAGGCTTGTTTTGTGGACTAATATGTGATCTATTCTGGAGAATGTCCCATGTGCACTTGAAAAGAATGTGTATTCTGCTTTTTAAGGGTGGAACGTTCTGAATGTATCTGTTAAGTTCATCTGTTCCACTGTGTCATTCACAGCCAATGTTTCCTTGTTGATTTTCTGTTTAGATAGTCTGTCCATTGATGAAAATGGGGTATTAAAGTCCCCTAATATTACTATATTATTATCATTGAGTTCCTTTATGTTTGTCATTAACTGTTTTATGTATTTGGGTGCTCCCATGTTGGGTGCATAAATTGTTACATCTTCTTGTTGGAGTGTCCCCTTTACCGTTATACGGTGTTCTTCTTTGTCTCTTGTTACAGTCTTTAAGTCTAGTTTGTCTGATATAAATATTGCTACTCCAGCTTTCTTTTTTTAAAAAGATTTTATGTATTTATTTATTTTAGAGAGAGTGCTCGAGTGGGAGGAGGAGCAGAGGGGGAGGGAGAAGTAAGGGGAAGTAAGGGGAAGAATTTCCAGCAGGCTCCACACCCAGTGGGGAGCCCATCTCAGGGCTGGATCTCATGACCCTGAGATCATGACCTGACCTGAAACCAAGAGTCCGACATTTAACTAATTGAGTCACCCAGTCACCCCTCCAGGTGCATGATAAAATGTTTCTCCGTTCTTTGGACATCCATTTGCATGATAAAATGTTTCTCCATTCCCTCATTTTCAATCTCTATGTGTCTTTAGGTCTGAAATGAGTCTCCTGTAGGCAGCATATAGAAGGGTTTTGTTTTTTAATGTCTGACACCCTATGTCTTTTGATTGGAGCATTTAGTCCATTTTCATTCAAAGTAAGTATTATTATTATTATTTTAAAGATTTTATTTATTTATTTGAGAGAGAGAGCAAGCAAAAGAGAAAGCACAACCATGGGGAGGGGCAGAGGGAGGAGAGAAGCAGACTCCCCGCTGAGCAGGGAGCCTGACAAGCGGCTGGATCCCAGGACCTTGGGATCATGATCTGAGCTAAAGGCAGACACTTAACTGACTGAGCCACCCAGGTGCCCCCCTATTATTATTTTCTAAAATTTTATTTTAAAGTAATCTGTATACCTAACATGGGCTCAAACTTACAACCCTGAGATCAAGAATTGCATGCTCTGCTGACTGGTGCCCCTCAAAGTAATTACTTTTTTAAAAATTTTCATTTAAATTCTAACTTAGTTAACACACAGTATAATATTTGTTTCAGAAGTAGAATTTAGTGATTCATCATCTCAAAGTAATTATTGATAGACATGTATTTATTGCCATCTCATTACTTGTTTTGTGTTTGTTTCTGAAGATTTTCTCTGATCATTTCTTAACTTTCTTTCACGGTTTGCTGGTTTTCTTTAGTAATACACTTGGATTTCTTTCTCTTTATTACTTGCATATTTATTAGTGGTTTTGATATACAGTTACCATTAGGCATGTATATAATGTCTTCTGCAAATAGTGTCTATATGAAGTTGATGGTTTAAGTTTGAACCCATTCTTTACTCCGCTCCTCTCCATGTTTTAGGTATATGGTGTATATTTTATATCCTTTTATTTTGTGAGTTCCTTGACTGATTTTTTACTGATTTACAGTAAAAATGAATTTTTTACTATAAAACCGACAGTTTTTACTGCTGTGTTTCCTACCTTCATACTGTCATCTTTGGTCTTTTCTTTCCACTCAAAGAGTCCTCTTTAATATTTCTTGTAGGGCTGGTTTAGTGTCCATGAACTGCTTTAGTTTTTGTTCGTCTGGAAAATTCTTTATCTCTCCTTCTATTCTGAATTAGAGCCTTGCTGGATAGAGTATTCTTGGGTTTTTCCCATTCAGCACTTTGAATATATTATACCACTGCCTTCTGGCTTGGAATGTTTCTGCTAAAACCCGCTGATAGCCTGATGGGGTTTCCTTTGTAGGTAACTGTCTTCTTTTGTCTTGCTGATTTTAATATTTTTTCTTTATCAGTATATTTTGCCATTTTCATTACAACATGTCTTGGTGTTGGGGCCCATGGGTGGCTCCGTCATTGGTTAAGTGGCTGACTTGGTCTTGGCTCAGGTCATGATCTCAGGGTTATGAGATTGAGCCCCATGTTGGGTTCCGTGCTCAGCACAGAGTCTACTTGTCCCTCTCCCTCCCCCCTCTGCCCCTCTCCCCACTCACATGAGCTCTCACTCTCTCTCCAAAATAAATAGATAAAATCTTCAAAAACAAACAAACAAATACTATGTCTTGTGTGGGTCTGCTTTTATTAATTTTGTTGGGGGTTCTCTGTGCCTCCTGGATCTGGATAACTGTTTCCTTCCCCAGATTAGGGGAGTTTTCAGTTAGTATTTCTTCGAATAAATTTTCTGCCCCCTTTTCTCTTTCTTTTCCTTCTGGGGCTCCTATAATACAAATGTTATGTTTGATGGAGCCACTGAGTTCCCTAAGTGTGCTCTCATTTTGCATAATTCTTTTTTCTCTCTTTTGTTCAGCTAATGATTTTCCATTATTCTGTCTTCTTGGTCATTAATTTATTCCTCTGCTTCCTCCAGTCTGCTATTCATTCCATCAGGTGTATTTCTCATTTCGTTTACTGAGACCTTGATCTCTTCTATGTTATTCTTTATGTGTTAGGGGTCTCACTCAGGTCCTCCACTCTTTTCTCAATTCCAGTGAATATCCTTATGATCATTGCTTTAAATTCCCCATCAGGCAAGGGCTCCTGGGTGACTTGGACAGTTGAGCATTCGACTCTTGGTTTCAGCTTAAGTCATGATCTTGGGATTATGAGATCAAGCCCCGTGTTGGGCTCTACACTTAGCAGGGAGTCTGTTTGGGATTCCTTCCCTCTTCCTCTCCCTCTGCCCCTCCCCACTACATTCTCTCTCTCTCTCAATAAAATAAATAAATAAATAAATAAATAAATAAATAAATAAATAAATAAATAAAATCTTAAAAAAAAATCTCCATCAGGCATGTTACTTATATCTGTTTCGCTTAGAAACAAGTCTGTGGCCTTGTCCCGTTCTTTCATTTGGACAAATTCCTCTGTCTTCTCATTTTATCTAAGTCTCTGTGCCTGTTTCTGTATGTTAGGAAAGTAAGCTACATTTCCTGTTCCTGAGGGTAATGGCCTCCTGCCATGTAGTGTCCCCTGCTCTCCAAGGCCTGGTGCTTCCAGGAGTGTCTCCAACGTGTGCTAATGCACTCTGCTGTTGTATCCTGGTTGCACTAGCTGTGCTCTGGTCTGTTTGTGAAATGAGACCTGTCGCTGCTGCCACCAGAACTGAGGCCTTGCAAAATGCCTGGGTAAGGAGATGTGGTGTCAGCAGGACTTTGGGCAGGTTTTCTGGGGGAGAGGGGCCCACTGTGCTGGGACTGAGGCAAACGTGACCAGAGTGTTGGAAGAGCGGGTCTTGGCACAAGCAAGGTAGGTAGTGAGTGCTCATGCTGCACTGCTTCCCACACGTGGCCCTGTGC
Organism: Ursus americanus; assembly: GCF_024610735.1. Lineage (NCBI taxonomy): Eukaryota > Metazoa > Chordata > Mammalia > Carnivora > Ursidae > Ursus > Ursus americanus. The sequence goes on along the minus strand of NC_142128.1, from coordinate 101,351,771 downwards.
TTATGCTGAAGTGTGAGGGAGGGAAATGGCGCCGGCCAGTTCCTTTGTTCCCAGAGGGGTCTCTCCATGCTTGAATGCTGCCTCTCTGGGACAAGCTCTGAGACGAGCGACTAACCTCCCCACCATGTGCCCCAGGTGCTCTTCAGAGTGCTGTTTCTATGTTGTATGTCTGCAGGCTGTTTGCCTGCCTTTTCTCCACGAGCCAATGTCCCCTGAGCTCTCCCCAACCCAAGCATGCTGACCTTTAACACTCTAGGCTTTAAACCCCACTGGTTATAAGAACACATGAAATTCAGCCCCTCTTGCTTTCCAAGCCAATTGCTATGATGGTTCGTTTCCCCTGTGAACTCCCCTGTGTGCTAGTTTGTCTCTTATTCTTCTCCAAAACGGTGGCTCCCACCCCACTGCTGGAGCCATGACCCATTTCTCTCCCAAACCATGTCTCCGCACTTCCTACTTCTTCATTGTGGCCTCTTTTCTACCTTTAGTTGTAGAGTTTGTTCTGCCAGTCTTTAGATAAATTTCTGGGGTATTTAGGATGATTCAATAGCATCTAGTTGTATTCATGGGACGAGGCGAGTCTAGGGGCCTCCTACACCACCACCATCTTCCCTGAAAAATCCCACCTCTGCCACTGATTGCATTCAGGTCCTCATCATTCATCGCCTGAGCTGTTGAACTTAGAACCTTGTCTCCTTGTGTCCAGACTCACCACCTCTAAGCCAATGTCTTCTACCAAATTACTGATACACTCAGATTTCACTCCCCACCTTGTCACCCACGCCAGCTTAGATCCTAATAGCGACACCCTCTGCTTCAGGCTGAAGTTCAAACACACCAGCATGGCAAGCTGCCCTGCGGCTTGGTGGCCATTCCCACATGCCCTTCATTCCAGCTACATCCCCTTAACCTCAGTTTCCTGACCACATCACACGCTCACCCCCTTCCGTGCTTGTCCATGCTGTCCCCTCATCCTCAGATGGCTATTGCCTTCTAATGACCTTCCTCTACACCTGCTTCAGCATTCATCTATTTGTGGAATATTTACCGAGACTTGCATGACCAGGTACTATTTCAGGAGCTGGGCATCAGTGAACAGCACAGATAGAACTTCCTGCCTTGTAGGATTTACTTTCTAGTGGTGGTGATGGTGGTAGGAGCGAGGCAGACAAGGAGCAAGGCGTATAACAAAGGAGAAGGCGTGGGTGCCATGGACAGAAACGCAGCAGGGAAGCAGGACGGGGAGTGCTGTGGAAGCCATTCCAGTTTTTGATGGAGTGGTCAGGGAAGGCGTCACACAGAAGGGACAGTTGAGCAAAGACAAGGAAGGGAAGGAGCAAGTTGAGTGAGTATCTGGGGGTAAATCATTCAGGGAAGAGTGGAGAGCAAGGGCAAAGCCCCAGGAGGCCAGCATGGCCTGAGCAGTACCGGTAAGGGGGAGAACAGCTAAAGTCAAAGTGAAAGACCAGGGAGACCTCCTGAGGTGTTGCAAAGCTTTACTCCCTATGAGACGAGGAGCCACCTGCTGGTTCCGCGGGGAGGTACACGTTGCAGGGATCACGGGGGCTGCTGGGTGGTAAGGCAGGGATGGACGTGGCATGCACCAGGGCGGTCATGGTGGGGCTGGCGAGGCTGGTTGGACTCTGGATGTAGCGTAAAGGCGGGTCTGATGGGATTTGCCGAAGAGTCGGATGTGGGGTACAAGGGAAAGAGAGGGGACAAGCATGTTGTCAAGTCTTTTGCTCTGAGAGGCCGTAAGGATGGAGTTGCCATTAACTAAGGTAGGGAAGACTTGGATGCGCAGGTTTGGGGCCTAAGATTAGGAGTTCCCAGTGGGATTTGGGAAGTTTGGGATTCTTTAACACTCCGGTATGTTCTCCTGCAAGCCTTCCCCCCATCTCTCCCCTCACTCAGAAGATGCACTCTGGTTCTCCCGTAACTCCGGCGAGTTTTTTGCTGTCAGGACCCTTAGCACACAGAACAGATGTTTCAGATTAAGCATGTGTTGACTCAGACTAGAAAGCAAACCAGTAATGTCTATTCTGGCAGCAAAGGAGTCATTGAAATGGAACCTGCCCTTCTAACACAAAGAACTAGAAGACGAGTCAAAATATATGAAATGACAGTGCTCGGATATGGGGACCCCAGGCCATGCAGCCTCTGGTCCCTGAGGTGAGGGAGTCAAATAAGGTAAGCCCTGAATCACCCCAGCTTTCTGCTCAAAGGCAATGTTCACACTGCAGGGCAGGGAATGGGAACCCAAGCAGAACCTAAGAGACCTTGCTGAACAGAAGAAACAAAGATTGAGGGCGGGGGTGACACTAAGGTGATTTGCAGTTTGTGGGGCAGAAGCCAGAAGAGGAAGAAGCTATGTAAAGAAAGTGCTCCAGAAATGGGGTTCCCTCAGGACTTTGCCTGGAGACCAGCATGGGTGTGTATAGGGCAAAACACCCCAGGCCCTGGAAAGGGCAATGGGTGGAATTCTACAGGCTAACAATTCCCAAAGCTCAGGCAGGGCAGGGAGACTGAGGTCCTGCCCGGCACGGTGGAGGCCCCACTGACCACCCAGGGTACTGAATAAAGACCCCAGAAGGGTCACTGCCTCAGTAGGAGGGCTGACTTAGCGCAACAGGAAAGGCCTAAAACAAAGAAACAAACATCAACTCCATCCGCAAATAACTGCCCAACAAAACAGATTTTAATACTTCATAAAGGGAGATGAAAAATCCCGTCACTCAACAGCATTACACTTACAATGTCAGGAATTTAAAATAGCACCAAAACCCGTGAAATATCCAGGGGTGTATCCAGCATGTGTAGGAACTGCCTCATAATCTCTCATCTCTTCCGAAACACTTAGAGACGTCATGTGGAGAGCTTGAAATTGATCACGCTGTGACTATTTTACACACAGAAGTGGGCACAGAACAAATTGTGGTTTTATGACAACCCCCCCCCAAAGTTGCTTCACCAGCACACCATGGGATAAACGTAACAGAATATGGGATGATCTCCATAACAAAACATTGCTAGGAGAAGTTAAAGGAGACCTAAGTAAATGGAGGGAGAGAGAGAATTCGGTTCTGGGTTGGAAGACTGAGATGTCAGTTCTCCCCACATAATTCTAGACATGCAGTGGAATCCTGATCAAAATCCCAACAGACAGGCTGATCCCAAAATCTGTGAGGAGACACAACGTCCTAGAATAATCAAAAGTTGAAAAAGAAGAAATGAGTTGGAGAACTGACACTACCGGATTTTAATGTTGACTGCAAAGCTATACTCATGAAGATAGTGTGGTATATGGTATATGATAAGATACACAGACCAAGGAAACAGTCTAGAAGGTCATCCAGATACAGAGAGCCAACTGATGTTCTTGGCACTGGACATTCTACAGCTACTTTATTGAGACTTCATAATGGTTGTTTGGGACATTTGTTAATCCTCGTGTAAAAAAAAATTCTGAGCAAAAGTTATCATGACGATGTTTCATGGTATAGAAGTTTGGACCTTAGTCACCCTGTGCTGGGAAGGACTCAGAATTATTCTATAAAATAATGTGTACTTTGTCCACAAACATTCCCTAAGCCTTTTGTTGTGCAATGAGACTTTTGGTTGGTCCAGTGGCCTACCTCTAATTAAAGTATGGTGGGGGCACGCCTGGGCGGCTCAGTCAGTTAAGCATCTGACTCTGGATTTCAGCTCAGGTCATGATATTGGGGTCGTGAGATCAGGCCCCACATTGGGCTCCATGCTGGCGTGGAGCCTGCTTGGGGTTCTCTCCCTCTCCCCCTCCTCCACCAAGAAAATAAATTAAAATAAAGTATTTGGACATAATCCTAATCAGCAACATAAAATAATTCCCATTCTTTCTAAAAATATGTACTGAGGGGTGCCTGGGTGGCTCAGTCAGTTAACTGCCTTGGCTCAGGTCATGATCTCCGGGTCCTGGGATCGAGTCCTGCCTCAGGCTCCCCACTCCGGGGAAGTCTGCTTCTTCCTCCCATTTAGCCCATCCCCGCACCTCCCCTCCAGCAACCCTCAGTTTGTTCTTTATCATTAAGAGTGTATTTTATGGGGGCGCCTGGGTGCCTCAGTCAGTTGGGCATCTGCCTTCAGCTCAGGTCATGATCCCAGGATCCTGGGATTGAGTCCCACATCGGGCTCCCCACTCAGTGGGGCATCTGCTTCTCCCTCTGCCTCTGCCTGTCACTCCCCCTGCTTGTGCTCTCTCCCTGTCAAATAAATAAAATCTTTACAAAAAAAAAGTCTATTTTATGATTTGCCTCTCTCCTTCCCCCCACCATGTACATCCATTATGTGTTGTTGTTGTTTTTTTTTAAGATTTGAGAGAGAGAGAGAGAGCACGAGCAGGATGGGCAGAGGGAGAGAGAGAATCTCAAGCAGACTTCACACTGAGGGCAGAGCCCAATTTGGGGCTCAGTCTCACCACCCTGAGATCACGACCTGGACTGAAACTGAGTCCAACGCTTAACGGACTGCGCCACCTAGGTGCCCCCACCTGTTTTGCTTCTTAAATTCACCAAAGAGTGAAATCGTAAGGTATTTGTCTTCCTCTGACTTATTTCACTTAGCATAATACACTCTAGCTCCATCCACGTCGTTGCAAATGGCAGGATCTCATTCATTTTTTATGGCTGAGTAACATTCCATTGTATACATATACATGACAACTCCTTCATCCATTCATCGGTCAATGGACTTTTGGGCTCTTTCCGTAATTTAGCTATCGTTGATAGTGCTGCTATAAACATCGGGGTGCATGTGTCCCTTTGAATCTGTGTTTTTGTATCCTGTGGGTAAATACCTAGTAGCGCAATTGCTGGATTACAGGATGGTACTATTTTTAGCTTTTTGAGGAACCTCCATACTGTTTTCCAGAGTGGCTGCACCAGTTTGCATTCCCACCAACAGTGTAAGAGGGTTCCCCTTTCTCCACATCCTTACCAACATGTTGTTTCCTATGTTGTTGATTTTAGCCATTCTGACAGGTGGGAGGTGATATCTCATTGTGGTTTTGATTTGCGTTTCCTTGGTGATGAGTGATGTTGAGCATCTTTTCATGTGTCTGTTGGCCATCTGGATGTCTTCTTTGGAGAAATGTCTATTCATGTCTACTGTCCATTTCTTAACTGGATTATTTGTTTTGGGGGTGTCGAGTTTGATAAGTTCTTTATAGATTTTGAATACTAACCCTTTTATCAGGTATGTCATTTGCAAATATCTTCTCCCATTCCAAAGGCTGCCTTTTAGTTTTGTTGATTGTTTCTTTTGCTGTGCGGAAGTTTTTATTTTGATGAAGTCCCAATAGTTTATTTTACTTTTATTTCCCTTGCCTCTGGAGATGTATCTAGTAAGAAGTTGCTATGGCCAATGTCAAAGAGGTTGCTACCTGTGTTCTCCTCAAGGATTTTGATGGTTTTCTGTCTCACATTTAGGTCTTTCATTCATTTTGAGTTTATTTTTTTGTATGGTGTAAGAAAGTGGTCCAGTTTCATTCTTTTGCATGTTGCTGACCAATTTTCACAACACCATTTGTTGAAGACTGTCTTTTTTTCCATTAGATGTTCTTTCCTGCTTTGTCAAAGATTACTTGACCATATAGTTGTGGATCCACTTCTGGGTTTTCTGTTCTGTTGCATTGATCTATGTGTCTGTTTTTATGCCAGTACCACAGTCTTGATGACTACAGCTTTGTAATATAACGTGAAGTCTGGAATCGGAAAGCCTCCAGCTTTGCTTTTCTTTTTCAAGGTTGCTTTGGCTACTTGGGGTCTTTTGTGGTTGCATACAAATTTTAGGATTGTTTGTTCTAGTTCTGTGAAAAATGCTGGTGGTATTTTGATAGGGACTGCATTCAATGTGTAGATTGCTTTGGGAAGTATAGACATTTTAACAATATCTTTCTTCCAATCCATGAGCGTGGAATATTTTTCCATTCTTTGTGTCCTCTTCAATTTCTTTTGTAAGTTTTCTATAGTTTTCAGAGTACAGACCTTTTACCTCTTTGATTAGGTATCTTATGGTTTTTGGTGCAATTGCAAATGGGATCGATTCCTTGATTTCTCTTTCTGCTGCTTCATTATTGGTGTATAGAAATACAACAGATTTCTGTGTCTGAATTTTTTGGTGGAGTCTTTTGGGTTTTCTTCGTAGAGTATCACGTCATCTGCAAATAGTGAAAGTTTGACTTCTTCCTTGAAAATTCATTTGCCTTTCATTTCTTTTTCTTGTCTGATTGCCGTGGCTAAGACTTCCAGTACTATGTTAAATAACAGTGGTGAGCATGGACGTCCCTGTCTTGTTCCTGATTATAGAGAGAAAGCTCTCAGTTTTTCCCCATTGAGGATGATATTAACTGTGGATCTTTGTATATGGCCTTATGATGTTGAGGTACGTCCCACCTATCCCTACTTTGTTGAGGGTTTTTGTCAAGAATGGATGCTGTCCTTGGTCAAATGCTTTTTCTGTATCTACTGAGAGGATCATATGGTTCTTACCCTTTCTTTTATTAATGTGGTGTATCATGTTGATTGATGTGTGGATATTGAACCATCGCTGCAGCCCAGGAATAAATCCCACTTGACCGTGGTGAATAATTCTTTTAATATACTGTGAATTCCATTTGCTAGTCTTCTTGTTGAGAATTTTTGCATCCGTGTTCATCAGAGATCTTGGCTTATACTTCTCCTTTTTAGTGGGGTCTTTGTCTCGTTTTGGAATCAAGGTAATACTGGCTTCATAGAATGAGTTTGGAAGTTTTCCTTCCATTTCTATTTTTTGGAGCAGTTTGAGAAGAATAAGTATTAACTCTTCTTTGTCTTTTCTTTTTGATAAGTCTGGCTAGGGGTTTATCAATTTTATTAATTCTTTCAAAGAACCAGCTCCTGGTTTCATCAATCCATTCTTCTGAGTTTTGTTTTGTTTCTATATCATTGATTTCTGCTCTAATCTTTATTATTTCCCTTCTGCTGCTGGCTTAAGGCTTCATTTATTGTTCTTTCTCTAGCTCCTTTAGGTGTAAGGATGGGTTGCATATTTCAGATTTTTCTTGCTTCTTGAGTTAGGCCTGAATTGCTATATACTTTCCTCTTATGACTGCTTTTGCTGCATCCCAAAGGTTTTGGACATGTTTTCATTTCCATTTGTTTCCATGTATTTTTTTTTTATTTCTTCTTCAATTTCTTGGTTAAACCATTCATTCTTTAGTGGGATGATCTTTAACCTCCATGTATTTGTGCTCTTTCCAAATGTTTTCTTGTGGTTGACTTCAAGTTTTATATTGTTGTGGTTGGAAAATATGCATGGTATGATCTCAATCTTTTTATACTTGTTGAGGCCTGACTTGTGACCCAGCATGTGATCTATTCTGGGGAACGTCCCATGTGTACTCGAAAAGAATGTGTATTCTGCTGCTTTAGGATGAAATGTTCTGAGTATATCTGTAAGTCCATCTGGTCCAGTGTGTCATTCAGAGCCATTGTTTCCTTGTTAATTTTCTGCTTTGAAGATCTGTCCATTTCTGTAAGTGGGTTGTTAGAGTCCCCACTATTATTATATTTTTATCATTGAGTTCCTTTATGTTTGTTATGAATTGTTTTAAATATCTGGGTGCTCCCAAGTTGGGGGCATAAATATTGACAATTGTTAGATCTTCTTGTTGGACAGACCCCTTCACTAAGATACAGTGCCCTTCTTCACCTCTTCTTACCATCTTTGGTTAGAAATCTAGTTTGTCTGATAGGAAGATGGCTACTCTGGCTTTCTTTTCATGTCCATTAACAATGATAAATGGTTCCACATCCCCTCACTTTCAATCTGCAGGTGTCTTAGGTCTAAAGTGAGTCTCTTGGAGGCAGCATATAGATGAGTCTTGTGTTTATATCCATTCTGATGCCCTGTGTCCTTTCACTGGAGTATTTAGTCCACTTACATTCGAGTAATCATTGACAGATATGAATTTAGTGTCATTGTATTGCTTGTTAAGTCTTTGTTCCTGGAGATTTTCTGCTCCTTTTTAGTCTTTGCTGCTTTTGGTTTTTCTTTCCAACTCAAGGAGTCCGCTGCAGGGCTGCTTCAGTGGTCAGAACTCCTTTAGTATTTCTTGTCTGGGAAATTCCTTAGCTCTCCTATTCTGAATGACAGCCTTGCTGCATCGAGTATTCCTGGTCGTCCATTTTTCCCATTCAGCAGGTTGAACATACCATGCCACTCTTCTGGCCTGCCAAGTTTCTGTGGTGAGGTCTGCTGCTAACCTGTTATGTCTCCCCTTGGAAGTTAGGGGCATCTTTTCTCTTGCTGCTTTTAGAGCTTTTTCTTTATATTTTGCAAATTTAACTACAATATGCCTTGGCATTGGCCTGCTTTTCTCGATTCTGATGGGAGTGCCTCTCTGTGCCTCCCGGATTTGGATGTCTGTTTCCTTCCCCAGTTAGGAAAGTTTTCAGCTATAATTTCCTCAAATAAACCTTCTGCCCCCTTTGCCCTCTCTTCTTCTCAGACTCCTATGATGCTTTATGGAGTCACTAGTTCCCTAAGTCTACATTCATGATCTAATATTTTTCCTTTTCCTGTTCTTTTCAGTTTCATTATTTTCCATCATTTTATCTTCTATGTCATTTATTCGTTCCTCTGTGTCTTCCATCCTTGTAATTATATTCAGTCAGTTTCAAATCTCAGTTACTCCATTTTTCATTTCGGCCTGAATAGTTTTTAGCTCTTTCATCTCTGCAGTAAAGGACTCTCTGGTGTCTTAAATGCTTTTCTCAAGCCCAGGTAGTATCCTTATGATTGTTGCTTTAAATTCCAGCTCAGGCATATTGCTTCTATCTGTTTGGATTGGATCTATGGCCGTGACCTTTTCTTGTTCTTTCTCTTGGGATGAATTCCTCCATATTGGCATTCTGTCTAAGTCTGTGTCTTCAGTGTCTGAGGAAGGCCTGTTATGTTTCCTCTTTCTGAGAGTAATGATTTTATTCAGAAGAGGTCATATACCATCCAGGGCCTGGCACTTGAGGCACTGTCCTGCTGTATGCTGCGTGCACTGTGCTGCTGTGTTTTGCCTGCTCTTTCCCTCAGAGTTTCTCCTTGTCCGCAGTGGGCACTGTTTGGACCTTGGCCAGTGTGGGAAGTTTTAATAGGTGTGCTCTGGTCGGCATATTAAAAGAGACCTGATGCTGTTTCCCCTGGAGCTGAAGCTTTGCAGAACCCTATGATCAGTGGGTGATATGTATGGGGGTTTGTGGTCTTCTGGGGGAGGGGCCTGCTATCTGGTTCTCAGGCACACTTGCCTTAGGAAAGCAGTGCCTGCAGAGCACAGGGGACTGGGGCTTGGTGTGAGTGGTTTAGGCTGCCACTGTTGACACTGTGCTGCTTACTACAGTTTATGCTGACGGGGGGTGGAGTGCGGTTGGGGGGGAGGAAAATGGCACCAGCCCTCTCTCTCACCCCAGAAGAAGGGCGTTTCTGCCTGCCACTGTCTGGGGAGCTCTCACAGAGGAGTGAACGATCTCTCCCAGTGTGTCCCAGGGGATCTTCAGATTGTGCCTTCCTCTCCCGGGCCTCTGCTCTCCTTCTCCACAGGACCACTACAGTGCCCCCAGGCTCCACACCCACCGACCACACCGTGGACCTCTAAAACTCCAGTCTTTGAGCCCCACTCGTTCTCAAAACTCACGATAATCAGCCCCTCTCGTTTTCCCAGTCAATGGCCTTGGGGAAGTATTTTCCTTCTGCATATCCCTGTGCATTCCTATTTCTCTCTCTCTCTCTCTCTGTATCTCTCTCTCTCTCTCTTTCTCTCCCCTCTCCCCATGACTAGAGGCCCCTCCCCTCCACAGCATCTGTGAACCATTTCGCCCCCAAATCACGTCTCCACACCTTCTACCTTCCACAGTGTGGCCTCTTCTCTCCCTCTAGTTGTCCAGTTTTTTCTGTCAGTCCTTAGATCGATTTCTTGGGTATTCAGAATGATCTGTGTGTGCTTTATCTAGCTGTGATGCCAGGTACGTCTAGGGTCCTCCTACTCATCCGTCTTAGCTCCTCCTAACCTTCTCCAAACTATATTAAAATAATACAGCTCTTTGTGTGTCCCTGGGTTACCATAAGGTCAGCTATGGGCTAAAGTCCTCATCTTTATTTTCACGGGTATGATGAGAATAAATCCCTGATTGTCTAAGTCAATCTGAGCAAACATCTGTTACCTGCAACTGGAAGAGACTCTATAACACATGAAGTTTTATAATAAAAATATCCCACAGAGCAAGTGCAAGAGCTTCCCCCAGGGTTCTGCCCAGGTCAGACACTGTCACCAGCTCTGAGTCCCAGGACCTCTTCTGCCCAGTCTTGGCACCGACAGTAGTGTCCCTTAGCTCCAAAAATCTAACTCATATCGAACTACCTGCTCGATCTCTCCATGTGCTCGTCTAATGGGAATGCTAAAATGTGATGTGATCCCAAATGGTACCCTGGATTTCCCCGTCTTCATTCACTTCTCCAAACCTTCGTGTTTCTGTAAATGACATCGGCATCCAATTCGCCTGGAAAGCCAGGTGTTCATCATGCCTGCCGTCCCTGCCAGCTCCACATCCAAGCTGTAAGTGAGTCCTGTCCATCCCACACCTGCAATCCAGTCATGTCTCTTCTTCCACTGCTCGAGTTCAAACCACCACTACGTCTCCTGAGAGTCAACGCTGGAGCCTCCCGATTGACCTTGTTGATCCTGCCTTTCTCTCCTCTCATGTCTATGCAGTCGCCAGGGTGATATTCTCAAAAGGGATATCTGATGATATCAAGTTCCTATGTGAAACCAACCAGTGACTTCCCATTGCTTTTAAAATAAAACAACCCATTTTACGGCACACACAGTCTGTGCTGGTTATTCGGCTATTGTCTCTCAGCTCCAAAGCCAATCTCTTTTCTAACTTTGTTTTGCTGGGTTTAGGACTTTCAGAACTCTATTTCTGCATTTGGCAGTTTTTTTGTTTTTGTTTTTTTAATGCCCAGTAGAGGGCAAGAGTTCTGGGAACATCACTCCATCCTGTCAGTGGCAGCCTCTCCCCATAGCAATAGTCGGGTTCCGTTTGCAGTGTTTCCAGTGCGTTCAGTACCAGTGTCATGATGACCCACAGAAAGACCAGGACCAGTCGGCTCTTGTCTCCTCAGAGTTCTGGGTCCAGGCAGGAGGGGCCCCTCTTCTGAGCTCAGAGACATCAACATGAGCCCAGCTGTGCCCCCTCCTCGGAGGTCTGAGTGTCAGCCCGGCAGGGTCCTCCTCCAGACTCACCCATTTTAATAATACCAACTGCTTCCCTTCGGTCCCTCAGCTCTCGGGCCGTTAGCAACTTCTGGAACTCGCTACCTTTGTGGTACCTCACTGGACAGTTTGCCTCTTCAGTTACCTAGTCAACGAGTCTGCACACCAAATGCTCCCTGTTAAAATTATGGGTGCGATTTCTCTCCCAACTGGACCCTGAGCAACACAGGGTCCCCCGTGAGCTGGCTCCTCCGAATTTACCAGCCCTCCTCCCACAGGCCCCTCCTCCATCACTGCTCTTCAGCAGCTTTAGCCTGACAGCCGTCGATGAAAACCGCTTCCCTGTCTCCTGGGCTTAAAACATATTTGTTTTGTTTTGGTTTTGGTTTTGTTTTTGTTTTTGCTCTGCATGGGATGCTCTCCTCCGGGAATTTAGGGAGGCCAGACCCTCTGCGTCTGTGACCTTGTCTTCATCCTCAGGTAGAGCTTGGATGCCACCCACTCAGAGACAACCTCCCTGATGGCTCTTTCTACAGTGCTCCTGGTCCCCCTCACGTCGTATCTCATCACCTGGGTATTTCTTCACTGCACTTAAGATATGTAATTATCATGTTTTCTCTGTTTGTTTACTTGTTTATTGTCTGTCTTCCTGCTGGAATGTAACTTCCATGCACTCAGTGTGCTTTCTAGTACACAGTGGGTGCTCAATACGTGTTGAATTAATGAATGAATGGAGTTACAGTTGGGAAGAGACAGAGCTGCATGAGCAAGTGCACAGAACAAGGTGCTGGATACCTGGTGGAACACATGCCTCCAAGGATCAGGCGTCTGTCGGCCTTGTCCTCAGCGACCGATGGAGGTTCCCAGCCCGTCACTGGCAAGCCGAGACGTCCTTGGTCTTTGGCTCTCCTGTCTTCTTTCCCTGCTTGGTGTCCCCTAATCTTTCTCAGCCAACCAGTCCTTTCCAGGACTCCCAATTCCAGGGGTCATTTTCACAGAAAGACCTGGGCAAATACCAAGATTTAAGTGACTGTCTCATTCTATAGTGTTGGCTATTCGATGGGAATTTGCTTTTTCCCTGGTAAACACCCCCATGCCGAGGATGCTTTAGAGCCAGGATTCTGAGTTTCTGTAATTTGAATGTTTTGTGGTGAATGCATTTATTATTTAAAGAAAAACTACGGCGCACCTGGGTGGCTCAGTCGGTTCAGTGTCTGACTCTTGGTTTCGGCTCGGGTCATGATCTCGGGGACGTCTGGCTCTTCGCTCAGTGGGGAGTCTGCTTGAGATTCTCTCTCCCTCTCCCACTTGTGCTCTCTCTCTCTCTCTCTGAAATAAATAAATAAATAAATAAATAAATAAATAAATAATAAAAAAAGAATAACTATGAAAATGTAAAAGACCAATTTTGGCAGAAAAGCAATTTAAACAAGGAAACAATTATGTATGCTGGGAATAACTAATATTTGTCCTCATACAAATATTTATTGTTACATTCTAGCCCTGAAAGAACATAGCATCATGAAAGAACTTTATACAAAATGCTGGAGATTTTTGTCTCCAAAGATTTTTGTCTGAAAGTCTATCGAGGAAAGGTAGAGAACTCAAATTATAAATTGAGAATTAGAATAAACAAACTTCAGGGGCGCCTGGGTGGCTCAGTTGGTGAAGCGTCTGCCTTCGGCTCGGGTCATGATCCCAGGGCCCTGGGCTCCAGCCCCGCATGGGGCTCTGTGCTCAGTGGGGAGCCTGCTTCTCCCTCTGCCTCTGATCTCCCTGCTAGTGTTCTCTCCCTCTCTCTCTCAAGTAAATAAACAAAAAATCTTTTTAAAAGAACAAATTTCATGAACACAAATGCAGATAGAAATTTGCAAGTCTTTGGAATTACTTTTTTAAAGATTTTATTTATTTATTTATTTGAGAGAGAGAGGTGGGGGAGGGGCAGAGGGAGAAGCAGCCTCCCTGCTGAGCAGGGAGCCTGACTCGGGGCTCGATCCCAGGACCCCATGTCCCTGATATCATGACCTGAGCCAAAGGCAGATGCTCACTGACTGAGCCACCCAGGAGCCCCTGCAAGTCTTTGGAATTATTAATATGAATAGAATATGAATTATTAATTATTATTAATATGAATAGAGCTTATCACAGATGACCTGAGCCTCTATTTTTTTATCAGGAGAAGCTGGAGTTTGATTTTTCTCTCGACAAGGTTTTCAAGCAAGTTGGTAAGAGATTATCAAAGTCACCATCACTGTCTTTGCTCAAACTTCTGCCGAACCTTTGCTCACCCCACTTAGTCCCTTGCAAAATCTCCCAATGTTAAAATCAAGTTTTCACACTTTGCTTCGGGTAAAGTGCAATGATGAGAAACTGAGGAAAGAAAGAAATCACGTCAGAATAATGAGGGACTCTACGTGAAATAGGAGAAGACAACGTGTCTGAGGACCTGCTTCTGTAGCTGCCCCGAGGTCAGGGCATGGACCCTCAAGGTGGGAGGATAGAGACCCCGACCCCTACTTCTATTTTGAGTCTTCTGATGAACTGGGGTGGTTCCAACTGAGGTCTACTGGCAGGAAAGAAGATAAGGATCCCAGAGAGGAGCTTGCCTGAGTGGAAGGCAAGTCTGGCCAACTGACGGCTTGCAAGTGGCCAGAGAGAGAACTAGAAAGCACATTTGGGGGCCTGTGTCCTTCGTGCTGGGCTGGGCGCCAGGGTGAAAAGTTGATGACGAAGCAGAGGCAGACAAATTTGGACAGAGTGATCAGTAAGGGCCGCTCTAGAAACTGAGGCAATTAAGGGGGAAGGAGAATGTGGGGCTGAGGGGACAGCAAAGGCCGTGAGGCCCTTCAGACCGTGTGGCAAAAAGAGGATGAGCCAGGACAGGCAGGGGTAAGACCTGTTCCACATACAGGAGCCACACTACCGGGCTCCCCCTGCCCCTCTTCCTGCAGCCCTGCCCTCTCCTTTCCCCTCACCCCTGTCATCTACGCTGACTCAAACCAGATACACAGGGCCAATCGTGGAGAGAAGCCATTTGTCACCCAAGACAACGGTGGTAAGTAACACAGAACGTGTCAGAGGGCCAGCCACATGTACTGGGTGATATAACGTGTGGCTAACAGTATCGTGGAGCTGGTTCTCCTCACCCTCGAGGAACGCAGAGGCTCTGGTGAGCCTGCCCTCCTACGCCCCCAATTCCCACAACCCCTCCCAGTTATTAAATCCAGAAACCCGGATGTCCTCCTTGACACCTCCCTCTCTTCCCTCCCCTCCTCATAAAATCCTTCATCAAATCTTGCCAGGGTCACACGAAAAGTTCTCCCAAATCTGTCCGCCTGGCTCCCTGACCACCCGTGTGCCCCTCCAAGCTGTCCCTTCTTTCTGCCAGGCTCTGGAGAGCCCCTCCCCGCCTACCCGACAGGTCCTTTCCAAATGCATTTCCAATGCTGCAGCCAGAGAAAGCCACCAGGAGACAGATGGGCCCTGTCACTGCACCCCTCTCCCAGGAGCAGAAAACCTTTCAGGGCTCCTTTTTGTTTAGGATGAAGACTGATTCCTTCGAATGCCGAGCACCCTGCTTGGGTCTGCGTCCCTGCAGCCTCAGCCGCTGCCCCCACATGTGGGTCCTGCTCCCTCATTCTCTCTGGCCACGGCCTTGTGCATGACCCCACTGCCTGGGATGCCCCACCTCGCTTCTGCCCAGTGGGAGCCTCTCACAGGACGTGTGTCCTTCCTGCACCAGGCTTATCGGGTCTCGATCCCTGGGTTAGTACCGCTCTCCCCGTGGGGCCCAGCTCTTTCCTCCCACCTGCCTTGTTCCTGTGACTCCAGGGTGGGAGCGGAAGAGGAGACCCTTAGACTGCAGACCCCCTATGAGGGGAGGAGGTGACCATGGCAAAGGGGTGCCCGAGGCCGGCTGGGTAAGGTAGCAGTAGCAGGTGCTTGTGACTTACCTTGGGGTTATTCTCAGGAAAATCCCATAAGGGAGGAAGGAAAGCAAGGTAGGTACAGGGAAAGGGAGCATCAAGCAAAGAGGTGGTCTCAGGTCAGGTCTAACTCAGGTGAAGGGTATGCTCTCAGGTAAGGTCTAACTCAGGCAAAGATGGCATCTCAGGTAAGGTCTAACTCAGGCGAAGATGGGACCTTAGGTCAGGTCTAACTGAGGTGAAGATGGGATCTCAGGTCAGGTCCAACTCAGGCAAAGATGGCGTCTCAGGTAAGGTCTAACTCAGGCGAAGATGGGATCTCAGGTCAAGTCTAACTGAGGTGAAGATGAGATCTCAGGTAAGGACTAACTCAGGTGAAGATGGGACCTCAGGTCAAGTCTAACTGAGGTGAAGATGGGGTCTCAGGTAAGGACTAACTCAGGCGAAGATGGGACCTCAGGTCAAGTCTAACTGAGGTGAAGATGGGATCTCAGGTAAGGACTAACTCAGGTGAAGATGGGACCTCAGGTCAGGTCTGAGGTGAAGATGGGATCTCAGGTACGGTCTAACTCAAGTGAAGATGGGGTCTCAGGTAAGGTCTAACTCGAGTGAAGATGGGATCTCAGGTAAGGTCTAACTCAGGCATAAATGTGATCTCAGGTCAAGTTTAACTCAGGTGAAGATGGGGTCTCAAGTAGGAACTGACTCAGGTGAAGAATGTGATCTTAGGTAACTAGTTACATGAAGGGCACGGTCTCAGGTAAGGTCTGATTCGGGTGAAGATAGGATCTCAGGTAAAGCCTAACAGGTGAAGAATGGGATCTTAGGTAAATTCTAGCTCGGGTGAAGATAGGATCTCTGGTAGTTTAACTCAGGTGAAGAATGCAATCTAAAACAAAGTCTAAGTTGGGCGAAGGGTGTGGCCTTAGCTAAGGTCTGACTCAGGTGAAGTTGGGGTCTCAGGGAAGGAGTAGCTCAGGTGAAGTTGGGGTCTCAGGGAAGGAGTAGCTCAGGTGAGGGGAGTGGTGAGGTACAGGCTGATGGAGGAGTGCTCTGGGACATAACTGCCCTGAGGTCAGGGCCAGCCTCTGCACCGTCCTCCCAGTCAGTCGGTGTCTGCAGCGGCCCCTTCCTGGGGGGAGGGGGGAAGAGGGTTCAGGGGAGGCAAAGCGGCCGCTGTGGGCTGTCGGCCGCGGGCCCTGGGCAGCTGGGAGGCGGGTCTGGGCGGCACCACAGCCTCGAGAACAGAGAGGCAGCCAAGATTCCTTGTCCGAAGCACGTGCATGGAAGAATTCGGATGATAAAAGGAAAGCGAAGAACAAGCCTACCTAGAGGTAGAAGGCGTTACACTGAATTCTTCTTCTTTTTTAGCCTCCCCCGGTCTGCAGCACAGCCTAGGGTCAGAATCGGGAGTGAGGGACACGAAGAAGCAAGGGGTCCTCCTGGTTGTGACAAGGTGACAGCCACGCCCACTCCAGCGTCCCCGAGGTGGCTTCGGTGTCCTCCCCTCGTTTCTCCCGTGGTGGCCTGGGCCTTCGTTCCTGTTCCCGTCCACGGCACGTCCGTCCCTTCCGTCTGGCTACTCTCTGAGCTGCCAGCGCCTCCCGGTGGGGTGTTTTCCGCACTGACCCGCTGTGGGATCCGTTTCTGCGGCTGCGGCCGAGAGTCCCTGAGAAGCCGCACGAAGTCCGCAGCCGCGTTCAAATTCATGCCACCCAGACGGATTGACTCCGCATCTGCTAGATGCAGGTCCCATGGGAAACACGGGGGATACGACCTGGCATTTGCAGGCTTGGCCGCAGGGGAGCGTTCCGCAGGCTTCTGGAGCCCTGAGGGCAGGGAGGGCCTGCGTTTGTGGACCCCCGACGTTGCGGAGCACGCTGTGGAGAATGAACGATTTCTCTCGCAGGGCGGCGGGGCTTCCTCTGTGCCTGTTCTTCTCCGAGTCCGGCACGAACAAGCGGCCCGGAAGCGCCTCCACAGTGCCCTCTGGGGCCGCGGGTGGAACGACAGGCATTCCCGAAAGGTTGCGGGATGAAAGACTCCAGCCAGCCAGAGCCCCAGGGTACGACGCCAAGTAGGTGATTAGGACTCTCTCCCCCCAATGAAACATGAAAGACTATGGACTATGAGAAACAAACTGAGGGCTACAGAGGGGAGAGGGGTGGGGGAATGGGATAGACCGGTGATGGGTAGTAAGGAGGGCACATATTGCATGGTGCACTGGGTGTTATACACAACTAATGAATCATCGAGCCTTACATCGAAAACCGGGGATGTACTGTATGGTGACTAACATAATATAATAAAAAATCATTATTAATTAAAAAAAAAAAAAAAAAAAAAAAAAAGGACTCTCTCCCCCCAGTGTATACACATCATTCACTCTGAGACCCAGAGAAAGTTATGTGTGCACTTCACATGCTTTAGGGGTAATTGCCCCAGAGGCCTTCTGCCTTTAATGGTCTCTCTCCACTACCTTTCCCTACATTCACCCCCCTGGGCCATTAGTCCCACCCATTCAGGATGGAACAATGTTGAGTCTTACTGGAAGGGTCGGGGCGAGATGTCACCATGGTTAAAGCACCCCACCGAGTGGCAGGGGAAATCCTGGCCCTATACCTCTCTACCTAGAGATGTAGTCCCCTACCCTGCTGTGGAGAATATACCTCTATGCTCACAGAGTTAGCCACATAAGAAGTCCCTTCTCCCACATAAGTCCACAGGCCCGTTAAAGTTCATGCCATAAATGTTTATTCTGCATTTACTAGATGACAGGTACCATGGGATGCACTGGTGATACAATGTGGCATTTGCAGGCTTGGGGGAGGACGCATGGGTCCACTGAAGGGGCACATATGTCATTAAACCATGATATTTGCTTGCCGAGAGGGAACCGTACATTCCAGACTAGCTAGCAGAAAGATAGAGGTCCAGGAAGGTTTCTCCAAAGGGGTGAGGTTTGAGCTGCCATCCGAGGGGGGAGGCAAGGAAGTCGATGCGTGATGGCAGGGACAGTCAGGCAGAATCCTGAAGGCAAGAACGAGCTGGTCTTGAATGGGGAACGTGTTGACGAGAGGGCGAGGAGGAGGGGCCCCAGTGAGCGCCCACCTGACCTGGTCTCCGTACTCACAGCAGGTTGCTGTAGATGATTGAGGGAAAGAAAGAGAATATTTAGAGAGGAGGCTAGGCAAAAGGGAGATGTGGATGAGGCGAGAAGCGGAAACGGGGAGAAGTGGGTGGATTTAGGGAGTATTTAGGGCTTGGAATTGGAGGACTGGATAACGGGGTGGAGGTGGCGAGTAGCCCCGCCATTCTGGCGTGCTCCCCTCCCTCTGTCGCTCGCACTTACCACAAACGACCTGCTACTGTCTCTCCCATCCTGAACCACAATGTCAGCAAGGTTGGGGACCTTGTCTTAACGCTGCCCACGTTGGGGTGCACCATTATTGCACGCTTGGCGCGTCTCTGTTCCAGAAGAGCGCCTCTGCAGTTCCGAAGTCTGCCGGCGGGTGGCAGCACACGCACACCAGCCGGTCACTTCCACCTCCCACGCCCTCCCCACGCCCCCACCCCCACCGGCACGTTGTTTCCTGCAGCCTTGGCTTTTGAGCCCCTGCGGACGTTTTCCCCCATGCCCGATTCCCAAAGAAGACCTCTTTCCCCAGCCTTTCTGAGCTGCCTCCTTGGAGGGTGTGACTTCACCGGGGAACTTTTCCTGTGGGGTCAGGGCCGTGGTTTTACGGAGGCTTCATGGTCTCCATTCCCCGCCTTCCACAGAGCACTCAGGGGAAGCCGATGGGCCAAGTCCGAGGGTTCTCTCCTCCTGGTGCTGCAGCCAGGGCATCCCAGGCCGCGTCTACGTGAGCCTTCCCAGGCAAGTCAGTGGCAAAGCCCAGGCAGGGAATGCCTCACCCGAGTCAGAGGGTAGGTTTGGGTCTAGGAAGAGGGATTTAGGGTGAGCATGGTCAGAGGGGAAGCCAGGTGCTGAAAGGCGGTGGGAGGGGGGAGCAGGCTCAAAGTACCCCGCCGGAGGACCGAGGGGCAGGACTGAATCCTCCTTCCTGGGTGCGGAAGGAGGCGGGGTGTTGAGGCAGATGAAAAGTACAAAGAACAAAGACCTAGAGAAGGACACAGGAAGTTGAAGGTCAGTTTAGGGGACACATTGCCAGGGGGGAAGGAGGGTTTTAATCACCTCCATTTTGTTTTTTGTTTTTTGGGTTTTTTTAAAAGATTTTATTTATTTATTTATTTATTTATTTATTTATTTATTTATTTATTTATTTATTTGACACAGAGAGAGACAGCCATCAAGAGAGGGAACACAAGCAGGGGGAGTGGGAGAGGAAGAAGCAGGCTCATAGCGGAGGAACCTGATGTGGGGCTCAATCCCATAACGCCAGGATCACGCCCTGAGCCGAAGGCAGATGCTTAACGACTGCGCCACCCAGGCGCCCCTAATCACCTTCATTTTGACCTCTGTGTGTACTTTCTAACTGATCAAGTTCTTCTCTCCAGCTTCTCTCTTAACTCAGGCAACCCCCCCCCCCATGGGAACCACTAGCACCCTCCCAAGCAATAGGGACTGCCCTGTGCCAGGCAAGGGCCGGTGTGACCACCCCAAGACAATGATGGATTTGACCTTCACTGCCTACCTGCACAGACCCACTGACTTTTGTCCCGCATTTTCCTTATATAACCTAGATGCGTTTCCACTACTTTGGAGACCATCTTTCAGATGCTAGTCTGCTGTCTTCTCAGTGTTGGCCTTGCTAAAATAAATTCCCTTTCACCATTCTGTTTCACTCCACTCTCTGCCTTTGATTTTTTGTCCACAGGGAGTAGCTGAACCTGGTCTGTCTGGGACCCCGGAGCCAGGCGCTCTCACCCCAGCACCCCAGCTATACGGGATCAAAGGTCAGAATCCAGAACTATCTTACCCAATGCTGGGGACTGGTTTCTATAGACTAGCAGAAAGGTCTGGGGCCATATGTGACATCAGCACTCCATCCACCATCGTTCAGAGCCTTTGTCACTGAGGAAACACGGTGTGAAAGGCTTCGCTGTGTAGGAGAAACAGCAAGGGCCCCCAGCCCCACTGGTGCTGTTCTCTGCCAAACGCTCACCGCTCACCGTCTGACCCTGTTTAACTTCCCCTCTCTTGTTCCCACTCCTCCTGCTTCTACTCCTTACCTCTTCTGACCTCTTGATCTTCAGACAGAGTAGAATGGTGGTTGCTAGGGGCTAGGCGGGGGGCAGAATGGGGAGCTGTTGTTCAACAGGTACAAAGTTTCAGGCTTGCAAGACCAAAGGGCTCTGGAGACGGATGGTGGGGATGCTTGCACAACAGTGCAAATGTGCTTCATGACACTGAGCTGTGCACTCAAACAAACAAACCCCAAATGGTTCTGATGGTAAATTTATGTTAAATGTATTTTATCACATTGGGGGGAAAAAAAGAGGCATTTGAGCCGTAGATGGGGATTCAGGAAGTTTTAGATCGTATTAATGGCTTCTGAATCCGAGCTCTCACCTGGAGAGAGGACGGAGAGGGAAACAGATGCAGGATTGGCAGAGGAGAAGTGGGACGCAGAGGGGCGTGGGCAGTAGCAGCAGTCAGACCCTTAGGAGGGAAAGCAGGAAGGCGTGGCGTGCGGACGTGGAGGCAGGAGCGCAGGTCTCAAGGTCAGAGGCTGCAGAAATGCCAGGAATCAGAGCGGAGGCAGGGGCAGGGGAGGGTGGGGTGCAGGCTGCGGGGGCTGAGGGAGCAGAGCCAAGTGCAGCTTCTGGATACTTGGCTCTGCGTGGAGGGCAGAGAGGTGGGAACCACACAGAGCCCGTGGCAGCCCTCTGTTGATGACAAGATCACCGGCTTTGCGACTTGCTGCGATTTCCTGCTCCCTCGGCATCCTCCTGCGTCTGGCCGATTCCACAGCCACACGGCCCACCGGCCGGAGCCACTCTGACTTAAGGGGCTAGAAGTCTAACTGCTGTCCCATCCTCTCAAGAGTGGGGCTGTCTCCCGACGCTTGCCCACCTGCAGACAACTCCAGCAAGGTCCAGACGACTCCAGCAAGGTCAAGATCCCAAAGACGACTTTGGGATCGCCAGGTTCAAGAGGCTGGATCGTGTGGAGGTCTCCGTGGCTGTGCTGCATCTCTCCTGCTTTTCTCGAGCTGTGCCTCTGACACGCACAACTTGGTTTCATTCCCACACATCCTCTGAGACTCAGTTCAGGCTTCCCTCCAGAAAGCCTTCCTTCCGGTGAAGAAAGATGGGGCGAAATTGTCTAGTGAATGAGAGGACAGGGAATCCACCCTCGGGAAGCAGTATTTATTGGATGTTTGCGGGCACACGCCAGGTGGGATGGTTGTGCAAAGACAAGGACCCTCTCCTCGAAGAACATGTGCCTGGCGGCTCTCCTGTCACATCCTTCGTGTTCGGAAGACCAACAGTAGTTACGTTTGGCCTCAGTGCTCTCAAAATGATCCACTCATCCTTGAGGCCGCACGTCGTGCACGACACATCTTGTGCAGTGGATGAGTGAGTCTTTGTTACAGGACGATTTTCTAGTTTGCATGTGTGATTTTTCTCCTCTAGATTGTGAGCTCCTGGAAGTCAGGGACCGGTCTCACTCACGTTCGTCATCAGAGAGCACAGAGCTTTGCACATAGTAGGTACCAAGAAATGTTTATCAGCTGAAAGAATTTCTAATCGACGTAAGGACAGTGCACACACGTCCACCCACATGTGTATTCTAAACTCACTTCCCCCCTCCCCCATATTATTTTTTCCGTAGGAAACCAGGTGAAAAACCCATTTCTTGTTATTGGTTTTTAATGGGCCTGAATGCTTCTGCAGGCTTCCTCGGCACGGTGCTCTGGCAGCCACGAATGGGCTCCCAGTGCCTCTGAGGAGGTTCTGAGGGATCTGGGAAGAAGTACAACAAGTGTGTGTGTGTGTGTGGTGGGTGGGGGAGTGGACGGTCATCATAAAGCCTGAGACCGCAAGGGCGGGCAGCGTTGCTCTGAGAAGCGGGGCGCCGGTTGATCAAAACCCAGCTGTGCACCTGCTGGGGGTGGGGGTGCGGGAAGATTTGCTGCCCAGCTGAGCTGCGTGCTTAACTTTATTAAATCTGCCAATGAGTATATCCATTTTACCATTAGGTACACAAAAGGGAGGCGCCTGGTGGCCCAGTGGGTATCTGGTCTAGGCACCCCCACCCTCCTGCATGGACCAAAGAACTCCCCTGCCCGCCTCTGACTTTGTTCTGCCTGCTGGGGGAAACGGGTTTCTCTAAGCAAGGATGAGGTTCTTGGAAGAGGTTGAGTGGGAAGATACGTATTTTAATATGTATTTTTTGCCTCTAGAGGTGGAATGAGCTTATCAAGGAAGAGAAGGCAGGTCCTCAGTGTCACAGGTGATTTTGTTTCAGATGTTCTCCCTGTTGCTGGGAAGCTGGGTCAGAGCAAGGATGACAGCCCCTCACACCTGCTCCTCGGCCAGCTCAGCCCCCCCCCCCCCCCGCCAAGGCTTTGTCCTCTTTGGTGACCAGCCTTCTTGCCTTGACCGCTCCCCCTTCCCCCCCCCCTGCCCCGGGAACAAGCACCAGTGGCCCATGAACCTGACATCAGCATGCATTCTTACTGCCTCCGGGGTTTGTGGGTGACACCAAACACGGTACAAGGGCAGAGCCACGGAGGGGAGCGTCCTTGGTGGTGGTTCTCACTTCTGGGCTTCCTGCCTCTGGCACCGACTGCACAAACAGGGATGGAAAAGCCTTCCACTTTAATGAGCCACAGCCTGCTTTTCCTTGGACTAGCCTGATTTCTTTCCTGCTCTCTTTGGAGGGAACGGGAGGGTTGTTCAAAAGCACGTTGTGTTTATTCCCAAGGAAAAGAGCTGGCTTCCTCTTCAGCCCTTTTTCTGCTCTTTGTTACTCGTAAATTCCAAGGCTCCAGCCACCAGCTAGGCAAATTTACAAGTTATTATTAGCAGCTATGTGGAAACCTCACAGTGGAAATGTTTTCTGATAAAAGCACTGAGGACATCCTTTGTTAAAAACTATTTCAGAAAAACTTCCTTGCTTCGCTCTGTTCCAGCTGCTGTCTGTTCTCCCAGATCATCTGCAGTCGCTTTACAGCTTGGAGAACGGGCCTTTTAATAGTCGTTCGTTCTAGGTAGTGGGAAGTTGAGTTTTAAAGCAGTAGTTAGACGTTTCTGTAACTTTATCAGAAAAAAAAAAAAGACAAGCCCTAAAACCCGTCGCTTTCCGTCCTCTTCCCGAGGTGATGTTGGCTCTGCTGCTGTCTCAGTCCCCAGGGCGGTGAGCAGGGCCACGCGGTTTCCTCTGAGCACAGGGAGATCTCCGTGTTCCAGTTCTCCCACCTAACAACCGTGCTTGCCAACCATTCTTGCTGGACCTGGACGCGAACCACTGATGCTGAAGATTACACAACAAAATAAGGAGATCGAGTGTCCCCGGGGACGTCTCTGCTGGGCTCCACTGGGGATGACTAGCGTTGTTCCAGGGGCTGTGTGCTGTTCCCAGGGAGAGGAAGCAGGCTCAGGAGGTGGACAGAACCTACTAGAGCTGCCGGGGTGTTCGGGGGGGGCCAACATGACACATTGCTTGATACTGAGGGAGCTGAGGACACCGGG
Organism: Ursus americanus; assembly: GCF_024610735.1. Lineage (NCBI taxonomy): Eukaryota > Metazoa > Chordata > Mammalia > Carnivora > Ursidae > Ursus > Ursus americanus. Next base: position 101,327,906 of record NC_142128.1, on the reverse strand, counting down.
GCCAAAGTGTTGATCCCAGAGCTTCAGGTTCTAGTTAGACCCAACCTCGCCTGCCACCTGTTGACCAACCAACAGCATCCTTCAGGTCGTGGTTCTCAAGCTTACGTCTGCAGCAGAAGCCCCTGTACAATGGGTTAAAACACAGACTTCGGTACCTACCCCCAGAGTTTCCCACTCAGTAGGACTAGCGGCAGGTGTCAGGCCGGACAATTTGCATTTCTCTCTCTTTCTTTAGATTTATTTATTTATTAAAGAGAGAGAGTGCACAACAGGGAGGGGCAGGGGGAGAGGGAGAAGCAGACTCCCCGCTGAGCAGGGAGCCTGATGCCGGGCTCAATCCCAGGACCCTGAGATCTGCATTTCTAGTAAGTTCCTAGGTGACGCTGCTGCTGCTGCTGGTTGGGGTCAACACTTAGAAAATCACAAATTTAGGGGCGCTTGGGTGGTGCAGTCAGTTAAGCGACTGACTCTTGGTTTCGGCTCAGGTCGTGATCTCAGAGCCATGAGATCGAGCCCCAAGTCGAGCTTCTCGCTCAACGGGGAGTCTGCTTGAGATTCTCTCATTTGGCCCCTCCTGTTTGTGCACACGAGCTCTCTCTCTCTCTCAAATAAATAAATAAATAAATCAAAAAAAAAAAAGAGAGAGAGAGAGAGGGAGAGAAAGAAAAAGAAAATCACGGGTTTAGAAGATGTGCCTGGTAGTTTTGTTGTATCCGCGTGCTGGGAGGAGGAAGTGTGGTAATTTTGTAGTTCTGTGCTTCTAGGTATGTTTATAACCTAACAGTGCACCCAGGGTGCCTGGGAGGCTCAGTCGGCTAAGCACACCTCTCTACCATTCTGTGCTCCAAAAGCTGGGGAGGGGCGCTGTTTGGGAAAGGGCACATCAGCGTGGACCTCACCCCAGAAGGTATTTCCTCAGGTCTAACGGTGACCCCTGCCCTCTACCCTGCTTGGAAGTTAGCTTGCAAGTTGCATTTCTAGGTTGTTGTAAGTTCGCTAAGGGTATTTCTCAGAATGGCACAGCATAGCTGGTGTTTGAAGCCAGATTTTGGGGTACCCTAATTCTACCTACCCATCATGTCCTACCCATCATGTTTGCTGTTCCCGTGGCCCTTCATTCCCCTCAAGCTGGTCGAGTGTCTGGATGTCATCGGTCTATGCCAACCACTCAGCCCCATGGAGCCCCAGGGGTTTGGCAGCAAGCCTCCGTGCACTGCAGACCAGCTAGTTGTACCTAGGAATTCTCGGGGTTCCAGCTGTCTTCCAATGTGATTTAGAGTTGAGTTATTGGTGACACAAATGGAATTACTCAGGAAGTGGAAAAATCCTTGATATGTGTGTCCTGTGTGTTAGGAGACGGTGGAGAGCATGGGGAGGGGGAGGGGCAGTCTTCGTTTTCATCGCTCAGTAAATTTCCCCCAGTCTCCGCTTCCAACATTTGGCACTGGGAGGAAACCCCATAATCTAAAATCTTGATCAGCAGGAGCAGAGGGCAAAGGGTTGGTAATGTATCAGCGTTTTCTTGTATAGCAATGGAACTTGATTTGTGCCGTGGGACTTTATTTTTAGAGCAGTGGAGAGTGTCTCCATGGGGTTATGGTTGAGATTTTTGTCCTCCTTTATGTAAGATAATAATTCATTATACACATACTGTATTGTACAAACCCTTCTGTTGTTTCCAAATTCTCATATACAGAAAAGTTTAAACAACAACTCTCTTAAAAGAGCACTCCTCTCTTACCCCTGCACATTTCGGAAGTGTTTTAGAAATCTGCCTGTCCTCGGTGACGCTTACACAATCTTTTTTCAGATAGTCAAATTAGAGACTTCGTGACTTTCCTTTCTGTGAACTATGGGGGCCGTTTGGTGACTTCTCTGGAGAGACAGAAATACATTGTAACTATTTGCCATGAAAAAAAAACCTTGAGAATCATCAGACCCACATTTGTGTTTTAATACATCTTGCCACTAGATGGCAGTATAGTAACGGACAGGACAATCTGGGGTGTCTCTTCACCCATTTTAAATACGCTCAGAGTCCTAAACCGGTCTAGTAGAATCATCAGGTCCTCGTCAGCCCCAGCAGGGTGGACTGGGGCCCAGGACCTCCGTCCTGAGCAAGACTCCTATGAGCTTACTAGTGGTTGCAGGAAATCCTTTTACCTCCAGATCTGGAATAATTATCATGCATTTATTCTTTTTTAATATTTTTTTTTATTTATTTGAGAGAGAGCACAAGCAGGGGGAGCTGGCGCAGGCAGAGGGAGAAGCAGGCTTCCCGCCGAGCAGGGAGCCCGATGCGGGGCTGGATCCCAGGACCCTGGGATCATGACCTGAACCGAAGGCCGAGGCTTCACTGACTGAGCCCCCCAGGCTCAGAACAGCTTTGGGCTTTGCTACTTTTTAATATTTGGATGTCAGAATGTATAATTTATCACTACTCCCTGACAGAGCTGCTGTGTATCCAACATTCAAATACAAATGCGTATCTTTCCATTAGAATTTCGTCTCCCCTTCCTCACGTCTATGCTCTCCTTCGTTGAGGTTTAAAAAGCAAGCAAGGCTAGTGGTTGGCAGCTTCTCTCCCACATGACGTGTGACCCGGAAAGGAAGCAATGGCTTTTCTGGGCTTCCGTCCCTCCTCGGGATTAACAATCCACTGCTCTCTGACATTGCTGTCTTCCTTCCTCCCTGACTCTGAGGGTGTCGTTGTCAGGGATTCCGTGCCCCAAGAGGGCAAAAGAAAACCAGGCCACGGGGACTTACATGGACATTTAAACATTTTGAAGAATGGCAAGTTTGGCTTAATTTCTCATATACTTGAGACCCTCCAACAGGATTAGAAAGCGAATGGGGCCCTCCATGGCTGGTAGAAGACAACAGCTATTTCTGTAGAAATAGTCCGAGAAGAAAACAAAATCCACAGCAATAGAGAAAATGGAGCAGATTTGCTGTGTGGAAGTTTTCCCACCTGAGGAACCAGGGTGACAGATGGAATCTCACATGGGCCCCGGGGCTGTAGATGTGCAGACACCACTCACCTGTTTGGGCTCTGACTCCTCCCCCCAGCACGTTCAGGCTCCTTTAGGGGGCTGGCCCTGCCGAGCTCATTCACTGGGTCACTGCTGCGGCCCGTGTCACTGTTCAGTGACAGGCTTTCCTCTGTCCCCATGGCCCCTCCAGGGAGCGCCATAATTGTCACCATCATGAACTGGCCCTCCACACCCTGAGCCTGGGGTGCTCACTGGCCCTGGGGTAAGATGCCAAAGCCAGAGGAACAAAATCCTAGCCTTGCCAGCCCCTGACCCTTGTCAGCTCCCAGGAAGGCTTCCGCCATCCCAGATGGCTACTGATGCCCCCTCTGTCCCCTGCTCGTGGGGGGGCCTTTACTATCCTAGGTTCTGTGCCTTCAAGGGCCAGAGAGTGGAGCCCAGCTCTGGGGGCACAGAGGCCATGCTGCTTGTGGGGCTGGAGTGGCCTTCCTGGCATCTGGGCATCAGGGAGGACCTGAGGGAGTGGAGACTGGTCTAGGGCTGAAAATGGGGCCGCCCTGCCTCCCAGGGCCATTCTAACCATCCCAGCCTGCGTTCCCACTCTGAAGAACACACACCCACTCCTCTCCCCCATCTGTTAGGAAATCACTTTTCCCAGAAACAGGTGCTTCCTCAGGCCTTGAGAACCCTATTGTCCTGACCTTGGGCACATCTCTGGGGCCACTCCCAGGAATATTTCTATGGGAGGCAAAGCCTTCATTCTTCTGCTCTCTTTATCACAGCTCTCCCCGGGAGCCTTATCTTCCAGCCACATCACGTGAAGCCTCCAGATATAGACCATATATAGCAATAAAATTTATTGCATTATAATCGCATGCAGGGCTATGTGGGTAATCAGCTTTGGGTGGGGAGGGAGAGAAAGCTCTAACTTGCAGCATTTGCTCAATTCCATGGTGGAAATACTCTCACCACCGCCAATCTCAAACTACCAGTGTGATATTCCAGAACTTGGAAACTGGGAACAGACACACCGACTCCAGCCCACCACTGACAGCATGAGTTCCCAGAGCTTCTTCTCTGGTCTTGTTCAAATCCCGATAGGTGGAGGAGGTGAGGAGGTCAGATAGTATTTTTTTTTATGGTGTCATAATACTTATTGTTGAATATTAAGAATTACAAACTCTGACTTATATTAAAAAATGCAAATTTAAAAATATGCAGAGATGGCTCAGTCGGTTAAGCATCTGCCTTCAGCTCAGATCATGATCCCGGGGTCCTGGGATCAAGTCCCACTTTGGGCTCCTTGCTCAGCGGGGAATCTGCTTCTCCCTCTGCCTGACCTTCCCCCCGCTTGTGCTCTCTCTGACAAATAAATAAATTAAATCTTTACAAAAAATAAAAAATAAAAAAATATGCAGAGGTTTTCCATACCCTATGGGATACGATAAAGGTTTCTGATCTCAAAATTAAAAGAAGCTAAAAGCAAAGCAGGTTCATAACGCCATTAATAGGTGAATGCAAACACTGTTTTCACGTAAGGGCCATGTACTCAGACTGGTATGCTTGGAGGCTTTCTGAGGGCAGACAGGATTACTCCCACCTTATAGACGACGACTCTTCTGTGCCCCACACAGGTGGCTGGATGAACACTCTATCCATTTGAGGCATGTGCATTTGTCACACAGACCATATGCAGATTTTCAAAGGAAACGTCCAGAAACTGGTTTTCACAGCTCTTAGAAACCCTCACTCAGGAAGGGATATAGAAGGATCAAGAAAAAGGAGAGGGGGGTTTGTTAAGAAAGTCATGACTGCAGTGGCCTCCCCAAAAGGGGTGGGGCTGGGGCTCTTCCCTCCTTCCCCTCACGTCTGGCAAGACAAGATCCACTCTGAGACCTGCCCCAATGGCTCAGAAAGCTCCAGCAACAGCCTTGGCAGTGGAAAGAGGTAGAAAAAAGAGAAAACAGGGCTTCATTTGAGCAAAAACTACACCCCGCAGAAAGTGGGGACCAACCTTCCTGGGCCTCAGGATGGAGAGAGCAGGCCAGCCGACATCCTGAATTTGATCCAAGAGTTGGCTTGAGAGGTGCGGGGATGAGGGAAGCAAGGGGGGGTGGGGGGGGAGGTGGCAGGGGGAGAATCTGTGTGTGGGGAGCAGCCTGAGCATGACATCCCGGTGCCTGAATGAGACTAACACAAACAAACAAGCAGACCCAGGAAAGAGAGTCGGTTCAACTATGGGCCCCGTCCTTAGCCTGATAAGAGCCATGCCATCCCCTGACCCCTGCTCCTTCCCACGTGCTGGGCACAGGAAGTGCTGTGAAGCCCCACCTTGGAATGAACATTACAGTGTTACTCTGCTGGATTCTTGGCCCAGACACCTCATTCTGAAACAAGACCGTTTTGTGATTTGAATGTCCGTCCATAGAATGACCTCATACCTCAGAGCCAGCAGAAAAAATTCTGGAGTTCATGGGGTTTTTCACCGAATGGCAGGAGGGAGCTTTCCCTGTGGAATACATTTGGAAGGACCCCCAGCCCCCGGGGGAGGGGCAGAAATACAGCTGCTTTTGGATCGAATCTTGCGGGTGCAATGTGGATTTGGCAGGCCTTGGGGACCAGCCTCATGGCAGAGCTTCTTGGGGCGGGCCCTGTGGTAGCAGCCATCTGGGAGGAGTGGGGCCAGCCCAAGCTGACTCCACGGGAGGGGCTACTTCCATTGACTCTGAATTGAGGTAAAGGCTGAGTTTTAAAATGCAACTTTTAATAAGATGATACGTTTGCAGATGGAGTCACGGCCTGAGTCAAAATCCCATGGGACAGATTCCCACTCCCATCTGTGTAGTCTGCGCAAATCTCCTCCCAGCCCCCTCCCTGACTCACCAAGGGTGGGGATTGAACACGCAGCGCCCCCACCCCCCAGCCCAGCCTTCTGCAGAAGCCAGCACTCCAACCGACCGCTCTAACCAAATTTCACCCTGGGATGTGTCCGAGGCAGGAGAGACGGCTGGGCTTGCAGGCAGGTACTGGTTCCAGGTTGCTGCCTCTGCTCCCGGGGACAAGCATCCGGCTCCTTAGGGATAGAGTGTGCGTCAAAGATGTTAATGGAAAGCTGAATGACCGTGCAGCAAGCGGCCTGAAGCATTGCGCCCGGGGGCAGCTGCAGAGAGATCTTTGTCTTGTCTGCGGCGCTGTGCAAGGGCTGGAATTTTTGCTCCGCTCCAGGCAGTGGGATGTTTGCACAGCGTGTGTGTGTGTGTGTGTGTGTGTGTGTGTGTGTGTGTGTGTGTGTGTGTGTGTGTGTGTGTGTGTTTCTGAGAGCCGCCGCCGCCGCCTCCGCGGGCCGCAGCTGGTGTTGCCGGGGCAGAAGCGCTGAGTCACTGGCTGTGCAGCGGCTCTTACATCACGTTTCATTGTCCTTTCTTCCTTTCGAGGCTTTTAAGGGCTCTTTCAGTGTTTTTGTTTTGCTTTGTGTTTGCCTCGAGCTTATCCCTGGCTGGAAATCGGGGTGTAACAACCGAGAGGCCCCGGGCTTCCGCAAAAGCCGCGCGGATGCCGAGAACGCCCAGCAGCCCAGGTCCGTGCTCTGAGCGCCCAGCGGCCCAGGCGGCAGGTGCCGCGGGCAGGGCGGAGGCGGGGTGGGGGCGCGGGTAGGGGTTCTGAACTGGAGCCGGTGAGTTTCACAGCCCCCTTATTCGTCGTCGTTCGGGCCCTCGTTTTAGCCCAAGTGTAACAGGTGGTGCTAATTATCTGTGCGACATAAATTCTTGGAAAGCTGGCTTCTACAGAGGGCCCTACGCATTTGTTTAAAGGACTGTTTGACCCAAACAGCTTGTCACTGTATTGAAAACAAAAATTTGGTTATAAAAATACCTACTTATTATGGAAAAGTTGGGGGCATAAACAGAAAAACTTAAGGGATAAAATTAAAAAAAAACCAGCTATTCATAATCCATCACCAGGGGATGTTCGCTGTTACCATTTTCATATGTAATTTTCCAATATTTTTCCTATCTATGAACCGATATACACATACATTTTACATAATTGGGCCCACATTGTACATTGTCTTTAATCTGAAAAATATCCTGTATGTTCTTAGTCATTAAGCCATATCCTAGAAGTGCTACGAATTAGCCCGGTTATCAGCAAAGAGATATTGCTACATCTTTCATTGTTTTCTCTGAGGTCACTTCCTTTCTATTTCTAGCATCTTTGTCTTGCCAAGATAGCCTCCCCCGAAAGTCGCACCACTGCAGGGTTGCTGAAGCATTTTCTTAGGTAACCATCTCTTTTTCTCTTCGCTGCTGAGAAATCCCTAATGTGCATCTAACCAGGTCAGGGATTTCCAAACTGGAGGGCCCATCAGAACCATCTGGAAGGCTCAGCAGAGGGCGCTGAGCTTCATTCCCTCAGTTTCAGATTAAGTAGGGCTGGCTGGAGTGGTGGGGCAAGCTCCCCAGTAGGGTGGCTTGTGCTGCCCCCCACTGAGACCACTGATATGGGGGAACGGATGGACAATTTGATTACTCCAAGTCCCCTCCTAGGGTTCTTGGCTACTTGTCCTCTTTCCCTTAGTGCCTTTATCTTGTCTCTGGAGCTCTTGCCTTTTTTTTTTTTTTTAAGATTTATTTATTTATTTTGGAGAAAGAGAGCAAGTAGGGAGAGGGACAGAAAGAGACAAGAGACTCCACACAGAGCATAGAGCCCCACGTGGGGCTCAATCCCAGGACCCTGAGATCATGACCTGAGCCAAAGACAGACGCTTAACCAACTGAGCCACCGAGGTGCCCCTCTAGAGTCCTTGCCTTTAACCACTACCTATGTTGTCCCTTCATGGTGTCACCCATGCATACAAAGGACAGAAACAGTTTCCTTTTTTTAAAAAAGATTTTATTAATTTTTATTTGAGAGAGAGAGAGAGCTTGTGCACAAGTGGGGGAAGGGGCAGAGGCAGAGGGAGAAGCAGACTCCCTGCTGAGCATCATGACCTGAACCGAAGGCAGACACTCAATCGACTGAGCCACCCAGGTGCCCCCAGAAACAGTTTCTTCATGGAGGATGGGAACCAAAGGGTTTGGAGAACCGCCCCCCCCCAGTGCCCCTGAGAGCGGAGGCCAGAGTGATCTGTCCTTCAACGTCACAGCATCACATTCTCCTGAAGAGCTGGCTTGAAAGGAAATGCACAGATGCCCAGACTATTTGTTAGAGGAAGTGACACATTATCCTCTCCCAACATCTGGTAATTCCTGAAAGACAGTCAGTCCCGATAATAGCGCCCGCTCACCAGAAGCTTGCGTCTTCTCTCCCCGGGGAGGTGGGGGGGCAACCAAGGAGAACAGAGTCTATTTCCGGTAGCAGCCCCGGGGGGACGCCTGATGAGGGGGAGCAGGGTCACCAGCGCCACTGTTCTGTTCTGTGAGCCAGCAACACACACTTCCTTCCTGTCCAGCCACGAACAGCAGCGTCTGAAGTTCCAAATCTTCCACGGAGAGCTGAAAAGAAGGAAAGATGCCATCCCAGGCCAGGAGGGCTGGACACAAGGGCAGATGGACCGATGACCCGGGGAGAGGAGATCCGGCAGAACACCGGGTTGAGGCTGCAGAGCTGGGTCGGGTCGAGTGGCCGCCCTCACGTGCAATGATGACTCAGAAGGACCCAGACGCATCCGACTGCCCCTGGGCTGGGAAATACACGTAGTTTTGCAGCCCCGAGGCATATTCTGGAGGCAAAATGTAACATGCAGACAGAAGGGGGGGGGCGCTGAGCGGGGTGCCTAACTTCGCCAGATTAATCGATGTCACGCAGGGGAGGAGAAGCAAAGTCTTGACCTCAGCCTGAGATCGGAGGAGGGGTGGGTGCCTCTGGACTGACCCCGTGTGGCATCTAGAACGATGGAGCGACCTGATGTTGAGGTCTGAGGGAAGCAAGTTGTGTTCTTCCCTGGCGGAGGGGGTGGGGCGGACAGGGGTGGGGAGGGTACCTTTGTCTCGGGATCTAAGGGCATTTGTGGGGCCAGGCCCTTGTTTTGTTCCAGCCACGGCACTCTGCTGAAAGCATCCTGGGAATCCGGCCTGCAAACAGAAAGAGCATTTCCTTGTGTGGGTTTCCTGTTTAGGTCTGCGTAGAAACCCAGAGGATCGCGTGGCCTCGTAAATCCTCTAGACATTACTGGTGTAGAGCTGGATGCCATGGGAAACTTGCGCGCAAATAGAAGGAGGGGGAGAGTGCGTTCACCCTCAGGGTTCTGCGTGCGTTTCAGGCTTGTGTTTTGGGATCTGTAAATAGAGGGGGTTGGGCCAGCGGACATGATTATGAAGGTCCTTTCCAGCTTTGACCTTCTCAGATTCCGCTTTTCCCTGGAGGGTCACTGAGCTCTCGCTGTCCCGCTCAGCATAATGGGGGGTCTGCTGAGCCGCTCCCCGAACAGAGGCACCGTGAAAGCCGCAAAGAATCAGGAAGTTGCTCTAGAAGATCCTTTAGGCTCCTTCACAGCAAAAAGGTACTTTTGAACTCTGGTAATTCCCAGACTTTCCTAAACACGTAATTTATTCCAAAAACGACAGACACCAAGCTCAGGAGTGTTGCGGGAGCCTGGCGGCTGGGATTTGGCCCAAAGCAAGTTCACAGAGCAACCCCCAAGGTGTTGCCTAAAGTGTGTATTAGGGGACATCACCCAATTTCAGGGCTTTTTAAAACTTCCTTAAAACTCAGTTTCCGCATCTGGCAAGTGGGCACGCAGACGTGTTGGCTTAATGGAAGAAGCCATGTTTTCATTCTTATTCTGAGTCCGAACCCCCAGATTCTCTAGCAGATTTCATGTGGAGTCTGACCAGACATTGGGGTATAGCTGGGAAAGTGATTGGGCAAGAGCAAGGCTTCTGGCCGAAGTTTCTTGGGTCCGCCATGCTTTGTTCCAGTGAGGATGTTTTCCTTGTCTTACGCCTCCGTGTTTTCTTGTTTTCTCATTTGTCCTTGTTAGCGTCATTACAAAAAAATGTGTGTATATATATATACACACACACATATATATGTGTGTATATATATGTATTTGTCATATGGAACTATCCTTTTTCAGGGGGAAAGTACTACAATGATATTGAGTCGCACGAGGTTAATCTCCTTAGTCTGGAAATGCTGACTTTTCGTAAGTTAATTGGATTTTCTACCAAAATGTGGATAAAACCATTTACGCAGTAAAATTTCCGCGGACAGGTTTGCTCCCTTAGCGTTCAGCATTGCTCTTATCTTAGGTCTCTCAGACAAGAATTGTGATGTTTGTCTGTAAACCTCACCCCCTCGGACATGTTCTTACAGGTAGATAAATCCGCAAAGGAAAATAACTTCCTAGGTCCCATTCTGTCATTTCTTTTCCAAATTTTGCTTTTCACATATCTGAGATGAATGCTCCTTTTCCCCTACTGACTTTGAACGGGGTCTTCACTCCTGATGTGGGAGGAAGGTAAAACGATACGAAGTTCTAAGTTTTCTGGGTCAGCACTCCCTAGAACACTGGTCCAGAGAAAAGTATTTTCAAAAGGGATTCCTGTGGCCCAATATGCTTGGCATATGCTGCCGTCTATGAGAGGCTCTGATGTGCTCAGAGCTCTGGAAATTCATGCAATAAAGAAACGTGTTTTCTCAGTATTTCAGGATCTCAGTATTTCCCAACTTTTCTGGTCAAGAAAAACTCTTTTTATAGTCTGTCTATAGGATCTGATGACAAATGAAGGAGTCGGTGTTCCATGGGACACAACTTTGAGAAATGTTCCTTTCAGCAAAAAGGTAGAGTTTACCGTCTTGTATTTAATGCCTGGGGATATAGAGAGAGACAGATGTCAGCATGTAAAGGCAATGTTTCTGCTCCTTTCAGAACTTTAGCAATAGATAAGGATGAGCATAGCTCTGGAGAAGTTTCCATAAAAGAAGCATTAGAAAGCAACACACCAAAATTTCGTTTGTGGCTATTGGTGCTGGTAGAATGATAGGCCATATGTTTTTTCTTCTTCCTAGTTTTGTTTTCCCCATATCTTTCATGTGAACATGAATTATTTTTGTATCTGGGGTGAGAAACAAAATAAACTTTATTATTTATTTATTATTTATTTATTTTAAAGATTTATTTGTCAGAGAGAGAGAGAGAGCGAGAGAACACAGCAGGAGGGATGGCAGAGGGAGAGGAAAAAGCAGACTCCCCGATGAGCAGGGAGCCCATCTCGTCCCAGGACCCTGAGATCATGACCTGAGCATAAGGCAGACGCTTAATGGACTGAGCCTCCCAGGCGCCCCTCTTTGGTTTCTAAAGTAGGGAGAGGTATCCCGCCTTCCCTCTGTTCTGAGGTTCCCCCCTCTATGGGAAGGTCATTTAAAGCCTAGGTAGCCAGAATGACAAACACGGGTGACATTTAGGTATTCTGGAAGAAGGCTGCCAGGATCTTGGAGAGACGGGGCAAGCAGGGAGCAGCCACGTTCAGAGGCGCTCCCACCCTCCCGGAGCTGTGTGACGCATCCTGAGATGGGAAACGTCCACCACATTTCTCGATCAGTTGCCCCTCAAGAAGAAAAGACCTCTCAATAAAATCCACACTAAGTAATAAAACAAGAATTAGCAATTTGCCGAGGAACCAGGAGGCAATTGTAGAATGCCTGTCTGATGCGAGGCTAGGTGGCCGCTTACTCTGTCGGTCAACCACGTGGATGGTCCACAGGGCAGCGACCAAGAGAAACGAAGGAATAACAAAGCAGCAGAAGAATTGCTTTTGTTTTCCTCTGAAGAACTCATTTAGGGAAGCTGATTAAATAGATACGACCTCAGAGAAAGGCCCTGCAGACGCAGGAACGGGAAAGGAGTGGACAGTGTGAACACAGATCTTTCATTGACTTCCTCATCGGGGAACATCTTTCTCTGCGAGCATCCAAACATTGGGGTTGAGTCCAGAGACCAAAAGATGAGGTCCAGGGGGAGAGTCCACATACTGAGGCTGCCGTCAAATTCTTAGATGGGCTTGATCATGGCCGAGTTTGGAGTCTTAGGAGTGTACCCGGAAATCAGTGATTAAAAAAGGAGAAAAATCCCTTTGTTTTGGAACTAATATGGATATGCTCGACTCGGAGTAAGTGAGGTCTAGTTTGAGAACCTCAGGAAGTTGAGTTTATGTGAAATGTCTATATTATCATAATTTTCCATGGCGAGTTGCTTCTCTTTTGCTTCTCGAGTGTCGAGACCCTTGCATAGCTTCTGTTGTTGATGGGACCTTTTGAGGACCATCAATATCTTCGCAGAGAAGGCGCTCCCTCCGTCGCGTGAGCGGACTCTTCTGTTGGACGGGGAACAAGGATATACCTCCCAGAAATGCAAAGAAGAAAACAAACCAAGTTCATTTCTTTGGGTAGAATGAGTTCTTATACTTGTGGCAGTGGGGTCTGAGTCTCCCTAAGAATGCATTCTAGAAAGAGAATCTTTAGGAGTGTGAGCGAGAAAGTGCTATACTTTAGATGGCGTAATTACGAGCAGGTCGTCCATCACCTGGAACTGGATTGCACTGCCCTACATGAGATTGAATGATCCGTTGTAAGAACACTGACTGGGTCACGGAAGGTGAAGAAATGTTTAAGAACTCAAGGGGTCTGTTGGAACCGGAGGCCCATCCGTTCCTGAGAAGGTCGTGACAAGTCACATGATGCCTCTTTCTATAACCCCAACCTTTCTCCAAGGAAACCTTTGAAGGAACAAGGTCCCAAAAGAGTAGACTGGAGGACTGAAGTGGAGATAGCATGGGAGGGTGGAGGGGACATTCCACTTTTCCCTTCACCATAGAGGCTGCTGGGAACAGGTGTTCTGTAAAGCAGATTGGAACTTCTAGTGTCCAGTGCGAGGATAATGGCCTTTCACCTTTGGCCGTGTCCTTGGAGGACTGGACAGCGAACAGTGAGCGGAAGATCTCAAGCAAGAGCCTGATGGCAAAACTGCCACGGACGAGGGGGAATGGGGTCGGGGACCGTGCTGGTGCTCACGCTCTCTGTAACACTGAATATCTCGGGCCAGGGCCCAGGAAATGAGTTGAGGCACAGAGTCAGCGTCTTCGTTCTCAGCTGTGTGAACACATGGCACCTGTGATCAGATGATCTGGGTGTCATCCTGCTTCTGCACTTCTACTCGCTGTGTGACTTTAAGAAATTACCTGACCTCTCTGTGTCTTGGTTTTGCCACTTATAAAAGGAAGAGAATACGACCTGCCTCACAGGATTTTCTTGAGTATTAAATATGTTAATTCGAGTGAAGTACTTGGAGCAGTTCCCTGCACAGCAGGAATTGTGATCAAATAATTGTGTGATAAGTATTAGGGCTTCCATGTTTCTATAGCTGTTAGCTTGTGCCACAACGAGGGTGACATTTCTAATCTACAAAGCTTTCGTGGGACATCTAGGTGAACTTTCATTTAGATTAAGCTCAGAAAATGTCACAGCCACTTACTTCCGTGTGACTGAAGGTCCTCAGGCGTGTCTGTGGTGGAAATCATTAACTTACAACCGGAATACTGAGAGACTGCGAGTGCTAACATCTTATCAGCAGTAAATGTTTTGTTTCATTAGAGCGTTTCCTAAGCTGCAGAGCGACGTGGTTGAAATGCAGCTATCCTGGGTCTTAATATCAGGCTCCTTAAAGTGGAGTTCTCAAGATGGCGGCACCGAGGTTCTCCTAGTGCTTCTCACACTGGTCTCCCCAGAATTTGGGAAGAACTTGAGAATGTGCCAATTCATGTTTTTTGGACTAAAACTTTAATTTTTGGAAGTCAGTTGTTTCTCTGACTGGGGTCTATGAGAATTGCTTTTCTTTTACAAGGTGTCGGTGTGAATGGAATTTGAGGAATGTTGGTGGGGTAGATGGGACATGGGCTTTGAAACCAGGCAGATCCATGGTCCCACTCTGTCTCTATAATTTACTTGCTGGGAGACTGTGGACAAGTTACTTGGCCTCTCTGAGCCTCCGTTGTCTCATCTGTAAAATGGGGACAAGAAGACATCTGTAAAATGGCTACCCACCCTCCTGTCACGAAGAGTGTCTATAAATTATTGAGCACATAGTAGGGGCTCCGTTAAAGTTCTCTCCCATCCTTCTCTCCCTTAAAGAAAGAAGAGAGGAGTTACTCTGCTTTCTTGAAGTAAAGTAAAGAGAGATTCAATTGAGATATGAATCGGGCTTGTCCTGGAGACCTAGGGGTTCAGACAGGGGTGGTGAGATAGGCTGAATACCCCTCCCGCCCCCCACCCCTGAAAAAAAAGATAACCATGTCTTCATCCCTGGGACCTGCGAATATATTGCCTTGTATGGCAAAAGGCGACTTCACTGATGTGGTCAAGGTAAAGATCTCAAGGCAGAGAGATAGTCCAGGTGGCTTCTAGATGCAGTCCTGAGCGTCCGCATGAGAGGCGGGCACGGCACACAGAAGAGGAGAAGGAGTGTGACCAGAGAAACAGATTGGAGTGGTGTTGCCACAAGCCAACGAGTGCCCATAGCGTCCAGAAGCTGAAAGAAGAGGAAAGCAACCCATTCTCCCCCAAACCTCAGGGAGGGAGCGCCGGGCGGCCAGCACCTTCATTTTAGCCCAGTGCAACCAACTTCAGACTCGTAGTCTCCAGAACTGGTAGAACTCCAGAATAGATTTCTGTTGCTTTGGGCCACCGAGCGTGTGGTCATTGGCTGTTGCAGTGGTAGGACTGGTACAGATGGTTGGCATTATTCTTTTAAGCAGATTCAAATGGTGGCTGTGGGATGGTGATCTGTTGTGGTCCTGCTCGGCGTGGGGCACAGTGTGGGGACAGGCCTGACGGGCCTGATGGGCACTTTCTAGAAGCATGGCCAGAGAAATCCAACATTTGGGCTTTCAAATTTTGGTAGCCCCCACCCCCACCCCCAGTAGAACTGGACGTTTTCTCTCCTCTCCTGGTCATCTCTCACCACAGCATCTTGGCCCTTCCTAGGGGTGGCATCACGTGACCGATGATGAAACGGAGGAATGCTTTGTGGACCTTGGGGGCTGTCCCCATTGCGGGACCAGCTGGAGAAGGTAGCCTAAAATAAATGCCAGTCACACAGGGATATTTTAAAAGAAGAGGACGTCTTACCTTCCCCACTTCGGCTCTTCTGCAAATTTATCGTAACGTCATCCTGTCCTTAGAACGTCAAACCTGAGAGCCACATTCTGTTCCTCGGTGTCTTAGGCAATAATCTCTCGTTTAAAAAAACATAGACGATGATGTCGTGCTGACTCAGTAGAATTGCACCTTTGCACGTAAACCTTATCTTCTGTCGAGGCGTTCAAAGCACACAAGAGACAGTGCCTGGTTGTTTCCCAGCACCTACGCCAGGCAGGTCATTATTGTCTTCATCCCGCATGTACGCACAGATCGCTTTCCTGGCAATTATTTGCCCAAAGCCCCGTGGGCAGTAAAAGCCCCTGGAAAGAAAGTGACTGGAGTCTGAATTTAAAAAACAGAACTTCCTGATGAAGCCACGTCACGGCCCCGTACTGGGATAATTCTAATTTCAGGCATTCTTGGAGCAAGAGGGCATGAAAATGTAGTTATTTCTCTTTCTTTGTGGGAGTACAGGAGGGAATAGGGTAGCGGATGATTGAATTAAATCAGTTCAACTGTTGGTACTGTTTACATGTTCCGCATCTGGGGGCGCCTGGGTGGTACCGTCAGGTAAGCACCCGACTCTTGATTTCAGTTCAGGTCATGACCTCGGGGTCATGGAATCGAGCCCTGCATCGGGCTTTGGGCTGAGCATGGAGTCGGCTTAAGACTCTCCCTCTGCCAAGGAAACAATCAGAAAAACTAAGAGGCAGCCCACGGAATGGGAGAATATATTTGCAAATGACACTACAGATAAAGGACTGGTATCCAAGATCTACAAAGAACTTCTCAAACTCAATACACGAGAAACAAATAAACAAATAAAAAAATGGGCAGAAAATATGAACACTTTTCCAATGAAGACATACAAATGGCTAACAGACACATGAAAAAATGTTCAAAATCATTAGCCATCAAGGAAATTCAAATCAAAACCACACTGAGATACCACCTTACGCCAGTTAGAATGGCAAAAATTAACAAGGCAAGAAACAACAATTGTTGGAGAGGATGTGGAGAAAGGGGATCCCTCCTACATTGTTGCTGGGAATGCAAGTTGGTACAGCCACTCTGGAAAACAGTGTGGAGGTCTCTTAAAAAGTTAAAAATTGAGCTACCCTATGATCCAGCCATTGCACTACTGGGTGTTTACCCCAAAGACACAGACGTAGTGAAGAGAAGGGCCATATGCACCCCAATGTTCATAGCAGCAATGTCCACAATAGCTAAATCGTGGAAGGAGCCGAGATGCCCTTCAACAGATGACTGGATTAAGAAGTTGTGGTCCATATATACAATGGAATATTACTCAGCTATCAAAAAGAACGAGTTCTCAACATTTGCTGCAACATGGACGGCACTGGAGGAGATAATGCTAAGTGAAATAAGTCAAGCAGAGAAAGACAACTATCATATGATTTCTCTCATCTATGGAACATAAGAACTAGGAAGATCGGTAGGAGAAGAAAGGGATAAAGAAAGGGGGGTAATCAGAAGGGGGAATGAAGCATGAGAGACTATGGACTCTGAGAAACAAATTGAGGGCTTCAGAGGGGAGGGGGGTGGGGGAATGGGATAGGCTGGTGATGGGTAGTAAGGAGGGCATGTATTGCATGGTGCACTGGGTGTTATATGCAACTAAGGAATCATCGAGTCTTACATCGGAAACCGGGGATGTACTGTATGGTGACTAACATAAAAAAATCATTAAAAAAAAAAAAAGACTCTCCCTCTGCCCCTCCCTGCTCTCTCCCTCTCTCTCAAATAAATAAACAAATCTTCAAAAAAATTTAAAAAAAAAGTTCAGCATCTGTAGGGAACTTCGGTATATATTTCTTAAGCCGATGGCAGTGGCATTAGCAAACAGCCCAGTAGGGTAGGACTAATGTGATTCTACAGCAATTTCTGGCTCATAGGGGCACTTCTGCTGTGGTGATAAAACATTTAGCACTACAAAGGTCAGGGTTGGTGAGGGACTCATTTTTGGGGGTCTGTAAAATGGGCACAATATTTACATTAACCCATGGCTATGAGGATAAAAGGAAATCATGTATGTAAAGTGCTTTATAAACAGGTAAAATGCTATAGAAAACAAGATATTATGAAGTTTGGAACAATAGAATGATAGGCCCTAATACTGGATTATATTTTCTTTTTTTTTTTAAGATTTTATTTATTTATTTATTTGACAGAGAAAGAGAGAGAGCACAAGCAGAGGGAGCTGCAGGCAGAGGCAGAGGGAGAAGCAGGCTCCCTGTTGAGCAGGGAGCCCGATGTGGGACTCGATCCCAGGACCCTGTGATCAAGACCTGAGCTGAAGGCAGACGCTTCACCAGCTGAGCCACCCAGGCGCCCTGGTTATATTTTCTTCCAATGAGTCTATTTCTAATGGGTCGTCGGTGCCAAGAGCATGCCTTTAAATCTGTAAATTATTATTTCCCTGGAAAAATCAGGAGAAAAGATAGTGAAGAGAGGAAGGAAGGCCTGGGGCTAGAGGTGTTATAAAAATTTTTAATGTGTTAAGTATGAACTCTAGTTTGTGTGCTGGAATTCGAGTGTCTACCTTATAGGGGGCAGGACGCTTGGAAAATAAAGCTTTCCTGCGCTTTCTGGAATGTGGACCCTTTGTTGAGGATCTACGAGGTAAAGAATTCCATAGGAAGTATTTGTTTAACTGTAGCCAGAACTTAGCTGTGGGTAGGCCAGATTTCATCGTGCAATGTCACTGCCTCTCCAACCAGACCCACGTACTTCAGCTCGAGGGCAAAACCGCGACATTTGAACTTGAACCTTTAAAATCCAAGGCTGCTGCTTTGGCCACCAGGCCCCTCCACTCTTGTTTACCAGGACTGGGAGTTCTCATCAGACAGAGCCCCATTTACTCCATGACCCAGGAGTAAAAATGCCGAGAAACCCAAAGGGATATCCACTTTAAAATAGTGTCCAGGACACCAAAAGGATTCTGGAGCTCGGAATCAGCCCCTTACCTCATGGCAACATTTACAGGCTTCCAGAGTTAAATGCAAATGGGATTGGAATGTACGGGCTTCTATTTTTCTGTAATGACACGTTACGAGTAGAAGGAGGGCAATTTTCTTGGACATTCTTCTAAATCCAGTGCTCTTGCAGTGGCTGTTTCGGGTTTACGAAGCTCTCTGAAGGAGACCCAGGGCCCACTGCCTTCTCTGGGTGCCAGGACTCTGGGCCACACAGGCCCTTTGTCCAAGGACTATCATTAAAACCAGTCACCATTCCTTTCACTCCGCATGTGTTAGCCTCTTGGCAAAGCAGTCAAAAAAGTGGATTTTCGTACCTCGCTTTTCCCCGAGGTAATTTAATGATAACATAAGGAAAACAATGATCTGAAATATCATCTCAGACTCTGGCTCCACTTACAAGTCGGAAGAATTTTGTGAGGAAGGAAAGAAATGTGTCTGTTCCTCTCATCTGACTTTGAAAAATCCATATCCTATAACCTGAAAGGGAAAAATAAACATAGCCCATGAAATTTGGTGACAAAAAGGAATGAAAATGTTCTTACACACACACACACACACACACACACACACACACACATCCCAAAACTGAACCGTATTCTCTGCAGGTTTAAAAGCAACCTTTGCCAAAATCTGCTTTCTGGAAACTTTCCCCTAGACCTGGCTCCTACCAAGTGGGTTGGCTGCAGGACACAGGCTTGGAAGACTGTGGTTTGGAATGTGTGAATGTTAAAATCAGACATTGTTCCTTTTTCTTTGTAACAACAACACGTCTTTGGTTTTGGCCGTGTCCAGGCTGGGCTTTTGGGTCCTGCCTGGTTTCGTGTGTCGCGGCAGGTCAGCGCTCCCGAGGAGGGCCTGCTACTTTCGGATCATTTTCTTTCTGACCAGCATTTGCCCCTTCCTCACGACGCCCTTGAGACCCTAACAGACACGATTTCCACGTTGAAATGCAGAAGTGACTGCGTGAAAGGGAAATGACTCGTGGGAGGCCACACAACAAGCTGGAAGAAGAGTCTGGATTGGGACTTGGGATTCCCACGTCCTCCCCGGGTCTGTAAACCGGGTGTCCCAAGGAAGGTTTCCGAAGACACTGAGCCCGCAGACACGCGCTGACCCACGGGCGGCAGCTGAGACCCCAGACTCGAAGTCACTTTTGCTGGACCTTGGAGGTGAGCAGGTCCCTCTGCCTCAGTTGTATGTAGAGCCGTTCAGGAGGGAAGTGGGAATGTGCTTGGCTAGACGCGCTGAAGAGGCTACTTAGGGGAGCAGCGGTGGCCTGAGACACTGGGAACTGTCCGCAATTAGTGTAAGATGCTTCCTGACTCCAGGAAGACTTCCTGATGGAGGAGGGCGTGGAAGGCAGCGCGTGGGACACGGGAAAGGATCAGTGGGTGACAACGAGTCAGGGCAATGGGAGGGTCAGGGAGGACCAGGGATCTTGTCATCAGTCTTATTTGTCTAAAATGAAAACCAGAGCCATGCTGTGTATTATTTCGAATTGTTGTATGCATACATTTTCTAAGTGAACTGTTTATAGCTGCTTTATGAGATTGGTAATTTTTATACTATTTCTGTATATTTGATAAAATCAGATTAAAATCATCTCTTCGTTTCCTTTTTTTAAAGATTTATTTATTTATTTGTGAGAGAGAGAGAGAGAGAGAGAGAGATCGGGGGTGGGAGGGCAGAGGGAGAGGGAAAGAGAAAATCCTCAAGCAGACTCCATGCTGAGTGTGGAGCTGAATGTGGGGCTTGAAACCAGGACCCTGAGATCATGACCTGACCAAGAGCTGGACGCTGAACTGGCAGGTACCCAGGCTCCCCTGAGCACTACACTTTAAATGGGTGAAACTGTATGGTATTTGAATTATATTTCAATAAAGCTGTTTAAAAAAAAAGTGGTTGGATATCCCTATTATCTCTCCTGTCCAAGAAGATATTTTCTGGACTAGGGAAGATCATACATAGTTCAGGGTGGGGGTACCACACTGAAATCAGAGATATTGAGTAAAAGTTTGCTTAATGAATGCTGATCCATGTATCACCTCTTTGTTCATCAGCTTCTAGTCTGCTGGAAGCCAGTTTAGGCCTTCCATCCAAGAAGAAAATTGGAAGTCTTCTCTGGAGAATCTGTCCAGCCCTTGAGAAAAGATCTAATGACCCCCATATGGGCGGGGGGGGGGGGGAGGGGCGTGTCTCCTAATGACGTGGCCTGGCTACCTAGGTCTGCAGCGAGACCCACCGTTCACAAGCCCCACGTATGCACACAGATTCCAATCTGTTTCTTTGTACACATTTCTTACGTATAAGTGGACATTCAGAGGTCCCCAGACATTTGAGGAAAACTTCTAATATGAAAACAGAAAACATATAAACAGGAAAAGCTATTTGGATGAAACAGAGAGGAAAGGAGAAGAATCATTCAAAAGAAAAGCTGTAATTAGTATCCTCAGAGTGATACGGGAAGATTTTAAACCTATGAAATAAGAACAGATTACTATTAGAAAAAAATAAAAAAGAAAGAAACATCCAGGACGGTTTTCCAGAACATAAGGCTGTTTGTTGCAAATAAGAGGGGCCCCCTGAGTGCCTCCCACATCGAAGGGAGATAGACTCCCAGCAAGGCTGGGCCACATGGAACCTCAGAAGACTGGAGGCAAGGGAAAGACTCCACGAGAGGAAAACAATAGTCAATACACAAAGAATCAGGAATCAGAGCATCACCCCCTTCTCAACAGTCCCCTTGGAAGCCAGAACACAATGCAACGATGTCTTCAAAACTCTGAGGGAAAATAACCTAAAACCTAGAATTTTATACTCAGACACATTCTCAGTGAAGTGTGAAGGTAGGTTAAAGATATTTTCAGACATTTAAGTGCTCCCCAATTTATCTTCACCAAAAAGGAAGAGAAACCCAAAGAGGAAGGTATGGGATCCCTGAAACAGAAGATCCAACCTGGAGGAAGCTCAGGGAATCCTCTGGAAGATGGGAATGGAAGAGACCAAGATGACAGCTTACAGAGCAACCGATCCAGACTGAAGTGGATCGGGAGTTTCCAGGAAAGGCTTCTTCACGAAGATGAGATGAATGGAGGACCTAATGGGATTAACTCTATTGAGAACTCTGCCCAACTAAGGAAGAATTTGGAGATGATTCTATCTTAAGTGCATAAAAAAAGGGAACGAATTAAAAAACCAAACAGGACTATAATTAATCGCAAGGAAAATAAAATGATCAGGAAAGACACAGTCACCATAGTAGACTACATGGCTTAGTTCTTCATTATGCCACATGGTCGAGATAACATAAACATGGAATATTTAACCAAAACTACATTTTAACTACGTTGTAGAATGAGGACTGAGGAGGAAATGGATATGGGATGTAGGTGGAGGACTGGGATGGGGAGAGAGCCCCACGTCCTTATCCTCCTGGGTGGGGAGTTAATAGCAAAGACCTGAAACTGACAAACCACAAAGTAGCAAGATAAGCCTCCTTTTTAGAAATATGGAAGTAATCGTTAGGAGAATCAGTGGAAAGCGTTGCCACTAAGGTGTAGGAAGCAAAGACGGATTCAGAAAAATACTTATTTTCATAATAAGCCTTATAAATCACTTGATCATTTTCAAAATTATGTGCAAGCATCATTTGGATAAAAATAAAAGCGAGTTCTGGGTTCAAGTCCTGGTGGACTCGCCCTCCTCCCCCCAAAAAGGCGGGAAAAAAAGTGAAAAAGACTAATACTCAACAATAAGAAAATGAGCAACTGGATTAAAAAATAGGCCGAAGCCGTTAACAGTCATCTCACTGAAGATGATCTCCACATGGCAAACAAGCAGAGGAAAAGACGCTCCATATCCTATGTCTTCAGGGAAATGCAAATTAAAACTACGACTCTGCTACACGCGTATCAGCACCGCCAACATCCGGACCACCGATGATGCAACGCTGGTGAGGATGTGAACGACAGGACGTCTACTTCATTGCCGGTGGGGGTGCAGAGTGGCATGGCTACTGTGTAAGACAGTTTGGCAGCTTCTTACAAAATTAAACATACTCTTACCAGTCATGCTCCCTGGTATTTACCCAGAGGAGTGGAGAACTGACGTCCACGCAAAAACGTGCATGCGGATGTGTTTTGGAGCTTTACTTACGCGTGCCCGAACTTGGAAGCAACCAAGATGTCCTTCCACAGGCGAATGGATCAATAAACCGTGGTCCATGCTGACAGTGGGCTATCATTTCGTGCTGAAAAGAAAGGAAGCCATGAAGAGTCGTGGAGGAGTCTGAAATGCGCATTACTGCGTAAAGAAGCCGATCTGAGAAGGCTGCGTACGGTATGATCCCAAGTCTGTGACATTCTGGAAAAGGCAAAGTTATGGAGACAGTGGAAGATAGGCGGCGGCCAGGGGTGGGGGAGGGGCACCGAGGGCTTCTAGGGCAGTAGAACTATTCCGTGAGATAATATAATGCTGGATACACGTCATTATACATTTGTCCGAACCCACAGAATGTACAACACCAGGAGTGAAGCCTGGTGTCAACTCTGGACTGTGGGTGTTAATGACGTGTCTGTGTAGGTTGGTCACTGGTAATGAGTGTCCCGCTCCGGTGGGGGACGCTGTGGCGAGGGGGGTGCAGGGGGTATATGGGAAATCTGTACCTTTTTACTTTCGCTTAAGTTTTATTATTTATTTATTTACTTATTTAACTTTTAAAGATTTTATTTAGTATTTTGAGAAAGGGGGGCAAGGGCAGAAGGAGAGAAAGACTCTCAAGCAGACTCCCCAGGGATCGCAGAGTCCAACACAGGGCTGGATCTCACAACCCTGAGATCATGACATGAGCCGAAACCAAGAGTCCGATGTGCTCAACCGACGGAGTCACCCAGGCGCCCCTATTTATTTATTTTTTACAAGTAGTCTCCACGCCCAATGGAGGGCTTGAATTCACGACCCTGAGATCGGGAGTCACACGCTCTACCCAGTGAGCCACCCAGACGCCCATAGAAATCTGTACCTTTTACTCAATTTGCTGTTACCCTGAAACTGCTGCAGAAAATAAATGTCATTAAAATGAATAAATAGGGGTGCCTGGGTGGCTCAGTCGGTTAAGCACCTGCCTTCCACTCAAGTCATGATCTCGAGGTGGAAGGATCAAGTCCCAGTCAGGATCCCTGCTCAGCGGGGAATCTGCTTCTCCCTCTGCCACTCACCCCGCGTGTGCTCTGTCTCTCTCTTTCTCTCAAATAAATAAATAATTAAATCTTTAAAAAAATAAAATGAATGAATACATTAAAAAAAGAGAACGAAAGGGATGGCTACTGCCGTATTCTCCTGGAGTGCATTTCCTAGCATGTGCTACTCTAGAAAAGAAGGAGAAAAACCCATAGCTACTTTGAAAACATGTATTTAAAGCTGATTCTAGAACGTGGTGTCCTGGGTGGGGAAGGCCAGATGGTGCCCTCACAGCGGCCCCCAGATATAGTCTGTTCCTGCCTCAGTGACGTCCAGGACCCGCGCAGCGCAGGGCCCTTCCTCCACACCTCTGCTGAGCCAGGATGCCCTTAGGGCGCTAACATTATTTAGAGTAACATGGAGTCTTTACACCGAAAGGGGCTTAAAAGAAGTTCAGTGGAAATCCATTGTTTAACACATGAGAGTCCCGGGGCTCAGAGAAATTAAGGAAATTCGAGGTAGAGCACATCTGGGGGTAGAATGTGTTTGCCATCCATTAGCTCACAGTCACCCCAAGATGTACGTGATGGTAGTGTCCCTGTGTTTACACAGATGAGGGCAGAGAGGCTCGGGGCTTTACCAGAATCCGCACTGACTGTGAGCAGCTGGTCTACCCTCGGCACCAGGCCGCGCCCTCCAGCACCTGTCTGCATAGGAATCCAGCTACCTGGTGATTGTATGGTTTGGCTGTTTGTTTTGAATTTAGTTGCATGTGGGGCAGTTCATCCCCTCCCATGGTTGTTTTCCAGCTTCCCTGTTCCAACTTTACCTTGCTCTGAGAGTGCCATCCTCAAAGTGACTGTGAATTTTTGTCCCGTCCCAGGATTCTGAAATCTTCCTGTTGATGGCCACTCTAATGTCCCCTTGATCCATGGCCAAATGTGTCACCCAAAGAGGTTTACCTGAAAACCTGATGTTTCATTCATTCATGGATGTATTGCTGCTGCTGCTTCTTTTTTTTTTTTTTTTAAGATTTTATTTATTTATTTGAGAGAGAGTTAGGGAGAGAGATCACGAGTAGGGTGGGAAGAGTAGAGGGAGAAGCAGGCTCCCCGCTGAGCAGAGAGCCGATGCGGGACTTGATCCCAGGACCTGAGGATCATGACCTGAGCCCAAGGCAGACGCTTCACTGACTGAGCCACCCAGGCACCCCTGATTTATTACTTTTTTCAGCAAATATTGAGTACCGACCGCAGGCAAGGCTTTGGGTATAAGCGAGCTTAGCAGACGTGGTCCCTGCACTTCGGGGAAAGACAGACATGAAATAAGCCATCTGATCGATACTTAGAATTACAAGGACCTGAGACAAGAACACACAAGAGTTTGTGTGTTAAGAGCCTAAAGCAACTTGTGTGGCCAGAGTGTGGTCCATGAGAGGAACGTGGGAAGAAATGAGGTTCCAGAGTTAAACTGAAATCTGATCAGGCAGGACTTTGTAGGCCATGTAAGGATGTTTTCTTTTCCGTTAGATGCAAGGAGAAGCCAGTGACGGTTTTACAGTATGTTTAAAAGACCTCCCAGGCCACTGTGGGGAGGGCAGGAGGAGGGGCCAGGCTGAGAACGTGTTGTAGGATTCCAGTCGAGCGGCGGTGGGGGCCCTGGAGGTGGAGAGCCACGGACAGACTGTGAAAAGCGTGGAAAGTGGCATCGGTGGCATTTGGTAACGGGTTAGCTCTTACGAGCAAAAAGAGGAGGAAGTTTGCAAAGATGCCTCCTGGGTTTGTGACTTTAGCAGAGGAACAGATGGTCGTTGAATTTACTTAGATAAGGAGGATGGGAGGGGGAGGATCCTGAGTTCAATTTTGGACAAGTTGAGTGTGAGATGGCTGAGGAGGCAGCTGGCTATGCGAGCCTGGAGCTCAGAAGAAAGGTCTGGGCTGGAGATAAAAATATGGGAGTTAACTGCCTTGGGGTGATATTTAAAGCTGTGGGACTAAGTGAGATCACCGTTGGTGGGGGGGAGTGTAGGGAGAGCAGGGAAACAGCCCTTCCCTGCCCCCCCCCCCACGCGCCCAAGGAGAGAAGAGCCCACCGCCTCTAATGACAGAGGTGGAGGGGAGGAGGGAGAGCTGGCAGTGGGATGAGCCTGAGCAGGAGGGAGGAGAGGAGGCGTGGCTGACAGAAAGGCCTAGGGCCTGTTTCAACACTGGTCAGACAACTGTGCTGAATGCCAATGAGGGTGTGGTGGGGGGCTGGAAAGCACTGGCTTTGGCATTTGGACGGTGGATGCTGAAGCTTCCCCCAAGTCCTCCCAGAACCCCGACTGCAGGCATCTCCCAATTGTGTGCTCAGTCTTGACACACTGGTCTGAAGTCAGCTATGGTGGGAGTGTTCACACTGCGACCTTAACAAACACGGCCAAGGAGGACCCTTCAGGTAATGAGCAAATTCAGTGAGACTAGTAATATACTGCATGTTAATTCATTGATTTTAAATAAAAATAGAATAAAATAAATTAAATTGTTGGGTTATTTTTTCCTTGGAAAGCCTCCCTCAACTGTGATTCCATTCATAGCAGAACGAAGGGGGGACCAACCTTCTGCACGCTCTCTGGTCCCATCAGAATGTTTTCAGAACATTTTCCATGAAAATGAATGGTCTTCCAAGAAACCAGCTGAGTGTCTCAACTTCCTTTGAAGGAGGCTTTTACCTTTGCCACAGGACTCCCTAAAGTCTTAGGCTTTTAGTCACTAATCTTTGAAAATTTGATGAAGACCAAAAGGAAAAAAATTCAGTGTGGTCATATGAGGAATTTCTTCCAACTCTGAGTTAGCCGTAAGAAATTCCAAGAAGCATAAGCAGTAAACCACATTTCATTGACTCCTGGGTTTATTTACTTGGTAGAAATAATCATTAGAAGATTCCAGAATTCAGGGCTGAGAGTTGACATTTTCCCCCTTCTTGCTTTTTCATTAAAAAAATATGCTTGCTATTCCATGAATATATAGATAAGAAAATTAACTGGAAGGTGGAGAGTTTGGACATTTTCAATGTCATGACAACTGGATTGGATCATTTGGCAAATGAGCTAATTATTAGATACTCTCAGGTGTTAAGACAAAAATCATTATTTTAGCCGCGACGTGTAGTCATAGACTTGAGTCTTGGTCTTGCCTAAAAATGAACCAAAGATTGACCTGAATGCATTGCAGACTCCTGAACTTACTAAAGAAGTCAGCGTGTTCTAAAGTCCAGATGGTTCTAAAAGCTTCTTCTTTGACATGTCTTTACTCCAAACACATAGCAATGACAAACAAAATTTATCAAGCCTAAAAACTAAATAAACACTTCCGTGGACCCAGAATTGGGACGGAAACATGAAGCTGTGAGCTAAGCGAAACCCACAAGCTTCCTGGGCTCTAGGTCCGGAACCAGGCAATATTAGCCAGAATTTGGCTTTTCCAGAGTAAATTAGAATAAGAGTTCCATGCCGAGATCGGAGACTGAAGCCAGACTCCCTGCTTGAAGCCAGAGGCAGAGGCAGGCTCCTCCTACTCATGAAAAAAAAATAGAAGCTGTTTCCGCCTGGCCTAGAGCTTTTAGCAAACTGTAGACTCAGGGGAGAGAGGACACAGAACCTTGCCACGTGACTAGGAGAGGGAGCAGTCCAGCGCCTGGCTTGGTACCCGGACCTGGGCTGTCCTCAGTATCACCGTGAGCCGCATCTCTGAAGTTCCATCAGTAGACTGGTCTGAACGGGGGTCTAGGGAGCCAAGGGCAGAGTGAAGGCAATAAAAAACAAAAACAAAAACACCCCCAGCAGACAGGGAGGGGAAAGCACTGGAGGGGTAGAGGAGGGAAGAGAAACACAGACAGGTCTCCAAATGATCTCCCCAATCCAAACCCAATGCTGAGAAAGGCAGCCAACAAAATGAAACAAAAACACGAATTGATTCCTGTTGAAACTAATTTTATGGGCCCGCTGGGGAAAAGGTTTAATGTGTTTAGAACGTTCAGGGAACTTCCATTTTAAAAGAGCAAGAGCACGATGGAAAAATGCCAGCATAAATGGAGTCAGGATGCATGGGTACCAAAAAGCACAACTTTAGAAACCTTGGAAATGAAAAATAGAGTGATCAAAATAAAATCCAATAGGTCAGCTAAGCTCTAGACAGGAAAGAGTTCAAGGGAAAATTAGTGAGCTGGAGAGGGTTCTGAGGCTCTCCCCCAGAAAACGGGACAGAGACAGCGGATGAAAATGCAGGGCGCAGATAAGAGAGAGGGTGGGTCGATGGGCCCTGGCCTGCATCCACGAGGGGGAGAATGAGCACTGTGGTGGGGAAACAGTTCCCAAGAGGCACTGGGTCAGGATTTTCTCCAGTTAACCATCTGAGGTCTGGGGGGGGGGGGGTCGTAGGGAGTGCCAAGCAGGAGACACACGAATCCTCCCACCTCAGTGAAACTGCCTGACATTGAAAATACATAGAAAACTTAAAAGCCTTGAGAGAAAAACAAAACAAAACAAAAAGACGCATCGCCCTCCCAGGAATGAGAATTAGACCGATAGCTAACTTTTCATGGGCCGAAGACAAGGAAGCAATGTCTTTGTGGTGCCGAGGGAAGTGGCTGAGAACCGAAAACCTCATACCTCTTTAAGTTACTATTCAGCAGTGAAAGGCAGTTTAAGACATTTTCGAAAATACCGTGATCAAGGTTATTTCGACTCCTAGACCCCCATGAAAATAGCCAGCATGGATGTATTTTGACAAAAACAAAAGGAAATAGTGGTTGAAAATGATAACACAGAAATCGATGAACTAGTTAGTGGATTTGATTTTCTCACAAACCTCACCATTTTTGCATTTATTAAAGGGATGAACTCTAAGGGCGCCTGGCTGGCTCAGTGGGGGGAGTGTGCATGCAACTCTTGATCTCCAGGTTGTAGTTCCAGCACTGTGCTGGGTGCAAAAATTACTTAAAAATAAAATCTTTAAAAAGGGAGGGGAGGGGTGTCTGGGTGTCTCAGTCTGTTGAGCATCTGACTCTTGATTTCGGCTCAGGTCATGATCTCAGGGTCCTGGGATCAAACCCCAAGTTGGGCTCCCCACTCAGCAGGGAATCTGCTTGTCTCCCTCTCCCCCTGCCCCTCCCCCCACGTGCTCCTCCCCAATAAATAAATAAACCTTTCTTAAGAAAGAGGATGAACTCTAGACACAACTCTAGATCAAAAAAAAAAAAAAAAAAAAGCTACAGGGTGTTAAGGATGGGAAGAAATGAAGATTATTCAACGGGAAGTTAATATAGCCGAAGATCAGTGTCATGTCAGAAGAAAGGACAAAAACACTGGATAATTTTAGATGCTCTTAGAAAGTGGTTAGTTAAGTATGTATGTTAACCATTTCAGGACAATTACCAAAATAAATAAAATATAATGCCTAAGTCAATAGAAGAGGAAAAGGGGAACACAGAAAATGTAATGCAAGACAAGGCAGGAAAAGTGTGAAGGGAAGCAAAGGAAGGTAAACATGAAGTGAAAAAAAAAAAGGGAGTTAAACATAAATTCAAATATTATCATTCACCTTTGCAACCATAGATGATAAAAATTGATTTTAAAAAAGAGATAATTATAGTAAGGAGAGCACGTATTGCATGGTGCACTGGGTGTTATACGCAACTAATGAATCATCGAACTTTACATCGGAAACCGGGGATGTACTGTATGGTGACTAATATAATATAATAAAAAAAATTAAAAAAAAATAAAATAAAAAAGAGATAATTAGAATGAATAAAAAAACAAAGTCAGTTATATACTGCATACAAGAGACATATCTAACACAAAACAATACAGGGAAATGAAAAATGAAGGAATAGAAAATGATTCACAGTAAAAAAATATTTTTTTTAAGATTTTATTTTTAAGTAATCTCTACACCCAACATGGGGCTTGAACTTACAACCCTGAGGCCAAGGGTCATACGCGCTACTGACTGAGCCAGCCAGGTGCCCCACACTGTAAAAATATTAACAAAAAGAAAGCTGATATGGATATCTTAATATCAGATGCAATAAAATTTTCAAACATAAAACATTAATAACAACAAAGAGGGACAAAATATATATTAACAACATGCTTCATAACATACAGTCATAAGCCTATGGGTACCTCAAAAACCGACCATATTATAGAGAAATTTACCAATCTATTGTAATGGTAAAAGATTTTAACACACTTTGGACAGCTATCACAGAATAAAAAAATTAACAACTACCCAGAATATTTGAACATAAGACTTTAAAATTTGATCTGATGCATGTATTAAATATATATAATACTCTGAACCAAGCAAATGAAGAATATATGCAATCTATTCTTTCAGATTATCTATGGAATTTTACAAAAGAAATTTATCACAATACTAGATTAAAAAAGTATTCTCAACAAATTTTTAAGAGATCAATATCTTACAGACCATAATCTGACTAGAATTCAATTAAATCAGAATCAACACTGGAAATGTGATTTAAATTTCCACATGTTTTGAAGATTTTACTTATTTATTTTGTCAAATGAAAGCCAGTTCCACTCACTTAATTAACCTAGCGATTCATCTTACCTGGTTTCATACAGTAAAGACAGTGGTCTTGTAATAACAGGTCAGCGAAGGAAAAGTGACATCGGTCCGGATTTAAGGGCTTCTACACGAATTTGGGTAAGCAGTTCACCCATATATTAATACATAATTCACAGTCACATTTATTTCTAAAGCCAATTCTAAAAATTTGGACAGGGTAGCATTTCAATCTATTTTAAAGACTTGGACGGGTAGATGACCATATAATAGTTACGTCTCTGCCCTTGACTAGTACTGGACACTATTTTCAGACTTCTATTTTTAATTTTTAATTTATTTTATTTTATTTTTTATGCCTTTTTTTTTTTTTTTTTTTTTTTTGAGGGAGAGAGAGAATGAGAGAGTGCGGGCCAGGGAGACAGAATCTTAAGCAGGCTCCACACCCAGCATGGAGAGTGACATGGGGCTCCATCTCACAACCCTGAGATCATGACTTGAGTCGAAACCAAGAGCCAGATGCTCAACTGCCTGACCCACCCAGGCGCCCCTATTTTCAGGTTTTTAGATGAAGAGCAAGGGACGGAGAAGTGTGCTCTTAGCACAGTGCGGGGGGGGGGGGGGGAGCTGTGGAGTTTGAAAAACAATTTCTAGAAACTTTTAATTTTAACCATTAAATCAATATTTAGTGGCCTTGTACCCACGGAGCACGTACATTTACCTACTCTAATCTTTCTGTGTGGTTATAAAAATAGACGTAGAAGAAAATGAGAATGGACGGACCTATTTCTCTCTATATTCATATTCACTCTCGAGATGGAGCTCTGCAAGCCCGCTGAGCTGGTACTCCGCTTAGCTCTATTTTCTGTCTGCTTCTTAACAAGGGACTCCACATTCCTCATAGGATCTACGTTTTGCTTTAACTGCTAGGTTCTTGGCTTTGCTCTTTTCATGTCAGCTTTAGCCTTCAACAGCTGCTTTAATAGTGATTTCTCAGCTTAAGACTCGGACTTGCTTCCCGCCTGCCCCTGAAATGTCCTGCAATTTTATTTATTGTTTCCTGAAGTGAGGCTCTCACTCATATTTTCCACAAATGACAGCCTTTTCCCAAAGGGGACCCAATTAGTCGAGTCCTTCTCCAGCTCCACTTAAAAGCCAGAGTTAAATGCAAATACAATTGCTTCCATTCCCTGCCCCCCCCCCCCGCTGTGCTTCTCGGATATGATCTCAAGTATCAAACGTTACCGAATGAAACCACAGAAAACTGAAGAGCCAAAGCAGTCCTGAGAAGGAAGTAAGCGGGAGGCAACCCACTTGCTGATTTCAAACTACACTACAAAGCTGTGGTAATCCAAACAGTGTGGGACTGGCAGAAAAATAGACACGTAGACCAACGGAACAGAATCAAAAGCACCAGAAATAGACCCATGCATATCTGGTCAAGTAACATTTAACAAGGCAGCCAAGCATACCCGATGGGGAAAGGATAGTCTTTTCAATACACGGTGTTGGAAAAACTAGATTAACACACGCAGAAGAATGAAATTGGACTCTTGTCTTATACCACTCTCCAAAATTAAGACTTAAATGTAAGACCTGAAATCATAAAGTTCCTAGAAAAAAACAGAGGGGGAAATCTCCTTGACATTGATTGTGGCAATTTTTTGGCAAAACACAAACAACAAAAGCCAAGATGAATAAGCGGGACTATAGCGAATGAGAAAACTTCTTCACAGCAAAAGAAACAGGCAACAAAATGGAAAGGCAATCTATGGAATGGGAGGAAATATTTGTCAATTTTATATCTGATAAGGTGTTCATATATCCAACATTTATAAAGAACTCCTACAACTCAATAGCAAATAGTGAAAAAGGAAAACGGGCAGAGGAACTAAAGAGACATTGTCCTAAACAAGGCATGCAGATGGCCAGCAGGCTCACGAAAAGGTGTTTGACATCGCTCATCATCAGGGAAATGCAAATCGAAACCACAGCGAGATGTCATCTCACACCTGCTGAGATGGCTATCATCAAAGAGACAAGAGACAAGTGTTGGCGAGGGTGATTAGAGAAGGGATCCTCAGGTACGGTTGGTGGGAATGCACACTGGTGCAGCCGCCATGGACAAAGACAGGGAGGTTTTTCAGTGAACTTCGCAGAAGTTAACATCTTCCGGAGCAACTAACCAACATTAAACTGTTTCGGTAGATGAAGAAGGTTTACCATATCTACGGCCCAAATCATGTTCAACAAGTAAAAACTAAAACTGTGCTAAATATTGGAACTCTTAGTCAGCATTCCCTAAGTGAAAAGGAATCCTTCCCTTTTTATCTACCCACAATACAAGGTAAATTTCAAAACCTGGGAGGACTTACAAAGCATGCCAATATCTTTCTCAGGTTTATAGTAATTTTAAGAACTTTGTAATGGAAGCTATAGGTAAAATAAAAGCATACTAACTTGAATATTATTGAAAAACTTTCTTGAAGAAAAGAAATTAAAGTAGAATTACCGTATGATCCGACAATCCCATTTCTGGATATATATCCAAGGAAAAGGAAAACAGAGTCTTGAGAAAGATCTGCCTACTCATGTTTAGTGCAGAGCTATTCACCACAGGCGAGGTATGGAAACAAGCTCATCGTCCATCAACAGATGAATAGATACAGAAGATGTGATATATACGTGATATATAATATGGGATATATGATCATATATATCACATGAGATATAATATCACGTATATATATGCTATTTAGCCATGAGAAAGAAGGAAATCCTGCCATTTGCAACAGCATGGGTGGACCTTAAAAGTACTATGTTAAGAGAAATAAGTCAGAGAGAAAGACAAATCCTCAATCTCACTTACGTGTGGAATCTAATAATGCCACATTCATGGAAGCAGAGAGTAGAATGGTGTAGAATGGTGGTCAGCATGGGCACTGGGGAACGGGGAAATGGGGAGACAGTGGTCAAAGGGTGCAAACTTTCAGCTATAAGATGAATTAGTTCTGGGGCTATAATGTAGGGCATGGTGATTATGGTTAACAATACTGTATTATGTACTTGAAAGTTGCTGACAGAGTAGATCTGAAATGTTCTCGCCACAAAACAGAAATGGTCATTATGCGACACGATGGCAGGTGTGAGCTCATGCTATGGTGGTGACCATTTTGCAATTGATAAGGGTATCAAATCACTGTACGCTTTAAACTTACACAATATTGTATGACAGTGAAGCTGGGGGAGAGGCAAAGTCATTACCAAAATCTAGTTAAATCAATTAAATCCCTTTTGGATTTGGACACCTTGTCGCCAAAGGAAGCAAACAGAAACCAGATACAGCAACATGCCAGTGGGCTTGGGGGATTCTTTGAAGCTTGGCAATCCTGCCTCTCCCTTCACATTTCCCTGGCTCTAGGCCTGCACTGTCCAAGAGAACTTTCTGGAATGATGGAAATGTTTAATATCTGCGCTGTCCAAAATGCTACCGCCAGCCACATATGGCCATTGAGCCATATGTGTTGAGACTGAAGAATTGAACATTTAATTTTATTTAATCATAGTGAATTTATATTTGAATAGGTATGTGTGACTAGTGTCTACCATATTGGATAGTACAGTTCTCGACTGTCTTGGCACCCCATTTGGATAAATCTACTTGTTTTGTCCCTGTGAACTGGATTGCATAATTGCCTCCTTAGTGAGAAATGCACTGTTGTCCTCCAGGCTCCAAGCTTCAAGATTCCACACTTGACATCCTTCCTTCCCCTTCCAAGCCAGAAGAAAGATGAAACTTATAAAGATTTTCCTGGGATGCCTGGGTGGCTCAGTTGGTTAAGGGTCTTCCCTCAGTACAGGTCAAGATCTCAGAGTCCTGAGATCGAGCCCCGCATTGGGCTCTCCGCTCAGCGGGGAGTTTGTTTCTCCCTCTCCCTCTGCTACTCCCCCTGCCTGTGCTCTCTCTCTTTCTCTCTGACAAATAAATAAATAGAAATCTTTTAAAAAATAAATAGAGCTTTTCCTGAGGACTCCAGTCTTCACTGACCCCCCTTGCCTCTGATTCTGCCTCTGTCTGCAAAGCAGAGATATAATACTTGCTGCCATTTTGAATCTTAGTATTTCCCACATAGATGACAGACTTCTTTCGTGCAAGGACCACCCATTCTTTATCTTACCAGATTTTCTCTGGTGCCTATTATGGAGTCAGTTATATTGTAAATGTTCTGTAAATATTGATCAATTGATTGATTGAAGGTAGAGAAAAGGAATCTAGTATGAGCAAGAAAAGAGTTTCTGAGACATAGGAGAGGGGTTGTGTCTTATCTTAGGATTTACTTAGCACCCTAAAAATTAAAGGCCTTTTAGAAATGATTTCTCTTGGGGCTCCTGGGTGGCTCAGTTGGTTAAGCAGCCAACTCTTGATTTTGGATCAGGTCATGATCTCAGGGTCCTAGGTTGGAGTCCCGTGTCAGGCTTTGTACTCAGCAGGGAGTCTGCTTGAGGATTCTCTCTCTCTTTCTCTCTCTCTCTCCCCCCTGCCTCTCCCCCTGCTTGCATGCTCTCTCTCCCTCTCTAAAATAAATATATAAAACTTAAAAAAAGAAATTATTTCTTATTTCCCATAATTTATTTATTTATTTATTTATTTATTTATTTATTTATTTATTTATTTATTTATTGGCAAACACCCTTTAGAATTATTTTTCCAGTCATCTAAGGAACTCAATTCAAAACCTTTCTCGGGTGGATGGGGGATGAGTGAAATAGGCAGTGGGGATTACGGAGTGCACCTGCCCTGATGAGCACCAGGTGATGAACGGAAGTGATGAGTCACCATGGTGTATACCTGATACTGGCATTACACAGTATATTAACTAATTGGAATTTAAACAAAAACTGAAAAAAAAACACCCCACCTTTCCTGAGTACCTATGTGACAAAAGCTGTTACCCATTTTGAATGTATTCCTTTCTGTAGGGTTTTCCATCAAAGGACCCGTCTAATCACGTGTATGAGTTTCGTCTTAGAGAACTGACTGAGAAATTGAGGGGTTGCTACATGCCCCAAGCAGCACATTTGGTGGAACCAGGATTAGCATGTGGTTGTCTATTTATTTATTCTTTTAAAATATTTTATTTATTTGTCAGAGAGAAAGAGTGAGCGAGCACAAGCAGAGGGAATGACAGCGGAAGCAGACTCCCCGCTGAGCAGGGAGCCAGACTCGGGACTCGATCCCAGGACCCTGGGATCGTGACCTGAGCTGAAGGCAGACGCTTCACCGACTGAGCCCAGGTGTCTCTGTCTGTTTAAAACCTCCCCTGGAAGGTAAGCTCTTGAACACATGCAATTTTCCCTTCTTTGGTGACCTACATCTCTGAAAGTACTTTGGTTCACCTTTCCCTCGTCCTTAAGCTCCCAAATTACACTTTAGCAAAACTGGGCTGGTGGAGGGATCTAACTGATGGCGAAATTCCTGCTGACCACACCCCGGGTGAGGCCGCCGTGGTCGGGAAGGCCCAAGCCTTCGGTCCTCGCTCCCGCAGAGCCCGGCGGCCGGCCCGCCTGTGCTCCAACCACCGGCTCACGGTGCCCAAAATATGAAAAGAAAATAAGGAGCCAGAAGGGAGTTGTCCCTGTGGGACAAGAATGTCAGCTGGCACTGGTTCATCCCATTTTCCCAGCTATTTTGACATGTGTTATATAAGGGAGCCGATTCCAAGACAAAACAAAAAACGAAAGCCTTCTGACTACGGAAGTGCAAACAGAATAAATTAGATCTGACTTTTCCTTTTAACTTTTTATTTACATAGGACGGGTTTGTTTCAGCAATGGCTTTTTATGTCCATGAAGCCACAAATCTAGTGTGGTAATCCCCCTTGCTTACTATCTATGCTCATTTTTATTTCTCCAAACTTCCATAAGTTTCAAATATGTTTTCAATTTGCTGAAAATACTTAAGAATCATATGCACACATGCATATGTACAATAAATCACTTTTATAGGACTAATCAAATCTGGCATTCTTTTATAGCTCTCGGTGGTTCAGATTTTCAAGGCTGTGGCCTTGTATGGAGCTTCAACTTCATGGTCACAAAATAGGTGGGTCAAAGGTCAAGGTTCTGTTTGCAGGTTTTTTTTTTTTTTTTAAGATTTTATTTATTTATTTGACAGAGAGAGACAGCCAGTGAGAGAGGGAACACAAGCAGGGGGAGTGGGAGAGGAAGAAGCAGGCTCCTAGCAAAGGAGCCTGATGTGGGGCTCGATCCCAGAACGCCAGGATCACACCCTGAGCCGAAGGCAGACACTTAACAACTGAGCCACCCAGGCGCCCCTGTTTGCAGGTTTTTGACCAGACACATCTAGGATCTAGTTAGAAGTGACATGGAGGAAGTGACTTCTGGCTCATCCCCATTTCTGTCAGGTCTAAGGAAGAAAAGGCACCCGATGTAGAAATGACAACGGTGACGTTGGTCTGGTGATTGCGGGTGGTGTGCTTATGGGTGACAGCCCCGTGAAAATGCTCAGGAGTCCCGAAGGAGACTTGCATTTCTGACTTCTCTTCTGAACTCTAGGGTCGTACATATCATTTCTACCTGACGGCCTGATGGTCTTAAACAGCACGTGTCCGAAAAAGAACTCTTAGTCCCACACCCTTGAAGCTTGCTACCCCCCACGCTGTCAGCCCCGTTTCAGCACACGACATCACTACTCGCCCTGTTGGTCATCTGAGAGTTTTGACAAATGTACGCAGTCTGTAGACACCAGCTCAATTAAGACGTGGAATTGTTCCGTTACCCTAAAATATGCCCCTGGGCTGTGTTGCAGTTGTCTTTCCTCCTGCCTTCAGCCCTGGAAACCACGCATCTATTTGCTGTCCCTCTGGTCTTTTCCAGAATGTTATGTAAACAGAATCGTACAGTTTTTGTGTTCTTTCTGGGCCATCATTTATCATGTATTTGAGATTCATTCGTATTGGAACGTGTTTCAATAGTTCATTCCTTCTCGTAGCTCCATGGTATGGAATACCGTATTCCGTGGAGTAGTATCCCTCGGTATGGAATACCATATTCTGTGGAGTGGTGTTCCGTGGCACCGCAGCTGGTCTATCCATTCACCTCCTGAAGGACGTTTAGGTTGTTTCCAGTTTTTGGTGACGATAAAAAGAACTGTTAGGAACATTGACTTATGTGCTTTTGAGCGAACATAAATTTTCATTTCTCTTTGGGTAAATAGGAGTGGCACTGCTAAGTTGTATGGTAAGTATATTTTTAACTTTATAAGAAACTGCCAAACTGTTTTCCGGAGTGGCTGTACCATTTTACATTCCCACTGGCAGTGTGTAAGGGATCCGGTTTCTTTTATTTTTCGAATAAAAATAGAGTGTGTAATGATATCTGTTGTGGTTTTAACTCGCATTGCCTTATTAGCTGATGACGTCAAACATCTTTCTGTATGCTTGTTTGCCATTCATACACCTGCTTTAGTGAAGAGTCCGAGTCCTTTGCTGTTTTCCAGTTGGATTGTTTGTTTTCTGCCTCTTGAGCTAAGAAGGTTTTTGTTAATAGTATGGATAGAACTATTTTTTTCTTTGGATATGTGGTTTGCAAATATTTTCTCCCAGTCTATACCTTGCCTTTTAAAATATATTTTATTTTTTAGAATAGTTTTGGTTCATAGGAACACTGGGCAGAAGGTGCGCAGATTTCCCATATACCTCCTGCGCCCCCCTTCCCACAGCCTCCCCCACCGGAGCGGGACACTCATTACCAGTGACCAACCTACACAGACACGTCATTAACACCCACAGTCCAGAGTTGACACCAGGCTTCACTCCTGGTGTTGTACGTTCTGTGGGTTCGGACGAATGTATAATGACGTGTATCCAGCATTATATTATCTCACGGAATAGTTCTACTGCCCTAGAAGCCCTCGGTGCCCCTCCCCCACCCCTGGCCACTGCCGATCTTCCACTGTCTCCATAACTTTGCCTTTTCCAGAATGTCACAGACTTGGGGTCATACCGTACGCAGCCTTCTCAGATCGGCTTCTTTACGCAGTCATGCGCATTTCAGGTTCCTACGCGGCTCTTCATGGCTGCATTTCTTTTTAGCACGAAATGATAGCCCACTGTCTGCATGGACCATAGTTTATTGATCCATTCGCCTGTGGAAGGACATCTTGGTTGCTTCCAAGTGCTGGCAATTAAACTTCCTTTAAGTTTATACCAGCACTTTCCCTGTCAGAGGTTTGCAGGTTGGTGGGGCTGTTGGTTAAGGTCCCCTCCCCCCACAATGGCCAGGGATTGTTGGCATGTGACCAAAGCAAGGCCGATCAGACACAGGGCAGAGTTTTTGATTTTAATGAAGTCCAGCTTATTAATTCTTTGGTGCTATATGTAAAAAGTCATTGAGTTACCCAAGGTCATCTAGGTTTTCTCCTGTATTATCTTCCAGGAATTTTATGGTTTTGTGTGTTAGTTTTGTATGTGATCCATTTTGAGTTAATTTTTGTGAAGAGTGTGAGGTCTGTGTCTAGACTCATTATTTTGCATCTGGATGTACAGTTGTTTTAGTACCGTTTGCTGGAAAGACTATTCTCCATTGCATTTTGCTTGGTCCTTTGTCAAAGGTAAGTTGACATATGTGTGTATATATATACACACACACACACACACACATACATATATCTATTTCTAGGCTTCTGTTCTATGGATCTATTTGTCTATTTTCTTGTCAATACCACACTGTCTGGATTACTGAAGCTCAATAGTAAGTGTTGAAGTTAGGTAGTGTCTGTCCTTCAACTTTGTTGTTC
Organism: Ursus americanus; assembly: GCF_024610735.1. Classification (NCBI taxonomy): domain Eukaryota; kingdom Metazoa; phylum Chordata; class Mammalia; order Carnivora; family Ursidae; genus Ursus; species Ursus americanus. The sequence goes on along the minus strand of NC_142128.1, from coordinate 101,289,208 downwards.
TCCTTCAATATGGTGTCAGCCATTCCTGGTATTTTGCCCTCCACATAAACTTTAGAGTTTGTTTGTTGATATCCACAAAACAGCTTGCTCAGATTTTGGTTGGGATTATATTGAATTTAAAGAGCAAGTTGGGGGGCGCCTGGGTGGCACAGTGGTTAAGCGTCTGCCTTCAGCTCGGGCGTGATCCTGGCGTTATGGGATCGAGCCCCACATCAGACTCCTCTGCTGGGAGCCTGCTTCTTCCTCTCCCACTCCCCCTGCTTGTGTTCCCTGTCTCGCTGGCTGTCTCTATCTCTGTTGAATAAATAAATAAAATCTTAAAAAAAAAAAAAGAGCAAGTTGGGAGGAACTGATCTCTTGAGTTTTCCAATCCATGAACATGGAATATCTCTCCACTTACTTAGTCCATGATATCCTTCCTTGGAATTTTGTAGTTTTCCTTATATAGATCTTGTTCATATTTTGTTAGATCTATACCAAAGTATTTTGTTTGTTGAGGTGCTAAAGTAAAGGGTATTGTGTTTTCAATTTTGAATTCCACTTGGTCATGCCTGGTATATAGGAAAAAATATACAACTTTTGTATATTAGCCTTATATCCTACAAACTTGCTGTAGTCACTTATTAGTTCCAGTTTTCTGGTTGATTCTTTTGGATTTTCTACATCAGACAATCATGTCTCCTGCAAACAAAGATAGTTTTATGTCTTCCTTTCCAATGGGTTCAAATTTTATTTCCTTTTCTTGTGTTAATACAATAGCTAGGACTTCTAGTATAATGTTGAAAAGGAATAGTGAGAGGGAACATTTTTGCCTGGCTCTTGATCTCAATAGAAAAGCTTTGAGCTTTTCACCCTAAGTATGGCGCTATCTGTAGATTATTTGTAGATATTCCGCATCAAGTTGAGGAAGTTCCCCTCTATTCTTCACTTACTGAGACTGTTTATTATGAATGGGTATTGGATTTTGTCAAATGCTTTTTTGTGCATCTATGGATATGATCATGGAAATTTTCTTCTTTAGCCTATTGGTGTGATGGATTATGTTAACTGATTCTCAAATGTTGAACCAGTTTTGCATATCTAAGATAAATCCCACTTGGTCATGGTGTATAATGCTTTCTAGACGTTGTTGAATTCTTTTTGCTAATATTTTTAAAAATTATTTTTAAAGATTTTATTTATTTGACAGAGAGAGACACAGCAAGAGAGGGAACGTAAGCAGAAGGAGAGGGAGAAGCAGGTTTCCTGCTGAGCAGGGAGCTTGACGGGCTCGATCCCAGGACCCTGGGATCATGACCTGAGCTGAAGGTAGACACTTAATGACTAAGCCACCCAGGTGCCCCTATTTGCTAATATTTTGTTGAGGATTTTTACATCTATGTTCATGAGATATATTGGTCTGTAATTTTCTTTTGTTGTGATATCTTTGATTTTGGTATTTAAAAAATGCTAGCCTCAGAAAATGGGTTAGGAAGTGTTCCCTCTGCTTATATCTTCTGGAAAAGACTGTAGAGAATTAGTACAATTTCTTCCTTAAATGTTTGATAGAATTCACCAGTGAATCCATCTGGCCCTTGTGCTTTCTATTTTAGAAAGTTACTAAGTAGTGATTCTAATTCTTTAAAAGATATAGGTCTATTCAGATGTTTGTTTCTTCTTGTGTGAGTTTTGGCAGATTGCACCCTTCAGGGAATTGGTCCATTGCATCTAGATTGTAAAATTTGTGGGCATAGAGTTGTTCATAGTATTCCTTCATTATCTTTTTAAGAGATCTGAGTACGTTAGATTTAATTTGCTCTTCTTTTTCTAGCTTCTCAAGGTGGAAGTTTATATTGTGGTTTTAGATCTTTCTCCTTTTCTAATATATGCATGCAATGCTACAAATTTCCCTTTGAGATCTGCTTTCTATTGAGAGATCCTCAAGTTCAGAGATTCCTTCCTTAGCAGTGTCCATTCTGCTAGTAAGCCTATCAAAGGCATTCTTTCTTTCTGTTTCTCTGGTTTTAATTTCTAGCACTTCTTTGTGGTCCTTTCTTAGAATTTGCATGTCTCTGCTTACTTTGCATGGCCATCTGCGCATACTGTCTATTTCATCTATTGGGTCCCTAGCATATTTCATCCTAGTTGCTTTAAATCTCGATCAGATAATTTTAACATCCCTGCCATATCCGAATCTAGTTCTGATGCTTGCTCTGTCTCTTCCAACTGTGTTTTCTGCCTTATGCCATGTAATTTTTTCTTGATGGGTGAACCCGATGTACTGGGTTAAAGGAAGTGCTGTAAATAGGCTTTTAGTGATGTGGTGGTAAAGTGTGGGGAGTGAAACTTTCTATAGTCCGGTGATTAGATCTTGGGCTTTTAGTGAGCCTGTGTCTCTGCACTGGGACTTCACAGTGCTTGTCAGTTTTGTCCCCCACTTAGGTGGGACGGGATGGCTAGAGGTGGGTATTTCCCCTGCCCCAGGTCAGTTAGGCTCTGAAAAAACCCCAGCAATATATACTCTAGTTAAATAGTTTCTCCTGGGGCGCCTGTGTGGCTCAGTTGGTTAAGCATCTGCCTTTGGCTCAGGTCATGATCCCTGGGTCCTGGGATCGAGCCCCACATCGGGCTCCCCACTCAGTGGGGAGCCTGCTTCTCCTCTTCCCTTTCTCCCTCTTTCCCCTTCTCATGCTCTATCTCTCACTATCTCTCTCTCTCTCTCAAATAAATAAATAAAATCATTAAAAAAAATAGTCTCTCCTGGGGATGGACTTTGTTTAAGAATGGAATGCTCTGGCATATTTAAAAATGGTTCCTTTCCCCCTCCTTTTTACCTCCAAACTTGCTCACGTTGAGTCTCCAGTACTTGTCAGTTACGGTTCAGGGTCCCATGCAGCTTCTGGCTTACGGGCTTCTGCTCAGATTAGTTGTGATTCTCCGCATCCGCCTAGATGTCACTCCAATTTTTGTGGGCAGCAGTTTGTCTTGTAGCCTCACGTCTCTTATAAATCTGTTCAAAAACAAATTGTAGCTGAGTAAATTCAAAGATCTCACTGTCTTTATTCAGCAATTCATGAACTGAGCACCCCACCTAGCAGGTGGAAAGAAGGTCCAAGGAGCTGTACAAAATGGACGTTTTTATAGGTGGGCGGGGATGGATTTGGAAGTTGAGAGCAGATTATTTCATGTAAGCTCACCACCTTCCCTTAGGGGAAGGCAGGGAGTCTCATCACGCAGATGACCTCACTAGTGCCACCAGAAAGTTCCAGACAGGTTTGTGATTCCACTTCTTGGAGAGGCTGAAACGGCGTTAGGATAGGTATTAAGTCTTGGTGGGGCTTATCACAAGTGACTCCATTTGGGCCTGTTGTTTCTTTCTAATAGACATAAGAACAGCGGTTGATTTTTTAGTTCGTTCTGCTCTCTACTTGTTGTCAGGATGGAATGGCAATCTCCAAGCTTCTTACGTATTGGACTGGTTGTGCCCTTTTAATCCTCTACACAGTGTTTCTCAGAGAGCAGAAAATCTTAATTTTAATCATGTCCATATCTTCTTTTATGGCTCAAGCTTTTGTGTGCTATATATAGCTGAGAAATCCATGCCCGACTCAGGGTCACAAAGATTTTCATCTGTTTTCTTCTAGCAGAGTGGTATTTTTAAGGTGTAAATCAGATCACACCACTCCCTTGCTTTAAACTCTCCAAGGATTTTCCCTTGTATTTAGAATAAAAATCTAATTTCCTATTCCTGATCTACAGAGCCCTGCATGGTCTTGCCTTAGGCTTCTTCTTTGACCTCTGTCTGCTTCCTACCCCTTTCTCCCTCATTCACTCGGCTCCAGCCACATTTGCTTTCTTGCTATTCTTCATACTCTCCTTGGAGCCCTTGTACTTGCTATCACCTCCGTCTGGATAAGTTCCCTTGTAATAGGGGCCCAAGGGTGCAAGAGCACCTGCCTCTGGGGATCCCAAAGAAAAGAGGTTCAGCAATTGGCTGCTGATAAAATCCAAAGGCAGAGACAAATAATGGTGAAACAGGATAGGAATTTATTTCAGTAAGGCCAACACCAGGAAGATAGCAGACTAGTGTCTCAAAGACTGTCTCCAAAGTGCTGAAGATACTTCTAGATTTATATAAGGAAAATGTGGGACAAAGGTCGGTGGGTCCATGCAGGTGAGCAGCAAAGGTCCGGTCTATCATTGTCTTGGGGTCAGTCACAAGAGGTCTGGCCGGCTCCGGGCAGCCCCCATTGCTGGAGGGGATGGTGTTGGTTCCCATGGGGGGATGCTTTGCCTGCAGGGTCTTTTGTCTAAGTTAAGAGATAAGCTGGAAAGAAGAATTTAATCAATTAGAAAGTACAGACCGAGGTCAAAATGGAGGTGGCCGATGTCCTCTTTCACCCTCTTAGATCCTCACATGGCTCGCTTCCCAACGCTTAGGACTCTGCTCAAATACCACCTTCTTGGGGAGACTCCCGTCCACCAGTCTGTCTAAAATAAGACCCGTCTTTTACTTGTGATCCTGCTCTCTCTTTCTACTGTCTTCGTAGCACTTATTGCTCCCTGGGGTTCCTTCGTTTATTGGATTACTTGGTTTCTCGCCTACTGGTACCCCTAAAGTGTAAGTTCTTTAAGGGCAAGGGGTCTTCTGTTTTGTTTACTAGTGTATTTGCTGAGTCAAGAACAATATCTGGCACAGAACATTTGCTTAGTAAATATATATTGAAAAAACGAATTACACGTTCCTAAAGAAGATGTCTAATAGCTGGGGAAACTCAAACTATGAACCTTGGCATAAAGGAGAGAGTGAAATTAGGACCAAGTGGGGCTTGTTTTGAAGCAAAAGAAGAATGGAAATTTTCAGCGGGGCTCCGGAGAGAAGTCTTCTGAGCAGGGACACAGCCGGTTCCAAAGAACAGTGACCTGTGCATGATTCCCTCATGTAAATAGAGTCCAAGAAGAGACTTTCAGCATTGAAGCCCACTGCCTTGCTCTAGGGCGAGATTTCTCTCGGGACCTCGAGCTTAGCACGATTTTGGGGACCCTTCTGAGCTTCATATTTTAGTGCCTCTAGCTTAATTATTGACAGGGACAATATCTTTTGGTCCATAATTAATAGTTCAATTAGTATTAGCATAAGAGTAGACATAGAGCTCAATCGATAAAATTGAGGGTTCGCAAATAAACATTTATGGTCAGTTGGTTTCCCAAAGTGCCAAGACAATTCAGTGGGGAAGGAATAGGCTTTTGAACAAATGGTGCAGGGACAACTGGATAGTCACAAGCAAGAAAATGAGTTGGATCCCTACCTCAAACCATTCACAGAATGAATCATATCAAAATGGACCTAACACTATACAACTTTTAGAAGAAAGCGTAGTGGTAAATCTTTATAACCTTGGGTTAGCCAGTGGTTTCTTAGATACAATACAATGAAGTCTTATCTGAACATAAAAGGGGAATGATTGGGGCACCTGGGTGGCTCAGTTGGTTAAGTGTCTGCCTTCAGCTCAGGTCACGGTCCCAGGGTCCTGGAATCAGCCCCATGTGGGCTCTCTGCTCAGGAGGGAGTCTGCTTCTTCCTCTTCCTCTGCCCTTCCCCCCACTCATGTGTGCTCTCTCTCTCTCTTTCTCTCTCAAATAAATAAATAAAATCTTAGAAAAATAAAGGGGGAGTGATGCACACTACCTATTGGTACATACTACGACATGGATGAGTCTTGAAAGCATGCTGTGTGAATGGAGCCAGCTAAAGAAGAACCATGTATTTTGTCATTCCATGTCCAGCACAGGCAAGTCTCTATAGAAAGAAAGTAGATCAGGGGCTGCCTAGGGCTGGGGGGATGGTGAAGGGGGTTGGGGAGGGGACGCCTAAGGGTTTCTTTCTGAGGGGACAGCAATTTCTCAAATTAGATTGTGGTGACGATTGCATACTCCTGCGAAGTTGCTAAAACCATTGAATTGTACTCTTCCCATGGGTGATGTGTCTGGTAGGCAAATGATACCTCATAAAGCTGCTCCTAAATGGTTCTAATTAGAAATGCATGCCTGATGGGGCGCCCAGGGGCACAGTCAGTTAAGCATCCAACTCTTGGTTATGGCCCAGGTCCTGGTCTCAGGGTCATGGGATCGAGCCCCATGTCCAGCTCTGCGCTCAGCTCAGAGTCTGCTTGAGAATCTCTCTCCCTCTCTCTCTGCCCCAACCTCTCCCCTACCCCGTCTCTCTCTAAAATAAATAAATAAATCTTAAGGAAAAAAAAAGGAAATGCATGCCTGGTTTCAGTATCGCATTCCCCGCCCCCACCCCACCCCCCATTTACTGAGCAACTTCTATGCACTATGGGCTCAGATCCCAGGACAGATGAAGCATGCTGCTGCTGTTGAGCACCTGAGCTCATGGTTAAGTGAAGAATCCAAACGCGTAAACACAGAAATTGAAATTCAAACAAAGTGCTCTAGGATTCAGGAAGGCAGACGGAGAGACTTGCAAAGCACCAGGGAGTGTATTCTAAATGACGGCGTTGTGCTTTGAAACACAGTGATGTCACTCAGTGTTCTCCCTGCAAAAAGAGAAGGCTGTTCTTTTGGTTATTTCAGTCCATTCAGAATGGCCTCACTCATTAGGGTCTCCCGAAAGCTCTGTTCAGAATAGCGTCTGTAAGCACCCACTTGAGAACCACGAAGCCACTAAAATGGGCATCATTTCCACTCTGTCGAAGCTTCCCATCAGGGTGGACAAACATGTCGAAGGGCAGACAAACAGAGCTGCACGACACGGCCAAACATAAACAGAGACCTTACCCAGCAAATCAACGGAATTTGAAATATTGACATTCTGGACGGGGATTAGGACTGGTTCTTCTGTTCTGGGTTAAGATGGCTGGAGCCGGTCCAAGGGCACTGGTTTCACTACCCTCCGCAAACAGAGATTGGATTATTTCCTCTCCATTCACCCTTGCTCCACATTTGGGATTTTAAATGTGCTTGTAAACATTGATCAAGCTTGGTCTATTTTCTAAGAGTTACACACTGGGGATACAAAAAATTAGATACCTCCCTGCCGTTCGGGGGCTTGGCAGTGACAAAAACTAGGAAAATGCCAGAACTTGTCACCAAGAAAATATTGGGAAGCTTTCTTACAAATCGAAGAGATCCAAACTCCAAATAAGCATGTAAATGTTTGGATCACTGTCTGAAAGCAACTTGGCCTCTAAGCCTTACCCAGGATTAGTTAAGAGCCCATGCTAGCTTATTCCATGGGAATTGCCTTAATTGTCTTATTGTAAACTAATTGGATTTTTTTTTTTTTTGGGGTCAGATGAGCTGATCTCATTTTGACTGGAAGCTGGTTTTTCCTTTTCTATTTGTGGGAAGCAGCAGGCCTAAGTAGATCAGCACTGTGGCTTGTGTACGTATGGATAGCTAATGTTTCTCTCTCAGGCATTTTTAGATAGGGAAGATTCTGGATGCGATGCTGTCGGCAGGGTCCAGTGCAAACCTTCAATGAATCTGTGTTCAACGTTTCTGACCTTGGAGGTCATCTCTTAGAAACAGCTGGGTCTGCGGCACATTGGTCCCTCTGAAGATCTGTTATGAAAGCAGTCAGTGAGCCAGGGGCAGAGAAAGTGGCCCGCGGATCCTCAAAACGTTTCCCAAGGACCTGAAGACCACAACGACCAACATCTTCGTGCCATTTAGTTGTGCTCACAGGGAGAAGCTGCTGCTGAAGACTGGATGCATTCGGTCAAGGACATAATAAAAATTTTTTCCATATGTTGGCTGAACCTTTATGGACCTATAATTTGATTTTCTGAGATGTAATTTGATTTCACTTGCTGCCTTAATTCTAGATATGCCTACGGCAAGCAATAAATTGGGTCTTACCCCAGCCTTGTCCAAAAGGCTTTCCTAACCCCTCCAAGCTGGATGAGATACCTCTTCTCAGAGCTCCCAAAATACCCTTCGCATTTCAATATTGCTGCTATTTCCTTATTCTTTCATAACCGTAATTATCTTTATTTATCTGACTTCACTACCAGACTGTGAGCTTCTTGACGATAGCAATATTAAATTGTTTCTCTCTCCCTTGCTTGGCACGAGGCAGGTATTTAACAAACCCTATTTATTTACTTATTTAGATTTTATTTATTTATTTGAGAAAGAGACAGAGACAGAGAGAGCATGAACAGGGGGAAGGGGAAGAAGCAGAGCGACAAACAGACTTCCTGCTGAGCAGGGAGCCTGACACGGGGCTCGATCCCAAGACCCTGAGATCATGACAGGAGCCGAAGGCAGACGCTCAACTGACTCAGCCATCCAGGCGTCCCTAGCAAATGCTTTTTAAATACGTGGTTGAATACATGGGTGCATGTCTGCGTGAATGAGTAATGGTGCAAGGGTAAACATGTCGCAGCACCGTGGGATTTAGCGGTCCTACGGTGGTGATACAAATCCCCATCTATAAGGGGCCGCCAGGGGTTGGCTGCGCAAGTCAAAAGTGATTTAGATCCCATACCGGCTAAGGTGGTTAGAAAGTGAGATTCTGTGGGGCGCCTGAGTGTCTCGGTCAGTGGGTTAGACTTCCGACTCTTGATCTCAGCTCTGGTCTTCATCTCGGGGTCGTGAGTTCAGGCCCCACATTAGGCTCCCCGCTGGGTGTGCAGCCTACTTAAAAAAAAAAAGTACAATTCTGTGTCATGAATTCTATTTTGGGGAGATGAGTTCTGGAGAAGTTGGGGTGAAGGGAGGATAGGTTAGGACACAGAGGTAAATTGAGGAATGTCAGGTCGAGCACAGAGAACATTAGGTCTTTGACCGCATGGGATTGAGACCTAGAAAGCAATACATGGGAATAAAGGGGAAGGAAGGGCGTCTGGGAGTTGGGGACCTTCTAGATTAGAGACTTTTGGTTCCCAGGCATTTGTCATGTCATTGGAAAAGACGTGATGAAGGGTTGGGACTTTTGGCATTGGTCTAGAAGTCTGCCCTGGGGCGCAGGGGGGCTGTCAGAACTGTAACCAGGCAGACAGAGCCCTGGTCATTCTGCAGGAGAAGGACAAGTGTCCACTGTCACCTGCCACAGTGAACACAGCAATTTAAGTCACTGGATTCCACGAAAAAGGAATTTCTAACCCTGAAATTAATTCCCTGCTTTATTTATTTTCAAATGCTGAACTTTGGTAGTCTCTTCCTTTTTGCCACTTGTATTAAGAATACAAGAACACACACACACACACACACACACACACGCACAGAGTTCCTGCAGGCTCACTGCTTACAACTGAAACAGTGATTCCGACTCTGATAAGGAACCCAAGGAACAGGTACGCGACCCGGAACAAAGTCTGCATATGTTATGGTCCCATCAGAACCGGAGAAGGAAGAATGAGGTTTATTTCTTGCAGAGGACGTGGTTCCAGTGAATGAAAATAATGCCCCCGGGAGTCCCATGAAAATAGCAGGGATTTGATCCAAAAAGTAAATTATCAGGACAAGTTAAAGCAGAGTCGAGTCATCGAGCCTCGGCGGGGCCTGCCCGTGCATGGCTAAGGTGTAATTTAACACAGACCGACGTATGTTTTCTTGTTACTCGGTATGTAGTTGTCTGTGCTTGATGATCGTCTGCGTTTCTGTTTTAGATAAAAATTGGGAGCTTCCCTTGGCTGACGCTGTTCAGAGCCAGCAGACCTCGGAGTGGGAGTGTGGAAGGAGGTGGGGTTCTATCCACAGTGGCTGATGGGCGGCTCTCAGACCCTGGTGACCTCAGATCTTGAATCATTCCTGCCACTGTTACTAGTAAATATCTCACCCTGGGCGTGTTTCCGGGCATCGGGCGATCCGGCTTGCTCTCTGTTCCACTATGCGTGCTGCTCAGAAACCGCACTGGGTTAGCTGCAGACAGCCCTGGCTGTGACGCAGGGAAAATGGCCTTATTTCCTTACACGTTGAATGCCAAGGCCTGGGCTGGTGAGAAGAGGATTATGCCAGACCAATGTTATTTCCTTTTGTGCTAACAGGGCAGGATATATGGCGGTGGGTGGTGGAGAGTGGAGGGTGGAGGACAGGGGAGTAGCCCCCATGGATGTGAATAAGGCAGTCGATTCTAGATTCTACGTCCCACGATATGCTAAGCCAGAAGCTGAGAGGCTGGTAATACTATTATTAGCCCATTGAAAATTCCTAAACAATGCTTATCAGTGACTCCTTATCAACTCAAGGATGTCCTCAGGGGTAAGTTCTTTATCAGTAATTCAGACAAAGGTATTGAAAGTATTCACGAAATTTGGACAGTGCCCCCATTTGCAGGGAGGGGATACCATCAACTTGAATCTTAGCAACAGAAAGAGGCATGACTTTGAAAAACCAGAAATTTTGTCTATGGAAACCAAAATTGGCTCTTAATCTCAGCAGGGACAAAATGTATGTTAAAATCTTCAGGAGTCAGGGATGTCGACTCAAGGGGGCTGTGAGACCAAAGAGTCAGGAACGCAGGAGAAGGGACCCCCGTGTCAGGCCATAAGCTAAATGAGTTAGCGATGTCATACCAGAATTTTAAAAATTCATTGTGATCAAGGCCAAATGGAAGGGAGTACATCACCCCGGGGCTGGAGCTGATCTCTCCGTGGCATTCAGCAGTATTGGGACTCGGGTTATTTGTTATGATCCCGCTTTAAAAGGAGCAAACGGTCTAGGCAGAGCCCCTCGCGGTGACGGTAGATGGGACGCACAGAAGGGTAAGGAGAGCCCCTCACACGGGGTAGCCGCTGGGGCGCTGCCTTGGGAGTCCGAGAGCGGAGAGAGCACTCTTCGGTGTGATTCTCGAGTCCCTCCTGCGGGGTCAGATTGTTACAACTCAGCTTTCCTGAATAATGAAAAAATAGGTAAGCTGACGGGCTAAAATTAGCTGCTAATTATTTGCAAAGCACTTCCCTGTCAGGTTCTCCTGTGCTTGCCCTACTTTGGTTTGTCCCCAGCTGTAGAGACCATTAATCTTTTTAAACAACTGCGGAATGACAGCAGCACTTTCTGGGCCTGAAATGCAGGCTTCTTTGGGATTCATTCCGGCCAATGACAGCCCTTCGCTAAAATGCTAACCCGTAAATAAGAGAGGGAGCAAACCTGAGGTTCTCAGACCACATTCTGGCAGTTAGATGCTTCCAGTAGCAGGGTCAGTGGGACCCCGAGCTGGTCTGGGTGCCCTGTGCGTCCCTCGGTCTGTTTCTTATACTTTCATACGTGCTTTTCAACTTGTCTCTTTGTGCCCTAGGTCAGTGCCTCTCAAATTTCATTGTACATTCAGATCACCTGTGATCCTGTTAAAACCCAGATTCTGGTTGAGGAGGCTTGGGGTGGGGCCCGAGAGTCTCATTTCCGGCAGAAGTCTGTGCTGCTGGTCCTGTGGAATGCACTAGCAACGCCTTGAGAGCTGGGCAAAGGTCTTTTGATCCTTTTTTTTTTTTTTAAGATTTATTTATTTGTGAGAAAGACTGCGCACGTGCTGGACCAGGGAGCAGGGGAAGGGGCAGAGGGAGAAGCAGACTCCCCACTGAGCAGGGAGCCCCATGCGGGACTCGCTCGATCCAAAGACCCCGGGGTCATGACCCAAGCTGAAGGCAGATGCTTCACCGACTGAGCCACCCAGGTGCCCTCTTTCTTTTCTTTTTTTTCTTTTTTCTTTTTTTAAAGCTTTGTATTGAAGTATAACTTAATTCAGAAAGGTGTGCAAATCATGGTATTTCCAAAACCAAACACGCTTATTAGCCATCCCCCCCCCCCCCGCCCTGCTGAAGAATTAGAACGTGCCTGGTCTAGTCACCACGTGTCCCCAAGGATACATGGAATCTGACCTCTTTCGCGTTTGCTGTTCCCTACAATACCCCAGGGAACATACTTGGACATGACCCTTCGTTCGTGGGCGCATGAGGGTCTCCAGGACCCAGCCCGAGCTTGATTTCGATGGCAGTCTGGTGCTCCACCGAAACAGGAAACACCAGTGCTTTCTATCTCTTTGAGGACAGGAGAATTTGGTCTTTGGATGGCTTCTGCGTGAGGAATCAAAGGCTGATGACTGACTGATAAACGCTGCCAACAGCCTTCAGTTGTTTGTCGTTTTATTGTCGTCAAGCAGAAACAAAGTGTGACCAGTGCCCCTTCGTGACAGAAGGAGCTTCCTTCTTTACATAAAGTCTAAATTTAGAAACTATGACCCTGTAATTTGTTGAGAGGAAATAGGCTTGGAGTTTTGAAGAAATATCTCATATACTAGTTTAGAATCTGAGGAGCGTTTTCTGAAAATGCATTGGGTGAAGCCCTGTCTACGGTTCTGAGGGAAAGCACCCCTACTGTTAATTAGGGACAATAATTTGGCCAGGACCGGGGTTCATAAAGCAGCATAGGGTCTAAATAATTCTGGTTAACAGCGCTTTTCTGGGCTGGGGTTACGCTACAGGTCTCTTTCATGCACGAAAGATGCCCCCGCGGTGGCAGGGCTACCCGGCTGAAGAAAGCAACGTGTCCGGTTAAAACACGATTCATGCTCCGCTGATTCCACTGACAAAAGATCTACAGTGAACTCTCCCAGAATCTAGCCTCACCGTGCTCCGTAACTGTAGATACCGAAACCTTGGATGCGCTGCCAGCGACTTCTTCAGGCTAATCATTATAAAAGGACCTGGATTTCCTAAGTGTCTGCAGGTCATTTTTGTGTAAAGATTATTTATGACTTTACCAGGCTGCCTGTTAAGGGATCCGTTTTTCGTATGATCGCTGGTGTATTCTTAAAGGTCTCCAATTGTTGTGATTAAATGGGAGATAGATGATACTTTTCTTTTTAATGCAAGCAATTTCCCTGGAGATGTGACCCAATCTGAATTTCCTGCACACGCAGGCTTGGCAGAGCCACTGAAAACGTTCATGCCCGGGCACTCCTAAATGAAGATGTTTGTTTGTGGATTGTAAAAATACATGGTACTCGGGGGACCAGCAGCTGGTTCCAGACATCTGAGGGATTAGCACAAAGATTAGTAAAATGATCCGTGTGTACGTTAAGGCCCACGCGTTGGTGGGAAGCTGGGTTAGGGTTATGAGAGTAGTTGCTTTTTCACGTGCGTGTGTTCACTCACAGAATGTGCAACCAGAGCTCATCTAATCATTGGGAAAGATCCGCTGCGGGTGTATTATATGTCAGATGCTATGGCAGGCGCCGAGGATACAGACATGAGCGTGAGTAGTTCCCGTCCTGGCGTGATCCAGACGTTGGCGTTAGGGTGAGAACTTTCAAGATGCCTCGTCCTGTTGATATGAACAGTGACCAACCCAGAACTTAACACAGTAAATATTCCGATGAAGAATTCATATCCTTCAATACAGGAATGTTCTAAGAAGGTGCGATGGGAACCCAAAAGGAATACTTATCAACCCAACCTGGGGTGGAGGGGCAGAGGCCAGAATCAGGGAAGTCTTCATAGAGGAAAAAATATATTGCTGGTGTGATAGGCTGAGTAATGGCCCCCAAAGACGTCCGTGTCCTGTCTCCAGCACACGTGAATATGTAAGCAGCAAAAGGGACTTTTGCAGATGGGACTGACTCGATTAAACATCTTGAGATGGGGGATTAAGTAGGTGGGCTCAATGTAGCCACGGGGTCCTTACGGGAGAGAGGCAAGAGGGTCCGAGTCCAAAGGAGATGTGAGAGAAGCCTGATGGGTTCTGCCCTTGAGCTTCCAGAAAGAACCAGCCTTGCCGATCTCCTTGACTTTAGACTGATGAGACTGACTTTAGACTTCTAAACTCTGAAACTGTAAGATAATAAATCGTGTTGTTTTAAGCTACTAGGTTTGTGGTGATGTCATAGTAGCAATAGGAAACCGAGACACTGGTCGACTCTTTCCCTGGAACCCGCCCTTCCCGGTGACTCCCTTATACATGTAGAGACTCACCCAGGGCTGCGGTCTCTCAGCCCGACTCCCTTTCTTCCAGGGAGCTCGGCCTTCCCTCGGTCACTCACTGCGTTCGCTGGAGTCTCCCGGTGACATTACTCATGATTGCAGGTCCTCGTAACTTTCACTTTCCAGGCTCCCCGCTCTGACCACCACTTCCTGTTTTTCCAGCACTCTCTCTAGAGCCCGATGCCCGTGATCCTCCAGTCCGGCTGGATCCTGCCATCCCCTGGCCCCACCACCTGTTCACTGTCCTTCACCCCTGATGTCCCTGCTTCCCTCCCAACCCGATTTAGATTTCTTGGGCAAGCATGGTAAACATTCCCTTGCCTCTCTTGCTTTGCCATATTTGCTTGCCAGAATTCCACCCCTGCTTATATCCGATTTTCTGCCTACACCTCGTCTGCACTTGGACGGCTGAGTGTGACCGAAGAAAACATACACGCATGCTGTTGGGTCTAACTTCAACTCAGAACCACTAATCTTGAGTAGCCCTGGTGCTGCCTGGCCCCCATCCTAGACTGGCGTGGTCCAAGCTCCCACCCTCTTCCCCTCTCCCCAGCTAACACATCCCCTCCCTCTCCTTCACCCCCACCCTGCTTCTGATCTCAGGAAATGGGCCCTCAGCGGAAGGCTCCTGCGACCTCCCACCATCGCTTCTTGCCGCCTTCTGCTCTCCTCTCGCAGAGGCTCTTCCACTCCCTGCTGTGACTCCTGGTGGACTGTCTGTGCGCCTGTCGCAAGCCGACCTCTCCATTGCCGCACCAGTTCCCGTCCTCTGTCCCCTGCTCAAGAACAGCGCTCCTGACGTTGCTTCCTTCCTCTCCAATGCAGTTATTTCTCATCTTGGATTTGGGGTCATCCCCGTGTTGTAGCAAAACTCCTCTTGCTCTCTGTTTTCTCTCCTTCCGTTCCTCTTGAACCACTCCAGTCAGGCTTTCTTTCCCGCCGTCTTACTGAGATAGCTCTGGTGGAAGGGGTCAGTGACTCCAGGCTGCCAAACCCAATGGTCAGGCCCCATCTAAGTTCACTTTCCAGAAACACTTGACACAACGATCACACCTTCTTTCTTGAAACGCTGTTTTACTTTGGTTTCGGGGACCCTTTCTCTGTTCTCCTCTGCTCAGCTGATGACTCTCCGTTTCTACGTGTCTGGCCAACCTCTAGACACCTGGAGACCCAGGACTCAGTCCCTAGAAGTCTTCTCTGGCTACACTCACTCCCCAAGGATCTCATCCTGACCCATGCTTTTTTTATATTATTATTATTATTATTTATTATATTATGTTAGTCACCATACAGTACATCCCTGGTTTTTGATGTAAAGTTCGATGATTCATTAGTTGCGTATAACACCCAGTGCACCATGCAATACGTGCCCTCCTTACTACCCATCACCAGTCTATCCCATTCCCCGACCCCCCTCCCCTCTGAAGCCCTCAGTTTGTTTCTCATAGTCCATAGTCTCTCATGCTTCATTCCCCCTTCTGATTACGCCCCCTTCTTTATCCCTTTCTTCTCCTACCGATCTTCCTAGTTCTTATGTTCCGTAGACCCATGCTTTTACTATGCTCACTGCTCCCAAATTTGTATTCCCCCCCCTTTTTTAAGATTTATTTATTTATGTATGGTGACTAACATAATGTAATAAAAAACATTAAAAAATATATAAATAAAAAAAAGATTTGTTTATTTATGTGAGAAAGAGAGAGAGCATGAGTAGGGAGGGGTAGAGGGAGAGGGAGACACTCTCCAGCAGACGTTGAGATGAGCATGGAGCCCAATGTGGGGCTTGATCCCATGATCCTGAGATCATGACCTGAGCAGAAATCAAGAGTCAACTGACTGTGTCACCCAGGCGCCCCTGCATCTCCCTTTTGAGCCCCAGCATCTAGCCACTGCCTCCACATCCTTCCTTGAATGGCTAATAGGCATATCAAAAGTAACAAGTCTGAGGCTGAGCTCCTGCTTGCGGCCTGTACCCCGGCGACATACCATTACACCTGTTCCCCCTGTGGGTTTCCCGGCCTCAATAAATGGTCACTCCATTCCTCCAGAGACTCCAGCCTCAGTCTTGACTCTCCTCTTCTACCCACACCCCGTGTCTAATCCAACAGCAAATTCGGTCAGCCGTATCCTCACGATATGCTCAGGATCCAAGCACTTGCCCTCTGTACCACTACAACTAGGGTCCAAATCCTCCCACCCCCGCTCTCCTGGGTTATTGTATTGGCCTCATTGTTGATCTCCTTGTTTCCGCCCTGGCTCCCTGTCCCAGCAAGAAGGGTTGATTTTCAAAGTAGAAACCATTTATTTAAGACACATTTATTTATTTATTTATTTTAAAGATTTTATTCATTTATTTGAGAGAGAGAAAGAAAGAGCAAGCACAAGCGGGGGCGGAGGGAGAAGCAGGCTCCCGCCGAGCATCTCTAGATGCCGAAGCTCTCGGGGGCCAAAAGGCTGAAACTGGTCTGCCTCTTTGACCTCGGTTCTGAACAGACCCTTCTTGTGTTCCAGCCACACTGGTCTCCTTGCTGTCCCTTGAAGAACCCAAACACGCCTCTACCTCCAGGACTTGTAATGGGGGTTCACTCTGCCTGGAATGTACACCCTCCTCCCCCAAATCTCATGCCTTGCTTTCTCGCTTCTTTTAGGGCTCATGGAGTCAGGGAGAACTTTAGAAAACAGCACTGTCTTAACTGCAAGCCCAGCACTCCCTTACCTGCAAGCCCAGCACTCCCCTTCCCCGGTCCCTCCTCCCCATATTCGTCTGCATGACATTCATTTATGCTCTAACAATATTATTGTATATTTACTTGTGGGTCTGTTTACGGCTTGACTCCCTCTGCTAGAGTATAAACTCCATGAGAGCAGGAATTTGAGCTACTTTGTTCACTGCTATATTCCCAATGCTTAGAATACTTTCTGGCATGTGGCAGATACTCCCCAAATACTTGAGGAATGACTAGGTTTGGCAGATAAAGTACAGGATGCCCAGTTACTCTGGACTTTCAAATGAATGACACATGAATTGTTTAGTATCAGTGTATCCCGTGGAATATCTGGACATACTTACACTAAAAAAATTATTTGTTGTTTATTGGAAATTTAAATTTTTTTGTGTGTCCCATATTTATCTTTACTAAATCCAGCAATCCTATGAACAAATGAATACTTGATGAGGGTCTTGAAGAATTCTGGAGGAAGACAAAGGGCAAGAAAAGACATTCTGCAAAAGAATGAATTCGCAAAGGTGCACAGGTGTGAAAACAATAACAGAACTCACCCAGAGAAGAATAATTTAGAAAGGCTAGCCTATCCTCAACTCTGCCAGAATTACTTTGTTGGAAAATTAGACTTTGAAAGGGTCAGTTCCAACACTTGGACAGACTTTACATCTTATCTTTACAGAGGGGTGATATTAGAAGTTTATAGAAATTTAGAAGACAGAATCTTGGTTTCTCCACCACATCTCTGTTATGGGGAAGGATATACAAAATACAAGAACATCTGGGGGTGGGAGAAAACATATTTTTGCTGTTTCAACCTTGGGATTACATGAAGCCATTCACAGTTACCGTATTATTAACACTGCTGATATTCTTGGGCCTAACGTCTCTGGATGAAGTCTCTCCCCTTATCATGGAGAAAGTAATGTGCCAATTAGATCTTTTTGCCTGAGAGAGATGTGGCCTACACGGTGATGCTATCGTGTGGTGTTCACAGGCCTCTTCAAGACTGAGGCACCCATTCACCAGCTGTCAGGAGTGTTGACGGCTGGTTGCTCTGGTTTGAATGATTTTCTGTGAATTGCCATTCACCAAAGAGAACCACTCTGCCCAAGTCATACCCTCAACCTGGGCGGCTTCCAGCCCAGCCCAGAGCTCACTATGGGACCGGCTGAGGCCCTCCCCGAGATGACAGGGCAGTTCGTGTCCTCCTTCTCTTGGTCCTTCTTCCCTCATCTCCTTTCCGTGCTGATCTGATGACAATCCTCTCTTTAAATGTATGTTAATTCCGGGCTCAGAGCCTGCTTCTTGGGCAGTTTGACCTAGGATAGTTGGTTTCAGGAATGATCTGAAGAAGCCAACTCTAAAATGGATTTGGGGCTGGGTTACCCACAGGTCACCGGCCGCTGGTACTTCTCCCTCAACTCACAGCTAAGGACCATGGTGGGTCCCTATGTCTAGTTGACAGGGAGGGAAAAGGTCATGCTAAGTTCGCAGGGTCTGCTTGGAATTTGGATGCAAGATGAAAAGGGATCCCCCCTGCACTACTGCAGTGGGAGAGCCTGAAAGACAACGAAGGACATCTTACCAGTTAGCAGATTTCTGGACATTGCTCGTAGGCATCTACTCGCCGTGATTAGTTTCCCCAACAACGTTAGAAGACTGGGGGCAAAGACATTTGTAGAAGAGGCATATCGATGGACCTGTGGGTATGGCCCAGAGAGTGAAGGGTTTTGAATCCCACTGTTCATGCCCAGCAGAGAACATCCTCCACGGAAGACATGCCAGAACCAAGGAGAAGGAATAACAACTGATAGTGATCGGCCACACCAGGGATGGCTCGTGGGTACGTGAACAGATGGTCATGGTGGCAGGAATGGAGGCTATGCATGAGCTTAGAGCGTGAACTCTCACTCACCACGGCTGGTCTAGCTACTGGAACTGCCAAATGTCCAACCTACCTGCAACAGACGCCAACTTTGAGTCCCCAGTGCGGTACCATCTCTCAAGGAGACCTGTTAGCCACGTGCTGGCAAGTTAACTGTACCGGACACCTTCTACATTGGAAGGGGTGGCAATTAATCTTGACAGGAATCAATACATACAGATGTGGATTTGCCTTCCCTGCTCACAGGCTGTCGGCCAGCACCGCCTTCTGAGGGATTACGGAAGGCTTGATATACAACCTGTATGACGCCATATCAGTCCAAGGACCTACCTTATAGCAAAAGGAGTGTCAAAGTGAACACACGACCATGGGATCAACCGGACTGTGCCAGCCTGCTAGAGGGGTGGAATGGTCTTTGAAGGGGCCGCTGAGGCTCAGGCTTGGAGACGATAGCCAGCCAGGATAGGGCATCATCCGCCAGGTGTCAGAATGTACCCCAAATCAGCTAGCACTATGTAGTGTTGTGTCCCCAGAGGGAAGAATACATGGGTCTGGGAAACAATGTGACAATAGGAGTGGCTGTGTTTATCATCACTGTCAGTGACTAATGGGATTTTGTGCTTTCTGTCCTTGCGAAGCTGGACTCTATGGACTTAGGGGTCTTGTACCTAGAAGGGAAACCACTTCCATTAGGAGACACAGCAATTGTTCCATTACACGTTCAGCTATGGCTGCTGTCCAATCACTTCAGGGTTCTCGTTGTAAGAGACAAGAAGAGAAAAGGAATCATCATCCTGGGGATGTGGCATAGTGGGGACTCAGCAGGGGTCATCGACTGTGATCATCAGGATGAGGCGGGCTGCTGATACACATGGTGTCGGGGAAAAACATGCTCGGCACCCACGTCGTTGCCTCCAGGAGAATTTCCTTGTACTCCTTTTCCCAATGTTGATGGGAACATACAGAATAGTGCGGAGGACCACAGGGGAAGGGAGGGAAAACTGAATGGGAAGAAATAGAGAGGGAGACAAATCATGAGAGATTTTGACTCTGGGAAACAAACTGAGGGTTCCAGAAGGGGAGGTGGGTGACGGGATGGGGTAACTGGGTGATGGGCATTAAGGAGGACACATGTTGTGATGAACACTGGGTGTTATACACAACTAATGAATCATTGAACACTACATCCAAAACTAACTGAATGTAATAATAATAATAATAATAATAATAATAATAACAATAATAAAAGATGCCACAGTCACAACCTGAGAAGGGCATGGCCGCCAGGGTTTCAGACCTATCGGGGATGAGAGTGTAGGTCACCCTACCATGTAAGCCACCAAGACAGACAGAGTTGCTAGCCAAGGGTGAGGGGAACCCAGAATAGGTGG
The DNA here is from genome assembly GCF_024610735.1 of Ursus americanus. NCBI lineage: Eukaryota > Metazoa > Chordata > Mammalia > Carnivora > Ursidae > Ursus > Ursus americanus. The sequence goes on along the minus strand of NC_142128.1, from coordinate 101,269,281 downwards.
TAGAAAAGGAAAATGATCTGTTGGCACCTCAGGATCCACTGCTGTGGTGACAGAAGTTGTAGTTTTTCCTCTTTCAAATTTTCCAGAAAAAGAACCAATCAGAATCCTGTTTGCAGAACTTTACAAAGAAACTAATGCAGCCAGCAGAAAGGGTGGACTGTAGTTAATACTGTGATATACTGTCCAGATCGTCCCTTTGGGACTGAGATACCATTTCTCCAGCTGTTGGGAGTGCTGGCAGCTGAAGGCTCTCAGCTGAGTCACTCTCCAGAAATGCTCTTCGTCCTTTGCCCAAGGACATACCCTCCCTGGCGCCAGTTTCCAACCAAAGACCAATGGATGCAGGATACAAAGGTCTAACCCCTGTGTCAAGGTGGGACAGGACAGACTCTGCACAGCTCTCCTTTGGCAGCAGCCTGGCTTTTATGCATCCCAGCTCGGCTCTTTCCTCTACTTCCTTGGCTCTCCATTGGTGCTGATCCCAAAGACACTCCCCGATGAATTTCCGGCACACAATTCTGTTTCAAAGTCTGTGTCCTGGGGATGTGACCTCAGAAAACATTGTTGCACATGTATTATAATTTATGGCCAGGGAGAGTTAAATAATATGAGGAACAAGCTGGGGAAAGAGTCATTATCTGATAATTCGCAAAGGAAATGGCACAGAGGGACTGGGTGAATAGTGCTGAGAGATAAGAAGAGTGTTGTTGGGTTGAGCTTTTCAGATGGGGGCAAGACTCCCTGTTGAGACTATTTCCAGAAAAGAATCAGTGACGGTAGGTGAAATAGAAGGTTCTGGCAAGGAGGATTATATGAGGCAATGCTCTAGGAGTGGACATGTGAAAGACATCTCGTGTGTCCTACATCCTCTCGGCCCACCTTTTTATTCTAGCCATTGACATGACTGGTGTCATGTGGGGTCAAGTGGGGCTGGCTTGCATCCTAATCAATGAGAACGTCCCTAGTAATGTGCAGGTACAAGCTGACATACCCTTCTCGATTTTGTTAACAGCATCACAAATTGTGAAAAGGAAAGCGATGGATTTGGATTAATCAAATATCCACTTAAGACATTCTAGGAAAGCCAGAAAGCTTCCATGGTGGTACTTAAAAAAGGCTCTTGTCTTCTGTACCTCAGGCCCGGGGTTTAATTATAAGGACACAGAGCTACAACAGATAGTAAATGTCAGAGTCAGAGCCCTAATAGGGATGAGTGTCCCCTAGGATGTGGAAAGGGAACATTGGTTTGGATGAACTAGAGAACCTTGAGCCCCCAGACTGCCCCGAACTCTCCAGGTTAGCGGAAGTCGCTTGCTATCCCATGCTGGAGGAGAGGAGCTTCTTCTCTCCTAGAGACCTTACTTGAGGCTCTTGCCTCACAGATGAATGTTCTCTTCTGGATCTCCTCCTGCTTCCCTTCGTTGCCTCAAGATCTGGCTAATGGGTGCTGGCAGGAAATGGGAAGGCAAGCTGGAGGCGGATCTTGAGGAAGTTGGGCTAGGGAGGCAGGATCTAAAGCTGGGGGTGGCGGGGGCACGGAATTCATTGACCTGAGAGTGTTCTATGATTAGGGGTTTCATCTGAATCAGTTCCAATGTGCTAGGATTGCTCCATAAACATTGAATGCATTGATGACCTGTGGTAAATGAGGTCAAGATGCTGGAACTATCTTTCAGCGTATTGAGAAGGGGGTTAGAAGGCTCAAGGAGATGGAAATATAGGAGTGGATTTATTATATGATACAGAGAACCCATCCCTGAGCATCTGGTCCATGGAACATTCCCTCCTCTGAAGTAATAAGGAAGTGTTAATTGATGGGGTTTTGGAATATGGGGGAGATTTGGTGGGGTGAGGTCCAGAGCCGATGACCAAGAAAGAATTCTTGAGACCTCTTTGGTGCAAAATGGTGGTTTGTTAAGGCACAGGAACAGGACCCGTGGGCAGAAAGAGCTGCTGTACCGGGGTTGTGAGGGGTTGGCTGATTATATATTATGGGGTTGGGGGAGGTGAGGAAAAGGGAGGTTTCAAAAGGATTTTCACATGTTAAAGAAGACTCACAGGATACCAGAGGCCTTGCCATTGTCAAGTTAAGGTTGTTTTTCCCTCTAGCAAGGCATGAAGATAGTTGGGAGCGTCCTGGAGGAACATGACATTCTCCCCACTTCGAGTATCTGTTAATGGGCTGCAGGTTATAAGGACATTTAATTGTATCTACATTTCCTTCTGGAAGCTAGATGATTGATAGAAATGCTTTGTTCTTGTAGATTGCTAAGACATTTGTAAACTGAGGGAGACTCATGTCTTGCAGGATTGCGATCTCTAGAAGTCGAACTATTTGTTTTTCCTTTTCTTAGCTTTAGGGCAGCCAGGAGTGCCTGAGGAATGTCACATATATCCCATGGGGGGGGTTGTGGGGTGTCAGCTTCTGCTTTGTCCTCAGCTTGCCTACTGTTCCCTAATAATTAATGAGGGGCACGCGTGTCTTTGAGAAGCCCAATGATGGCTACCCTCCACGGGACAGAAGTAACTGTAGGAGACTCTCCATGGAGCTGGGCTCTCCAGTATGAATGGAGGTGAGAGGATTCTGGAAGAGCAGAGCTCAGGAGTGGCACTTGACAGACAAGGGCAGGGTGGTGGGTATAACAGAACCAGACGGCAAGGTCAGAACCTACAACAGGTGCTCCTCTCACAAAGTTTTTGGCACTGGCTAAGAAATAGACCTCTGTGACTCCATAGAGGCAAGAGAGATGGGCTGCTGACCGAGATGCTTCTCCACTTGAATAACCAGAAAAACTCGAGAGCTTGGTGAGCAAGACCTGCAGAGGAGGAAAATCGTGACCCGTCATCCCGTGTCAGATCTGAGCTAGTCCTCACTCACTGAGGCCACTGAGTGAAGGGAGTCCGTCCACTTGAGAAAGGAGCCACTATGGGAATAGATATCATTTGCCCCAATTCTTCCCGCATTCTTCCATGACCTGTGATCAGGTGCCGACAGTATGGAGAAGGAAAAGGGAAATTGCCAGGCATTTTGGGGGGCGGGGGCTATTGGATATAAGGGACTCAAAATACCATTACAATCCCCTAGTCACGGTAGAAACTTACGGAAGCCAGATAATAAATGGAATCCTGCGTAAGCCCATCTGACAGAGGGGCTAAGTGAGTCCACAGACCCACCTGTGGTTATTGTCCCAGTCCCCAAGTGCACAATTTGGAGGCATATACCTAATAGCAAGCAGAATCCTTACACTGAAATTCCCATCGATGGAGTAAGAGCTATTACGGTAGGAAGGGATACGTGGGGGTCCTTAAAACTGCCCTCCTCCAGCCAAGATAGTAAATCAGAAGCAATTATGCGTCCCAAGGAGAACTGTGCAGATAGGCCAAGGGATGCAGAGGTAGTGGCTTCCATCATGTCCCCATTCAATCCACCTGCACGGCCCTTGTGGGGATCAGATGGACCAAGGCAGGTGGTACCGGGGCTACCCAGTTGCACCTTTTGTACCAGATGTTGCATCTTTACATGTCTGGCTCTTGGAGTGCAGCTACGGATGCGGCGAACACGCTCTTTCTAACGCCATTGGTAAAGGAAAAGCGAGACCAGTTTGCTTTCACAAGGCAGCCACTGTCTTGCCACAGGGCCGTGTTCACTCTTTTCCCTTCTGTGACAACACGGCCCACAGGGCCCTTGACCATTTCGATCATCCGCGGAGGCAGGCTACCATGCCGAACTGTGAGGTTAATGACGTCACGCTCATTTTGATTAGGAGAGCAGGAGTTCACGCAGATTTTGAATGCCCTAGTCAAACACGTGTGTGTCAAAGGATGGGACATCGTCTGCACCGCAAGGACGCATGGGTGGAAGTAGATGCAATTGTAGATAAGCTCTGATGATTTACAGCCACCTTCCACAGAGATTGTGGAATTACTAGGGAGATTAGGCCCTCTTCCTATTGTAATTCACCTGTAACAGACAATATATGGAAAAGGTCCTGAGAGGGCGGTCTACAATAACCTTCCATGTGTTTACTGAGATGTCTCCTAATTTTTAGGGATGGCCATACTGCGGCTCCAGTTAAGGAACAAATGAGTGAGAAGCAACAGAAAAACCTCAGAAATACACATCTGTTGTTGTGCTGGGCATAATTTTCTAGTTGTTGGAAATGGCGTGGTTTCCTTAGAAGTGGACAAATAGTCACTGCTATTTTTGAGACACACATGTGCGGAAAAAAAGAAAAAGAGGCATAAAACAATAGGAAGGAGTGTGCGATCAGGTGTGAGCTCTGGCACCACACCACAGGTCGGAAGAGGATGCTTGAGTTAGCACTGGGGTGGTGGGGTCCCCAGGATGCAGGGATGCCCGAGGAGAGGAGGGGAGACGGCAGTGCAGGAGGCGGGTACCAAGAGCAGGTGAGCGTGGGAATAGAGGGAGAAGCGGAGTCTGTGAAAAGCTGACACTAAAAAATGGAACAAAGCAATCGGTGAGTCTGTGACATTGACAGGAAGAACAGCAAAGCTGAGTGATACCAAAAGACTGATCTGCCTCAAAAAAAATTATGCATGTTTTTCCCAATACAAAATCAATTGTTTCCAGGAAAGAAAGTCCCAAAATTCTCCTGAAAATGTGTTTTTGTGACTTTTTATCACTTCCCTTTAGAAAAAGTATTCTAGACATCTTGTAAAAGACAAATTAGCGGGGAAAAGAATCCAAAACCCACCATCGTACCATTCAGAGATTAATTGCATCAAAATGTGGTTGTTTACTGTCCAAAGGTTGTGTGTGTGTGTATTCTGTTTTAATAAAAACAGGATCATGCTGTGTAAGACAATTTCTTTTCCAAAGGCATTGCTTTCATCTGTGAGAATAACAGGAGTCCTTCTCTCAAATCACATTCAATTTCTAAAAGGAAGTCAATGGACGACAGAAAATCCCTTCTGGGATTATTTTTTATTTGAATCCTCCACATCCTATTTTCTTCTTCTGGAATGTGCTGTATCACCGCAGTGTGAAGCCAGGGCTGGGTCAGGCTCCGCCTGGCTCGCTCCCGCTGCCGAGCTCCACAGCCCCCCATCATGTGATGCTACCAGTAGCTCGCTACAGCTGACCCACATATTTCATTTATTTTTATGGAGCCTTTTTCTGGAACAAGAAAAAAAAAAGGTGTTGGGGGCTATCTTCCACAAGACATGAGGAGGAAATGCTGTCAGTCTTGGAGAAGGCCAGGGCTCCCACCTCACCGGGACCCGAGGGCAGGGGGTCGGCGGCTCACCACCTGTGCCTCCACCGCGGTCCTGCTTAAGACTGGACACGGGCCAGGGGACAAATGGGGTGTATACAATGACGCAACATCATCTTGCCTTCTCATGAACCGTGAGATTTTGAGCAAGTTACTTAAGTTCTCTGAGCCTCGGCTCCCTCTCATCAGCTAATGTAAGTAATACGTCTGCTGTGCGATAGAGGCGAGCGCCGAATACGACTGCATGGGTAGAGAGCAGGCATTTCTCACTCTGGACGGTAACAATAAACCACTCATTCCGCAAACTTGTACGCCGCAAGGAAGAGGGCTTATGGAGAAAAACAGGATTGGGGCACGTGGCTCAAAAACCCATGTGATTTTGTCGTAAAGCACTGATGATAACGATCCCCGTCCTAATAAAATGCCCTCAAGTTACACTTCCCCTAAAAAAAATAATACTAAGTAGGGGCGCCTGGGTGGGCTCAGTCGGTTAAGCCTCTGACTCGCGATTTTGGCTCAGGGTCGTGAGATCGAGCCCCGCATTGGGCTCCACACTCAGTGCAGAGTCTGCTTGACAGTCTGTCTCTCCCTCTCCCTGTGCCCCTCCCTGGGCTCGCACACTCTCTCCGTCTCTAAAATAAATAAATCAATCTTTTTAAAAAATACTAAGTAAATATAAGGCTTGCCTTTAAGGAAAGGTGATGGCTGCTTGATGGAAGAGGGTATGAATTAGAGTAGATGCTGCCAAGTTAGGGAGAGGAAGGCAAATTGCACCGAGATCCAGAAAAGCTTCCCGGTGAGCACGTCCCAGACAGAGCCAAGAGAGAGACCGCGGGCTGAATGGGCACCTTGTTCAGCACTGGATTAGTTCATGACTTCTGGTGGTTTTTAAATGCTTATTAAATAGTGTACACTGAACTGTAAAATATTAACATGTGTACCCTGAGCTGCAGAATATTGACATGAAAATCACATATGAATCAAAGCAATCTCGGTTATGTTGATATGCCCTCTTTGCCATTCATACATGAGCTGATTTGCATCACACACCTGGACGCTGGAGCAGAGCAGACTGTACTTAGCGTAGAGACTGGCTCGTCACAAATGCTCCTGGGTGATTGTGAAATCATCGTCATCATCACTGGCATCACACTCATCTTCAAAATGATCATTATATACGTCACTAGTCGGGAATTCAGAAGACAGAAGAAAGGTAATACACAGAACCAGCATACAAGGGACCATAAGGACCAACCTCCTAAAACAAGATTCTGACCCCAACCAGAGGCTTAGTGTATGTTCCTGCTAAAATAGGAGCTGGTTCTATGATGTTGGCAGTTTTGAATTCTAGTGGAGAGTGACAAGTGCGAATAGAACCAGATGCCTTTGGGGATATCCATACGGAGGTTTGGAATTCAGCATTTCTCACATAATCTTCTTGTGGCAAAATGGTGTGGGAGGGCCTTATTTAGGGTCCAAAATGGAGAACACAATGAGGCTCTCTCGATTTTATTTTTATCAGTCGTCTACTAAGATGGGATTGTGAGTAAGGGGAAGCCGAGTCTAATCCCTCTGTTCTACATACTTTCAGATTCAACATTTATTGCAAAAGGTCATGGAAAAATAGCTGACAGAAACTTGGGGGAGGAGGCAATAATGATTTTAAGATTTAAAAAACAATTACTTCACATACAGCCTTGTTCAAATATTAATAAGAGCTCCAATCTCACTGTCTATTTAGTGCCACATTGGTCCTACTCTGCTCACTCAAACTCTTGTCCCAGGCTGTCTCAGAGAAGCATGGTGGCCCAAATGGTGGAAGGAAACAGGGCTGAAAAGACAAAACTTAGCACGTGGTGCTTGGTTTCTAGAAACTGTCCATAAATCGTGCAAGACAACAGTATGAACTTAGACATTCAGGAACCAGGGAAGTCCAGAGTTAAGGTTCTTATAGTGATTCAGCTATATAGAACATTTAATATGGTTTATAACAGGCCCTGAAAATAGCAACCATAATGTGTTATGCTATCATATTCCACTGGAAGGAAAATGGGAAGATTCACTTAAGGCTGAAGAGATTGAATGAGTCTTGCTATGAGAATCTCTGGAATTTCTTATGCTTTGATCACGTATATTCCTTACCCAAATGCTTCATTACTATAATTTTTTTCTGGGTTCAGATAGAAGGTATGTCAAAAGAAAAAGTGATTGTTTTGCTGAAGTCGTATCCCTAAATTACAATTTTTTGAACCAGGAAGCCTTAAGTCAAAGTTCTTGCAAAAACCCATAAAATGTTCTATTTTGTGCTTGTTCTTAAATACATTATTTAAATCTTCATGACTTTAGATTGGCTTGATTTTTTTACCCTTCCTCCATTGGGAGTACATTCCTGCCAAGTTGGAAGTTCGTAACAATCATTTTTGAATGACATAAATGCAAAAAAATCTCAACCGTCTGTCTGTAATAGGAAAAATTATATTTCTTTCACCATTGTTTTACTGCAAGCTCATGAAGCTATTTTTACAAAACTATTTTTTTTCATGGGGGAAGAAAGTTCAGTACGAATATGTTGACTTAAAACCCAAACCTGATTTTTCTAGGAAGGTCTTCTGTAGATGAGTGACTATATTAGAGTCTTAAATATTATTGCTCTAAGATATGATTTTCACTGACCGGAATGATTTGGGCAAGGTAACTGGTCCTTCTAAACTTCCTTTTGACAAAATAGAATTGACTATAATTTATGCAGTAGACTACAGTAACTATTGTTATTAGTCTGCCGGGCAAGATTTCCCAACACCCTTCTTGGGTTAATATTTCCTGCCCTAGGAGTCCTTCCCTGGGAGATCTTGATTTGCGGCCCAAGGACGAACAGTGTTGCCTCTGAAGTCAGGTGCCGCAGGCGTATGAAGGCGTGTGGGTGGTAGGAGGGTGGGGGACGTGGCCCATCTTCTCCATCGTGAGCTGAAGGCCCTCTGTAGCAGAAGAGGATAAAATCAAGCAGAGCCAGAAATGGACAACATCTGGGCCGACAGTGCTGGTGAAGCCAGTGTAGCACCAGTACATGAGCAAGGAGAGAGACATTCCTTGTCTTCTTTCCAGTTCCAGAAGGTCCCTGAGGTCCAGATCCATCCCTTTGATCTATGGGGTACCCCCATTATCTAGCGACTCATGAACTAGGATATACGCTTTGGATGCTAAGCGAAATGTAGTTACATTTCTGATATCCGCAACCCAATGACTCATACGCAGTACCATGTCCTTGTTAATTCTATTGCATGGAGTTGCATATAGGGCAATGGTTCTCAAACTTGCGTATGCATCAAAATCACCTGGGTGGGGAGGAGGGTTTGTTAAAACAGGGCTGGGCACCCTTCTTAGAATTTCTGATTCAGTCAGTCTGGGGTGGAGCCCTGAAAGTTTGTATTTCTTTTTTTTTCTCCAAGTTTTATTTATTTGAGAAAGAGAGAGAGAGAGTGAGAGAGCACTTGCGTACGCACTCGTGCATGAGCAGGTGGAAGGGACAGAGAGAAAGGTTGAAGCAGACTCCCTGATGAGCAGGGAGCCCGATGCAGGGCTGGATCCCAGGACCTTGAGATCATGACCCGAGCCGAAGGCAGATGCTTCACCGACTGAGCCACCCAGACACCCCGAGAATTTGTATTTCTAACAAGTTCTCAAGTGATGATGATGCTGCTGGTCCAGAAACCACAGTTTCAGAAAAACTACTGAAGGGTTAACACAGATCTTTATACAACCATAGCCTGTAAGTAAGGGGCGGCCTCATTGAGCAATGAACTCCCCATCATTGAAAGCATTCAAGAAGCAGCTAGGTGAAAATTTTTCAGGAATATTGCGGAAGGAATTTTTTTCATTGTGTGAAAAGTTGTATCACAGTAATATTTTACGATTTTTAAAAGTTTCTTCTAGGTGGGAGCAAAGGATTAAAAGAACGCTCCATCTGGTTCTTCCAAAGAACAGAGAAACACAGGAAAACTGAATGTGTTCCTGCCACAAATTCAGACTCATTCAGTAAAACCAGCACTGTGGTGTATTTCTATGTTGACTTTGGGGAAAATATGCTGCTATTGTTTATGCTGTTCTGTAGTAAATCAGCAAACACACGTTCAGCCCCTATTCAAGGTTGCTAATAGAGCAGATTTATTATGTCCTCACTCCCAAAACCCACGTAACAACTCTGCAAATATATAACACGATATGTTACGTTATATACATGACATATACATGATTAGACACATGGTAACTCTAGCCAGAGCTTATTTCGGAACATATTAAAATTCTAACTTGAGGAGGCAATCGATTTTACCAGCTCTGGGAGGGCAGTCCTGTTACCATTACCAATAGTTAAACCTAATGGTTAGTCTGCCAGAGATACCATGTGGGGACAAAAAAAATCCTTTGTTTCCTTTTTAAATTTTTGAAAAAGAACAGAGTGTATTGAACAAAGGGGATAATGAAAATCTTATAGCTTTCTAGGTATGGTTATATTTTCATTGTGTTGCCACAACCTTTCAGGATGATTTCTTTATTTCTAGCGTGGAGATTGTCCATTTTTGAGTAATGTATTCAGGCTTACATGCCGCTGGTTGAACCAGGACAGGCAGACTGATTGTGGGGCAATGTCTTTGCTGTACCGTTGTTAAATGTTGTTAAATGTGTTGAGTATCACCTCTGAGTGACCATTTCTTAGAAATCATTTTTAAAGGTAGTAATTCTTTGATAAAGAAATGAGACACAACAGTTTACTGTCATGGTGTTTTGAGACTTCAAAAGTTTAACCAGGCTGTATTAGTCTTAAGATACTTTTTAAAAAGAAACTAATGAAAATGAAATAAATATCAATATGCACGCTTTTGAAATTATACGTATATGGATCTGTTGCCTACTAGTTTTGTCACTTTGGCCAAATCTCCAGATTCCTAAGGCTCCCACAAGCTCAGTTTTCTCATCTGGAAAATGCAGAGTTTGGATTGGATGTTTTCTGTATTCCTTTTAAAGCTAACATTCCACAGTCTTGTGGGGGTGGGGTAGCATAATGATTCATCAAGTTTTCTTTAAACATATCTCAGTTTATAGAAGTTCCTAGAATTCAGGAGTTGGATCCATTCCATACCTTTCTTTAGGAAATGGAGACACAGAGAAAATGAGCAGTATGGGACTAAACTTCGCAGGGAGTGGTTACTTCATAAAAGGAGAAAATCTGAAACTCTCGAGCAGGGCGGAAATCTGTGTATCAGAACTGTGGGCGTGTTGGAGAAGTGGTTGGGGAAGCCTGGTGTGACCCGTTATTTATGGAGGTCCTCCTCTCTCCAAAAGCAGCAGATCGCTGTGGTTTCTCCATGGAATTTCACCATATGCTCTGTGGCAGCTACATTATTAACTCTTTTATATATGGGGAAATGGAAATAATACAAAACAGTCATTTTTGCAGGCTTATGCAATGAGTCAGTGTTAAAAATCAGATTTAAAAGCTTGAAATTTCAGGGGCTTGAATATAGTCACATGTGTATAGTCATGTGAAGATAGATTTTTTTTAAAGATTATTTATTTATTTATTTGAGAGAGAGAGAGAGAGACAGTTACAGAGATAGCGAGAGAGAGAGCATAAGCAGGGAGGACAGGGAGAAGCAGGCTCCCACTGAGCAGGAAGCCCGACGTGGGGCTTGATCCCAGGACCCTGGGATCATGACCTGAGCCGAAGGCAGACGTTTAACCGACTGAGCCACCCAAGTGCCCCAGGAAAATTTTTTAAAAAATATTTTATTTACTTAAGTGGCACCTAGGTGGCTCAGTTGGTTAAGTGTCTGCCTTCAGCTCAGGTCACGATCTCAGGGTCCTGGGATCAAGTCCCTCATCAGGCGCCCTGCTCAGCAGAGAGCCTACTTCTCCCTCTCTGTCTGCCCCTCCTCTTTGCTCTCGCTCTCTCTCTATCTCAAATAAATATTAAATAAATAATCTTTAAAAATATCTTATTTATTTGACAAGGAGAGAGAGAGAGAGCACATGCAGGGGGATCAGCAAGCAGAGGGAGAAGCAGGGAGCAGGGAGCCTGATGCAGGACTCCATCCCAGGATGCGGGGATCATGACCTGAGCTGAAGGCAGATGCTTAACCAACTAAACCACCCAGGTGCCCAGATATTGGAAAATTAACGTAGAGGGCCAATGTTAGCTGAGTTTCTTTTTTTTTTTTTTAATCAACATGAAAACTAACTAACTTTAAAGGAAATAATTGTGGGGGAATGTTGCGTCCTCACTATTTACAAAAGAAACCATTCAAAGCACTCTGCCAGCTCACTTCCAGCTGCTGTTGAAAATCAAAAAACAAACTCAGAATCACAAATGAAATTTGGTACGGTTAAATATAAATCAGCATAATTTGCGTGAGTGCAATTAAAATGACAGTTAAACTGTGTGTTGGTAAATGCCAGATAGACAAGGTTTTGTGCAAAGGAGAGTCTATATACATTAAGTCTGAGTTTCCTGGGTTGAAAGGGATTAACTAAACTCAATAGAAGTAAAGCCAAAGAAAACATACACTTCGTCTGTGGAGACAGAGAAAATGCTTAAATTTCTCCTGGTGATGGCATATGGCTACAGGATAATCAAGTCCTTGCAGGGATCTGTTCCTACATATTCACTTAATAATATAAAACACTCAGTCTTTACCACTCTGTTGAGCCTACTGGCATAATTCACAGCAGATAAAAGAAACACATCCTTTGGCAACTTTTGGCTCACTATCCAGAGAATCTGCTGTTTGATATATTTAATAAAGCAGGGAAGCTTGATATTGAATTTCTACGGAGCAGAAATATCCCAAGAATGCTCAGAGAAAAAATAAATAAGAATATGATTCTAGTAGAGGAATGGAAAACGTGAAGATGGAGGGACATCAAAGTAGAAATAAATCAGACTAGTTTCACATTCTAAACATTTTAAATTACTGGGAATTTATTTTATGCTGGCATCAATTTGGAAGATCATACATCTGCAAATCTATAATATAATATAAAAAATAATTGTTTATATTTTAAAATGGATTATTGGAAATACTATCTTGTCACATTTAAAAATGGATTTGTACAATAATTGTGGCTGTAGCAACTGCCTTGATAAAGCCTGGAGTTTGGGCATGATAAATTCACGAGGCTAGAGGAAAGGGAGCAAGGACCGGGAATAGTGCAAGGAGAGTCAACAGACCGTGCCTGCAGCATATGTGATGGTCAGCAAGATGGAAGTTAGAATGGGGCTCTGTAGGCTTCATTCCACACTTTGTATCACTTATCCAGTATCTTTCTATGGCTTCACATGTCTGCCCAAAGAATACAGTTGCATTAGCTATATTTTCTTACATTCTGTATTCCTGATGCTCTGGTACTGGTGGCCTTATGGACCTGGGGAACTTCCCCTTCCAGGGCTAACTGATTCCTGGAGATAACAACTTGCCTATTAGCACACTCTTGATATGCACACCGTACCCTGTGACCCATTTTCTTTGACCACACTTCAGTCTGGGACACTATCCTGTCCTAATCATCACGGGACCAGGTACTGGACAACTGGACATTATCCCTAGAGACCAGAGCCTGCCAAAAATCATTCAGAGTATTCGATCCTAAGTTTGTAGTGCTTGGTTACCTTGTGTCTCCCATTCCTTTCTGTGTAAAGCACTGTAAAGTCTCCTGCCCACAGTTTCCCTCTCCCTGCTTGCCCATCTTGCTTCGGTACTTCTCTGTGTGGACCTGCATGGTGTGGGATGGTGTGGTATGTCTCCTATTGCTAGGGGGTTGTGACTATAATAAAAAAAAAGTCTTCCTTCATTGCAATCATTTTTATGTTTCATTTTCTTTTTTTATAGTTTTTTTAAAGATTTTATTTAATTATTTGACAGAGAGAGAGGCAGCAAGAGAGGGAACAGAAGCAGGGGGAGTGGGAGAAGAAGAAGCAGGTTTCCTGCTGAGCAGGGAGCCCAATGCGGGGCTCGATCCCAGGACGCTGGGATCATGACCCGAGCTGAAGGCAGATGCTTGACGACTAAGCCACCCAGGAGCCCCATGTGTTTCATTTTCATACCTGCTCAAAACAAGCCCCAGGTAACTTTGTAGAACGATTGTGTTAGGCAAATATGCTGAATTTTTTCAACTATCCACGTAGATTGTTGCAACCTTACAGATTTTTCTGAGGTTGCCTGTTAACCTGTTATGTACTACAGTCCCCGGGACAAATTACCCTCATTATCTTCCCTCAGTATTAAAGATCCTGTGGCTATGATGTTACAGTGGACTGTTCTGGATGGCCTCACAAAATTTCCTATTCTTTTGGAAAATGAGAAATTTGTCCTTTCTCCTCATATTAGGCCTTTGTTAGGTGCCGCCCCTTTCTCTGTCCAATGGATGAGCATGCAATCAAACTAGGTCAGCTAGACATCGCTTCTTGACATCTGGTCCTTGCATCATTTGATACAAGGATCAAAATGTTGGAGCTGGGGCACCCGGGTGGCTTGGTTGGTTAAATGTCTGCCTTTGACTCAGGTCATGATGTCAGGGTCCTGGAATCGAGCCCTGCACCAGGCTCCCTGCTCAGCAGAGAGTTTGCTTCTCCCTCTCCTTCTTCACCTTCCCACCACTTGTGCTCACACTCTCTTGCTCTCTCTCCTTCCCTCCTTCTCTCTCTCAAACATATAAATAAAATGTTTTTTTTAAAAAAGTTGTAGTTAATTTGCCTGTCATTAGCACCTGGAAGGAATGACCAGTTCTTGCCGACTGGATCTTATACCTATCCTGGTGATTCTGCCTTTCCTTTGGTTTTGTGAGCTATCTCAGAAGGTTCTAGCAAACTACTTCCAGCCTTGGTTTCTGTTACTTGCAACCACAAAAACCCAACTGATACTCATGAATACAGTAACAGAGCACTTCAAGCAAACAGAACTGTTCAGATTCCTGAAAGCTCAGGACGTGTTAAGAGAGTTTATGTGTGAAAGTCTTTTGTAAAATGTTAAGTGGTCAATAGCGTCGGCCTCTAGTCTCTCTGCTCTTCTTCCTCACCCCACCCCTTACTCTAAACCAAAGGCCAGCCTTTGGTGTGGACAGACAGGCTGAAGGATAATTTATTGGCCACTCCGTATCTGTGGATAGAGGAAGTATGCTGAGCTGAAATGTTAGGTATACTCGAACGGGTTCCTTCTGGACGCCTCCGTCTGGAAAGCTAGAGAAGGGAGATGGAAAATGAATTTCCCTCACGGGCGTGGAGACTCACCCAGGACTTTCCCATCCCTCACAGAAGGGTGAGGTCACTGGCATGATAAACACTTCCCATCTCCTTCTCTTCACATGCCTTTTCCCCTCCCCGTTCTGTGACTTTCTGAGAGGTCCTGCGATTCTGCCCTGATCTAAGGAACCTGAGGTAGACAAGTGTAGGCTTGGAGGCAAAACATCTCTTTCGACGTCTGTCCCTTTGGATCTTTTCCATCCCACCTGATGGATATGACCTGTGCACCCAGAAGAGTGAAAACATCTGAGACCCAAGTGCAGGTTTCCAGTAGAAAAACATGCGGTAGGCCTTTGGACCTACTTAGTTTTGAGGCTACTCAGATTTATTCTGAGTTCTTTGCTAGAAGTTGGAACCAAAGCTCCAGCCAATGATAAGGTAACTGGCTGTATTTTCTGAGCATATATTTGTCTTGGGAATCTCATGAACAAGGGTGGAATTTGGGAATTTGGGCAGGCCTGGCATTCTAGTCAAATATCATCCTTAATGGCACATCCTTAGGTCAGCCAGTACATGCTCTCTGTTGTTCCCAGCAGTCATCCATTCTGAATGCTTGTCTCCATGCCCTATGGGTTGGCCTCTTGACACCTGAAACATCATCTCTTATATCCTTAACATCATACCATCATACCCATGTGATTTTTAAAAAAGATTTTATTTATTTATTTGAGAGAGAGAGAGACAGAGCAACAGAGAGCATGAGCGGGGAGGAGAGGGAGAAGCAGGCTCCCCATGGAGCAGAGAGCCTGACACGGGGCTCGATCCCACGACTCTGGGATCATGACCTGAGCCGAAGGCAGACGCTTAACCCACTGAGCCCCCAGGCGCCCCTCCCCCATATGAGTTTTATGATCTATGTGGCAGGTGGGGAAATGGCCATGGTTGTTCCTACCTCCCCATACCCGTGCCCTTTATTATGTGTCTTCTTCCACTCAGAGGTGAAGTCCATTTTCCCACTCCTGAATCTAGGTGGGACCAGTGATTTTGCCCTGGCCAATATGATATGGCAGCCATGATGCTGTGCCATTTCCAACACTTTTAGAGGCCTGTGTGCTTCTCCTGGTTCTGTCGGGGCTCCTGCCTTTGCCACGTGAACGAGTCGAGGCTAGCTTGCTGGAGAATGTGAGACCGTGTGGACGAGAGTCCAACTGAGTCAGCTCAGTTGTCCCAGCTGAGGCTCTGGACACACGTGAGAGCCCCCCCATCATCGACAAAACTGATCTGTAGCTGACCACAGATGCACAAAGGAACCCCGCAGAAGAACCGCGAAGCAGAGCCGAAGCTGCTGGCTCCAATGTCTCGAGCTACATAAAAGGTGGTATTAAGCTGCAAAATTTTGAGGTGGTTTGCTATACAGTAGTGACAGTTGCTCTCTGGTGCAATATATTATTTATGATTCATAATAAACAATAGACTTATCTAGCAATAAAGCCAAACTTGAAAAACCACAAGATCTGAGTGCATGGGGGCTCAGTCACTAAGCATCTTATTCTTGGTGTCGGCTCAGGTTGTGATCTCAGGGTCCTGGGATAAGTAGTATCACATGAAGAGAAAAAATCTCTTGCGCAGAAAAATTTTAGTAAATATATCACCTAAGACATGCATGTCCCCCCAAATAAAGGTATCGTTGAAGAAATAATCAGGTTAGAACACAAATGATCAAGCTGAATTATTTGTAAAATACTAAGTACTGCAGACAACTGAAACTTACGTCTACACAGTAGGCAAAGAGAAATGGGATTTATTAGAACTTGCGAGAGAACAGACGTAAGTGAGTGGTAGTAACAGGGTGCCTAGCACAGTTAAGGGCTCGGAGCCGAGTTCCCAGACAAACAGACTTGCTTAGTCATCCATTAGGTTTTAATTTTTTTTCCTGAAATAAGATGAATGACTTGTCCATGCCACCAAATTTCATAATGTATATTTGAGGATTATGTGTATTTCACATCCATAATTATTTACATTCTCATGATTCCTTAAAATGTTAATCGTGAAAACACATACTGTCTTAACCATTTCTAAGTGTGCAGGTCAGGAGTGTTAAGTGTACTCACGTTGCATTCTGGCGATTTCTGAAGATGAATGATGGATGCAATTTTACAAAGGTGGGAGTTTCCGAAAAATATTTTAAAGCCCCTGCGTACATGTGAGCTTAAGGCCTTGAACTCTCGGATCAAAAAT
This sequence comes from Ursus americanus, assembly GCF_024610735.1. Taxonomy (NCBI): domain Eukaryota; kingdom Metazoa; phylum Chordata; class Mammalia; order Carnivora; family Ursidae; genus Ursus; species Ursus americanus. The sequence goes on along the minus strand of NC_142128.1, from coordinate 101,252,577 downwards.
GTCACCGAACTGTGACTCTCATTCTGTAGGAGGAATGTCCCTGGGAATGTTTACACAGAGGCTGCGTGACTCCTGAATTGGGTAAGATAATGATTTTTCCAGCTCAGAAATGTCAACGCTTGCTGCTTTGAATCCTGTTCATGTGTTCCCCGAACACGGATCCCGCCTCAGTCTATGCCTGCACGCCGCAGGGCCCACCGTGTGCGGCTGAATGAGCCCATGAGCCCTCAGAATCCTGACCGTGGTTCCCTTTTCCCATGTGGCCTTGTGCGAGCAGACACCACTAGGGAGCTGGCGAAGCTTCTCTTGGTTCTATCACCACGGACTTTGGCATCAGGCAGACTGGGTCTTCGTTCCAGCCCTGCCACTACCTTTCACACCTGTTTCCTCTTCTGGAGATAATAATGCCGCCTCGTTGGGAGGGATGTCGTGAGGGCCAAAGAAAGGATGCGAGAAGAACGTTCAGGATCGACTCACCATGAAATGTTTGCTCTGGTTTTTTCCATTCCTCACTGCCCTGTGGAGTGTCCCAGGCATAGACCTTTCCTTCATCCTTCTCCTCACCAATTGTTGGAAAAACTGACACACTTGGCATTCTCTTCCTTCACCCCCTTCCCTGCTGGGTGAGGGAGTTCATCTAAATCTATATGCATGGGCTAGTCAGGGCTACCTTCATGCTATTTGTCCCAGCTCAAGAACTTCACAGGAGACTGAAGCATGGTTGGCATACAGTCAGTGCTCAATATATGTGTGCTGAATGAGAGTGTGTAGAAAGAACTGAGGCGGTAACTTCAGTCTAAAGTGTCATCAAGGCACACGCTCAGCACCTGATTCTTCTTTGGGCTGAGGAAGTTATACCCTGGCTGTCTCTTCTAACGACTTTCCTTTACAAGGCCCATTTGCTTGTAAGGAAGAAATCATTGTTTGGACCTTAGCTCCAGTGCTCAAAGTACTAAGTGTCCTTGCACTTGTGATCAGGTCAATCTCAGCTTTAGATTGCATCCGGCCTGTGAAAGATGTTCCCCAACTTCACCCTAAGTCGAAGCCGTGGCCAGACCATTGACGGTGTTAGGTGTCATGGTGGGAGAGCAAGGGTGATAGTTTTAGGCAGGTGGCATCTGTCCATGGCTGTTCTAGTCCTGACCACAGGCCAGCACAGATTACCCTCAGGCCCTGCTGTATATGGGACCTGAATAGGGCCAGCCCAGTGCACACCGACAGTTCTGACCATTAGGTAGCAAGATTGTGATACAGATGCTTGCTTCTGCATGTGGGGTCTAGTGGACCCAAAATAACATTTAGCTCCCAGACATCTCGGAGAGCTTCTACCTGACCCCTATTCTATCTGGTCAGCTCATGTGTCGTGCCCACCTTGGCATCTGGGGTTTGGGTTTCTGTTCCAATTCTCTGCTGAAACTGGAGTCTATCGCTTCTTGGCTGATAGCCGGAACCTCTCACGGTCTCCTTCCTCTGTCTTCTCTACTCACCTCTTTGCCTAGCCAATGGCGCCCTAACCTAGAAGCACCATTATCATCTACAGTCTTGGCACCCATCTGACAACCATCACTGCTTCCTCTGAGACATGGCTGTCCTCAGGGAATGAGCCTCGTGAGTGTTAAATCACCCACCCGAGATTTCATTTAGCCATGCTTGGATTTGGTTATCGGTTCCTCTGCCCCTTCCCGGAGAGGGGCCTGACTCTTCTGTCCTGGCATGCTTTCCACAGCACTGAAGTTGGCTTTTACTTTCCTCCCTATTTGGAAAAATCCCCTCTGTCTTGCGCTGTTGTGTAGGTAATCCGAAGCTTACCGCAAGGTATACTGTCATTCAATTTCTCAGGGAAATGTCTCTGCTTCTTCACCTCCTACCAGCCAACCTTCCGCTTCCAACTAAGGGACACTAACGACACTGTGATACATTTGCTTACAGTTTATGTCTTTTGGGGAATTTGTACAGTGAAGGTTGGACATCATCCACTTATACTTTGTACTCTGTTCATGGTGCAGTTTGGGGGCTTGGTGAATGACTACTGATGAATTAATGAACTAAAACAGCTTAATAATGGTTTAAAAAACTGGGAATGGTTGCTCAAGCATACCGGTTAAAGATTAGTTACTGCCTCTGTGAGCCGGTTAATTCCGTCGGAAGTGTGAAGTGCTAACAGGACAAAGTAGTGATTGTTTTTCTTCAGAGACATTTTCATTACCTGTTATTCTTTTTTTTTAAAGGATTTATATATATATTTTTTTTATTTGAGAGAGACAGAGAGCACGGGGGATGGGGACAGAGGGCGAAGGAGAGAAGCAGACTCCGCACTGAGTTTGCAGTCTGACTCAGGACTTTCTCGGACAACCCTGAGTTCATGACCTGAGCCGAAATCAAGAATCAGCTGCCCAACCGACTAAGCCACCCAGATGCCTCTATGATCTGTTATTCTTAAAGTTAGCTGTTTTATTTTATTTTATTTTTTTAAATTTTAATTCCATTATAGTTGACCTAAGTGTTAACTTAGTTCCCGGTGTACAATATGGTGATTCATCACGTCTATACATCACCTGGTGCTCATCACAGCAGGTGCCCTCCTTCATCCCCATCACCTGTTGCACTCATTCCCCCCACCCTATTCTACCCAAACCCCTCTGGTAACCAGCAGTTTGTTCTCTATAGTTAAGGGTCTGTTTCTTGACTTGTTTTTTATTTTTCTTTGTTTGTTTCTTTTGTTTCTCAAAGTCCACGTATGAGTGAATTCATGCAGTCTTTCTCTTTCTCTGATTGACTTCTTTCACTTAGCATTATACTCTCTAGCTCCAACCATGTTGTTGCAACTGGGAAGATTTCATTCTTTTTTATGACTAAATAATAGCCCATCATATATATATATATATATGCTATATATATATATATATAGCATCTTCTTTATCCATATCGATAGACACTTGGGCTGCTTCCATAATTTGGCTGTTGTAGATAACGCTGCTGTAAACATAGGGGTGCATATATCTTTTCGAATTAGTGTGTTCATAATTTTGGGGTAAATTCCCAGTTGAGGAATAACTGGATCATATGATAATTCTATTTTTAATGTTTTGAGGACCCTCCATACTGTCTTCCACTGTGGCTGCCCCAGTTTGCATTCCCACCAACCGTGCACGAGAGTTCCTGTTTTCTCCACATCCCCACCGACACCTGTTGTTTCTTGCGTTGTTGATTTTAGCCATGCTGACAGGTGCGAGGTGATATCTCCTAGTTTTGATCTGCATTTCCCCCATGATGAGTGATGTTGAGCATCTTTTCATGTGTGTTGACCATCTGTGTGTCTTCTTTGGAGAAGACAAAGGAATAATTTATTACCACCTAGACAATTTATCATTATGTAGAGAAATTATCTGCTCCACGGTTACACTTGGTACTTTGCACTGGGCTCGCCATTAAATAAATCATAATCTTCTCACAGGCGGGTGAGCAAAAGGGTGAGATGGTTCAGAGAAAATTCAGCTCCATGGCTGAGATAATAAACCACTAACGATCAATTGTTTACATAGGGTAACATGTTATCATTATGAGAAACGCAATTTCACAGAACAGGAATATCTAATGTTATGGTAGAGAAAAAGACTTAATTTGTCTCTTCTAACATCAGTCCCTAATATTCTCTAGCTTTTTCCCTGACCTATGCCACACTAGTATCTGACGAAGTGGTTGGAACGAGTCCAAGCTTTTAATACTTATGAAGTTTTTTTATATTGTTTCTTATCGTCTGCATGGACTTTTGCTTGTATTTTATGACGTTGGGGGCCTTTTTTATTTGAGGAAAGCCCCTCTTGATATTCAGATTTAATTTTCCTGAATTTTCATTTCCTTTATTCTCATGAATGCCTGGGATGTTCCAGATTCCAACCTATTTGCGGGTTTATGTCTTGATACTTATTATTATTATTATTGTTACATTTTTTATCGCGAGGAACATTGCTGACAGCGCCTTATTTCATTCGGCTTGTAAGTGCTGATGCTGCTACCCTCTGGGTCAGAGAGAGGTCACAGTCTGTTCTAAAACATAATCACGGGCTCCACCATATGACTGTGGGTTTAATTAGCCCCCCGTACTGGTGTGGAAGCACTGAATCTTCTTGCTGAATGGAGCCTGGAGAGCGCATCTGTTCCGGGCCTTTTACCTTCTGGCAGGTGGATTCCAAACTATTCAAGAGAAATGGCTGTTGAAATTGGTTTGAAATGATCGTTTTTAAGATCTTCAGAGATTACAAGTCCATCTCCCTTTGTGTCTGATTTTGGGTTCTGCCATCCTGGAAATGAAGAGTTTCTCTATCTACATGAAATAAATTCCGTTTTAATAAAACTATTCTCTCTGGTTTAGCCCTTCTTTACATAGGAAATGATTGACCAAAATTCCTGCAAGAGAATGTCTTCTATGCTTCAAGTTTATAAGGGTCGTTTTAGTTTTCTCTTCTCTTGCTTAGACAGTAGGTCTTAATGTGATTATTAATCAGGTAACTGATACTAGTTTCTCTTTGCTTTGCTATGAGGTAGTTAGCAAAGCATTCCAGCGCTCGGGCTTTTTAATAATCTGATATAATATCTGATAATTTGAAATCCTGACCTTCCTATCAGCTCTGTAACCTTGGGAAAGCTACTTCCCTTCTCTCGTCCTTAGTCATATGGAAATGTTATGGACTGAACGTTTGGGTCCCCACCACCGCCCCTTCATACATTCAAATCCTAACTCCCAATGGGATGGTCTTAGGGGGTGGGGCCTATGGGAGGTGATTAGGTCACCAGGTGGGGCCCAGGAGGCGGGGTGGGGGGAATCAGTACCCTTATATAGGACACAGGAGAGAGGTTGCTTCCTCTCTCTCCTCGGCTCTCCACCACGTAAAGATACGGGCAAGGAGATATCCATCTGCAAATCAGGAAGGGGGCTTCACCAGGAACCGGATCCGCCGGCATCTTGATCTTGGACTTCCTTGCCTCCAAAACTGTGAGAAACAAGTTTTTTTTGTTTAATACCTTCCTCCCCTCCCAACCCCCCAGTCTGTGGTAATTTGCTATATAGCAGCCTGAGTTGAGGGAAATAATTGTCGTTTCTGCCCTATTGAGTTAAGATGGTTCCATGAACGTAAGGTCCTTGGTCTTGACATAGAAGACACTCGGTGTTAGCTGTTGTTGCTGTTTCTTGACGTCCACGGTACAGCAGGGAACACTGGTATCCCGTCTTTTCCCAAACTTAAAAACCTCCCTAAAGTTTTTTTTCCCTCTCGTTTAAAAATTTTGTAGACAAACCATCTACCTCTCTTGGAAGAAGAGTGTCTTTGTTACTTTATGCTTTAGGAATTTGGGGAGTTGTAATGTTAGGATGATAGGATTCTTTTTTTTTAAATTCAATTAGCCAACATTATAGTACATCATTAGTTTCAGATGTAGAGTTCAGTGATTCATCAGTTGTGCATAACACCCAGTGCTCATCACATCACGTGCCCTCCTTAATGCCCATCGTCCATTTACCCCATCACCCCCACCTCCCCTCCAGCAACCCTCAGTTTGTTTCCTATAGTTAAGAGTCTTTCATGGTTTTTCTCCCTCTCCGATTTCTTCCCATTCAGTTTCCCCACCCTTCCCCTATGATCCTCTGTGCAGTTTCTTATATGCCACATATGAGTAAAACCATATGATAATTGTCTTTCTCTGACTGACTTACTTTGCTCAGCATAACACCCTCCAGTTCCATCCACGTCAATGTAAATGGCAAGTATTCATCCTTTCTAATGGCTGAGTAATATTCCATTGTGTGTGTGTGTGTGTGTGTGTACACACACACACACACACCACATCTTTATCCATTCATTTGTCAGTGGTCATCTCGGCTCTTTCCATAGTTTGGCTATTGTGGACACTGCTGCTATAAACATTGGGGTACAGGTGCTCCTTCAGATCATTACATCTGTATCTTTGGGGTAAATACCTACTAGTAAAATTGCCGGGTCGTAGGGTAGCTTTTTTTTTTTTTTTTTTTAACTCCTTGAGGAACCTCCATACTGTTTTCCAGAGTGGCTGTACCAGCTTACATTCCCACCAATAGTGTAGGAGGGTTTCCCCTTTCTCCGCATCCTCGCCAACATCTGTTGTTTCCTGACTTGTTCATTTTAGCCATTCTGACTGGTGAGGTGGTATCTCATTGTGGTTTTGATTTGTATTTCCCTGTTGCTGAGTGATATGGAGCATTTTTTTTCATGTGTCTGTTGGCCATTTGTGTGTCTTTTTTGGAGACATGTCTGTTCATGTCTTCTGCCCATTTCTGGACTGGATTATTTGTTTTTGGGTGTTGAGTTTGAGAAGTTCTCTATAGGTCTAGGATACCAGCCCTTTATCTAATACGATGGGATTCTAAAGAGCACTTCCTCAGGGCACTTGATGTCCCTGTCATCAAGCTCCCAGAGGAGGGATAGCTCTCTTATGTTCTCAGGTAGCATTTCTCAGTAGGCAGCTCAACAGGGAGGCTCTTTCCTTAGGAAAATGCCTCTTCACTTCCCTCTTGGTTAGGAAGAGACAGTGCCTGCCCCCGCTTCTCTGAGGGGTTACACAATACAGACAAACCCTGGGAGAAGGTAGCGCACGGTCCCTGGTACTAGGTGCTGATGAATCAGATAAAATAAATGTGGGAGTTATCAGCATTGATATTTTATTCTGGTTACTACTTTAGCATGACAAATTACCTCCAAACATAGCAGCTGAACACAATCATTTTATTAGATTCATGGATCCTGTGTATCAGAAATTGGAAAAAGGTATAGTGAAAATGGCTGGTGTGCTCCAGTGACTGGAGCCTCAGCTGGGAAGACCTGAGGTCATGGTTGGGATGACTGACAGCTGGGGGCTGGAATCCTCCAGAGGCATCTTCAGAATATGTCTGGAAGTTGATGCTGCCTAGAGCTGCCGACTTAGTGTCTGCATGGGGTTCCTTTATGACTTGGGCTCCCTCTAGCATGGCAGCCCTGGGGACAGCTGGACTTCTTATAATAACTGAACTTCTTACATAGCAGTGCAGGGTTCTCGTGATGGTATTCCAGTGGACCAGGTGAGGCTACGTGGCTTCTTACAGCCAGCCTGCGAAGTGAAACGGTCACTTCTGCTACCTCCTACTTGTTACAAGGGAACCACTAAGATTGGCGTCAATTCAAGGTGAACAGATACAGACCCAACCTCTCCAAGAGAAGAGTGTTGAAGAATTTGTGACATGTTTTTCAAACCATCATATATAGTATTGAAATCCTTCAGGCTAATTGAGATCAACTTAAGGGAACAGGTGTAGATAGAAGAGAGAGAGAGAAGGCTCAAGGACTGATCCCTGGGGCATCCTGTTTTAGAGATCAGAAAAACCAGGAGGACCACCAAAGAAGACTGAGAAGGAGTGGCCAGTGAGGTAGGAGCAAATCAAGAGAGCGTAGAAGCAGAGTGGAGAAAAGTATTTCAGTGAAGCAGGGGCGGCGATCAGTGCTGCCGAGTACCGCTCAAAGGTCAAATGAAAAGTGGACTTAGGATCAATGACCATTGGCTTTGGTAACATGCAAGTCACTGCTAACCTGGGTCAAAGCAATTTCCATGTGTGATCACTGGATTCTCCAATTCTCACTTCTTCGGCTGCCAGCCCCCCAGGTCCCAGCCCTGTCACCTCCAGTGCCACCTCAGCCCTGAGAGGAGGCTTCACAGGCTTGGGTTTTGTCATCACACATGGCCATGGAGTCTTGCCAAATGATTCCTGCTGATGGGATTTGTAAGAGAAGACCAGCTCTCTTCTTAATGTTCCAATGTCCTACATAGGCTCCATAGTGGATGCTATCTGTATGGTAATGTTTGACCCAGAGCATATTTCTGAAAATTCCATTTATGGTACAGCTCGTTTATATAGAAACTTGATGAGAAGTTTAAGCAAGAGGCGTGAAGATAGGCAAGATCCATTGATGAGCAAGTGGGAAACAGGAGTCTGTGAACCTCACTGAACTTTTCCCAGATGAGTAGGGTTGGTTTGGTTGGTTTTTTAACCTTTTTGAGGGATTTAAAAAAAGCAAAATAAATATGAAAAGAGAGGAGTGAAAATTGCTCCTATGTTAAAACCAGGCACTTCAAAACCCACTTATTGTTTGTTCAGGTATAAAACATGTGTTTTATCTTTTTTTTGTTTTTTTTAATAGTCTGGGTAAAACCTTGCTCTCCCCTGTTTCCTCAGCTCTGCTATCACCTGTGAGATCATTTCCCAGAATTAAGGTTCTCCTGGTTTAAATACACAGGTGATTTCTGGTTTCCTGGTTGGACCCTGACACATCATATCTGTTTTCCCTCTTTTGCCTGGATGTCAATTTCTAAGGCCCAAATGTGTGAACTAACAACGCTATCTCCCTGCCTCCTGGTTATAACCGAATTCTTCAGACTTTCAGACCTCACTTGTGTAGTGGTTAAAACCATGGGCCCTGGGGCTCCCTGGCTGGCTTAGTTGGTAAAGCATGTGATTCTTGGTCTCGGGTTGTAAGTTTGAGCCCCATGTTGGGTGTAGAGATTCCTTAAAAATAAAATCTGAAAATAATAATAAGAAAATAAAGCCATGGGCCCCGGCATGGGCTAGGTGGGCTTCGTGTTGACCCACGACTCCTCAGTCACTTGCTAGCTAGGGATCCAAGTTCCCTAGGCCTCGTTTTCTGGTCTATGACATGGAGATGATACTTTTTCTACTTCCTATGCTTATGCTGATTGAATAGAACAATGTGTCCAAAGGACTCAGGACAGTATGTACACACTGCCAGTGTTCTGTAAAGGAAGCAATTATTAATTACAGAGTCTCCCTTTTTCATAATGGAAGCCTTTGCAGTTGGTATTACTCATGTTGGGAGCCAGATGTGAAGTGAGGATAAGCTGGGGTTTCAACCTCAGAGGTTGATAAACCAAGTCTATCATTTGCAGGGTCAGGAGGTGCTGGGCCCAAACGGGATGTGATGTGGCATGCACCTTGCTTTGGGCCCTGTTCTCCATCATCAAACCTACGGTCATTCTGGAGTAAGACACAGCAAGGTAAAAGTGGGGTCGATGGTTACAAATATTTGCTGGTGCATCAGTTCTCTTGCTCTCAGGTCAGAATTGGAGGAACAGAGCTCGCATTGGAGACTAGGCTTAATGACTCCCGTCCTGTCCTATTGTTTTCACTCTCCTATCTTCTGGTCCCTTCTCATCCTCTTCCTTTTCTGAACGGTTCAAATAATTCCTGGCACCTTCATATAAAACTTCTGGTGATTTCAATCAAATTGTGTTTGTGGTAGCATACATCTGATCTGCAGGCCCCCCAAGCAGAATTTCACAAAGACCTCCTCCAGGCTCCTTTCCCAGAGAACACCATGCCACTCTTGCTTCCCAGGAGCACTTCAAGCTCCGTGGGGCTGCTGGGGCTGCGCCTTTCTTTGGCTTAAGACTGGTTTCATTAACAAGCATGTTCACACTTCAACCCGAACATTTAAAATAACACCCGCACAATGTGTTTAGTGTCTAGTTAATTATTAAGTCTCTGAGCTTGAATTATTCAAGCCAAATTGATTGGGTTCAAACTTCTTCTTTCTCTTTGTGCCTTTTTTTTTTTTTTTAAAGTAAGTCCTCCCCTTTACTCTCTAAATAATGTGGAAAAGGTTATTAAGCAACCATCAATACCCTGGACTGTGGGTGGTACCCAAGTGCTGGCAGAATAGGTAGAGAGAGGACTGGCAGTTTGACTGTTTCGTTAAAAAACATCTGCATCTCACATACTTCCATCCTTAATTAGCATTCATGGAGACCTAACATGTTTTGGGTTCTCCCTTTCAAATTCTTCTTTATAGTTGTTTTCAAGTTGGATAAGTAAGTATGTTACAGTCAGTTCTATGGTGGAAAAGCAGAAGAAATGGCTTTTCTTGGCTACCCCATCTCAAGGTCAATTGGGACTGTTAAAATGTCTTGGCTTCACTACTAGAAACCATGTTGTTGAAGAACATTTGTTGACCCGAAGAGATGTTTATAGTATATTGTCAGGTGAAAGGAGGAGACTATTAAACTGTCTTTTATTTCGTATCATTTCTGTTAAAATGCGTGGGAAGAAGCCTTGAATAATAAACACCAAATATTGATTATTATCTGTGTTAGGAATAAGCATTTTTTTTGTTGTTATAGACGACACACACATATAAAGACGTCATGGCTAGAAATGATTCAGCTTTTGTCTAAGTCACTCATGTGTCAACAGCACATGGGAAATAATGCTGTCCTTATTTTAGACAGGCCAGTGTAGACTTCGCATGCGTAGATTTCACGCGAAATTCATAGTGTTTTGTGAATCACAGCAATTTGAATAATTCCCGTTAGCCTTCATTTCTTAGACTTCCTCGCTAGTTGCTCCTCAGCTTCCATATTATTAAGACGTAAAAAGATGCAATTGTGGGCATTCACAGAAAACATAACTGGCCCACGGGCATAGGCAGAGAATATAAAATAATTGTATTTTGGAGGAAAATTATAAAGGAGATGACAATTTTGAGAGGAAATGACAGAAACGCATTGACCCAGTTTGGTGATACATTTCCCTGCGGGGCCTTCCATGAGAAATTGGTAAACAGAGCTCTCCTAAAACCAAGACTCAAGAACACCTGGAAGGCCCTAAATGCTTAAATGCGTCAGGGGCCGCGGCCGCTGAATGACTTGCCGCTGCTGCCCGGCGTCCGCAGTGCCACTGGGGCACACGTGTGCGGGCGCGCGCGCGACTGCGTGTACGCGCGCACGGGGGCCGGGGGTTCGATGCCGGTGGAGCACGGTCCGGACTCCCCGCGTCCGCCGAAACCACGTAGGTGGCAGCCCTGGCTGGGGACGAACAGGCAGCAACTGGAGTGCTTCCGGAGGAGGAAAGCCAGTGCTGCGCGTAGGGAAACTTTTAGGACGAGAGATGGGCATTGTGCCCTTGGCACATACTCTCCCGACTGGGACGGTAGCGCACACGAGTGTGTCACTGCATTTGTCCTGGGAATGACACACGAAGTGGTGTAATTAGACACCCGGGGAACTGCTAGTCCGTTGAGCTCGCGCGCCGCATTTAGGGGGCGGATGGTGCGCAGGTTAGGGGCAGTGAGAGAGGCACGGTCCTCCGCAGGTCTGGGGGGAGCCTGACTCCTGCAGCTCCTGTCACCCTCCCCCCCCTCCCCCGAGCAAACGTGCGGGGCAGGTGGTGCTCCGAGCGCGCCGAGCGAGGCCCGCTTGCGGTCCGCACGAGAGGCCTCCGCGCGTCCTCCCGCATCCCTGCGTTCCACGTAGCGGCAGCCGCGGCCCCGGCCCCGGCCCCGCCGGCCCCCGCCTTCCCGCCGGGGGTGCAGCCACCCGCGCCCCGGCCCGCGCCCTGCCGGAGCCTCCGCTCTGCTCCGAGCGGCCGCGGGACCGACCCCGGCTGGGCCCGCGGACTCCGACTCCGACTCGGGCTCGGGGTTGGGGGGGGGGGGGTGGCGGTGGGAAGCTGGCGCGCTCGTGCCCGTGGCCGCCATATTGGATCCGGGCGCGGCGGCGCGCCTCAGGCCGGCGCGCGCGGCGGGGGCTGGGGGAGCCTCGCGGAGCCCAGGGTGCGAGCGCGCCAGGCCGGGAAGGCGGGGGAGGGGTGGGACGGAGAGGAAGGGAGTGGCTGCGAGCCGGGCTGCCGCAGCCTCTGCTCGCCTCAGCGGCGGCACCAACCCCTCCTCCTGCGCCTCGTCGGGGAAAGATGCCCTTAGCCCCGGGGCTTGAAGAAGGGGGAGAAGGAGCCGCCCGTGTCCTCTGAATCCAGACCCCCTCAATCCCCCGCCCGCCCCGCGCCAGGACGTCGGGAGCCTCGGGGCGGCCGAGGGGGGAGAGCGGCTGTCCGCCCGGCGCGGCGCAGACCCCCGGCCGGCGACCCCCACCATGGGGCGGGCGCGGGCGGCCGAGTAGCCGCAGCCCCCCGGAGCCGGGGCGAGCGCCGCCGCAGCCCGCGCTCCCGGCCCGGCCGTGCGGCGCGTCAGGCCCCGGCAGACGCTGCGAGGGCGATGAGGAGTTTCGTCTGGAATCCTCGGGAGAGACGACTCGCCGCGGAGCCGTGAGGAGGAGGACACCGGGAGGAGAAAGGAAGAGCGTCCTCCGGGCGGGACCGGGCGGGCGGCGAGCCGAGGGGCTGCCTCGGGGACCTCGCCCCCTCCCCGCCGCCGCCGCGCCGCCGCCGCCGGGGCGCTCTCCCAGCGGCGGGCGGCAGCCTTTGCAGCAGCGCCGTGCTTTTCCCTCCCCCATGTACCTTCTGGGGCTTTCCTCCCTTTTCCGTCTTCCTCCTTCCCGGGAAGTGAATTGCTGATGCGGATCGGACCCGATTCATTAATGATGCATCTGGATTCGTTGCGGGATTGTGTTGCACGAGTTGAATTTTGAATGAAGAAGAGTTGTATTTTGTTGTTTTCTTCTTGTTCTTTTTTTTTTTTTTTAAAGAAGTTCTGACTTTGGTTCGCTGTACTTTTAATTATTATTTTATTTAAATATACGACTTAATTGTATTATTCTTTTTAAGATGTATTAAAGATCTATTTTATGGTAACTTTTCCTCCCAATACATGCATCTGTGCGGGATCGAAGACGCTTCGGTGAAGGGGGCTTCCTGGCGTGTCGGGGTGTCATTCAGCACCGGCCGTGCATGACAGTTGTGTGCAGGACGAGGGGTTTATTTTTAAAACCGCACCTTTCAAAATTTAGGATCAGATACTCGTAGTGCAAACCGAAATACTCACTGAAGGAAGCGGCGGCGGACCCTGAAGGAAACATGTCTGGGGAAGTGCGTTTGAGGCAGTTGGAGCAGTTCATTTTGGACGGGCCCGCTCAGACCAATGGGCAGTGTTTCAGTGTGGAGACGCTGCTGGATATACTCATCTGTCTTTATGATGAATGCAATAATTCTCCGCTGCGAAGAGAGAAGAACATTCTTGAATACCTGGAATGGGGTGAGTCTGTGTTTTTCAGTAAGCTCTCTTTAGGTGGGCATTGGGATTTAATTGTTGCAGGGGAGTTAGTTATGAGTAAGCTGTGGACTCTGTCATCAGTATATAGATAGGCAGATAGATGGTCCGTGTAACATATATTTATAACATAGACTTAAATACATAATGGATATGGTACGTCCATTTAAATGTATGTACAGTGAAGGAATAGATACCAGTTATTCAACATTTTTGTTGTTGTTAAGTTTTTGGTAGATATTTTCCCAAGGGTAAAACCGTGCTACTCAATTATTGCCTTGACTTAATGTGGAATTTAGGAGGAAGAACTTATGTTTTGAGGTCAACAGTAAGAGATTTTGAATAATTGTGTGATGAGCAAAATGGCTTATTGCTCACAGTTGCCTAACGCATGGCGGAATAACGCACATTCAGTTGAAAGGTATTTATTGGTGGAAACATTCCTTCCCAGGCTTTGGAAATCACTCTTGAAATGGGAGGAGATAGTGACATGTCTTAGGTCAACAGGAACTGGAAGGTGGTAATCGCTGGGGTTTTATTTCATCTCCATATGGTCCAAGCAAGCTAAACATGGACTTTCCAAAAATTGTCATGTTTGTAAGATAGCATGACATAATAGTTAAAAAATTTTGTGATACTAGTTGGTGGAGAATGTTTGGGAACAGCTCCCACTTGAGGGTTAGACGGACTATAAATTTAATGCAGATCTAAACCGGTTAGATTTTTGTCTCCGTTTCCCTAAATAGAGATGTGATTTAGAAGACCGGCTGTAGTGTGATAGATCAGAGATGAGCGCGGACGCTCCATGTGACCTTCAAGCTTGGAGGCTTGGCTTAAGTTCTGCTTCCCCTTTATAGGAGAGCACGTTCCAACATCCAGCGGCTCTCTGTTGGGAAAACACACATCACCACCCACACCTGTGTTGGTACATTAGCTCTTGAGGGGTATTAGCTAAAGAAGTGTTTTGTACCTTTGGAAAATTAATAATTTTAGTTTGTTGGAAAGTGTCCTAAAATGTCTTTGTTCCCAAGTAAAGCTTTATTGTCTTGAAGTTAAAAGTCAAGTGGTGATTATTTCGTTCATTTATTTTTTTGCTTTGAAATTTATTAAAAATTAGTTTGTTAGGTAAATAACTTATTCAAGATGGCCTATATGATAACTTTATCCAACTTGCCAGTATCAGTTTTTTAGCAACTTGATGTCATGAGGTGTTTTAAAAATGTGTGTGTGTGTGTGTGTGTGTGTGTGTGTGTATTTATAAATGTGAATGGGATGATTTTTACAAACAGACTACCAGGCTCATACTAGGGATGTAAAAATTCTAAACCATCTTCTCTCTTAAGAGTGAGACAATTTTGATTGACTTTGGTACTGGCTTCGTATGTCTTTTATTTTTATGTGTAGAGTAAAATATTTTATAAAACATATGTTGCTTTACATTCCATGTTTCCTAAATTCAGAGGGTTGGTTTTTTTTTGTGTGTGTGTGTGTTTCTTTTGAAAATTTAAAGAAAACGTTTAGGTACTTCTAGAGTTTCAGTTCTTGAACTGTGGTTCCATAGTGACACTCTTGTCTGTGATCATGATTGTCATTTAGTACCTGTTCTTTCTCATCTACAACATGATGGGAGAACTCTATGTATGTACCAGTAATACATGTGATTTTAAAATTATGATAAAAGAGAAAATCATATTCTCAATTGCCTTTTGGTTATTAAGAGTTTACATAGTAGTTTTATGTGAGAGGGTATTTTGCTGTTTTGCCAGATTAATTTATGAATATTTTTCACCAAAGATATTTTCTTGGATTTTGTTTCTTATATCTCTATTAAAAAGCCTTGCTTATGCATATTTAGTTTAAGGCAAACAGCCAAAAGTCAGATAAGTATTTGGCCAAATATACTTTATTTTTCTTAAAGCTCTGAGGGAATTTTTTTTTTTTAAAGATTTTATTTATTTATTTAACAGAGATAGAGACAGCCAGCTAGAGAGGGAACACAAGCAGGGGGAGTGGGAGAGGAAGAAGCAGGCTCATAGCAGAAGAGCCTGATGTGGGGCTCGAACCCAGAACGCTGGGATCATGCCCTGAGCCGAAGGCAGATGCTTAACCGCTGTGCCACCCAGGCGCCCCTATTTTTCTTAACATTTTGAGTAATTTCAAACCAGGGACTTTGCACAGTTGACAGTAAGTTAAGTTTTAGTGGTATCCTTCATATTTTGTCTTCTTAGAAGTCTGACATAACAAAAATGTACAGTCTCAAGTCAACTCGTATTTTTCTCAGTAGTAGAGAAAAAGAGTAGAATTTTTAAGGAGTTTGTACGCTGTGGGGCTAGGCAGTGTCTAGTCAGGCATTTTTAAGTGTGAGGTCTTAAAAGTGGGAGTTATCAACCGCAGAAGTTTGGGTAAGGACTAAGAAAAAATTAAGACTGGAAAAGCTGTCAAAAGTTGTATCTTGAGTAGTAGCATTTATTATTTTTAAGTTATTTGAGAATTTAGGTTAAGAATGTCAGTCTGTTCTCTGCATTTAAGTATTGGAATAGATCAGCCTTGTTTGTCTGAATTGATCACTACATTTTGGGGACATGTCCTATGTTATTCTTATCATCTAACATTATATAAAGAACAGATGAAGTTTCCAGATAATGAAATGACCTCAGTTTAATTTCTTAAACATTACTTTTTTGGTTGGTGTTGGAAATTTATAGGGATTGTTTGTTGGGCTTAAATATGATAATTATGATTTGCGTTAAATGATGCAATTTTTAGTTTGAGTTTTAAAAGACCCAGTGTTCGCAACAGTAGAGCAGTAGTAGTTAAATAGTCTGTATTATGTGCTGTATATTTGCGTTTGGCTGTTTACATTAATGAACGTGTCATCTAGTTATGCTTTATTTTTATGCTGATGATAGGCTACTTTAAAAAATGGAGTCAGCCAAGGTTCTGTCTGCCTTGCCTCATTTCCATCAGTTTCACTTTATTCCTAGTTATGGTCCATTTCACTTTTATATTGGTACAGTTAATGTTTTGTTTGTTACAGTATCATGACAAGAATGATATCTCACTCAGATATATTTTTTTTGGGGGGGAAGGGCAGCATTCCTTGCTAGAGCTGATGGCTTGAGGGAGGAAATAAGTGGAGTTTTAGAGAAGAAGAAGGAATTAAGGCAGTGAGCAGTAGAGCAAGGGGATAAGAGTGCCTTAAGGCCATAGACCACTTAAATTAATAATATATATTTTCCAGTTATACCCAGTAAGGTTCGAAAGACTTTTGTGTCCTTGTTTTTTAACTGGTGAAATAATGGTTTGTATGTTTGTTTATAAAATAATAATTTTGATGTCAGTAGTATAACTCTAGCATAAGTTACAGTAGAGTTGTGGGAGTAAAAATAACGTTTATATTATAAACTAATTTGCTAGCAGTGACTAAATGACTGCATTATTCATTGAATTGGCTACCTTCTACTTCGAAATGGGAAATTGGAATTTTAGGGAATTCTTTACCAACTTAGAGTAGGTGTAAAATAATGTTACTCAATACAAATGAAGCATGCAAGGCTATCTGTATGTGGATAACTTTTTTGATGGTTTCTGAATTTTGTACTTTGTAATATTTCATTTAAAATTATCTTTAATAATTTTATAGGTTATTTAGTGTATGCACACACATCTAAATGATAAGAAACTTGTTACTAGAGCACGTCAGTGGGTACTGTGATTTAAACTTTTCCTTTCATTGGGGTAGTTTTAAAGCTTATTTACATTTTTTCAGGGGTGGTTCAATTAAGTGAGGTGATGATGGCTTGATTAGAAGGATCTGAATCTTTTCTAGGACACTTGGTTCTTCACTTCTGCTGTTGCTCCTTACTAGGTTTATGTTAGTAGAATTTGTCATGCCAAACTATCAAAGTGTTCGTTTCATACAGATGATTAAGTTTATTTTTATTTAAGTCCTCAGGGTTGTCATAAATGTCATCAGAAATACAGATTGGGCACTTGTTTCCTTTGTACTAGTCATCTAATATTCTGGTCTTTTCTAAGAACGATAGTGAGGAAGTAGAATTTCTTGACCTAACACAATGCTGGTACATGGTAGGAGCATGTTCAGTAAGTAGGAGCTGTTACTTTTCCATTTTTCTTTTGTTTCTCTCTGGTTTTGTTTTGTTTTTAAAGGAAATTATTTTATTTTTTAAGATTTTATTTGAGAGAAAGAGAGAATGAGCAGTGGGGAGGGGGAGAGGGAGAGGGAGAGAGAGACAGAAGCAGACTCACTGCTGAGCAGGGAGCCCGATGTGGCACTCAATCCCAGGACCCAGAGATCATGACCTGAGCTGAAGGCAGACACTTAACTGACTGAGCCACCCAGGTGCCCCTATTTCTCTGTTTTTAATAAAGTATAGTTAACATACAGTTATTATATTATTTTCAGGTGTGCAGTACAGTGATTCAGCAATTCTGTACATTACTCAGGGCTCATCAAGATAAAAGTACTCTTAATCCCTTTTATCTGTTTGACCCATCCCCCCCTCCTCCATCTCCCCTCTGGCAACTAACCACCAGTTCTGTGTTTAAGAGTCTGTTTTTTTGATTTGTTTCTGTTTGCCTTTGTTTTGTTTCTTAAATTCCATATATGAGTGAAATCATATGGTATTGTGTGTGTCTCTCTCTTTTAAGAATATATGGCTCTGTGAGTGAGAGTGCGGATGTTAGGATTAACAGTTTAAGAATTTTAGGAACTTATTTTTCATATGGATACGTAGGGCATACCTTCGTATAGCAGCGTAAAAACAAATAGCATAATGTTGGCAATTTAATGAAATATTTCATAATTCCTGGGACTTAATATTACAGAATAAGCCCAGGCTATTTTAAGGTAAAGGAACAGAACTTGGTACAAATTAATATTTTTACACTACTCCTCAGTGGCAGTCAAAAATTTGCTTTGAAATCTTTTCTCCTTTGGCACACTTATGGCCGGTATGTTGTATATGTAGCTCATTGTGTTTTATCCTATTGGTTTTCATAGATTTTAAAATCAATTTACTAAGTCCAACCAGCATTTAAAAAATTAAATAGACCAGAATAGAAAATATTAAGGACATCATGTTTAGAAAGAATAAGTATTTTCATGCAAAACTCTTGTGTCTTCCTATATTTCTATGTAGATTGGGATCCAAAAAGTTTGAAACTCGAGTGTAGATGAAGCTAAAATATGTTGTTTGACAGCAAGATGATTGTAGACCTAGTTCCTCTCCCCCCCCCCCCCAAAAAGCGCACATGATAAAATTGGGGAAAGACTGAAGAATTTAAAGAAGAGGAGTTTAGGGTGGGGCAAGAAACTTGGAAGGAGGGATGGAGAATGGGAGAAAGGATGAATGATAAAAATGAGCATGAATGTAGTGTTTTCCTGGGTTGCTACTTAAGTCTGCGCTGTGAATGGGTATGTTTAATTTACAAGAACTTAGTGAACAGAGAAATTGACTTCACTCCATTGTATTGTCTATAGTCTTTGATAGTTCATTTCCTTTTCTTTGACATTTTTCCTTTTCTGACTTTGGGCTCTTGGGTGTTGGCTCATTGATTGTCAGAGTTGAAGTTTGTTGAACATGAGGGAGGATCATATGACCTGTAGGCATTGGTATTAGTTTTTTGGTTATCTTCCCATTCCTCCAGATGAACTCTAGAGTAGATGCAAGTGAGTAGGATTTGCTAGTTCCATGGATTTTCTGAACCCTTGTTACTTATGAAACTACCAGTGGGAGTGACTTCAAGTGTTCGGAAGCTATGGGGCCAAGAATTGCTTGGCTGCTTTCGCTGTGTGTTAATGAGTCAAGAAATTCTTTACATAATGATTTTTGTTTTTGAATGACCCACACTGTAAGTATAAGTCATCCCAGATATAGAAATGGCTATTTTTTGTTATCACTGCATACAAAACTCCTTTGTAGATCAAGGGGATTTCTTTCTCTTCCCCACTCATGCCCATCAGAGCACCAGGGTCGCTCTTCCCGGCTAGTTGCTCTGTACTTTCTTTCTAGTGTCCACTTCCTTTTTCCAGTTAGTACATGGGGAATGGCTAGCCCTATATTGGCTAACCCCCAGTGCTTCTTTATCTGCTCCTATAGGAAAGCAGCACTTCAGCTCTTGAGGTAACAGAAGTCTTGAAGACCTGGCTCCGCACTCTCCCATCTTGCTGTTTTCCCCTTAATATTTTCCTCCTGTGAACTGTTCGCTTCTATTTTGGAATTAGGGCGTTTTCACTCTAGCCGCATCCCTAGTTTCAAAATGTGTTCTGGAAATCCAGGGCATATTAATAGGTGCTTTGTGGCAAGGGAGGGGAGGGAGATGTTTATGTGGCTAAATAAATTTGGGGAAACTATTTTAAACAAAATTAAACAACAGAAATACTGCCAGTTATCCTAGAATTTATACAGTTGGTATGATTATAGAACCATCTTTTTAAAGAATATCTGGAAAATGTATGGCAAGCAGTGTTGGGAAACTTTGGGACACTGTGTGGTTTGAGAGAATCCAAGTCTGAGTACGTTGTCTTTTCTTTAGTGGTTTTGGACTTTTAATTGTCTATTGTGTGATAGTCATGTGAACTGAGAGATAAACTTGATCATGGTGGTCTAGTATAAG
Organism: Ursus americanus; assembly: GCF_024610735.1. NCBI lineage: Eukaryota > Metazoa > Chordata > Mammalia > Carnivora > Ursidae > Ursus > Ursus americanus. Next base: position 101,232,925 of record NC_142128.1, on the reverse strand, counting down.
AGTGATGGTGATTAACAATTACATCTGGGGAAAACACCTTATAGGGTGATACTAGATATAAAATAACGAGCCAGTGCTATCAGCCCCTACAGTCCTTGAAATTACTGAGAAGACTATATATGACCTTTTCTTGCTCTAATTAAACTTGCTTTTCAAGTATAGGTATTCACAATAAATACAGGAATTCTCACTTTATCTTTTGTAGCTTTAGTTACTATAATTGTTAACATGTTGCCAAAGTATATGAAATAGTTTTATTCATTACTTTGTGATATTTAAGAGGAAAAGATCAAGGACTCGGGCAATTTTAGAATTCATTATAGTATTAAGTATTGTTTTATCCAAGGTTACAATGTTTTAACTAAGCTGTTGGTTTCAGACTTTTGGACTAGTGTGGAATTTCTGTATTACTTATAACATGATATGTGTGAAGCTATGGGTTTCAGGTGCCAGCACCTATCTATATGTGGTGAAAAGAAACCAGAAAATACAATCCTTTTATTAAAGAGAAAAACATACATACAGGTATACCTTGGAGATACTGAGGGTTCGGTTCCAGACCGCTGCAATAAAGCGAATATCGTAATAAACTGATCCAAATGATTTTTTTGGTTTCCTAGTGCATATAAAGGTTATGTTCACACTGTACTGTGGTTTACTAAGTGTGCGATACCATTATGTCTAAAAATAAAAAAAGGACATACCTTAATTAAAAAATGCTTTATTGTTTAAAAGTGGTAGACATCATCTGAGTTTTCAGCAAGTTGCAATCTTTTTGGTGCTGGAGGGTCTTGCCTCCATGTTGGTGGCTGCTGACTGGTCAGGGTGGTGTGCGCTCAAAGGTTGGGGCAGCTGTGGCAATTTCTTAAGATAACAATGAGTTTGCCTCATCGATGGACTCTTCCTTTCATGGAGGATTTCTCTGTAGCAGGCGATGCTGTTTGATAGCATTGGACCCATGGGAGCCAGAATTGGAGTCAGTCCTCTCAAACCCTGCTGCTGCCTTATCAACTCAGTTGATGGGGTATTCTAAATCCTTCCTTGTCATTTCAGCGATCTTCACAGCATGTTCACCAGGAGTACATTCCATCTCAAGAAACCATTTTCTTTGCTCATCCATGAGAAGTGATTCTTCGTCTGTTCAGGTTTCATCATAAGATTGCAGCCCATCAGTCCCATCTTCAGACTCCTCTCCTGATTCTAGTTCTCCTGCGCTTGCTTCCCCATCTGCAGCGACTTCTCCCCTGACGTCTTGAGCCCCTCAAAGTCACCCAACTTCTTCCAAACTCCTGTTAATGTCGATATTTTGATTTTTTTAAAAAAGATTTTATTTATTTATTTGACACAGAGAGAGATAGCCAGCGAGAGAGGGAACACAAGCAGGGGGAGTGGGAGAGGAAGAAGCAGGCTCGCAGCGGGGGAGCCTGATGTGGGGCTCGATCCCAGAACGCTGGGATCACGCCCTGAGCTGAAGGCAGATGCTTAACGACTGAGCCACCCAGGAGCCCCGATATTTTGATTTCTTCCCATGGATCACAAATGTTCTTAATGGTAGCTAGGATGGTGAATCCTTTCCAAAAGGCTTTCAATTTACTTTGCCCAGATCCATCAGAGAAATCAACATCTGTGGCAGCTGTAGTCTTACAAAATGTATTTTTTCAATAATAAGACTTGAAAGTGGAAATTCATGATCCGTGGGCTTAGAATGGATGTTGTGTTAGCGGTCATGACAACAACACGAATCTCGTTCATCTCCCTCAGAGCTCTTGGGTGACCAGCTGCGTTGTCAGTGAGCAGTGATGTTTTGAAAGGAATCTTTCTTCTGCTCAGTAGGTCTCAACAGTGGGCCTAGGATCTTCAGTAAACCATGTTGTAAACAGATGTGCTGCCATGTCCAGGCCTTGTTGCATTCCTGGAGCACAGGCCGAGTAGATTTAGCATCATTCTTAAGGGCCCTAGGATTTCTGGAACTGGCTTCACCTTAAAGTCACCAGCTGCACGAGCCCCTAACAAGAGTGTCAGCCTGTCGTTTGAAGCTTTGAAGCCAGGCATTGTCTCCTCTCTGGCTGTGGAAGTTCTAGATGGCATTTTCTTCCAGCATAGGCTGTTCCGTCTACACTGAAATCTGATGTGGAGTGTGGCCTCCTTCGTGAATTCTCTCAGCTGGAGGTTCTGGAGAACTTGAAGCAGCTTCTCCGTCAGCACGTGCTGCTTCACCTTGCACTTGTATAGAGACGACTTCTTTCCTGAAGCCTCGTGAACCAGCCTCTGCCAGCTTCAAACTTTTCTTCTGCGGCTCCCTCGCCTCTCTGAGCCTTCCCAGAGTTGGAGAGAGTCCGGGCCTTGCTCTGGGTGAGGCTTTGGCTTAGGGGAATGTGGTCGCTGTTTGGTCTTCTATCCAGACCACAGAAATGTTCTCCACGTGAGCAGTAAGACTGTTCTGCTTTCTTATCATTCATGCGTTCACTGGAGTAACACCTGTCATTTCCTTCTAGAACCTTTTCTTTGTGTTCATAAGTTGGCTGTTTGGTACAGGAGGCCTGGCTTTTGGCTTATCTTGGCTTTCAACATTACTTCCTCACCCAGCTTAATCATTTCTAGTTATGATTTAAAGTGAGAGACAGTCAGCTTTTCCTTTCACTGGAATACTTAGAGAGGCCATTGTAGGGTTATTCACTGGCCTAATTTCAGTATTGTCGCATCTCAGGGAATAGGGAGGCCTGGGGAAAGGGACAGAGACTGGGCAGTGGCCCGACGGTGGAGCAGGCAGAACACACACAGCATTGATCAGTTAAGTTCTCCATCTTCTCCAGGCGTGGTTCGCGGTGCCCCTAACCAGTGACGAAGCTAACATCACAGATTACCCTTCACTGGATCACCACGACAAATATAGTAATAATGAAAAGTTTGAAATATTGCAAGAATTACCAAAATGTGACACAGAGACACAAAGCAAATGGTTTTGGAAGAGTGGTGCTGATAGACTTGCTTGACATAATGTTGCTGTATACCTTCAATTAAAAAAAAAAAGACAATATCTGTGAAGCACAATAAAGTAACATATCATCAGATGGTCAGTAGTAGCCTAACACTATGTCACGGTGCCTATGACATTCACCTCACATCACCTCATCTCATAGGCATCTTATCTCACGTGGTCACAAGAAGGCCGAGTGTAGTGCAATGAGATATTTTGAGAGACCACATTCACACTCATATAACTTTTATTACAGCATATTTTTATAATGGTTTTATTATTGTTAATCGCTTACTATGCCTCATTTATAAATTAAGCCTTTTCATAGGTATAGGAAAAAATGTAGTTACATGTAGGGTTCTGTACTATGCACAGCGTCCACTGGAGCATATACGTCGTGAATAAGGGGGGACAACTGTAACTGGTGCTGCTTCAGCCCTACGTGAGCAACTCTGTGATTACCATAAACTTCTCCTGGGTATCAGGGTGGCAGATAATAAGACTAGAGGATAATTCAATTTGATTATTTAAAGACAGATTGCTTATAGGGGGACAAATTAATTAGCTTTTCTTCTCCTCTCTGATACACATTTATTTTTCCCTTTTCCCCATCAGCACTGTTCTTCTCTCCCCCAATCTAATTATGCTTGAAAGTACTACTTGTGCGGATGAAAACAGTCTTTTAAGAATACATGTGAATTAGTTCAGTCATGTGCAGTCATTTAACTTTCGGTTTTATTTCAAATTGCTTAAACATCACTGTAGGCTTAATCAGTGAAAAAACCCCCACCTATTCTGTTTGCTCTATTCATAGTGATAAAGCTTAATTAAACTTACTTAGAGTTTCCATGGTGAAGATCTACAAGTGGAATACCTCAACCTGAAATATTCCTTTCTAAACGAATGTACTGGTAAAGAGCAGGGGCTTTGGATTCAGACTGACTCCTTTGATTACTGGCTGGATGATTTAAGCAAGTTACTGAACCTCTCTCTAAGTCTCTTATCTGTGAAAAAATGGGCATAGCAGTAATAGCTTATTTTGCAAAAGGTTGAAAGTTGGTTTAGGTCTATTCCTTTTCTGCTTTTCTGGTGATTGATATTTTCTTTTTCTTTTTTTTAGGTTTTATTTATTCATTTGAAAGAGAGAGAGCATGGTGGGGGGACGGGGGGAGAGGCATTTGGAGAGGGAGAAGCAGACTTGCTGCTGAGCAGGGAGACTGACGCGGAACTCGATCCCAGGACCCTGAGATCAGGACCTGAGCCAAAGACAGACGCTTAACTGACTAAGCCACCCAGGCACCCCTTTTTTCTGGTGTTCTAAGTTTTTGTCTACCATTATGATAAGGGAAGAACTAAAATACTATTTTTTTTTTTTTGGTAAAGTTTAATTGGAATGTATAGCTGTGTTGATACTAGGATGTATTTCATCAGTAAGAAATAGTCATCTCTTGGGGCGCCTGGGTGGCACAGTCGTTAAAGCATTTGTCTGCCATCGGCTCAGGGCATGATCCCAGCGTTCTGGGATCGAGCCCCACATCATGCTCCTCTGCTGGGAGCCTGCTTCTTCCTCTCCCACTCCCCCTGCTTGTGTTCCCTCTCTCGCTGGCTGTCTTGCTCTGTCAAATAAATAAATCTTTAAAAAAAAAGTCCTCTCTTAACTCAAAATATTTTATTTAAATTACTTTGGTATTGGAGATGTCTTTCCTTATGTGACTATGCAAACAGCATTTTATTCCCTCTTTTAGAACAAGATATTTTGCATTGAACATCTTGTTATTAACTGTTTTTCGGCAAGTATCAAGCCAGTACCCGTTCTTTGCATCACCAACAGCAAATATTATTAAATGGCTAGTTATGTTTTGTTTTTATATTTATAGAGCTCCAATCTGCAAGTGAGTGGTAGAGTTTTAGACGTCGACTCAGAAGATGAAAATAGTCATGAAAGGTCATTGATAAGTTGTTCACTTAGGACTTTGTGTGGACTAACGGTTATGCAGCACCTCTAAGGCCATGGTGCGGTCTAGCAGTAACTAGGAAGAAAATGAACAGTGTCCACTAGTGTTTTCTCAACTACATTTCAAGGGCTATAAATGAGTATTCTGAAGATTAAGAGCTCAGTGAATATATAAGATTGTGAAATAGTTGTATTGCATCTTTGGTATTACAAATCTCTTGGTCAGAGTAAAGGTTTTTTAAAAGTTATGCTGTACAGAAACCTCTTTAACCTTGTTTTACCTAGAATTTGGCTCACTCGTTTGTCTTTTGAACCCTTTTTGTAAGGCACGTTGACAGACTGGGAAATGCCTGTGTACGCTAAGACTCCGTGGGCCACATCAGAGCCTTTGAACTGGTCATGTGACTGAAGGTTGTTACTGAAATCTATCACGTAGCGTTTTGCTTATCATTGCAATTTACATCAGACTCCAAAGGTGGAGGATTGAAAGACTTGCCTTTATCCTTTCTGTGCCTAACATTTTTTAGCACTGCCCTTTGCAGCACCTAGAAGCTGTAGTCTATTAGGTGAGTGAGGAGTCCTGCGCTGGGTGGATGGATGTGTGTTTACAAAGGACAGTAAGACTCGATACATGCCTTTGAGTTTATGTGTGCAGCTCCTGGTTTGCGAAGATGCTCCTGCTTAACCTAGTCAGTTCTGTTTTCAGTAGAGCTTGATCAGTTTTTAGTCCAGCTACCTCTCTAACCGTTGCATTGGCCCAGAATTCGAGCGATTGTCGTGGCTGTTGGGAAATAGGACAAAGCTAATCAGCCTTGATGAGGGTTTGGTACTCTGCACAGTTGTTCTGCCTTAGCCGGAATCCCATCCTTAAATATCTGGTTTACTGGAGTGGCTAATGCCCCAAGTTGCTTTATTAACAACAGTCAAGCATTTACATCTGTCCTAAGATTTAAAAAATATTTGTTTAAAAAGATTAGGAAAAGCTTGCAGTGGCTAAAGCCCTACTTTAAGATTGTAATGCTAGCTAAGTGTGGCCTTGCCCTGACCAAAAATTGTAACTAAGAAGCATTTAAAAACAGACTGAAAGCTCAGGTATGTAGTCAAGCTGACATACGGGTATGATGTCATAAAGCTCCGTGCTTCATGCTTATAAAGATTTTCCTGGAGTTTATGGTTAAAACCGCAGCAATATTTGCAAGTCTAGTGTGATTTCTATTTCTGCCTTTTTGCCGCATGCCTTTGTAATGTGTCACCCCATTTCTGACTGATGCACACCAAGTTAACAGTTTTCTCCAGGAGTCCTTGCTGAGTTACATTGCATGAGGTTATGATTAAGTGTGATCATTTTTGTTTCTTTAGCCTGTGTTCCTGTGGTAATCTCAATTAAGTCTGGGTTATCCTGATTTTATTCAACCTCTGTGGGTATCTGGCTTAGTTGATTTGCCTGTATTAAACATATCTAAATGGATCCCATTCCTGGATCTTATTGATGTTATTAATCATGCCTTTGTTTCTCCATTAAATGCTAAATAATCTGTAACCTCATTATTACATGTGTCCCTAACCTGAAAATATTGTGAATCCGACCCAGGGGTTTTATTTATTTTTTATTTTATTATTTTTTAAAATATTTATTTGAGAGAGAGTGAGCAAGAGAGCACGAGCAGGGGGAGGAGCAGAAGGAGAGGAGCAGAGGGAGAGGGAGAAGCAGACTCCCCCGCTGAGTAGGGAGTCCGATGTGGGGCTCGATCTCAGGACCCCGGGATCATGACCTGAGCCAAAGGCAGGTGCTTAACTGACTGAGCCACTGAGGTGCCCCAGGGCTTTTGTTTAATAGATGGATTTTTAAAAAACGCAACATGATCCTTTGATCATGTCAACATCCTGCTTAATCTCCTACAATGACTACTAGTAGTTTTTGGAATGACATTTAAACTCCTTAGCATGGCATGCAGAATTTTTAATGATACAGTCTTTGTTTTCCTAATCTTTTCATCACTTAAATAACACAAATTTGAAACAATGTCAAACTTACAGAAAAATTGCAGGCGCAGTACAGCTCTTCCCTCTGAATCATTTGAGAGTAAATTGCCTATTGATTTCCTATCCTCCCTAAGTACATTCATGTGTATTTTCTGTATTTTTTTTTGCATAACCATGGTGCAACTATTAAAATCAAGAAATTGACATTGACGTGTTACTATCATCTAATCTTTAGACCACATTTAAGTTTTGTTGTGCTGATATTATTTTTATAGAAAAAGTTGAGAATCACATGTTGCATTTGGATGTCATGCCTTTTAGTATTCATTCAGTCTGGACTAGGTCTTCAGATTTTCCTAAACTTTCATGACTGAGACTTTTGAAGATTATTGGCCGGTTACTTTGCAGCATTTGTAGTAAACCCTAAATTTGGGCTTGTTTCCTCTTGATGATACGTCTTTGGCAAGAATATCCCAGAAGTGATCCCATGCAGCCCTTTTATGTGGACATCCTTTTCAGGTAGTTTAGCCTTCAGCACCCTCCTCGGGTCCACCGTGGTTTCTGTCCCCACCCGTGCCTATTTTGATCTTCCCCCACCTAATGGCGTGTGTGCGCGTGCATGTACGTGTGTATAATTTTCTTTGTATTTATTTCCCATTCTTACCTTTAAAAATTTTATCTTTACTTGGGGCGCCTGGGTGGCACGGCGGTTGAGCGTCTGCCTTCGGCTCAGGGCGTGATCCCAGCGTTACGGGATCGAGCCCCACATCAGGCTCCTCCACTGTGGGCCTGCTTCTTCCTCTCCCACTCCCCTGCTGTGTTCCCTCTCTCGCTGGCTGTCTCTATCTGTGTTAAATAAATAAATAAATCTTTAAAAAAAAAATTTTATCTTAAAGATTTTTTGTTTTTCGTCAGAGAGGGAGAGAGAGCGTGCATGAGCAGGTGGAGGGGCAGAGGGAGAAGCAGGCTCCCCACCAAGCAAGGAGCCTGATAAGAGACTTGATCCCAGGACCCTGGGATCATGACCTGAGCTGATGGCAGATTCTTAACCGACAGAGCCACCCAGGTTTCCCTCACCTTTAAAAAATTTACAAAATTCTTGGCAAAATTCATGTATAGTGAAATTTACTCTTTTTGGTGTATATTCTGTGAGTTTTGACAAATGTAGACCTCTAGCACGGCCAAGATGCAAAGTAGTTCCATCACCGCCCCCCATCCCCCGATTCTCTCGTGTTGCCCTTTTGTACCACACTCACATTTTGCTCCAGCTATGATGAAGTGTTGTGTCTTCTACTGATTAAGGTACATCTTTGACTGTTCCATGACTTTTCTCTCATTGGTTGATTCGGAAACTCACCTTCTATAACACCCTCCCCATCCTAGTATACATGATACATAGTAGGCGTTTGGTAGTGTTGGTTGAATGAATTATGCCATTATACTTGCTTATAGACAAGGCTGAAAGCAATAGATTTGATCTTAAAGCATTGCATAAAAATTATATTTTTGTATGTCAGGGACTTCTTTTCTCACTGATTTATGTTTTATTTCAGAAGTGATTTCTTATAAGTAGTGGTTTATAATCCCCTCCCTTAGCAGTTGACAGTCTGTAAACAAGTATCTCATGGGGTGAAGATAAGGAGAAGAGGGTGCTGCTTATCTTAAGGAATAAGATAAAATCAGATTTTTAACTTTTCAAGGTAAAATTTTCTTACGTTAAGGTTGTGTTTAATCTTATCTGCACAGTGTCTACTAAAAACTTTATGGTCTGGAGATTATGAGTTGAACACACAAATATAATTTCATTCTCTTCTACAGTCTCCTAAAACTATAGTGAAGGAATTTCTTAAAAAGTCAGAAACCTTCAGAGATGAGAAAAACAGGAGAGGTACTGTAGCAGTGAAGTGACGGAAGCTGAAAAGTGGGCAGATGAGCGATAACTGACTTAGCAGATCTGAGAAAATTGAATCCTCAGGAAGAGTAAAAGCTGAGGATTTACCCAGTTTACTCAGCAGAAATCCTCAAAAGTCTTAGAAATTGATATCTTCAAGAACCTCTGAAAGTTGAGGTGTGGGTGGGATTAAAATAAGGAGGAGTGATTGAAACTTTTACAACCAATAGGGACTCTCAGGCCCTTCCCTACTCCGTGCCGCTGGGCTACAGTAGACTTTTCTCCCCAAAGTTGAGTGGTTATTCTCAGTACGATAGAGGTTCTCTGGGTTGAGTGATATTAGATATAGTTTAGGGTAGGCATTTCATACTGAAAATGAGATTAAATACATGCTTATTTACTTTTACTTGGCTCCCAGAATGCTGGCAACAGTCCTCTATCACAAAGACAGATTAGAAAGAATGCCTGGGTGGCTCAGTAGGTTAAGTGTCCGACTCTTAATTTCACCTGAGGTCTTGATCTCAGAGTCGTGAGTTCAAGCTCTGCGTTGGGCTCCATGCTGGGCGTGGAACCTACTTAAAAAAAAAAAAAAAGCCAAAAAGATTAGAAAAGTCTTCTCAGACATCAGGGATCCTTCAGTAGAGGACTGAGGCAGTCACACTACACTGAAGGTCATTGTTCAGTGGGCTTCACCCAGGGGTTCAGAGCTTCATATCCTCTTTTCATTTTCTCATACTATATATGGGATGAATAGAAAAACATGAATAGGAAACCAAAGATTGCCAGATATCCAGGGAGAAACCCTCTACTGCCCAAGGCATAGCTCCATACAAGCAAACAGACAAACAAGCAAAAAAGCAAGTTACGTGAAACAGACTCTGTAGGGAAAGCATAACTTCAAAAACAAAACTGTGCATATTCTCAGAGATTAGAGAGAATCCTGAAGTAGGATGTCATAAAAGGGAAAAGAAGAGAATGAAAAAATTTCGACATTAAAAATGTGATAGCTCAAATTAAAACCTTAGCACAGAATTGGAAAGTAAAGCAGAAAACGTTTCTCAGAAAATAGAGCAAAAACTACCAAGGGAAAAGAGGAGACAACATTATAGGTCAATTTAGGAGTTCTGAATAATAATCTGAATTATAGGAATTTCAATAGGGGGAGCAGAGGGGAGGAATTCATCAATGAAATAATTCAAGAAAATGTTCTAGAACTGAAGGTTTTGAGTTTCTCTATAGAGGGGCCCCACCCAGCACAGAGGATGGAAATAAATTCACATCAAGATTCACAATCAGTACACTGTGGAATTTTCAGAACTTGGGACAAACAACAGACCCAGAAAGTTTCCAAAGAGGAAGAAAACAAAGGATCAGCACTCAGAAAGGCTTTGGACTTCTCAGCAGCAAAGACTGGAAGCTAAAAGACAATGTTAGTGTTTGAAAAAAATGATTTCCAGACTGGAATTCTATACCCAAATTCTTAGTCAAGTGTGAGAATGGGATAAGGACATGCAAGTTTTTAAAAAATGTGCTTTCTGCAATCAGTGGGCTCCCAATAGCATAAGCAGCCCACCCTCCAGGCTTACCTAGGACCGAGGAGTTGCTCCATATTTGGGACTTGTACGAAAGCCAGGAAGGTCCTAGGCAGACTGATGAGTTGGTCGCCCTAGCCTAAACGAAACAGGAGAATAAACTAAGATGAGGAAATGTAGGCTATAGGAAGAAGGTCCAATACAGGGGAGAGAAGAAGGAATTTCCTAGGATGATGGTGAAGGGAGAATACAGAATGGCAGCTTTGTACCCAACACTGAAGTGAGTCAGTCCAGACAGGAGAGACTTCTGCACTGATGTGAATGGACATGTTGAGAGGAGATTTGGAAGTCTGGAGAGTCTGGAGTTGCTTAGAAAATGAAGCAAACGAGAAAGCAATTATTAAGAAAATAAAAAATTTGTATAGGAAAGAAAAATAATTTACGCAGTTATAGCAATGGAAGCCCTGAATACTAATCTAACCAAAATTATGCTATAACTATATTGGGAGGATGGTATGGGAAGGGAAAGTTTTATTAAAGGAGGGTGATGGTGCCTGTTGGGGCCTGATGTTTTTCTTTTCTTTTTTTTTTTTAAAGGTCTTATTTATTTGAGTGAGAGAGTATGTGCACCAGTGCGTGTATGCAGGGAGAGGGGCATAGTGGGGAGGAGAGGGAGAGAATATCAAGCAGACTCTGTACTGAGTGTGGAGCAATGTTAGGGCTTGATCCCACAACCCTAAGATTCAGACCTGAGCCGAAATGAAGAGTCCGAGACTTAACTGATTGAGCCACCCAGGCGCCCCTGGTGTTTTTCTTAAAGTGACAATTGAATCTGTGTTCATGGATAACTAATAAAAATGGCAACTTAAAAAATAGCTTTAGTTTTTTGCAGAGTTAAAAATTCCCAATTCCCTTACTCTTTCCTCATGATCTTATTTTCAAACTTTTTTCTAAGTCCTGTAACTGAGGAGCTCAAAACTGGATACAGTAGATAGGGGATTTAGAATTCATCGGGATAGTCTTTGAGATGAGCCTTTTTTCTTCTTGGTGATAATTCTCATAGATGGCAATTTGTAAATAGTCTTTGTCTTATCTGGGGAGGGTGGTTTATTCCTGAAAGAGCTGTGTAGGATAAATTCTCTGTATTTACATTAATGACACACAGATCGTTCAAAGGTTACCCAATCACACACATAGTACTTATCGTTTGTGGAACTGGACACAGACCAAAAGAACTCTAACATAGCAGTAAGGACAAAATAAATCATACAAGCGTTACAAATGGTGGATGTAATGATCACTTCTGTCAACTAGTAAGCTACTGGGTACCGTGAGAGGGGCCATCAGATATACAGCTGCAGGGAAGCTCTGTTTTAGCAGCACTTGGCTGCTCTTGAGTCTTCGGAAATCCAAGTTGCTCCTTGTAAATGAAAAAAAAAAAAAAAAAGAAAAAAAAAGCCCCACATTAATGACAGTCCTGTAATGAATTTCACCTGTTCACGGAGAAAATATTTTTGAAATCTAAATAATTGAGCTATCCTTCTCATTTCTGTTTTAGGGCCAAGTTAAGAGAAGTATGTTTCAGGGAGTTGCTGAGACTTAGGCCTAACTGGGAAACTGGTCAGCTTTCTGACTGCTCCCAGGTCAGGTTTTCAGAGGAACTTCATTTTTAATGTGAACATTAGGATGCATGTTGCAAAGCACACCCCCAAACACAATTTATTATCGAATTATTACAGTGGGCTGAACGTTAGTGTCGCTCTCAAATTTGTATGTTAAAATCCTAATCCCCGAAGATGATGATGGTATTAGGAGGTGGGACCTTTAGGAGGTGCTTGAGTCGTGAGGGTGGTACTGTCAGGAATGGGACTAGAACCTTTATGAACGAGGCCCCAGAGAGCTTCCGGGCCCTGCCATCGTATGAGGACACAGTGCAGTGGTGCTAGCTAGCAGCCAGGAAGAGGGCATTTGCTGGAATGCACCCGTGCTGGTGCCTTGATTGTGGACTTTCACCTTTGCAGAACTGTTAAGAAATACATTTCCGTTGTGCATAAGCCAACGGTGGTTTAGCACAGCAGCCCAGAGGACCCAAACAATTACATAATGCTTTTTTTCCCCCTTGCATTAGATATTCTTCTGATTAGCTTGTTGACTACTTCTGTTGGTCAAGGTCATTTTGATTGTTTTCCAGTTGTTGGTCACTTACTTTGTTGGTGATTGTTTAAAAAGTTCTGAGAAAAATAAATAAAAAGTTCTGGGGGTGCCTGGCTGGCTCAGGCAGTAGAGCATGTGACTTTTAATTTTAGGGTTGTGAGTTCGAGTCTCACGTTCATGTTGGGTGTAGAGATTACGTAAAAAAATCTTAAGGGATGCCTGGGTGGCTCAGTTGGTTAAATGTCTGACTCTTGATTTCAGCTCAGGTTATGATCTCAGAGTCGTGGAGCCTGCTTGAGATTCTCCCTCTCCCTCTCTGTCCCCCTGCCCCTGCTTGCGTTTTCTTTGTCTCTCTCTAAAGAAATAAAGTCTCAAAAAAATAATAAAAGTTCTGTATTTACTCTCACATTTTACCTAAAAGGGAAAAAGAAAACATTAAAAATAGTAAAGCCATACATAAGATATTTATATCTTAAAGTGGTGATCATTTTTTAGTTTCTAGATTTAATGCCTTTACTTGAAATGAAAAGAATTTAAAGTAGATACTAAGCAGAATGCTTAGATCACAACATCCATAGTTTAAAATAGTTACTTGGGGTCAGGATGAAGTATTTATGGTAGTCTAGCATATTTTGTTTTCAGTTAGGTATGTCACTGAAAAATACAACTTCAACCATCCCATTTAAAGAGACAAAGAAGTAAAAGGAAATGATGTGATATAACTAGTATTTGCGAATGATAAAGGAATTTTCTCCCCAGCTGTGGTGATACTTCCTTTGCAGCAGTGTCTAACTTACGTGTCAGTTCTAAAATATACGAACATAATTTTTGTGAGGATATGTAGTTTTGCAGTAGGAACTATTTGGATTTTAAACAACTGTAATTGTTAAGTGTTTATTAATGCTAAGATTTTTCAGGTAAAGCAGTTTTAACTTTTTTTCCCCCTGAAATTGTCTGCATGTGGCTCAAATTGTATTTGAGTCTGAACTCCTTGTTTTGAAAACCCAGGAAGCTTTATTAAGAAATACCGAGGAAACGTTGAGTTCAGTTTACTGTCCTTTAACAGAAGGACTTTCACTTTATTTAATTGCTTCAGATGATATATATTTCTTCTGCTTTAATGTCCATTTCTAAAGGTCCCCAGCCTCCAGAATGTGCAGTTATACATGATCGTATAGGATATCCTAGCAGATTAGACGTGGAGTTTTGTAGATGGCCAGTGTATGTTGCTCAGTTTAGACTAATTTTCTTTGAGTGTTTAGGCTATATAGCACCAACATAACATGCCACTAGTCTATACACATATTTAAATGAGCAAAACTAAAAAATGATTTTCTTTAGGTTATTACTACAAAAAATGATAGAAGGGGGGCTCCTATGTGGCTCGGCTGAGCGTCTGACCCTTGGTCTCAGCTCAGGTCTTGATCTCAGGGTCGTGAGTTCAAGCCCTGCTCAGTGTGGAGCCCACTTAAAAAAAAAAAAAAAGATATGAGGTGAGCGAGGGCAATTTTAATGGTTGAATTTCTGGTACTATTGGTCATGATTTAACGTGTTATTTTGTGCGCATGTGTATGTGCTGGATGTAATCTAAATGCTCCCTATTCCCCATGCCTTGGAGATAAGCATGAATTTGGGATTGTGGTATAACTCTGGGGAGTTATAGCAAAAGGAATATAGATCAACTGAAGCAGTTAAATAAAGTGAAAGTCCTGTGAAAGGACAGTAAACTGAACTAACGATGCATTTGGAATTAATTTTTGTATGTGGCATGATGTAGAGGTCTAACATCTTTCTTTTGCGTGTGGAAATGCAGTTATCCTGGTGTAATTTGTTGAATACATTATTGTTTCCCCATTGAATAGATTTAGCATCCTTTTCACATATCAACTGGCCATAGATGTGTGGATTATTTCTGGACTCTCAGTTCTATTCCACGGATCTATGTGTTGATCCTTATGCCAGTACCACATACCCAATTTATAACTGTAGCTTTGTACCAAATTATGAAATTGGAAAGTGTAAGTTCTCTCACTTTGTTCTTCTTTTTGAAAAATTTTTGACTATCCTAAGCTCCTTGCAGTTCTGTGTGATTGGCTTTTTCTTTACTTCGAAAAAGACTGTTGCGGTTTTGATAGAGCTCCCCTTCTTTATTAACAGAACTTGATTGACTGTGTTCTAGCTTCCTTTGGAGTTGGTTGTGGCCACATGACTAGTTCTGGTCAGTTGATGCTAGCAGAAGCGACGTGTGTTATTTATCACAGGTCTGACTGAAAGAAGGGGGCTTCCCCCACTTTATTCCCTTTTGTTGCACAGAACACACTTGATGTCTTCAGAGCTTGGACCATGAGGCTGGGGGCATGAGGGCCATGCTCCAAGGACGGCATAGCCATGAGCCGAAAGCATCCTGGATTCCTGGCAGTTTTGTCAAGCTGCCTTACCCGCCTTGGACTGTTTAGCTTCAGACTTATTTTACTTGAAAAACAAATACATTTTAACTTTGTTTAAGCTATGTTTGAGTTTTCTGTTAGGTAGAGCTAACTTAATCTCAACTGATACACTTTTGCTACTATATTAATTTGTTATGTCTTCTTTGTGTGCAGTATGTGAAGGGAGTGAGAAAGAGAATATGTTGCCAGAATTGCTGGGACTGTGGTTAATGTAAAAATTTTGTACTGTGTATATATCTTTTGTGAATTTCACTGTGAAATCATATTTCCTTAATATGTAATATTAAAATGTTGGCCCATAGTGAGCCTTCAATAGGTATCAGTTATCATAATCACCAATATTGTATAATCTTAACCTCTTTTTCTGTACTGTAGAATTTTCTTTTCTTTTTTTTTATTATGTTCAGTTAGCTACCATATAGTGTACATCATTTGTTTTTGATGTAGAGTTCAACAATTCAATAGTTGCTTGTAACGCCCAATCTATATTGTAGAAGTTTCATAATTACCATTTTCCAAGTCTGCTTAATATTCCACTAAATAGATACACATTTATTGGGCGTTACAATGTTTTTTCAATATTTAAGCTATTTCCAATTTTCTTTAGCTATTATAAATAATGCTGTTATAGACCGATCTATGTTTAAAATGTGATTTAATTACAAACTAGGGCCATTTTTCAAAGCAGATTTTACAATGAAATAGTGACGAAAATGTGAAATAGGTCTTTTTTAAAACTGTCTTCATTGTAATAACTTTGCATATCAATCTGATGGCTAGTGGGGATGCAGATTTCTTCCACAATAAATCATATTAGTCACAGATTGTATGACCTGTTCTGATAGCACATTCATTATAAGTTCTGTGAGCTGGAGGATTCAGCTTGGTTGACTTCCCTTTTTGTGATGATTTTTTGAAATTGTAAACAGTAAGGATTAAAAGGTGATTGAAAGTATACCAGTTTCAAAAAAATATATATACCACAGTCCCTAATTTACAACACATATTACTATTTTAAGTTATATACGTATGTCCTCATTTGATATATTAACTTCCCTACCAGAGCAGGGACTATGTCTATGTTGCTTATCACTTCATCCCCAGTACCTAGCACAAATACTTGGTGTATTGTAGTTACTTAGGTATTTATTTGATAAATGAAAGAATTGGTAAGTACACAATGGAATAAATAGGCAGTAAAATTAAAATTATTTTAAAACAGTCAAATCTCAACATTGAGTCAGTTGTGATAAAAAACTTCTGTAACTCCTACTTTAAAGCAATTTTGTAGAAATCAGGAAAGAAATAGAATTTGACGAAGAGGCTTGCTAATATATATAGCAAAATGTTTAAGTCTATAGGCTTTTGGTTTTGTTTGAATGATAGTGACATCCAAGTAGAATGTTCAGGAGGCAGAAGTATGAATCAGAGGTCAAAGAGTGGTCATTAGTGATAATGGCAGTAATACATCCAAACAGTTATGGAATACTTACTTCATGCTAGACAATTGTATTAGTTGTGGAAGGTAGAAAGAAATATAATAATATTATTAAAATGTTTTTAACTCCCATAATCCTCTTTATAAGTTAAGTTTTAAATTTAGAATTTTATTTTAATATTCAGGAAAATAGTAAGATTCTGACCAAATTATCTTAAAATCTTTTGAATTTTCACTGTATCTTCTAGGAAATAGAAGAGGATTTGAATTCAGTGAATTTTATTGGTGACTCATTTGTTAAAAATATTTTCAAAATACTTGTTTTACTGCCATTCTATCAAGAATAATTGGAATTAAGATAATAATTATGATACCTATCTCACTTTTATGTCCCTTAGGATAAAAATATCCTAAAATATGGAAATGCTTGTTTATCTGTAAAAACAGAGGTTATATTTAGTGATATGTAGTTATCATTTGAAATTTAAAACATCATCTTAGACTTTATCTTTCTTCTTTTAAACAGCGATACTTTCAAAGCTACTTTAACAGGCCTGTTATAAACCTCAGGCCTTTTCGTTTTTTTAAAACTGTCTTTCCTTTAAAATGAACTTGCAGGGAATTTTGTGAACATTTGTACTTCTTAAATTTATGATTCTGTAACAGAAACAAGTCAAATTTCTAATGGTACAAGTCCTGACCTCAGTGGTTGGAGTAAAAAGAAACAATTTAAATGCTAGTACAATAACAAGAGAAAGTTGTTGATTAAGCAACAAAAATGGGAGGGGGTTGATGGTGTGCTTTTGGCTATACATAACCGAAAATCCAGTGCAGACTCGTTTAAATAATAAGGGATATTTTAGCTAAACTGTTGAGAGTAGAGGTAAGGTAAGCTTCTTGGTTTGGTGGCTCAACAGTGTTATCAAATATCCAGGTTCTTATAGTCTCGCTGCTGCCATAGTGTCATCTTCTCTTAACACTAATTTTCTCCAAGCTGTAGGATGGCACCAGAGTGACATCCTTGTTCAGGTGGAAAAGAGGGAGAGAGAGACGTGGCTTCCTTTAGCCTTCTCAAGAGGAGCAAGACTTTACCTTTCCCAGAAACACCAGAAAGTCTCCTCTCCAGTCTTGATAGTCAGAATTAGGTCTCATGTGTGTTCTTGAACTAGTCGTTGCATTGGTGGGATTATTAAGGTATGTGGGCTGTGTGAGGGAAGTGTAAATAATAATAATTGGATTCTATTTAGGAAGAGGGAATGGATTCTGGGTAAATTACAGTCTCCACTACACTTGGGTTTGTAGTTTGCAATTTATTCATAGCATTTTCTTTAGGGATTATTAATGCTACAGTAGAGTTTTATGGTGTTTTTTGCCTTTTCCCTGACCACCTCGAAGTAATGCCTTCTCTAATGTGTGGTTTTGATTTAATGATTCTATGTCAGTGTTATTGTGTGGAAGAGAGAAGTCAGTGTTATTGTGTGGAAGAGAAGGATGCATTATAGATGTCTATAATTAATTTTTAATTTAAAAATTACAGACGATCATTAAAATAGTTTTCTCAGCCATGTCATCTTCTGTTGACTTACCTTCTCTGAATGCCTATAAAATATGTTTATGGTGCTTGTTTGGCAGCCAGTATGCATTATCTTAGATTATTAATTATCCTTTTATATATGTCACCCCAAGGATCATCTCTTACTGTGTCTCTAACACACAAATTCCAGTATGTATTTATTGTTAGTGATGTCTGCAGAAGGACAAGTGGTTAGGAGGGCTGTTTAAAGCTAATTCAATGAATATTTATTGTGTATAATAAATATATGTATAATGGGATGTGGGAATTATGTGTATAATGGAGTATGGGAATTATTATGTGTATAATGGAGTGTGGGAAAATAAAGATGAACAGCATATGGTTCCTGCCCTTAAGGAATTAAGGAGAATGTAAGTGCATTAGAGGAGGCACGAGAGAGATTGCTTTTGATAAGGAGAGTGGGGAATGGAGAAGGGTCAGTCATGGCAGTGACATCGGAGCTGACCCTTAAGAGGTGTTTTGTGAATCAGATAGGAGGAGGGCTTTGTAGATGGCAGAGAGGAACCGGGCAATGAAGAGTACAAGAGAATGGAGATAGGAAAGCTCAAGGCATGTGCTCGGAGCAGAGTGAGGGAATAGTGGGAAATACACTTGGAATGGTGAGTTGGGGCCATTTCAGAAGGCTTATTACATAAGTTGAATTTGACTCTGGACAGTAGAAGGCCATTGAATATATATTTGTTTTTAAAGCAAGGAGGCTTTGAAATATCTTTCTACCAGAACATAAGTAGCCTTAAGATTTGTAGTCTTTTGTTCCAGTAGAATGTTTTTAGAGTATACTCATTAATTCGTTTTAACAGATGTTTATTGCATACCTCTTATATGGTGGGTACCAGTTTCTGGAGATATAACAATGACCAAGACAGGTAGGGTTTCTGCTGTCATGGAGCTTATGTCCTAATTTGGGGTGGGGGGTAGTCAGGAAATAAACATGAAAATAAATAGGATTATTTTAGACATTGATAAAAGCTATAGAGAAAAGAAAAGTATGCCAGCACAGAGTGTTTTGGGTGGTAATTTAGATGGGTTGATCATGGGACAGAGCCCATGTTTTTGGCCCGGGCAACCAGATGAGTAACAGCAGCCTACTATTTATTATTTACAGTGTGCCAGGCACTAAGCAATTTTCGTGGATTATCTTAATCATCACCAACCTTGCAAGCAGGCCTTTCTAAGAATAGCAGCCTTAGGCCTCTGATGCTGCCTCTTTCCAGCACAATATGACATCGTAATTTTGGAGGGCGGGAGAGTGACCATCCTGGGAGAGTGTACTGAGATTGTCAGGAATATTGTGTTCATGTGATATGCGTGGTGATGAATTTAATCAGGATGTTTGTGATTTTTTTTTTTTCTTCTCTCTAGGTGCATCTAGCTGCTGAGGGGCAAGTGGAATTGCAGTTTTAACTAGGGCTTACCAAAGTAATTGGACTTGTGCAAAAATGGGGTTGCTGCTTTTTCACTCCAGTTTGAGACAGAGACAGCGATTTCCCGGATTTGATTCTCAGTTGATAATCTCATGGTATATTCTGAATGATTCTCTCTGTAGTGACAGGACTCACAGAGGATAGAATTTGAACGGGATAACCTGGCTATCCTCAAGAAAAGCAAACCACCAGATCCTGACAGCTTTTCATTGTGATTTTTTTGGGGGGTCCTTCTGCCTGATTTGGTTTTGGGCCAGTTATTTCAGGGCTAGAGGGTGGAAATTTGACTCTTTTACTTCAGGGACAGGTGAATGGAATCAAGAATGCAGATTTTGGTTTGCTTTTTGTGGATATATGTGGTTGTTGAACAGTTATGTGTAAAGTCCTCAAAAGATGTGGTTCTTAAGATGGGGTATACAACCAAGTAACTTGAATGGCTTTTTCAGAAGATGTATGATTTTTAAGTCCTCTCTAGAGATTATGATTCAATTAACTCAGGTTGGAGACCAGGGTATGTGAATTTTAAAAATGCTTCCCTGTTGATTCTAATGTGCGCTTCTGATTAAGAGGACCAATTCCAGGCTAGAGAATGTCAGCTCAATCTTGATAAGTTTTGGATCCTCTATTAATAAACTGTGTAGGCAGTTTGTTTTGCTCCCTGTTTTAGAAAGAAATCAGAAGAATTTTGTTTTGGGCCATGTGTCTGGCTGGGAGGACTGGAGAGGACTGTTTGGACCATGTTTCTTCACCTAGAGTCATATGCCAGAGAATCTTTTTGTTGGCCTGCTAAAACTAAATGGATTTCTAAAGGTTGGGAGAACTTTGATTTCTAACAAGAAACTCACCTAGATGTTGCTCTAAAGTTTAGGTTTGGGGACTTAGTATTTCTTTAGGAATCCTAGATTGAGGAAATTAGTACACTGTCTCCAGTGCTGTTAAGTTCAGGCACTCACTCTCCTGGGTGTGATAATGAGTAGAAGGATTGTTAATTACCTGTTGGACCTCAGATTCAAAGTTTACAGACTTATGTGTGGTTGGCTGGGAAACTGACCAGTATTTGTAACATTTTCTCTGAGATATTCTTAATTTCAAATTAATTATTTGCAAATAAATTTCTAGATTATGACAAGTTCGTAAGTTGTGAACTGGTTGAACTTTAGTATTTCATTTTAAGAGAATAAAATGCAGAAAAGTAAATCAATAATTTTTGTAGGAAATAAAAATCCTTATAATATTTTTAGTTACAAAATATTAAGATGCATTATTAAGTACCCATCAAACCGCACCATCATAGGTGATGTGGCAAACGGAGGCATTAATTTCTATACATTAATTTCCTATTATAGAAGAAAGAAATAGTATATGGATTGTTCATTAGTTACGTAAAGCAATGTAATAAAGCATTTTGAAAGTAAATAGCACAAACTGGTAGCACAAACATTTTCATCACAAATAGAATCTTCCTAGTTGGTTCTTCCATGCATTTTCTAGTATTTTTTTTAATGTAGACAGAGTGGTAAATGAGTAAGACAAAATTTGTATAAGCTATTAGTAGATATTGTAAAGTGTTTTCACAATGATGTATGAAACATTATGGTGGGTTAAATACTTTTTGCTCACATTTATAGGTCTCGTTTATGTGTATATAAAAACTGTCTATATCATTTAACAGATTTACAACTGGTTGCTTGTAAAAAAAAAAAGTAATGGGACCAATTCATATGCATCTTGTCAGGACATTGCTGTTGCATTAATATGTGGATCATGCTTCTTAGAGCACTCACATTCTGCCACTAAAATAGAATAACGGAAATTTTTCTTTAATTTGCAGGAAAGATTAAGTCAGTGGGTAGGATTTTTAAAAGTTTTTCCTCTTGTGACTTTAAAAATAGATATTTATTTTTAAAAGTTGCAGTAAAAGAATATGTAACAGAATTTACCTTTGTAGTCGTGTTTAAGTGTACAGTTCAGGGTCATCAAGTTCATCAAGTCACCTCTACCGTCCGTTCCCAGAGCCTTTTCCGTCTTCCCAAACTCCAGCTGTTCCCATAAAAATAACTCCCCAATATTCCCTCCCCCTGGCAACCACCATTCTACTTTCTGTCTATGAATTTCACTCTTCTAAATCCCTCCTAGGAGTGGACTCATACTATGTGTCCTTTTTTGACTGGCTTAGTTCATTGGCTCTGCACTTGAATTAATGTGAAAACCATTAGCAAAAAGTGAGGTAGAGCCCTGCCTGTCTGCTGTTCGCATTTTACCTGCTCTTAAGCGAACAGTATTACTATTTCAAATACATTTTTTTTACCATTGATTATTTGTATTTTAAAAGTAACTATAATAAACAAAATGTTTGATAATTGCAGATAGTAACAGAGAACCCATTGCTGCTGCAGGATTGTATTTGAGAAATTCTATTGCCTTTTCTACTTAGCTCCTGTCAAAATTTTCATATCACGCGTGTGTAGTAATAGGTATGTAAACACTGAAAGTGATTCTCTTGGTTTCTATACAGATATTTTAGGGTGTTATGTAAACAGCTGTTTAGTTTTAGTCTAAACTCATAAGAAGTATGGCATAGGAGCCATAAAAATAGTAATTTTCAGAAAATCACTGTTCTCACCCTAAGGATATTAATATCGCATTCCTAGGCAATATTTACTCTTTCACTTTTAACTATTCTTTTCCTTTCAGTCATTAGAACTCTTTCTGACTGCTCTGGTTTTATCCAGAACCAGGTGGGTTTTCTCACTCTCCTTTTTATATTAAGGCTCATGTCTTGCCCAGGGTGATTTTTAAGTTCAAGGCAGGACCAGAGCAGAAATTCAGGTCTCCTGAGGCTCTGGGCAGTATTCTGTCCCACTCTTCTTCCCTGCCACAGGCTTTGTTCTCAAACTCTTAGTTGTTTGAGTTGCAGAATTTGCAAAAGCTCTAAATCTGGGTGGTGGGTGGAGATGCTGAGAGAATTGTTGGCTGGTGCCCAGGGCAGGGCCTCCGGGTCCCACTACCCCTGGCTCAGTGCAGGCACGGCGTATTTGCCACGGGAGACTCAGCGGCTGGAGGTGGGCAAGCCTGTGTGCTCTGGGCTGCTTCTCAGGGGCTCACGTCTACTGGGCCTTATGATCCAGCTCTTCCTCAGAATCACAAATGCTGGGACCAGGCTTGTGGCCCTTGGCTGGCTGACTGCCTCTGCCTCTGTCCCACAGTTGTGGAGGACCCAATCATGCCTGGGGTGGGAAGTAGGGACACAAGGGAAGCTGAGGGTCCAGGGCTCTGAACCTACCTACCCCTACCTGGTTCTGGGGTTCTAAGGACTTTTAAGAAATTGAGGAGGAGGGAAGATGGTGGAAGAGTAGGGGACCCTTGTTTCATCTGGTCCCTTGAAATCAGCTAGACATCTATCAGATCGTTTTGAACACCTGTGAAATCAACCTAAGATCTAAGAAAAGAATTGCTGCAATCCTACAAATAGAAAAGTGACCACTTTTTGCAAGGACTTAAAAAAAATATTAAAAAAAATTTTTTTTAAACTGCAGCATTAAAGGGGTTTTGATAGGACCCTAGATTGACTTTCCTGGTTTGATTTGGCTTAGATTATTCTCCTGTGCTCAGCTTTCTCCACACTCATATGTGCCATACTATTTGAGGGTATGGAGGCCTGGAATTTGGGAGAATTTGGTGAGTGGGCCTACCCAGCTGCTAATGGAGTCTTGGCCCTACCCAGCTGCTAATGGAGTCTTGGCCACAAGGAACAAGTCTGTCCCTGGGGACCTCACAGGCAGTTCTGCCCGGAGAGACAGCTCTGACATCCTGAATCACACTGTGCCAGGCTCCCTGGCTGGCAAGCTCACCTTAGTGTGAGGAGAAGAGGGAGAAGGCTAAGGAAATGTTCTCCATTTCCAGCCAAGACAGTCGCTTCTCGCAAACTGTAGATGATCGCCGTTAGAAAACAAATTCTCCAGGATGGAGTCCGTTTGTAGGGTATCATCATTCACTTACATCCAAGAATTAGTATCAGATTAACATTTTTTGTTAAAAGTTATCAGTTTCACTTTTTAAAGATGTCTACTGACATCTTGAAGTTCAGGATTCTGGTAATCTAGTGCAGTGGTCTTCTAATGAGGAATCAGTACACATGGTACATGAAGACTTCCCAAGGGGTATGTGGGTACATGCAGTTCCAAATCCTCAGCTTCCCTAAGCATTCTCTTCTGAAATCCGTCTGTCTGAGAACACTGTGGTCTGCTGATTTTCTGTTTCCACTCCCATTTCACAAATGCCCATCTCCCATAAACTAAAGGCATACTCCTTAACTGTCTTGAATCTTGCTTTGGTGCATTGCTTTGGATTGTGAAAATCTCCTGGGTGCAAAACAAAAGAGACTGAGAATGCATGGCTCCTGAGGGAGAGCAAAACAAAAAGAGCTTCTATAAAAAGTGTCGAAGCAGGTGTTTTATTTCACTAGTTTATAAACTAGTGGCAAAGTTCTGTTGTCCATCATCTTTCTCAAAACTCTGAAACAATATGGTTAATACTGGGCTGTGTAATGACACATTCCTTTGAAGTAAAAATTAGAGTCCTACTACTTTTTCTAACAGAAAACGAGTCTTATTTTTGCTGATTGGTTTGACAGTGAGAACTGACTTTGCCAGGTAGATTATACGGTGGACATTTCCCATAAATTTTTCATAAATTTCAGGTTTTGTTGGAATACTCTTTAAAGCACAGATGCAATATGAAATATATTGGAAATTACATCATTTACAACCATTAAATCTATAATTAAATATTTGAGCTGTGATTTAAAACTGTCAAGGGAATACACTGTTTTTCAGAACCTTTGTAGAGACAGTATACGAGCAAAAATATTTCGTGACCGCTTCGAGAGTGTCGTAGGAAAAGGCTGGGTTTTAGAGTCAATCTGAGTGGCCCGGCTTTGAATCTTGTCCCTGGGAATATGGGCTTCAGAAGTTGACTTAAAACCCATTTAAGGATTTTATCTGGTATATTTATTTCTAGCTTTCTCTAAGAGGTTTAAAGCTTTTTTTGTTATTTTAATATATGACAAATTTAATCTTGTTTAATATAATTGTATTGAATTTTATCTTTTTTGCATTCATAGAGATAATTGTATGATTTTTTTTTATCTTTCATTAATGTCGTGATTAACACTGACGTTTGGATATTGAGTCAATCTTGCATTCCTGGATTAAACCCAACTTAGTTTTGATGTATAATATATATTTCTGGATCTGATTTACTAGTGCTTTGATTATAATCTTTTGCATTGTGTACATGAGGGAGATTAGCCTATAGTTTTCTTTTCCTATAATGTGTGTAAGGTTTTGGTATCAAGATTATGCTGGCCTTATAAAACAAGTTGAAAAGTATTCCCTCATGTAATGCTGGTGTCATTTCTACTTTAGGTATTTGAAAATTTGGCAAAATTCAATGATCTGTTACATCGGGAGTTTTAGTAGGGATTCAATTTCTTTATTAAATATAGAATTATTAAAGTTTTCTATTCTTGTGAGAAATTGAGTTTTCCTAGGAATTTGCGCATTTAATCTTGGTTTTAAAATTTCTTGGATAAATTTGCTCAAAATAATGATTTTCAGTTTAATCTCTTAAGACCAGTAATTGTATACAATTTTTTTCATTTCTAATATTGCTTATTTAAGTCTTCTCTCTTTTTGATCTCTTTTTAGAGGTGTGTCGATCTTGAGAAAGAACCAATATTTTGTAATGTTGGTTTTATCTGCTTTCTGTTTTATTAATATCTACTCTCATCTATATTATTTTCTTTCATTTACTTTTATTCTTGTTTCCATCTTCTAAAGTTCTGTGATTAACTCATTAATTCTTATCGTTCTTCTTTTCTAATAAGAGTTTTAAGGCTTTTTAAAGGCTTTAGATTTCTTTTTAACCACTATGGTTACATCCTACCTGTTTTGTATGTTTTCTTTTCATTATTGTTCCCTTTTAAATGCTTTCTAATTTTCTATTTCTATTTTCTTCTTTATATTGTGAGTTGTTTAGGGGTATGTTTTAATTTCCAAATGCTTTTTAAAACAAGTCATTATTTAAAAAAATTTCTAACCTATTTGTATGATGGCCCAGTGTTTATTCAATATATATAAAATTTCCATATGTTTTTCAAAATGTTTCTTCTGCACAGACCCAGCTTGTTATTTAGATTGTTCAGATTTTTGTCTGCCTCACCTATTAATTACTGAGAATGTATATTAGTTACCTATCTTGATTGTGTATTTGCCAGTTTTTCCATGTAACTCTATCAGTTTTTGCCCATTATATACATTGAGGCTAGATTAATTAAGTACATAAAGTGTGGAATTATATTTTCCTGATGAAGTGCACCTTTTTTTTTTTTTTTTTGAAGATTTTATTTATTTATTTGACAGAGAGAGAGATAGCCCGCGAGAGAGGGAACACAAGCAGGGGAAGTGGGAGAGGAAGAAGCAGGCTCCCAGTGGAGGAGCCCGATGTGGGGCTCAATCCCAGGACTCAGGGATCACGCCCTCAGCCGAAGGCAGATGCTTAACGACTGAGCCACCCAGGTGCCCCTGAATTGCACCTTTTATGCAGTGACAGTCATTATTTCTAGTGAGGGTTTTGCCATAACTGAATTTTCCCCTTAGTGTGAGATCTTTTTGTATTTTTTTTTTAAAGATTTTATTTATTTATTTGACAGAGATAGAGACAGCCTGGGAGAGAGGGAACACAAGCAGGGGGAGTGGGAGAGGAAGAAGCAGGCTTATAGCGGAGGAGCCTGATGTGGGGCTCGATCCCATAACGCCGGGATCACGCCCTGAGCCGAAGGCAGACGTTTAACCGCTGTGCCACCCAGGCGCCCCTCTTTTTGTATTTTTAACTGTAGTATGTAGGCCATTTACATTTATTGTAAATACAGATTTGTTTGGATTTATTTCTACCATGTTTTCTTTCCTCTGTTTAAAATAAAACTTTAAAAATATTTGTTTTTCCATATGTTCTCACTATCTTTTGGATTAATTCAGTATATTTTCCTGAATCATTTTTCCGCTCTACTTGTTTGGATGACATACACTCCATTTCTCTTCCTTCAGAGGTTACCCAGTTGAAACTTATGCGTGTAAGTTATCAAGGTGTAAAGTGAATCATAGTCTTTTATGCTTCTCTTAAGGATCCTCTCCTGTGACTCCTAGTCTCTATTTCTTATAAAGTCAGACTCTGATTGGGATAGCTTGGATCAGGTGTCTCCTTCTGAATCATAGCTATTGTAAGGTGTAGGGGAGAGGGAGAATTTTAGAGCTATGGTCCCTGGGTTCCTCTCTCTTACCTCCTTCACACCTCCTTCCACTTTCTTGTATCATACATTATTGACTTTTATCACCATTTTCAGGAGGTATCTACTATAGACTTGTACCAAACCCAAATGTATATAATTCCATAAGCTTTCAGCAAGACTTCTTACAAATTCAGAGTGTGGGAGGTCTTTTCCTCTGTACCCTCCTTCTCCTTATTCTTCCTTTCTTTCCCCCTTCCCCTCTATGTCACCTCCCCCTTCTGTTTTATATATGTGAATATTTGAAATCAAAGCAAGTCCCCCCACCCTAACTGGTCATGTCTCCATGACTATGCTGTTTCAAAAGCCTTGGGTTGTTTATGTCTCTTTCCATGTACTTTCCCTTCTCTTCCATTAGAATTGAATTGGTTGAGAATTCCTAGGAAACGGAAACAGAAAGGGTCACCAGTGTTCCACAGTTAGAATGGACTATGCCCTAACAGTCAATGAAGGTTCAGGACCACGGACAGATGTATATGAGCCACCTGTCTGTCTCACACCCAAATGTTTTAGCAGGGTTAGACATTCTTTGGAAGTACCACTGCTCGTCATCTTTTCATTTCAAGTTGAACTCTTTCCCATTTTTATCAGTCATCTTCTAGCCAGGTCTTGCCTTTTTAAAGTTTTCCTCTCATCTGGCTATAAAATACTTACCACTGGGGCGCCTGGGTGGCACAGCGGTTAAACGTCTGCCTTCGGCTCAGGGCGTGATCCCAGCATTGTGGGATTGAGCCCCACATCAGGCTCCTCCGCTATGAGCCTGCTTCTTCCTCTCCCACTCCCCCTGCTTGTGTTCCCTCTCTCGCTGGCTGTCTCTATCTCTGTCAAATAAATAAATAAAATCTTTAAAAAAAAATACTTACCACTATCTTTGAATTAGTAAATAATTTAGTATCTATGAAGGAATGAGAATTAAGTCAAGAAATCCAAAGTTTACACAGCTATTCAGTTATAGTCCGGTTTGGAATGCAGGTCTTTCTGAATGTGAAGATGGAGCTCTAAATTACTTGGTATACTTGATTTAAGGCTTTTTGAAATGTGTATTTTAAATCAATTTATAGTTATTTTTAAAAATTACCTACCCGTTTGCCCAGTTTTCTGTTACAATGCTCTCTATTCTTTTTCTTACTGCATTGCAAGAGCTCTTTGAATTTTAAGGATGGCAGCCCTTTAACAATCAGAGTTTATAGATATTTTCCCAATTTGTAATTAACCTTTCTCTTAAAGAGTATTTGCAGAGGTATATGATTAATGAAGATGTTATGTTGTTGAATGAGACTCCAAGTCTCAACCTTATAGTATATGTTCTGCTGAAGTGAGCACAGTCTCTACCTTTTAGAATTGATCAAATCAGTTATACTAATATATTCGCTAATCTCACTGATTTATAAGAGGCTGAGTAGATGAACTAGAATGCTGGTTTAGCAATTTACAGTAAAGACTATATCAAACATGAGTCATCTGTGTCAGCCCCACCAGTGCTTTTTTTCCCCCCCTGTGGAAAAATTTTATCAGAAGTTTGCTTAAACAATGGAATTGGAATAAAGATAGTTACTTTAATGGGTTTAAGTTCTGATAGTCCATGATAGGAATGACATGACAAGTAGATTAATATTTTGTTCATTTGTCAGCACCCTGCCTACTGTGGAAAGAAAAAAATCAATTCAGCCTATACCTAGGTTTCTCACAAGTATTCTCTCTTGATCAGTGTCTTCCTCCTGGAAACATTTTTTCTTTAGCAATATGAGTATTTTACCATCAGATCTTGCTCTGAATTAGGAGCAAGTGTTTTTAAAAATTTACATGTTGTATATGAGCACGTTTATTTAAACTGTTCAAATAATACAGAAGTATGATTAATTTATTGAGCCTTTGTATATGTCAGCTATCCTGCTAAGTATTTAATTTTCTTAATTATAAAACAGCCTGTTGAGGGACTCAGATACTTGTACACCAATGTTCATAGCAGCATTATTCACGAAACCTAAAAAGTGGAAACAACCCAAATGTCCATTAACTGATGAATGGATAAAAAGAATATTTTGTATGTGTATATTTTGGAAATAGCAGTGATGGTTGCACAACGCTGTGAATGTAGTTAGTGTTGCTGATACACTCTCATAAGTGGCATATTTTGTTATATATTTGCCACAAAGTAAAAGTGAAAAAACAACTCATTGACTTAGGTTCTGTTATCTCCATTTTGCAAGTGAAGTTCAGAAAAGATAAATAACTAGTACGAGATCATATACCTAATAAAGTGACCAACCCTAGCCTTTAACCTGGGTCCGTTTGACCTCAGATTCCATATTTTTAATCAATAATTTTAATCAGTAATTCTCTGCTTTCAGTAATAAAAGTGAAAGTCCTTCTGTCCTAGTCCCTATTTCCATTCTCTTTCACCGAAGTTGTCTCTATTAATAATTTGGCCTGTATCCTTTTAGGCATTTTCCCTGTGCATCTACTTAGGTATATGTGTACATTTACGAATGTGTATATCATTTCCTTTTTTAAATGTAATTGTGATAATTTTCTACATATTGTTCTGTGACTGCTTTTCTCATTTAATATGCCCTAAAGATGTTTCCCTGTTAATTCACATAGTTCTACTGCGGTTTTTTTTTATTGACTGCATAATCTTTATTATATAATTTATGGTATAATTTGACACCATTTCTTGTCTTCGATAGTTTCTGGATTTTTGTTCTAACATACGGTGTTACAGGACTTGTTCGTGTGTCTTTGTGCATTACTCAAGAGTAGGTACACAGAAGTGGGGCAAATGGAATGCACATTCAAAATATTAAAATTTATTGTAATGTTTCCTTCCCCAAAGGTGGATACTATTTTAAACTCCCAATAATGGTATGTGATCATGCCTGTTTTCCAGGAACAGGATATTATTAACCTTTTTTTTTCCTTCCTATCCCATGGTCAATAATTATTACCTTAATATATAAAGCTCTAATTTACTTCCAGGTGTTGGACATTTTTCATATGGTTTTCTTTTTCTTTTAATTACCCATTTGTATCTCCTGCTCATTTTTCTAATACTAGTCTTTTCCTTATTGTGTAAAAACTACATGTTCTTTATATTAATTCTTGTTAAATAAGTATTTGATGCAAATACGTTTTTTCAGTTTTTTAAAATTAACTTTGTTCACGTTAACTTTAACCTTACATAAGACTTAAGTTTTTATGTGACTAAATGTAGCACATTTTTTCTTTTATGGCTTCTGGCCATATGGCTCTCTTTTGCTCAGAAAGTCTTCTGCACTTCAAGATTACAGGAATATGCTCCAGTATTTTTTTCCCAGCAGTACTACAGTTTTTACCAACATTTATTCCTTCAGTGATGGTATTATTTTTTGAGTTGTATGTAGTATGGATTGATTCCCCTCCCCCCCAAGTAGTCTTTCTTTCCTCTACTGATTTGAAATTCCTCTTGAGTTTACACTAAATTTTCAGATAATTATGGACTTATTTCTGCACTTATTTTTGTTTTGTTGGTCCAGGGTTCAGCAGAATATGACACTTTGGACAAATCTGGCTCATGGCCTGTTTTTGTAAATAAGGATTTATTGAAACATAGACTTGCCCATTTGTTTATATATTGTTACTGTTTACTTTCATGATACAAGGGCAGAGTTTTGACAAAGCCTAATATACTTACTCTGGCCTCTACAGAAAATTTGCCAACCTCTCTATTATTCTGTCTCTTTACCACACTCTTTTATTTACTATAGCTTTAAATAATGTTTTGATATCAGATGGGAATAAACCATACCTATCTATTGTCTGTGATTTAAAATATTTTCTTAGTTACTTTGCATTTTGTCTTGCCGCTAAACTTTAGGAACAGCTCTTAACCTTAATCAAATATATTGAGATTTCTTTTTCTTTATTTTTTTTTAAAGATTTTATTTATTTATTTGACAGAGGAGGGAGAGAACGCACAAGTAGGCAGAGCAGCAGGCAGAGGGAGAGGGAGAAGCAGGTTCCCGGCTGAGCAGGGAGTCTGATGCGGGGCTCGATCCCAAGACCTTGGGATCATGACCTGAGCTGAAGGCAGACGCTTAACTGACTGAGCCACCCAGGCACCCGAGGGACTTCTTTTTAATGCATACTTTAAAAAATAAAACTTTTCAAAGAGATTAGATACATTTTAACTCTAATTTTGCAGTATTAAAGTATTTGATAAAGTACTCAGTACTAGCCATGGTGCCTGGCACATGGTAGATGCTCAGTGAATTCGATTTGTATGAATGGTCCAGAATTCTTTGTACTGTATCTTTTGCTTCAGACTGCCTGTTAGCGAAGTGTAGATCTTCATTAACAGATCTCTTATCACCTCTTACCGGATGGCATCTATGTTAATTGCATACATGATGGATGATACAGACCAGGTTGTATGTTTCTTAAAATGATTAAGGGCCAGGAAATATTCCTAAAACATTAAAATACCATTGTAATATTCCATTTTTCCACAGGCCTTTGATAGGTATCTGATTTAAGTTTTGAGAGACTACTTGGTTCCCAAATTAACTTCATTTTGTAGAAATATATATTCTTTGTATCTCTATGAGTAAGTGATTGGAAATGAATTGGAGATCAGTAGGGATATCATTCATGAATTAGTTATGTCATTCAACACTAAATGTGAATTCTTGGCTGAAAGAGCTATGTAAACAAAATCTATTTTCTTAGAGCAAACTTAGTCAAGCTAATGTAGCAGATAAACTTTTCTTTCCTAAATTTGCAGTGGCCATTTTAAGTTTTGCTTCTCTTGTTATGCCTTCCTCAACTACTCCAAGTCCATATTTTCCTGCCCTTTCTGATCCACTAAAGACAGTTTGGCAGAGAGTCTGGGTTTGAATTCCGGTTCCTTCATTTATTTGACTAAGAGCCAGCAAAATTATCAAAAATTAGTCAAAAAGTAGTAAAAACAAAAACCAAAATCTTAGTGAAATTCTCTTCTGTTTTCTTGTTTCTAAAATGAAGCTGATGTTGGCACCTACCCTCCTGAGTTGTTGTGAGGCAAGTTGGAATATGCAAAGCATTTAAACAGAACTTTTTACATAGTAACCTTTTAGTAAGGAGTTACCATTATTTTTTGGGGGGGCTGATTTAAAAAAATATTATTTTGTGCTGGTTTTCAGAAGTTGTTTCCCATATTGTAGTCTGGTGTCTAAGATCCCTTAAGACTAGGGATTATGCCTATGCTTCTCCCCCCCCCACCCCAATTTAAAGCCTCCGTAGAGGAGAGAACAAGGAGGAATATGAAATGCTGAGCTTGTTGAATGGGATGGATCTTAACGTGATGAATACTATTCTGATGACCTAATTTGGGAGAAGCTAGAAAAGTGCTACAAACGTGTATAGTTTCAGTTAATAGATGCAGAGGTAACATTATTGACTAGGGTGGAACTTGACAAAATTTCCATAGAATATTACCTGTCACAGAATAGAATTATATTTCAAATTTGTACTTAATATTTGTAACACTTAAGATGTGCTTATTAGCTGTAAGTTACAGAGACCCCAAGTAACAGCGGCTTAAAGCACAGGGACATTTACTGTTAAATGAGAAGTCTTGAGGCAGGCAACCACAGAGTTGGTTCTCTGGCTCAACCATTTCAGAGTCAGATTCACAGGGCTTTCCGCTCATGGGTGCAGGACAGGCCCTGGAAAAGCACACCATCACTGTAGCATCCTAAGTAGATAGGAAGGGAGTGTTGGGGAAAGGGTTTTCTCTTTATTCTTACTCATCAGGGAGAAAAAATTTCTCAGAAGCCCTCAGGCCCTTTACTTCATTGGTCACAAGCAGGTTGCACACAGAGGCCCAGCCATGCAAAAGGAGAAGGGGTGGCCATGGTTGGCATATATCAACTAGAATTCAGCATCTGGGGTAGAGCATATCTACCTCCCCAAAATCTGGGGTCTGTTAGGAGGAAAGGAAGAATAGTTGTTAGGAGGTAGCTAGACTGTTTACCACAATGCCACATTATTCATTTATTTTACAGTGATTTACAGAGTAACAGATTTTAAAGTAGTAAAGGAAACAGATCTATCCCCTTGAATTCATGAGACTTTTTTTTCCTTGTCATTGTCTTTCTCAGTTATGCTGTTTTTGGGATATTACTTAGGCATTTTCTTGTCCCCTGAATGCTCATCATACATGTTAGAACTTAAAGGACCCTCTTTGGATCATCAGATTTTTAAAATACATGTTTTAAGATCCTTGGAAGAAAGTAGTTCAGCTTAGGAATGTTTTATTCTTGCAACTCCGCATTAGTATTTCTAGTTTCAGAGAAAGGAGAATCTGGGATCCAGAGAGGTAGTAGTACTCTTAAGATCCAGTAGATAAGTGGCACTAAAGATTCTTTTAATAATACCAGCTAATAGCTTTTGGATCCTTATATATTCCGGTACTTTACTTATTACAGATCTTCCTGGACTTATGATGGGGTTACCTCACAGTAAACCCATCATAATTTGAAAATATCCTAAGTTGAAAATGCATTTAATATGTCTGATTTACTGAACATCCTAGCTTAGCCTAGTCCAACTTAAACTTGCTCAGAACACTGACACTAGGCTACAGGTGGGCAAAATCCTCTAACACTAAGCCTATAAAAATGCTATCTGACGTAGCTTATCCAATGCTGTACTGAAAGTGATCAACAGAATGGTGATAGGTGTACCGGTTGTTTGCAGTTGTGATTGCGGGGCTGGCTGGGACCTGTGGCCGCTGCCCAGTATCTCGGGACAGGATCTTGTGCATATCACTAGCCCGGGAAAAGATCCAAATTCAAAATTCCAAGTATGGTTTCTAGTGATTGTATGTTGCTTTCACACCATTGTAAAGTCGAAAATTTAAGGATCTTAAGTTGGGGACCCTCTGTACTTAGCGTGAGTTGTTTATTCCAACCCTGTAGCTGAGGACTCCCCTTTTTACAGTCTGACAGGTGGTAAGGGTCAGTCAGACTCACTCCTCAGAGTTTCGGTGCCAAAGCCTACACTTTTTTTTTTTTTAAAGATTTATTTATTTTAGAGAGAATGAACAAGTTGGGGGAGGGAGAGAAAGAATCTTCAAGTAGACTCTGTGCTGAGCAGGGAGCCCGACACGGGGCTTGATCTAAGGACCCTGAGACCATGACCTGAGACCAAGAGTAAGTCACTTAACCCACTGAGCCTCCCAGGCGCCCCCCAGAACCTACACTTTTAACAACAATTAACCATTCTATTATCATATAAATGAAATTCTTCCTTTAGCCTTTCTGTGTAAGAAAGTGATTTAATGAAAGTTGCTAAAAATCTGTAAAGTAGCTGTTTTGTTACTTGCAGTCACTTGTTATGAAAGTCACATTTATTGTAGGAATGGGAAAGTTTTAGATTAATGTTTAGGTAAGATGTTTTTAAATCTGTGCAACATATTTACATTTTACCCTGTCATTTGAACATCGTATCCTGACCTCCTTATTGTTCTTCCAGTGTGTCATGGGAAGTAGAATTTTTGATGCTGGGTACAGGTTAGAGGACGTTCTCAGGATATCCTGTGGCTTAAAAGGCTAGTTTTTTTTTCCCCCCAACCAGGTGATGTTTTCTTTGATGACATATAATTTGGTTTAAATTTATACTTAATAGTAAATATTGAAATATGTCTATATATGCAATACCCTTTAGAACATGATTTCTTAATCTAAGTTTATGAGATATTTAGTAATCTTTTGTATGGTATTTAAAATTTGAAATATATGTGCTTTTTCTGGGGAGGAGTTCATAGTCTTATACCATATTCTTGAGGAGTTCTAGGATTCACCCCGTAACAGCACATCCTCCCCCATTCCCCATTCCCTCCTCCCGTTTTGGAGTTACTGGTTCAGAGTGTTTTTCTATTTATTTATTTATTTATTTATTTATTTATTTATTTATTTATTTATTTATATTTTTTATTTTTATATTTTTTAAAGATTTTATTTATTTATTCGACAGAGAGAGAGACAGCCAGCGAGAGAGGGAACACAAGCAGGGGGAGTGGGAGAGGAAGAAGCAGGCTCATAGCGGAGGAGCCTGACATGGGGCTTGATCCCATAACGCCAGGATCACGCCCTGAACCGAAGGCAGACGCTTAACCACTGTGCCACCCAGGCGCCCCAGAGTGTTTTTCTTTTTAAATAAGGTTTGAATACTTAAAAACAGGAATAGAGAGGTAAATTGGTGACTTAAATGATCTGATATGTACACGTTATGACAACACAACATTAAATTTCAGTGACTATTCATTTCTTAAAGTTTTATTTGGTTAATTTTCACAATTTGTTTTCCTTATCATTTATATTCTGTCTGTTTAATCATTGTTACCCACATATTTTATGGTGTTTTCAAATTGTACTAGTGTCTTGGGTACTGATCTGGTTGTTTTGATTGCCAACTTTCCATTATAATGGTGGACTATTTCCTCATCGGGTTTAAAGTATTAGATTGTGAGCTCACTTTTGATTGGGGTAGATTTTTCTGGGTTGAGTTCTCTTCCCCCCGAGTGCTTTTGCTCTGCGGTGTAGGGACTAAATTTCGTATTAATTTCTTGGCTAAGGATTCTTTTACCACCTGAGCAGTGTAGATTCAGATTCCAAACTCGTACATGCTCTCCCTTTGCACTACCCCCAGTTCCCACCCTGGGTTGCCTACCTGGTTCAAGATTCAGTATTTTTGTTATTTTCTTATGTGGAGAAAGTCTCCTGGATTCTTCAGTCAGGGTATCAACTCCAGTTCTCTGCCTCCCTTAGGTCACCAGCAATACCTCATGTTTCTTTGTCAGTCTAGTAGGGCCTGTGTCCAGGGCCAGGATTCCCATAAGCTTTTTTTAATTTAAATTCAACTAGTTAACATATAATGTATTATTTGTTTCAGGGGTACAGGTCTGTGATTCATCAGTCTTATATAATACCTAGTGCTCATTATAACACATACCCTCCTCAATGCCCATCACCCAGTTACCCATCCCTCCACCTCTCTCCTCCAGCAACCCTCAGTTTGTTTCTTTCTTTTTTTTTCTTTTTTAAAGATTTTATTTATTCATTCGACAGAGATAGAGACAGCCAGCGAGAGAGGGAACACAGGCAGGGGGAGTGGGAGAGGAAGAAGCAGGCTCATAGTGGAAGAGCCTGATGTGGGGCTCAATCCCATAACGCCGGGATCACGCCCTGAGCCGAAGGCAGACGCTTAACCGCTGTGCCACCCAGGCGTCCCTGTTTCTTATAGTAAAAAATCTCTTATGGTTTGTCTCCCTCTCTGGTTTCATCTTGTTTTATTTTTTCCTTTCTTCCCCGATGATCCTCTGTTTTGTTTCTTAAATTCCACATATCAGTGAGATCATATAATCGTCTTTCTCTGATTGACTTATTTCACTTAGCCTAATACCCTCTAGTTCCGTCCACGTTGTTACAAATGGCAAGATTTCATTTTTTTGATGGCTGAGTAATATTCCATTATCTGTCTGTCTATCTATCTATCTATCTATATACACACATACACACCATCTCTTCTTTATTCATTCATCTGTTGATGGACATCTGGGCTCTTTTCCTAAAGCTTTTTTGCAGCATTAATTCCTGTGTTTAAAATTTTGATTGGACTTCTCTCTGTAGTTCTGGCTCTTAGGATTTCCCCTCTTTCTTTCTCTTTTCTCTTGAGTTTAAATGTGTATTTAAAATTTCTCATTGTCCTCTATTTTATTCAGCATTTCTGTGTTTTAGGTGTTCTTTGGGTGTGTGTGTGAATCTGTTACTTTTGCTTATTACTAAGTTGCCAAAACCATACAGACTACTTACAAATTTCTTTCAATAATAGCTCAATTATTAAAAATTTAAAAACCACTCTGTCAAAGATACCATTTTAGGTACTTAAAAGTGAGTAAGATGCAGTTTTACACCTGCTCTCAAGTATCTGTAGTTGCCAAAAATCACAGAAACAAACCACTTGTAACTTTTTCTTTGTATATTACAAGGGGCTCGTGTATAATCACATTCTCTTTAAAAAATATTTAACTATGTATTAAAGTACCCAGTATGTTTTATTTGAGAATGTAGACCCAGAACTTGCTACAAGTGGTAAAAGCTTTAATGTGGCTCCGGAAGCTACTGTTGTCATTGTGTCCTCATACTTCCCGTCTGGCTCACCCTTGTGCATGGATGGTTGCCTCTTCCTGCCCTAGCGTGGGTCCTGCTTCTCCTGTTCCTTCACTGCACATGACCAGCCGCGCCCACAGTGGAAGGACGTGCCATGGAAAGGATAAGGGGGAGGAAGATGGAGAAGTTTGAGAGGAAAGAGAGGAAGCAAGGATCACGGGTGAGGGGAAGGTTAAAATCTCTTGTTTCAGTACTCCCTGTTCTCTTCCAGGCCTCTCTGTGCCTTTGGGCTCTCCCTTTATCCTCCAGCTGCTCCCTGGTACCTCCCCTTCTCCACTTCCTTTTTCTGTTGGAACCTCGAGCTTGGTTCCTTTCTCAGTGCATGGTAGCTGTCACCAGTGGCTTGTAGCCAGCAGCCTGTGTTCCTATTCTCAGGCCTGGATAGCAGCTGTGAGGAGGAGGGAGGCTGGAGGCTGGATTGAAGGAGACTCCATGTTTAGATCTCAGGCTACATTCAGCAGCGAAGAGGGTATGCCTTGCATGGTGTACCTGACATTTCATATTGGAAATTTGAATTCTTTTTCTTTTAGAATAATTTATTCATTTAACCATTTACTCAGTAGTGTAGTGAACTAGGTAGTATGCTGGGGGCTCAGATGGAAATATGCTTTTATCTTTGCTGTTTCAAAGAGATCTTTTTTTTTTTTTTTTAACGTAGAATTATTTTGTGTTTGAGTCTCTTATTTTTTGCATCTATGTTTATTTCCAAATTTTGGGAAGAAAGAGGCAGCACAGAATACTAGAAAGGCTTTGGAGCCTGACCCATCAGAGTTTGAATCCTGTTCGTGTCCCCGATTAGCAGTGTGATCTTCAGCAATTTATTTTACCTTTCTGAGTCTGTGTTGTTGTTTTTTTTCCTGGAAAATGGGAATAATAATACTTATTCTGAATGATGATGAGAGTGAGAGAGAATGTAGGACAAGTCCTTAGCATGGTCTTTGACTTAGACAGCTTTCAATGAAATGGTCCCTGC
Source organism: Ursus americanus (assembly GCF_024610735.1). NCBI lineage: Eukaryota > Metazoa > Chordata > Mammalia > Carnivora > Ursidae > Ursus > Ursus americanus. The sequence continues at coordinate 101,195,023 of NC_142128.1, read as the reverse complement.
TAAGATCTCACAAAGTTTGTCTTTAGTACTAAGTCATTTTGTTGCCCAGAAGCACTTTAAAAAATGAGGTATACTCAGACAACAATGAAAGGATGATTGATTTATTTATTTTTAAAGATTTTATTTATTTATTTGACAGAGATAGAGACAGCCAGTGAGAGAGGCAACACAAGCAGGGGGAGTGGGAGAGGAAGAAGCAGGCTCCCAGCAGAGGAGCCTGATGTGGGGCTCGATCCCAGAACGCCGGGATCATGCCCTGAGCCGAAGGCAGACGCTTAACGACTGAGCCACCCAGGCACCCCAACAATGAAAGGATTTAAAAGAAAAATCATATTCTTGAAATTGGGACAGGTTTTCAGAATTTACATAAAACAATTACTTCCATGTTGGTGTGTCCTTCTCTGAGGTACGATGACTTACTAGTTAAGTCACATATTACTTCACAGGCCTGACAATAAATATGGGTTCATAACATTTACCATAGGAAATTTTATGATAAATAGGTATTAGTTTGGATGCTACCTCTGAGTAGCTGTGAGTGAAAACAGGTTATTTACCATAACATGCAGGGGTGTTGCAGGAATTCAAGTCAGGAATACAAGCAAATGTCCAGGAATCCCCTGGAACCTGGAATAAGAGAGAGCTGGCAGAACTCCTGTCATTTGTGTATGAGCTTCGCTGTTCTCTTTCTATTTCTTTGCTTTTAGCCTCATGGTGGAATGCTTGCCCCAGTGCCTGCTGAGTGTCTCTGCTGCTACTTACAGCCATCTGCAGAGATTAACTCTTTCTGAGTGCAGTTTTAAAGGATTTGTTGTACAGCTTTGGTCAGTTTTCCACGCCGCTTCTCATAACTGAGGCTTCTTGATGGACACTTGACCTGAGAATCAGGGAAGGATTTTCAGAGACAGGGAGGGAGGTGGCATGGCAGATATCTCACAAAGAATGTGCCACAAGTGAAAGCCCTGAACTGTACAGCATTAAAGAAAGTCAAGGTATTGTTATCATTTGACGGCGTAGTACTTTGTGAAATGTCACTGTGAACGTAGCATCTCCTCAGTAGAGACGTGTCTGCTGTCTAGAAGTACAACGGATGAATTATATGGCCTTGACTTTTGTCAGAGGCAATAATACAGTTATTAAATCTTTTTCAGAAAAGCTATTGTAATGAATATGAAGGGTTTTTTTGCAATTTGTCTTAAATATCCAAAATTATTTTAATCACACTCAGTGCCTGAGATGGCCTTGTGGTGGATAGAATTCATGGTTTTTTTCTGTCTTATTTTTCTTAAATATTGCTAATGAAATTTTGGCAGTAAGTTGGATGTATAAGCAATTTTTTCAAATGCAGTATGGAAATAAGAAATATTCAAGTAATTGAAATGTGAATCATCTGGTTCTATGTCATAATTTCCTTGAATTTCTGAACTCTGAGCTCCAATGTATTAGAGCATATTTTAAGTTGTCCCAGACATTGTGAATGGAATACTCACTAATACAGGTTAATTGTTTTGGTTCCGTTTTCTTTATACTGAGTATCATAATATGACAAGGTAACTGTATACCCCTCTATAGATACTTAATAGTTCTAGTTCCTTGTTCATTTTTACCACAAATTAGAATAATCAAAGATGTAGTTTGCCTGAGGTTTCAGCTCTCAGCACCCTGTTTCTAGACTTCTGATTTAGCCTTGGGAGAAAGTCACTTATGGCTGAATGATACCTTTGTTTTGTGATCCTGTTATATGGTAGAAATCAAAGCTCCTTTTAAGTATTGGAGATTGGTCTTAACAATTTTTATAGGCTCCCATTTTCAACTCTAATAGGCCTGTCTGTATCAACCCAATTTATCACACTTTTAAAGATTTCTTCCTTAAAAAAAAAAAAAGCTTTATTGAGATATACTTCACATACCATACAATTCACTCATTTGAAGTGTATAATTCAGTGGTTTTGATATATTAATCATGCTAATTTTTTTTTAAGATTTTATTTATTTATTCGACAGAGATAGAGACAGCCAGCGAGAGAGGGAACACAAGCAGGGGGAGTGGGAGAGGAAGAAGCAGGCTCCCAGCAGAGAAGCCTGATGTGGGGCGCGATCCCATAATGCCGGGATCACGCCCTGATCCGAAGGCAGACGCTTAACCGCTGTGCCACCCAGGCGCCCCTAATCATGCTAATTTTTAACATGGTAAAGGATATAAATTTGCCATTTCAACCATTTTTAAGTGTACAGTTCATTGGCGTTTATGGCACTCACAGTGTCATACACCCATTACCACTATACTTATGTCCCAGACTTTTTCATCACCCCAAAGAGAAATTTTGTAAGCATTAACCAGTAACTTCCCACTTTCTCCCCTCCCTTAGCCCCGGGTAACCTCTGATCTACTTTCTGTCTCTCTGAATTTGCCTGTTCTAGGTATTTCCTGTAAGTTGAAGCAAATAGTATTTGTCTTTTTTTTAAAGATTTTATTCATTTATTTGAGAGAGAGAGAGAGAGTGCGTTCGCATGTGTGCTCACACAAGCGGGGTGGGGGGGGGGGAGAAAGAGGGAGAAGGCTCCTTGCTGAGCAGGGAGCCCGATGTGGGGCTCGATCCCAGGACCCTGGGATCATAACCTGAGCTGAAGGCAGACGCTTAACTGACTGAGCCACCCAGGCACCCCAGTATTTGTCTTTTTAATGTCTGGCTTATTTCACCTAGCATAATGTCTTCAAGATTCACCCATGTTCAATTTTTTGAGGAACCTCCGTTCTGTTTTCCAGAGTGACTGCACCAGTTTGCATTCCCACCAACCGTGCACGAGGGTTCCCCTTTCTCCACATCCTCACCAATACCAGTTGTTTCCTGCATTGTTAATTTTAGCTACTCTGACAGGTGTGAGGTGGTATCTCATTGTGGTTTTGATTTGTATTTCCCTGATGATCAGTCATGTTGAGCATCTTTTCATGTGTCTGTTGGACATCTGTATGTCTTCTCTGGAAGAGTGTCTGTTCATCTTTTCTGCCCATTTTTAAACTGGATTATTTGTTTTTGGGTTTTGAGTTTGATAAGTTCTTTATGGATTTTTGGATACTAACCCTTTTCCTAATATGTCTTTTGCAAATATTTTCTCCCATTCCGTAGACTGCCTTTTAGTTTTGTTGATTGTTTTCTTTGCTTTGTGGAAGCTTTTTAACTTGATGAAGTCCCAGTAGTTCATTTTTGCCTCTTTCCCTTGCTTCCGGTGATGTGTCTAGTGAGAATTTGCTATAGCCAAGGTCAGAGAGGTTTCTGTGTGTGTTCTCCTCTAGGATTTTGATGGCTTCCTCTTTCACATTTAGGTCTTTAATTCATTTTGAATTTATTTTTGTGTATCGTGTAAGAAAGTGGTCCAGTTTCATTCTTTTGCATGTAGCTGTCCAGTTTTCCCAACACCGTTTGTGGAAGAGACTGTATTTTTTCCATTGAATATTCTTTCCTGCTTTGTCAAAGATTAGTTGACCATATAGTTGAGGGTCCTTTTCTGGGTTCTCTATTCTTTCCATTGAGCTATGTGTCTGTTCTTGTGCCAGTACCATACTGTTTTGATGATCACAGCTTTGTAATACACCTTGAAATCTGGAATCATGATGCCTCCAGTTTTGTTTTTCTTTTTCGGAATTGCTTTGGTTATTTGGGGTCTTTTGTGTGTCCATAGAAGTTTTAGGATTGTTTGTTCTAGCTTTGTGAAAAAGTGCTGGTGGTATTTTGATAGGAATTGCATTAAATGTGTAGATTGCTTTCAGTAGTATAGAAATTTTAACAATGTTTGTTCTTCCAATCCATAAGCATGAAATGCTTTTCCATTTCTTTGTGTCCTCTTCAATTTCTTTCATAAGTTTTCTGTAGTTTTCAGAGTATAGATATTTTACCTCTTTAGTCAGGTTTATTCCTAGGTATCTGTTTGTTTTTGGTGCAGTTGCAAATGGGATCCATTCCTGGATTTCTTTTTCTGCTGCTTCATTATTGGTGTATAGAAATGCAACAGATTTCTGCATATTGATTTTATATCTTGCAACTTTGCTGAATTCATGTATTAGTTCTAGCAATTATTTGTTGGCATTTTGGGTTTTCTATGTAGAGTATCATGTCATCTGCAAATAGTGAAAGTTTGACTTCTTCCTTGCCAGTTTGGATGCCTTTTATTTCTTTTTGTTATCTCATTGCTGAGGCTAAGACATCCAGTACTGTGTTAAATAGTAATGGTAAGAGGAACATCCTTGTCTTGTTCCTGACCATAAGGGATAGGCTCTCAGTTTTTCCCCATTGAGGATGATATGAGCTGTGGGTCGTTATATATGGCCTTTATGATGTTGAGGTATATTCTATCTATCCCTACTTTGTTGAGGGTTTTTATCAAGAAAGGCTGCTGTATTTTGTCAAATACGTTTTCTGTATCTATTGAGAGAATCATAATGATGTTATCCTTTCTTTTATTAATGTGGTTTATCATGTTGATTGATTTGTGAATATTGAATCACCCCTGCAGCTCAGAAATAAATCCCACTTGACCGTGGTAAATAATTCTTTTAATGTACTGTTGAATTCAGTGTGCTAGTATTTTGCTGAGAATTTTGGCATCCGTGTTCATCAGGGGTATTGGCCTGTATTTCTCCTTTTTAGTGGGGTCTTTAGTTTTAGAATCAAGGTAATGCTGACTTTGTAGAATGAGTTTGGAAGTTTTTTTCCATTTCTGTTTTTTGGAGCAGTTTAAGAAGAATGGGTATTAACTTTTTTTAAATGTTTGGTAGAATTCCCCTGGGAAGCCATCTGGCCCTGGATGTTTGTTTGTTGGGAGATTTTTGATTCCTGATTCAATTTCTTTGCTGGCTATGGGTCTGTTCAAATTTTTTATTTTTTCCTGTTTGTTTTGGTAGCTTGTAGGTTTCTAGGAATTGGTCCATTTCTTCCAGGTTGTCCAGTTGGCCTATAATTTTTCATAGTATTCTCTCATAATTGTTTGTATTTCTGTGGTGTTGGTTGTGATCTCTCCTGTTTTATTCATTTTTTTTTTTTTAAAGATTTTGAGAGAGAGCGCGTGTGCGCACAAGCGGGGGTGGGGGTGGGCAGCAGGCAGAGAGGGAGAAGCAGGCTCTCCACTGAGCAGGGAGCCCAATGCGGGGCTTGATCCCAGGAGCTGTGATCATGACCTGAGCCAAAGGCAGACACTTACCCAACTGAGCCACCCAGGCACCCCTCATTCATGATTTTATCTATTTGGGTCCTTTTTCTTTTCTTTTTGATAAGTCTGGCTAGGGGTTTATCAATTTTATTAATTCTTTCGAAGAACCAGCTCTTAGTTGCATTAATCCATTCTTTTTTGTTTGTTTCTATATCATTTATTTCTGTTCTAATCTTTATTAATAATTTCCCTTCTGTTGGCTTTAGGCTTTATTTGCTGTTCTTTTTCTAGCTCCTTTAGGTATAAAGTTTGATAGTGTATTTGAGAATTTTCTTGCCTCTTGACGTAGGCCCATATTGCAATATACTTCCCTCTTAGGACTGCCTTTGCTGCATCCCAGAGGTTTTGGACAGTGATGTTTTCATTTTCATTCACTTCCATGTATTTTTTAAATTTCATCTTTGATTTCCTGGTTAACCCATTCATTCTTTAGCAGGACGTTCTTTAACCTCCATGTATTTGTGGGTTTTCCAAATTTTTTCTTGTGGATGACTTCAAGCTTCATACCGTTGTGGTCCGCAAGTATGCATGGTATGATATCAATCCTTTTGTACTTGTTGAGGCCTGATTTGTGACCTAGCATGTGATCTATTTTGGAGAATGTCCCATGTGCGCTTGAAAAGAATGTGTATTTGTGTTATCTGCTTTAGGATGAAATGTTCTGAATATATCTGTTATATCCCTCTGGTCCAGTGTGTCATTCAAGGCCATTGTTTCCTTGTTGATTTTTCTGCTTGGATGATCTGTCCTTTGGTGTCAGTGGGGTGTTAAAGTCCCTACTATTATTGTATTATTATCAATGAGTTTCTTTATGTTTATTGTTTATACATTTGGGTGCTCCCAAGTTGGGGGCATAAATATTTACAATTGTTAGATCTTCTAGGTGGATAAAACCCTTTATTTTGATACAGTACCCTCTACAGAACCCTTCTTCATCTCTTGTCTTTGTTTTAAAATCTAGTTTGATATAATTATGGCTACTTTTGACGTCCATTAACAATGATAGATGGTTCACATCTTTTCGCTTTCAGTCTGCAGGTGTCTTTAGGTCTAAGGTGAGTCTCTTGGAGGCAGCATATAGATGGATCTTGTTTTATTATCCATTCTGATACCCTGTGTCTTTTGATTGGAGCATTTAGTCCATTTACATTCATTATTGAAAGATACAAATTTAGTGTCTTTGTGTTACCTGTAGAGTTGATGTTTCTGGGGATGTTCTCTGGTCCTTTCTAGTCTTTGTTGCTTTTGGTCTTTTTTTCTCCACTCAGTGTCCCCCTTAAAATTTCTCATGGGCCTGGTTTAAGTGATCACAAACTCTTTTAGTTTTTGTTTGTTTGGGAAACTCTTTATCTCTCTTTCTATTCTGAATGACAGCCTTGCTGGATAAAGAATTGGCTGCATATTTTTCCCATCCAGCACGTTGAATATTTTCTTCCACTTCTTTCTGGCCTGCCAAGTTTCTGTGGACAGATCTGCTGCAAACCTGATCTGTCTTCCCTTGTAGGTTAAGGACTTTCCCCTGTCTTGCTGCTTTCAGGATTCTTTCTTTATCTGTACATTTTATGAACTTGACTATGATATACCTTGGTGATAGCTGGCTTTTGTTGAATTTATTAGGGATTCTCTGTGCTTCTTGCATTTTGATATCTGTGTCCTTCCCCAGATTAGGGAGGTTTTCAGCTATAATTTGTTAGAATAAACCTTCTGGTCCTTCTTATGGGATTCCTATGGTACGAATGTTATTACGTTTTAATAAGTTGCTGAGTTCCCTAAGTCTCCATTACCTTTCTTTCCCAATTCTTTTCAGCTTCATTATTTTCCATAATTTTATCTTCTGTATCACTGATTTGCTCCTCTGCTTCATCCATCCTTGTTTTTATGGCTTGCATTTGGGACTGCATCTTGGTTGTAGCATTTTTAATTTTGTCCTGAGTAGATTTTAGTTTTTTAAATCTCTGCAGTAAGGGATTCTCTTTTGTTTTCTATGCTTTTTTTGAGCCCAGCTAGTATCCTTATAATTGTTTTAAATTCTAGTTCAGACATCTTTCTTACATCTGTATTGATTAAATCCTTGTCCATAGTTCTATTTCCTGTTCTTTGTTTTGTGTGGATTTCTCCATTCTTGTTATTTTGTCCAGAAAAGAAAAGAAGAAAGAAAACAAAAACAAAATCCAAAAGAGAAAGGAAAAAAAAAAAAAAAAAAAAACAAACCTAAAGCAAAAAAACTAGATCCTGGGTGTGTTTTGGTCTACTTGTTTAAAAAATCTAAATCTCAAAATAAAAAAAAAGAGAAAGGAAAAGAAACAAAAATAATTAAAAAAAAATAAAGTATATATATAAAAATCTAAAAATAATAAAAAATAAAGGAATTAAATAATAAATGAAAAATAATAAAAAAAAAGAATAAAAGTAAAAAGGAAGGTAGGCCCTACTTCCCCTTGAGATGATCATAGATCATAGAGGACTGAAAAGTTAGTCTTCTATGATCAGTAAATGATGTGTGGTCTTCTGAGGGAGTGGCCTCTTGAGCTGATTCTCAGGCTGACTTGTTTCAGTCAGGGAGGTGGGGCTTGGTGTAAGCGGTTCTGGGGTCCACTAGGTGGCGCTATTTTTGCCCTCTGAAGTCTTTCCGAGCTCATGGGTGGGATGAACATGGCATGCCCAGCTCTCTAGTTCTGGAGTTGAAAGTTTGCACCCCGACTCTTCAGTGGGCCCTCATGGAAGAGCAGTCAGTCACACCTCTTGTGTCCCTGGTTTCTATCCGAACCTTGCATTCACTCTGCCTGTGTCTGAGGTTTTTTTTTTTTTTTTTTTTTTTTTTTTTTTTTTTAATCTCCAGCATGTGACTGAGTTTCAAAACTCAGGGACTCCTGGGATGTCAATGACTGTGTTGTTCCTCCAGGGGGGGTCTCACTGAGCTTTTGCCATTTCTGTGGGCCCCAGGAAAAGGGGTTACAGGATTGTGCAGCAGTTCACAGTTAATGGCAAAACAGAGCAATAGGCTGGCACCAAGACCTGCTGCTCGCAGGCACCTTCCCTGCTTCCGTGCATGAGAACAGTGCAGCACGTTGGCACCACCTGTTCTTCTTGCGATCCAGGGGATCCTCAGACCATGCTCTCGCTCCTGGGGCTTTGTCAGGCTTTGCCACCCAAGTACCGTTAAGCCAGACATGTCCCCCATGGTAGCGGACTCCTCAAAGTTCAGATTTTGGGTTCCCTGCCTTGTAATACTCCCGGTAGCCTCCGTAAGCAGACTCCCTCCCTCCTGCCATATCTACAGCTATATCTCCTCCAACTTTCCACACTTTCTAACTTCCAAAGTGGTCCCTTCTCTACTTGTAGACTTGCAGTTTTTGTTCTCTTAGATCTCCGATTGATTTCTTGGGTGTTTAGAATGATTTGCTAACTAGCTGTGTTCAAGGGATGAGACAAGCTTAGGGGGGACCTCTGCCATCTTAACTCCTCCACCGAGAAGTTCTTGGGTAGTGCTTCTTAGTAATATGTGAATAGAAAATGGTTTTGAATTAGGTAATCGTCAATAAGATTATTGTTTTACTTGAGGGATGAAGTTGCGTGCATCATGTATGTAGTAGATTGAAGGGCCTATGATCAACTAGTCATATATTCTTTTCAGGAACATGTCTTCAAATAACTTTTTTTTTTTAAAGTATTTTATTTATTTTAGAGAGAGAGAGAGAGCACGCACGTGCATGAGTGGAAGGGACAAAGGGAGAGGGAAAGAGAATCTCAAGCAGACTCCTTACTGAGCATGGAGCCTGACGAAGGGCTCAGTACACAACCCTGAGATCATGAGCTGAGGTTAAATCAAGAGTTCAGTGCTTAACCCTAACTGTGCCACCCAGGCGTCCCTCAAAGAATTTTTTTTTTTGGTGAATAATGACTAGTAATGATTTATTTTGTTCCTAAAGTTGTTCACAGTTCATTTTTTTATGACCAATTGTTTTCATCTAACTACATCACTGAAATTAAAATAAAGGTATATCATCAGGTTTAGTTAAAAACATCATAGTTTCTCAGATTTGAAAGAATACTAAGTTGTGAAAAAGTTCTGGCCAAATAACTCAGTTTTTGAGCTAACCATTTTCATTAACATGAATATTGATTCATTCACATTATACAAATTTTAAAATTTTTTAGCAAGTTTTTCTTGTGATGTATAAAAGAGTGTATAAAACTTTACAATTCAAAAGATGATAATAAAATGAACATCTCTCTATTCTTTGATCCAACTTTAGAAATGGGTTATGAACAAGATCTTAGAAACAAAGTGTGTGTTTCTCTTTTTTCTCCAGAATAAATCACCACCATGAAGTTGATTGCTTTTCTTTATTGATTTATCACTTTTCTAAGTTCCTATAGAATGTTAATTTTTGCCTGTTTTTGAACTTTATTTAAAGGAAATCATACTGTATGTTTTTGTGACTCTTTTCCTAGGTAGTGTGTTTTTGAGATTTATCCACTTTGTTTATGTTAACCTTAAAAATATTTATTTTACCAGAAAAATGGGTTTATTCGGGAATAACAGAGAATTGCAATTTGAGGTATGCAAATTATGGCAAAACCATAGGCAAATCCAACAAACAAAAGAGAGGAATGATATTTTATGGATAATAAGGAGGAAGTTGGGAGTTGTTTTGAACAAAAGTCTTCCTTGGAGCAAAACAGGAGTTCAGGGTGATAGTAGTTTCTCACCAGCTGAGCTGCAGGGATGGTCATTTCTTGTAGGAGATACAGTGCTCATCTTTTCCTGTTGGGGCCTATAATTTATGATTATTGAGTTTTTCTTTTGGGGTCTGTAACAGTTAATGATTTTTCTTTTGGGGTCTGTAATTGACAGTTCTTCCTGTAATTGACATTGAGTGGTACAGCTCCCCCTTCTAGCCTCCCCTTCTCCCCCCCCCCACTTTTTTGGTCACTTTATTTTTTTATTTAAAATCAACTAAATTAACATATATTTTATTATTATTTTCAGAGGTAGAATTAATGATTCACCGGTTGCACTTAAGACCCAGTGCTCATTACATTATATGCCCTCCTTAATACCCATCACCCATTTACCCCATCCCCCCACCCACCTCCCCTCCACCGGCCCTTAGTTTGTTTTCTATAGAGAGTCTCTTACCGTTGGTCTCCCTTTTTGATTTTATCTTTATTTTTCCTCCCCTTCCCATGTTAATCTGTTTTGTTTCTTAAATTCCACATATGAGTGAAATCATATATTTATCTTTCTCTGACTGACTTATTTCACTTAGCATAATACCCTCTAGTTCCATCCATGTTGTTGCAAATCGAAAGATTTCATTCTTTTTGATGGCTGAGTAATATTCCATCGTATGTAGGTACCACATCTTCTTTATCCATTCATCCATCAATGGACATCTGGGCTCTTTCCATATTTTGGCTATTGTGGACATTGCTGCTATAAACATTGGGGTGCATGTACCACTTTGAATCACTATGTTTGTATCCTTTGGATAAATACCTAGTAGTGCAATTGCTGGGTCATAGGGTAGCTCTATTTTTAACTTTTTGAGGGACCTCCATACTGTTTTCCAGAGTGGCTGCTCCAGTGTGCATTCCCACCAACAGTGTAAGACCGTTCCCCTTTCTCCACATCTTTGCCAACATCTGTTGTTTACTGACTTGTTAATTTTTGCCTTTCTGACTAGTGTGAGCAGTCTCCCCTTCTGCATCCAGAATTCACTTTATTGATGTTTCCCTTTATTATTTTTCACTTAAAATAGCTATGGTTCATTTATTTTCACTTCCTTGTATTACTTGATTGTATGAATGAACCACAGTCCATCTTCATGTAGATGGACATTTGTTTACAGGTTTTCGTTATTATGGATGATGCTGAATATCTTTCAGTTCCCATATGCAAGAGTTTCTCTAGGTGCTGTTATATGTCAATGATGGAATCTCTGGATAGCAGGATATGCATATATTCCATTGTAATAGCTAAATGGGAAACTTAAATACAGTGGTTGTATTCATTTACATTCCCACTAGCAGTGGACCAGATATTATTCCTCCCAACACTTGGTTTTTGTTGACTTTTAAAATTTTTGCCAGTCAGATGTATACGAAATTGTAGGTAGCTGTGGTTTTAGGTACAGTTGTTCAGTTACTATTGACTTGGCTGTCTTTTTTTTTTTTTTTTAAGATTTTATTTATTTGACAGGCAGAGAGAGAGGGAACACAAGCAGGGGGAGTGGGAGAGGGAGAAGCAGGCTTCCCTCTGAGCAGGGAGCCCGATGCGGGGCTGGAGCCTGATGCGGGGCTTGATCACAGAACGCTGGGATCATGACCTGAGCTGAAGGCAGACGCTTAACGACTGAGCCACTTGGGTGCCCCGGGTTGGCTGTCTTTTGATATGTTTATGGGCCATTGTGTTTTCTCCTCTATGAAATATACAGTTTTTCAATTGGTTTGTTCCATTTACTTATTTTTTCCCTTTTAAATTTTTATTGAAAGTCTAGTTAACATATACGGTGCAGTTTTGGTTTTAGAGTAGAATTCAGTGATTAATCACATACAACACTCAGTGCTCATCATAACAAGTGATTTGTTTCTTTAAAATGAATTGGTAGGAGATTGGTATGTATTCTGGATACCAGTCCATTTTCAGTTATATGTATCACAGTTAAATACTCCTAGTTAGTGTCTTGCTTTTATGGTGCCTTTGATGAAAAAAAAATTTTTTTAAAGATTTATTTATTTTGAGAGAAAGAGCACATGTGTGAGTGAGCACTGATGGGAAAGGGCAGAGGGAGAGAGAGTCTTAAGCAGGCTTTGCGCTGAGCTTGGAGCCTGACCTGGGGCTCGATCTCATGACCCTGAGATCACAATCTGAAAGCAAGAGTTGGATGCTTACATGACTGCGCCACCCAGGCGCCCAGATGAAAAAATTAATGGTCAAATTTATTAATTGTTTAAATAAACTATACTTTGTCTTCATTAAAAAATTCTTCTCCAACCCAAAGTCATAGTATCCTGTATATTGTCTTCTAAAAACCTGGAATGACTTTGTATGTTGTGTGAAATACTATTCCAGTTGCATTCCTTTCCTGAATATGACCATTGTCCCAGTGTCATGTGTTAAATAGTCCGTTCTTTTCCCACCATTGTACTGTGCCAGTACTATTATAAATTATATCCATATGTGTATGAGTTGCTTCTGGGCTCTCTGTTTGGCCAATTTGTCCATCTTCTTGCCAACACATACTATTTTAATTACCATAGTTTTATTATAAGTCTTGGTTTGTTAATAGTGCAAGTCTTTCTCCTATCATGTTTTCTGTTTTTGTTTTTGTCAAAAGTGTCTTGATTATTCTTGGTCCTTTGTTAATCCTTGTAGATTTTATTTTATTTTTTTTTAAAGATTTTATTTATTTGACAGAGATAGAGACAGCCAGTGAGAGAGGGAACACAAGCAGGGGGAGTGGGAGAGGAAGAAGCAGGCTCCTAGCGGAGGAGCCTGATGTGGGGCTCGACCCCATTAAGCCGGGATCACGCCCTGAGCCGAAGGCAGACGCTTAACCGCTGTGCCACCCAGGCGCCCCTCATCCTTGTAGATTTTAGAATTAGCTTGTCAAGTTCATGAAAACCCTGGGTGGGATTTTGAGTGTAATTACATTAAATTGCAGATATATTTGGGGTGAATTGACCTTTTAATGATACTGTGCCTTCCTATCCAAGGACTTTTTGTTTGAGTCTTTAACATCTTTCAGGAAACATTTGTAGTATATTAAGGGCAGATACATCTTTTGGTGGATTTATTGATTGGTCCTTTTAAAAGCTATATTTATGCCATCATAAATATCTTTCCAGATCAGTTTCCAAAAATGTTTTTGTTGTATAGGAGTGAAATTGACTTTTGCATAATATTTCTCTCCAGCAACTTGCTTGATTCAATCATTGCAGTCATGACGCATATTGATTTTTTTTTGTTTTTTTTTCCTCCCTGTGCTGTACTTTTCCTCTCTGTGACTTACTTTATAACTGAAAGTTTGTACCTCTTAATCTTCTTCACCTGTTTTGCCAATCCTTTCACCCACTTCTCCTCTGGCAACTACCAGTTGGTTCTCTGTAATTAAGAGTCTGGTTTTTGTTTTGTGGGGGGATTATATATTTGAAATAATTTATTTGCATTCAGAGTAGAGAACTCAAAAATATTATGGATCTATACATTATTTCAATTTGAAGCATATTTTTATGGAAGATGAAATTTAATAAATTTCTTTAAAAATTTTTTGTGTAGTTGACACAAATGTTACATTAGTTTCAGGTGTACAACTTACTGATTCAACTTTTCTTTATGTTATGCTGGGTTCACCACAAGTGTGGCTGTCATCTGTCATCATAGAACACTATTAAAATATCATCGACTCTATTTGCTATGGTGTGTCTTTTATTTCCAGAACTTATTGATTCCATAGCTGTAAGTCTGTATCTCCACTCCCCTTTACCCATCTTCACCATCCCCTCACCCCCTTTCCCACTGGTAATGATCAATTTGTTCTCTGTATTTACAGGTCAGATTCTGCTTTTTGTTTGTTTATTCATTTGTTTTTTAGATTCCATGTATGAGTGAAATCATTTTGTATTTGTCTTTCTCTGACTTATTTCATCTGCCTACCCTCTAGGTTCATTCATTCATTGTTACAAATGGCAAAATTTCATCCTTTTTATGGCTTTGTAATACTCCAACACACACACACACACACACACACACACACACACATCTACACACACACACGTCACATCTTTATCCGTTCATCTGTCGGCAGACACTAGGGTTGCTTTCATGTCTTAGCTATTGTAAATAATGTTGCAATAAACATAGGGATGCATATATCTTTTTGAATTAGTATTTTTATGTTCTGTGAATAAATAGTAATAGAATTACTGGATCATATATTTCTATTTCTATTTTTAATTTTTTGAGGAACCTACATATTTTCCACAGTTGTTGCACTAATTTGCACTCCCACCAACATTGCACAAAGGTTCCTTTTCTCCACATCTTTGCCAGTACTTGTTACTTCTTGTCTTTTTGATAGTAGCCATTCTGACAGGTGTGAAGTGATATCTCCTTGTGGTTTTGATTTGCTTGTGTGATTTTCTATGTAATTACATCATCTGTGCATAATAAGTTTTCTTTCTTCCTTTTCAGTCCTTATGTCTGTTATTTCTTTTTCTACTGCACTGCTTGTATCATTATTAAAATGTTAAGTAGAAGTGATAATGATTATTTTAATAGAAGACATCCTTATTTGCCTCTTGATTTTTAAGGAGAATGTTTTTAACATTTTTCTGTTAAGTGTTATGTTTGCTATTCTGCTGCGGTTGTAGCTATCAGTTATCAGGCATGGAAGTTTCCTTCTGTTTCTCATTCGTTAAAAGTGTAGTTTTTAAAAATAGCATGAATTGTATGATTTTATTGAATAGTGTTTGTATGTAGATATTTTTTTGAAATATTGATATTTTAAAAATCTGTTTATGTGATGAATCATGTTAATCAATTTTCTAATATTAAAACAACCTAGCATTCTTGGGATAAACCCAACTTGGTCATGTTATTTTATTTATAAATTGCTTGATTAGGTTGATAATTTGGTGAGACTTTTTGCATCTGTATTCATGAACAACATCTGTATTTTTGGTCTGATGTTAGGCTGAAATGAGCTATACAGCTTTCCCTCTTGGTTTATTCTTTGGAAAATTTCATTTAGTATGGGAATTACCTCTTAATGTTTTTAGTTGTACTTGCAGGTAAAGCTATTCAGGATTGGTCTGGGTTTTGTTTTGTTTTGTTTTGTTTTGTTTTTTGTGGAAGATTTTTACACGAGTGATTCAGCTTATTTATTAGATAGTTCATATTTTTAACTTAAAAAAACAGTTACTCGTTCTAGGAATTTGTTTACTTCTGCATTTTCAAATTTATTGGCATAAGCTTTTAATGATATTCTCTTACCATCCATTTAATCTCACCATCTGAAGTTTTGTCCAGTTTCTCATTTCCAGTATAGATTTTCTGTTGTCCTTTGGCCTTGTTGACCCTTTCTATTATTTTCTTATTTTCAAATTAATTACTTTTATTTATTTTGCTTTCTTACCTTTTTGTTTTCTTCTACTTTGAGTTTATTCTTTTGGCCTAATACTTCATTGTCTATTTAACACCTTAATTTTTAAGGTGTTAATTGTTGATTTTGAGAGCTCCCCCCCCCCAATATACTGGTTTAGGCTGCTATTGTTGTATAGTATTTTATTATTATGTAGTTCTGAATATTTTCTAATTATCTTATTAATTTCTTCTTTAAAATTGATTTTGGAAATCAGCGCTTATGGTTTTTCCTGGTAACCTTTCTGTTATTGATTTCTAATTGCACTATACTTACATAATCTGATTTTTATGTTCCCAGTACTTTGAAATTTGTTGGAGGTATTTTTATGTCTTGGCATGTTGCCAAAATTTGTAGAAGTTCTGTGTGTGTTTTATAATGATATTCTCCAACTCATAGGTGGAGCATTACATGTATGGTGCTTTTTTTTTTTTGGCCTGGTTATCAGTTACTGGGAGGGTTATAGTAAAATCTATGAAGGTGAGTTTGTTTCTTCTTTTATGTCTGTCAGTTTGGCTTTACATATTTTGATGTTATGTTATTGGGTATATATGTGTTTAGAATCATTATGTCCTGGTTATTTTGACTTTTTTTTTTTTTAAAGCTCTATGTATGGCTCCTTTTAATCTTTATTCTAATGTTTTTTCCCCTAATATCTCTTTTGCTTATTATTAATATGTCTAACTTAGTTATTTGGTGGGAGGGAAGGATTAATATTAGCCTCTACTTTTTCTGAAATTTTGCATAAATTTGGGGAAGAACCTACTAAAACAAGAAAAAACCCACAGAATTTTATGGAGGACCAGCAAATCTAAATACTATGTATTTGGAAGAATTACTGTAAAATATGCAAACTTCCAGCAATATTGGTAAGGAAAAACAAAGAAAAAAGACCCAAATATACAGTATTAGCATCTAAAAAGGGATCAAACCTATTTATATCGTAGAGTTTTTAAACAAAAGAATATTATTTCACTTTATTCCAGTACATTTGAGAATTTCGATGCAATGTATAAATTTGTAGAAAAGCATAATTAACAGTTGTTACAGAAGGAAATAGAAAATGTGAAAATGACAATAATATGAAAGAAGTCAATTATTAAAAGTCCACTGAAAAGATGTTTTCATTAGCATGTTTTATCAAACCTTATAGTCAGAGTCTCTGCTTTCATCTTCTAAAGGTTTTGTAGTTTTGTTCATCACCTGGAGATCTTTAAACAACCTAGATTTTGTTTAGAGAATGAAAAAGGAGAGAAAGCTACTAAATACTTAATGAGGTTGATTTATCTTTGGTCCCAAAGCAGATGAAGACAGTATAGAAAAAAGATAAGCATAGACCAACATTGTTTATGAACACAGATGTAAAATTTTAAAATAAAATCAAAGCAAAGCAATGTCATCTGTGTGTTAAATGAATACATTACAACCAAGTATGGTTTATACCAAAGTATATAAAGATGGTTCAGTTTTTGAAATCTCTATAAGTAATATACCAAATTAAAAGAATGAAATAGAAAACCAAATCCTCTTCACTGAGATTGTAAGTAATAGTCATATCAGCTGTGTATGAGAATACCTGTTATTCACACTTCATACACCTACAAACACTTGGTGGTTTCACTTTTTTTTTTTTTTTTTAAGATTTTTTATTTATTTATTTGACAGAGAGATAGCTAGCAAGAGAGGGAACACAAGCAGGAGGAGTGGGAGAGGAAGAAGCAGGCTCCTATGAGAGGAGCCTGATGTGGGGCTCGATCCCAGAACACCAGGATCACACCCTGAGCTGAAGGCAGACGCTTAACGACTGTGCCACCCAGGCACCCCAAAACTATGAGCCTTCTGAAGAAATTTGTGACTTAATTCAGTTTTGAATACCTAAAATAAAATAGTTTTGCAAAGTCAAAGAAATGGGATTTTACCAGCAGGTACCAGGAAGTAAAGAATAGATAGAATTATTTTTAAAATTTCTGTTAATGCTGAAGGCTCCCATAAAACTTGGAAAACTCAAAATCTTTAGTCCTAATTACACATGATTTTATAGTACTCATTTGTGGTACTTTCAGGGTATATGCTACTGTGTGGAAAAATGATGTTTTTTTGGCATACTATCATCCTTCGTACCTTTGCTAAAAGATCTTTTTAACAGCTGTTTGCTTCCCTGGATTCTGTTTCATTTACTCTGGTTTTTAAAAAATACTTTCTGTGAATCATTGAATACTACATCAAAAACTAACGATGTACTATATATTGGCTAATTGAATTTAACTAAAAATAGTTTCTTTCCTGTTTTGTGATAGTGTTTCAGAGGTTTGAAAAAGTTACATTTTTGACCTTTTAGATAAGTAGGATGTTAACCCAAAAGAAGGTATATATGGAATTATTCCAGATTACAAATAACTGTAGTTGCCTGTAATGAAATGCTATTGTTTAATTTAGGATCAGTAATGAGACAAGGGTATAGAGCATGTGCTTTATTTGGGGTCACGTTATTTGGAAGTCTTGAGGTAGGAGGAATATAAAATGAAATAGAAAATGTATTTAAAGAACTGCTGAATGTTAAGTTGTAGGCTGCTGTGCGATGTTTTGTAGCTTTAGCTGGCAAGTGGACCAGCACTAGACTCATACTTGCTGGCTCCACATCTTTATTTTTAATTTATATATTCTATACCTACCAGTCTTAACCATGTATTTCTGAAATGCTGATGTAGAAGCTGGGAAAGGGAGGGACCCTAGTCTCAGATTACTGCTAGATAGATAGCAGTACTCATAACTACTGTTCCTTGTGGTTCCCTTATATCCCGCCTACACCTTTGCAGATAGTCTATTTGTCAATAAACTTTCCTCCGATTATGATAAGGTATTTCCTTTGGGGACCCTGACTGGGTCCCACAGTCTCAACACTTTGTCCAGTCCAGTTTGTTCAGAAACCAAGGTGCCATTGTTTTGTGTGTTCTTTCTCCTAGGATGAGATCCTTCATACCTTCATTCAAATTTGATATTCCTTTAATCATCTTCTCTGTTGTGTGAATTCCAAATAGCCAATCTCTATTTCCTTTCCTTATTATCTAAAACACCAGCACAGAATTCTGTCCTAGACTGAGATAGGCAATGTGGAATATCCTTCTTTTCTAAGTTAGTTAGTCGGGCTAAATATCTTCAGATCAAATCAGGTTATAAGGACTGGCTTGCTTATTTCACTCTCCTAATGCTCAAATAAATATTACTCTCGCTTCGTGGAAGGAAGGGGAAAAGAACTATATCAATATATAATGACCCTTTAGGGGCGCCTGGGTGGCACAGCGGTTAAGCGTCTGCCTTTGGCTCAGGGCGTGATCCTGGCGTTATGGGATCGAGCCCCACATCAGGCTCCTCCGCTGGGAGCCTGCTTCTTCCTCTCCCACTCCCCCTGCTTGTGTTCCCTCTCTTGCTGGCTGTCTCTATCTTTGTCGAATAAATAAATAAAAAGAAAATCTTAAAAAAATATATATATAATGACCCTTTAATCATATTACTCCTTTTTGTGTGAGAATGAAGAGGGACATGAAGGGAGGAGAGGAAGATGGGTATACATTTCTCTTAGAGACAGCAGAACATACATTGATTTTAGGATTTTAAAAAATATGTCAGTTTATCCCCTATTATTAATAGGATGTCTAAATTCCTTATATGGTATTCAAGAGCATTTACATTTTCCACTTTCTAGGTCCAATTTCTCTGCATTTCTTAAAATTCTGTAACAACAATGGAATATTTACTGTTATCACCTCAAGGTCATTTTCTTGCCTCTCTTCATTTGCTTATATTGCTTCCTGTGCCTGGAATGTCTACACTGCAAACCCAGGCAAAGTAGCAAAATTCGACTTATCCTCAAGGTCCAGTTCCTGTGTTACTTTGTGAAGTATTAGTGTTCCATTCTCACCTATCCTGAGGCACTTTATATTTACCTCTATTAGAAGTTTTCCCATTGTTAGGTTTTGTGTATGTGTCTACTGTCTGTCTGCCCTGAAGACTGAGAACTTGTTGAAGGAAGGTATCATATTGTACTCATAATTGTTCAGACTCCAGTGATTGCCACCATGCTTTGTATAGTGTAGACTCTTGCTAAAGGAGTGTTAAAAGGGCAAATAAGTGAATGAGTGTGAAAGAAATCTGAATTTACTTGGTGGGAATTGCTGAAACTCCCTCTTCCATGAAATTTGTTTTTACTTCTCAGACATTTGTGTTAAAATATATGTTTAGCATTGAGTGTTAGAATATACAATGTTCAAAATGAAAGTTGAATTGATCCCACTTGTACATCCCTGTTACTTTGCATTATTTCATATGTTATTAGGTGTTTAAAAATATTTCTTATCAAAAATGTAATTCACATGTAAGAAATAAAGGAAATTGTTTTCTTATGGAAATTAAATCTATTTCTTCTTAATGTACTTTGGGATTATGAAATTGTTTGACTTCATTCTTAATCATAATTTGAATTTTGATTAAGAAACGCCAGTATGGGTATACCTAATTTGCATCACATTTCATTAAGAAAGTAATTGATGTTTTCTTTTGTTTCAGCCAAACCATTTACTTCTAAAGTGAAACAGATGCGTCTACATAGAGAAGACTTTGAGATATTGAAGGTGATAGGTCGAGGAGCTTTCGGAGAGGTAAGAGAGAAAGTTTTTATGTAAGTTTTGCTAATTGTTTTGGAAGGAATTTTATACAGTTTGTAAGAGAATTTAACAACATGATTTCCTTGCTGCCATAATTGATATGATCAATCAGAAAACATATTAGCGTTTTGAAAGAAATATTTCTACGTGGAATTTTTTTCCAAGATGTTTTTCTTCTTCATATGTCAACGTAAGTTTGAGTATGCTTCTGGACTCTTCTGTTCCATGGTTTTATGTGTCTCTCCTTGTGCCAGTACCACGGTCTTACATACTCTAGATTAAGAAGTCTCAATATCTGGTAGTGTGTGTCCTCCAGCTTCCTCCCTTTCCTCCTCTGTTCTTGGCCCTTGATATTTTTATATAATTTTACAATGAATGTTTCAGTTTCAGAATTACTCTTAAAAATCCACACCCATACATCTGCTTGAATTTTGATTAGGATTGCACTGAAACTGGAGATCAGTTTGTAGATAAGTGATACCTTAATAATACTGAGTCAGCCAGTTGATGAAGGAATGTGATATTCTTTGTTATTTTAGTTAGAATTGTTAGTTAAATTTCATTTTCTAGTTGTTTTTTTCCTAGTCATTAGAAATGTAATGGAATTTTGTTTGACTTCATACCTAGCAACCTAGCTGATTTTACTTTTTCAATTATGAATTGTATTGGATTTTAAGAAAATGTTTTATCAGCATCTTGTGAGACATGTAAGGCTTTTCTCCTTTACTCTGTTAATGTGTTGAATTACAATTTATTTTCAAATGTTAAACTAACCTTGGATTTCTAAGATAAGCCCAACTTTGTATTATCCTTTTTATGTCTCATTTCACTTGGCTTGCTCTGTGTGTGTGCGTGTGTGACAGAGGGAGAGAGAGAGAGAGAGAGAGAGAGAGAGAGTGTCTTCAGATTCTTGGAGAGAAACTGGCCTGTAATTTTCCTACTTAAAATCCTGATCAGATTTTGGTATTTTGGTTATGCTGGCCTCTTTTACTGTTCTCTGGAAGAGTTTGGAAGATTGTTATTATTTCTTCCTTCTATGCTTAGAAGATTTCACTTGTGAAACCATTGGGCCTGGAGGTTGCCAGTGAGACAGTTTTAATTAATTTCTTTAGTGGAAAATCAGACTGTTTGGATATTCTATCTGTGTGTCAGTTTTGCTAAGTTCACCCATGTCATCTAATTTTTCACAGTTATTACTATATTTATTATTTTTACCTCTCTTTTTTTTTTCATTTATCATGCTAGAGTTTTATCTTTTATTATTTTTTCAATGAATTAAACTTTGCCTTTTGAATTTTTCTATTGTAGATTTCTTTTCTGTTTCAGTAATTGCTGCTTTTAATATTTTCTTCCTTCTACTCTCTTTGGTTTTCTTTTTCTTTTTAAATATTTTATTTATTGGGGCGCCTGGGTGGCTCAGTCGTTAAGTGTCTGCCTTTGGCTCAGGGCGTGATCCCAGAGTCCTGGGATCGAAACCCACATCGGGCTCCTTCGCTGGGAAGCCTGCTTCTTCCTCTCCCATTCCCCCTGCTGTGTTCCCTCTCTCGTTGGCTGTCTCGCTCTCTGTCAAATAAATAAATAAAATCTTAAAAAATTTTATTTTATTTATTTATTTAAAGATTTAATTTATTTATTTGACAGAGAGCGAGGCAGCGAGAGAGGGAACACAAGCAGGGGGAGCGGGAGGGAGAAGCAGGCTTCCCGCTGAGCAGGGAGCACGATGCGGCCTTGATTCCAGAACACTGGGATCATGGCTTGAGCTGAAGGCAGATGCTTAAAGACTGAACCACCCACGTGCCCCTGAAGATTTTATTTAGAGAGAGCAAGCAGGAGCAGGGGTAAGGGCAGAGGGAGAAGATGACTCTACTCTCTTTGATTTTAAGTTGCTATTTTTTTGGTAACTTTTGGAGATAGATACTTAGAGCATTGATGTCTAGCCCTTCTTTTCAAATGTGTGTTTAAGGCTATGTTTTCTCTAAGAAGCTTTAGCTACAGCTGATAAGTTTTGATATGTCATATTTTTATTGCTGTTTTGCTCAAAATACAGTGTGATTTCCAATTTCAAATTGATTTCAAATTTCCATTGTGTTTTCTTTCTTCTTCTTTTTCTTAATCTATTACTTTAGAAGTTTGTTGTTCAATTTCTAAATACTTGGAGGGTCTTCTCGGTATATTTCTGTTACTGAGTTTCAGCGTAATTCCATAACAGTCACTTCATGATTTCAGCCCTTTGAAATTTGCTATGCATTGTTGTATAAATATCAATAAGGTTAAAATCATTAATCTTGTTTAAATCTTTCACATCCTTACTTTTTTATTTTTCTCTGCTTCATCTGTCATTTCCTGAGAGAGGATTTGTTTATTCTTTATTTCTTTTAGTTTTCACTGATGACAGATATAAAGTTATTATATCTTCCTGGTGATTAACTCTTTTATCATAATGAATGATCCTTGTTGTCTCTAAGTAATGCTTTTTGAGTTAAATTTTCCTTAATTTGATATTAATAGAATGATTCTAGCTCTTTTTATTAGTATTTGCATTAAATATCTTATTCCATCCTTACAGTTTTAGCTTTCTCTAATCTTAAGGGATGTTTACTGTTAGAATATAGGTTTTTTGTTTGTTGTGGTTTTTTTGTTTGTTTTGAGTAAACTCTTCCCTCAGCACAGGGCTTGAAATCATGACCCCAAGATCAAGAGTCACATTCTCTACTGACTGAGCGAGCCAGGTCCCCCAATTTTTGTTTTTTTAATCTAGTCTGATAATCTCATCTTTTAATGGAGTATATAGTCAGTTGATACGTAATGGAATTATTTATTACTATTTGCTTTCTATTTGTCTTGCCCATTCTGTATTATGTGTCTCTCAATTTCTGGTAATAGAGTGTTTTATTCTCTCCTTCATTTATTAATTTCTTAATTTTACTTTTTGTGGTTTCCCTAGAGATTGCCACATGTGTTCTCGGTAAATTTGCATTTTGTCAATTCTGACTTACCTGTCTTCTACCTTTTTTGGGTCATTGCTGTTATGTTGTACATATATTTAAAACCTCAAAAACTACTGTCCCTGTTCCTTTGGTTGTGCTCACATATTTGCATTTTTCTATTGCTCTTCACATTCACAGACTTTTCATTCACAGACTTCCCTTCGATAACATTTTCATTTTTACTTAAAAATTCCCTTTACTATTTCATTAGGTTTGCTGATGATAAACTGTCTGCTTTTATTTGTCTGAAAATATATTTATTTTGAGGTCTTAAAA
Organism: Ursus americanus; assembly: GCF_024610735.1. Classification (NCBI taxonomy): domain Eukaryota; kingdom Metazoa; phylum Chordata; class Mammalia; order Carnivora; family Ursidae; genus Ursus; species Ursus americanus. Next base: position 101,171,746 of record NC_142128.1, on the reverse strand, counting down.
ATTTTAAAACATTGAATTCTATGCATGCATGACTCAATGGATTTTTACATTTGCATGTACTCTTGTAACCATTACACACCAAGATAGGCACCCCTTGCCTCCTCTAGTGAATAAGCACCTCCATATTAACCATCTATGCTGACTTTATCACTGTAGATTTATTTTGCCTGTTTTTTAATTTTATATTAATGGAATTATATAATACATACTCTTCTTTCTGGCTTATTTTGCTCAGCATTATGCTTGTGTGATTCATCTTTCTTTGTATTAGTTCACAGTATTCCTTTGTATAAATAAAGCACAAGTTATTTATTCATACTAATGTTGGTGGGTATTCAAGTTGTTTATAGTTTTTTGCCATGTTAGTAATGTTGTTATGAACATTCTTGTACTTGTCTTTTGGGAGACAGAGGCACTCATTTGTGTTTGATATAAACTTAGGAGTGGAATTGCTGGGTCATCGGGTAGGCCTATTCAGCTTTGGTAGATAGTGCCAGATAATTTCCCAAGTGGTTACCAGTTTGCCAGTTTTTTACCAATGCACCCACCAACAATGAAGGTCCCAGTTGCTTCACAACTTCACCAGCACTTGGTTATTTATTTATGTTTTACTTTAGCCATTTTTTTGGTGGGTGAGTAGTCATATTGAATTATGATTTCACTTTATATTTTCTGATAACTCTTAAGCCCATTTTCATATCACTGTATATAACTTAGATTTTTTTTTTCTTTTCATGAAGTGCATATTCTGAGGTTGGAGGATTGGGAGTGGGTGGGGAATTGAGAATGGGTTGTCTGACTTACTGGTATATTCTGGATACAGGTCCTTTGTTGGAGATAATGTGTGTATGTGTGTGTATTAAATAAAATCTCTCTTCCTTTCTGCGGCTTGGCTTTTCCCTCTCCATATGGATCTGTTATTGAAGAGAAGTTCTTAGGTTTAGTGAAGTTAATTAACTTTTCTTTATAGTTTGTCCTTTTTGTGGTCCTTTAAAGAAGTTTTTTTTTTTTTAACTCCAAGGTCATGAAGGTATTTTCCTGTGTTATCTTCTATAATTTTTTAAAAAAGTATTCTATTTTAGTCTGTGATCCATCTGATATTGATTATTTTGTGTTTCTTGAGGTATGGGTCAAGGTTCATTTTATTCTCTGTAGCTTTTATACATCTATTTATGAGTGTTTGATGTTTGCGGATGAGCTTTTTATAGTATTCTGTTTTCTAACTTTGTTACTAGAATAGAAATACAATTGATTTTTGTATATTGATACTGTATTTAAGAATCTTGATATATTCATTTATTCTAGATTATATGTAAGTTTTTTGAATTTTTCATTGTCTTATTTCCAAATAATGACAGCTTTTTCTTTTTTTCTTTCTGATCTTTACGCCTTTTATTTCTTTTTCTTATATTATTGCAGTGGAGAGGATCTTCCATAAAATGTTGAATTCAAGTGGTGAAAATAGAATTTTTGTTTGGTTTATGATTTCAGGGGGCAGTATTCAGTATTTTACTATTGAGTTTGAGGTTTGCTGCAGCTTTTTTGTTTGTATTGTTACTCTTTTTTTAGACTAAGGTAGTTTTCCTTCTAGTACTAGTCTGTTGAGAGTTTTTGCAATGCATGGGAGTTAACTTTTATCAAAAGATTTTTCTATATGTGTTTTGTTGATATGATTTAACTTCTACATTTGGTTACTGTGGGGATTATATTGGTTAGTTTTTAAATGTATCAATACTACATTAGTGTATAAATCCAATTGTTCCTGTGTATCATTTCAATGTATGTAGTTTGGTTTGATTTGCTTATATTTTGTTTAGCAGTTTTTTTGTTTACATGCATGAGAAAGATTGGCCTTTAATTTACCTATCCTATTAATTGTTTTATATTCTGGGATTATGATATGCTTAGCTCATAAGACAATTTGGGAAGTGTTTTTGGTTTCTCAGGTTTTTGAAAGTTTGTGTAAGATTAGTATTATTTCTTTGAAAACTAGTTAAGCCATCTAGGAGTGTGATTTCTTTTTTTTTCTTTCTTTCTTTCTTTTATATAATGTTATGAGTTTTGACAAATAATTACCCTTATTGAAGATATAGAACATTTCCATCTTCCTAGGAAGTTTCCTTCCCTGTTAGTTCCCTGTAACTTCCATCAAGTGGCAATCACTGTTCTAAATTTTAACTGTGGATTAGTTCTGGGTTTTTGAAAATTTCACATAAATGGAATCATACTATATGTACTTTTTGGTGTACAAATTCTTTTCCTCAGAATATGTCTGTGAGATCCATCCTTGTGATTGAAATTTGTAAATATTCCCTTTTTGTTGCTGATTAGCATACTATTTTATTAACATACTACAATTTATCCATTTTTATGTTGATGAGCATTTGGGCCTGTTTTTAGTTTTGGGGTATTAGGAATAAAGCTGATATACATATTATTATACAAGTATGTATGGAAATACAATTGTATTTTCCTTGGATAAATATGTACTATCGGAACTGCTCTGCTAGTGGTAGGTGCATGTTTAAATTTAAAAGGGGCTGGCAAATTTTTTCTAATTGGGTTGTACCAATTTCTGTTCCTACCATGTTCCATGGTTCTCACCAGTACCTTTTCGTTGTTAGTCTAGTGAGTGTGTAATAGTATCTCATGGTCTTAAATTGCATTGTTATTTGGATTTGTGTTGTATATCAACATAATAATGTGTTTTTGTGGCTTATGCACCATTCTTAGATCTTCTTTGTGAAGTATGTGTTCAAATATTTTGCTCATTTTTAAAAATTGAGGTATTTGTATTTTCATTATTGAGTTGTAGGAATTCTTATATTTTATATTTATAAAAGTCCTTTGTCAGATACATGTTTTGTCAATATTTTCTCACAGGCTGTGTGGCTTGCCTATTTTCTTTGAAATGTTTCCTTATGAGAAGTTTTAAATTTTGATGATATAATTGAAAATTTTTTCTCTTGTCATTATTTTCTGTGTTCTTTCTAAGAAATTCTTGTTCATATCCCAGTCACAAAGGTACTTATGTTTTTCCCATAAAAGCTTTATAGTTTTATGTTTTTTGTTTAGATTTGTGACCTATTTCAAATTAATCAGTGTGTGATGTGAAATAGGGATTGAGGTTCATTTATTTCCCAGTGGATTTCTAGTTGTTTTAACACCATTTGTTGAAGAGGCTCTTTCCAATCTATTGAATTACTTCAGCACCTTTGTCAGAAAAATCAGTTGACCATATAAGTCTTGATCTTTTCCTCCTCTTTCTATTCTGTTTCATTGGTTTCTTTGTCCCTTTGCCAGTCTCACACTATCTTGATTTTGATTCTTGTAGCTTTATACTATAAAGTCGAGAGCATGAAGTCTGAGTGTAAGTCCTTCTACTGGGTTCTTTTTCAAAATCGTTTTAGCTATTCTAGAACTGTGGCATTATTGCATAAATTTTAGAATCCATGTCCGTTTCCATAAAAGCCTACTGGTTTAGAAAATGAATTTGCATTCCATTATAGATCAGTTTTGGTAGGACTGACATATTAACAATGTTGGTCTACTAGTTCATAAACAATGTTATTTCTTTTTTTTTTTTTTTTGAGAGAGACAGATAGCATGTGTGAACTGGGGTGGGGGTGCAGAGGGGCAAAGGGAGAGCGAGAGGGGGAATAGAGGGAGAGAGAGGATTTTTTTTTTTTAAGATTTTATTTATTTATTTGACAGAGATAGAGATAGCCAGCGAGAGAGGGAACACAAGCAGGGGGAGTGGGAGAGGAAGAAGCAGGCTCATAGCAGAAGAACCTGATATGGGGCTCGATCCCAGATCGCCGGGATCACGCCCTGAGCCGAAGGCAGACGCTTAACCGCTGTGCCACCCAGGCGCCCCGAGAGAGAGGATCTTAAGCAGGCTCCACACTCAGTGCAGAGCCTGGTGTGGGGCTTGAGCTCATGACCCTGAGATCATGACTGAGCTGAAATCAGGAATTGGACACTGAACTGACTGAGCTACCAAGGTGCCCCCTTCTTTGTTTTTTAAGGTGTATTTTAATTTTTCTCAAGAATGTTTTATAATTTTAGCATATAGTTTTTGTTCACTTTTTCTTTAAATGTATTCCTAAGTATATTATGTTTTTGATGCTATGGTAGATGATACTAAAAATTTTTATATTCAGATAGAACGCAGCTATTTTGTAGATACACCACTGATTTTTGTATCTGACGTTATTTCCTAAATTCACTTATTTTTTAAAAATAGTTCTTTGTTGTTTTAGTTATTGCTTTCTTAGATTTTCTTTGTAAACGATCATATCGTCTGAGAATAGGGACAATTTCCTTTTTACTTTACAGACTTTATACCTTCTATTTCTTTATCTTATTGTACTAGTTTGGACTTCTAGTACAATATTGAATAGATGTCATGAGGATAGGCATCCTTACCTTATTCCTGAGCTTTGGGAGAAAGGATTCAGTGTTTCACTGTTAAATATGGTGTCAATTGTAGGTGTTTGTGTAGGTGCCTTTTATCTGATTGAAGATATTGTGTTCTGTTACTAGTTTGCTGAGAATTTAAAAAATTTCATCACTAATGGATGCTGAATTTTGTCATATGGCTTTTGGGCATTTATTGAAATAATCGTATAGATTTGCTCTTTTATTCTGGTAATATGATGAGTCGTTTTGATTGACTTTTTAAAAAGATTTTATTTTTTAGGGCATTTTCACGTTCATAGCAAAATTGAGTGGAAAGTACAGGGAGTTCCCATATACCGCCGGCCCCAACTTGTGCTCAGCCTCTTCCACGGTGGACATCCTTCACTTCAGTGATGCATTTGCTATAGTCTGTGAATCCGCAGGGACACAGCATTATCAGCCAAAGTCCATAGTTTACATTACGGGTCGCTTTTGGAGGTGCACATCGTATGGGTTTGAACCAATGGATAGTGATACATATCCACCCTTATAATATCACACAGAATTGTTTCACTGCCTTAAAAATCCTCTGTGCTCTGTTTACCATCCCACCCCTCCCTCGTCCTCTGGCTGTCACTCATCTTTTTACTGTCTCCACAGTTTTGCCTTTTCCAGAATGTCCTATAGTTGGCATCATACAGGATGTAGCCTTTTCAGATTGGCTTCTTCCATGTAGTTATGTTCATTTAAGTTTCTTTTATGTCTTTTCATGGCATTTGATAGCTTATTTCTTTTTACCGTTGTCCGAACATGCCACTGGTTTTATTTATCCACTTACCTACTGAAAGACATCTTGGTTGCTTCCAACTTTTGGCAATTATGAATTAAGCTGCCATAGATACCCACATGCAGGTTGTTGTGTGGACATAAATTTTCACTTCTTTTGGGCAGATACCAAGGAGCATGATTGCTGGATGGAATGATAAGAGTATTGTTGAAGTTTCATAAGAAACTGCCAAAGTGTCTTACAACGTGGCTGGTACCATTTTGCATTTTACCAGCAGTGAATGAGAGTTTCTGTTGTTCCACGTCCTTATCAGCATTTGGAATTTTCAGTGTTTTAAATTTTGGCCATTCTAATAGGTGTGTTGTTGTATCTCACGGTTGTTTTAACTTGCACTTCCCTGGGTGATGTTGTGAGCACCTTTTCATATGCTTTTTTGCCATCTGTGTATCTTCTTGGATGAGATGTCTGTTAGGATCTTCGGTCCATTTTTTTAATGGGGTAGTTTGTTTTCTTAATGTTGAATTTTAAGAGTTCTTTGTTTATTTTGGATAACAGTCCTTTATCAGATGCATCTTTTGCAAATATTTTCTCTCAGGTTTGTCTTCTCATTGTCTTGACAGTGTCTGTCACAGAGCAGAAATCTTCAATTTTGATGAAGTCTAGTTTATCAATTATTTCTTTCATGGATTATGCCTTTGTTATATGATTGATTTTTTCCCATGTTATACTAATCTCTGGGATAAATTCCAATTGGTCGTGATTTACTATCCTTTTGAGATGCTGCTCTATTTAATAGTTCCTTAGTATTTTCTTAGCTATTTTCATATCTATAACTAATGGAGAATGTTGACCTCTGATTTCTTTTTTATAACGTTGATGTCAAATTTTGACATTAATGTTATGCTGGACTTAAAAAATGAACTGATGGAGGGTTGCCCCCCCCTTTTTGAAATATTTTGTGTATATTGGGTATTTTTCCCCCCTTAAATGTTGGATAGAATTCACTGGTAAAACCATCTGGACTTGGGGGTTTTTCTGTGGGACATATAATCCTACTAATTTAGTTTCTTGGTGGTTACAGAGCTCTTCAGATTTTCTGTTTTATATTGTGTCAGATTCAGTAAATTTTGTTTTTCATGGATTTGTTTATTTAAGTTTTCAAATGTAAGTTGCTCATAATATCCCTTTTTTAATGTCTGTGGAATATGAGGTGATAGTCCATCTTTCATTGCTCATATTTATGCTTTATTCCTCTTTCTTTGTCAGCCATATTAGAGGTTGTTCATGTTATTAATTGTGAACAAAGCTACTTTAGGCTTGTGAATTGTCTGTATTTTTGTCACTTTTTTAAAAAAAGATTTTATTTATTTTAGAGAGAGAGAGTGCTTTGGAGCAGGGAGAAGGGCAGAGGGGGAGGGAGAGGGAGAGGGAGAGGGGAGAATCTCAAGCAGACTCTGTGCTGAGCGTGGAGCCCAACAGGACACGGGGCTGCATCTCACTAGCGGAGATCATGACCTGAGCCAAAATCAAGAGTCAGATGCTCAACTGGCTGAACCCCCCCCAGGCACTCCTGTGTTTGTTACTTTTTAACTTAAATTTTTTTTTCTTTGTTATTTCTTTTCTAATACTTTCTTTGGCTTTGATTTGCTCATCGTTTTTCTAGCTTCTCAAGGTAGAAACTTAAACTTAGCTCTTTGATTCTTTTCTATTCCAATTTAAGAATTAAAACTATAAATGGCCCTCTGAGCAGGATTAGGTGTATCCCACAGATTTTGATGTTATATTTTCATTATCATTCGTATCAAAATACTATTTAACTTTCTCCTTGATATCTTCTTTGAGTTGTTAACTGTAGCATTTACTTTTAATAATTTTGGGACTTTATGAGTTATCTTACTGTTATTGATGTCCAAGTTATGTTTGTTATGGTCAGACATCATACTCTTAAGTTTTCAGTACTTTTGAGGTTTATTAAATTTTGTTTTATGGTCAAAATATGGCTTATCGTGCACACTCCATGTGCACTTAAATGATTTTTATTCTACATTTGTTGCTTATATTCTTTTATAAACGTCAGGTCAAGATGGTTGCTGCTGTCAATAAAATCTTCCATACTTTGGTGAGTTTTGTTTAGTTCATTTGAGAGAGGAGTATTAGAATCTTCAAATATAATTGTGCTTGTGTGTATTCCTCCTGCTCCTCATGCATTTTGAAACTCATAGAAGGGGCATACAGTTTATCAATTTTTATGTATTTCTGATAGAGCAACTTTTTTATCATTACGGAATATTTCCTTTTTTGTAAGGTAATGTCTGGTAGTCTAGTTTGTCTCATATTAATATAGTCAGCTTTCTTAAGGGTTGAACTTTTTCTTTTTGCAGTTGTGCATAAAGTGAATCTCTTGGGGTGCCTGGGTGGCTCAGTCGGTTGAGAGTCCGACTCTTGGTTTCGGCTCAGGTAGTGATCTCGGGGTCCTGGGATTGAGCTCTGCTTTGGGTTCCCTGCTCAACAGGGAGTTTGCGTGTCTCCCTCTCCCTCTGCCCATCCCCCTGCTCTCTCGTGCTCTCTCTCTCTCTCTCTCTCAATAAATCTCTAAAAAAAAAAATAAAGCGAATCTCTTGTGGATGGCATATAGTTATGTGTTGCATTTTTTATACATTCTGGTAATCTCTGTGCTTTTATAGGACTATTTAGACCATGGGTGAACAGATTTTTTTTCTGTGAACTTCCAGACAGTAAATATTTCAGATTTCTCGGTCCATGTGGTTTCTGTGACAAGTACTCTACTCTGTCATTGTAATGTGACTATAGCAGTAGACCATTTGTAAGTGGATGGATTTGGCTGTATTCAACTTTATTTATAAAACAGGTGTTGGGCTATATTTGACTTCTAGGCCATGGTTTGCTGAAGCCTGGGTTAGGCCATTTTAATGAAAATTTACAAATATATATAGGTATGTCAATTTTTTTTCTTTTTGCCTCATCCTTGTCTTTTTCTTGTTTTCCTTAATGTTAATGTTCTCTTTTGATTTCTTTTTTTTTTAGTATGTTCTGTTAGCCAGCATATTGTACATCATAAGTTTTTGATGTAGTGTTCAAAGACTCATTAGTTGCGTATAACACCCAGCACTCATCACAACACGTGCCCTCCTTATTTCTGTATTGACGACTTTGCCGGACATCTTTGCATTATTTTCATAATAGTTGTTCTTGAATATGGGTCTTTTTTTCCCACTCCAAGAATTTAGCATCTTTTAAGTGTCACAACATTCTTATTCATTACAGAAACATCAGTGTCGGTCAGTTTTCTTCTTGTTGATAATTTTGCTCTCTCCCTTCTACCTTTCTGCTACTGCATAAATTAGAGGGTGGAGCCACATAAATTGCCCAGAATTAGGGTCAAACAAAAAAGAATTGGAATGACCCAGACACACACACATACTTTTTTTTTTTGGGGGGGGGCGAAAAAGCCTATATCAGTTGGGTATAAGAATTGAAAAGGAAGAGTTAGAACTTCAGTTTGCAAATATATTATTGTATATCTAAAAAATATATCTAAAAGCCCCAAGATAATGCTGAAAGCTACTGTAAAATAGACATAATTCTGTAGTAATTATACACATACACAAGTCATGAACTTTTATATGTACAAACAACTGGCAATTGGAAGATGATGGAAGAGAAAAACACATTTATAGTTGCCACATCATAAAGGTGTTACTTTTTTCTAAATTAACAGATTAAATAATTCCAATACATATGGTAATTACTAGGCTGATACTTAAGTTTATGCAGGGAAATAAGAACAGATAAATGCTTAAAGAATAGAGCAGTGACAGACTTGTATATTAAAACGTGTTATGAAGCCTCAAGAAATACACATGAATAAGAAGGCCAGAAATGGGCTCACATACACATAGTAATTTAATGTCTGCTAAAGGCAGCATCCCCAGTTAGTGTAAAAGAGACGTTTTAATACATGGTCTTGAGACAGTGGGATAGCCAGTTGGAAGGGTCCGTTTGTGGATCCAATTAAAATTCATATTATATAAGGACAAACTACAAATGCATCAGATGTTCAAGTGTAAAAAATAAGACAAATACAACACAAGTGTCCAAAGTAGGTTGAACAATGGAAAACCATACAGCTCCAATAAAGAAAAAGTTCCCTGGACCTCTGTGGAGAGATTGCCAGGATCTATTATAAAGTGAATAAAATAGGCTGCAGGATTCTATATATATAGTATGCTGTTTTTTGTTAAGAAGAGGTAGAAATTGTACAATTCATACTTGTATTTTCATAAAGTAACATTTTACAGGGACAAGAGGGAATGGGGTACTGGTAGACGCTGACAGGAGTGGGAGTGACCCTTCTAAGTAGAAACATTTTTGTTTTGATTTTTGAAGCATTAGCTGTTTATTGAATAATAAACTCTTTTTGAACTTATTCTCTATTTTAAAAAATCACTAGAAATTCTTTCAGGTTGAGATGAATTAACCTGCAAGTTTTGCGAATAATTTAAGGAAAAAGTACTTCTAAATGTAAACTTCCCCAAATAGAAATAGAGGGACCATTGCCCAGCCCATTTGATGAGGCTGGAATAACCTTGTTTCTGACTGCGTTGAGTTGAAGGAGGGGACCATAGGAAAGAATGCATGTGATTTGATTTTATCACAAAAGTCAGGATAATGGTTATCTCTGGTGAGAAGGTGGATGCCCGTGGGCAGATTCTGGGTTATTGCAATGTTCTCTTTCTGGATCTCTGTTTTACTTATATGTTCTTCGCTTTAAAATTGTGTTTAACTCCACATTTGTCTTGTCTTCTTTCTGTATGTTATACTCACAAATGTTGTGAAGTGATTTGTAAAAAGCTATAATAATTTATGTTTATCTAACAAATGAGCCTTAAAGTATGTACAGTAACCACTGATAAAATTTCCATAGGGGAATACAAAAACTCAGGACAGTTTAAAATAGAGCTTTTAACTCTCCCTACTCAGAAACTGGCAAGTCACGCAAATAAAAAAATCAAGACTTAGAAGTTTTTATTTTTTGAAGGTGGAACTTTTTAATGGCCTATTTATTCCGTTCTGTGTTAGAATGATTGATAGAGTAAAGCAGTGATTTTTAAAAATGGTAACAATTGGTTTCTCCTAAACTAGTTTCACTAAGGGATTAGAGGCAGTCAAATTGGTATCTAGTAGGGACCCACTTACTTTTGTTTAAGCTATTCTACTGGGATTTATGTTCTGCAACTAGCACAGCAGTTCTGGCCAGCATTGGAATTGTTCATTCACATGGTTCACTGCAAATAAAACTTCTGTTTAAAAAAAGTCAGGCCACAGAGAAGAACAGAGAGGGTGTGCCACAGTGGCGTGTTCAACAGATGAAGGGACCCCTGGACAAAGTGGCTTTCTTCATTTAAAGGGCTGTCTTCTCTCCTCTAATTCCAAATCTAGACAATGACTACTGGGTAAGGGGTACTGAATATATGTAGGAATTTAAATCATTGTTTTGGAATTTCATTTTCCATCCCTTGGGAAAGCCTGAAGTCAGACCCTTCAGGTTCTCGCTCGGCTTTGCTCAGTGGAGCTGTCCCGTGGGGGCGGGGGAGAGTTCGGAGGTGGGCTGTGGCGGATTTGGAGCAGCCGGCACTAGTCGACGCGCAAGTCCTTATTAGGACATTGAAAGGGCTCACTGTGCCGTCAGCAGTGAGGATCGGTGCACCGAAGAGGCCGCATGTAGCCGGGGTCGGGAGCTTTTCCCGTGTAAGAGAGTTCTCTTTAACCCAGAACAGATCACCTTAAAAAGTGCACACGAAGCGTGGCCTGGTCTCGTCTTTCGGGCCCCACAGCACCCTAGCCACTGTCCACGCTTGTCAGTCTTACCTGAGCTCAAAGAATAAAAGGCGTTCCCACCGCCACCCTCACCTTAACCCAGCCAGCCTTATAAAAAAACAAAAACAACCAACCAAGCCCAGGCGGCAGGAGGCCACAACGTTTTTGTGGTGCTGATCAGTACCTGAGATTCTAACCACAGTCTCTGATTGATTCCACAGTGGCCTTTCCTCAGAGAATTTGAAGAAGCAGTTGTCCCCCCAGTCCGTTTTCTAGGAGTGACGCCAGCCAGGAGGGGATGGCGTTCTCCGCGGTCCAGTCCAGGAGGCGGGTGGTACGGCCTCCCTTGATTTCCTGGCTGACATGTTGAACTTCAGGGCTGTGGTCTGCAGACACGGGGAAGGCTCCCTCTGCTGGGCCCTGCTTGTAAACACAGCTGCGAGGGTTGTGCTGGAAGGGACGGGAAAGCTTAGCGGTAGCTCCTCGGAGGTCCCAGGATAGCCGGGCTGATAGACCTCGATGCCCTTGGGAGGCTCTCTCCACGTCCATCGCCCGGTGGCCGAGAGCCACTGAAGTAGTGCTCACGTGGGGGGATAGGGTAGGGTCTGCAGCATACATGGAATCATAATGAGGCCATCTGAGACCAGGCTTGCTTGGTCCAGAAATTCCAAGCTCCAGAGGGAAGGCCCCCATACATTCGTCCCCCACAACCCATTAGAGGAGCAGTTTCAGCAGGCCCTGCTCTCCCCACTGGCATCTGCATGGGTGTGAATGCAGAGCTGGTCAGAAGTGGTTTTCATGGCCCAAACAACCAGGAGGAAACACAGGAGTTCTGTTGATGATGTCTTTTGAATGCTTAGACAGTTTGGCCACTATTTCTGGATATTAAAGTTTTTTAGGCAGACTGTACTCTCTGGTCTATCCAGGAAAGACTCAACAGTCCATTTTGCTGATGTCCGCATTATGGAGGCCGAACAGTTCATCTGCGGGGGTTCAAAATGGGGTCAGCTTTAGTAAGCAGCACCACCAGGAATAAAAGGGTGGCTAGGGCCCACCACACTTTGGGATCTGGATCCTGGACTTACTGAAGCTGTGGAGACCCTGAGCCTACAGTTGCCGCGTCCAGTCCTAGTACCTGCTTTCTGTAAACCCAGTCCACTATTGTTGCCACTGGGACAAGATGTAAAATATTTTAATGACATGGTTATCATGAACCTAATAGATAAAGAATTCTATATCCAGTAGAGAATACACATTCTTTTCTAGCACATACAAATCATTCTTTAAATTTACCGTGTTCTTGGGGCACCTGGGTGGCTCAGCCAGTTAAGCAGCTGCTTTTGGCTCAGGTCATGATCCCAGGGTAGGATCGAGCCCTGAGTTGGGCTCCCTGCTCAGTGGGGAGTCTGCTTCTCCCACTCCCCCACTTGTGCTCTCTCTCTCTCTAATAAAATCTTTAAAAAAAATTTACCTTGTTCTAGACCAGAAGGAGTGCCTCAATAACTTCCAAAAATTATTATTATGCGGACCAGTATCTCTGACCTTCATAAAATACAATTAGAAATTGGGATGCCTGGGTGGCTCAGTGGGTTAAGCATCTGATTCTTGGTTTCAGCTCAGGTTATGATCTCAGGGTTGTGAGATCAAGCTTGTGTTGGGCTGCAAGCTCAGCAGGGAGTCTGCTTGAGATTCTCTCTCCCTCTGCCCCTCTGACTGCCCTCTCTCTCCCACCTCTCTCTCAAATAAAATCTTTTTAAAAAAAGGAATTAAATCAGTCAGCTAAAAATGACCTATATGTTTATGCATTTAAAAGTATAGATCATAAGGGAAATTGTAAAATAATTTGATGTGAATGAAAATGCTGCATTTCAAAATTTGTGAGTTACTTCGAGATTTATAGCTTATAATGAATATAGCAGGAAACAAGAAAGTGCTGTGGGCTGAATTGTGGCTCTATCCCTAAGCACTCAAAAACATTCATATGTTGAAGTTGTAACCTCTGGTACCTCAGAATATAACCATATATGAAAATAGAGTCTTCGTGGAGGTAACTAAGTTAAAATGAGGTCATTAGTGTGGGCCCTACTATGCCATCATGGGTATCCTTATACGAAGGGGATGTTTGGACACAGTCATGGACAGAGGGAAGATAATTTGAAGACACAGGGAGAAGGTGGGCATGTCAAGCCAAGGAAAGAGGCCTGGAATAGATCCTTCCTTCATGACACTCGGAAGTAACCAACCCTGTCACATTGATCTTGGACTTCTAAGTCTCCAGAACTACAAGAGAAAATACATTTCTGTTGGTTAAGGTACCTGATCTGTGATACCTTGCTATGGTAGCCCTAGCAAACTAGTACAGTAATTAATGACCGAAATTTTAATTCGGGAAGTTGGAAAAAGAACCACAAAGTAACAAGAAGGAGAGAAATAAGAACAGGCTGGAAATGTGTTAAATATAGTGGTATTATCAAAACCAAATGGGTTCTGTAAAAAAATATATATATATTTAAAAATTGTTGGGTCATGGCTCATGATTATTTCAATTTCAGAAGAAGCGTGAAGTTCAATAAATATTATAAAAACTCTTAAAAATAATAAAGGGAATGTCTTTAATTTGATGAAAGATATGTACCAAAACCTAAAGCAAACTTTTAATAGAAAAACTTCAGATGCATGTCATTTAAGATAGGAACAAGACAAACATGGTTAACACTGTTAGGAACTCCAGGAACCTGAAATGCTCTGACATGTATGTTAAGAAAGTAAATAGAAATGAGTTAATGGGATTGGAAGGGAAGAGATAAATCTGTATTTTTAGATCACCTACATATAAAAATCTACAGAGGCAATAAACAAAATGTATGTATTAATAAGATAATACTTCTCAAACAAGATCATTTTACAGAAATCAGAATTTCTCTGTACTCAAAATAATCAGCTAGAGGAGATGAGAGTGTAAGATACCATTTGCAATAATAAAAACAATCAAGTAGCTGGGATTTAACTTGACAAATAATGGCCAAGATTTACGTGGAGGAGAATCTAAAACTCTGTTAAAGTATATGATAAAAAGACCTGAAAAACAGATACACTGTATTCAAACATGGTATAATGTATTTGTAAATATGTCCGTTCTCTCTGGATTAATCTATAAATTCTATGAAATGCCAATCAAAATCCTATAGAATATTTTGAGAAATTTGACACACTGAATAATTTGCATGGAACTTCTGATTCTAACACACTTGCTTATATCACACCACCTCTTCTGAAAAGAACTAGAAAACAAATTTATCTGAAAGTGTAGGGCTATGAAATCAGTAAGGACTCAGGTGCTGTAAGTCAGAGAAGTAGGTCTGTTGAGATGTGAATCTCCAGCATTTAGCTCTACCTTTCAATTGGAGGCAGTTGTCTAGGGGCAGAGAAGCTAAAGAAAACTTCCAGAAATCTCGCAGGTCGGGGAAAACAAAAATTAGAAATTAGAGCTCAATAAAGAGGAGGGCTCTGTTAAGTATTCTGGGTATTTAATTTGGGCCCCCGAAGGGTTACACCCCTCAGGTGGAAGGACAAATGGAAGTAGGCCAGCCCTCACAAGATGGAAACGCGGTTGTAATCAAATCAATCCCAGATTGTATTAAGGTGATCTGACCCTAGGGTGGAAATAAAACATACAGTGGCTTAAATTAAAACTTGATAGGTTTCATAGCAACCACAGAAAACTGAAGAGAGGATTAGTGGCCTGGAAACTAGGTCAGTAGAAAATATCTAGGCTGAAGTATGGAGAGAAAAAAGTGGACAGAAAATTAAAAAATAAATTAGGATTCCTATTAGATGCAGTGAAAAAATTAACATGTATGTATTTATAGTTCCAGAAAGGAGACAAAAGAGAAAATGGGACACAAACAGTATCTGAAGAGATCACCTGTGAGAACTTTTCAAAGCTAACTAAGAACAGAAATACACACATAGATTTCAAGAGTTCCTCTGACTCCATGACAGGAAAAATGCATCAAGGCACAAAATACGTCCAGGCGTATGGTTCTGAAAACCAAAGATAAAGAGAAGGTTTTAATAATAGAGGAAAAAGGGCGTGTAACTTCCAAAAAGCAATGAGAAGACAATTCACTTGACAAGGGAAATGATGGAAGTTGAAGGTAATGGAAAATAGTAAAACTGCTCAAAGAAGCAACGTGTCAACCTATGATTCTATACCCAGCAAAAATATTTATTTTTAAATGAAAGCAAAACTATAAAATATTGTTGAGAGCAATTAAGACCTAGACAAATCAGAGACATTCTGTGTTCATAGGTCGGAAGACTTCGTACTGTTAAGATGGCAGTTCTCCCCAGACTGATGCATCCCTTTCAAAACCCAAGCTACCCTGACAGGCTGATTTTAAAATTTTTGTAGAAATTCATGGGACCCAGAATAATTAAAATGATTTTGAAAAGGGACAAAAAGGAAGAACTCACGCTTCCTGATTTTAGAACTTATTACAAAGCACTGGTAATCAAGGCTGTGTGGTCCTGGCTTAAGGATCACACACAAATCAAAGGAATACAATTCAAAGTCCAGAAATAAACCCATATGTTCTATGGTCAGTTGGCTTTGTCTATCTTTTTTTCTATTTTTCTATCTATTTTTCTATTTTTTTCTATTTTTTTCTTTCTTTCTTTCTTTCTTTCTTTCTTTCTTTCTTTCTTTCTTTCGTCGTCGTCGTCGTCGTCGTCGTCGTCGTAAGATTTTGAGAGAGAGCAAGAACAAGTGGGAGGGGGCAGGGACAGAGGGACAAGCAGACCCCCCAATGAGAAGGAAGCCCCATGTGGGGCTCGATCCAAGACCCCAAGATCATGACCTGAGCCAAAGTCAGTCACCTAACCAAGCCACCCAGGCACCCTGACTTTTTCTTTTTTAAAAAACCGTTATTTATTAAGTAATCTTTACCTGCAACCTGGGGCTCAAACTCAGTACCCCAAGGTCACGAGTCACACACTCCACCAACTGAGCCAGGCAGGCACCCGGTCAGTTGATTTTTGACAAGGGTGTCAAGAACATTCAAGGGGATAAAAAAAATAGTCTTCTCAACAAATGGTACAGGAGCAACTGGATATCCATCCACATGCAAAAGGATGAAGTTGGACCCTACCTTACACAGTATATAAAAGTAACTTAAAATAAAGAATAGAGCTAAAGAGCTGGGGCACCTGGGTGGCTCAGTCGTTAAGTGTCTGCCTTCGGCTCAGGGCGTGATCCCGGAGTCCTGGGATCCAGCCCCACATCGGGCTCCTCCACTGGGAGCCTGCTTCTTCCTCTCCCACTTCCCCTGCTTGTGTTCCCTCTCTCGCTGGCTGTCTCTATCTCTGTCAAATGAATAAATAAAAATTAAAAAAAAAAAAAAGAATAGAGCTAAAGAGCTAAGAGTTAAAACTTAGCTAAGAGATAAAACTGTGGCACTCTTAGAGGAAACATAGGTATAAATTTTTGTGACCTAGGGTTGGGCAATGTTTTAAGTATATACCAAAACCATAAGTGCCAAAGGAAAATCAATAAATTAGATTTCATCAAATTAAAAACTTCTGTGCTTCTAAAAAACACTGTTGGGAAAGTGAAAAGACAGTCTATAGGATGGAAGAAAATATTTTCCAGTTGTATATCTGAAAACAGTCTAGTATCCAGGAACCTATAAAGAACATTTACAACTCAACAGTAAAATTGCAAATAACCTAACTAAAATATTGGCAAATGATTTTTAATAGACGTATCTCCAGCGAAGATCTATGAATCACCAATAAGCACATGAAAAGATGCCCAGCATAGTTAGTCACTTGGGAAACACAAGTCAAAATCACAATGAGATATCACTTACCACCCAGCAAGATGGCTGTAATTAAAAAGACAGTAACAAGCATTGGTGAGGATGTGGAAAGACTGGAGCTCTTGCACCTTGCTGGTGTTAATGTAAAGTGTGCAACTGCTTTAGAAAACACCCATTCAATCCAGCAATCCTATTCCTAGATCTATACCCAAGAGAACTGAAAACAAACATACACATACAACCCTGTATGTGAACGTGCATAGGAAACTTAGTCATAATAGTAATATAGTAATAATATCCGCTGGGATATTATTCAGCCGCAAGAAGGAGATACTCATATGTGCTGCGGTGTGGTTGAACCCTGAAATCATGCTAAGTAAAATCAATCAGACATAAACAGCCACTTACTGTCTGGTTCCATTTATATGAAATATCCGGAATAGGCAAATCCATAGAGACTGGAAGTAGATTAGTGGTTTTCAGAGGCTGATGTGAGGTGGGCGTGGGGCACGCTTGCTTCTGGGTATGGGGTGTTTTGGGGGGAGTGATGAAAATATTCTGGCATTAGATGGTGATGATTGTACAACTTTGTGAATATACAAAACCAGTGAATTGTACACTTTAAAAGGGTGAATTTTATGGTGAATAAATTGTCTTAATTCTTTTTTTAAATGAGGACAAAATAAATACCTTTTTAGGCAAAAAGAAAACTGAGAGAATCTGTCCTCAGTAGACTTACGTTAAGGGAAATACTAAAGGAATCTTCCAGTGGAAGGAAAATGATCCCAAGTAAAGCATGGAGATGTAGGAAGGGACAGAGAGCTTCTGAAAGGGTAAACGTGGCTTTTGATGACAGCGTAAAATAGTTACAGTAATGCACGTATGTACATTTGGGTGACATGACCACAATGGCACAATGGGTAGGAGGTAGGGAAATGGATTTAATGTGTTCGAAGATCTAATCATTGTCTAGGAGGTGATAAGAATACTAATTTGATACTGTAAGTTGTAATCTTCAGGATAGCCAATGGAAGGAAAATATTAGCATGTATAACTAATGAGTTATAGAGGTGGAGAATAAATGATGGGAAATACAACGGAATAGTGAGCAGATAGGTTAAATCAAAAGTTTAACATACCCCAAAGTTTAAGCAGTTATATAACATAAATGGCTTAAATAATCCAGGTAAAAGGTTGTTCACTTAGATAAACAAAACTCAGGAATATCTGATTAGAAGAGACACATCTTCAGTATAAGAATATAAAAAAGTTACAAATGTTGAAAATGCATTTACTGTGCAAACAGTAAATTAAAATAAAGTAACATGGCTTTTCTAAAATCAGACAAAGTAGACTTCAAGTCCAGAAGTATTTCTTCATCAAACCACGTATAAAGAAATGTTACATGCTAACATCATCCTCAGGAAAATAGACCTGTATACCCATTGAGCTGTTTTTACTTATAACACTTCTGACACCAAATGTATGGTTTTTCTTTTTCTCACACCAACCAATTCCCCAACTCTGGACACCACCTGGGTGTCCAACAGTTCGGTTCTGACACCGCCTACCTGCAGTTAGCAGGAGATCCGACAAGTGAGAAGGCTCAGTCCCACAAGACACCATTAGCAAGTCCTGGGCCACCGGGACTTCTGACCAACCAGCTGTAAATGAGGGGTTTCCGCCAGTCCCTTCTCTAGTTTAACAGTTTGTTAGAAGGACTCACGGAACTCAGGAACTTAGTGTCACTGGCTTAGCATGAAGGATACAGGAACAGCTAAATGAAAGAGCTGCGCAGGGCTGGGTGTGGAGGAGGGGGTGGTGCTCCCATGCCCTGGCTCGGTGCCACTCTCCAGCACCTTGATGTGCTCAGCACCCTGGAAGCTCCCGGGACCCCTTCGTTTAGGGGTTTCTGTGGAGATTCTGTTACATAGGCATGATTGATGAAATCACTGGCCATTAACAACTCAACCTCTCTTCTCTGGAGTTTGGGGGTGGGGCTGACCGTTAGAAGCTTCTGATCGCATCCTAGTCTTCTTGGTCATCAGCCCCCATACTGAAGCCAACGAGGCCCCCAGCCACCAGTCCTCTCATTAACATACAGAAGACAATCTTCTCTCTCCACAAATCCCAAAGGTTTTGGAACTGTGTGCCAGAAACTAAGGACAAAGACCAATTTTTAATTTTAGTATATCACATCCATCTGAGCTTTGTATTGCTTAATTAATTGTTTTTGTGGGTACAGAGCAACAATGGACAGAAGTAAAAGGAGGCACATAGGAACCTCATAGAAGATTAGCACACTGGTTTAATATCTGACAGAACAAGTAGACACCAGTCAGGAATAAAAGATGTGAACAGCTGCAAACTCAGTTGATGGAGAACACTGTACTCGAAAACTGATGTCCTTCTTTCTCGTCTAATATGTGTGGAGCATTTAGCATTTACTAGTGCGTAGAAGTGCAGTTAACTTTTCCGTATTAATTTTTCCGTATAGGGACCTTACATCCTGTGACCATTGTAAGTCTACTTACTAGGTTTGGCTTCCTGTTAGATTATTCACCTTTTATGCTGCCTAGTCTTTGTTTCCCACCCCTTCCTGCTCTCCAGTTACCAAAGTGCAAAGTCTGTCTCCAGAGTTCAGGGTGGAACCCAAATGTGCTTGCTTATCCTCTCGCATTCTCAGATGTGCTTAGTTTTGAGTCTGTGCCAGTTTCTTTCATCCCATCTCTGAAATGTGTTTGAAAGGTTGTTTTCATAGTTCCTCACATTTGTGATGTTTAGGGAGCTCATTCGACGTCTGTAATCTTCCATACCACCAGAAATAGGCTCAAATATGTGCGTCCACTTAGCTGAATTAGTTTCCAGTGCACCTTAGAAATTCATGTGCTAGCGGAATGGAGAGTGATAACAGGCCTCCCCACTGATTGCTAGTGAACAAGTCTTGAGTCTTAATCCACCTGAGTTCATCGATTGGACAGAAGTGGAGGGGAATTACTCCTGTTTTTCAACAGTTGCCTCTTGACTCTAAGAGAGATGGTAGAGCCTTTCTTGCTTTTGGGGTTGCTTTTCCATTTCCATTCACTCCTAACTTCTGAGCCCTAGGAGGACTCAAGAGCAATGTGAATTTGCCCATACACTCATCTCTTTTGATACAGTTCCTCCAGATACTTTGAAATGGCTAATGCATTATATTTAAGGCCAACATTAATGGATGTGTGTTTTCAGAGAAAGCAGAGGTCCTCCCTGCGGAACAAAATGTATTTTCTTATCATCTGTTGCTTCTTTAATATCATTCCAGGGTTGCCTGTGTGGCTTAGTTGGTTAAGCATCTGACTTGTAATTTTGGCTCAGGTCATGATCTTAGGGTTGTGTTGGGCTCCACGCTCAGTGTGCAGTCTGTGTGAGATTCTCTCTCTCCCTTTGCCCCTTCTCTCTCTCTCTCTCTCTCAAATAAATCTTTTTTTTTTTTTAAAGATTTTGTTTATTTATTTGACAGAGAGAGACAGCCAGCGAGAATGGGAACACAAGCAGGGGTAGTGGGAGGAAGAAGCAGGCTCATAGCAGAGGAGCCTGATGTGGGGCTTGATCCCGTAATGCCGGGATCACGCCCTGAGCCGAAGGCAGACGCTTAACGACTGCGCCACCCAGGTGTCCCTCAAATAAATAGATCTTAAATCATTCCATATTTGGAAGTCAGTGAAATAATTGATGGCAGAAGGCAATCCATAAAGAAACTGAATGGGGGAATGAAATCAGTAGATGGAAAGTGTTTATAAAAATGGGAGTAAAGATGTAAGATGCTTTTATCTTTCTAATGGGGAAGGTGAGAACCCCTGTACAACTGCTTCCTAACACATATACTTCTAACTTCTCAATTTCTTATTTTTATGCTTAATGCTTATCTTCTCCAGTGGATTGCAAGTGAAGGCAGGGATTGGATTTCTTTATTCATTATACTAAGTACTTAACACAGTGCTTTTAAACATAATAATTTTCCCTATTAGAGTAAAAGCAGAAAAATTAGGTTCTTTTTTCTTTCATGCTTCTCTGTTGTGACGAATGAAAATAATACTTACTAATCGTGTACCATAATCCAAATATGTTCAATGCCCTTGGTTAGAGTCACTGTTTAATCAGCAAGAGGAAAAGGTACATGACCTTGAGATCTACTTCTAAAATTTTCGGGCTTTTCTTTCTAAGGTATTTCTATTCACGGATAGTAAAATTGAGATAGTTTTGTCAACATTAATATCTAACTGGGTTTTCTTACCAAATAGTTTAAGTCTTCTCCCGTGTGTTGAAATATCTCTCTCTTGGCAAACCTGGTTTCTCATGGCTCCATAGAAGTCCACTATGGGGCTGTTCTGTAATTGACTCAACGGTAACGTTAAGCTAGAACGTGTGCTCCGCGAATATAGGGATGTTCAGTTTTCTGCAGTACCGAGGCCCCTACTACAGCGTCTAGGACGTACTAGGCATTCAATACGTATTTGTAAAATGAATGAAGGAACGTTTAGATGGTTCTGTTTTTTCTGTATTATAAATAATACTCTCCGAAGTATGTTTGCACATAATGCTTTCACTGCATTTCAAATGATTTTTCTAAATAATTTGTTCCAGAATAAATTCCTAGAAGAAGATCTTGCTGGTTGAGAGGGTATGGACAAAATTATAGGATTTCAGGGTAGTTTTCTTTTCTCTACAAATGTTATCTGTGGCTTTCTATTTTTTAATACTTTGATTTTGTAAATTTTCTATAATTCTATTAGAATCAAAAGAGGTGTTTTTTTCAAATTTTAATTTAAGTGCATTTCTTTCAATTCAGGGAGGAGTTAGGGATCTTGTAAGTGGAATATAGAGTTTCTAGTGGTGGTGGTTGGAAGGTGGTTGGAATGCGAGTGATGGGCTGTGCTGTGCTAAGGAACTTTATTCTGTAGGAATGGGAGAAGACCAGAGGGCGGTAAGCAGAGGTGTGAAAGAGTTGGAACAATCAAAAGGATAGTACCCGTGGTAGTGTTGAGGAAGGAGTGGAGAGAGGAGACCGGAGGCACAGAGAGCCTGGATTTCTCACTCTCCAGTCCCACATCTAATTCGCCACCAACTTTTATATACTAAGTATTCTTTGAATTTCTTCCTCTCTTCTCCAGTTGGGTCCTTGGTGTCTTTAACATCAGCTTCTCATTTCTTTCCCTGCCTCGGAGCCACTCTCCATAGAGCTGCTAAAGCAATCTAATGGAAACCAGCTCTGAAGAATGGTTTCCTAGTATTCATATTTTAAGCTCCTAGTTGATTAACACAGCATGCGAGCTCTACCCTTGTTGGGATCCTTCAGCCTCATTTCCTGCTACTCCCTGCTAGGAGGAAAGTCTTTCCTTGTCCCAGAACATCCTCACCCCTCTCCCCCTACACAGGTGTTTCTGGCTTCTGGGCCTTGCTCATCTGCACCCACTTCCCAGAATCCCCTCGTCTAGTCAAACCCCTTGGTCCCCCTTTTTCTGGGGTGCGTTGTGTAAGACTTCAAGTATCGTCACCTCTTCCAAGACGCTTTAACAGATATATTCACATACTACGTACCTCTCTCCCCCACTCTCACCTTTTAGGTCAGGAATCTGTCTTCTGTGCTTTTTATAGGATCTTGTTTTTACCTCTTCCAAGTTGTACTGTAATTGTCTGTTTAGGGATGTTTCCCACATTGGAGTGTGAGATTTTTGAGGGCAAGGCTCTTTTATATTTGTATTCTCAGCAGTTAGCATAAAGTCTGGCATATAGTCAGGTGGTCAAAAAGGTTCCTGGTATCATTTTCTAGATGAAATAATGAGGGGTTGAGCCAGGCCGGTGGTAGTGGGGGAGAAGGGTGGGTGGGAGGGGCAGACTGGAAAGAAGTCATTTGGATGTCAGAAATGAGTTACAGGTGGAGGTCATGGATGGTTGAGATGTGTAGCTTCGGACATGAGTTTGGTATACAGGGTTTTGACTTGGTGAATTTGAGATATTTGCTAAACATTTAGAGATAACTAGTTGGCAGTTAGAAATATGAGTATAGATATTAGAAGATCAGGATTTAGGAGTCATAGGCATATAGGTGTGAGCTGGGGCACTTGGAATAGATATACAGGTCAGGGAGGGGAGGGGATATAAAAGGGCAGAGTAGGGTCATTGGGAAACATTTAACAAGTAAAAGAAAAGTAGGAAAGTACACTGTCAACAATGTTCAGTGATGAAGAAAGGTTGAAGAAGATAAGAATTGAGAACAAGGGATTTTATTTAGAAATTAGAAGGTCATTATGGATCTTTGAGAGAACAATTTTGGTCGAGTGGAGTGAAATAGAAGCTAGCTGGAAATAAGTGATTGGAAGAGGCTGGAAAGCAAATGCATGATGAGCAAGTGGGAAAAGCAAGCACATACTACTCTTTCAAAATGTGCTTTATGGAGAAATGATGGCTTATGGAAAAGGGATGTAATTTCAGCTGCTTGAGGGGAAGGTAGTACGGTGGTGAATTTTTTGTTTTATTTTTTTGTTTTCGGATGGGAGAAGGTCTTGGAAAAGTTTATCAGTTGATATTCAGGAAGCAGAAGAAAGGGGGCTTGAAGTCCAGAAAGAAATCTTTAATGGAATAAGGGTAAGAAGGAAGAGAGGGTCTGGGATCGAGATCTCGGGTGTTATTGTTAGCCTTGAAAGTCGTGGGGACATTTCTTCCCTGGGTTAAAAAGGAAAAGAAGTAGGCCATATGTAGAAATACAGAGACATTTAAAGATGGTGTGAGGGAATGTGAAGGATCTATTTTCCGTGAAGTAGGCCCCCAGATCTTTACTTGTAGGGTGACAGGTGGATAGGACAGGGTGGCATAAATGGTGGTGGTAGGATGGCCCAGGGCGTTTTAGAAGATTGGCGAGGGACAGAGAATTAATGGTGGGACTGCAGGTGGATTTTAGGGCTCAGTGGAAGTTGAGCTCTGGAAATAAAGCAAAAACAAAAATATTTAAATAATATATATATATATATATTATTTTCATAAAAAGGACTGAAAAAAGGACAGGGCACTAAAGAATTATTTATACTTACACATGGGATTAAGTGAAGCCGATAGCTAAGTCCAGCGATGTTTGCCCTACAGTGGATTGAAGGGCCAGGGAGTGTCAGGGGACCGGGAGCCAGTCCTGCCTGCCCTGGGCTGCTGCCACTAGACCTCCAGAGTCAACTCAGAGTACTGAGTGCACGACTGAGCATATTTGAGATGCAGTGTGAGAAGGTCCTTTTTCCCCCCTTTCTTTCCTTTCTTTTTTTATTCTTGCACTATATAAATATCGGTTAAAATATGTAAATAAAAGCAACAGATTGCAGATAATTTATTTTAAGACAGTGAATTTTGAATAGAAAAGCATTATTGGCTGGGTTATGGGCTCTTACTGCATAGTTATTCATTCCTGATTAAAGTATCTCTGCTGGCCTTACTTACCCTGTACTTCTCAACCGATAGATTTTAAAATGCAGAGACAACCCTAAAGTCATAACCATTTCCTCCAAGGTATTTTGTCTTCTGTCAGGAATTTGTAAGTAGGTTTATAGCTGCCTCTGGCTCACCTCTGGCATGGATATCATAGGAGCTGCATTTCTATCAATTATGCTTTTCCTTAAAAATAATAAAACTATGAAAATAAAAGCTTAATTTATGGAACTCCTTCGAGAAATGCATAAATCATGGGAAACAATAAAGGAGCAAGACGTAATTGAAAATCAGCAGCTCTACCAGTTAAGAACCTTCTCTCTACGACTTACTTGTCAGTTCCTGCTGAACTTAACGCTGGGTTTTCCTTTTTGCTTTCAGGAAAACCTTTAACTTACGCCCTGGGTGTTGCCTGTCCACAGCTTCCTGGTGGCTCACCGCTTCTGCCTGCGCCAGCCTTGCTCCGGCAGCTTCAAGGCTTCTGGGCTTCAGAGCTTGTTGGGAAAGCTTGCTGCTTTGGCCTGCTACCCCTGCTTCAGGTGTCAAAAAGCTTTTAATTAGCCTGCTTCCTCTACTTACTATATAACTAGGCCCTTCCAGGTCTGCATAGCCTAGTCCTAGGGTCTGAAGGGAGAATTATTTTTAGCTAATCATTCTTCCGTAAACGTTCTTGTCCCCTGGCTCTCTGGGGATTCGAGGGAGAGTAAAGGCAGTGTGAGGTTCTCCTGCACGATGGACCTGTGACTGCCCCTGCGCATATGGGGCTGGTCCTCGGTCCACCGGGGATCGCCTTGATGGGCATACCGTGTTCGTGTAGCTGGTGTCTGTTCCGAGCGGTTGATGCCCATGCTGGCCCAGTTTTTAAATACTCTGACGATTGCTACTGTTGTGTCTCCAAGGAGAGGGTACCTCCAGCTGTTTGGTGAACTCTTTGTAGTGTTTTTAGTTCGCTTGTTAAAGAGACTTAGTTTTGTTTCCCCAGGAAATATTTTGAACACAGACTGATCACTAACAGAACAAAATAAAACAATAAAAAACAAACCCACTGATTTCCATTCCTATTCACAATGAAGACTGTTAACATGTCAATAGGTGTCAAGATGATAGACATGATGAGTGGGAAGATCTCTTCAGGGCCTCTAGAAGGGTTCAGTACTTACAGTAATAAAGGGCACTAGCCCTGTCATTGGGCTGTGGGAGCTCCTGGAGTGCAGTGTGGGAGCTCAGCCCAGTGACAGGCGCAGAGTAAGCGTTCTGTACATAAGGGTTGTTCTGAGAATTTTGTTAGTAGTAGTAATAATAAATGATGGTAGACATGATACATTGGAGATTTAAAAAAAAAAAAAAAGATAAAGACTAAGTTGCGAAGTCGAGACCTTAAAAGCCACGCATGTCATTAAGAGAGCAGCATGGGCTGGAATAGTCATACACACTTAATCTTAAAACACACAATTGTATATCTTACCATAATGCCTTGTTGTTTGTTTTTAAATATTTATCTTAGAGAAAGAGAGTGCATGGGGGGTGGTGTCAGAGGGAGAGAGAATCTCAAGCAGACTCTCCGCTGAGCGTGGAGCCTGACTTAGGGCTCAGGGCCACAACCCTGGGATCATGGCCTGAGCTAAAAGCAAGAGTTGGACGCTTAATTGACTGAGCCACCCAGGTGCCGCATAATGCCTTGTTTTTACTTGAGTTTCAGTATCAGTTTAGTAGTGTACTTGAAGCTGATAATATTGATGCCTTAACAGTTTGTTAAATAATAAGAGCGAAGGGGAAAAGAAAGCGAGAGATGGTATAGGAAGTGTAACAGGGCAGTGACTGTTCAGGAAGGGATACTTCTCAGTTCAGTTTGAGAGTGAAGACCGAGTGACTTTACGTGGACAGACGCCTTGGACCTAGGGAATAAGGGCAAGGGCCTGGGCTGGGATTGAACCAGGTGACCAGTGTGTCTGGAGCAGAGTGAGCTAGGAAGAGAGAGCATGTGAGATCTGGGAGGTCGGAAGACCAGAATACGTTTGCCTGACAAGTTATAGCAGGTTGACTTCCGCTTGGAGAGAGGTGGGAAGTTTGGAGCAGAGGAGTGTTGCCATCTGAGCTACGTCCAAACATGATCACTAGGACCGGCAGGGTGAGAATAGATCGTGGGCTTAAGGGAGGAGGGGAGGGGCCGGTAGGACCGTCCAGGCGGGTCGCAAAGGCAGGTTTGTTGGGATGGGCCAGAGGAGGTACGGTGAATTCTGGATATTCTGGGTGTAGACCAGATTTGAGAACTGCATGGGAACGGTTATTGGAGATTGCAATTCTATTTAATATAGTGTGATAAATCCTCTGTTATATGTCGTAGCTGTAAGTGTAGACACTTCAACTCAATTGTTGACGTGTGTCACCTACTGAGTTTTCCCTGTCGTGTTTGCAGTTTTTCCAACATCATAGTGCTTTCAGTATGAAGCCTTTAAAGAGACATCTCTATGTTTGGTGTTTTTAAAGAGTACATATTCTGTGTTAAATTTGTGATCTTCCGGTCCATACTAAGAGTACTTTTTATTTTGATCAGTTTATGTAAGAAAGGACATTTTAGTATACATTCCCTCTTGTATGTCAGTTAGCTGTGGTTCTTGACAATCTAGAACTTGAAGTTAGAGTCCCAGCAGAAGCCTCTTTTTCTGAGTTTCCTTCTACTGCCACGAACATGAAAATGATCTGTGGTGTTAGAGGGGAAAAGCAAGATGAGTTTTATTTTATTTTTAGCATTTCCTTAGCTTCATGGTCTTGTCTTACTATGTCATCAATTCGATAATTCAAGAATATTTCCTGAACTGACATTTTAAAATTTCACTACATCGCACTGCATTCCAGAGAAGATTTAAGGCAGCTTATGAACCTGACGTGAGGTAACGTGGAGAATGGTCTTCACCGTGCAGCAGCGTGGCACTTCCGATGACCACGTGTGCAGAGTGGCTCTCATTTGGGCCCCCGCCAGCCACACTAAGTACCCCAGTAATTAGCAGTCATTTCCTGACCAGGGTGAGGTGTGGTATTTCACATGATCCCATTCCATGCTTCAAATTTTGCACGTTCCATACTGAAAATGTGGGAAGGTGACTAGAAATCACATCACCTAGAAATACCTGATCTTTAAACATTTTGGTGCCTGTCTTTCTCTGTCTTCATCTGGCATAGAAATTCATAGATATGTATTTTGTGTATTTACAGAAAAAACAATCAGTGTGTAAATTTTTAATTAACTTCTTGCCAGCAGTATAGTCTGCATTTTTGCCTATTAAATCGTATTCTCTAACAATATTTTGAAAGATATGACTAATTTTCTGATTTGTGATACTTACTCAGTTTCATCTTTCAGAATATTTCAGTTATTCCCAATATGTTACTGTTGGAAACCACACTATAGTAAATGTTGTGGCTTCATTTTTATTTGCATGTATTTTCAGTTGAGGATATTCCTAGCTATGTTTCTGTGTGCCAGGGGTATAAAGTTACTAGAAGTTGAAGAGGTTGGAGTTTCTTATTTCAGAGTTAAAGAAATTGAGTAAATCGGGATGTGTACTGTGTGCTGTGTGTTGGGGGTGGGGCAGACGATGGTTAAGAGATTGGGCCAGAATGTGCTTACTTATTAGCCCAACGCCCGCCACATAATCACGGCTGCTAAGTGGTAAGCACTTTATATGTGTATTAATTATTTTAATCCTTACTACAATATATAAGGTGAGTACCACTAGAAACGCTGTTGCATGGATGAGAAAACTGAAGTTTTGAAAGCTTGCGTTATCTGCCCAGGGCGACACAGCTAATGGCAGAGCCGGGATTCGAACCTGAGTAGTCCGGCTGCAGAGCGCGTGCTGTTACCGCTCCCCTGACCGCCCGCAGTAAACGCTGGCCCGGCGTCCAAGTGTTCAGGACATGCTCTTTCCCTGCACTGCTCTATAACCAGGGGTGGTTTTGGCGTCAGTATTTTTTGGATTTTAGAAAGCTAATTTAGTGATATGCCCTGTTTTATAAAGGACTCCTGTTGGGGTTTGGAGCAGCGCCTCCAGAGCAGAAGCATTAGTGTTTCTACAGTGAAGCGTGTTTGTCTTTACACTAAATGAATTTAAAAAACCAAAACCCAAAAAACTGTAATTATCCTGATGTCAGTACCTGCTGCCAAATGAGTTGTGAAAACCTTTTGGCTTTAGAATTGCAGGTAAGGGATTGTGGACCCGCATAAAACGCTTAGAAAGGGTATCGGGCATTTAGAGCACACTTATGCGCGTTGGTGAGAAGTACTGCTGTTCCTCCTACCAGTTATCATCGGCTCCTTCTGTCCCCAAATGCAGAGAGCTGGTGAGACAGACAGCTCAGAGGACTCTTCTCGCAAGGACCTGAGGAGCGGAAATGTGTTAGAGTCTTTCAGCCATTCTTCCCTAAATCAGAATAAGGATCTCTCCTGTCCTAAATGGGAGTGTGTTGAGCTCCATGCTCCTGTCGTCTGTTTGCACTCTCAACATATGATGTGCGTCTACAGAGCAGCTAAACTTGTGTTTCTAGCCTTTCAGAGCGTCTGGCTCTTTATTACGCCCCCGTTATTTTTCCCCTATCTTTTTTGGGATATAATTGACATATAACATTGTGGAAGTTTAAGGTGTACAAAGCGATGATTTGATACATTTTTGTATTGCAAGATGATTACCACAGTAAGGTTAATACCACCTTACATAATTAGTTTTTTTTTTTTAATTTGTGGTGAGAACATTTAAGATCTTTTCTTTTAGCAACTTTGAAGTATATAGTATAATACTGTTAACTATAGTCACCGTGTTGTATATCATGTCCCCAGAACATATTCATCTTATAACTGGAACTTTGTACCCTTTGGCCAGCATCTCCCCCGGCCCCTGGCAACCCTCGTTCTATTCTCTGTTTTTATGAGTTGGACTCTTAGATTCCACATATAAATGAGATCATACAGTATTTGTTTTTCTCTGGGTTATTTCATTTAGCATAATGCCCTCCAGGTTCATCCATGTTGTCATAAAAGCAGGATTCCCTTCTTTTTTTATGTCTGAATAATATCCCATTGTATATGTGTGCCACATTTTCTCTATCTGTTCATCTGTCAGTTCACATTCAGGTTGTTTCTGTGTCGTGGACAGCCCCCTTTCTTTAAGCACAAACCTACTGGGAGAACAATTTAATGGACCCATCATTTCTGCAGATATGACCAGAAGTGACTGAAGACTAAAGCAATTGCACTTGAAATTGAGCTGTTCCTCTCCTTTCCCACCATTTTAGCTGATAAAAAACCATAATCATACATCATTATAATCACGACAATTACCAAGAAATATTCTAGTTTATATAGTATTATGAAGTGATTTTAATTCTCTGGTCATATTACTTTCATCGCAATCTAATCCAAATATAAATTTATTAAATGCTCCTAATGGGTACATTTGCCGTAAGTTAAAATTTTCGACACTTGAGGTTAAACCTGTTCTCTATCCTCGGCAGGATCCCTTTGAACCATTTGAAGACATGCTGTATATCGTTTGTTCTCTCCTTGTGCATGTTAGGGTAGTACTTGTCTTCTTCTTCCCAGCCCCCAGGTACTGGAAGCAAACTTGGTCTCCTCCTCGGCAGTGCCTTTGCAGCCCGACAGCGTCCCCAGTGAGCTGGAAGGGCGCTCTGAGATTAGCGAGTCAACCGGAGCAGGGAGGCAGAAACAGCAATGGGATCAGTGTTGAGGCTTCTTTATTTATATTTGACAGGTTGTTGTTGGTTGTTGTTTTATTTCATTTTTTTATTTATTTGACAGAGATAGAGACAGCCAGCGAGAGAGGGAACACAAGCAGGGGGAGTGGGAGAGGAAGAAGCAGGCTTCTAGCGGAGGAGCCTGATGTGGGGCTTGATCCCGTAATGCCGGGATCACGCCCTGAGCCGAAGGCAGACGCTTAACCGCTGCGCCACCCAGGCGCCCCTGTTGTTGTTTTTTAAAAAGATTTTATTTTATTTATTTGACAGAGACAGCCAGCGAGAGAGGGAACACAAGCAGGGGGAGTGGGAGAGGAAGAAGCAGGCTCCTAGCGGAGGAGCCTGATGTGGGGCTCGATCCCAGAACGCTGGGATCATGCCCTGAGCCGAAGGCAGACGCTTAACGACTGCGCCACCCGGGTGCCCCAATATTTGACAGTTTTTTGATCCATAACTAAGATACAAAATGCAAAAAAATATTTGTTCCTTTTAATGTTGGAAAGGAATGTGTGAAGCCTACAATTTGTCGAGCAGTTAGACTTAATTGGTCTTCAGGGGTGGTGTGTGTGTGCGTGTGTGTGTGTGAGAGTGAGTGATGGGGGTTGTACAGTGGGTAAAAATATGTGGTGTGAAAAATAATATCATTTTCAGTTTATTTTATATTATTTGATTCCCACAAAAACATACTTGTTTTGGCAGTTGCCTTCCCTATAGCATCGTGTTGGAATTTGGCATGTGGTATTCACTAAGCTCTCATTGTTTCATGGTTGTACGTTTTAGTCAGCTTCCTGGTGGTAGTAGATGATGAGTTTAAATTCTAGAGCAGAGAACTTGAAAAAAAGGATATAACATAAAATCACATGATACAGGGTTAAAGTATACATTTATTTATTTGACGCATGTTGACTAATGTAACTTTTTCAACTGACAATTTTATTTGATTTTGGATCTTAGAATATGAACTGCATGGAAATCATTGATAATGTTGGTATTTATTTTCTTACAGAGAGGAAAAAGGAAAGTGGATGACTGAAAAATGTTTTGTTATGTTGTCATATTTTAAAAGTTGTATTTCCTTTTCTAGGTTGCTGTAGTGAAACTAAAAAATGCAGATAAGGTATTTGCCATGAAAATATTGAACAAATGGGAAATGCTGAAAAGAGCTGAGGTAAGATTCTAATTATTGGGATGTTTTTGTTTTTGTTTTTTTTAAGATTTTATTTATTTATTCGACAGAGATAGAGACAGCTAGAGAGAGAGGGAACACAAGCAGGGGGAGTGGGAGAGGAAGAAGCAGGCTCATAGCGGAAGAGCCTGATGTGGGGCTCGATCCCATAACGCTGGGATCATATCCTGAGCCGAAGGCAGACGCTTAACCGCTGTGCCACCCAGGCGCCCCTATTGGGATGTTTAAATAATGTTTCAGAAAGAATATGAGACCTATAAAATCATAAAGCCACTAGATCCTTAAATATCATTTAATAACATTGTGTCTGTGGTGGCATTATTTTTAAGACCTAAGAGACAAGTTCCACAATTTACAATTG
Organism: Ursus americanus; assembly: GCF_024610735.1. Taxonomy (NCBI): domain Eukaryota; kingdom Metazoa; phylum Chordata; class Mammalia; order Carnivora; family Ursidae; genus Ursus; species Ursus americanus. The sequence continues at coordinate 101,140,157 of NC_142128.1, read as the reverse complement.
TGATATAGTGATGATAGACGTTAAAATTCATAAAAAAACATTAAAAAGTCATAATTTGTGACGTTTAGTTTATATTGCCTGAAAACCAAATGTGCGGCTTGTATATTTATGTGAAAAGGAGGTGTGGAAACCAGTTTATTTTATAGGAAGAAATTTTGCAATACTGCATTTCCAACTTGATGTAACTCATTTATATTATTCTGTATTTATCTGTGTTCTGCTCAAAGTGGAAGTCAGTAGGAGTTTTGAATGTGCCCTCTAAGAAGTCTCTTGATTGCTAATTATACAGTTAAATTTATCTTTTTTATATTATTAAAGGATGGTAGTAAAATCTGCTCTTGCAAAAATTGCCAGTGTTTTTTATGTTGATGCCAGAAGCAAGGGAAGGATTGGCTGGAGCGATGTTAAAAATATCTCACAGCTGGTATGGTCTGGTCAGAACTGACATTACACGTAGACTTGAGGGGATTCTGGGGGTCTCCAGCTGTGGGAGATCATGGTGAGCGGCCAGATGGGGTGGGGCCCGCGGGGACCTCGGTGTGGAAGTATTTCAGTATTTGAACTTGTAGGAGGATCAGACTGTTGCATAGGCAGAACAGTAGCTGTGAGGTTGGTAAGATTTCTCTAATGAGAAGTTAGCCCTTAGAAATCTTTCTTTATCCACCAGTACTGGTAGCAACCTGAAACCGCCACCCCCCCCACCCCCCCACCCCCCGCCGAACATATGGAAAAAAGCGAAAATGGTTCCCTTGATGATAGGTGTGGTGGTTGTAAGAAACTTCATTATTCATTTCTTTGGGAAAATTTGAAAAATGTAGCAAAATGCAAAGACATTTACATTCCGTCACCTAGAATTGATCACTAACATTTGGTGCACGTTTTTGCTTTCTGTCTTGTTTTCTCTGTGTTTCCTGAAGAAGACTGCACAAGTGAAGTATGGATACATATTTGTAAAAGGAATAGTAGCACATTACAGATAAAGCTGAAGTCCTCTTCGACTGTACCCCACCCAGTGCAGCCCCTCTCGGCCTCCCACAGCTCATCTCCATGTAATAGTATCTTGCTGAGAAAAGTATTTGGAAATTTTTATGTCACTGTGGCATATGTGCCAGTGTCCTTTATATTCAGTAATTTCAGTCTTTACTTTTGAATTTCCTTAAGGCTCACTTGCCTTCCTGTTACTGGTTGGATTTTCCAGGTAGTCAGCAGTGAGATTGATGAGGGTGTTCTTCTGAAATTGACACTGATGGAAGGGAAAGGAGGTGAAACATCATTTTCAGGGGAAGTCAGGCTGTCCAGCAGGGAGCTGTAGAGCAGAAACGGTCCTTCGGAGTCCCTCATGAGGCCTGAGGACTTACCTTTGCACCTGCCTCATTCAGTCACTGACTCCGGGCCACCTCCAGACGGACATGGTCTTGGGGCCGTGGAGCTTCTGCAGCTGAGGCAGACGCCGAGGGAGCTGGCAGCTTCGCCAGCAGCTGCAGCAACAAGTCTTACTAGTTAGAGTAAATCAGTCTGTTCTAATTGTTTCATGGAAATCATAGTTGTCAGTTTAGTGTTTCAGCATTAGAAATTTTTAAAAATTGAGTTCAAAGTTTGCACTATTTTCTATGAAGTTGGTATGTTGGGGAGAATTAGAAGAAAAAGGAAGGATCACTGGGTTAGCTTTCATTACAGAAGAAGTGGCAAAGTTGAATATAAAACAAGGAATTGGAAATTAAATAATTTTGTTGAATTAAAAAACATTAGTATATTCTCTTTCTGGGGTGAGCTGGAAGAGATTTATTTCTTCCTATCCCTTCCATTAAGTACAGTTTTAAAGACCCTCGACATTACGTATAAAATAAATCTAAGGAGATTCTGAAAGGCAGAGAGGAGGAGGTGGACCTTGGGGCCTGAGGAGCGGCACTCGTTCTGTGAAGCCCGTGTTACTCTGATAGAAAAACCCAACAGGAACCATACAAAGGAAATTAAAGACCGAAGCGCCTCATGAGCGTAGATACAGATCACCTTACCAACACGTTAGCAAATAGAGTTCAGCGGTGTGTAAAAAGACTTGTGCATACAGGATGACCGAGTGGGTTTTACTTCAGGGATACAAGGCTGGTTCAGTGTTGAAAAGGAACATAAGAAATAGCAGGGAGATCGGTAGGAGAAGGAAGGGAAGAATGAAGAGGGGGTAAACAGAAGGGGGAATGAACCACAAGAGACTGTGGACTCTGGGAAACAAACTGAGGGCTTCAGAGGGGAGGGGGGTGGGGGAATGGGCTAGCCCGGTGATGGGTAGTAAAGAGGGAACGTATTGCATGGAGCACTGGGTGTTATACGCAAACAATGAATCATGGAACACTACATCAAAAACTAATGATGTACTGTATGGTGACTAACATAACATAATAACAAATAAAAATAAATAAAAGGAACTCTCCTCAAACTACTTAAAACTTTCCTCTTTTAGGAAGAAATTCTACATTGAAATTTTTGCAGACAGATTCATTTTGAAGTAGAGTGGAGTTGTATTTCTATGCTTGAGTTATCAAGTCCTTTTTTTAAACACATGTTTAAAAAAACTCTCTTCTGACCATGACTTATCCAGCTTTGGAAAACTGGGCCTACCAGTGATGCTTAATAACTTAGAGATGAGCAGCGAAATGTCTCGATTTTTAACCTGTGTGTTGTTGATGCTTTAAACACTTTTTCAAAGCTACACCTCCAGCCTATTTGCTGTATTTATTTCCATCTAAGGTATATCACAAATATATAACCAGTGGGACACACATCACTGGAGGTAGCAGGATACCCTGTCTCTTTCTGTCCCCGGGCAGCTGAATATTTGCTGACTAACCTCATGGGTCCAGAGGTTGCTGTCGCTGCCTGTTCATCACTCGCAGACTCTGTTAGTGTCGCTTCCCTTCTCCCGATCTGTGACGGTGTCTGAAGAAGATGTATGACCTCCAGTAACCCCTGCTGCCATTTATTATATTCTCATATACTCAGATATTCTATTTTTACAGGAGGATATTAAAGAATTGTTTAGTTTTTTTTTTTTAAAGGTAAAAGTGGATGTTATTATAGCCTTTATCCGTGTGGAGTCCTTGGTACAACTTCATGAACCTGGTGATGTGCATGCATCATGGTTTGTTTAATATCGATTTGGAACAGGGTTTCCCAGCAGTGGCACTTGTGACATTTGGGGGCAGATGATTCCTTGTGGGGGCCTGTCCTGTGCATTGTAGGATGTGTAGCAGTCTCTTCCCAGTAGATTGCCGTTACCCCCGCACCCCCCAGTTGTGACAACTGAGGACAACGTGACCTACTGAAGCAGAAAAGGACACGGTGCTTTACATCTAAATTCAGGATCTGAGCTGTTAATAGGGATCATTTAATACCTACTTACGGATAAAGTCACATGATGCCTGGAATTTGCTTCAAAAAACCCCAGTGCGTGTGCATATGTGCTCGCGTATACACATGCGTGGAGGAAGGGTGGTGGTGCGTGAAGGGTGCAGGACGGGGTTTGAGGGGGTGAGGGTGTAGACGAAACAAGATTGAGTAATAACATCATTGTTGAAGTTGGTTGATGAGAATGTTGTGGGGAGGAGGGAGTTTTACTCTTCTCTCTTGTATGTGTTTGAAGTTTTAGGTCATAGTTTATATTTTTTACTTTTTTAAATTTTTTCACAGAAACAGTTTAGAATAGACGAGAATGTACTGAAGTTTAATCTGTTGACAGAATGTCTTTGGAGCTTTGTTGAGTTTGGAGTCCCTAATCAGACGTTTATCAGAATTTAGCTGGAACGTCTGTTGTGAGATTCCAGAAAGCTGTCATAATAAGATAAAGTCAGGAGCAAAGAGTTTTTCTGGGCTTTGACGATCTTTGCCCCTCTCAGAAACTTTAGCGGCGAACGAGATTCGTAGGTCACTTAAATTCTAAAACACAGCTTAGTAGTCAGTGTGTCAGGTGGTTTTCTTTTCCCCCTAAAGTGAACCAAAGCATAATGTGGATTTTAATAATCAAATTGTCAGCTTAAACTGCCCATTTAATTTGGTTTAAGCTTTAATTTTTCTTAAATTTTTCTCTGGTGCTATTTCATGCATGACTTTGGAAATTTTATTTGATCAAATAAAATTTATGGGACTACATGGAAATAATTAAGGTACCTAGTTAGGGTATATTAATGTTAATTGTTTTGTATATCATGGCTGTTGAATTTATTTTATGGGAGATAAGTAAGCACTTCCTGTCGATAGAATACTGTGTGATGATTTTTCAGTGGGCATGAATACGGTGCAGCCATTAAGAAGAATTAGGTGGTAGGTGGGTCTCTACTGGTTTACATCTAAACTCTGGTGTATTGTTTCTTGAAAAAAAAAAATGTACGGAGCACTGTGATCTGACTTGTGTAAAGAAAAGAAAAGCGAGGGGAAATGGGGTACCACGTGAATATTGTGTGTGTGCATGTGTGTGTGTGAGTGTTCCCACTTGCAGAGACAAATTTTGTGAGAAGATACTCAGCAGAGTAATTGGTGGTGACCTCTGGACACACGTGACCGTGTGAGTATGGTGTGTGACTTGGGAGACTTAAGTTTCACTTCACCTTTCAGTTCTTCTTGAACTTGGCTGATATAATGGGTTTTTTTTTTAATTAAAACTTTAAAGATGATAGATCATAGAATTATAATGTATCATATAAAATTATTTTTTTTAGCCACACATTTCTAAGGTTCTCAGGATGTACCTTTATAATAGTGGAAATACAGTCTCAGAATAAATTAAGACTTTTACAAAAAGAAAAAGACAGTTCATTAGAGAAAATGGACAAAGGGAGTGAACAATTCAGATACAAAGTTCAGATGTCCTGTAAGCATGTGTAGAGCTGCTTATCTGCATGGGGAATTGGGAATGTTGATGAAAAGAACAGTGAAGTATGGTTTTATACCCATCATATTGACACACTTAAAAGTCTAATAATGCCAAATGCAGTTCAGGATGTTGAGGGGGGAGTCAGGGAGATTTCCAACTGGGGTGAGGATAGTAGTCAGTATACACTTAGGAGAGAAAATTGGCTATGTCTGGTAAAGTGGAAAATGCTTGTAGCTAGCATTTCGACTTCTAAGTATATGCCCTGGAGAGACTGTTGTGCATTTGTACAAATATATGCATTGCAACATCATAAAAACAAAATTGGAAGTAACCTGTTTTCCTGGTTGGGGTTTGCATACATAAATTCTTGTATATTCAGACAAGCGAATGCCGTAGCAATTGGAAGGAAAACAGCCATCATTGAATAAGAAGTAATCAAGTTGCAGAAGAATAGATACAATTATAACACTCATGTAAACTTTCAAAATGCAAAACAGTTAAGTTGTTTTGGGCACATACATGTGTGATCAAAGCATATAAAGGAAAGAACATGGTATATACTATGGATTATTAATTTTATCAGGAGGAAGGCAGGGAAACATGTAAGGAGGAAGACTACAACCTACTTGTATTTTATTTCCTTAAAAAGAACAGAAGTAGAGATGGCAAATTGTTAATGTTTATATTATCTGAATGATAGTTTGGACTGTGATCATTAAATGCATGTGTGCTTTTTTCTGTTTTTTTTTAACTATAGCAGTATTTTTTAATGTAAAATGTTTTCAAGTGTATTATTTCCATTGTCTGCTTTCTGAGGGTGCTTGACTTGTTGAAAAGTAATGTCAGGTGGGATGTATTCCTTTTCTAGGACAGGAAGTGTAATAAACATATTCCTTTTCCAGGACAGGAAGTATAATAAACATTTTCCTTTTCCAGGACAGAAAGTATAATAAACACATTAAGCAATTGTTTGCATGATGTATTTTACATAAAGTGTCCTCTGATTAAAAAACATCTTTGTTTTTCCTTTTCAGACAGCCTGTTTTCGTGAAGAAAGGGATGTATTAGTGAATGGAGATAATAAATGGATTACAACTCTGCATTATGCTTTCCAGGATGACAATAACTTAGTAAGAATCATTTTTATATCTTTCTATATTCTTATTAAATTTGTATTTGCAGAATTTAGCATTATTCTCTTTTAAGCATTATTTAAATGTAGTTGTTATTTAGAAAACCACTGAATTTCACAGTGTGTAAATTGTGTATTTAATATGTCCCCCTGCCCCGGGTAATTTGATCACTTTCCACTGGAATTTTTTAATGCTTTTTAATAAGCAAGTACAAACTAAATCCAAACATTTAAATTCTATAAGAGGTGCTCAGGAGTTTTCTTTTCATGATTTTCCCAGTATATTTTATTTATAATATTCTATTACTGTTTGGAATTTTACATATTTTTCGAAGTGGCCATGTGCTGCTTGAAGTAGAGAGCCACATTTAAAATTGAGGCTGCATCTGATTTTTTATGGACATCATGACCCACATGATGGAAGAAGTTGGGAACGAGGTCAGAGGAAGACCAAAATATGAAAGCACTGCTAATTGAAGATTGAAGGGATAAACAAGGGAGCAGGAAATGAAGGTGGAACCCGCCACTGCTGGGCCTGCTGTTCGAGGCTCTTCATCTTGGGCCCGAATTTTACTTCATTTTTTTTTTTTTTTTTTGGTTTTTTTTTTTTTTTTTTTTTTTTTTTTTAGCATACATGTGTTGAGTTCCTGCTGCATGCCAGACACAACACTGTGTCCTGGGTTATACAATTAATAACATTGGGGCACCTGGGTGGCTCAGTCGGTAAAGCATATGCTTTTGGCTCAGGTCATGATCCTAGGGTCCTGGGATCGAGCCCCACATCGTGGGGTTCCCTGCTCACTGGGGAGCCTACTTGTCCCTCTGCTACTCCTACCTCAACCCCCGCTTATGCTTTCTCTCTCTCTCAAATAAATCTTTAAAAAAATCAATAAGATTTCTTTTTTTTTTTTTTTTAAAGATTTTATTTATTTATTTGACAGAGATAGAGACAGCCAGCGAGAGAGGGAACACAAGCAGGGGGAGTGGGAGAGGAAGAAGCAGGCTCACAGCAGAGGAGCCTGATGTGGGGCTCGATCCCATAACGCCGGGATCACGCCCTGAGCCGAAGGCAGACGCTTAACCGCTGTGCCACCCAGGCGCCCCTAAAAAAATCAATAAGATTTCTTATTCACACAATAGATGTTTATTGGATATGTGCCGTGTGCTAGGCACTGTTCTCTAGATTGTGGAGACTGAGCAGTGAGAAAGACAAAGGATCTCTCTCCTTACTGTTCCAGACAATAAATCCAAAATCAAGTAAATCATATTTTCAGATTATTTCAGATGAAGAAAGTGTAACATTTATTCAGAGGTGTGAAGTCGATGACTTTTCTAAGACATATAAATTAGCTAAACCAAGAAGGAAGAAGAGGCAGAGAGGTCTTGGTGAGCCACAGTGTGGAGATTGAAGCTTGTTATGTTCACACGGATGGAGGGTAGAATAAGAGGCTTGGAGATGGGGGCGGAGACATGAGAGCCACATCATATAGCACCTTACATGTTCCGGTAAAGAAATTAGACTTTCACAGCCATGTTTTTCAAAACAGTAGGGTTTTTGGGTCATGGGACTCTTGCATATTTTTTAGAATGACTTTATATCTGCGAGCCTTGACAGTGACACGTACAGGAATGGAACAGCCCTGACAGGTCTCAGCTTCTTCGTTCTGCCTTCCCTCATGATCATTCTGGTGTCCCTCATGGAGAAAAGTGTGAAAACGGCTGTTTTAGGACCATGGAGAGTCTGTGGCGGAAGGAGACAAGAGCGGTGTTTCAGGGACGAGAGGGAGCCAGTGTGATCACAGCGCGAGAGGGAGGGAGTGCACGATGGTACTTCCAGACCGTAGAGCCTGCCAAGAAGGGCTTCAAGGGACAGTGTGGATGAGTCTTAGTTTTCCAGCGTCTGACTTGGGGGATTCACTGCTTAGTGGTTGATGAGTTGAGTTGGGAAATATATTTGGGAAGGGAGAATTTCGAGCAGGGGGCAGGTGATGGGTTTACTTTGGTGTGTGTTGGGTTTGAGTTGTCGTGTGACCCACTGGTGGGTTCGGCATCTCGGTCTGTTGCTCCTGAGGGCAAACAACACTGTGTAGCTTACGGAGTTCTCGTCTTACGGATCGGTTTTTGGCCAACGACTGCCTGCAGCACAAATTTGGCTCACCGCCTATTTTTGTACAGCCCACAGGTAAGAATTTTTAAGTATTTGAAAAAAAATCAAAAGAAGAAGATTTTGTGACATGTCAGTGTGATATAAAATTCAGACTTCAGTGTCCATAAAGTTCTGCTGGAATGGAGCCATGTCTGTTGGTTTGTACACGGTCAGTGGCTGCTTCTGCACGAAGATGGCAGGGTCGGCCTCATGCGACAGCAGCTGGCCCCGTGACACAGGAACGCCGCATGTGCGCGTCACTGTCGCCACTCTGCGCTGCTGCTCAGCGACCTACAGATTTCAGCGACGGTTACAACTTGATTGCATTTCTGATGCGGACGTCTTGCGATCCGTGACATTTTATCATTCCTGTCACTGCTAGCGCATGTGCGGACGTCACACAGCCCGCTCGGCCGGCGTGGCATGGAGGGGGTTACATGTTACCAGGCTGGAGGCCTACCTGCTGCGCCGAGCCGTCCTCGCGCCTCCGCTGCTCCCAGGAAGGCACGGTCAGGAACGTCAGAAGCACAGAACAGTATCTTATCACGGCAGAACTTCTTCACAGAAACACAGAATGAGCCGTAGGGAGTGCCTGAGTGGCTCGTTTGTGAGCCGGGCAGGAAGGCCATTTACCCGCGTTGAGGGATTTAAATCACGTTTGACTGCCGCTGCCAAAGGAACACACGTTCACAGAAAATAGACTTGTCTCACACTGTGAAGAACGGTTGGCGAGAACGGTTACTTCGAGAATGGGGGACGTTGGGAACAGCAACGGTTGATTTTAAAACCAGGAAATGATTTTGAGTGGTTGCTTTTGGCTCTTGAGGTGAAAAGAGGTTACAGGTCCTGCTCTTCTGTTGTGACTTGAGGACGCGTGCCGAGTCTGTAGTCCTGAGGAATCAGCCTTTATTAATAGTTGGTGTGGAATAATTTATAGCCAATCGTATGTTCAGAGAAGTTGAGGAAACCCTAAGTTGCTACAACCTGCGTTGGAATTTGCTAGTATGTACATTTACAAGTGAGAGTGGTAAAAAAATAGGTGTGGAGCAGGAAGAGGCTTAGTCGGACAGATTTACAAATTACGTAAAAATACTAGGCACCCAGAGCCCGTGGTTATTCATCGTCTTAATAATCAGCTGGTAGTTTGCCGCAAACACTTGAATGTGTCATTTGTTACTGAACCAGGAAGATCACCAGTGAACTTCATTCAGTCTCTTTGGAAATGACTGTTATCATATCCGTGACTTTTTGTCAGAAAGCAAAGCTGAATATCCTCACTTGGTCTACATTCAGCCATTCAGTGCATTTGCGGTGTCAACATTTTGTCGCAAAGGGCCAAGGTAGAAACATTTCTGAACAAAAAACCTCACCCTCAGCCATGAGTATATAATATTCAGTAGCTTAGAAATTAACTTTTCCTGTAGATTTGATATGTTTTAAAAATAAGTTTTACCTTAAATTATAAGACAAAACAGCACTTATACAAAACTTCCACTCTGGTGAAGTCATTTTGACAGCGAACATTGTTGGAATCACAAGTAATGTCAAGCTGCTTTATCTAATTCACATGCCATCCAAAGTAAAAAGAAACAAGATCTCTATTTCCACACAGATTTGCAGCAGATAAACCTTTTGAGCTCCAACTACAGTTAGCATTAGTTTTTGGGGTTTGATGCAAGTGACAAGGAAATGTCCATAGTTCAAAACCCAGTCACCGGCAATTGCGACCTTCCACCTAGCCTTTAGTTAGAAGTGATTAATCTGCAGTGTATCGACATGCTTGAACTACAAGTATCAGGAGAAAAATCTAATAGCATTGTATAGATGCTTTCCAAGTGAGGAATATGCCGTTAAAATTACATGCTCACGAATTGATACTAGTAGCTGTCTTTGTGAAGACATTTTCACATGAAATACGGCAACTCCCATTACAGATCAGCACGTGCACAGGAACATGAGCCGTAGATTCTGATGATAGGGAACACTGACTTTGCGCCCCAATTAAGCAAATGGTCATACTCTCCTTCCCCGCAAAAAAATTTACATTTTTGTGTTAGTATACCTGTATTATAAAACTCTCACTCAGGGGCGCCTGGGTGGCACAGCGGTTAAGTGTCTGCCTTCGGCTCAGGGCGTGATCCCGGCGTTCTGGGATCGACCCCCACATCAGGCTCCTCCGCTATGAGCCTGCTTCTTCCTCTCCCACTCCCCTGCTTGTGTTCCCTCTCTCGCTGGCTGTCTCTATCTCTGTCGAATAAATAAATAAAATCTTTAAAAAAAAAACTCTCACTCAATTATTATTTTATTTTGAATTTTGCCAATAAAAATTTGTGGAGATTGTTTTCTATCTTACTGTATATCTTGCTTTTTCCTCTTGGCCGGCCAAGCCTGAAGTGTTCACTACTTGGCCCTTTACAGGAAAGATTGGCCAGCTCCTCTTGTAGATAACAGTGAATTCTAGTAGGAAATGAGAATAACTGATGGGTGCTTGTACAGGGAGAAAAGTTTGCCTAGAGAAGTCAGAGCTAGAGAACCCCACAAGAAGGAAATGACTGGGAGTGGTCGGGCAAGAAAGAGAGTCTAGGTTCTGCACTGTTGAAATCAATGAAAGGGGAGTCAGTCGAGGTGGAGGGAAATGGCTCCTCGGTCATGTTAGAGTAGAGTGGTTTAAAAAAAAAAAAGTGGAAATATCATGCCCACCCACAAATCCTATTTTTCAGCCTCAGTGGATTACCTCCGTTCTTGGACATTGTACTCCTCTACTCTTTGCCTTTATTTCTGTTCTCCCTGGCACCTTTCGTGCCAGTGCCCATTCCTCTCCCTGTCGTCCTGTTGAAGTCCAGCTAATACTCCAGAATTGTCTCAAAGTCTGCATTTTAAAAGTCTTCTCCAGAATTCCCAGTTTGAATTAATCTTTCTCATTGCATTTCAGCTCTACATTTTTTTAGTACTGCCATTAGATGAGTAACGTACGTACATCTCTGATTTTTGGGCAGCTTAAGGAGATTAAGTAAATGATATGAACGCTGCTATCTTTAGCTAAAATGTACTTACAGGGCTGTGTAACTTAGTGGTCATGGAGTTTATCTGATTTCAGACATATCCAGGGGTTCAAACAGTGTCATTACATTGCTTGTCTTTATATCCCTTACACAGAGGGATTGTGTGTTTTGGACTTCAGATTGTGACCCACTGGTGGGTCATAAAATCAATTTAGTGGGTTACAACCAGCATTTAAAAAGTTAAATAAAATAGAAAATGACAGAGTTCAAGCAGTAAGAGGGATTATTGTTTCATGACATTTATTTCTTTTATAATACATATTGAATCATCATAAATCGTATTATTGTGGGTTTTAGTCAGAATTGTTTAAAAGTCATAATGTAGAACTTTGCACATGCTAGTTGCTCTGTTAAATTGAGTGAAAGGATATTTGACTTGGATTTACCATACATATACGAGACTTTTGGGATTAATTTGTCAATGCAGATATAAGCTACATAGGTTTGTCAGAAAAATTTGTAAGAGTAAATTAAACACAGGGGCGCCTGGGTAGCGCAGTCGTTAGGCGTCTGCCTTTGGCTCAGGGCGTGATCCCGGCGTTCCGGGATCAAGTCCCACATCAGGCTCCTCGGCTGGGAGCCTGCTTCTTCTTCTCCCTCTCCTCTGCTGTGTTCCCTCTCTCGCTGGCTGTCTGTCGAATAACTAAATAATAAAAAAAAAAAGTAAATTAAACACAAACACGTACCTGGTTAGCGAACTTATAGCAGTTTATTGTGATGAATTTTCAAAAGCTTTTAGGTGATAAAGACTTAAATCCACTCTGACAGTGTTTTCTGTGGTAGGTAGATATAACACGGTAGAGGTACGGATTGCTTAAAAATCTGTATTTTGTTATAAACATAGAAATGTGTAGATACAGAAATAGTGTCCAAATACCAAATTTTGGATAGCAAAATTTTGCCTAATTTTCATTGACAGAAAGCCTGACATATCGTTCTCTCTCCTCTTGAGTTTAGTCTTACCTGTTCCTTTTGCATTTGACATTTGAATTAACATTTTTTTTTCCAGAGGCATTTCTCCGTGAAAAATAGTCTGTGCATACCAGTCATTAATTACATTAGAATAAAATTTACAGGGTAACCGGAAGAGAGCTGAAATATTCCAGTAGTCAAATCTCCTATAAATTGCCAGTTTTTCTTAGTTTAGGGCAAGCTTGTGGTATATTAGTCTCAAGAGTAGAAGTCCTAGTATCTCGGTTATCATTAAAGATTTTCTTTTGAATATTTATAAAATATTAGAAAATAAAATCATTGGAGCGCCGGGGTAGCTCAGTTGGTTAAGTGTCTGCCTTGGGCATCCAGTCCTGCATCAGGCTCCCTGCTCAGCCGGGAGTCCGCTTCTCCCTCTGACCCTCCCCCCATCTCGTGCTTTCTCTTTCTCTCTCTCTCTCTCAAATAAATAAATAAAATCTTTTAAAAAAATCATTTAGAAATGTTGGCAAGTCTAGTTTTAGATTCCAAAAAGGAAGTTTTGTTATACAATAACCATTAACCCCGATAGCCCTGGAGTAGCCAAATAACGTGCTTGTAGTGCTCCATGATTCAAGAGGCTGTGATGAATGAGTGGACTTTCATTTATAACCTTGTCAAATATCTCTGCAGCCAGTTTATGAAAAAATAGAGTCATAGCATACATGCATTTTATTTGCTTGAGAAGTGGTGTAATTTAACGAACAATCTTCAAATGTGACTAGAATATTTTTTCCTTAGGAAAAACTCATTAAATACAAACCTGCTTAATTGCATCAACACTGTGACATAAAAGTCTTACCACTTAGATATCATTGAGAATATTATGAATCAGTGAAATTTGTCTCTTCTCCGTATTGTTCCCTGTTTCCTGTTTAGTTATTTCATGCCAGAGGAGAAAAAAAGCCAGGGAAATATTTAAAACAAAAATTTTACTTCTTGAGTTAGCACTTGTAAACTGTTTAGAGGACGAAAGACATTTGTTTATTTATTTATTTATTTATTTTTTGAAAGACATTTGAATGTTGGATTGTAGTTAGTCCTGTGAACTCCAGACTCTCTACTGGAATCCAGTTTGTGCTGAAGATAGAAATTGTTAGGAAAAAGCAAGGAGGGTGAATACAGAGGGGGCTCTAAGGACTAGCTGTTAGTGTCTTGGCAGCAGGATGACTAAAAGAGCTTCCTGTTCTCCCTAAGAAGACTTAGTCTAAAAGCATATCTGTTCTAGGAGATGTTCTTTCTCTGCAACACAGTTCATGTATTGTATGCTTTCAGATGTTGTAGCATTGTTTCTTTGGAATGTAGTTTCTTACAAAGCACAAACTTTGAAATAAAGATTTTTTTTTTTTTAATTAGAAATTCAGAGTTGGAAATCCTACGGTGTGTTCTATCCATACCTAGAGGTCTTTTTATTTTGGAGGGAGAAAAGATCGCTGAAGACTCAGTCTGTATCTTTAATTTCTTTTTTATTTTTCTGGGGTTCTGTACATACTCGTTAGGTCATGGATATAGTCAACTTTTTTACTGAACGCTGACTCCTTTGAGTAAAACGGAACTGATACAAGGATCAATAACCCTGAGTTCTAGTTTTTCCACTGTCTGGGGTATGTTTGGTCAAATCATTTGACGTCTTATGCCTGTGATTACACAGCCATAAAGTGGGCATAGCAGCTATGATCCAACCTGCAGTATAGGGACCTTATATAAATATACCTGTACCCTCAGTCTGTAACTCCTACTTCATGGAGAAAATGAAACCTCTGGTTACTCAAGCATGAACTTTTCACTTTCCATGCTCTGGTCTCAGTGTTCCCATTCATTCTTCCCCTCTATTTGCACCTGTTCTCAGCTTTTCTCTCGGGGTGGGTGAAGTATTTGCCTTTGACTTTTGTTCCGTTGCCTTTGGGCCTTTGCAGAATTTTACTCCACTGGTCAGCTTCATTGTGACTAGCTCTTTCCCCTCTACAATACAGAGGTCTGGATATGTGAAAACAAAGTATGTGTTACCCTGCAGCTCGCTGTTGTCCTTAAAAGATCTCATGAGCATATTTAATTACTTCTTTTGATGACTGTACAGTATTTCACAGAACGGACATGGTGGATGGATGCATTTGATAGTTTCCTTGTTGGGCTCCATTCATACTGTTTCTGATCTGTTGTGGTTATTGCCCACATGGCCTACACTGTATTCCTAAAAGTGGAAATGCTAGGTCCAGGGGTATCCACCTTTTTAAATTTCAGTAGATACTGTGAAGTTACTTTGCCGAGCAGTTGCAGTAAATCATCGTGCCCAAGAACGCTGTGTTGTTTCAACTCACTGTTCCCAAAATAGGAGTGGTCTCTTCGCTAATCTGGTTGGTATAGAATGGTATCTCATTGTTGCTTTGGTTTTGACCACGTATTAGTTAGCTAACTGTGTTTTCTCTTAGGTGAATTAACTGTTAATAGCTTCAGCCTGGTTTTGTTGGATTACTTGCCCTCCTCTTAACACTTTGGTGGGAGCTCTCTCTGTTAGGATTATTATCTCCTTGACATATCTAATGAACATTACCTCTCGGTCTGTATTTTTCTTAAACTCGTTTAAAGGCATCTTATATTGGGTACTATTTTAAAGATAGTGTATGAGTAGGAGGTTGTTGTACCAGGTATTACATTTTACTGATTAATCGCTGAGAGCAACCATGGCAGAAAGGAGCGCCAAGTGTGTTTCGCATCTTAAATTATGATAAGGGAGCATTTCAGTTGAATTAGGGGGAAGAATAAATATTTTACTACTTGTTTTAGATAATCGACTCTCCGTAAATAAGAGAATAGTTTTCACACCTTGTACAAAAAGAGCTTTTAGATAGATGAATGAATGAATGAACGAACCTGATTCAGAGGTTAGGTTCTTTTCCTTGTAGAGCCTGCAGCAGCACCCTCTGCTTATTTCTGTCCCAGTATTTATGTTACACTGAACTTGCCCACTGATTCGTGTTTTCTTCTCCATCAGGGTTGTAAATTCCATCAAGGCAGGAGCCACGTCTTACTCATTGTAGCTCCTCATCGTCTAGTGTGATGTTAGCGCGTAGTGGGTACCCCGTCTCTGTGGAATTGTGAATGAGCTTCTTTGTCCCTTGTCTGTTCTGTCTTCTGTTCCCAAGAAGGTTTAGCACAGAATAAAATATAATATGGCAAGTTCTTTACTTTACCCTTAAACCCGTAACAGTAAAATAGTCAAGACAGGCCAGGGACTTGGATTAGGATTGGGCAGGTGGGTAGGGGTAGAAGGGGATGGACTCCACAGAGATTCAGTAGGAAGTAGACCCCACAAGACCTTGGTGATTTAGTTGAATGTTGATTTGAACAAAGGAGGAAATAAAAGACTGACCCGCAACTCTTGGAGATACTTGCTGGGATGTGTTCTAGAGAAACAGCTTTTTTCCCCATTCGTGTGTGGTTTCTGATGTATCTTGTCTCCCTAACACCAAAACCCGATGGCAAAGGTAGTGCATTTTCAACTCCTTGCTTTTCTTTGGAGAATTTTCTTTTGTGTTTTCTGCTCATTGCTCCCTCCAGTTGCTGAATTCTGTCCTAGTAACAGCTAATTTCCTCTGAGGGCAAGGTAGGGAAAGAATATGAGCAGGCGAAGCCAGAACTCAGTTTAGCAGGCAGCCAGAAAGGAAAACAGAATAATTATGTGTTCATAATTCTTTATGCCGTCTCAAGGAGGTTTGTTTACCAGAGAAGAGGTTAGTAAGGCACATGGAGAGGCTGGAAGGGAGGGGATCCAAGGGCTCCGGGTTTGTTAAGGGGAAGCACGAAGCAGGTTATGGATAAAAGTAGGTGATAGACAATGACACAAGGAGCCTCAGTTTTGAATGTGGCAAAAATGTTGAGATGACAGTTTTTGAGCAGTTTTCTGGTAGATGGTTATCATCAGACCGTGGGAGCCTGGAGGCAGGAGCAGCTGCTGCACGCTGTCAAGTCAGGAAAGCCTTTGATGGAGGAGCCTTTCGAATCTTTTTATCCTCTGGGTTTTTTCTCCTTGTTTGGTACCAAAAAAAATTCTGATTGACACCTAGGGACTGTTTGTTGAAGGGGTGAGTTAGTTTTATGACTTTCTAGGTGTAATTATTCAATTTCAATAGCAGACTTTTTTTATTTGAAAAGTTTTTGCATTTGCTGTTCTACTCCAAGTACTTCTTCAAGGTAGTAGCTGTGGATTTCTTCTCTGCAGCCGTTGCCACTTCTAGTGACGTTTATGCCAACACCGTTTCATTACATTAAATTAGTTTGCTCTAATCTTCGTGATGGAGTCTGTTAAACATTAGGCCTCGTAAGTAGAGCAGCGAAACCATGGACCAGGTTTTGAAATAGATTGTTCCTCTCATTTTCAAGGATTTAAAAAATGAAATTACTTTCTTTTATTTAACAGAAATTACCCGTACTTATAATTTTAATATATAGTAATCAGATGTGAATTTTCTCAAGACTCTTTAAATCTTAAATGTCAAATTGGTGAGCTCACTGAAATAATATCTTCATTTGGTAATAAAATCGTTTTACCTTCAAGGTGTTATAAGTGACATTTAAATATCTTATCTGTACTGCCCTTCATGCTGAGTGCTGTACTCCGAAGGAGGTATCATTATCGTAGATAAGTAGATGAGAAAGTTCAAAGAGATTAAGTAATTTTTCAAAAGCCACTTAAAACCCAGAGTTGGAATTTGAATATAGGTATCCCTGACTACAAAGGCCATCTTTCCACTGTGTCTCATTTTCGCCCACCTTAAAAAAATATAATATGCACGTGCGTATGTGATGCATGTTTATGATGCAAGAAAACACCGAAAAGCTGTGACAGCATGGGTCATCTAACAACCCAGGGCTAATTCCTGTGAACATTTTAGTGTCTACTCCTCATCTTTTTTTTTTTTTGGCAAACACACATGGTGAAGGAAATCTCCGGTGTTTTCATTTACGCCACATACCACACTCTCTCGGTTCTACCTCACTGCTGACGTTAGTTGGGTGGGTTTCCCCTCATCAGGCAGTCCTGCGATGCCTGCAGAGAGCCCTGCAGTTTAACTCCGTTCTGATGCTGTCTACCTGGAGACAACATCAGATCCCAGGGGCCAAGGGTTCAAGTCCTACAAGACTCCCTCTTCACCCCGCAGTTACCGGTTCAGGTTATTACTTGTGCTTCTAACTCACAGATCATAGATCGGAGATTCCCATGACCTGCTCCTCAAATAAGGTTAGTTTGTCAGAGCTGCTGCCTAGACTGAGGAAGAGCCGTAGGAAGGAGGTGCACAGGAGGGGTGATGGAGAGGCTCGGAGCTCGCACGCCCTCTGCAAACGAGCGCCACTCTTCCAGTACCACTCCTCGTGTTTGCCCAGCCAGAAGCTCGCCAAACCCTATCCTTTGGGGTTTTTATGAAGGCTCCATTAGATAGGCATGATTGATTAAGTCATTGGCCATAGATGATGGATTCAGCCTGCATCCCTTCCCTAGAAATTTCCAACC
The DNA here is from genome assembly GCF_024610735.1 of Ursus americanus. Lineage (NCBI taxonomy): Eukaryota > Metazoa > Chordata > Mammalia > Carnivora > Ursidae > Ursus > Ursus americanus. Next base: position 101,122,475 of record NC_142128.1, on the reverse strand, counting down.
TTTTAATCTTGGTTGGTTACCCTGGCAACCAGCCCCCTATCCTTAGGTTACCTAAGGGCTTTTCAAAAGCCACCTCATTAACAGAAGCACAAGTGTGGTTGAGAAGGGGTTTGTTAAAAATAACAAAAGCCAGCTTTATCTTATCGCTTAGGAGATTTTTTTTTTAAGGATTTTATTAGAGAGAGGGAGAGAGAGAACACGCTTGAGCCGGGAGAGGGACAGAGGTTGGAGGGAGAAGCAGACTCCGTGCTGAGCAGGGAGCCTGACCCAGCTCCATCCCACTGTTGGAGGATTGCAGGGTTCTTGGCTCACGGGTAGAAGAATGAATCTCCTGGACACAAAAGGGTGAAGTGTTGTGCAAGTTTATTAAGTGAAGGTGAGAACAGAAAGGAAAGAGAACGCGCTCTCTAGAGTGAGAGGGGTCCCAAATGGGTTGCCACTGAGGCTTTTTAGGCCGGTCTTTTATTGAAAATTTGACCAGGGAGCTTGTGGCCTTGAGATTCCTATGCCATCTTGGTCTGAGGAAGGACAATTGATAACACCCTTAATGACTTCTTTTTTGGTCATTTTCTGTGATTACACTGTAGCCGCCATAGAAAAATACTCCCTAACATCCAGGGCCAAGTGATCTGGTCTTTTCCCTTATCTCTTGTTCACTCTTTCAGATCCTAGTCAGGGGCCCCCTGTCTCTTCCTTACTCTACCTGAATCCTTTCCTTACTCACCAGGACCCTGGGGTCATGACCTGGGCCAACATGACCTGAGCTCAACCGACTGAGCCACCCAGGCGCCCCCACTTAGGAGATTCTAAGGGTTTTTAGGAGCTCTGCCAAATTTATTTATCTATCTATCTATCTATCTATCTATCTATCTATCTATCTATCTATCTATTATAAATCGCAATATCCTACACATATACCCATGAGAGTCCATATCTAAAATTAGTTGACTTCTATTTATACATACCTAAGAAAAGTCCATTCTGATATTTCTGCACTATCAGGAGTGAGAAGAGAAATATGTATATGATGGAAACTATTATATTCTGTATACTAGTGCTTTCTAATGCTGATTCAAGTGCTGATTTGATAAAGTTGTTACCAGTCCAACAGGAGATAAGGAAAATGTAACGATGATGAAAATGAATTTGCTCGACATAATGAAGGACTGTCTTATATTCTAGTTCTTTAATCATTTTTGGAGAATTAATATGTTGTTTCCTCTATGAAATGTTGGTAAAACTGTGGTGTATTGTTATGGTGATGATGGTGATGTTACTTTGCAAAATATAATGACAAAAGAAGGGTAATCCTATGTTGTGCTCCCTGCTTCAGGGTTTTAAAATTTTACTGCTTTCTGAAATTTACAAGCCTTGTAACAATGGTCTTAGTTAGCTTCTTGTAATTAACAACAAAAGTATTTGACCTTGTGCTATTTGACCTTGGGTTACATTACATATATTAATTTTTCACCCTTATTATTTATTGAGTCCCTTTTCTTTTTCATTTCCAGTACCTGGTCATGGATTATTACGTTGGTGGGGATTTGCTTACTCTGCTTAGCAAATTTGAAGATAGATTACCTGAAGATATGGCTCGATTTTACTTGGCTGAGATGGTGATCGCAATAGATTCCGTTCATCAGCTGCACTATGTGCACAGGTGAGTAAGACACCACGCAAGAATGGGTTCTGTGCATGTCAGCGGAGATGTTTTTGTAAGAAAGTGATACTTTTGATGGCCATGGGATAATTTTTTCTTTGTAAATTATTTGACAGGTACAATGATTTATTTAAAGTCTTCCACACAAATGTGTGTTTGATTGTATACAGTTTAAGATAGAATGAAAAAAAAAGTGAGCCTATTTACAAAATAGTTTTTTATACAGGATTATTCTTTTTTTTTACGTTTTTATTTAAATTCCAGTTAACATACAGTATAATATTAGTTTCAGGTGTACAATATAGTGATTCATTGCTTCCATATGTCACCCGGGGCTCATCAAGACAGGTGCACTCCTTAATCCTCATCACCCGTTTCCCCCATCCCCCGTCCACCTCCCTTCTGGTGACCGTCAGTGTGTTCTCTAGAGTTAGGATTCTCTTTCTTGGTTTGTCTCTTTTTTCCCTTTGCTCATTTGTTTTGTTTCTTAAATTCCATATGTGAGTGAAATCATGGTATTTGTCCTTCTCTGACTGACTTATTTCGCTAATCATAATACTCTAGCTCCCTTCATATCGTTGCAAATGGTGAGATTTCATTCTCTTTTATGGCTGAGTAATATTCCATTATATATATATATACACACATACACACACACACACACACACACACACACCAGATCTTCTTTATCCATTTGTCTATTGATGGACTCTTAGGCTATTTCCATAGTTTGGCTATTGTGGATAACGCTGCCATAAACATTGGGGTGCATGTATCCCTTTGAATTAGTGTTTTTGTATTCTTTGGGTAAATACCTAGTAGTGGGATTGCTGGGTCATAGGGTACTTGTATTAACTTTTTGAGGACCGTCCGTACTGTTTTCCACAGTGGCTGCTCCAGTGTGCATGAGGTTCTCCTTTCCGCACATACCAGACTATTCTTATACTTGTTGACACAAGCTAAAAATCTTTATAATGTGAACAACTCATAACAATTTATGTGTAGTAAAAAATTTTAAATGTATTAGATAGCTTAAAAGGCAGTCTCATATTTTAAAAGGAAAGAAAGTAGGAAACCATCACAGATTTACTGGTGAATTAATCATTGAAATGAGGAAATCTGTGGGTTGTGCAAAATGTGAGAAAGAGTGAAGAGGTATTAGGGAGAAGCAGGTGAAGGACCTGCCATGTTGGAGAGGGAAGGAACCGTTCTCTGACATGTCAGCACGCGTTGAAATGGCACGGAGGGCTTCCTGACCCACTTTGTTGGGTCAGCACCAGGGCTTCTGAATAGGTAGGCTGGGTGGGGCTGGGAGCTGGCATTTCTTTTTTTTTTTTTCTTTTTATTTTTAAAGATTTTATTTATTTGATGAGAGCGAGAGAGAGAACACAGGCAGGGGGCATGGGAGAGGGAGAAGCAGGCTTCTGCTAAGCAGAGAGCCCTACGCAGGGCTCAACCCCAGGATGCTGGGATCATGATCTGAGCCGAAGGCAGACGCTTAACGACTGAGCCACCCAGGTGCCCCTGGGAACTGGCGTTTCTGACAGGTTTCCAGGCGCTGCAGCTGCTGCTGGTCCAGTGACCAGACTCTGAGTACTTCTGGTCAGTAACACAGCCTTGACTGTTCCTTTTAAGTGGTGGGTGATGCAGGTAATCTGTGAAGGATGGGAACGCAAGTAGAAGAGAAAGTTTCTGTTTTAGTGTTGGTTTTTATTTTGTTTTGTTTTGTTTTGTTTTAAGGATGTGGGTATCTTCTGCTGATTGATTTACTTAGTAATGAACTTCTAGGACATTATTAAAGGAAGAATATTTTGATTAAAAATTTTGTATTAGATTACAGTTTAGCTCTTGCCTGTTCATATGCTTTTCTCTGTTGATATCTGATAGTCACAGAGTTTTTTGGAAATACATGAATATGCTATGAAAATTATAAAACACAAAGCAGTTTTTAGATGGTATTATGGTTTCAAGAGCGAATTACAGAATGAGAAACTGAAGTCCTGTGGTTACAGTAACCCGAGATCTTAGCTGAGGACTGTCATTTAAAAATACTTTGAAAACATCATTTTGTTGAACATTTAAAGAATGTTAGTCTTCGACTCAAGGAGTTTTAGTGAAACTTTCCCCAATTTATATCTAAGTTCTCACTAAGGAATGATTACTTTGGAAAATAATTTGTTTAGACTGGAGATAGTAAATATGAGGTATTTCTGCCAGGCTGAGACAAATATTCCTAACTGCTCACAGGACCCTTTCCTCCCAAGCGTATGTGCGGTCTTACCGTTCTTCTCCACACAGCATTTTAGATGACAACTGTCTTTCTGATGCTGACATTGGAAAGCCATTTCACCCTGAGCTCTATTAGCGCTCTGTAGGTTGAATACCTGTAGTTTTACAAGGTACTTCATGTTAAATGAGTTCTATTTATTCCCACTGTTGGACAGCTCTCACGTCATAGAATTTTACTGTATGTTAAGCTGAATTTCTTTTTTGCCTTATCATTGGTCCTAGTTTTGCCTTCAGAAGCACATATAATAGCCTAATTTATCTTAAAGCTATCATGCCTTCTGAAGTCATCTTTCCTTTAGGCTAAACATCAGCGTATTTGTAGTTTCTCTGTTATCAAAATTGATGTACACGTTCTCTCTCCCACTATCTCACATACAGATATGGTTCCCCGCCTTGTGCCTACTCCCACTCCTCCCCTCCCTCCCTCCTTGCCTCTCCCTTTACTTCTCAGTGGACACACTCTGGTGTGTGTGTCCTCTTAAAATACAATTCCCATTTTCTGGGTAGACTGTATTTCAGCAGATGCTTTACTGAGGAAATATTCATTGAGTCTTCTTTTATAATTATAATAGCACTGTGCTAAATTACATTCAATTTTAAATAATTATAACATATAGTCCTGACTTATAAGAAGCTTCCAGTCTGTTTGGGGACAGAAAACACAAGATATAAGTGAAAATTAAAGTAGTAGAAGTTAAATAATCATTTAGGGCAAAAGTATAAGAGATGGAGTGAGCCTAGATTGTGAACTGCTAATTGAATTATTTAAGCAAGTTACAATGAACTCAGAGAAATGAGTAATAAGCTTAATTCTAATGGTCGTTTCCAGTGGTTATTTAACTCTAACTGTGTTACAGACTTTACCTATGTTATTCTAACAATAATTCTGTAATTTGGGTGTCATCTAAAATGTGTGTGACTCTGTTGTGTACATGAGGAAACCCAGCTTCAGAGACATGAGTCCATGATTAGCATAACCTAGATTAAAATCTGAGTCAGGCTGATGCCAGAATTTATGCTCTTGACATAACATCATATTGCTCATAAGGGAATGCTTTCATGGTGGGACTTTGCAGATGAAGAGGCTTTTTGTAGGCAGAGCAGAAGGCGTTCTAGAGACAAGGGATGGCGGGAGAGAAGGTCATAGGCAGGCAAAGGGCAGGTCTGGAGGAGGATTGGTAGGTGGTTTGGCTGGAGAAGAGAGCTCATGTTGAGTTGAGGAAGAGCGATTTCAGTCCCTCTTGTGGAAACACTTGAGTACCGTGCTGTAGACTTGACATCTTGGTAGCCATCAAGCTACCAGTAACTTAAGGGAATGAAGTGTTTGATTCAAACAGTGTGTTAAGTTAGTTAGTTTCACAGTAAACTGCACATCAGAGTTTTCATGTTTTGCGAAATTTCAGAATGTTTTATAATTTTGAACTTCAAGTATATGAAATTAGAGAATACAAAAAGGGAATAGTGGAGACTGGATGTGTTCAGGGAAGGAAATACATTTTTCCCTTTGTTCTTTTAAAATAAATTTATTTCCAGACTTCTAAAATACATTATTGGTCTTCTAATAGAACAAACATTATGACAGTTTGTTTTCACTTACGCACAGTTTTATGGAGAGAGAAATGAGCAGTGGAAAGTAGCAAATGGTAGGAGTCATCAATCGTGCACGGTTTCCAAGTGTTCAGCACGTTGTCATATTTCAGTCAAGAACATTTGCAACTTCCTTAGAAATTTCTAGAACTACACCTAAACAAAACAATGTAAAGCATTATTTTACCTGTTTCTAAAGGAGATGTTAGTGAGTATAAGATGAAAGAGATAGGAATGGGGACATGGAAATAGGAATTAATGAGATTGACTCTGGCTAGCTGTAAAATTGGTCTACAGACTGACCCAATAAAGTAAAAATGTTTTCTGGTAATATTAGGTAGTGAAGAAAGCATTAAACGAGGTGCCAGAAGACTTCTTTACTCTGCTTGCTCCTCCACAAGCTTTTTAAATTCAGATTCCAAGTGATTTGTCATTAAGCTTACAGCAACTTGGAGCTTCTTCGAAAAAACAATGGTCTTCCTGTAAAGATGAAAATATGCTGCTTATTAAAGTGTTAAAGACAAGCTACTGGCACATAGACCATTTCCTTATCATTGTATTTTTAAAAAAAATGTTTGTTTATTTGTGTTGAGAGAGAGAGAGAGCGCGTGTGCACACGCACAAGCAGGGGGAACAGCAGGCAGAGGGAGAAGCAGGCTCCCCACTGAGCAAGGAGCCCGTCCTAGGATCTTGACCTGAGCTGACCACAGACACTTAACCGACTGAGCCACCCAGGCGGCCCTCCTTGTCATTGTGTTGAGACTAGGAGAATGGTGCTGTGCTATAGGGATGAGCGCTGAAGGAGCTTTTACTGTGGGAACTACACCAGTAGCTTCTCCCCTTCGCAGGAGGACGGGAAAGGGACGCAGTGGGGTGGAAGAGGGAAGAAAGATGGTATTCATAGAGCATTTGTTGGTAGAGTGCCTAACGGATGTGAAATCTCTCCAGATTAAAGCTGTCTGTTCTCCCCAAATTGATCTGCAGGTTTGATGCAATCCCTATCAAAATCCCAGCAAAGGTTTCTTTCTTTCTTTCTTTTTTTTCCTCCAGTATTAGTGTTGGACTAACCTCCCTTAACAGTTCTAGCTCCTGCTGTTCTGCGTGCAGCTGCATTCAGGCCTCAGGCTACTGGCTTGTGCATGAGCAGCTGTACCTAGCTGCACATTAATTACATCTCATTTTCAACATTTATGACAGCTCATATAGGTTTTTTCGTTTAGAGGAGTAAAGATTTTTTTTTTTGAGGTAAAAACAAGCTTACTCCAAAGTTTATATGGAAATACAGTGAACCTAGAGTAGCTAAAAAGGTTTTGGCAAAGGAGAATAAAGGAGGCAGTATAAATAACTACCTGATATTAAGACTTACTATATTGCTACCTTGAGTAAGACATTGCGTACTTATGGAGGAATGAAAATCCTAGATCACCAGGTAGAAGAGAGAACCCAGGCAGAGACGAGTGCAAATACTCCCAACTTACTTTGACAGAGGTGCAAAAGCCACTCAATGGAGGAAGGATAGCCTTCAGCAAATGGTGCTGAAATCATAGCCCAAAAAATAAACCTCCATAAGCCTCACACAAATATAAAAAATAATTCAAAAATGGATCACGGGTTTAAATGTACAACATAGAAGTATAAAACTGTCAGAAGAAAACAACAGAGAGCAACTTCTGGACTTAGGGCTTAGTCCTCCTCCTTAGTGAGGAGTTCTTCGATAGGACACCAAAAATTAATGAAGTGGACTTTATCAAAATTAAAAACACATGCACTTCATAAGGCCCAGGTAGATGGACGAAAAGGCAAGCTAGAATGGGAGAAAATATTTGCAAACTGTGTGTGTGACGAAGACCCTATATCTGGAATATATAAAGAACTCTTGACATAATCAAAAAAACCTCAAATAATCCAATTATGGGATGGACAAAAGATATGAAGAGACATTTTGCCCAAGAGGAGATGCGGGTGGGGGCGCCTGGGTGGCACAGCAGTTAAGCGTCTGCCTTGGGCTCAGGGCGTGATCCTGGCGTTATGGGATCGAGCCCCACATCAGGCTCCTCCGCTATGAGCCTGCTTCTTCCTCTCCCACTCCCCCTGCTTGTGTTCCCTCTCTCGCTGGCTGTCTCTATCCTGTCGAATGAATAAATAAAATCTTTAAAAAAAATAAAAAAATTAAAAAAAAAAAAGATGCGGGTGGCAACAAAACACATAAAAAGCTGTTGAACATGATTAGGCATTAGAAAAATGCAAACTAAAACTACAATGAGATATCAACGAGAAGATATCAGGACTACTAAAATTACAAATAGTGATAATAGTAAGCGCCAGTGAGGATGTGGGGAAAGTAATCTCTAACACAACACTGATAGGTATTTAAAATGATTCAGCTGCTCTGGAAACAGTTTGAGAGTTAAAAAAAAAAAAAAGTCACATGCACTTACCATGGGACCCAGCGATTACATTTGTAGACATTTATCCCAGAAAAATTAAAACTTATAGTCACAGAAAAACCTGTACCTGGGTGTTTGTAGCAGCTTTCTTTGTAATAACAAAATAGAAGCAGCCCGCAAGTCCTTCAGTGGGCAGCGGGTTGCACACCTCTGCTCTGCCTTCTGTCTGCATGCAAGGGATTGCTACTGGCAGGAGAAAGGGAATGTGGTACTAATCACACACGGCAGCCTGGGTGGACCCGAAGGGCATTACGCCGAGTGACAAGAATTAAATCTCAAAATTTGTGTATTATATGATTCCACTTACCTAACATTCTTGGAATACCGGAACTACAGAGATAGAAGGCAGATGACCGGTCCCCAGAGGACAAGATCAGGGGGCAGGGTGGAGAGTGAGGCAGTGTGAGGGAGTTCTTGGTGGTGATGGAACAGTTGTGTATCTTGAATGTGGTGGTAGTTACATGCATTGACAGACGGGAGAAGATTGCATGGAACTACGCACATGTGCGCGTGCAGATTAAAAAAGGATACAAACCGAGAAGGTCTGTGATCTAAATTAATGTATCCGTGTCAGTTTCCTGGTTTTATGGTCCTGTTGTGGCTGTAGTATGTTGTTACCAGGGGAGAAGCTGGGTAGAATGGACTCAGTGCACTACTTACGCAATTTCCTTGGAGTCTGTAATCATTTCAAGATGAAAAAGTTTTAAGAAAAAAATACCTCTATTCCTTCCTTTCCTAAAGTGTGAAAACCAAGCCTCAGAAACATCTCTCCATCATGTCACACCTGCAATTGGTGTAAATTTTGGTGAATTCTTCCAGATTGCCCAATTTGCTTAGGCTCCTGGCCTGCCAGGAAGTGATTTTTTTTTTTAAGATTTTATTTATTTATTTATTTGACACAGCGAGACAGCCCCGAGAGAGGGAACACAAGCAGGGGGAGTGGGAGAGGAAGAAGCAGGCTCCCAGCCGATGAGCCTGATGAGGGGCTTGATCCCAGAACACTGGGATCACGCCCTGAGCTGAAGGCAGATGCTTAACGACCGAGCCACCCAGGTGGCCCAGGAAGTGATTTTTCTTACCGTCTGTAAGGCTGGGACCCGTAATGTGGGTACTTGGGTGTCATTGGCAGATAGATGACATGGAAGTCACAAGGCAAGCTGAGCCCACTTAGTGAAACAGTCAGTACTGAAGAGCATCCAGGACTGAGCCCTGGGGAACTTCAGGACTTCGAGATTGGGTAAGTGGCCAACAAAGCAAACTAAGAAGGAACGTTAGGAAACAATGAGTGTAGAGAAGGTGTCATGGAAAATCAGAGTAAACTGTCTTTGCCTTCATGCTTAATGACATTAATGTCTTAGCTGATGCATTTCAAACATTTAATATCTTTTTCTGTGGATACTAGTGTCCTGGATACTGGGAGTGGGAGTAGGAGTGGGGTCCTCTGTTTATAAAATAATATGCTTTTAGGTAAGTAATATGCTCTTTACATTCAATTTACTGTCTTTTGAAAAAAAAGACTAGGTTTAAGAAAATAATGTCTGCTTCATAGTTGTGCCCAAGTTGGACAAATTCTTAATTTTGTAAATTCATTCACAAATATCGTTCCATCAGTCCTGCTTTTCCAGTATGCTATCTACTTTCTTGGGTGAGAATACACAATAGGAATGGAGGAAATATGCCCTCCTATTGAGAAATTACTTTGAGGTAAGCTTACCTCTAATAATAGAGAGCAATTGACAACAAAAACAGGTTAAAAAAAAAGCAGTAAGAATTATGTACCTAACCACTGTGGAGATGTAGAATAAGAGAGAGTAAATAAGGTCGCGAACAAGTCAGTCAGGAGGACCTCTTGAAAAAGCCAGTCTGTGGTAGGAAGTAGACAGTTCACCAGATTGAAGTAGCTTAGCCCAGGAAGGGGGACCAAGGTCAACAAGGTATACAAAGAATGACCATTAAGATTCAAAGATAAAATTTTATCATTGTTTTAATGCTAAAGATAGCATCTGAGGGATGCCTGGGTGGCTCAGTTGGTTGGGTGTCTGCCTTCAGCTCAGGTCATACTCCCAGGGTCCTGGGATCAAGCCCCACGTCAGGCTCCCTGCTTAGTGGGGAGCCTGCTTCTCCCTTTGCCTGCTGCTCCCCCTGCTTGTGCTTGTGCATGCTCTCTGTCTCTGACAAATAAAAATAAAATCTTAAAAAAAGAGATGTCACTTGAATACTTAGAAAAATACAATATAAAAACATTATTAAAAGAGCATGTCCATTTTTTAATGCTTTTAACAAAATGGTGGGTTTTGGCAGTCACTAAATACCTTATTTTTGATCTGTCACCTCAGATTTGAGACTTGCCATAGATGCACTTTGATTTTCAACTTAAAGTCTGAATGCCAACATTTCCATTTTTGATTTGCTGAATAAGCAGTTTGCATTTTAAGAGTGTGTGCTTTCTTTTCAATCATTTATTTGCTTAAATGCTAAATTTGTGAAAGAGATTATTTCTTACAACCAGTATCATGTGGCATATGTCTGACTCCGGTTGATTAAAGTACGTGCCAAATGTTGGGTTATAGTAAAGCAAGCTCTTATTATAGGTTGAAAAACCCCAACTTATTTCTAAGTATGTTAATTAAACTCAGCAATAGGCTTGGTGTTCAAATTAGTCGGCTACAACTTCAGGCATGCTAATAATAATGAAAGACACAAAATCCTACTAGAACAACAAAATAAGCTTGATCTAGTTAGAATGTTGTGTTTGATTATCCTGTGGTGTAGTTTTAGATGACAAAAGTGGAAAGATGAGAACGTTTGTGGTGTGTTTAAAGAATGCGTAGATAATCAGAATGTTGATTCTGATACCAGAATGTTACCAGCCGATACTGTGTGCTCTTCAGTAGCCAAGATCTTACCCTGATTTCTGTTTCTCGTATAGGTTTTACGGTATCACCATTTTAAGAGTGGTGCTCATGTTGTCTCCACACTAGAAGGACCTTATTAGAAACTGCTTTGATAGAGAAGGGAAGGTCATTGATGGTGGGCAAGTTGTTTTGTCACAGAGATCAGTGATAATATAAAGTATATAATGCTTTAAACTTGTTGATTGGCGAGAATTAGAGATGCATATATAACCTGGAGAGAAAAGTTCCTTTATTTTAGACCACCTATCATTTTATAGTTCTTAGTGCAAATAGGTATCCATATAGTTTGGTAATGGTAGAATGTGAAACCAGTTGTTAAAAATGGAGAATTCTCTCGGGACCTCTGGGTAGCTCAGTCAGTTAAGTGTCTGACTCTTAGTTTTGGCTCAGGTTGTAATCTCAGGGTTGTGAGATCGAGCCCTGCATCGGGCTCTGCGCTGGGTGTGGAGTCTGCTTGAGATTCTCTCTCTCTAAAAACAACAACAACAAAAAGAATTGACTCTCCATTTTAAACCCTTCAGTTTTTAAAAATGATCTAAAAATCACAAACTTTTCTTTATTGGCTCTACTCTTAATAGCATTAGATATTGTCCTTGATAGTTAACATTAATAGTAATCATTGATAAGTTACTGGCTCATGACTTTTTCCAAACTTTTTTCACCCAGGGGAGGAAAGAGTGATCTCTACCTTTTTGTACTATTTGCCAGTGATATTCAGGGGATCTGCATTAAAAATTGCTGTAAGATTTAATTATAAATAGTCTTTTTTTTAACAGCATTATTTAGATGTAATTCACATACCACACAATTCAGTTAAAATGTACCATGGTTAGTGTATCCACAGATGTGTTCAGCCATCACTTCAGTCCATTTTAAATGATTTTCATTACTTCAGACAGAAACCCTGTCCCCATAAGCTCTCACCTCCCTGTTCCCTTATTTCCCTAGCCCTGAGGAACCATTAATCTGTTTGTCTCTATAGATTTGTCTATTCTGGACATTTAACATAAATGAAATATAATGGGTATCTTTCGACTGGCTTCTTTTCCTTAGCATGTTGTTTTCAAGGTGCAGTCTTGTCATAGAGCATACTAGAGTGGACATCTCAGCTTAAACAGGTTGACTGCCTGGTAAAACTAAAATGCCAGCATTTTCCAGAGATTTTTGACAGAATCTATAGTGTGCCATGGGATCGCAATGTACACAGTACAATCCAAAATTACTCAGTCTGTCAGGAAATTATGATTGAGTCTCAAGAGAGAAAAGTGGACGGATAGCTCAAGATGACCCAGGTCAGATGACCTAGGTTTGAATTATAAGAATTATCAGTACTTTAAAAAAGTACTTATTTTAAGCATACTTCATGAAGTAAAGGAAAACACATTTAAGATGAATGAGATAATAGAAAATCTCAGTAGTGAAATAGAAAAAAAAAAAAAACAAATGAAAACCTCAGAATAGAAAAATACTGTATCTCAAATAAAAATTCACTGAATGGCTTCAGTGTCAGAAAGGAGACTCATAAGAGAAAGTCAGTGAAATTGGATATAGATAAATAAAAATTATTCTATGCAAACTAGACATGGAAAGATGGAAAGAATGAACAGATAAGGGATGAAGAGATATAACATGTACCGGGAGCCCCAGAAAGACAGAATGGGGCAGAAAAAATAATGGCTGAAGATGTCCCAAGTTTGGAGAAACAGGAATTTAGAGAATCAACAATCACAGCGAGTCAAAACAACATAAATTCCAAGACGATCCCACTCAGCACCTCCAAATCAAGGTGTGGACTACAAAGGTCAGGAAAAGTCTCGAAAACATCTGGAGGAAAGATAACATTTTGCATACCGGGGAAAACAATCTGAGAGATCTCAGATTTCTCATCAGGACCACAGGGGCTAAAAGAGAATTGAACAAAATGTTTACAACACTGGACGGAAGAACTCTAGAGACCTAGAATTTTGTTTCCAATGAAAATTTCCTTCAGGAATGAAATTAAAGAGAATATTTTTAGATGCATTAAACCCAAGAGAATTTATTGCTCAAGACCTTCCTTACCAGAAATGCTAATGACACATTTCAGAATGAAGGAAATGTTAGCAGAAGGAAATATGGGTCTTCAAGAAAGAAGAGAGTATAATAAATGGTAAAAAATCTCAGTGTATATAAGACACATTTTTTCCTCTTAAATTCTTTATTTTTTTAAAGATTAAAAATACCTTTTTATTTATTTTTAAGCAATCTACACCCATTGTGGGGCTTGAACTCACAACCCCGAGATGAAAAGTTTGACACTTCACCAACAGAGCCAGCCAGGTCGCCCTCTCTGGGGTTCTTTAAAACACTTGACTGTTTGAAGAAATTTGTTTTGGTAGATACTCAGTGAACAAATATGTAATATGTATGACAACTATAACATAATGAATAGAGATAGGGCATAAGCAAATTCTAGTATAACTACAGACCTTTAAAAATTTTTTTTGTAAAAAGGAAAAAATCCTGTGGAGACAAAAAGAATAAGTGACTTCTAAGGGAAAGAAAATGAGTTCATTATCAGAAAATTCAACAACAAAGGTTGATGACAGAAAAAAAAAATGCATTAAATATTTATGAAACCCCAGGAAAGAGAACACGAACGCAGTCACCTTTCAGGTATAAAGAACACTCACAAACGTCGTCAACTTGCAGGAGCCTGGAGAATGTTGATCCCATGAATTCTTCCTGAAGAATCTAGTAATCTGCCAGAGAATGAGCTACAGACAACCAAAATGACCAGGGAGACATCAGCTTAAGGACTGGAGTTGCTCATTCAGTAGTTGTAGAACTGAAACAGAAAACAAGAGGAAGCGGAAACAGCATTTACGGCTGTATGCTCTAGGAATGAACGTAGGGTGCAATCATAAAAGTAGGTGGTGAAAATTGGGAGAATTTATACACATTTTTTTCAAACTGTTTTCAGTCATCAAATTTCTGGTGCTGGTATAAATAATGTTATTTTGAGATTGTTGTGTATAAATGTGAAATAAAGCAAATGCGTGATTACGGAGTACACCAATTCTCTTATTCCCTGTGTCCTTAAGAATCAGGCGTGTTGGTGCAGAAGAGACGAGACACTGATAGAAGATAGAAGAGGACAGCTGTAAACTCTGTAGTTCTGACTTTGAATTGGAAGTATCAGAATGAGCTTCTGAGGTTTCTATAACTTGCAAGAAGGACTCCCAGAATTCCCTGAAAACTTCTCTGCTTACAGTTTATGACGTGGAGAGGATACAGATTAAACTCAGCCAAGAGAAGACACGCTTAGGGCAGAGTTCAGGAGAGCTTCTGTCCTCCTCTCCCTGTGCAGCTGGGACAGTTTCACTTTGCTGCCATTTGTGTGTGACAGTGTAAGCTCACCTGAGCATTTGGTTTCAGAGTTTTCTAGGGGGTGGGGCTCAATCGTGTACTGCCTCCACAATTGACCTTTCCCTGAGATTGGGAAGATACCATTAGTTTCCAGTCCCTTCTGGAAGCAAAATTGATAACATATGGCCAAAATAAATTATATCGTAAATTACATTGTTAGACTGTCTGGTGGCCAAAGTCTCCAGGCAAAAGATACAAGTATCAGGAATGATATTCCAGTGGCGAAGAGATCACCTCCCAGTAGCTGAAGCAAAGGCCAGACCTTTCATTGGGTAAGATTAATTCTTCACGATACAGGCCACCCCCTGACTTTAACCCAAGGCTCTCCTATAGCAAATGATCATATTTGTTTGGGCATCTATGTTTAGTGTAGCGTTTATATTATGGACACAGCAATAGTGTGAATATATTCATCATTTAACCAGTAACCCATCCAATAAGGTCATTATATGCATTTTCATATTTTTGTACGAATTAATTACCTGTTTCTCCCTTTAATCTGTTTTTGCCCTATGATAAACTCTTGCAGAACTCTTTAACATAGAGACTAGCCCATGGTTAGCTAAATCTATTTCTTTTGCAGGCTGGTCATTTTATTAGATCCTGAGGAAGCTTTAATCATATCTCCTAATACATTTAATTATCAGTATCAGTGTTATCATAGGACCTGTTTACATAGTAGGGCTGAATCTCAACCAGCCAGGCCAGTGTCACACCATATTGCATGGCAGTAACTTGAGAAAGAAGAGCCGAAAGATACTAACATATTACCAGTGTCCACTGAGCCATTAACCTCTAGTCCATCATCATGTCACGTGACTAAATGTCTCCCAGAACAATGCCACCAGGTTTGCAGGCTTCCATTTGACTGTGTCAGGTTCCAGAAGCAGAAATGTCTTGGCGACATATGGCTTCAGCCCTTCAGGCGTTTGGTGTCATTCAACTAAGAGACAATTAACATCTTTTGCTCTGAGCCCTCTCACAGAACATCCGTGTCCTGTTGGATTTCCCTCATTCCATAACTCATTTATTCATCCTTTAACCCTAGTTATTATTCTTCCTTCTCTTTATTTATCATTTATTTTTGCCCACACTTTTCCACCTTTGGAAGGGATGTTCGGTTTGACCACTGTGCTGGTCCAAATTGCCAACAGCAGTGTTTGTCTTGCAAATGCCTCCTTCTCAATGCCTCCATTCATTGTAGGGTTATAGAGATACAGAATTAGTGGGCTGTCTCAACCACCAGGCAGTCCATCAATATGCCCTGCCAACCTTGGTTTTGCCAGATGGGATGAAAGTGTGACTCATCCATTTAGGACCTTAAAAATTCTGACATTAGGGTGTTTTTGTTTTTGTTTTTTGTTTTGTTTTTAAGATTTTTATTTATTTGAGAGAGAGGAAGGGAGAGAACGGGTAGGGGGAGGGGCAGAGGGAGAAGCAGACTCCCTGCTAAGCAGGGAGCCTGACACAGGACTCGATCTCAGGACTCTGGGATCATGACCTGAGCTGAGGGCAGATGTTTAACTGACTAAGCCACCCAGGTGCCCTGACATTAGGGCTTAACGGCATAGGTGGAGTTTCTTGCTTAGGAGTCATCCTTGCTGGAATTAGAGGGTATTATGCTAAGCGAAAAAAGTCAGAGAAAGACAATTACCATATGACCTCACTCATATGTGGAATTTAAGAAACAAAACAGAGGATCATAGGGGAAGGGAGGGAAAAATTAAAAAAGACAAAATCAGAGAGGGAGACAAACCATAGGAGACTCTTAATCATAGGAAATAAACTGAAGGTTGCTGGAGGGATGGGGGTGATGGGGTAACTGGGTGATGGGCATTAAGGAGGGCACTTGATGTAATGAGCACTGGGTGTTACATAAGACTGATCAATCACTGACCTCTACCTCTGAAACGAATAATACATTATATGTTAATTAATGGAATTTAAATTAATAAAAGAAAGGAATCCGCCTTGCTTCTGGCACCTGCAGGTGCAGCCCTGGTGCTGGGACCCTGAATTAGGTAGGAAGGGTGAGGAGAGGAGAGAGTTATATTGTCCTATGAGCATCCTCCCTCACTTCCTCTTTCCCCAGGCAAGTGGAATATACAAATTCATACTTGTTATATCGAGCTAGTCCTGATTCAGGGATCCCTTTTATCACTATTACGGTGTTTTGTTTTTGCCTTGAAATTTACATTGTGTGGTAAAATACAGGTACACCAGGCTTTTAATAATGGTATTCACATCCCTCTGATTTTCTTTCGTCTTATTTTTATTCTTTTCATTATGAGCATCTCTTACGTGTGCAGCAATTAGTTGTTTTTACTTGCTGATCTAAAAAAAAAAATCTCTGTCATTGAAAACACTGCACAGAAAATAGAAAGTACTAAGTAAGGCGTGTTATTTTTATCAGGACAATATAGAGATTTAAAGAAGTCCTATTAGGAACAGAACTGTAAGTATGTTGTAGATTTAAAAAATAGTAACAATACTGTGAGCAACTGTACTCCAGTAAAATTTGAAAATGTGGATGAAATGTGAAAGCCATTTGAAAACCATAAGCCACGTAATGCACTCAAGAAGAAATAGAAATCATCTGAATAACCTAAGAACATTTAAAGAAAGCAAGTCTGTAATGGGACGTTCTCCTTCCACAAGACTTCAGTCTCATGTATCTTTAGGCATTTTGTACCTTTCCCCCCTTTATTTTTGACATTGAAGTACAGATGATAAAATACACAAGCACTAAATGTGCTGTGATGAGTTTTGACAATGGATATATACCTGTGTAGCCATCATTGCGATCAAGACGTAGAATGTTTTCATCACCCTGAAAGTTGCCTTGTGCTCTTTCCCAGTTAACTGTTTCTCCAGCTACCAGTTGTTCTGGTTTCTGCCCCCATAACTTAGTTTTACCTGTTCTGGAATTTCTTATAAATAGAATTATACATCATGTATTCTTTTCTGTCTGATGTGTTTTTATCAACATATAGATTTTTGAGATTCATTCAGTTTGATGTATATGACCATAGATTTTCCTTTATTGATGTAGCTTCTGTCGTATAAATACATGACAGTTTATCCACCTACCTATTGGTGGCCATCCGAGTTTTTTTCCCCCCAGTTTTGAGCTATTACAGTATAGCTGCTGTGAACATTGTTTTACTCCACGTGGTTTTATGGATGAAGAGGTTCTCTTTGACCTTTAAGAAAGCAATAATTGAATCTTCTGTAGATTGTTTCAGAAAATTTGTGTTTTTGAAAAGCCATTTACTTCACTTTATGAAGATAGTTAAACGTTGATAACAGAACTTCGGGATAGTACGAGAGTGCTCATACAGAGCAGTATCACTTACGAATATAAAAGCAGAAGTCCTAAAGGGAAAATTGAATCAAATTTAGCAGCGTAGATGTTACATTTATCAATGCTAATAAGACAGATTTATTTTTCAATTTAATGTCTCTGAAAATGGGATGCTTTTTAAAATAAATGGCTTCTTTTTTTAAATACTTTTTTATTATGTTATGTTAGTCACCATACAGTATATCCTTAGTTTTTGAGGTAGTGTTCCATGATTCATTATTTGTGTATAACACCCAGTGCACCATGCAATATGTGCCCTCCTTAATACCCATCACCGGTCTATCCCAGTCCCCCAACCCCCTCCCATCTGAAGCCCTCAGTTTGTTTTCCAGAGTCCATAGGCTGTCACGGTTCATTCCCCCTTCTGTTTACTCCCCCTTCATTCTTCCCTTCCTTCTCCTACCGATCTTCCTGCTATTTCTTATGTTCCATAAATGAGTGAAACCGTATGATAATTGTCTTTCTCTGCTTGACTTATTTCACTTAGCATAATCTCCTCCAGTCCCGTCCATGTTGCTGCAAATGTTGGGTGATCATTCTTTCTGATGGCTGAGTAATATTCCATTGTATATATGGACCTTCTTAATCCAGTCATCTGTTGAAGGGCATCTCGACTCCTTGCACAATTTAGCTATTGTGGACAATGCTGCTATGAACATTGGGGTGCATATGGCCCTTCTCTTCACTACATCTTATAGTCGTGTGTTCTCTCCTTTAGTGCACATGACATAGTGGTGCATCTTTACAATCAGTGGAACTTTAGACTCCATGATTCATGGTACATTAAAAAAAAAAAACAGTCATGTGGGTTTCATCCCAGCATGCAAGGGAATTTCAACATTAGAGCATCTATTAGTGTAATAATATTGTATTAATAAATTGAAGGAGGAAAACCATAAAATCTCCATATAAAAGTAATAAAATTGAATATCCATTCCTGATACTTTTAGCAAGTTAGGAGTTGAAGATAATTCTCATAACCTGGTACTGAATTTCTACTGAAAATCTAAACCAAGGATTGTACTTAACAGCAAAACATTAGAAACATTCCCGCTAAAATTGAAAGCAAAATGAGAATGCTTCTTTGAAGAAAATCCCATTCATAATAGCAACAAAACTGTAAGGTACCAAAAGCTATAGATAATAAAACATAGATATATACACTAAATATATAGATACATAGTTAATAAAAGATAAA
This sequence comes from Ursus americanus, assembly GCF_024610735.1. Lineage (NCBI taxonomy): Eukaryota > Metazoa > Chordata > Mammalia > Carnivora > Ursidae > Ursus > Ursus americanus. Next base: position 101,103,607 of record NC_142128.1, on the reverse strand, counting down.
TAATAGCTATGTAGATAATAAAAGCTCTCTGCAGAAAACATTCAGTATTATTGAAAGACATAAAAGAACACTCGTAAGTAAGATACACTGTATACATGGATGGGAAGAGTCTTCTTACAAAAGCATCAGTTCTTTTAGATTAATATGTAAAGTCATTGTGATTCCCATCAAAATCTCAGTGTGTTCTGTGGAACATATTAAGTTAATCCTAGCATTCATCTAGAAGAGCCATGATGTTTTAAAAACCCAGTCAGTGGGTGTAGAGAGGTCATTACAGAGCTTTCATAATTAAGATGGTGTGACTTTGGTCCAGGTATAGACGTATACATAAGATAATCATGTATCTCAGTTTGCCTAGATCAGTTCCAGATTATGCTTGTTGTTCTAGTGATTATTAATAGGCTTCCTTTTGCCCTCAAGACTGTCGAGGGAAACTGCTTTAGGAAGCTCTGAAACAGACCCATTTGATTTGCAGCCTAAGTGGTGGTAGAAATCAGTGGTGAAAGGATGTCATTCAATCAGTGGTGTTGGGACAGAAAGAAATGGGATGGGCCTTTATCTTACACTACATGCAAACATTTATTCCAGGGAGACTAAAGACTTGACATGAAAAGTAAAACTTTAGAACTTATAAGGGAAAATATAAGACATTATCTGTGTGACCTCTGGGAGAAGGTAAGGGAAATTTCCTGGGACCCAAACCACAAATTATGAGAGTAGAATTGTGGTTGCCAAGGGCTGGGGAGACAGGGAGAGGTTGGTCTAAGGGTGCAAACTTCCAGTTATAAGATGGATAAGGTCTTGGGGCACCTGGGTGGCTCAGTCGGTTAAGCGTCTGACTCTTTATTTCGGCTCAGGTCATGATCTCAGGGTTGTGCGTTTGAGCCATGTGTTGGGCTCCTCACTCAGTGGGGAGTCTGTTTGGAGATTATCTCTCCCTCTCCCTCTGCCCCTTACACTCTCCCCCCCCCAATAAATAAATCTGAAAAAAAAAAGATGAATAAGTTCTGAGAAGCTAATATAATGTGACTATAGTTGATAAAACTGTTGTATAACTGAACTTTTCTAAGAGTGGAAATTAAGTGTTTTACTGAAAAACACCACCAAAACCAAAAGAACACATGACGTGTGTGTTAATTAACTCAATAGTGAGAATCCCTTCATTGTGTGTGTGTGTGTGTGTGTGTGTGTGTGTGTGTATGTATCAAATCATCATGTCACATACTCTAAATATATGACAATTTTGTCAGTTATATCTCAGTAAAGCTGAAAATAGCAAAAAAGACAAATTATAAATTAAAAGACTACATTGACACTAATTAATTTAACGAATAAGACATTATAAACAATGTGGGACGACAAGCCCACATGTTGAGAGAAGAGATTTGTAACACATGTAAACTAAGCTTGAGTAAACACAATTCCTGAATATTAACCAAAACCCCAAAACAAACAGCACACACACAGTATAAGAAAATGACAAAGGATATTAACTGACATTTTATAGAAGAGACTAGTGAGATGACTAGTGATAATGTAAAAAAAGATTCTTACCTGTAGCGGTACTCCTGCTTGTAAAGTCGAAGACGCACGTGTCTCTCATCATAGCAGTTCCACTTCTGGATAGGTAGCCTGGAGAGACGTTCATAGGTGAGCACCGGGCGACATTGGTAAAAATACTCATTTCAGAATTTTGTGTGATAACAAAATAATCTACAACAACCTAAAATTGTTGGCAACTAAACTGTACAATCAGGAGAACTGATAAATTTGGTCTATGAAAGTATTCCATATAGCAGTTAAAACCAACAAACTAGAACAAGGTGTATCAACGTGGGTAACATGTTTTAGAATAAAACCACATTTCAAAGGCTACACACACCTTGGCATCAAAGTGTTATAAATTTTAAAGACATTCAGAAAAATTAGTCTTATGGCTATATATATGTACTAATAACATAAAATATGTGTGGATACAGTAAATGCCAGGGTAGTGGTGGCTAACCTGTGGAGAGTAGATGAAGGAGATAATATGGAAGGGCAAAGGGATACGTCAGTTCTAGCCTGTTAAATATTTTCCATTTCATTATTTATTATTTGTTATAAATATAATTTATTTGCCTAATTGTTTTAATATTTCCTATTTTTAAAATAGCCTAAAATATTGATGTTTATGACTCCTTTCACTGTTTTCCTTTTCTGTAATTCCTTTAGTCTTTAAAATCTGAGAAATAGTCCAGTAGCAGTACGTGTAGTGACTATACAGCTTAATATTTTTAAAAATAATAAAATACATTTTTTATACTCATCTAAAAATGGTTTAGGTAATTTCTTAGGTTCCTTCCAGCACTAAAGTATACTTCTTTGATGTTTCCAAACAACAGAAAAATCCTTTTTTATTACAACATTCTGACAGTGGGATAAATTCAAACATGGAGTGTAATGAAGCCAATTTCCTATAAAAGTTGTTGTTTTCAGTCTATCTGTCTGCTGGTCTCTGTTAAGCAGTCATCTATCATCTTTAAAAGGTGTCACCAAACTTCTTCTGTAAAGGGTCAAATAGGAAATATTTTGGGCTTTGAAGTCTATGCTGTCTATACTCAGAACTACTCAGCTGTGCTGTTGTAGTGGGAAAGCTGCCATAGATAATACTTTTGTAAGTAAATGAATGTGACTTTATTTACAATACAATTTTATTTACAAAAATGGGCAGTAGGCTGGATTTGGCCTCTAGGTCAAATTTGCCAACTCATGATGTTCAACACACAGGAATTACTTTAATAATGTTTCCTCTTACTGCAGATGGGAAAATGGAGGCATAGAGACCTTAAGTGGTATCATTCAGGTTAAATTAAAGGACCCTTACCTAAGGAGACATACATACAGAAATGTTGCCAAGGTCAATGTCAAAGAGATTATTGCCTGTGTTTTCTTTTGGTTTTATGGTTTCAGATCTCACATTTAGGTTTTTAATCCATTTTGAGTTTATTTTTGTGTGTGGTGTAAGAAGGTGGTCCAGTTTCATTCTTTTGTATGTAATTGTCCAGTTTTCGTAATGCCATTTATTGAAAAGACTGTCTTTTCCCCACTGTATATTCTTGCCTCCTTTGTCATAGATTAATTGGCCATATAAGCTTGGGTTTATTTCTGGGCTCCCTGTTCTGTTCCACTGATCTATTTTTGTGCCAGTACCATACTGTTTGGATTACCACAACTTTGTAGTATACCTTGAAATCTAGGATTGTGATACCTCTAGCTTTGTTCTAAATGTGTCTCCTCAAGCAAGGGAAACAAAAGCAAGAATAAACTACTGGGACTACATCAAAAGAAAAAGCTTTTGCACAGCAAAGGAAGCCATCAACAAGATGAAAAGGCCACCTATTAAATGGGAGAAGATATTTGTAAATGATATATCTAGTAAGGGGCTAATATCCAAAATATATGAGGAACTCAAACAACATAATAACAGAAAAACAAGCACTACAATAAAAAAAAAATGGGTGTAAGAACTAAATAGACTTTTTTCAAAAGATCGAGCCCCGTGTTGGGCTCTGTGCTGAGTGCGGAGCCAATGGGTACATGAAAAGATACTCAACATCACTCATCATCAGGGAAATGGGAATCAAAACCACAAGGAGATGTTACCTCATACCTGTCAGGTTGGCTAGGATCAAAAAAGACAAGAAATAACAGGTGTTGGTGAGGGTGTGCAGAAAAAGAAACCCTTGTGCACTATTGGTGGGATTGTAAATTGGTGCAGCCACTGTGGAAAACATCATGGAGTTTCCTCAAAACTAGAGATACCATATGATCCAGTAATTCCATTCCTGGGTATTTACCCAAAGAAAACAAAAACACTAATTTGAGACGCTATATGCACCCTTATGTTTATTGCAGCATTATTTTTTTTTTAAATTTTTTTAAAAAAGATTTTATTTATTTATTTGACAGAGATAGAGACAGCCAGTGAGAGAGGGAACACAAGCAGGGGGAGTGGGAGAGGAAGAAGCAGGCTCATAGCGGAGGAGCCTGATGTGGGGCTCGATCCCATAACGCCAGGATCACACCCTGAGCCGAAGGCAGACGCTTAACTGCTGTGCCACCCAGGCGCCCTTGCAGCATTATTTATAATAGCCAAGATACAGAAGCAGCCAAAGTATCCATTGATAGATGAATGGACAAAGAAGATATAGGGTGTGTGTACATACATACATATATATATGTATGTATATGTGTGTGTGTACATACATATATATATATGAAATATATGAGGTGGAATATTAACCATAAAAAGAATATAATTTTGCCATTTGTGATAGCATGGATGTACCTGGAGAGTATTATGCTAAATGCAGTAAGTCAGAGAATGTGATTTTCATTTATATGTAGGTCTATAAAAGCAAAACTAATGAAAAAATGAAGAAAGAAACAAAAACTCTTAAATACAGAGGACATACTGATGGTTGTCAGAGGGGAGGTGGGTCAGGGGATGGATGAAAGAGATAAATGGGATTAAGAGGTATAAACTTCGAGTTATAAAATTAGTAAGTCAAAGAAAGAGATTGGAAAAAAAAAAAGTGACCCTAACCACATGGTAATAGAATTCTTTTTGCATGTATGATGTTCATAGATGATTTTTTTCCCTTCTTCTACATGTAGAATATGTTAGAAAGGGTCTAATCTCTTAATTTTTCAGAATTAATCTTTAGGTTGTGACTAGGAAACATGTTGCTGGGTCTTTACAGGAATCGTTTTAGGTATTTTGTCAAGATTTGCAACCCTTATTCCTTATTCAAATGTAGAAACAAATACAAAAGCTGGTGTGATTTAATTTGTTGTTAATTACATTTGGATATCTTACAAGCATTTGACTTAGCAGCTATAAATAGTTTTATATAACATAAATTACTACAACTAAGCAGTTGTATTTCAAAATAAGCTTTCTGAAGAAATTTCCTTGCAATTACTTTGACCTAAAGCAATTGAAAATTTATTTATTTATATTTATGTTCAAGGTTTCTCCAGTTTCATGGCTAGATAGTATGTTTTGTATATAAATAATTGTGGCTCTTCTGTGTATATGGAAAGTAGGCCTACCATTGTCATATTGCAATCTGCAAATCTAAATTAATCTAAATCAATTTAACCTGAATGAAAACTCCCATAAAGGGGTGCCTGGGTGGCTTAGTCAGCAAAGTGTCTGACTCTTATTTCAACTTAGATCATAATCTCAGGGTTGTGAGATTGAGCCCCGTGTTGGGCTCTGTGCTGAGTGTGGAGCCTGCTTAAGATTCTTTTTTCCCCTCTCCCTATACCCCATCCCTGCTCGCTTGCCCTCTCTCTCTCTTTAAAAACAACAACAACAAAAAAAAAACCCCAAAGACAAAAAACTGCCAAAAAACTTTTTATCTCCAGAACACTGAAAGTGCTTGTGTATAAGAAAGTTTTCATATGAATCAGAGTCAGGATTTGAACCCATAAAGTAGTCAAATTAGGTGTTCTCAGAGTATTATTTTTAATAGAAGCTGAGATTTTCAGACAAATTTTTATCTTACCAAGTAAATGGTTATATTTATTTTTCCCAACTAAAAATTGAATTTGTCTGTCTTTTCAGGGACATCAAACCTGACAATATATTGATGGATATGAATGGACATATTCGATTAGCAGATTTTGGTTCTTGCCTGAAGCTGATGGAAGATGGAACGGTAAATAAAGATAAATCTCAAGTCATTTTATCCACAGATATCTCCCTTACTACTTGTCCTCTTTATCTGTTTTAGAAACCATCTTTTTATATTATCTGAGTATCCATCCATCCATCCATCCATCCATCCATCCATTTTTCTTTCTATGCTCCACATTTTCCCACAATGGCATTAGGGATACTTCTTCATAATAGGATTTGTTTACAAAGGCCAATGTCATTTTTAACTGCTTATATTAATGATGTTAAGATTGATACAGTGTGTCTTTTATGAGAACCTCATTTGTTTTTTTTCTTTAGCTGAACTATTTATTATTGTACTTGAAATATTTTCACAATTTTAGAGAGGTGAATGAAATAAGTCCCACATGGAAGAAGAAAATGTGACCCCTTCTTCACCTTTATTTTATTATTTTTTTTATCTTTCTTTCCTAGTTGTCTAGATTTTTTGAGGGACAATATCCAACAAATGAATGCTTTCATCAGACCATCCTCTGTGTGGATTTAGTTTCACATTCCCATTTGGTTTACTTCTACTAACCCTAGGTCCCACATACAAACTTAAAAGTTTATATGCCCCAATTTTATTCCCTGTTTTGTTTTGTTTTGTTTGTTTGTACTTCAGTTTCCTATCTGTATAGCAGAGGTACAAGTATATGTAATTTCACTTGGCAGAAACTATTTTGGAGAGCTGTTCAGTATAATATATTCCAAAGGCCATGAAAATGTCATATTATTTTGGACCAGTAATTTGACTTGTGAAAAATTATCCTAAAGAGATAAACTTAAAAAAAAAAAAAAAAGAAAGATTATATGACTTCTGCCTCTGGCCATGATGAAAGGAGTAATTGGTACCAAATTGTCCTCTCACTATAAAAAAAATGTAAAATTGTACATAATATTTGGGACAACTATTTTCAGGCAGTGGACAGCAAGCAGCATAAGACTGTGATCTTTGAGAGAAATGAATTCATGAGATGTACATTACAGTTTCCCAGGATGGGGACAGTTTGCAGGCCCTGATGCAGAAACCTAGAGTTAGAGCTGAGGGTAGCAGTCCTACAGAGCTGAGGAGGAAGACATCAGAGGTGAGTTAGTTGAGTTAATTTGTAGTGCTTAATATTGGAGAGGAGGGAGTTGTTCAGAGAGAGGACCTAAAGTATCCCAATGTGGCTATCTCCTGAAGGTTGGGCTTATGCAGTATAAGACAGAAGAGGTACCAAAAATAGATGCTGTGCATCTTAAAATTGAACAGGTTACTGGAGATCAAGCAGTGCTGGAGAAGAGACAGTACATGGGGACACTGGAATTTTGGCCCCAGGAGCTCTTTAACACCTTTATAACATAAAAGACTTACTCCAAATCTGTCGAACAGTCTAAATCCAAGTCCTGATAAAATTCATTGAGTTTGAGAGTGGTCCTCCAAGTCAAGGGAATTGAGATGAATTTTAGAGTTTCTACAAATCTGCCCCCAAAGATTGTAATCGTAAGCTTACCTTTGTTTGAGGAGATCAAGTGGTATTTTTTTTTATCTGCTTCAATAGTAATTAACATCTTCAGTGGAAGATAACAGAGTCCATACTCTCTATAATATCTTTCTGTCAATGACTAACATTCAATCAGAAATCACTAGACCAAACAAAAGTGGGGATAGGATAGGGATTGTGATACAGACTTAAAAAATAAAAGTAGTCAGTATGAACTTCGATAGCACAGATGTTGGACTTAGCAGACAGAAATGTAATGAAGCTATCATAAACGTGTTTTTTAAATTAAATATATCTAAAGAATCAAAATATAGTCTTAAAAATGTCTCAGATGAGGAATCTCATCAGGAAAAGAAATCAAATGGACCTTTTTAGAACTTGAAAGGTGTAGTAATAGAAATAAAAAACTCACAGGAGGAGGGTAATGGCAGATTAGAGATGAGAGAAGAAAGTGCTAGTGAGTTTGAAGACAGGTCAATAGTGATGATCCACTCTGAAGAACAGAAAGGAAAAGATTGAAGCAAGATAAATTCAGGCTCAGGGATCTACATGATCAGAATACCAGAAGGAGAAGGGAGTGAGACAGGAGCAGAAAGAATTTGTAGGATTGATGGCTCAAATTTACCAAATACGATGAAGAACACAAATGTAAGAATTTTACTGTACCTCAAGGTTCAAAGGAACCACACCTGTCCAAAATTAAACTGAAAATTAAAGGTAAGGAAAAAAAATGGAAAGCAGCCAGAATTAAAAACATGTTACATACTTTGGGACGATGGTAAGAATAACCATAGGTATCTCATCAGAAATAATATCTTTAAAGTGCTGAAAGAGGAAGAAATCTGTAAACCAAGAATTCTATGTTAAGCAAAAATATTCCTCAAAATGAAGGTGAAAAAAAGACATTTTCAGTTAAATGAAAGAGATTAATCTCCAGCAGGCCTGGGTCCTAAAGAATGTCCTTTAGTTCAAAGGAAATTATACCATTTGGATACTTAGATTGATAGGATAAAAAATATCAGATATGATAAACAAGATCTGTAGGACAAAGAAAAAAATTCATCTTTTCTTCAAAATTTACATAAAAGCCATCTGATGAGTGTGAAGAGCGAGAATAATCACACTGTCATGTGGGATTATGATATTTGTAGAAATAAAAATTCTGAGGGCAGTAACACAATGTAGAGTATGTCTATGGAACTGCACTGCTCAAGGACCTCTGTGTCTCTGTGAAGCATGAAGTGGCAGCTGATAATGGCAGGTATGACATTAGAAGGGAGAACTTGCTGAGTTGAGAAGACGCAGATTCAAGTCAGGGAAGCTGTGGCATCAGGAAGTTTTGGATCAGAATTCTGGAGAGCAGAGCACTACACTGAAGAAGAATTCCAGGGGAATTCTGAGTTTCCTGAGTCCTGCAGGTCGTATGCCCCTTAGACTCATAGCTGGGGCTCTTCTCCTGGAGTCTGATAGGCAGCCTTCCAAATCCCTGTGCATTCCAGAATGCAGTGAGGACTGTTTCTGTCTGTATGAGTTACCCACGATCAAATTTATTCTTTGAAACCCTGCTGTGTCTTCCTAGTTGTTCGTTCTTCACTGAGGATCTCAAAATAATTTTCCTGGATATACTAGCATGTTTATCCTCCATTTAGAAAATTATAATGAACAAGCCTTTTTACTTATTTCCATTTTTTTTAAATCGAAGTGATCTGTATATGTTTTAAGAAGACTTGTCATAAAAACTGCATTCCTTTGTCCCATTCTTTCTGCCTCCAAATCTCTTTTGCTAGAGGTAGACACCTAGAGACTTCTGGCTGCTTGTTCTTTCGCTTCCTTTACTTACCTATTTCTTGTTATACTTGAGCTACTGTCTTTTGATTCTTTCGTTCTAGGTATTACCCGTTAATTTCCTACCATCTACACTTTCTATCTTCCCATACACTTTCTATCTTCCTGCTCAATTCTTTATGATTCTATACAAATATTATTCATAGTTTTGCCATGCGTTTTATTTTAATTCAGTTCTTTTCTTGAACATCTTTTTGTTGTCCTTGGTGTAAGTGACCACTTTGCCTTGTTTTCTATATAACTCTCACCAGTTCATCCCCAAACTTTCCAACCCATAATTCCTTTCTCTCCCAGACACATTAAGTAACCTAGTGGTTCCCTTTTACCTTTGGAGAGAGCTTCACTTGAGTCTTGCTTTCTCCCTTCTCATCCAGACTATTGTGCTGGCCTGTTGTAGCACTGTCAAGCCAGGACTACCCTACTCTTCATCATGGGATTCACTGCACGGCAGTCTAGCAGGGGATCCTGTTTCCTAGGTCCATGTCTGGCATTCTCTTCATCTGATAGTAGCTCCTGAGAAGGGTTCTAATGGAAGTAAATATTTTATAATCTTGCACATGTGAAAAATGCTTTCACTGCTACCCTCGTACTTGATTGATAATTTGTTTGGGTATAATATTATAGATATGAGATGATTTTTCTTAGAATTTAGCAGGCATTGCATTATCTTCTAATTTACTGTTCAGACATCTGGTGCCATTTTAAATCTCAATTCTTCTGTTATAACCTTCCCGGCCCCTTTTCTAGAAGCATTTAGGATATTCTGTTTTTTCCCCAGTGTTCTGAAATGTTATGATTATATAACTTTTGTATGGGTCATTTATCATCTGGGCAGCTGCGTCAATTTTAGCCTTTCCCATATTTTGTGACTTTCCAAATCAAGTCTCATCTTGCTTTTTGGCTCTCACATATGAGTTGAAACTATGTTATCTTAATCACTACGTCTTTATAAGAAGTCAGTTTCTGGGAGGGATGTGCTGCTATAATTCTTCTTCTAAGATTGTCTTGGATATTCTTGGCCACTTGTTTTTCCATATGATTGTTAGGATTATATTATTGGTTTATATACATACATGTGCAAACATAGAAATACCCCTTCAGAAATGGAAGCTTGTAGACCTGCATTGAATTTAGAGGTTAATTTTGGGGAAATTGATGTCTATCACATGGAATCATCCCTTCCACAAACATGGTGTCTCTCTCCATTGTTTTAGGTTTTCTTTTATGTCCGTTATTGAAGTTTTATAATCCTGTTCACTATAAATCCATTACCTTTATTTGTTAAATTTGTTCCTAGGCACACTGAATTTTTGGGGTGTAGAGCATTATAACTGATAACTTTTACAGTTTTTCAGTTTAATAGCTTGTTGCTTTTGTTTAGGACCACGGTTGATTTTTGTATACTCATCTTGAAATTAGCAAGCTCACTAATTTTTTTATTAGTTCAAAATGATTTGTAGATTCTTCTAGGTTTTGTACATAGACAATCATATAATCCACAAATAATGATCAGCTTTAGGTTTTGTCTTTAACAAATGCTTACATATGCTATGTCTCGCACCCCCCCCCCCATGCAATCAGTGACCTTCAGTGCATTATTAAATAGGTATGGTAATAGGGAGCTGCTTTGCCTTGTTCTTGATGCTAATGGTGTTTTTTCTGTAGTTTCAAATTAAGTGTGATGTTTGCTGTAAGCTTTGGTAGATATTCTTTACAAGATTAAGGAAATTTCTGTTCCTTATGATGAAATTTCTGTTTCTTATTAGCATAAGAATGTGTTGTTATGGTTGTTATTGTTGTAATCAAATCACTTTTCTGCATCCATTGAGATGATGATATTAGGGTGTTTTTCCTTTAATCTGTTCAACTGATGAATGACATAGATTGTCTAATGTTAAATCCTCCATTCTTTGGCCAAACATAACTCTGTCATGAAGATGTATTGATATTTTTGAACAAATTGCTGAATTGACTCTGCTAATATCTTATATTGGATTATTAACCTGAGATTCATACTTGAGATTGACCATTCTGTTATTGCAGTATGATTTTCTTTCTCAAATCGTTCTTGTCTGATTTTTGTATTTGGGTTATCTTAGCCTTATAAATGGACAGGGAAGTAGTTGTATCCTCTCCACTTACCAATTTTGGCTTTAGAACAGTTTATATAGTACAGGGATTCATAAGAAATAGTCTTATGAAATTGGTAGAACTCACTTTTAAATCACCTTTGCCTCGGTTTGGTTTTGTTTTCCTCTTGTTTTTTTGGTTTGTTTTCCAGGTAGATTTTATACTATTGATTCACATTTTTTAATGGTTATAGGTCTCTTTGGTTTTCTATTTCTTCCTGAGTCAGTTTTGGTAAGTTATATTTTTTTTCTATGAAGATTGTCATTTTCTCTGAGTTTTCAATTTTGTTATGTAACGTTTATATTGCACTCTTCCTAGCTTTATAATCTCTGTTACCTGTGTAGTTTTGTTTTTTCAATCCTAATGTTGTTTGCTTCTGCTTTTCTTTTCCTTCATCAGTTTTGATCTATAGAGCATTTTACTATTTTTCAGTTCTAAATATTTTTCAGCTTTGGTTAGAATACTTCTGTGGACCATTGATTATTTAGATATGTGCCTTTTAATATCTTTAGTATAGTGTTTACTTATTTATTTTTTATTTCTAGTTTTATTTTACTGGAGAATGGGTCTATTTGATACCATTTTTTTCTGGCATTTGTCAAGATTTGCTCTTGCTTTCTAACAGGCTAGTTTTTATAATGTTATTTGTTTGAAAATAATACACTCTTTAATTTCTGGATGCAAGTTTCTATGTGGGCCCATGAGATTGAAGTTGTTAATTTGTTGTTCAAATTTTTTATAATTCTTACCAGTTTTACTTCTTTCTGATGTATCTGTTATTTTAAAAGTCTTATGATACTGAATTTATTAATTTTTCCTTGTAATCATCAATGTTTTCACAACCCTTTTGTAGCTGTGTTGTTAGGTATATTATTCAGAATTGCTATTCCAGGGTATTTTCTTTTACAATTATATTAATGAATTTTTAAAAATTTTAATAATGATTTTGCCTTTAGAGTCTCTTTTAACTGATAGAAATATAGCTACCTTAATTTTCTTTTAACATCTGCCTGATGTATCTTTTCCATTCTTTTACTTTTAACCTTTCTGTGTCCTGTGTTTAGGTATATCCCCTTTAAACAGATTATTGCTAATTTTTAAAAATATTTCTTCATTTTGGTTTTATTTGTCACCCAGTGTGATGATGCTGTCTTTTAATAGGTAAATTTAATCCATTTATAAATTTCATGATGATCAATATATTTGTATTTATTCTTAGTATCTGATCTTGTGCTATTTACTGTAGATTTTGCTTGTTTGTTTACATGCATGCTCCCCCTCCCCTTTTTTTTTTTTGCCTGCTGTTGGCATGGTCAAGTGTAGTTTAATTTCTCTTTTTATTTTCTTCTTTGGAAGCTATACATTCTATTTCAAATATTTTAATGTTTTCTTTAAATTTTTAACCTTTAAGGTTTACCTAAAGTCTAGAGTCAATTTCTCCACTATTTTCCTAAGCCAAACAAGAAACTCAGTTTATCTTATATACGAAAATTAACTAAAAATGAATCAAAGACCTGAATATCAAAAGCTGAAACTATAAAACTCTTAGAAGAAAACATAGGGGAAATCTTTATGACATTGGATTTGGCAAGGATTTCTTGGATATGACACCAAACAACAGGCAGCAAAAGGAAAAATAGATAAACAGAATTGTATCACCTTTAAAAATTTCTGTGCATTGGAGTACACAGTCATCTTAGTGAAAAGGCAACCAATGGAATGGGAGAAAATAGTTGAAAATCATATGTCTGATTAGGGGCTAATTATCCAGAATATGTGAAGAACTTCTACAACTCAATAACAACTCAATTCAAAATGAGTGATGTACTTGAATAGACATTTCTCCGAAGAAGATATACAAATGGCCAACAAGCTCAACATCCCTCGTCATTAAGGAAATGCAAATCAAAGATACTACTCACACCTGTTAAGTGGTACTGTTAAAAACATTTTTTAAAATCCCGCAATAAAGTAGAAAATAAGAAGTGCTGATGAAGATGTGAAGAAATCGGAAAACTTGTGCCCTGTTGGAGGGAATGTAAAGTGCAAAATGCTATAGCCGCTCTGATAAACAGTATGGCAGTTCTTCAGAAACTTAGAAATAGAATTACTGTATGATCCAGCAATTCCACTTCTGGGTATATACTTCACAGAATTGAAAGCAGGGACTCAGAGGTATTTGTACACCTGCATTCATAGTACCCACAATATCCAAGAGATTTAAGTAACCAAGGTGTCCATCAGCAGATGGATGGATAAAGAAAATGTAGTATTTACATACAATGGAGTATTATTCAGTCTTAAAAAGAAGGAAATTTTAACACGATACAACATGGATAAGCCTTGAAAATGTTACGTTAAGTGATTTAAGCCAGACACGACATGTCAAATATTGTATGATTTCATGGTAGTCAGACTCAGAAAGCACAGTGGTGGTTGTCAGGGCCCGGGGTGGGGCAGGAGGTGGGCAGGGGGCAGTTAGTGCGTAATGGATGCAGAGTTTCGGTTTTGCAAGATGAAAAGAGTTCTGGAGAAGGATAGTGGTGATGGTTGAACCGCAGTGTGAATGTACTTCATGCCACCGGAACGAGTGCTTGGAAATGGTTGTAAGGGTAAATTCTATGCTATGGGTATTTTACCACAATTAAAAATAATAATTAAAAAGTAAGTAAGAAATAAAGATGAGAAAACAAGAAACTTCGACCACTTGAATCCTAATTGTTCCCTTGATAACATGCTACTGTTTTCTGGTATTTTTGTTCCGTCTGATTTTTCAACCTTTAAATAGTTGTTGCTTGCCCTCTGTCACCTCCGTTTCTCCTTCTCTTTTTCCTACGCCTCTTCGTCCTCTTCCTCTGTGTCATTATTTTATCCAGTTAATGAGTGTATATATGTTAAAGTTTACTAATACCTTTGTTCACAGTTGCTTTTACTATCACATTATTCCATATGGGTTAAATTTCTTGTTTCCTGAAGTGCATCCTTATGTTTATCTAAAAGATAAAAAAAATTCACTCATCCTTTGTGTGAAAATGTCTATATTTAACCCCCATTCGTGTATCATAATTAGGTGACAATTATTTTGTCTTGTTACTTTGAAGATACAAGTCCGTTTTCTTCTGACTTGTCAGTACTCAATCACTGTCAGTCAGTTGTAGGCAACCTCCCTACATTCTTTCCTGTTTTGAAGATCTCTTTGCCTTTGGTACTCTGCAGTTTAACTGCAGTGTGTGTAGAAGTGGATCTGGTATTAATAATTTTTCATATATTTTACCTATTCACTTTTTTTATTTCAAGGATTAGCTTTTTGGGTTTTTTCCCCCCATTACTAGGATTTCATTTCACTTTTTAAATCTCTTTCTTTTCTTATGATTTTACTTTTTAAATCATCTTTAATCCTTTTAAACGTACTTATTTCATGAAGTGTAGAATTGATCATTGTTATGGGTCTAATTATATTGCTTCAATTTCTGACTTTTGGTTTGCAATGCACTGTTTCCTCATTTAGTTTGTATTTTTGGATTGTGAGCTCATCTTCAGTGGGCTTTTATGTGTGAGAATTTTATGGGGCCAGGTTTGATCATGTATCCTGTAAAATAGTGAATTTTGAATAGTAGTACTTTTGAATTTGTTATGCCAGGTTTTTGGGGTGCACCTCATGTGGTGCCCGTACTTTTGCCAGTTCCTTGGTTGAGGACTTCTGGACCAGAGAAGCCCTGTGATGTAGAATACGCACTATTGGTGCCATGTGGCTGAAAGGGATGAATTTCGGGAGGAGCAGTGTTTCTTCACATTTCAGCCACAGTCAAGATAGACTAAGTATCTTTCTCTGTCGAGTGGCAGATTTTTATAATTCACCTTTTCACTTACAATGTACGCTTTGGAGTAAAGGCTGTTATATGGGGTGGCCTCTTGCTTCAAACCTCATATAAGCTGAGGACTGTCCTCTTATCCTCATGGATATATTAAAATCCAAGTACCTAGAAAATGAAAACCAACATTCCCGAACTCCACTCCTACTATAATGCTTATCACACTGGTTCTCAAACATTTCTTGATTACCAGCTCCTAAGATATTTTTTTAAAGATTTTATTTATTTATTTGACAGCACATGTGGGGGAGAGGCAGGGAGAGGGAGCATCAGGTGTTCTTCTCAGCAGAGAGCCTGACATGGGTCTCAATCTCAGGACTCTGGGATCATGACCCAAGCTGAAGGCAGTTGCTTAACCAGCTGAGCCACCCAGGCGTCCCTCTTTTTTTTTCTTAAGAGCTCATTTATATGTATTTTTAAGAGTTCACAGTGCAAGAGTTTTCAAGTTACCTTATCTCAGTATTATCAAAGAGAAAGTCTATTCTAATGATGACTTAAGAATGATTTTTTTTTCCTAGAAAATCCAGGATATTCACCATTATTCTACCTTGATAATGTTCTTTTTTGATATGCTTCTTTAAAATGTACAAAGAAACAATTTTCTTTTACTTCAGAGTACCTTATAAGATGTGTGGCCAGGACCATTTATGGTGATTATTTTCTCATTTAGATGTAACTTGCCATAATTATATGCCCAACTATTTTTCTCTACTGGGACTTTATTTTTTGAAGAGTATGTTTGAAACCTTTGTAATTTTATAAATTAATAAGTAGCTTGCAGTACATTGTTAATACTTATTTCCTAAAGTTTCAATTAAAGTGTTTTAAAATAATTTCCAGATTACTCATAAGAATTGGCCTGTTTTTTTCAGGCTATGTTTTCCTTTTGACAAATTGTAGAATTTTCCTAGTTCCATTATTTATATGAATGTGTTGTTTAAATAATATCAATAATAAGAATGTTCTGTACTAAATATTCAGTTTGTTTTTAATGGCTGTGGTGTTCAAATCATGTAGTTACCCTAAATGTAGTCAATGAAGTACCAGCAATAATAAAGATTCTATAGGATTATGAAATCTGGAGGACTGCTAGTATGGAGATTACATATAATTTTACTTATACGTACAAGGAGGCTGATTTCAGGTAATGACATATTATAGTTGTTTTGAGATAATGTCTGTTGTGTATGTGAGTAAGTGTAAATATTTTTAATTAAAACTTGTTACTTGTTTCTAATATAGTAGATTACTAAAAATGTGTGAACTTCTTCAGGTCCAATCCTCGGTGGCTGTTGGAACTCCAGATTATATCTCTCCTGAAATCCTTCAAGCCATGGAAGATGGGAAAGGGAGATATGGGCCTGAATGTGACTGGTGGTCTCTGGGGGTCTGTATGTACGAAATGCTTTATGGAGAAACACCATTTTATGCAGAATCACTGGTGGAGACGTATGGAAAAATCATGAATCATAAAGTTAGTATATTTTACTATTATTGAATTGAATGTGGTAAATGATACATACAATAAATTTAAAGTAATGTGATAGTTAAAAAGCAAATGTTTCTTTAGAAAGAATGAACATTCTAATTTCTATGCTAATAGGGGACCTGACAAATGTGAATAATCAAAATCCATAAATTATACATAAAATGATTAGTTCTTGCCTTCCGTATTTTATTAGAAATGCTAATAAATAGGAAATTGTTCTCTCCCGTAGAATAACAAAGTTTGTAAGCAGATAATTTATATCCTTACTACTATAAGTATACTCCTGGCTAGAGTGCATTTAAAAAATTCTTATCCTTAGCCATAATAAATGCAAAACAAAATAAAACTGAGATATTCTTTTTCCCCCTGGCAAAGACAAAAAGAAAAATTATACTCTGTCTTTAAGTAACCCAATGAGATGGGCATTGCTAGACATTTGATAGGAGTTTAAGTTGATATAACCTTTCTGTCAACAAGTCTGTAAGTGTGCGTCTAGAGCCTTAAAGATGGTTAGAAATTTGGATTGAGCAACTTCGAAGGGTTTTAGGAATCTGCCCTAAGGAAATAGTTGAACCAAGATGTATGTACAAGGATATCTATTCCAGTCTTCTTTACCATCAAAACAGTGAAAACAATCCAGATTCACCATAGGAAGAAATTAATAGAGCCTTAATCCATTTAGTTCCCAGCAAAGTAGAAATAAACTGTAATAAAGAGAGGAAGATTCTGACTGATTGGTTTCAGAAGATTGTGAGCAGCTGCAAACACCTGGAATGGGAGTGTCCCGTAAAAGGGGGTGAGACAGTTATCAGCAGTAGCTTCGGGTACATGTCAGTCAGTTCACGCTCTTCTGCGGAGCTGGTGCTCTTCTGCCCGGCTGCAAGCAGGATCTGCTGAATAGTTGTGGAGAGTTGGAAGACAGGGAGTAGCCAGCTACCGAGGTGCAAAGAGCACGTAAAGCATTTCAGAGAGAAATCGTTGGCTGTGATGTGGTGGCTTGGAACACGGATTCTGGAGTCAGGCTGCTCTTCCAAAATCCCAGCTCTCCCATTTACCAGTCGTGTGGCTGGGAGCAACTGGCTTGACCTCCCTGGGCCTTCGGGTCTCTTCTGTAAAATCAGGATTGCTGTGAGGATTTACAGGCATTAAGTGAGTAAATCGTCTCCACGAGTGTCAAGTACATGGTCCGTTCTTTACAGGGGTTTGCCTGTTACTTAATGCTTAGTTTGTGGCGTATATGAACATCATCAGTTGATGAATGTTGAGTCAAATTCTACTTTTAATAAGTTCTCTTTATTCTGACAGCAGTTTAAGGTATTTTAGCACTTAATTTATTCTTTCTATAGTGCATGTGTGACTAAGTCACATATAAAATTAAGTTTTTAGGAAGGTGCTCTTTTCTCTTGTATGAATACTTTGCACTAGCATACACTTATTACACATTTTTAAAATGTATTTTTAAGAAAATAAATGTTAATCAACCTACTTTAGGAGTTAAATACTGATTTATATTTTGTTTCTATTTTTCTGTGTCTAGGAAAGGTTTCAGTTTCCCGCTCAAGTGACTGATGTATCTGAAAATGCTAAGGATCTTATTCGAAGGCTTATTTGCAGCAGAGAACACCGACTTGGTCAAAATGGAATAGAGGACTTTAAAAAACACCCATTTTTCAATGGAATTGATTGGGATAATATTCGAAACTGTGAAGCACCTTATATTCCAGAAGTTAGTAGCCCAACAGATACATCGAATTTTGATGTGGATGATGATTGTTTAAAGAATTCTGTAAGTATGACGTTGAGAAGAAGTTCTGTCCCTCTCTTTCTTTTTAATGTGCTTATGAAGCAGTTGTATGGACCTCCTTATCAGTTACCAGTCAGACGGTTACCTTGGCTTCTAGTATTTATTCTCTCATATATCCAAAATTAAGAGAGTTCACTGGGGTGAACATGTTTATTCATGACCAGGAGTGAAATTAAACTTCACATATTTACTAATGCGATCAGTTATGCCATGAGGTTTCCTAGGAAGAGGAGAAATTAGATGCTTAGAGAAGTGGACTTCATGATGGCAGTGAAGAGTTTGGCAAATCTCTCCCTCAAAAGCTCCACGATACTGAACAGAATTGTCAAAAACAACCATTTTGGGGCTTGACAATTTAATGCAAGGGAAATAAGTTGAGAAGCATTTATTCATGAGAAACCAAACTTTGGTTAAAAACTTCCCCCACCCCATTCCATCTGCCTGGTTGGGGCCGTAGAGCTGCTGGCAGGAGCCTGATTTCATTTTGAGAGCGACCCGTGCCCGGTGGTGTTGCCACTGAAAGTAGCAAACCTGGTAGGAGAGCAGACTTGCTATGCTGACGTCATAGTCTCCCTTGAGGCGGGTGGCAGAGCTGCAGAGTGGCCGGACACTGGGTCCCTTTCAGCTTGTGGGCCCACATGGTTCATCAGCCTCTGCTCTACACCTTTAGGTCACATTGTTACAATTTAGGACAGTAAGAACATAGAGTTTTATGGGTGTTGCCTTTTTAGCCTTCTTAATTTGAACTTTATTTTTTTCTTCCGTTATTTTTATTTCTTATGGTTTTAATTCTGCACTAAGAATTTGTATATGGATTTTCTGTCACTTTTCACTGTTCAGTAAGTAGCACGTGCAAGGTAGGTAAGGGTTTCCTAGGTTTCCCTCTCTGAGCCTCCAAGATAAAATTAAATGGACTTTCCTCATCAGGTTTTTATTATAAGAATTATATTTACTGCAAGCAGAAATTTGAGTCATTCCAAATTAAATACGTAGTACAGTCGATTCTGATTATGGTAGTTCTGTGTTCCATGAAGTTCCTGTGTGTGCTGTGTTCGTGACTATTGAACCATTGTTCCTAGGGGACATTCAGGGTTAAGTTCTTCTGAGCCTCTGGTCATTTCATTCAACCAGTCAGTACATAACCTTGTTTTATGTATGTTTCTTTGTAAAGACACCGTATTGAATATATATCGTTGTGTAACTAACAGCAAGTTCACAGCCAACAGCCGTGTAACTCAGGCCTGAGCAGAGCTTCTCTGACATGCATACGTATTTGTAAGGCACGTCGCAGCCGTCTGGCTTAGAAGCCGTATAGATGGCCCTTCCACACTCTGCTTGGAGGACATTTTAAACAACACAGTCACCCATAAAAAGCAGAAACACGTGAAAGACATGGCCCATGCAGACCTTGGAAGGAATACTTTTTTGTCATTATCAGAGCTGAAACAAGAAGGCAGAGCATCTTCTTGTTCAGTCCCAGCTGGAAACTTAGGCATCCGGCGGCTGAAAGAAATTTTTTTCCTTTGCCTGTGTCTGCGACTGATTGCAGAAGTACTATGAATATTGATTTGGGGTTACAAATAACTTTTAGTGACGAGGCAAATCTGCACATATGCATACATGAATAATCGCTGTGCTGTCAACGTCAGACTTCCATCTGGAGTTTAATTTTATTAGAATATTACAGCGGCAGGGTTCATTGTCTGGATTCTAGATCGCTGCGCATCTGCCCCAGACTTAATCTGTGTTTCTAAATCGAACAGCCATGTATTTCCTATTGTTAGTTAATATCATAAGCCAACTTGCAGGTCACGGTTATTTATTTCTTACCAGATGTTTTTTCATCCTTCAGGAAACGATGCCCCCACCCACACATACTGCATTTTCTGGCCACCACCTGCCATTTGTTGGTTTCACATATACTAGTAGCTGGTAAGTTGGAAAAGTTAACATAATTTGGACAACTTAAAGCAAATTAAGATGAATTGAAGTTTTAAAAAAATATATGAGAGAGCCTTGTAAGTGAAGACAATTTTAAAATAGAGGCTGAAGCTACTGCTGGAAAAAGTTAGATGTCCTGTAACGAATAGAACCTAGGAGAATCTTAAGTCAGTTTGGAGGAGAGAGAGATTTCAGAATCTTCCTCTCGGCAGTGGGGCAGGAATCAGAAGAGTCCCTTGCGTTTGAGCAAATACGATCCAGGTGCCAAGCTCCAGGACCAGTCATCCATCTTAGCCCTGTTTTCATGGACCGGGTCCTGGTCCTCCTTCTCCAGTGTAAGCGGAGTGTGATTACATTCACTCCTTGTGTGCCCCCCTCAATTCCTTGACTGCCTCCTGTTCTCCTGTGTGGTTTTGCTGAGTTGACATCATCATTACAGTCCAATTCCAAGTTTCTGCCTGTACCCGTGCCGTTCACAGCGTCCAGAGAAAAGCACCTGACCATTCTCACTGGTCTCACCTTCCACGGTGATGATTACCAACCTCCAGGACCCTTCTTGCTGCCTGTGCCCGCTCTTCCGCTCTCCCCTGATGAGCTCACTTCCTCCTGCACGGACAGGTTGAGGCAGACAGTTCTCACACGCTCTTCTGCGCGGTCCCACCTGCCCCCCTCTGCCCTGAGCGCTTGCCTGTGCGGATGAACGGTGGGGTCTCCCATTCCACCCTGTCTCATGTCTGCTCTCATCTTGTGCGTCCCAGCTCCTTCCCATCACAGCACCTCCGTCTCTGACCTTCCAGGGCACTTGCCTGACTTCTCACCTTTCTGGCCAATCCTTCTCTGTCTCTGTAGTTGATGCCTACTGATCTCCTGATCTCCTGGGGCCCCACGGCTTCATCTTGGGAACTTTTCCCCTTATACTGTAGTGCACTCCCCGATATTTGCTGGTGACTCCCGAATGTGAGACCCCTCTGCTCTCTCCTGCTTAAAATCTCTCCGAACCCCTACATCAGATGTTCGCAATCTTGGCTCTTAGATTTCTCTGAACCCGTCTGAGGGGTCCTGCTAAAAGATAAGTCGGAGCGTGTCACTCCCCTGTTCAGGACCCATCCCCACTGTCCCCCAACTCCAGTGGCTCATCTTAATCCCAGTCAACATTCTTACAAGACCCTGCATGACTGGCTCACTTTCTCTTTCCCGCTACTTTTAACCTGGCCGACTCCGCTCCAGCCACACACTGCTCCTTTCTGGCCTGGGACAGTGCCAGACCTACTCCTTTCTCAGCGCTCTTGCACTTCTGTTCACCTGCCTGGACTGCTCTTCCCTCCCGGTTACTCCCTCTGGACTTTATTCAGAGTTCCTCTCTGAGTGATAGCCTCCTGGCCACTTTGTCTAGATTTTTATGTCTTCCCCCTCGGTACTTCGCCCTCCCCTTTCCTGCTTGATGTTTTCTCCTTAGCATTCAGCATTGCCTAATGCCCTGAATATTGCATTTCCTTATCTCATTTGTTTCCGTCTCCATCACGGGAACAGAAGCTCTTCATGGGCAAGTGTCAGTTTTGCTCACTGCTAAATGTCTAACACTTCAAATATTTTTCGCTAAGTTATATTGAATTAAAGGAAGCATTTCACTTTTGAGTCCAAATTCTGATGAAGAGGACCGTGGTCTGTACTTTGACTATTGTTGCACTTATGTGGTCACCTTGTGTTTACTAAACATCATTTTGTAAGTTGTGGTTATTGAAATTCAAGATAATTGGAACTATTTCTCATTTTTAAAAAATGCTTCTAAAAACAGGTTTGTGTTGAGATTTGCAAACAGTGTGTTTTACCGCCACCCTAGACGGCTAACTGTAGCTAGATATCAAAATCCATGTTTTTAAAGGACAACTGCAGAAGGCTCTTTGTTTCTTCAAACTTTCTTTTCCGCATGACCTCATGTTTTTCTGTTTCTTCAGTGTTCTTTCCGATCGGAGCTGTTTACGGGTCACAGCGGGTCCCGCGTCCCTGGACCTTGATGTCAGTGTCCAGAGGACTCTCGACAACAACCTGGCGACCGAGGCGTATGAGAGGAGAATCAAGCGCCTCGAGCAGGAGAAGCTTGAGCTGAGTAGAAAGCTTCAAGGTAAATATATATTAACGATGGTATCTTCCCTTTTGGAGTTGGACTCAGAGTTTGAAGAACTGTTATTATGAGGGGTCGTTTTATCTTGAAAAGAAATTTTTGTATGAAGGGGAAAAAGTCCAGTTGAAGACTCCTTTGCGGAATACAGAATGATACTGTTTATGTAGACTCAGGAGGTAAACAGCACCCCCGACGTAGCGTTCGTCTCCCCCCCCCCCCGGGTTCGTATGTGCGCCCGTGAACTCATCTAGGGAGAAGGAAACGGGGCTGCTCGAGGGAAAGGAGCCCTTCCCATCCCACTGTAGCGCTCGGGATCGCTGTCCTATTTTCTCAGCCTTGAAAGTGTGACTTCCTGGCAAACTGTCCTCTTCTGCATCACTCCTGTCATGATACTTGGTGACTATAAAATGCAGGTTGGCAAACCTCTTACTGTTCTGACGGTCTCTGGATTCTTACACGTCCAATGATCTTGTCCTCCGCCCGACCTCATCCAGCTCCATTGTTGAGACTACAGTATCCAGAATTCTTTACAAATCTCAGTTTCTTTTTTTAAAGTCTTTTTTTTTCTTTTTAAGATTTTATTTATTTATTTGTCAGAGAAAGAGAGCATGTGCAGGGAGAACAGCAGGCAGAGGGAGAAGCAGGCTCCCTGCCGAGCAGGGAGCCTGATGCAGGGCTTGATCCTAGGACCCTGGGATCATGACCTGAGCCGAAGGCAGACACTTAATCGACTGAGCCACCCAGGTGCCCCTAATCTCAATTTCAAGCAAATCCTGCATCATCTCCTGTTCGTAGTGGTCTAGTTCACTCCCTCTGGTGCCTCCCACGTTCCTTCTGTTCCACGATTACCTGCAGCTCCATCCCCCTCACCCTGTGCCTTGTACCCTCCGTCCTTCCGTGGTCAGTCGTAATCAGACCCTTAACTTGGATCCTCACATCTGTTGCTCTGACTTCTGTCTGCCACACTCCCTTGCGGGAACCCCAGCCCTGTTGACCTGCATTCCGTCTGCGACTGTGTGGCTGAAGGTAACGGACTTAGGACAAGCAGGGTGCTGATTGATCCCACCTGAGATTCATGAGCACAGATCTCAAGTCCATGGGCTGGCTGTCCAGCAGTCCTGCTTCCCAGGCCGCAGCTTCTCACCTGTCAGCATCTGACCTACTTGGCCATTCCCCCTCCTGACAGCTCTTTCTTCTTTTGGCTTCTGGGACTCATGAATCTCCTAGTTTTCTTTTTCCTCATAAACCAGTTATGGTTTATTCTGTCTCACTTCCTGAGTTCTCCTGAACTCTTTGACCCGTGAATGTCAGGGTCCCCCAGAGCAGTCCAGGCTCTTAGGTGCTTGAAACTACAACCTTCCAGGCATCTTTAAGTCTTTCCCTTCTGTCACACCTCCCATCTCGCCCATCAGCAAACCCGGGCAGCTCTGCCATCACAGAAGATCCAGAGTCCCATCCCCACTCACTGTGTGGCCATCACCCCATTCACGTCACCACCACCATCACCCGCCTTCTTGTAACCGCTTTCTAGCTGCTTTCCCCGCCTTACCTCGGCCCCTCCACCCCCACTGTTCCTTCTGTCTCTGGCCACCCTGGGCTCCCTGGCTGTTCTTTCCACAAACCAGGCATGTCCCCACTTCAGGGCCTTTGCATCTGCATCTGCCCTGCCTTAAATTTTCTTCCTTTGGTGTTCACATGACTCATTCCCTTACCTCCTTCAGGTTTCTACTTGAGTGTTACCTTGAAATGATACCTTTCCTGACCGCTGTGTTTAAAACCTAACCTTGCTGTATCTCCAGCACTTACTATCCCTCTTTCCAGATTTATTTTCTCCAGAATAGAGGACATAACATACAATTTATTTTATTTACTCCTTTTGTGAATGAAGGAATGTATGTATAAATAATCAAATAGCTTGTAACTGTTAAGAGAGAAGGAAGCGAAGTTTTACAACAATAAAATGTTGCTGTTATACTTTTAGAGACTCAGTAGAGAAAAAAACTACAGACATCAATAAAACAGACTTTTCTATTTCTCAATAAGTTGCTAAGATCTCTGCATGTGGATTACTACTTCTTTGTGATGCAAGTTGTTTGAGTTTTTATATTTACCGTATATCATTGTATAAATTTCAGATGTACACCTTGTTAATTTGATACGTTTGTATACTGTAATAAGACTGTTGTAGTGATGTTCAGTACTTCTGGCATATACGTATAATAATTCACGGCATCGTTATCTGTATTTATGACACTGTGCATTAGATCTCTGTGACTTAGTTCTACTTGTTGCGAGTTGGTACCTTAAACAGCATCAGTCTCTGGCCTCGACTCCTGCCCCATCCCCTGATAATTACAGTGTTACTCTCTGTTTTTCATGAGTTTGTCTTTTTTAGATCTCACATATAAGTGATATCATATAGTGCTTGTCTTTCTCCGTCTGACTGTCGTGTGCTCAAGGTCCACCCATCCGTGTTGTCACAAATGGCAGGAAACTCTCCTTTCTCGTGGCTGAATTATTCAGCCTGTACCCAGTCTTTTTTACCCATTCATCCATTGATGAGCCTTTAGGTTGTTTCCATATCCTGGTTCCAGTGAATAATGCTTCAGTAAACATGGGGGCTCATGTATCTCTTCGAAATCCCGTTTCATTTCCTTTGAGTATGTAGCCAGACGTGGAATTGCTAGATGGTCTGCCAGATCGATTTTTAATTTTTTGAGGAAACTTCATAACGTTTTCAATCATGGTTGGACACGTTTACATTCCCACCGACTGTGTGCAAGGGTTCCCTTTTCACTCCATTCCTGTTGTCTCTTGTCTTCTTCTTGATAGCCATTCTGACAGTTTGAGCATCGTGACATTGCAGTGTTGATTTGCATTTCCCTGATGATGAGTGATGTTAAGCATCTTTCATGTGCCTGTTGGCCATTTTGAAGTACTTTTTTGAAAAGCCTCTATTTAGTTCTTCCGTCCTTTTTAAAATTGGATTGTTTTTTGTCATTAAATTGTATGAGTTCTTATATATTTTGAATATTAGCCCCTTATCCAATATATTGCTTGCAGAAGTTTTCTCCCATTCTGTAGGTTGTCTTTTCATTTTGCTAGTGGTTTCTTTTGCCTTACAGAAAGAAGCTTTTAAGTTTGATGTAGTCCCCTTTGTTGATTTTAGCTTTTGTTGTTTGTGCTTTTGGCATCATATCCAAAATATCATTGCCAAGACCCGTGTCTGGGAGCTTCTAACCTATGTGTTCTTCTTGAAACTTGCTATCAGGTCTTATGTTTAAGTCTTTGATCTATTTTGAGTTAATTTTTGTGAGTGGCATGAGAGGGGCCCACTTTCATTGTCCTGCATGTGTTTATCCAGTTTTGCCAGCACCATTTGTTGGAGAGACTGTCCTTTCTCCATTGGGTGTTCTTGGCTCCCTTGTTGAATACTAGTTGACCATATATGCCAGGATTTGATCCTGGGCTCTCTGTGTTGTTCTGTTGGTCTGCATGTCTGTTTTTGTGCCAGTAATATTGTTTTCATTACTGTAGCTTTGTAGTATAGTTTGAAATTAGGAAGCGTGATGCCGCTAGCTCTGTTCTTTTTATCAGGACTGCTCTGTCTTTTCAGGATCTTTTGTGATTCCACAACAAGTTTTAGGATTGTTTCTTCTATTTCTGTGAAGAATCCCTTGGGTGTTTTGATGGATATTATGTTAAATCTGTATGTGGCTTTGGGTAGTATAAGCACTTTAACGATATTAATTCTTCTGATCCATGAATATGCAATAGTTTTCCATTTGTGTCATCTTCAGTTTTTTCAGCAAACTCTTATAATTTCCGTTGTATAGATCTTTCCCTTACTTGGTTAAATTTTTTCTTGAGTGTTTTATTGTTTTTGATGCTGTTGTGAATGGGATACTTTTCTTTTTCAGATGTTTCATCATGACTGTAAAGGAATACAACAGATTTATATGTGTTGATTTTGAATCCTACAACTTTACTGAATTTGTTAATCAGTTCCAGCAGTTTTATCTTGGTTTGCTCTTTGGGATTATATAAAATCATATCAACAAATAGCACCAATTTTACTGTCTTGCTGATTTGGCTGCCTTTTATTTCTTTGTCTCGCCTGACTGCTCAGCTAAGACTTCCAGTACTATATTGAGTAGGAGTGGAAAGAGTGGGCACCCTTGTCTTTTCTCTGATCTTAGATGAAAAGATTTCAGTTTTTCTCCATTGAGTGTGAGGTTAGCTGTTGGTTTGTTGCAAATCGCCTTTATTTTGTTGAGGTATGTTCCTTTTATATCCAATCGGTGAAGGGTGTTTATCATGAAAGGATGTTGCATTTTTTTCAGATGCTTTTGTTGTGTCTGTTGAGATGATCGTGTGATTTTTTTTAGTCGTTCATTTTATTGGGGTGATGTTTTACATTTATTGATTTGCATATGTTGGACCATCCTTGCATCCCAGGGATAAATCCCACTTTGTCATGGTATATAATCCTATGTATGTGTTCTTGAATTCAGCTTGCCAGTATTTTAATGAGAATGTTTGCATCTGTATTCATCAGGGACGTTGGTCTATAGTTTTCTTGTGGTTGTCTTCTCTGCTTTTAGTATCAAGGTAATGCTGGCCTTATGGAATGAGTCTGGAAGTGTTCCTTCCTCCTCATTATTTTGAAGAGGTTGAGGAGGATTGTTGTTAATTTTTCTTAAAATGTTTGGTAGAGGGGCGCCTGGGTGGCACAGCAGTTAAGCGTCTGCCTTCGGCTCAGGGCGTGATCCCGGCGTTATGGGATCGAGCCCCACATCAGGCTCTTCCGCTATGAGCCTGCTTCTTCCTCTCCCACTCCCCCTGCTTGTGTTCCCTCTCTCGCTGGCTGTCTCTGTCTCTGTCGAATAAATAAATAAAATCTTTAAAAAAATTTAAAAAAAATGTTTGGTAGAATTCACCGGTGAAGCTGTCAGTTCCTAAGGATTTCTGTGTTGGGAGGTTTTTGATTACTGATTCAATCCCGTTGCTCGTTATTGGTCTGTTCAGACTTTCTGTCTCTTTTTGATTCAGTCTTGGTGGGTTGTGTGTTTCTAGAAATGTATCCATCTCTTCTAGGTTATGTAAGTTCCTGGCCTATAATTGTTCATGGTGGTCCAGTATGATCTGATATATTTCTGTAGTATCAGTTGTAATGTCTTTCATTTTAAATTTTATTTGAGTCTCTTCTTTTTTTCTTAGTGTAAAGGTTTGTCAATGTGGTTTATCTTTTCAAAGAACCAGCTCTTGGTTTCTTTGATCTTCTCTGTTGTTTTTCTGGTCTCTGTTTCATTTGTTTCTGCTCTGAACCTTATTTTTTCCTCTCATCTAACTTTGGGGTTAATTTGTTATTTTTCTTAAAGTTCCTTGAAGTATAAATTAGGTCATTTGAAATCTTTCTAATTTCTCAGAATGTACATTTGTTGCTATAAACTTTCTCTCAGAGCTGCTTTAATCCATCCATTCCACAAATTTGATATGTTGTATTTTCATTTTCATTTGTTTTAAGAAGTTCGATTTCTTTTTTGATTTCTTCTTTGACCCCGTGGTTGTTCAGAATTATTTAATTTCCACATATTTATAGATCTTCTCACTTTCCTCTTGTTAATTTCTAATTTCATACCATCCTGGTCAGAAAAGATGGTATAATTTCTTCTTAAATTTTCTAACATTAGTTTTATGTCGTCTCATATGATCTGTCCTGGAGAATGTCCTGTGTGCACTTGGTGGTGGATGGAATGTTCTGTAATGTCTGTTCCAAGTCCATTTGTTCTGAAGTAGGGATCGATTGCAACATTTCCTTGCTGATTTTCTGTCTGGACGGTTCATCCATTGCTAATAGTGGAGAAGTGAAACCACCTACCGTTATCATACTGTCTGTTTCTTCTTTAAGATCTGTTAGTTTTTGCTGAATATATTCAAGTGCTTGGTGTTAGCAGCATGTATTTACAATTATTATATCTTCTTAATGCATTGACCCCTTTATTATTATATAGTGATCTTTGACTCGTTTCCGTTTCTGGTTTGAAGTCTATTTTGTCTGATGTAATTATGGCTATTCCCACTTTGTTTTGGTTTTCGTTAGCTTGGATGCTTGGAATCTTACCTTCCATTCCTTCACTTTGAGACTGTGTGTATCTTCCGAGTGATGAGTCTCCTTTAGGCAGCATATACTTGGGTCTTGTTTTTTTGTTTTTGATTTTTAGAGAGTGTGTGCACGTGCACAAGCAAGGGGAGGGGAAGGGTAGAGGGAGAGAATCTTGAGGGGGCTCCACGCCCAGCACAGGGCTCCATCTCATGACCCTGAGATCATGACCTGAGCCCAAATCAAGAGTCAGATGCTTCACCATCTGAACCACCCAGGCACCCCTTGTTTTTGTTTTTGTTTTTAGTCCATCCAGGCACTCTGTGCCTTTTTATTGGTGAGGTCAGTCCGTTTACGTTTGGGGTGATTATTGATATTTAAGCGCTTACTACTGCCAATTTATCTTTTGCCTTCTGGTTATTTTGTCTCCATTGTTTCTTTTAACTTTTGTTTCTCTCTACCTTTTCCAGTTGGTGGTTTTCCGTGGTGATTTGCTCCTTCTCCCTTTTTTATGTTTTGTGTCTCTGCCCTTGATTTTTGCCATGTGGTGAGCATGAGGTTAGTATAAAAGTCTCCTAGATAAACTTGTCCTTTCTCTGCTGATGGCAGCTTACCTTCATTCACCTATAAAGTTTCCATCCTTTTACGACTTCCCTTTATATTTCTGGTGTCACAAATTATCTCTTTTTTGCTATGAATTTGTTACCAAATTGTAGTACAGTTATTTTTAATATCACTTTCCTTTAACATTTATGCTGCAATTAAGTATGCAACGTTATTCTGAAATAAAGTTACAGTTCTCTAATTCGAATGTCTTGTTTAAAATCTTAATCAGAATTTTGTGTGCTTTCATTTTTTCATTTCAGTTTTAAGAGCTCCTTTCAGTAAGGCACGTCTGGTGGTGGCGCACTCCCTCAGCTACTGTCTGTCTTGGAAAGCCTTTATCTCTTCTTCATATCAGAAGTATAGCTTTGCTGGATAGAATATTCTTGGCTGATGGTTTTTATCTGTCAGTACTTTGGGTATATCACCCCACTCTCCTGGGCTGTAGTTTCTCCCGGGAAATCTGCTGATACCCTGGTGGTGTGGGTGACATCCTTTACCCCCTGGTTGCCTTTAAAATTCTTTACCGTGGACTCTTGACAGTTTCATTATAAGGTGTGTTAGTGGAGGTCTTTTTACATTGAGATAGAAGGTGTTCTATTCAGCTGTGTGGACTTGTATGTCCAGTTCCCTTCCCAGTTTTGGAAAGTTCTCAACTATTATTTCTTTAAATAAATTACCCCCCCCCCATGGTATCCCCATTTTCCTTATGTTTGCTTGTCTAATGGAGTATGATAACTCTTGTAGCATTTTTTCACTTTTTAAAAATCTCCATTCTCTCTCCTCTCCCACCCAAATCATTTCTAGATTCCCACCCTCCAAATCGAGTATTCTGTCTTCCATCCGATCTGCTGTTTCCAGTGCTTTCCAATGCACTGAAGAGGACTCATATATTGAGTCCTTCAGCTCCAGAATTTTTGCTTCTCTCTCATAATTTCAACCTCTTTCATTAATTTTATTCCTGAGTTCATTGAATTGCCTTTCTGAGTTTTCTTGTAGCTCATTGAATTGCTTCATAACCACTATTTTGTATCTTTCATCAGTGAGAACACAGTGTTTTGTGTCTTTGAGTTTGGTTGCTGCAGAATAGGCCTTTTCTTTTTGTGAAACCCTACTATTGTGATTTTTTTCATAGTGTGTCATGGAATGTACCTCTGCTGTCACATCTGAAGTAGCAAACACCTTTCCTGCTTAGGTAAGCTTTTGTTTCCTTGGATTCTAAGGGTTCAGTAGGTTGTCAATCAGAAGCCTTTCTTTTGTTTTCCAAAAGATGGCGCTGTAGCACAAGATTTTGGCTTCTCCTGGTGCTCTGTCTAACTGGGAAAGGAGCTAGGACAAGGCTGGTTTGCAGTTTTCATTGGACTCAACTTACCTCCGGTTTCAAATATCACAAAGCAAGATCTACACAGAGCCTGACTGGGGCTCTCTCTTCCTCACTCCGTCAACTGTCCGAGATTTATTCTGCGCTTAAGCTTCCTACCTTGTGCCGTTTCTATATCTGGCAAATGTGTTGAGTGGGAGATTGGCCATGTATTCGAGACAGACTCTTTTCCTTGGGCAAGACTTTTTTTCTGAAATACTCTAATACTTTCAGTCTGAGTTTTAGAAGCTGCTAACTTCCCCTGTAGTCTCCAGGTACAACAAGTGCACTACGACGAAAGTAGCACCACATATTTAGGTATCTCGAGGTTTCCAAATTGTTTCCGCAGCCCCACCCATTCTCCGGAAGTTGTCATGTGTTTTCACTCCAGAGTGATATCCTTCAATTTAGGGCAACCTGGAGCCTCAGCCGGCTCACAGAACCGGGTAAAATTCAGAAGTCAGAGGCAGTTGCCAGTCTTCTCGCCTCAGAATGGCTCGTGCCTCTGTTTTATTGTACTTAGTCCTATTTGCTTTCTCAGATACGTGATTTCTGTAAAAATAAGATTTTTGCAAGTTACATATTTTTACTTTTTGCAGCAGGAGTGAGAGACCTGGTGCTTCCTACTCCTTCCTATTCTGAATGAGAAATTCCTGTATACCAGGCTTTTTTGATGTTTTTAATTATCTAACATGTTCTTAGAAACTATCGTTATGTGTGATTGGTATCATTTGCGCCAGGCAAGTGCAATGAAAATGTGGGATCATTGCCTTTTTGTATTAACGCCTGTTTCATGCAGTGGCATAGGTTTACATCAGGCTGTTTCATCCATTTATCAGCTATTTCTTGAACACTGATGACCCAGGACCTGTTGTGCACATGACTGGGGATGTAACAGTGAGCAGAACATGAGAAAAATACTTGCCGTGCAGCGCTTACTTTGAGGAGACCAGTGCAAAATCAGATACAAAGCAGGGTCATCGGCTGAGAATGAGGAAGGTGAAGAGTGTAATAGATGTTTGACAAGAAAAAGAATATGTGAAATGGTCAGCTTAGAGAAGAGGAAATGGTCTAGAGACACAGCTAAGGACTGCCAGTCATCACCAACTGTTCGATGTCAGTAGACATGAATTTGAAGAAACTGTTTTCTTCAGCTACGTTGTCAGCTTCCAGGGTGGGAGCACAAGTAGGAGAATCAGAGTCAGCCAAGACTGGGGTTTTCTAGGGTGGGCGTATTGGAGGAGAGGAGGGCAGAGAGATGGAAGGTGTGTGTGCAGAGCTGTCCATTGTAGTGATGGACCATGGAACCCAACCTGGGTATATAAGGAAGAAAAGGGGAAAACTGAATAGCATTAGGACAGTGGATTTGATGTCTTGGTGGGAATGAGCATCATTGAAGTGGTGCCTGGATTGAGCACACTGTAAAGATGAGAGAGAATGGTGTACTTGAAATCAAGATTTGAGAGGCCATACAGTTACTAAAGAACGGAAAAGTGTACAGTAGCATTTCTCAGTAGGCGAACTACTGGCGTTTGGGGCAGGGCGATTCTCTGATGTGGGAGACTTTCACATTCTGTAAGATACTGAGCTTTCTTGGTCCCCAGACACTAAATACCTTTAGCCATCTCCTAGCTATACCTGTGTCAGCACCTCCCGCTCCCTGCTGTATGCACACCTATTCATTTCTAAGCTCAGACGAGGTGAGACCACAGGTCTAGGGTGTGACTGGTAGATTTCATGATTTTGCTGGAGACCAGCTAGGTTGTTTTGGGCTGCAAATGATAGAATTCTTAAATAATACAGATTTATTATCTCATGTAGGAAGTCAGAAGTAGACCATTTCAGTGCTGATAGTGGGGTTAGCTTCTCTCTGATTTTCATGCCTTTCCTCTCATGATTCTACTATACTCCCAAAATTCCAGATCATGTCTGGACACATGTGGCGACCAAAAGAAGGCTCGCTTCCTTTCATCCATCTCTCACTCTGTGGGAGACTTACACCTTTCCAGGAAGCCCCCTAGTGGACATCTTCTCAAGGAACTGTTAGTTCTCGCCAGGTCACACCCCTAATTCTTAACCTGTACTGGCAGCATAGAGTGGGTCCCCCACCTCTGATTAAACCACCTTCAGTTTCGGTTGGCCTGTCTTGTCAGTGCACATTGTAGTCTGATACCTGAATTCGGTTCACAAGCAAGAGGGTAAAAAGCCCCACCCGTGTCTGCATGGGGGATTTGTATGCCCGAGAAGCCAGAGTGTTGCGTGGATTGTCTGTTTTTGGTGTTAAAGTCACTAAGAATAATAAAAAGGGTTGTAATGAAAGAAGGGCAGTGAACAATGTGTGAAATTGTTAGCCAAAGACAGAATAAGCAAGACAATGGATATTCAGCAGACAAGTAATGGGCATTTTAGCAGACTGGGATTTACAGGGTGGACAGAGGGAGCAAAGCAGAGCTAGGACACCTACCCGCCTCCACACCCTGCAGGATGTGGAGTCTAGGAGGAAAAGGAACTGTTAGTAGTATCCACTGGCTATTTTTATATCTCCCTTTTTCTGCTCTTCACTTAGGTATCTTTCTAATACATATATATTTTTTTGAGAAAGAGAGCATGCATGCACTTGTGTGCCTGTGGTGGGGGAAGGGGCAGACGGAGAGGGAGAGAGAATCTTAAGTAGACTCAGCACTGAGCATGGAGCCCTGCACGGGCCAGGCTTGATCTCACCACCCTGAGGTCACGACCTGAGCCACAATCAGGAGTTGGTCACTTAACTTACTGAGCCACCCAGGCGCCCCCTTAGATATCTTTTAAAAACAAATAAAGGATGTTCTTTTAAAAATATTAAGTACAAATGCATTGATATTTACGATGTTTTGAACTGGAAAAGTATACGAAGTACTTACTCAATGTAGAAGATCATGATTGGATGCACGATAGGCACATCTTACACCTTTAATTCAAATTAACCAGTGTTTATGCATATGAAGATCATGATCCTATTCTCCGTACAGATGGCGATAATTAATTAGAAAGTCTCCCTCTTCTGAAGGCCACAGTATTTTGGAGCTCGTGTGTGTGTGTGTGTGTGTGTGTGTATCTTTGCTCCCTCTGTCCATCCTATAAATCCCAGTCTACTAAAATGCCCTTTACTTGTCTGCTGGAGTTACGTGTGATATGTATATGTGTGTGTGTGAGTATATACATATGTATATACACCTATGTGAGTGTGTATATATATTATACATATTATATACATACACACACATAAAATATACACACATATATGTACATACGCACATATATAAAACATATGTTATACATATAAGTAATATGGCATATAAGCAATAATATGTTACATAAGGCAATATATAAATAATATAAGTAGTATAAAGCAATCAGCAATGATTTGTACTAACCAGAAATTATGCTGAGATACTATTGCAAACCCTCCATAAGATAGCACAATAACTATTCTAGGACCAGGGTGGTTTCATTTCTGATAAAATGCTTTAAAGTTTTCTTTGTTTCCATATCTTCTGATAATATCTGGGAATAAACCTCAGTAGAGTTAATGTTTCTTAAATACCTTGCATCTTCTGATTAGAACCTCAAGAATAATAATCTCTATTTTAACTACATCAATGAGCCGAAGTCATCTGTAAGTGGGTGGGCTTCAACTTTCATACATAAAATTTGGGGACCAGCATTTCTATGTATTGTATTCACTTGACCCTTGAAACAGTGCGGATTTGAACTGGGTGGGTCCTGTGGATTTTTTTTTTTTTTTATAAATACAGTACAGCCGATGTGTTTTTTCTTCCTTATGATTTTCTCAGTAACATTTCCTTCTTTTCAGCTTATCTGGTTGTAAGAATACAGTGTATAATACATAGAGCATACAAAGTATTATCAATCAACTGTATCTGGTCTACAGGAAGCTTTCAGTAGTTGTTTTGGGGTCAGAAGTTATATACAGATTTTCACCTGCATGGGGACGCTCAGTGCCCCTAAACACCCCACCCCTGCACTGTTTATGGTTGACTATTAAATCTCTAAACCACCCTTAACACACCAGACTCTGTTTTTAATGCATCATCTGACCCAGGAAGTTTTTGGGGTTATCATATGATGACACTTCCTGCTAGGATGAACGGGGGCTGAATGGTCGTTGGCTCAGTGGTAGAATGCACCAGCCGTGTTTGAAATGGATAATCTCACAAGTTAGTAGGCAGATCCTTTCCTACATCTGTTATACTTTTAAAGAATCATGCATTGGAGTTTTGAGATTTAATTGTGATGTGTTTACATGCTTTTTGTCGATGGGTAGATGTTTTGATCAGAATTATATAAAGATTTCTCTAGAAAGAAATATATTGCTCATGGTTTTAAAAATATAAAATGTGGCCTTATTACTCATTTTTTTCTTTTATTCTCTTTTTTTAAGAGTCAACACAGACTGTTCAGGCTCTACAGTATTCAACTGTTGACGGTCCACTGACAGCAAGCAAAGATTTAGAAATAAAAACCTTAAAAGAAGAAATTGAAAAACTAAGGAAACAAGTAAGAGGTAAATTTCTGATTCACTATTAATTCAGTTTAGTAGGTTTTTTAAAAAATGTTTGAGTGCCTGTCATGTGTTATGTGAACTCCGTGGCCGTGAGGGAAGGGCAAGTAAAAATGGTTTCTGCTTGGGGTGCCTCGTGGCTCAGTCAGTGAAGCGTCCGACTCTCGATCTCAGCTTAGGTCATGATCTCACGGTCATGGGTTTGAGCCCTGTCAGGCTCCATGCTCAGTGGGGAGTTTGCTTGAGATTCTCCTTCTCCCTCTGTCCTTCCGCCCCCTACCCCCCGCATGTGCAACTGTCTCTCTCTCTCTCTCTCAAAAAAAAAAAAAAAAAAAAAAGTTTCTGCTTCCAAGGAGCTCACATTTTGGTATGGTGAAAAAACAGATTTGCAATACAGTGGAGAGGCTGTGAGAAAAAGAAGCATGGGTCATTTAGGAGGGGCACCTAACCACG
Source organism: Ursus americanus (assembly GCF_024610735.1). Classification (NCBI taxonomy): domain Eukaryota; kingdom Metazoa; phylum Chordata; class Mammalia; order Carnivora; family Ursidae; genus Ursus; species Ursus americanus. The sequence continues at coordinate 101,068,130 of NC_142128.1, read as the reverse complement.
GTTTAAGTTAACAAAGATTGATGTTTTTGGAAGAACCTGTTAGTTTGCGATGTTTCGTTGGAATCTTTCTGGCTGAGCATATATAGGAAAAGGGGAAAGAGTGTTAGGAGTGAGGAAGAAGGACCGTGTGGACAAGGGAACCACATGTATGCAAACACAGAGGCATGTGAAAATTTATTTTCTCCATAACAATTCCTTTCGGCCTGTTGATGAGATTTAATTAAAATTAACTTGGACAGCTGTTGATATGCCTATTATATCCATTCATGCATTTATTCTGTTCATTCAACAAATATTTATTGGGCACCTACTCTGTACCAGGTGGTGTTTTAGGCTCTTGGGATGCAGTACCAAACAAAATTAATAAAATCTTTGTTTTGCTGGGGGGGAAGGCACACAACAGACAAAATAACTATATAACTTTGTAAATGATACAGTATGTTAGAAGGCGGTAAGTACTTAAACACAGAGCAGAATGAGGAGAATGGGTCAGAAGTACAGGAGGAGGAGTTTTATAATTTTAGGGTGGTCTGGGTGTAAGCCTCATTGAGGAGGTGACATGTGAACAAAAACTTGAAGAAGGTAGGAGCTTAGCCATGCAGTTAAATGGGAAACACATGTTCCAGGCAGAAGGACCAACCAGTGCAAAGGCCCTGAAGTCAGAATGTGCCTCATGAGTGCAGTTAGGACCCAGAGGACAGCATGGCTGGAGCAGGAGGAGCAAGCAGGGGAGAGTGGAGGAGGTGAGGCTGGAGAAGTAAAGGGGTGGGGAGGGCCTGTGGCCTGTTTGGTAGAGTCTCACCTACTGTTACAAGGTTTTTGACTTTTTCTGTCAATGTAATGGGAGCCTTTTGCAGGGTTTAGAGGCATGGCACCTTACCTAAGTGTAAGGAGAGAGAGGAAGAAGGTAGTAGTTTAGCTAGGATCATCAGACCTCCAGAAATACTATTTTAAGACCAAAGTAAGTGAAGGAGAAGAAAGAATCTGATACAGGGTCTTTTATAAAAAGGACTGTTTAAAATGCCACGTTAATACTTTGCTTGTATTAAATACACATGGAGCTCTTAAATTTGATAATTCATGCTGTTCTATTTTTTTAAGTGGCTCTCTTCTTAAGAGATACCTCTTTATCAAGTTTCTATAGCTTTATCTTTCTAAAATTAGGGTAGATTAGGAATATGATAAGCAGAATCCTTCACTTTGCTATCAACAATAAAACATCAATAGCAGTGAATCTGTTACAGTTATTTGACACTGAAAAAGCAGTAGAACACAAGACCAGCTGGGATGGTCAGTGATTATCTTCAAAGAGGTAATATGGATTGGGATGACTTCCTCATAAGCCCGTCTTACTTATTAGCTTGAAGAGGGTTTTTTTCTTTTTATAAATTGATTCCTTTGGATTTTCTGTGCGATCGTCACGCATCTGCAAATAGGAACAGTTGTATTTTTGCCTGTTTGATCTGTATGCTGTATGCTTTTTAATTCTATTTATTGCCCTGGCTAGAATTTGCAGCACTGTATTGAAGAATAGTGGTGAGAACAGACATCCTGGCTTTCTGAGGGGAGAGCATTCTGTCTTTCACCCTTGACTGTAATATTAGCTATAGGTTTTTTTATTGATGCTCTTTATCAAGTAAGAAGTTCCCATCTACTCCTATATTCCTGAGGTTGGTTTTTTTTAAATCACAAATGGTTGTTGAAATTTGTCAAATATTTTTTCATCATTTATTGATATAAATATGTGATTTTTTTTCTTCAGTTAGCCTGTTAATATGGTGGATTAGATTGGTTGATTTTGAAATATTGAACCAAATTTACATCCTTGGAATATATACATCACTGGTCATGGTGTGTAATTATTTTTATATATTACTGAATTTTATTCCTAGTATTCTGTTAAGGATTTTTTGCATCTATGTACATGAGGGATTTTGGCCTTTGGTTTTCTTTCCCGTCCTTCTTTCCTTCCGTCCGTCCGTCCATCAGTCTTTGTTTTTGTTCCTTTGTTTTTTTCTTTTTTTTTTTTTTAAAGATTTTATTTATTTATTTGACAGAGATAGAGACAGCCAGCGAGAGAGGGAACACAAGCAGGGGGAGTGGGAGAGGAAGAAGCAGGCTCATAGCAGAGGAGCCTGATGTGGGGCTCGATCCCATAATGCCAGGATCACGCCCTGAGCTGAAGGCAGATGCCCAACCGCTGTGCCACCCAGGCGCCCCTGTTTTTTTGTTTTCTTATTGAGATATAATTGACATATAACATTATATTAGTTTTAGGTGTACACATAATGATTCGGTATTTGTGTATATTGTGAAACGATCACCAAAGGAAGTTCATTTAACTTCCATCAGTGCACATAATTACAGACTTTTTTTCTTGTGATGAGAAATCTTAAGAGCTACTCTTCTTAACAACTTTTAAATATCTAGTACGATATTATTAACTACAGTTCTTGTGCTGTACATTACATCCCCAAGACTGGAAGTTTATACCTGTAGGTCACCTTTATTTACCCCATGAACTCGCCCTGCACCCCTGCCTTTTGCAACCACCAATCTCTGAGCTCAGGGTTTGTTTGTTTGTTTTTTCCTTTAGATCCCACATATAAGTGAGATCATACAGTGTTTGTCTTTCTTTAACTTAATTCATTTAGCATAATTCCCTCAAGGTCCATCCATATTGTTGCAAATGGCAAACTATTCTTCATTTCAGCGTGTCAGTAATGTTCCATTGTACATAGACCCCACATTTTCTTTATCCATTTGTCCATCAGTAGACATTTAGGTTGCTTCCATGTCTTGACTATTGTGAATAATGCGGCACCGAACGTGGAAATGCACATATCTTTTCAATTCACTGTTATTGTTTTCTTTAGATGAATATTCAGAAGTGGAATTGCTGGATCCTATGGTAGTTCTATTTTTAATTTTTTGAGGAACCTTCTTACCGTTTTCCAAAGTGGCTGCACCAATTTACATTTCCACCAACCGTGCACAGCTATTCCCTTTTATGCACATCCTTGCCAGCATTTGTTATTTCTTGTTTTTTGAACGACAGCCATTCTGATAGGTACAAGGTGATCCCTCACTGTGGTTTTGATTTGCGTTTCCCTGATAATTCATGATGTTGTACCTTTTCATGTACCTGTTGGCCATCTCTATGTCTTCTTTGGGAGAAATGTCTATTCAGATCCTTTGTCCATTTTTTAAATTGGATTGTTTGCCATTAAGTTTTTTGAGTTTTTAAAAAATGTATTTTCAGTGTTAACCCCTTGTCAGATACATGATTTGTGAATATTGGTTGCCTTTTTATTTTGTTGATGGTTTCCTTTACTGTTAAGAAGTGAGTTTGATGTAGTCTCACTTGTTGATTTTTGCTTTTGGTGCCTCTTGTGTGGCTGTGGTATCAGTGTAATGCCTCATAAAATGAGTTTGGAAGTATTTCCTCCTCTTCCATTTTTAAGAAGAGTTTGAGAAGGATTGGTATTAATTCTTTTAAAAATGTTTGATATAATTCACCAGTAAAACCATTAGGTCCTGGGTTTTTCTTTCATTTTTGGTTTGTTTAGATTTTTTAATTTATTCACAATTCAGTCTTATTTGGTTGTATGTTTCTATAAATTTATCAGTTTCTTCTAGGTTATCCAGTTTACTGGCATGTAATTGTTCATAGTAGTCTCTTACGATCTTTGTATTTCTGTGCTGCCCATTTAAATGTTTCCTCTTTCATTTCTGATTTTATTTATATGAGTCTTCTCTTTTTTCTGGCCTAACTAAAGTTTTGCCAATTTTGACTCTCGGTTCAAAAAACAATCTCTTAGTTCAGTGTCATTGATCTTTTTTTTTTGTTTTCCTGGTGTTTATTTCATTTATTACTGCTTTGATCTTTGTTAATTCCTTTCTTCTGCTAACTTTAGGTTTAATATGTTCTTTTTCTAGCTGTTTGATGTATAAAGTTAGGTGTTCAAGATCTTTCATTTTTTAATGTAGGTGTTTATCACCATATATTTCCTTTTTAGAGCTTCTTTTGCCATATTCTATAAGTTTTGGTATATAGTGTTTCCATTTTTGTTTGTTACAAGATATGTTTTTATTTCCCTTTTAATTTATTTTTGTGATCCATTGGTTGTTCAGGAGTGTATTGTTCAATTTCCATATTTTTCTGAGTTTTCCAGTTTCTTCCTTTATTGATTTCTAATGTCATAATTTTGTGCTTAGAAAAGACCCTTGGTTATGATTTCGGCTTTTGCTAAATTTCTTAAGACTTGTTTTGTAATCTATCTTTTGATGTATCCTGTTCCATGTGCTTTTGGGAAGAATGTATATTCTGTTGCTATTGGATGGAATGTTCTATATATGTCTGTTAGATCCATTTGGTCTAAAGTAGAGTTCACAACCAATATCTCCTTACTGATTTTCTGTCTGAATGATGTATCCATGGTTGGAAGTAGGGTATAGAAGTCCCCTCCTATTTCCGTATTGTCCGTTTCTCTTTTCACGTCTGTTGTATCTGCTCAGTATATTTAGGTGCTGCAGTAAGTGGGTGCATATATATTATAATCGTCGTATCTTCTTGATGAATTGACCTTTTCATTATTACACAGTAACTTTTCTGTTTCTTGTTACTATTCTTTTTTTTTTTTTAAGATTTTATTTATTTATTCGACAGAGATAGAGACAGCCAGCGAGAGAGGAAACACAAGCAGGGGGAGTGGGAGAGGAAGAAGCAGGCTCCCAGCAGAGGAGCCCGATGCGGGGCTCGATCCCATAACGCCGGGATCACACCCTGAGCTGAAGTCAGACGCTTAACCGCTGTGCCACCCAGGCGCCCCATCTTGTTAGTAGTCTTGACTTAACATTTATTTTGTCTAAGTATAGCTACCCTTGTTCTCTTTTGGTTTCCACTTGCATGGAATATCTTGTCCCGTCCCTTCATTTTGAGTCTTTGTGTCTCCTTAAAGGTGAAGCATGCCTTTTACAGGCAGCGTATAGTTGGGTCTTGTTTTTTTAAAACCATTCAGCCACTCTGGGTCTTTTTGTTGGAAAATTTAATCCATTTATGTTTTATTAATAGGTAAGGATTTACTAATGTCATCCTATTAATTGTTTTCTGATGTTTTGTAGTTCCTTGGTTTCTCTCTTCCTCTCTTATTGGCTTCATTTGTAAACTGTTGATTTTCTGTAGTGTTGATTCCCTTCTCTATCTGTTGTATACCTCCTGTTGTTGTTTGCTTTATGGTTACCATTAGGCTCACATAAAATACCTTAGTTATAACAGTCTGTTTTGTGTTGATGCCAATTGTTTATTCTCCTGGTTTATCTTATAATTGCTATAAGTATTTTTCTTCATATGTTTTAGAAGCACGTAAGATAAGGTTATAATATTTCCTGCAACTGTGAAATATAATTTAGAAAACTGACGAGGAGAAAAAAATCCTTGTGGATTTACCCATACTTTATATACTGTGCTCTTTCTTTCTTCCTGATATTGCTGAGCTCCTTGTTCTCTAGTTTGTTTTCTGTTGAGGTAATTTCCTTTAGCCGTTTTTTTTTTTTTTAAGATAGCCCTGCTATCCAGCAAATTCTCTTAGCTTTTGTTCATCTGAGAATGTCTAAATTTTCTCTTTATTACCAAAGAATATGTTTGCAGAGTATAGGATCCTGGGTTGATAGTTCTTTTAGCATCTGAAAAATAGTGTAGCACTTCCTTAGGACTGCCTGGTTTTTGAGGAGGCATTCACTGTCATTCTGAATATTTTTTTCACTTCATCTACAGTGTAGATTTTCTCTGGCTGCTTGCAAGGTTTTTTCCTTTTATAGTTTTCTGATGTTTAATGGTGTGTGTTGGCATGGATTTCTTTGGACTTATTTAGTTTGGGATTTGTTCGTCTTCTGGTTTTATGTGTCTTGCTAAATTTGGGATGTTTTTAGACCATACTTCTTTGAGTACTTTTACAGACCTACCTACTTTCACTTCTTTTTCTGGGACTGTGATGACATGGATGTGAGATCTTTTGTTACCAGCCCACAGATATTTGGGTCTCTGTTCATTTTTGTTTTCATTCTGTTTTTTTCTCCGCTATTCAGACTGGTCAGGATCCACTGTTTTATCTTCCATTTCATTGATTCTTTCCTCCAATCCCTATTGAATCCATCCACCCAGATTTTTATTTCATTTATTTCTAAAATTTCCATTTTGTTTTTTGTAAACTTCTGTTTCTTTGCTGAGACTTCCTGTATCTTTGCTTGGGTCTTCTGTTTGTTGATTTATTTCAGATGTATTCATAATTGCTCAGCAAAGTGTTTTATCATAACTGTTTTAATGTCTTGTCAGATATATTTTTTTAAAGATTTTATTTATTTATTTTAAAAAGAGAGCGAGAGAGCACACGAGCGGGGAGAGCACACAAGGGAGAGAGAATCTTAAGCAGGCTCTACACTCAGTGCAGAGCCAGACACAGGGCTCGATCTCACGATCCTGAGATCATGACCCAAACCAAAATCAGGAGTCAGATACCGAACCAACTGTGCCACCAAAGTGCGCTGTGTCAGATATTTCTAGTGTCTCTACTACTTCAGTGTCAGCATCTATTGATTTTCTTTTCTCATTCAGGTTGAGGTTTTCCTGTTTGCTGATAGGATGAGTGATTTTCGGTTAGTGACTCTGAATCTTATTTAAACCTTCCATTTTAGCTGGCTTTTCCTGACACCGTTCTAGCAGTGGTGGATTGCCAGGTTGAGGTAAAAGTTCAGTTTCTGCACTGAGACTCCCTTGACACCCAAAAAAGGGCTCCTTATTCCTGGAAGGGGTTAGGTGTTCTAGGCCCCTATTTGGTTTCCACTGACAGTGTGATGGGCCTGGCCTTAGTACCGCTGGGCAGTGGTGGACGTTCTAACTTCTTCTGACACCATCCCAATGTGTGGACGGTGGAGAACCTCACTACTGGGGGGGGGATGCTATTTGGCCACGTGGTCTCCACTGACACTGCGTGTGGGACGGGCTTGTTAGCAACCATTGGGGTTGAATATTCTGGCCCTTTGCCAGTCCTCTCCTCACAGCGTGTTTGGGCACCTCATCATAGCCTTATGTGATTGGAACTCTAACTCCTTATGTGTCCTTTGCTGATAGAAGTGGTCGTGGGGCAAGTTGTTTGTGTTGTTTAATGTGAGTAGAATAGTTACTTCCTGAAAGTGTTCTGTCTTGCTAATTTGCTCCTTTCTGGGTCCTTTGGGTAGAAAGGGTAGGCTTTCGTTGGGGCTTGGTGGCATTTCTGGGTTGCCAGTTTCTTGAGCTCTGTGTCTGGGAAATATGAACCAGAAAGAAAACCCAGGGAACTTCCCACCATGTTGGTCCAGCATTGCTGACACCACCGTGTCACATTCCCTTGTCCCTGTCAGTCATCCTTTTCCCTCCAAATTTCATTTTTCTTATGCTTGCTTTATGTATGATGTCCAGGAGTCTTCGTTGCAGATACTGGGAAAAGGGGAAGTACATCTCTTCCATCTTTCTGGAAGCAGAGGTCCCCCGAGTAAGCTCTTCACGTGTAAACCCCACAGCTTCAGCATACATGCTTAGATGTCTTCCGTGGATCCCCGTTGGCTCGAGGATAGAGTAAAACTTCTCAGTTGTTTCCACGGCCCTTTATTATTGCACATGTATTTGCCTCTCCAGCTTCTCATCCTGTTCCTGTGCCTCCCGGCTGATTCCCGCCCTAGTGAACTACTCTTAGTCCTACTTGATCACCTTCGGAGTTTTCACATAGTTTGTGTTGTCTTATCTCTTTTCTCTCTCCAGTCTGTCCGTCCGTCCTTCCTTCCTTCCTTCCTTCTTTATTTATTTACTCGTTTTTGCTTGTTTGTTTCCCGGAAACATTCTTCACCCGGCCCACTTACACTCCTCTGTAATACGTTTTACCACTGACATAGTTCTCATTGTAATGTTGCTTTACTTCCCTCACCTCACTACTAGCCCATAAGCGTCTTGGAAGTAGGAACTTGGACCATTTTATTCATTGATAATGTCTAAGTGCATGGAAGAGTGCTTGACACATAAAAAACCCCAAGTCAGTATTTACCGATGAGTGAGCAATGAACTGGAACTTAGCTCTTGGAAACCTCTGACCGCTTCCTGAGGTGTCTTCCTACGTTGTGTAGGAAGTTCCCAGCACACTCATCCCTTACATATTAATCAGTGATGCCTGATAGAGTTACCATTGACTCCCGTTGATTGAAATTTCCTTCTTTACTCCTTCTTTCTCCCTAAACTCATGCTTACGTGACTGCTCTGCACTCCTGATGTTTCAGCCTTTCCCAGGGTTGGGACAGAGCCACTGAAAATGACATTGAGAGAAAGGGTAAATCCTCTTTTTAGTATTCTTCTTCCCAGCTTCTCTTTTCTTGGCCATGTGATGGTCCCTGTGCCCTCATTCACATTCCATCTTTTCAGTATCATTTGTTCATTTTTCAACCCTTTTTATTGTGGTAAAATGTATGTAACATAAAAAATAACATTTTAACCATTTTTAAATGTACAAATCAGTGGCATTAAACACATTCACATGCTATGCAACTACCACCCTCCGTATCCACGGCCTGTCATCTTCCCAAACGGAAATTCTCCACCCATCAAATGCCAGCTCCCCATTCCTCCCACCCCCTGGCAGCCCCTGTTCTCCTTTTTTGTGTCTCTGAATTTGACTAGGATCTCACATACATGCAGTCATACAATATCTATCCTTTGTGACTGGCTGACATCACTTAGCGTAGTGTCTTCAAGGTTCATGCATGTCGTAGCAGGTGTCAAAATGTCCTTCCTTAATACAGCATCCTCCTGTGTATATGTAAACACTCCATGTTGTTTATTCATTCATCTGCTGACCGGCGCTGGGGTTGGTTCCCCCTCTTGTTCATTGTAAATAATGCTGCTTTGCACGTGAGGGTACATGTCTTTGTTCAAGTCCCTGCTTTCTCTTCTTTTGGGCATATAGCAAGAAGTGGTATTCCTGAACTTATATGGAAATTCTGTGTTTAACATTGTTAGGAACTGCCACACTGGTTTCCATAGTGGCTGTACCATTTACATTCCCACCAGCAACATTCATTCATTCTTAATCCATAAACTGGACTTGCTGCTGTGTACCAAAAGTTATAGTTACGTACCCGAGGCATAGTGGTCAGGCTGAGGGTAATTATCATCTGTATCTCATTCATAATTACACCCACACTGCCTTTTTTTTTCCTTTTATTTATTTATTTATTTATTTATTTATTTATTTATTTATTTAAATAATTTTTTTATTATATTATGTTAGTCACCATACAGTACATCCCCGGTTTTTTGATGTAAAGTTCGATGATTCATTAGTTGCGTATAACACCCAGTGCACCATGCAATACGTGCCCTCCTTACTACCCATCACCAGCCCATCCCATTCCCCCACCCCCCTCCCCTCTGAAGCCCTCAGTTTGTTTCTCAGACTGCCCTAAACATTTGACATAAGAGCTAAAGTGTAAGCTCCCTAGGGACCTGCCTGATGAGTGGCCCCAACTATACTCATGGCTGTAAAGAAAAGAAAAGTGTCCAGATCACCTTCTAAGTGATGTTCCTCTAGCTACTTTTTACACCAAGATCTTTGTGTGAACAAATATGCATCATCAGTGTCTTTCTGTCTTTTCTTTCCCTATGGCAATGTTTTATAATATATTTAAACTCCTGGAAAACTTAATAAGTTTATAATTACTTACAATTTCTTCTTAAAATCTGCTTTCCTCATCACATTCCAAACTCCCAAGAGGGTAAGACAGAGTGTCCTTGTGTCCTCTCACAGACACTCAATACATACTTGTTGACCATCTGCAGATAACAGTAAAAACTCATACTCTCATTCAGTATTTTTCCCTGAGAAAATAAAGGAATGGTTTCTTACTTCCTAAGCAGAATAATTATTGTAACCTATAATGTGCTTCTTATTCCCCTTTCTTTTGTTGCCTCGAGATGGGTGATTTGTGCTTCCATGTTCCGTCTGTTTCCTTCTCTCCCTTTCTCTGTCCGTCTGTCTCTCTCACGCACACACTACATCATGTAAGTAAAGGATGAAAGATAGTGAATGGAGGCAGGGGGATGAAATAGGGGAACCTGTTTCCCCCATCATGATTCGAAGTCAGATCTCTTCGCATCTCAGAAGAGTTCTAGGTTATCTTAGGAGTAAGAACGTAAGGGAGGAGCTGTGGACTGGGGAGAGGCGCTTTGACGGTTCTGCCCCCCGAGTGCTGCCCTCACCCCTTGCGGTTTGCCTGCGCTCCACTCTGAGTGATCCCTTGAGCTCCCATATCACCTGCCACACAATGTACATTTGATTTTCTGCTTCATTTATGATTTGAAGCGTGTTAAGCTTGTCTTCCTGACCTGGTCATCTCCTCCAGACAGAGACTCCCTTTTATAATCGCTTATATGCCACACAGTGCAAAGAAAAGTTACTTACTGTGTGTTAATCCCTTATTAAATCCTCATTACTAACAGATTGAATTTGAAAATTGTACTAGCAGTGAGCTAAGAACCATTTAGTTGGGATGAGCTAACCCACTTCGCTAGTACTGCTGCTTCTGTTTACTCACTAAAACTGGTTTTTAATTACTCCATCTAAATGGTACGACTAATCATGGTACATGAGATATTTTTGATAGTCTCTGAAGATTTCTTTCCTTTTTTTTAAGGTTTTATTTATTTATTTGACAGCACAAGAAGTGGGGGGCAGAGGCAGAAGCAGGCTCCCCGTTGAGCAGGGAGCCCGATGCCGGGCTGGACCCCGGGACCCCAGGATCATGACCTGAGCTGAAGGCAGACACTTAACCAACTGAGCCACCCAGACACCCATCTTTGAGGATTTCTTTCAAGTTTTGATCCAATTCACTATTTGTTGTAGTGAAAGTAAACACTCTTACACCTTAGCCAATTTAGAGTGGTTGGCCAAAATTCAGTGCATTCTGGATTTTTCTTGATTTGGGGTTTTTATCTTTGGGGAATGCAAAATTCTATGTATATCAAATGCAAGTGTAATAATTCTCTTCATATGGGAAGATTTTATAAATAATCGGGTGAGTTTGTCTTCTCCAGTCAGTCTATGTGAAACATGAAAATGTGACATAAAATTCTCATATATACCTAACAACTCCATTGCAAAGCAACCAGAGTGAAGTGGCTGGAATAAATCTGGAATTTAACCTAAACTGAAAGAAGACGGTAAACCATCCTTGAAGGCTGTAAAAGCCGTCCTGTGGAATCATTTTGCCATAAACTTTATGTGATTCATTTTATGAAACACTGATTTCATTTTTGTTTCTAACAAAAAACAGTTGAGATAAGCAAATGACTCAGTGGTTTGCAAAACCGTTAACATGCTAGGGAAGAGCACTTCAGAGTGCAAGAGAGGAGGTGGGCACTCTCAGACGGGATGATGAAACAGGCCATATGACTACTTCAGACTGACATGTCTTAACCATAAAATGGGATTGAAGTTAGCCGTGTCACGTACTAACTTTTGACTGCAAATTATTAGACATAACAAATTGTTGAAATCTTAAAAATGTTAAAAAGTAAAGTGACAGAAAAATATCACTTAAAAATGTTTCAAAGGAAGTAGTATAAACAGAAGAGTTCCTACATGAAATGCTGAAATTTGAGAAAATAATAAAATATAATTTTCTGACTATGACTACGTACCCTGTGATCATTAAGATGAAGTATCCTATGACTTTTAGAGAAACATTCTTCAACTGAAACATTTATTTGGACTATTAAAATTATGCTATTAGACAAAATGAAAACTAGTTAAATGCAGCTTTGCAGATATTTTTGAAAATTGTTAAAAAACTATCATATCCATAAATGTATCTAGACTTTCGAAATACCTAAGATAAACAAGCTCTTAATAAATCTGTGAGTTCAGGGCACCGAATATCAGTAAATTATTTTATTTAAGGAATCTAGCACCAGTTAGTGTACACTAATGCATTTTAGTGACTTTTTGACCACAGGACTTACTTATACACCTACTGAAAAGAGCATTTCAGTAGGACTAGTGTATTGTAAAGACTACTTCATTTATTGAAAGCATTTGACTCAATGTGCGATACTTTATGCACCTGTTCCCCACACTTGAATTTGCAAGACCTGGGGATCTTGTTCAAATATGGATCTGATTCGCTAAGTCTGGGGTGGGGCCCAGGATTCTGCATTTCTCACAAGCTCCTGAGGATGTTAATGCTGCTTGTCTTGAGATGACATTCAGAGTAACAAGGTTGTAAAGAATAGAAAATATCTAGGACAGAAATGCACAATGAATGTGTTTAGATTTCTCTATTTTTATGGGCTTCAGTTCTTTAATTTGCCAATTTACTTTTGATGCCAGGAATATTTTATATCAATTTATTAAATCTTATCTAAGCATGTATTTAAATTAGTAATTTTATTTTGGTGTCCTGATAACTCTTCTGAAGTGATAATGTTAAGTATTGTTTGATAACATTACTTTCCCAGTTGGCGAAGCTGAGCTGTTGGAGTTCTGAGCTGTTGTCACAGTGTGACCTCAGGCTAGATATTCAGCTCCCTAGGCTTAAGTCTCCACTTCTAGATCAGAGGTTTTCAAATATTTGCTTTCAGAAATCAGAGTTTGTTCTTAAAATGACCACTAGGGAAACTGGGCTGGGGGTCTGCAACCATTAGAAGCAATAATTTTGTTTTATTTTATTTATTTATTTGACAGAGATAGAGACAGCCAGCGAGAGAGGGAACACAAGCAGGGGGAGTGGGAGAGGAAGAAGCAGGCTCATTAGAAGCAATAATTTGACTAACATCAGCACACGGATGCTAATAACCATCCACAGAGGAACACTGTTTTGTCGGTTTGGTTGGTTTTGTCATTTTTATTAGTTTTAAGCTTTTAATTGGTTCTGAAGTTACTTTTTTGGAAGTACGGGCGTCTTTTTCTAATAGAAATGTAAGGCATTTTTGTACAGAAGTTTTGCACATCTCCACACTGGCGTTAGCTGTGCACCATCTTTACAGTGAACTTGCTAAAGCATTTAATTGTTATGAGTTATAATCATAGTGGTTTGTGGTGTCCATAAGCCTAAAACCAAATACAAAATACTTTATTTTTTAAAAAATTTTGGTTGTGTTAAACCTTGGTTTCAAGCATTGTTTTTATACAAATAATAAAATAACCACTGTCTTCTCTTTTTAGAATCAAGTCACTTAGAACAACAACTTGAGGAAGCCAACTCTGTAAGAAGAGAGCTCGATGATGCTTTTCGACAAATCAAGGCTTATGAAAAACAAATCAAAACACTACAGCAAGAAAGGGAAGAATTAAACAAGGTAAAAATATATGGATAGATTGTTAAAGCTGCTTTTGGATTTTTAACCTTTTTTAATTTGTATACTGAAAGCTTTCCTAGTGGATTACAATAACATAAAGTCTGTTTTGTCTGTAAATTTTTAGTTAAAAATTTAAGAATTATTTTGGTGTATATCAATTGATTAATAGCTAATAAAGAAGAAACTTTTATATTCTCAGGATTTTAAAGTTCAGAATCATTTGTTCTTTTGAAAAGTCAATAATCAAAGGACTTGATTAAAGTAAATGTTATTGAAAAATATTAAAAAGGAATAAGCAAATAATAAGCCGTGCTTAGTATCTATGGAAAAATTAAAAATACAGGCATATTCCATTGTGATTTGCTGATATGAACATTCTTAAAAGATTATAATAAAAAATTTCATTAGTGTTTTAATTACTGTTTTAAATGTCAGTTTATCTTTCAAAGCATGGATAAACAAGCTGAAGTTATTTTCATAAGAACTTTAACACTCCAACAGTATTGTGAACATCAACAAAATATATTAATAGCAAAGACTCTCTAACACATCCAGTAGGGCCAATAATATTCAGGCACCAGAGAAGAATACTTTACCTGAACCACTCAGTGTATGTGCTTTGCCTTTCATTAACAGATAAAAAAATGTTGGAATTAATACTAGCCAACACAATAAAGAAATGAGTGGTTTATGGCATAGTATAAATTGTATTCAATGATACAGTATATAATTGATAGTATAATGAATTTCTTTTGGGGGAAGATTTTAAAGTCTTGCTTTAAAGAAGTGGAGGCAATTAAGGGTGCCTGAGTGGCTCAGTCGTTACATATCTGCCTTCGGCTCAGGTCATGATCCCAGGACAAGGTCCTGGATCGAGCCCCACGTCCGGCTCCTTGCTCAGCGGAAAGCCTGCTTCTCCCTCTCCCTCTGCCCCTGCTTGTGTTCCCTCTCTCACTGTCTCTCTGTCAAATAAATAAATAAAATCTTAAAAAAACAAAAGAAATGGAGGCAATTAAAAATAAAACAAATATCCTTTTGCTGAGGAAGCTAATCAAAAAGACTAACAGAAAAAGCTGTAAAGGTTAAACTGAATGACATTAGTATAGTTTTACTTTTTTCTGAATGCAATTACAAGCAATGTGGTGCACAGATCCATTTAAATTCATGGCCAATCTAATAATATTTTGAATTTATAACATGTTCTATTTGTTTTAATAATATTATAGTAATATTAGTGGTAATGATTATGTATTTAAAGGTAGGATTGTTCAGCCAGACTTAGTAAACATAAAAGGGATGAGAATATGATATCTAGATTTATAGTGACGAGTATCTTGCCGATTGTAGTAAGTTTTAATATTAAAAATCCTTTTGGTATATTTTGAGAAGAGCAGTAGTGCTGTAAGGAAACATTATATCAATAATGAATTTTAAGTGATTTGCTTAATATCCTACAGGCAGCAGTTGCTCCTTTTAAGATTTTTTCATTTGATACATTTAAAAGAATCAATGTAGCGTATGAGTTTTGATGGAGAATAATACGATGCACACCTTATGCACACGTAACACTAATTTTATCCATGCTTGGAAAGATAAACTGACATTTAAAACAGTAATTAAAACACTAATGGAATTTTTTATTATAATCTTTTAAGAATGTTCGTATCAGCAAATCACAATGGAATATGCCCGTATTTTTAATTTTTTCTGAACCTACCATCTACCTTAAGAAATAGAACGTCACCAATTTTGTGGCATAGCCCTGGCCAGTCGTTTTTGGTTTTTGTTTTTATCCCTTTCTCCCTACTTCCCTGAAAATGGTAATTGCTGTTCTGAATTTTATGTCAATCATTTCCATATTGAAAAAACATTTTATTACATTTTAGTATATCTCTAAACAATAAATCATATGTAATAACATAAATGTATGTGGTGACAGAGGGTAGCTACATTTCTCATGGTGAGCACTGAGTAATGGATAGAATCTTCGAATCACTATGTTATACACCTGAAACTACTATAACATTGTATGTTAATTATACTTCAGTAAAAAGAAATAAAAATGCCAGTGCCAAGTACTGAAGATGAGATTATAATCTGATATACTATTTTTGGAAAATTAATTTGCAGTAAGTATCCAAAGTCTTAAAATACTGAAATACTTGCTATAGTAAACTCCATTTGTCAAAATTTAAGAAGATAACCAGATGTTCAAAGATTTGCTCACAGAGAAATTTCTTACCACATTTATAAAAGAAAAATATTAGAAATAATCAAAATGCCCGACCAATTCATATGTTAGAATAGTGTATAGCCATTAACTTGGTGGCTAAAGAATTTTTAATGCCATAGGAAAATAAAAAATATTTATGTATTATTTAGTGTTGCTTGTTTCTGAGCTTTATAAAATGGTATATGCAATTTTTTGCAGTTTTCTTTCACTCATTATATTTCTAAGATTCATTTATATAGCTATAAAGCCTTCATTTAGTTGCTGTATAATATATACCATTATGTGAACACTCCAGAATTCATTTATTCCATTTTTTGTGTAGAGACATTAAGGTTGCTTATACTTGACAACTACTGTAAATGAACATTCTTGAACATATATGCTGATATGCACACATTTGCATATACAAACACGAGTAGAATAATTGGCTCATAAGTAATGAAGATATTCTAATTTTTATGATAATGCCATATCTTTTTCCGCTGATTATACCGATTTATACTTTCACTCCCACCACCTAGTGTATATTCAACAATACTTAATATTAGTAGAGATATTATTTTGGCCAACCAAGTTGAAATTGATATTTTAGGTCTAGAATGAGGTTTTGTTATAAGGTCTTAACTTCTCTAATTACTAATGAGGTTGAGTATCTTACATATGCCCATTTATCATTTATATTTCTTCTTTTGTGAAGCGCCTCTCAGTATCCTTTGTATATTTTTCTGTTGGGATGTCTTTTTCTTATTGGTTGGTTAAGATTTCTTGAAAATTTCTGTGTTAATCTTTCGTCAGTTGTGTATGTTACAGATACCTCCCAGGTGGTGGCTTGCCTTTTCACTTTCTTTATGGGATCTTTTGAATAACAAAAGTTCCTGGTTTTAGTGTAGTCAACTTATCCATCTTTCTTTTTAAAGTTTTGCTGGATTGTGTAAGAAATATGAGGTTAAAAATTCTCAGTTTTTTTTTTAAGTGCTCTGTTTTTATTTTGAAGTTTTAAAGTTTGGTCTTTCATATTTAAATTTTTAATACACCAGAAATTTATTTTTTGTATCATGTGAGATAAGGATCCAATTTCAGTTTTTCTTGTGTAGCTAATCAGCTGTTCATTTACTAAATAGCCCTTCTTTTCCACAGTGATGTACGATGTCACCTCTGTCATATATTACATTTCCATTTATGAATGAGTCTCTATCTAGTTTCTTACAAACCATGATGGGATTTTGATTAAAAATGCATCAACTCTGGAGAGTAATTTCAGGAGAATTGACATCATTACAGTATTGAAGCTTTAAGTTCTTACTGTCCATATTTATTAATATTATTCCAGATGTGCACACAGATTTCAAGAGCAGAGTGTAGTATTGTGATGTACACAGAGCAAAAGTAACCACATCCCGCCCCTGTGTGCTAATTCTTACTTCTGACAGCAGTGCAATGAGAGCTGGGTAGACAAAACCCTACATATATGGAGTCTGTGTTTTGAATGTGAGGAACCCTGAAAAAGTGAGTGAGGGTGTTTATATAAAGGAGAGTGGTGGATGCTTCCAACCCCCCCCCCCATCTCCACCCACCCTTCGGAGAGTCTCTTTGGAAATGTAAAGAGAAGGATCTAGGACTCTTTGAATTATAAATAAATCACTCCAGTGGAAGGATAAGCCCAGAGTCTCAAGCTCTATAAAGAGGATCACTCCCTGATCCAGGTCCTCTCTCTCTTCCCACCCCTGCTGAAGTATAAGCGCATATATCCAGCAGTTAAATCTCTTTGGAGTTTCTCACCCTAAATTAGTCATAAATTACAGGGCTTGCTTTTAGCCCAGGTCCTAAGTTTCAGTAAAATTTGTTTACAAAGGCCTATCTGTAGAAAAACATAAAAATATTTTCTCTAGAGCCCCACAATCTTTCTTTCCACAAATATGGTATATCTCTCCATATCTTTAACATCTTTTAAAATGTTTTTTCATGAAATTTTATGCATGTCTTATTTGCCTTTCTTTAAATTTATTAGTCTATTTTTTCATATTTTAAATGGTATCTTTTAAATTATATTTTCTTACTGATTTCATTTCAGCAACATTGCTAAATTCTTATTAATTGTACTAATATATTTAAGATTCTTTATGGTTCTCTGCAAATAATGACAGTTTTGTTTCTTCTTTTGGTTTTTATGACCTTTCTTTCCTTGTCTTGCTGTATTAGCTAGAACCCTCAGTACAATGTTGAATAGAACTCGTGATAGCAGGCTTCCCTGTCTTATTCCTGATTTCAAAGAAAATGCCTTTACTGTTTCACCAGTAATAATGTTTTCTGTAAGTTTTTGGTAAATACTTTTTATCAGGTTAAGAAAGTTATCTTCTAATCCTATTTTGCTTATCATTTTTACCAAAAATGAGCATTGGACTTACTAAATGTGCTTTTCTGTATACTATTGCAACCAATTTCTAGGAACTTGTTAATATCTATTGATGTAATTATATGATTGTTCTTCTTTAATAACTTCGTTTGGTAAGTTACATTGATGGACTTTTTCTAATGTTAAACCATTTTTGCATTTCTGGGTTAAACCTAAATTGCAAGTATATTAGCTCCTGAATAATAATATGCTAGTATATGTAATACTTATGTAATAGCACTGTTATTGGAGTGCTTTGCATATATTAGATCATTTAATCTTTATAAGAGTCTTGTCATTTAGGTATTGTTGTTGTTATTGTTGTTGTTATTATTATTATCATTATCATTTTATAAATGGTGAGACCAAGCACAGAGAGGTCAAGTATACTTGCTCAAGTTCATAGAGCTAGAAAGTGGTGGAGCTGGAATTTCAACACAAGGAGTCTATCCAGAGTTCATGCTTGTCTACTTCATATGTCGCTGGAGTTGTTTGCTAACATCTTTTTTTTGTTGTTGGATTTTTTGTTTTCATCAATATGATTGGCTTATAATTTTTTTCTATTGTGGTGTTTTTATGATATCAAGGTTATACTGGTCTCATAGAATGAGTTGGGCAGGATTGCCTCTTTTTCTCTTTATAAAATTTGTATAAGAGGAGTGTTTATTCCTTGAAATACTGGAGGAACCACTCCTGAAGACATCTGAGTTTGGAGATTCTCTCCCACTGAGGGGATGGGGAAAGTTTGTTAACTGTTGGTTTAGGTGCCTTAATTATTATAGGACTATTTAGGCATTCCGTATCTCATGAAACAGTTTTGATAAATTGTATTTTTGTAGGAATTCATTCATTTCAGAACCTAACAAATTTATTGGCATGAAGTTTTTCATTATATTCTTTCATTAGCTTTTTTGATCTCTTCTAGATTTGTAGTTATAACCTTTTCTCTTTCTTAATATTATTTATTTTGCATGTATTCTTCTCTCCTTGTTCGATTTCACCAGATGTTTGCCTGTTTTATTATTTCTCTCAACCAACTTCTGCCTTTGTTGATATTCATTATCCTAACATTTCTGTTTCATTAGTTTATGTCCTGATTTTTCTTATCTTCACGTATTGGCAGAAGTGTTAATGTGTTCTATCTCTTTTTATGTGGAATTTCATTGAATTTAAACCTTTTTTTTTTTTTTTTAGTTTCAATATAAGTATTTCATGCTCTAAATCTCCCAAGTAAACCTTTCACTGCATCCTCAGGTTTTAATATATCTCCTAAACATTTTTATTGTTTTTATTATTTTCACCTTGTTTTTAGTTCTAAATATTTTAACATTCTTTATGACGTTTCTCCTTGACCAGTGAATTATTATGGAATTTAGCCTTTTTATTTTTTATTTCTATTTTAATGGTGATGATATTAAAGAACTTGATCTTTAATATCTGTTCTTTGAAATCTGCTGAGACTTGTTTCATGGCCTAGACAGTTGCATTTTTTATTTTTATTATTAAGATTTTATTTTTAAGTAATCTCTACACCCAACATGGGACTTGAACTTAGAACTCTGAGATCAGGAGTTGCACACTCTACCAACTGAACCAGCCAGGCGCCAACCATTTTTAAATGTTCACTGTGTGCTTGAGAAGAACGTATGTTCCCAGTATTGGGTGCCAGCTTCTACATACGAAGCTTGATCATCTTCTCCATATTCAGTATTTTTTAAGTGCTTGGTGTATCTATTAGTGATTGTCAAATTAAAATTTCTCATTATGGTCATGTGTTTACCAATTTTTCTGTGATGTTCTTGCAATTTCTTTGTAATCTGTGTTGAATTTTATCATTGTG
The DNA here is from genome assembly GCF_024610735.1 of Ursus americanus. Lineage (NCBI taxonomy): Eukaryota > Metazoa > Chordata > Mammalia > Carnivora > Ursidae > Ursus > Ursus americanus. The sequence goes on along the minus strand of NC_142128.1, from coordinate 101,048,290 downwards.
TGGGACACTCTCTATCCTTAATAATACTTTTTTATTAACGTCTAGGTATTATTTTAAATTTGGTATAACAAACTTGGCCCTTTTATATTTATTTTGACTGCTAATATGTATAGACATGTTTCTACAAAGTTACTTTCTGCTTTTTCTGTGCCTATCTTTGTTTCTTTTCTTGCCTTTTAAAAATGGTGGTAAAATACATATACAGATCTATGCTAACCATTTTTAAAATGTGCAGTTCAATAGTGTAAAGTACATTCACGTTGTTGTGCAACCAATCTCTAGAATTTTTTTCATCTTGCAAAATTTTTCTTGAATTTTAATTGAAGTGTTTGTTTTTCTTCCCACTTTACTCAGTACTTGTTTTAACAGTTTCTAGTAGTTGCTCTTGAATTTTATCGTGCATATTTAACAAAGTCTAAATTTAATATCTTAAACCACACCTCCCACACAACTTAAGGACCTTTAACTCTTGTTACCTCTTCCCAACTTCGGTGTTGTTTTTTACTAATACTTTACTCTTATCCTTTTTGTTTGCTGTTCAGATGAGACATTTTTATAATACAGTCTCATCCACATATCTGTTGACATTCACATTTATGTTTTCCAGTTTCTTAGTCCATGTCTCTGTCATTAGACTTTGCTTTTAAAATTATTTTTCTTTTTCCTGAAGTAAATCTTTGAGGTTCCTATTTAGTGGAGATCTGATTGTGATAAGCTCTGTCAGTTTTTGTTTATATGAATCTAATTATTTAGCCTCATACTTGAAAAGGAATTTTTCTGGGTATACAATTTTAATTACTTTCTGATCTCATTAGAAACATTTCCCCCGTTTCTGTTGTTACTTCTTAGTCTGCCTTTTTCTGTTTTTGTTTTTGAGGGTAGAGAATAGGTGGTTTGTCTTTTTTTACTGATTTTTTTTAAGGACATTTATTTTTATTTGGTGCTACACAATTTTATTTTTTAAAAGAAGCATGAGAGACTATGGACTCTGAGAAACAAACTGCGGGCTTCGGTGGGGGGGGAGGGAATGGGATAGGCTGGTGATGGGTAGTAAGGAGGGCACGTATTGCATGGTGCACTGGGTGTTATATGCAACTAATGAATCATCGAGCCTTACATAAAAAACCAGGGATGTACTGTATGGTGACTAACATAATATAATAAAAAAATATTAAAATAAGTAAATAAAAAATAAAAGTTTCTGGATTTGAGCTTTAATATTCTTTCTTCCTTCATAAATGTAGAGCTTACTGCATTGATGGATTCAGGTCTTTAATTTTAACACTTATATTTTTTCATTTCTTAATGTTCTGCACAGTTGTTTTATGAATCTGCCTGGTCGTTTTTAATAGTCTTTTGTCATATTTCCATTTTTATGGTTTCTTTTTACTTCCTCAGATATTTCATACATACCAATTTTATGTTAATATTTGATAATTCTAATGTCCAAATACCATTGGAGTTTGTTTTTATTGTTTCTATTCTTGGCTTATGGTTGTTTGTTCTTTGGGTGTTTTGAAATCTATTGTTTTGAGCTCATATTTCTGTGCTTGTAAAAATCCTACATTTCATTGAGGCTCTTTACTCAAAAACGATTTGTATTTCCTTTTGCCAGAAGGCAGACTTGAGTGCTTTAACTCCAAGTTTCTCTCTTTGATCTGGGAGTTTATTTAGCTTTCTCTCCTTGCTTCTGGCCTAAGGTTTAGTCTCCACATAAGAGCATTCCTTGTTTCTTATCATTTGTAATGATTCCAGTATAATTTTTAAAAATCTCACAAGTATCCATTCCATTTCATAAAATCTTTATTTTGACCATGTATCTGGTGTTCCTGTACTCTCTATTTATTGGTAGAAACTAAGGTACTGGCAGATTAAATCAGCTGTTCATCACAGTTAGCATGTTAGCATCAGGAATCGAGACTATAAACAGAGCACCCTGCTATTAATATCTGTTCAGAAGTAGTTGATTTCTTTTAATTTTGTCCTGAAATGAATAATTTTGGCTCTTGACTTCATGATAGCTACTTTGATGGCCAAAATTGGTCCCTAGGTTGCAGAATTGGTAACTTATATTCTTTTTACGAAACTGTAGGAACTAGTCCAGGCTAGTGAGCGATTAAAAAACCAGTCCAAAGAGCTGAAAGACGCACACTGTCAGAGGAAACTGGCCATGCAGGAATTCATGGAGATCAATGAGCGGCTAACAGAATTGCACACCCAAAAACAGAAACTTGCTCGCCACGTCCGAGATAAGGAAGAAGAGGTGGACCTGGTGATGCAAAAAGTTGAAAGCTTAAGGCAAGAACTGCGCAGAACAGAGAGAGCCAAAAAAGAGGTTAGTAGTCAGGCAGATTTTCTAGTGCCCACGGGGTAGTGATTAAAGCTGCTTTTTCAGATTAGTGGAATAATGTATATCTCCTTCTTTAATTGTTGAAACCGTTTTTGTTTTTAGCTTGGTAATTTTATTAAATCTGAATTTCGACATTTGAGTTATCTTCTTGTTACAAGGTAAATTCCCATGGGGAAAAGCATTTTATTGGAAAAACAATTATAACCATGACATCTGCTGTTTTCATTTTATTTTAAAGCTGGAAGTTCATACAGAAGCCGTGGCTGCTGAAGCATCTAAAGACAGGAAACTGCGTGAACAGAGTGAGCACTATTCTAAGCAGCTGGAAAATGAATTGGAGGGACTAAAGGTAGTGTCTTGAGTTCACATTTGTGAAGTCGGATAAATTTTCTTCTCTTTAGGCTTAACGGGAGTGTTAGTTTATGAACTCTCTTTGACGTGGAGTAAAAAGTAGCTATCCTTCAAACCTAGTATTCTTAATTCTCACTCCTACTAGTGGGAAGTTGACGTAGACTTCCTCATCATTCTGGAAGGAAAGGGAAGGTTGTGTGTAGTGGGGAGAAGAAATCTATTGGAAAAGAGTTCAAATATTTAGGAAGGACTGCACACCTGGACAAGATGTATCAGTAATCTGCATGGGGGGCATGGTTAGATACCCAGACCATCTGTCTTGTAAAGACATAGGAGAGGCTCAGGGGTAGCTCCACAGATACTCCTGTTAGGTGGGCTGAGATGATAATGGGCATGGGCCAACCACATCTGAGCAGAAGTGCTTAGCAAGGGAAATCCTTGTGCCAGCTCTAGAGTTGGACTGCTTGGTTTTACCTCCTAGCCTCATCAGTTACTAGCCGTGTAATGCTGGACAAAACATTTAACCTCTTTGGACCGTAATTTTCCTATCTGTAAAACCCTATCTCATTAGTTTTATGTGACGAGTATATGCATATATATGTAAAACACTCAGTAACTCTTAGCTTTGATAATAATATTGTGTATGTCAAAGTGAGAGAATTGGGATTAAATTGACATCCTATTTCTACAACACAAAATTATAATCTGAATATGATGCCTGCCCGTTCTTCACTCTGACCTTAGCAAAACTGCCTCCTCTATGCTGTCCGCCAGCCTTCACCTACACCCTCTACTTGCATAGCCATGCATAGTCTAGCCTTACTCATCTGGCAAATATAAGAATCAAGTTGAATGTCATCTCAGGAAGTCTGTGCTACTATAGAATTCTGTTAATAACGTTAGCATAGATTTTATTGTATTTATCCACAAAATGTCTCCCTGCTTAAACTGTGACCAAACTTATTGAAAACATACACGTATAAGTATTAACTTGGCTCAGGGCCAGCTTTTAATACTTATATAATAAATGTGTTAAATCCATGAATGAATGTAGAATTGGTCAGGACTTATTCTCTGTTGAATATCAGTGGTTGCAAATGAGGTTTCTCCGCTATAAACTCTAGATTTTATTTCTTGCTTTAGAGATTGGTTTATTTGTTTTTAATTTTTTGGTTTATCATGAGTGCACAGTCATGGTTAGCTTCCCAAGTAGAGGTGTTTCTTCTATGTACTTATGCTTCTGGAACAGGATTAGTGTATGGAAGTCATTACGTTACTGTCTCAAATAATTTTCATTCAGGGACTGTTTTGTTTCCAGCACTGCTTCAGGTGATTTGGGTAACAACAATCATAAAGTACAGGCTGGAAGGAATCTTAGACATTATTTGCATTTGAGGAAATTGAGATGCAGAGGAGTTAAGGATTATGAAGTCATAAGTGATAAAGTACAGCTTAAATACGGATTTTCTAACTCCATGCCATGTTCTAGCCACTAGTCTGCCTTTTTTTTTTTCTGTAATAAACACTGCTGCTCTGAAAGCTTTGAATCACATGTATTTACTGACTAATCAAACACTCATAATCTCTTGTATCGTTTATAAATTTAAATGTATTAACGCATTTAAAATGCTTTGCCCAGGGCTTGGCAGAAAGTAAAGGCTCAGTAAGTGTTGACTGTGATTATTATACTATCATTTCTTGAGGATATTTTCCAAAACTGGAATTTCTTGGTTTAATTTCTTGTAAATCTATTTTGAATTGGTTTTGAAACCTATCTTGGCCATTCTAAAAGGCTGTAGGAATCTTCAGTTCACTAGGAATACTTTTCAAAAGAATTGAAGGGAGAAATAATTCTTGAATAACAGAAAATTCAATATCCCATTTCCAGTAATGTATAGAACATATAGACAGAAGATCAATAAGGATAAAAAGGTCTTGAACAACAGTATAACCAACTAGACCTTCCACTCACCACAGCAGAACACACATTCTTCTCAAGTGCACATGGTATATTCTCCAGGATAGGCCAAATGTTAGACTACAAAACTAGTCTTAAAAATGTAAGAAGATTGAAATCATGCAAAGTATCTTCTCTAGCCACAATAGAATGAAGCCAAAAATCAGTAACATAAGGACAACTGGAATATTTAAAAATATGTGGAAATAAAATAAGGTACTCTTAATTAGTGGATCAAAGAAGAAATCAAGAGAAATTAGAAAAAAACCTACAGAGGAATCAAATGAAAACACCACACTGGATGCAGTGGAGGCAGTGCTCAGAGGGAGATTTATAGCTGTAAATAACTACATTTAAAAAAGAAGAAAGGTCTCAAATCAGTTACTTAATTTTATATCTTACAGAACTAGAAAAATAAGAGCAAAGGAAACTTAAAGCTAGCAGAAGGAAGGAACTAATCAAGATTAGAGCAGAGTTAAATAAAATGAGAATAGAAAAATAATAACGAGAATGAAACCAAAAGTTGATTTTTTTGAAAGATCAACAAAATTGACAAACTGTTAGCTAAAAGCACACAAATTACTTAAGACGACTCAAGAAAAAAATTGAACATTTCAACAGACATATAACAAGTGAAAAGATGTAATCAGTAATGAGAAGACTCATGACAAAAGTCCAGGGCCAGATGCTTTCACTAATGAAATGAACCAAACGTTTAAAGAAAAACAAGCACCAATCCCTCTTTGACTCTTCCAAAGATGACAAGAGTAGGGAGTACTTCTCAACTCATCCTTTAAGGTCAGCATTACCCTGATACCAAAGCTGTATTAAGAACATTACAAGAAAAGAACATTATAGACCAGCATTCCTAATGAATATAGATGTATAAATCCCCAGCAAAATGCTGGCAAACCAAGTCCAAAAACATATTAAAAAGATTATGCACCATGACAGTGATTTATTTCAGGAATATAAGGGTGGTTCAATGTAAAAAAATAAATCAATATAATACATGACATTAATAGGACCTGGGAGGGGGAATGATTATCTTAATTGAAGCACATAAGTCATTTCACAAAATCTAACATTCTTTCCTAATAAGAACTCCCAGAAAACTAGGAATAGAGGGGAAACATGTTCAACATGATCAAAGATATTTATGACAAGCCCACAGTTAACATCATATTCAATGTTGAACAAATAAAAGCTTTCTCCCTAACATTGGGAAAGAGACAAGGATGCCCATTTTTACCACCCAATATTACCACATGTAATATTCTACTGGAGTATCTAGCCAGAGGAATTAGACAAGAAAAAGAAATAAAAGGCATCCAAACTGGAAAGGAAACAGTAAAACTATCTCTGTTCACCAATCACATAATCCTTTATATAAAAATATTCAAAAGAATACTTCCAGTTTCCAGTCTAACATATAATATAAGAAGTTTGGAAGCCACTATGTTTGAACAAATAAAAAGCAGAATAAATAGAAGAATCAACAACTCTTCTTATACCTATAGGAGAAGTGACATCACAGGACAAGCTGCTGCCCCTCAATTTGTGGAGACTGACAGACAAATACAGAGAATCCCAACTTATCAGAGCAGAAACCTTTGTAGGAATCAGTGCCAGTGTATGGAAACCTGAACTACAACTGAGAAATTGTTGGAGGCTCAGTGTAGACAGGCCTGAGGTATAAAAATCTCTAGAGAATCCAGTCACTGGGGGGCTTCTGTGAGTTTTGGCTCCTGGACCTCTTATCAGGTTCTCACAATGACTATCAGAGAAAAATCCCCTTGTACTGACAGTAGGGGAAACCATTTTAACATACGCCAGAGTATCCTGTTCCTCTTAACAAGGTCTGCCCTCAGGAGAAACTCTTCAACCAGAACTGAACTTGCTGGAGTTTTATCAGAGCCCAGTGGTCTCAAGAGAAGAAAAACACCCAATCCCAACCTGCTATGGTGATCCTGTCCGAACTAAAGGGTAGAGAATAGCCGATAAGGTTGTCTGACATTTCTATTCCAGAGGCGCCAGCTCAGTAAAAGACTGATACCTAATCCTAGGACTGTAGAACACTTCCCTTTTCCCCACAACTTACCTCCACATTACTAGAAGCCTGTTTACAGCTGTTCCTTTTACTCAGCACATCATGTGCGCCTGTCAACAAAAAAATTATAAGATACACTGAAAGACAGAAAACACAGTTGGAGGAAACAGAGCAAGCATCAAAACCAGACTCAGGTATGGCAGAGATGTTGAAATTATGAGATCAGGAATTTAAAACTATGATCAATTGATTGATGTGCTGAGGACTCTAATGGGAAAGTAGAGAAGAACATGGAAGAATAAGTGAACAATGTAAAAAGAGAGATGGAAATTCTAAGAAAGAACCAAAAAGGAATGCTAGACTTAAAAAAAAAAAAATACCGTAACAGAAGTAAAGAATGTCTTTGGGCACCTGTCTGCCTCAGTCCGAAGAGCATGCAGCTCTTGATCCTCGGGGTCATGAGTTCAAGCCCCATATTGGGTGTAGAGATTACTTAAAATAAAAAATGAATGAATCAAAGAATGAATGAATGAACGAATGAAGAACACCTTATTGGATCTTGGGCATAGCTGAGGAAAGAATTTCTGAGCTTAAGGATATCTAAATAGAAACTGACCAAACTAAAAGACAAAAAGAAAAAAGATTGGGGGAAAAAAACGGAAAAGAATACTCCAAATACTGTGGAGCAACTATAAAAGTTATAACATACATCTAATGGGAATACCAGAACTTGAAGGAAGACAGAAAGGGACAGAAGAAATACTTGAAACAGTAATGACTGAGAATTTCCCCCAAATTAGTATCAGACACCAAACCACAGATCTAGGAAGGTCAGAGAATACCAAGTAGGATAAATGCCCAAAGAACTATACCTAGAGATACCATTTTCAAATTACAGAAAGTCAAAGGTAAAGAAAAATCCTGAAAGCCAAAGCAGAAAACCCCAAAGGACATAAGACAAGGACTGCACCTGTTTCTCCGAAACTCATGCAAACAAGAAGGGAGTGGAATGAAATATTTAAAGTGTTGATAGAAAAAAAAAAAAATCAACCTAGAGTGTGTACCCTATGAAATTATCCTTAAAGTGAAGAAGAAATACTTTCTGAGACAAAAATTTAAGGAATTTGTTGCCAGTAAACCTGCCATGCTAGAAATATTAAAGGGGGGTTTTCTAGAGAGAGAAGGAAAATGATATAGGTTAGAAACTTGTATCTACATAAAGAAAAAGCATCAGAGAAGGAATAAGCAAAGATAAAAGAAATAAAAACTTTTATTTTTCTTATTCTTAATCTGTTTGTTCAAAATAATAATGCTTTTGATTATGCATACATGCTTATATGTGCTTGTATAAAACTGAAATGAATGAAAGCAATGATGTAAAGGATGGGAGGAGGAATTAGGATTATTTCATTTTAAGGTATTTGCACTACTCATGAAGTGGGAGAATGTATTTTGAAAGTGTACTTGGATTGGTTGTAAATAGATACTGTAAACTATAGTACAGCCACTAAAAAATAAGCATAACTGATATCTTCAGAACAGAGAAAATGGAATCATATAAATTGTTCAATTAAAACCATAACAGACAGAAAAGGAGTGGCAGATAAAAATAGGAATAAAGAACAAAGGCAATAAATAGAAAGCAGTAGCAAATATGGTAGATATTAATCCAAAAATATCAACAGTCACTTAGAATATCAGCGAAGTACATCAATTATAAAACAGAGATTGTGTTAGATGGATCAAAAAATATCCAACTGTATGTTGTCTCTAAGAAGCCCACTTTATTTTTTTTTTAAGATTTTATTCGTTTGAGAAAGAGAGAGAGACACAGAGAGCACAAGCAGAAGGAGAGGCAGAGGGAGAGGGAAAAGCAGACTCCCTGCTGAGCTGGGAGCCCAATGTGGGGCTCAATCCCAGTACCTGGAGATCATGACCTGAACTGAAGGCAGACGCTTAACCATCTGAGCCACCCAGGCATCCAGGAAGTCCACTTTAAATATAGAGGCAGGTATAGATTACAAGTAAATGGATGAAGAAAGATATATCATGCTAACACCAATGGAAAGAAGGTGGGAGTTACTATATTAATTTCAGAGTAGAATTCAGAGTAAGGAAAGTTTTTAGGAATAAAAAGAGCATCACATGATGCCATCGCATGATAAAGGAATCAATTCTTCAAAAAGACATGCAAAACTTAACATGTAGGTGTGTAGCAATGCAGTATCAAAATGTGTGAGGCAAAAACTGATAGCACTGCAAGGGAAAATAGATGAATCTACTATTACAGGTGGAAACTTCAACACCCCTGTTTCAGAAATGAATGAATCCAGGAGGCATAAAATGAGTAAGGACATAGACGAGCTCAGCAACGTCATCAATCACATGGGTATAGGCGTATCTACAGGCTACTTCGTATAGCAACAGAATATGCATTCTTCTCAAGTTCACATGGAAAGAACATCCACCAAAAGAGACCACATTTTCTGGTCCATAAAACAAACCTTAACAAATCCTTAAGAAATTTAAGAGATTAGGAGTCGTACAAGGCTGCTCTCAGACCACAGTGGAATTAAACTAGATGTCAACACCAGAAATATAGCTGGAACAATTCCAAAATATTTCTAAATAACTTCTAAATAACACATGGGTCAAAGAAAATGTCTTGAGAAATTTTTAAATATTTTGAACCAAGTAGAAATGAAAACAAGTTTAACTTCCTAAAATTTGTGGCATATAGTAAAAGCAGTGTTTAGGGGCAGTTTATAGCATTGTATGCATGTATAAGAAAAAAGACCTAAAATTAATAATCTTAGCTTTCACTTTAGATAGTAGAAAGAGAAAAGCAAATAAATCTGAAGTAAACAGAAGAAGAGAAATAATAAAAATTAGAACCAAAATTGATTAAATTGAAAACAGGAAACCAGTAGGGGAAAAAAAAATCAATGAAATCAAAGCTTATTCTTTGAAAAGATAGTAAAATCAGTAAGTCTTTTGTCAGGCTAATTAAGAAAAAAAGAGATCCCTTTCATCTGTTTTTGAGAGTAATTTTATTAACAAGCCTTCCAGCATTAAACTGTTCTTACATTCTGGGAATCAGTTGCTCATATAATGGTAGAATTTCAATACAGCAATGGATTAGGATTAACATTTTATTAAGTTTTTTTGTTAAATTTATACTGAGATGAGTCTGTGGTTTTATTACTTGTATGCTCTTTTGGTTGGGTTTTGTTTCAGAGTTATATTAACTTTATATAAAGTGAAGCTTTCCCTTTTTTTGTGCTCATGGAAATAAACTTTTTGAAATTTGAAAGAATTCTTCTGTAACATATTCTTTGTTATACTGTAGCTTTATTAATACTTTATTTTATTTTTCATTCATTTTGAGACAGTTTGGTTCACTTTCATTTTTCCAGTAAAATTGTCTTTCAGATTTTCAAATTTATAAGCATAGGGGTGAGTACTTTATATAAATTTAATAACTTTCCTGGATACTTGAAAAGTAGGGGATTACCTGTAGATAATAGTTTAAATTATTTCATACATTTGCATTTCTCTTGACACTATAGTTTCTCGTTACAGTTTTCTTCTCTTTTCTGTAGTAAATCTTTTTGCAAAGAATGTGCTTACTCTATTTGGCATACTGTGCTTTCTGCTATATTAACTCCTTTATAAATAAAATACAGATAAAACCAAAAACAAAAAAAGAGAGAAGATACTACTAATATTAGAAATCAAAGAAGGAACATCCCAGCATATCCCATGTACATCAAAAATAAAGGAATCCTGTTAATAACTTTGTGCACACAAATTTGATAACCTAGATGAAATGGACCAGTTCCTTGAAAGACACATGCTGCCAAAGATGACAGAAGAAATAAATAATCTGAAAAGGATTCTATTAAAGAAATTGGATCAATAATAACCTTCCAGAAAAGCACCGGGCCCAGATATGTTCACTGGTGATTACTATACAACATGTCAGGAAGAAGTCATACTAATTTTCTACAATCTCTTTCAGAAAACAGAAGCAGAGGGAATATTTACTAAGTCATTCTATGACACCAGTATTACACTAATACTAAAACTGGACAAAGGCATGAAAAAAGAGCCACAGACCAACATGTCTTATAGACGTAGATGCAAAAATCCCCAACCAAATATTAATAAATTGATTCCAACAATATGTAATAAGAATTACACACCATGCCCTACTGGGATTTCTATCCCATGTACGCAAGGCTGGTTCAACATTCAAAAATCAATGAATAACATGTATCACATCAATAGACTAAAAAATAAAGATCACATGATCATCTCATGCAAAAAAAAAATCTGATAGAATCCAACATCTATTCAAGATTAAAACTGTCAATAAATTTCTAAACCTGATAAAGAATATCTTAACAGAAAATAAGCTAACATCATACTTGTGAGAAACTTGACACTTTCCCACTAAGATCAAGAGCATGGTGAAGATGTACCTTTCACCACTGCCTTTCAACATTGTATTGGATATCCTAGCTAATGTAGTAAGACAAGACAATTTAAGAGGTATACAGATTGTGAAGGAAGATGTAAAACTGTCTGTTCAGGGATGACATGATCATCTATATTGAGAATCAAAAAAGTTGACAAAACAACTGGAATTAATAAGCCATTATAGGAAGGTTGCAGGATACAAGGTTAATACTACAAAAGCCAGACACTTTCCTGTATAACCGCCATGAACAAGTGGAATTTGACATTTAAAACTCAATACTATTAATATTAGTACCCATAAAATTGAAATACTTAGGTATAATTATAATAAAATATGCATAAGAGCTACATGGGGAAAACTACAAAACGCTGACAAAAGAAATCAAAGAAGAACTAAATAAATGGAGATATTCCATGTTCATGGATAGGATGATTCAATATCATTAAGATTCAGTTCTTCCCATCTTGATCTGTAGATTTAATGCATTCCCAGTCAAAATCCCAGCAAGTCCTTTTGTGGATTTCATCAAACTAAACCTGAAGTTTATATGGAGAAACAAAAGACCTAGAATAGCCAATACCATACTGAAGGAAAAGAACATAGTTGGAAGACTGACACTACCTGACTTTAGTATTTACCATCAACCTGCAGTAATCAAGACCATGTGGTACTGGCAAATGAATATACAGATAAGTTATTTTTAACAAATGGATAGAGGCAATATAATGGAGTAAAGATTGTCTTTTCAACAAATGGTGCTGAACAACTAGACATCCACATACCAAATGAATGAGTGAATGAATCTAGACATAGAACTTACACCCTTTACAAAAATGAACTCAAAATGGATCAGAGACCTAAATGAAAAACATGAAATTGTAACACTCCCAGGAGATTACATAGAAGATCTAGATCACCTAGGACAGTGACTTCTTACATACAGCACCAAAGGCACAATTCATGAAATAAAGAATTGATACGCTAGACTCCATTGAAAGTAAACATTTCTGCTCTGCAAGACACTGCAAAGAGAATGAAAAGATGAGACACAGACTGTGAAAAACTACAGACCTATCCAATGAAAGATTGTTATGCAAACTATACAAAGAACTTTTAAAACTCAATTAGAAAACAACACCAGGGTTGCAAGAGCCAACATGTGTAAGTAGTTGTGTTCCTGTATGCCAGCAGTGAACAATCCACAGAGGAAATTGTGAAAGCGATTTCAGTTACAATAGGAGCTAAAAGAATAGAGTTCCTTGGAATAAATTTAATCAGGAAGGTTTAAGGCTTATATAATGAAAATTACAGAACATTGCTGAAAGTTATTTAAGGAGACATAAGTAAATGGGAAGACATCCCACATGTATGGTTAGGACGACTTAATATTGTTTAGATGTCCATGTTACCCAAAGTGATATACAGGTTCATCACAATCCTAGCAAAATTCCAACAGCCCCTTTTGCAGAAGTGGAAAACATAATCCTGAAATTCATACGGAATTGCAAGTGGCCCCAAGCAACCAAACAGTGGTGAAAAAGAAAAATAGAACTGGAGGACTCAAACTTACCAGTTTCAAAAGTTACTACAAAGTTAAAGTAACAGAAAGAGTGTGGTACTGGCAGAAGAATAGAAACACAAGCCACTTCAGACTCAAGAAGTGAACTTTTGCATCTATGGCTAAGTGACTTTTGACATCGTATTAAATCTGTTCAGTGAGGAAAGAACAGTCCCTTCAATTTATGTGCCAGGACAACTGTATTTCTACATGCAAACAAATTTGGGCCCCTAGCTCATATCATATAAAACAATTTACTCAAAATGGATCAACCTAAATATAAAATCTATAAGCATAGAACTCTTAGAAGAAAACGTTGGGGTAAATATTCATGACCGTGGCATGGATTCTTAACGATGACACTGAAAGCATAAAGAAAAAAAAATTTTAATAAATTGGACTTCATCAAAATAAAAACTTGTGTGCAGTGCATCAAAGGACATTTTTAAGGAAATGGAAGAAATTATTTTCAAATCAAGTATCTGGTAAGAGTTTGATAACCAGAAAATATAGACAAGCCCTACAAATTGAACAACGAAAAGACAAACTACCCAACCAAAAATTGGGCAAGTAACTTGAATGGACATTTCTCCAAAGAGGATATTTTAATAGCCCATAAGCCCACAAAAAGATGTTCAACATCATTAGTCATTAGGGAAATGAAGTTAAAACCTCGAGATATCACTCCATACCTACTAGGATAGCTAAAATGGATTGTTGGGGGGTGGGGGAGGAACAATGCAAGTGTTTGCAAGGATGTGAAAACAGCTTGGTGGTTCCTCCAAAAGGTAAACATAGTTACCACATGACCCAGCAATTCAACTCCTACGTCTGTACCCTGAAGAATTATAAGCAGGGACTCAACCAGATACTTTTTACCCCAGTGTTCTTTGAAACATTACTACAGTAGCCAAAAGGTAGAAACAGCTCAAGTGTCCATCAACAGATATAGAAGCAGAATGTGGTTTTTACATACAATGGAGTATCACTCAGCCATCAAAAGGAGTGACTCTCTGATACCTGGTCCAACATGGATGAATCTTGAAAACTTTATGCTAAGTGAAAGATGCCAGACAAAAAGAACAACTACTGTACGATTCTGCTTGCATGAAATATCTGGGATAGGCAAATTCATTGAGATAAAAAGTAGAATCGAGGTTACCAGGGGCCAGGTAGAGTGGGTAATGGGGAGTTATTCTTGAATGGTTAGAGAATTTCTTTTTGGGATAATGAAAAATTTTGGAAATACATAGCGGTCGTGGTTGCGCAACATTCTGAATGTAATTAATACTTACTGAATCCCACACTTAAAATGGTTAAAATGGCACAATTTTATGGTACATGTATTTTACTACTTAAAATTAACTATAAACCATTGAATTGTACACTTTAAATGGGTGAATAGTGTGGTATGTGAATAATGTCTCGGTAAGGCTGCTTTAAAAAAAAAACTTTTCAGTTCTTATCATTTGCTACAAGAGGTGGCCTAAGAAACTGGAATTTATTGTCTCAATTATTGCAACTAGATGTCTGAAATCAGTGTTGGGGGGTTGGCTTCTGATGGTTGCATTCCTTGGCTAATGTTTCACCTGGATCTCTGCCTTCTCCGTGTGCAAGACTGTGAGTCCAAATTTCTTCTTTTTATAAGGACATAGTTATATTGGCATAGGGCCCACCCTAATGACCTCATTTTAAGTCAACTACCTCTGTAAAGACCCTACTTTTATTTTCTTTTTTTCCAACCTTACTGAGATATAATTGACAAATTATATTAAATTGTATATATTTAAGGTATAAAATGTGATGTCTAGATATATGTGTATGTTGTGAAATATGTACCACAACAAACTAGTTAACATGCCCCTCATGCTGTCACTTAGTTATCTTTTTTTCTTTTTCTTTTTTTCTTTTTTGGCTGAGAACAGTTCAGATCAACCCTCTTAGAAATTTCAAGTATACAATATGGTATTGTTAACTTTAGTCACCCTGTTTTACCTTAGATCTCCAGAACTTACCCTACCTGTGTGAAATTTTTATACCCGTTCACCAACATTCTCCCATTTCCTCTGCTCCCCCCTTGGCAACTACCATTTTTACCCTCTGCTCCTAAGAGTTTGACTTTTTTAGATTCCACATATAAGTCAGATCATGCAGTATTTGAGACCATATTTTAAAATATCACATTCTGAGGTACTGGTGGTTAGTGCTTTAACATGAATTTTGGAGGGACACATTCAACCCTTAACACATGTATTTTTCACGTGAAATTGTGATACAAGCGCTTACGCTCATTACGTAACTGTCACATAATTTTAATGATTATAGAGGGATGTCCACTTAATCCAGTTCTCTACTATTGAATATTTATGTTTCACTTTTCAACACTGTCATTACGATGAACGCTTTTGTGCATTGCTTTTTTGATATTTCTTAGAACAGATACCTAGAAATGAAATTGTCAGGTCACTTTAAGGCACAAGATGCAGACCACAAATTGTTGCAAGTGTAAGAGGCGTTTCTTGTCTTAGTAGTAGACTGTTTATTAATCATATTTTTTCTTTGTGAATTATTCCTTAAAGTTATTTGGCTTTTTAATTTTAGAGTCTGAACGTGTCTCTTATGATTCATATAAACTCTTTGCATAGCGAAAATGAAACTTTATCTTCCATTTTTCCACAACTATTCATTTGTCTTTTGCCCTTTAATTTTGGTCTTCCTTTTCAAATCACAGGAGGTTTGTTCTTATTTTCCTTAGTGTTTCTTTTATTGCTTCAAAGCTTAGCTTGTCCTTTTCTCAGAGTTTGTTAAGTATGTAATTCTGCCTTTCCTGGATGTTTCCATTGGGTTTCAAAATATTTAATTCTAGTCAATTATACTTCTATATACTTCTAAATATATTTAAATCTAACTTACTTGGAATTTGTTTTGCTAGATGGGATGTTGTGAGATTCGTTTTGTTCTTTTGTTGCTGAATTGGTGGTTCCAATTCCATTAGCTAATCATTGCCTTCCTCTGTGATTGAAGACGTCTGATATATTGAATAAAATTATTTGGGGATGGAGCTCAATTACACTGAGACTTTATTAAAGATTTGTATAGTATGTTTTAATATCTGAAAAGAACATTCTTCTCTCTCCCTCGTTACTCCTTTTTCCCCCCCAGGATTTTCTTTGGCATTTTTACAAGTGTATTTTTCCTATGTACAAGGAACACCTGTGTGCCATCACCTATATTGGTTTTGTTATATTTACAAGGAATATAACTTGAGAAATATTCAATACCTATCCATTTAATCTTTCAAGTAGTAGGTATTTTTCTGTATTGTTTGAAGGCTTTCTTTTTTGTCTTTTATAAAGACTTATGCTGTCTTCATATACTTCAGAAAAGTTACTCACTATTGTTATTCCTCATGTGCGTGTATTAGTTTCTGATAATTTTTCTTGATTATTTTTGCTATTAACAATGAAATTTTTTACTGTTTTATTATTGCCCATTCCGCTCCCCAGAAGTATTGTTGATTTGTGTTTATCTTACCTGTAGTTGGTTTACACAGCTTTATCAGTTGTAACACTTTTTAGTGGATTTATTTACATTTCATGGGCAAACAATTTTATGGAAATTTAGTGGTTTTTATCACTTTTCTTTCTAATATTCATTTCTTGTAACTACTGCTCATGTTACTTGCTCAGACAGAATATCTAAAAACTAATACGAAGTAAGAAGTAATGGCAGACACCCTTTTTGTGATTATTCCTCAATCTCTTGCATGTATTTCTGGTGTTTCACCAGTAGGTATTATTTTGTCTGATAGCTGGAAAATGGGTAAAGGAGAATCACTTTACTGTTTTTTGTTTTGTTTGATTGTGGGACTCAGAGTAGTATTTGGAACGGGTGTTGGATTTTCTCAGATAGTTTTGGGCATGGGCACCTACTGAGATTATCGTATGCATTTATTTTCATTTAATCCATTAAATAATGCCATCTTTGTACATTTATTAACAGGTTTACTAGTATTAAATTACCTTCAATACCTGCAGTAAGACCTGTTCTTTTGGGGTAGATTGTTCTTTTTTACATATGGTTTGATTTTATCAGTATTTTATTTGACTTTCTTTACATCCTTATCAGCAAGTGACTTGAATCTATGACTCGTTCTGGTGGTATCTTTGTTAGGTTTTGATATCAGGGTCTCTTCTGCTTGAAAGTCAGTGCATGCTGCTGCTTTCCCAATAGCCAAACTATACGAACCAGAACAGCAAACTAAAATTCTTCTTTAGGTGATGAAAAAAAATGAAAGAGCCGTAGAGGTAAGTGGTCAGGACCACTGATGTCGATTTAGGCCTCATTTTTCTGGAGACGCATGAGCCAGAGTTGGACTCTCTGTGGCTCTTCCTGGTTCCAGCGAGCGCTGTTTGCCAGGCTGCCCCCAAATGCTGGACAGTCTGAGTCCCGTGTGCGGTAGGCACACCATCAGTGCTGCTTTAGCAATTGGTTAAATAATACAGTGGACACCCCAGACACAGTTCTCCAGCCCCATTGATGTCTCTGGTTTTTGGTGTTTTGTTTTGTTTTGTTTTTTTAAGTATATGACTTAAGTGTGAAGAAGTAAGGATAGTTTTCTTTCAACTTTAAATCAACTTCTTTTAATAGTTTTTCAGCCCTTAATACTGTTTTCAAAAAAGGACACAGTGTCCTCCAGAGCATGATTCCTTGTTGTCACTAAACAGAGCCATAGGTTCTTTGGGTTTTAAAAGTTTATCGTTGATCTCCTGGGAAAATAGATAGCATATAGCAAAGTAAATGGAAAAGTTCCAAAGCTCAGGAGGTCTTACAGGCATAATCTCCATATGTTTCTGCTCACCCTTTAGCCACTGTCCAAAAGAAGCTTTGGACTTTGTGTTTTCCTTGCACCTTATTAGTGAGATTATATTTCATCCAAATTTCTAAGAAGTTGGCTTCCAACTAAATTTCTCATCCCTAATGCCCTACCTAAATGCCAAGAAACCTATCATTTTTTCTAGTGGATGTGAAGACGTTTGATTTAGACCTTTGTCTTTCTCCCCAGACCATTGGAGAAGCCACCTCTCTTTCCTTTTTGTACATTCTAGCTCTGTCATTTTCTACCCCCATTTAATCTTCTAAAGACACAAACATACTTATAATCCTTTATTGGTTCTATATCAGAAATAGGATGCAGTTAGATTTTTTCTGACTCTATACACCAACAATAGTTGTGTCTACATTAGAAATTTAAATATAAACGAATAATTACATAACTGTGAGCAGAAATTACAGATAAGTGTATAATCTTGGTGTAAAGAAGGCTGTAAAACACAGCACAAAAAGGGAATACATACTGAGAAAAGTGTTTGCGACATATGGCTGACAAAAGGTAAATAGCCTTAATAAAGAAAGTATTGTTGATGTGATAATATACAAAAATAATACTCAGCTATATGAACAGTTCTTTGTATTATAGAAAGAAGTTATTTGATATTTTATTATTCTTAGAGATGAACCAATTTTTTGTTATTACTTCTATAGCAAAAACAGATTAGTTACTCACCAGGACTGTGCAGCATAGAACATCAGCAAGAGATAACCAAACTAAAGACTGATTTAGAAAAGAAAAGTATCTTTTATGAAGAAGAATTGTCTAAAAGAGAAGGAATACATGCAAATGAAATTAAAAATCTGAAGAAAGAACTTCATGATTCAGAAGGCCAACAACTTGCTCTCAACAAGGAAATTATGATTTTGAAAGACAAATTGGAAAAAAACAGGAGAGAGAGGTAAGAATCAAGTTATTTACTCCTCTAATAAATATTTCATGAATGCCTGTTGTGTGTCAGCGGCTGCAGATACACGGGCAATTCACATACCCCAGTCCTAAGGAGCCAAAGCCCAGATCGGTAAACAGGAAATTATACTACAGCTTGACTGGCCAGCAAATGGGATCGTGTAAGTACAGGCAAAAGGCAGGAGCACAAAAGGTAACTTCAGTATGTCTGGGTGTTTTGGACAAAATATCTCAGTTAAGACCAAAGAAATAAGAAATTATCTAACTATGGAAGAGTGTCCAGACAGAGTAGCAGATGTGCTAAGATGGAGAGGTAAAGGGGAGCATGACACATTGAGAAGACTAAGGCTGTTCCCGATGGTGGAGCCGTAGAAAGATGAGAGGGTGAGAAGTGGGTCTGCAGAGGGAAGTAGAGGCAAGATCATGAAGGAGGGCAAGGAGTTTGGACTTCATGCGGAGGCCATTGAAAGCAGGTGACAGGGTGGTAGTCGTGGTTTTGAAAGATCGCTCTTCTGTGTGGAGTGGGACTCAGGGGAGCAGATGGCAGGTAGGAACCTGGCCGTGAGAGATGAGTAGGACTGTAGGTGCTGACCGTGAAGGTGGAGGGAAGCGTGTGGGCTCAGAAGATCTCAGCCAGAAACCAGGTGCCATATGGCCCGATGTGAGAAATTGCTAGTGATGCTCCTGTTTCTGGATTTTAGGCAGCTGAATACATGCTATAGTCATTCTCAACTTCTGTTGGAAGCCGAAGTTTATTTGATTTAGTCTATTCATTCAACAAAAAGGTTTTTAGGACCCGTGGTGGGTAAAGCGCTATTATAGGCCCTGGGAACATTGTGGTGGGTAGACAAAAAGAAAGTCTCTGTCCTTACGGAGCTTTCCTTTACTTAGGTAAAAGGCTATAAACCGAGTAAATAAAATATAGAATATATTAGGTTATGATAAATGCCAAGAACAAAAAATACAGCACAGGACGGGGCCATGAAGCATTGAGGGGGTGATTAAATTGTCTGTAGAGACTGGTCTGGGGAAATTATGCTGAGGAGGTAATTGAAGTAAGGGCTGAAGAAAGTAGGAAGGCATCTCTACAGACGTAGGAGAACGCTCTACACAAACGGTCTGTTAAAAAAAATAAGGCAAAACCATGGAGACAGTATAAAGATCAGTGGTTGTGGGGGCTCGGGGGGGATGGAGGTGTCTAGGAGGCTGTCCAGGGCAGCCAGCGTATACTCTGCACGATGCTGTGAGGTAGGTGCGTGTCGTTGAACACATGTCCAAACCCTGACATAAGCTGTGGAGTTGGAGTGATGGCGATGTGTCTGCTGCAAGTTCACTAAGGAAGCACATGGCCCGCTCTGGTGGGGGTGCTGTTATGGGGAGGCTGTACCCGTGTTTGGGGCAGGGGTCCGTGGGAAATCTCTGCTATGAACCTAAAACTTTTCTAAAAAATAAAGTCTATTAAAAATAATAATAAGGAGGCCAATATGGCCATGGTAGACTTAAGGGGACAGCATAGTAGGAGAGGAGTATGAGAGGGACCCGGGCCAGATGGCGCAAGGCTTTGTGGCAGGTAACTTCTGGTTATTTGCTCTGAATAACACCGTTGCAGGGATGTACTGCAGGATTTTGAGTGGAAAATTGACTAATGCTGGGTTGTGTTTTAACAGGGTTACGCTGACTACTGGGTTAAGAACAGTCTGACTCCGATGAGAGAAAAGCATGGAAATGATTAAGAAGGCTATCACAGTAGTCCAGGCCCAAGAGGGTGGTGGGTTGGCCGAGGGTAGAGGCAGAAGTGGTGGTAAGACGTGTTGGAATTCTGATACTCCTTAAAAGTAAAGACACTGGTTTCTGCTGGTGGACTAGATACGGAGTGAGAAAGGAAGAGGAAGAATCAAGGATGATACTGAGGTTCTGGGCCTTAGCAGTTAGGAGATTGTAGTTACCATTTAGAGAGGAGCAGTGCAAGGGAAGCACGTCTGGGATAGGGATGTCACCGGGAGCTCGTTTTAAACAGGTTATGTTTGAGGTGCCTATTAGACACCCACGTGGAGATGTCAAGTAGGCCATTGAATAGATCAGGCTGGATTTTAGGCCCAGAGATAAAATCCTGGGAGTATTTAATCATTCACATGGTATTTAAAACAGTGAGACTCTGTGAGATCACTTAGTGATTGATAGAGATAGAAAAGAGGTCCAGCACCGACCCCTGGGGTGCTCCTGGGGTCTTTAGGAGTTTGGAAATGAGGAAGAAACAGCAAAGAGGACAGCCAAGAATGATAGGAAGAAGACCAGGCCGATTTGGTGTCCTGGAAGCCATGTGATAAAAGCATATCAAATCTGTCTACATGTTACATGAGATGCGGTCTGAATCAAGTAAGATGAGGTCCAAACAGTGACAGTTGAATTTAACAATATGAGCCTCATTGGTAACTTTGATAAGAACAATTTCAGTGGAACTAAAGGGCAAAAAACCCCACCGTGGGAGCCAAGACTTGGAGAGCAGAAACAGAATAGTAGTTGGAATCTCTTAAAAGCAAAACAGTGCAAGGAAGCAGCAGCTGGAGGGGAAATTGATCTCAAAAGAAGTCATTTTGCCTTTTGTTTCTGTTTTTAGATAGGAGAGATAACACCATGTTTGTAATCTGATAGGAATTATCCAACAGGTAGAGAACAGTACAGAAACCGGATACTTGAACAGTTGTATAAGCGGAGGGTTTGGGCTGAGCTGTGCTTTTCACCTAGAGAAAGAGAAGAGAAAGCAGAATGTATGAGGAAGGTAATAGGGTGGTAGGACCTTGTTTATGTGTGGAGCTCTCCTGAGCTGGGCATGGTGAATTTGAGGTGCTTGGTGAGACATCTTTGTGGAGATACCAAGTCAGCAGTGTAAGCAAGCCCAGAAAAGCTTCTGATTAAATTCGGACTTCATCAGCATAACAGGTAATTGGATTCAGGTGGTGCAGAGCCCGCTCAGGGGAAGGGTGCAGACAGAGAAGTTGGGCTCTGGAACGGAGTACCCGGGAGCATTGGCATTTACGGGAAGGACAGAAAGAGGGGAGTCCACAAGGACAGAGATGGAGGCTAGAAATCAGAGAGTGTGGCATCACTGAAGCCAAGAGAAGGTGGCATTTCAAGAGGGAGGAAATGGGCGATGGTGTCAGAGGTGGCGGGTAGATTGGATGTGGGAACGGGACCGTGGCCAGTTGTGAGAGAACAGCTTTTTGAGGTGGTGGCGTGGCAGAAGCCAGATTTTGCGTGGTGAGAAACAGGCGATGAGAGAGTGGGTACAGAACACCCTATCAAGGCTTCCAGATGGTTCCCTGTGAATAGAAAGGCAGGGAATTGGCAAATGAAGCATGACATTGCTTGTGCGTTTTGTTTGCGTATGAAAGAGACTTCAGCTTTGTTTAGTGCTGGTAGGAAAAAACAAGAAGAGTTTTACATAGAAATTTTACTCCGTTTATTTGTGTACATATTTTTCTGAAAGGCTTCTTGGTAATTTTTCAAGTTTTTGTCGTTGTTTGTTATTTGGAGTTGCTTCTGAATCAAGAAAGATGATTTTTAAAATTTCATTTAAATTCAAGTTAGTTAACATATAGCGTATCACTAGTTTCAGAGGTAGAGGTCAGTGATTCATCAGTTGCATGTAACACCCAGTGCTCATCACATCACGTGCCCTCCTTAATGCCCATCACCCAGCTACCCCTTCCCCCCACCCTCTCCCCTCCAGCAACCATCAGTCTAATTAACAGTCTCTTATGGTTTGTCTCCTCTGTTTTCATCTTTTATTTTTTCTTCCTTTGCCCTATGATCCTCTGTTTTGTTTCTTAAATTCCACATATTAGTGAAATCATATGGTATTTGTCTTCCTCTGACTGACTTATTTTGCTTAGTATAATAATACACTCCAACTCCATCCACATCATTGCAGACAGCAAGATTTCATTTCTTTCTGATGGCTGAGTAATATTCCTGTTTGTGTGTGTGTGTGTGTGTGTGTGTGTGTGTGTGTGTGTGTACACACATCTTCTTTATCCATTCATCCATCGATGGACATCTGGGCTCTTCCCATATTTTGGCCATTGTGAACATTCTCTATAAACATTGGGATGCAAACATAACTAACTTTTGACTTTTGATAATTTTTTTAAAGTGCATGTTTGCCCGTACACAGGATGATCTATTTTCCCAGAATTTATAATTTAGATTATAATTTCATTTATATTCGCTAATATAGTGATGTAAGAGGTTTTTAAGATTACGTGTTTAAAATTAGCCATTACTTAAGGGGCGCCTGGGTGGCTCAGTCGTTAAGCGTCTGCTTTCGGCTCAGGGCATGATCCTGGAGTCCTGGGATCGAGCCCCACATCAGGCTCCTCCGCTGGGAGCCTGCTTCTTCCTCTCTCACTCCCCCTGCCTGTGTTCCCTCTCTCACTGGCTATCTTTCTGTCAAATAAATAAATAAAATCTTAAAAAAAAAATAAAATAAAATTAGCCATTATTTAAGTTCTTTGTTGACTTGAAATCAACCATATGAAATTACCCAGAACAGATCCACGCTGAATTTCAGTTACTGCTAAGATATAAGCCTCTTTAAAAAAAATTTTTTTTTATTGAGTATAAGTTGACACACAGTGTTACCTTAGTTTCAGGTGTAGAACATGGTGATTCACCTTCTCTACAGGTTATGCTGTTCTCAGCAGTGTAGCTACCATCACTGTATGGCCATTTCAGTATCATTGACTCGATTCCCTAGGCTGTGCCTTTTATTTCTATGTCTTATTCATTCCGTAACTGGAATCCTGCACCTCCCACTCTGCCTGGCCCATTTTGCCCATCCTCCACGCCCCTTCTGGCAATCATCAGTTCTCTGTGTTTATGGGTCTGATTCCACTTTTCATTTGTTTGTTCCTTTGTTTTGTTTCTTAGATTCTACATGTGATGAAATCATATGTTGTTTGTCTTTCTAGGTCTGGCTTCTTTCACTTGGCTTAATACCCTTTACACCCATTCATGTTACCACAAATGGCAAGATCTCATCCCTTTTTACAGCTGTGTAATAGCCCGTTGTGTGTGTATATACCACATCGTCCTTATCCATTTGCCTATTGATGGGCACTTAGGTTGCTTCCATATCTTCGCTTTGTAAATAATGCTGCAGTAAACAGAACGGTGCATATATCTTTTCAAATTAGTGTTTTCATTTTCCTCAGGTAAATACCCAATAGTGGAATTACTGGATCATATGGTGTTTCTATTTTTAATTTTTTGAGGCACCTCCATACTGTTTTCCTCTATGGCTGCACCATTTTGCGTTTCCACCAACAGTGCACAAGGGTTCCTTTTTTTTTTTTCCACATCCTTGCCAACACTAATTTCTTGTCTTTTTTATTGTTAGCCATTCTGACAGGTGTGAGGTGATATCTCATTGTGGTTTTGACTTGCATTTCTCTGATGATCAGTGATGTTAAGCATCTTTTCATGTGTCTGTTGGCCATCTGTATGTTGTCTTTAGAAAAATGTCTATTCAGGTCCTCGTCCCATTTTTTAATTGGATTACTTGGTTTTTTTGGTGTTGACTTGTGTACGTTCTTTGTATGTTTTGGATATTAACCCCTTATTGGATATGTCATTTGCAAATATCTTCTCCCATTCAGTAGGTTGCCTTTTAGTTTTGATGATGGTTTCCTTCACTGTGCAAGTTTTTTATTTTGATGTACTCCCAACAGTTTTTTTTTTTTTTATTTTTGGGTTTTTTTGCTTTTGTTTCCCTTGTCTTAGGAGGCATATCTAAAAAAATATTGCTGTGGCCAATGTCAGAGAAATTACTGCCTGTGTTCTTTTCTGGGAATTTTATCAGGTCTCACATTTAATCTATAATCCATTTTGAGTTTATTTTTATGTATGGTGTGGGAAAGTAGTCCAGTTTCATTCTTCTGCATGTGGCTGTCCAGTTTTCCCAGCACCATTTACTGGAGACTGTCTTTTCCCCATTGTATATTCCTGCCTCCTTTATCATAGATGAATTGATCATCTATGTGTGGGTTTATTTCTGGGGTCTCTGTTCCATTGATCCATGTGTTTATTTTTGTGTCAGTACGTTACTGCTTTAATTTCTACAACTTTGTAGTATATCTTGAAATCTTGTAGTATGCCTCCAGCTTTGTTCTTCTTCCTCAAGATTGCTTTGGCTGCTTGGGGTCTTTTGTGGTGCCATACAAATATTAGTATTACATGTTCTAGTTCTGTGAAAAATGCTGTTGCCACTTTCGTGGGTATTGCACTGAATCTGTAGATTGGTTAGTATGGACATTTCAGCAATATTAATTCTTCCAGTCCATGAGCATGGACTGTCTTTCCATTTGTTTGCATCATCTTCAGTTTCATTCATAGTTTTCAGAGTACAGGTCTTTCACCAGCTTGGTTAAGTTTATTACTAGCTATTTTATTTATTCTTTTTGGTGTGATTGTAAATGCAATTGTTTTCTTAATTTCTCCTCCTCCTACTTTGTTATCAGTGTATTAATGAAATGCTGCCAATTTCTGGGTACTTTTTTTTCTTTGTTTGCTGTGGCTACAACTTCCAGTACTATGTTGAAACAAAGTGGTAAGAGTGGACATCCTTGTCTTGTTTCTTTTTTTGTTTTTTTTGGTTAAGGTTTTATTTATTTATTTGACAGAGAGACAGCCAGCGAGAGAGGGAACACAAGTAGGGGGAGTGGGAGAGGAGGAAGCAGGCTCCCAGCAGGGAGCCCGATGCAGGCCTGATCCCAAGACACCAGGATCACGCCCTGAGCCAAAGGCAGACACTCAACAACTGAGCCAGGCGCCCCCTTTGTCTTGTTTCTGACCTTACAGGGAAAGCTCTCAGTTTTTTCCCTCTATGGAGGATGTTAGCTGTGGGGTTTTCATAGATGGCCTTTATTATGTTGAGGTGTGTTCCCTCTAAATCCAGTTTGTTGAGGGGCTTAGCATGAATAGAAAGTTGAATTTTGTCACATGCTTTTTCTGCATCTTTTGAGATGATTATACAATTTTTATCCTTCATTTTCTTGATGTGGTGTATGATGTTGATTGATTTGTGTATATGGAACCATCCTTACATTCCAGACTAAATCCTACTTGATCATGGTGAATGATCCTTTTAATGTATTGTTGAATGTGGTTTGCTGCTATTTTGTTGAACATTTTTTTTTTAAGATTTTATTTATTTATTTGACAGAGATAGAGACAGCCAGTGAGAGAGGGAACACAAGCAGGGGGAGTGGGAGAGGAAGAAGCAGGCTCATAGTGGAGGAGCCTGACGCGGGGCTCGATCCCATAACGCCAGGATCACGCCCTGAGCCGAAGGCAGACGCTTAACCGCTGTGCCACCCAGGCGCCCCTGTTGAACATTTTTATAACCATGTTCATCAGGGGTATTGGCCTGTAGTTCTCTTTTTTGTAGTGTCTTTGGTTTTGGTATCGGGGTAATGCTGGCCTTATAGAATGTGTTTGGAAAATTTCTGTCCTCTTCTATTTTTTATAACAGAGAAGAGTTAGGTATTAACTCTTCTTTAAATGTCTGGTGGAATTCACATGCTAAGCCATCTGGTCCTGGACTTTTATTTTGGGGAAGTGTTTTGATTACTGATTCAATTTTGTTACTAGTAATTGGCCTGTCAGATTTTTTGTTTCTTCCTGATTCAGTTTGGAAGATAGTGTGTTTCTGGGAATTTATCCATTTCTTCTAGTTTGTCCAATTTGTTGGCATATAATTTTTCATAGAATTCTCTTGTATTTGTGTGGTGTCAGTTCTCTTTTGTTTCTGGTTTTATGTATTTGAGTCTTTTTTCTTCATGAGTCTGGGTAAGGGTTTATCAGTCTTGTTTATCTTTTCAAAGAGTCAGTTTTTGGTTTCATTATAGGTTTTTTCCTTTTTTTTTTTTAATCTCTATTTCATTTATTTCTGCTCTGGTCTGTATTATTTCCTTTCTTCTACTCACCTTGGATTTCATTTGCCTTTTTTTTTTCTAACTTAAGTATAAAGTTAGATTGTTTATTTGAGCTTCTTATTTCTTGAGTTGGCCTGTATCACTGGATATTTCCCTCTTAGAACTGCTTTTTCTGTGTCAAAGATTTTGGACCATTGTGTTTTCATTTTCATTTGTCTCCATGTATTTTTTTTTAATTTCTTTGATTTCTTCATTGACTCATTTGTTGTTTAGAATATAAGCCTCTTCATCTGCATTTCAATTCAGTGTTTGAGAACTGATTCCCCTTTCTCCCTTAGGTGGTTTCCAAAAAGTCTTTTAGCACTATGTTTACCTCTAAGGGTGAATCAGTTGTACCCCTCAGAACTATGATTTTAAATAAGTTTTATAATGTTAAATTTGTTGTGTTTATATGCATATGTGTAGGTAGGTTGGTAATTAGGTATGAAGGAAGGAAGGGCTGAATATATTGAGAGAACTATTGGAAATTTCACTGAGGGTTTGCTAGCAATCTTGAGCTGAGTATAAGGAATCGTGTTGGGGCCCATGTGTCCCCATCTTTCCCTGACCTCTTCATTTTCCCAAACTTTCTGGTACATACACAACCAAATAAGGTGAGTACAGTCATGAAGTCTACAAAAATAGGTGTCTTCTCAGATTTTCAAATGGAAAACAAAGTAGATGTTGTTAGGTAGACAAGTGTATTAATTAAAAGAAAGTGATTGTGACTTTTAATTTTAAGGGTGAAGATTGGGATTTGGCACATTTAAGATACGTGACTTTTCAGAATAAAACCAGACGGTACAGTAGCCAGTCGGGGATACCGTTATTGCAACTCTAATTCCATTCCTTTTTTTTTTTCCTTCGTTTGTTTCAAATTGTGTTAGTCAAAGTGAAAGGGAAGAATTTGAAAATGAGTTCAAACAGCAGTATGAGCGAGAAAAAGTATTATTAACTGAAGAAAATAAAAAACTGACAAGTGAACTTGATAAGGTGAGTGATACAATCTAATTTATATTCCCTGAGCACGTGCTAGATGTTCAGCACTGTGATAGAAATTGTAGATCTAATTTTCTATTTGATGCACAATGGGTTTAATATTCCTCCTTATACACTAGGGTTACTTGGAAGGTACAGGCGAGTTTTCATTACAACAGTCTGTACAGGAATTCCGGAGAGAGGGTTTTGCTTTTCTCATCTTATTCTTTGTGACATTTATTTTTTGAGCCTCTATTCTTTATTTCACTTTCCATTTATTCTCTTTTTCACTCTTTCCTCTCATATTTGGCACTTACTCTTTCATGGCTGTTGGGGTTAAGCTGGCCCTTTGCAAGAGCAGAAACATTTAGGCCGAACTGGAGAAGTTTTGACAACTATGATGTCCTGTTCAGATGAAGAACTGCTAGGAGCTAGAAATAATATCATTGGTAGGTAGGAATCCAGAGAAACCAACCCTGCCTAAACCACTATAGCTTGAGTAAAGAGCAGAACCAAAGATTAAACTTAGGCTCAGCCAGATTTATGAACAAAATGTCAAATACTTAAAAGGAATGTTTTTCTGTTTAGTAGCTAAGATTTCTTGAACTGCCGTTCTGCATTTCTTCTGTTGGTTCTTAACAAACAGTTGTTTAAAAGCAAAAAAAAACCTAATATTATCCAGACGTTTCATTGTGTGTTCTTATATTTAATTAAGAACATTTGGGTAATTGTGTTTTATAATGATTTGTAGGATTTTCCTCCAGTAAAAATATTTTGTTCTATTATTAGTTATTCTAATGACAGATTGAAAGACCATGACTATAAATAGTCATAAAAGAGAGATTGTTTGGTTCTTTACACATTTAATAATGACTTTGCTTGTTTGCTTGAAAACTATTTGAGAAACAGCTCCATTTGTCCATTTCATAAAGTCTTATGGAGGTGATGTACACAGACACTGTGGGAAGTGGCCAGAGACAGTAAGTAGTGTGAATGTTTTGTTTAAAGGACAAAGAGTAAATGAAGGTTATCATGTAACTCTTGTTATTTCCATAAAAATAAAACTAACAATATCTGAATTTTATCCCAATAGGCCACATAATTGTTATTTCATGTGTTTGACTAATATGACTATAAAATTAAACATTATTTTTGTCTATTAGACAGAATTTAAATTTCTGTTAAGAGTTACCTCGATGTAAGAAATGTAATGAAACTCTAGAAGGCCTCTCTGCTTGAAGTTTCTAAACAAATTACCTAGCAAAAAACATACATAGTTCAAGAAAAATTGTACTAAATAACAATCAAATTGTAGATCAAATCTTGTATTCACCCTTGGTTTTATTTCATTAGTAACCATAAAGTTCTGCCGAGTTCACCAGAAATACACATTTAGAGATAATTTGTAAGCAGTACTCTTTTGATTCTGATGAGACACAAAGGATAAAAATAAAAACCTGTCTCCTAAGTTAATAAAAGTAGAACATCACCTTTTCTTACTAAATTGAAAGGTATGATGAAGGATGAGTAGAACTTTGAGAGCAAATTCGTATGGTAGGCAAATATTTAATGACAAATGATAACAAGGAAATAGTTAGTCTTGGATCTGGGTTCTGCTGCTTTTTAAGTCTCTTCTCTATTTTTGTTCCTTTTACAGCCTTTGCTTCTCTTCCTCCTGAACTCTCAGTTCACCTTAACTGAGCATCTTCCCTCTTTCTTTCTGTTCATTTATTTTCTGATTTGATTTGAACTGTGTTTTTTCATCAAGAGGGATAACAAAAGAATACTTTTGCCATTGCTATACCAACTCTTGTGTCTGGAACCTGAGTGAGGAGAGCCGAATTTCTTCTCAGCAGAACTTCTGGTATAGAAGCCAGAAAGCAACTATTATGTTAATTTTGAAATTTATTTAATTAATACTATGATTAGATTGTCACATTCACATTTTTAGATTCCAAAAATTAAAACTTAAAAGAAAACTAAAAAGGGGTGCCTGGGTGACTCAGTCAGTTAAGCATCGGACTCTTGCTTTCAGCTCAAGTCATGATCTCAGGGTCATGAGATCAAGCCCCAACTCAGGCTCCACGTTAGGCATAGAGCTTGCTTGGATTCTCTCTCTCCCTAAG
Source organism: Ursus americanus (assembly GCF_024610735.1). Lineage (NCBI taxonomy): Eukaryota > Metazoa > Chordata > Mammalia > Carnivora > Ursidae > Ursus > Ursus americanus. The sequence continues at coordinate 101,018,664 of NC_142128.1, read as the reverse complement.
TTCACTTTTTTTTTTTTTTTTTTTAGAGAGCATGCACGAGTCGGGGAGGGGGGGTGGAGGGGGAGTGGGGGCAGAGGGAGAAAAAGAATCTTAAGCAGGCTCCATGCCCAGCGCAGAGCCCAAGAGGGGGGTGGGGCTTGATCTCATCACTCTGAGGTCATTGTGCTCTGAGCTGAAATCAAGAGTCGGACTCTTAACTGACTGATCCACCCAGGTGCCCCTGTTAAGTTTCACTTTTTATTAAAAGATAACTTATTGCAAATAAAATTAGCCATGTATGTTAGGGAGTGAAAGTAAATGGCTTCCTATAAGGAAAAGTGTTATTTGTATCTTGTTCTTAAATTATTATTTACAAAAAAACAAAATTATAAAAATTACATAAAAGTTACCCATGACCTCGTTACCACAAAACAACTATTTTAATTTTATATATTCCTTTCCAGGTTTTGTTTGTATAAATATTATTACATAGGTGCAGTCATACATGCATTCCATTTTCTAATATGCCTTTCACTTGAAATGTCATGAGCATGTTTCCATATTCTATACTATACTATTCCATACTATAAGCCAGATATGTCAAGGTACAAATAGTAAAATCTTCTCATTCCCAAACAAGCAAAATTAAACTGATACTTGGGTAGAATTTGCTAAGTGCAGGTTCTCTTCTGAATTACTTTATATAAATCATTTAATCCTCAAAAAAACTCTGTGAGGTGTACCCTATTACTCTTGCCATTTGATAGATGAGGAAACTGAGGCAGGGAGGGATGAGACTCCTTTCCTAATCAGAGAAGTAGGAAGTGGCCAGATGGAATTTGAACACAGGCAGGCTAGCTCCAGAGTCCATGCTTTCATTCAGTAATAATGAAAAGATTAGCATTTCTCTCATACCAAACAAGTCTACTTAAAACTACTTGTAGCTATTGTAACATGACCTTCCAAAATCTGCATTTCCTCTCCTTCCTGCAAATGTCTAGCTGACCTCACTCACCAGTTAGTTGGGAGGGCTGTCAAAAGCAATGATAATCAAAAATAATGTGTTGTAGGAATTAGTGAAGACATTGCATCTGCAAAAAATTTTTCAAAAACAGCCGATAAACTTCTGTCTATGCCAACGTGAAGAGACTGTCGAATCCTCTCAAGAAAAAAAAATTTCAAGTGGACACAGTTGTCAAAAACAACTGACTACAAAACATTGCTGAAATTAATGAAGGAAGATCTAAACAGATGGAGAGATGTACCCTGTAATGGGTCAAAAGACTTGGAATTTTAGGACCTTAAGTCTACTTTAATGTGTAAATTCACATTATCAAAATTCTGGTAGGCTCTGGAATTGAGAAGCTTATCCTTAAATTTATTTGGGAATACAAAAGACCTATAATAGCCTTGTGCAACAAAAACTAGAGGATTTATCTGACAGTCTTTTGAAACTTACTATTAGTATTGGCATGATGGAACCATAGGGTAATGGTCTAAAAATAAGCCCTCATATTTATGGCCGATCGATTTTCAGCAAAAGTGCCAAGGCAGATCAATGGGAGATGGATAATCTTTTCAACAAATGGTGCTGGAACACATGGATATCCATGTGCAAAAAAAAAAAAAAAAAATTTAAATTCTCTTACCATATAAAAACATTAGCTCAAAGTGAATCATAAACTGAAATGTGAGAGATAATCATAGGAGAAAACCTTCATGATTTACGGTTAGTCAAAGATTTCATAGATACATAGTAAAAGTACAACCCACGAGAGAAAGATAATGATAAACTGTACTTCATCACAATTTAAAGACAACATTAGGAAAACCAAAAGACAGACACAGATGAGGAGGAAACATTTGCAAATCACTTACCTGATAAGAAACACATTCAAAATATAGAAAGAACTTAACACTCAATAATAAATAATGCAAACAGCCCAGTGAAAAAATGGGGAAAAACTTTGAGTAGACATTTCATGAAAGATCTATGAATGACAAGCACGTGAAAAGATGTTCGATATCATTAGGAAAATGAGAGCTAAAACCACAGTTACATACTGTTGTACACCCTCAAGAATGAGTGGAATCAGTAAGAGTGACCATACCAACTGTTGGCAAGGATGTGGTGGAACTGAAACTCATACACTGCTTGTAGCAGCGTCCGATGGTGGTATAGCCACTTTAGAAAATAGTTTCAAAAGTTCTCAAAAAGGTAAGCATACCCTTACCATGTGACCCAGAAATTCATGTAGATATTTATTTAAGAGAGCTGAAAACATAGTCCTTTTAAAGACTTGTGTATGAGTGTTCATAGCATCATTATTCACAATCGCAAACAACTAGGAACAGTACCAATGCTTATCAACTAGTTAGTGAATGAGCAAATGAAGTTTACTATTTCCCGTATATAGAATACCACTCAGCTGGAAAAAGGAGTGGATTTCTGATACATGCAATACTGTGGTTGAACCTCAATATTGTGATGAGTGAAAGAAAAAAAAAACTACATGTTGTAGGATTTCATTGGTATTAAATTTCTTGGAAAAGCAAAAGTATAGAAACAGAAAACAGATCAGCAATGCCTGGAACTCAGGGTGGAAGCCAGGACTGACTGCAAACCAGCAGTGGGGAGATTTCTCCTATTGGAAGTATACCAAAACTGGACTGTGGTGATCATTCACAGCTGTTTAAATTTATTAAAAATCCTTGAACCATACACTTGTAATGGATAAATTTTATTGTATGTAAATTATACCTCAGTAAATCTGTAAAAAGAAAATAGGTGGTAAAGTACTTTCTCAGAGGTTAAGTGGTACATCTTGAGGTACGGAACTTAAATCCCTCATTCCCAAGGGGCAGGTACGGGTGTATGTTGGCACTGATAGCTTCTCTGGACCCCATTACCTTCTGAGAAGACAGTGAGGTTGGAGGTAGGGTTCAACAGGAAATTACAGCTGTGCTCCTTTGATAGAGGGGGAGAAATAAAATTGCATTGTGACTTGTGCCAAAACTGTCTGTGTCTAACAGAAGTACAGGCCAAAACCAAATGAGAACAACCCTGGGTCATTCTTGACCAATTTAAATGGGGGAATTGGCACACTGTGACCTGTAGCCAGATCCAGCTCTCAGACTGTTTCTTTATGACCCACGAACTAAGAAGAATTTTTATGTAACTTTTAAGTAAGCTTTTCTAAGAAGAATAAGATGTGATGGAGACCATGTGTGGCCCACAAAGCGAAAAATATGTACTATCTAATTTTTTATTGAAGAGTTTGCAGACCCCTGACTTAAAACATGGTTTTAGCCTGTATTAGAAACTGAACCAAACATACACACAGATGTGTATATATATATACACACACACACACACACACACACACACACACACACACACACACATATATATATATGTTAAGACATTTATTGTAAGGAATTTGCTCACCTAATTTTGGAGGCTGACAAGTAGTCCCAAGATCTGTAGTTTGCAGTCTAGAGACCCAGGGAGCCTACCATATAGTTTCAGTTCAAGTCCAAAGGCCTTGAGACCCAGGAAGAGTTGCTGTTTCAATAAGAGTACAGAAACAGGAAAAAACAACCTCCCAGCTTGAAGGCATTTAGGCAGGAGAAGTTCCCTCCTAGTCATCTCACTCCCTAGGGTCAGCCTTTTTGTTCTGTAGGCCTTTAGCTGATTGATTGGCCCCCCTGTGTTAGGGAAGGCAATCTGCTTTATTCAGTCTCCTGATTCAAATGTTAATCTCACCCAGAGGCACCTTCACAGACACACCCAGGGTAATGTTTGATCCGGCATGTTGGCACCCTAAGGCCCAGTCAGATTAACACAGAAAATTAACCATCACCTGGCCCCTCATCCCCACAAACCTGTAAATAACTCTTCTAGGAAAAACTCACCTCCTTCAGATTGAGTAATCAAAAAGAAATGAACACAGTATCTCTATAAACATTCCAAAAAGCAAGAAGGAATAGTAGTAACTAATGCAAATTGAGACCATTTATGAGAAAAACTGTAGCCATAAAATAAAAATTGAATGCAAATATTTATCTTGCTTCAGATTATGACAGATTAGCTTATATCATACCCACCACCTCACCAAGAGCTGGATTTTTCAAAAAATTGTCTTAATATGGTAGGACTATTTCCTATAGTATTTACCTGCAGGAAGGCATTGGAGAGATAAGAAGGCAGCTATCATCACTGACTGACATCCTTAGAGGAGTAGTGCAGAGAGATGAGCCTAGCACTCAATGCTACCTTTCCTCTTGAGGCATTTGCTGATATGAAAGCTGTAGCTGAGGATCCAGGAAGCTGAGCACAGTATTCCACAGTCCCACAAGTTTGAAGAAATGAATACAAGCTTTCAGTTGGACTCATTGAAAGGCTACATTTTAGGAATAAGAGTGAACCAGAAAGAGATGAGACCTCTCACTGACTGAAACCTAGCCTCCAAGTAACTCAATACCTGATTTATCTTGAGTCTTTTAATGCCTGCCAGAAGTAAAGGTAAATACTCTCTGGAGGAAGATAGTATACAGAGCCTCAAATTACCTCTAAGATATTTATACAAAATGTGTGGCATACATTCAAACAATTACCATGCATACTAGGAGCTACAACTAAATCACTGTAAACCAAGAGTAAAAATATAATACCAAAAACAAAATAAGGAAAGAAAAACGAAAAAAAAAAACAAACCAACAAACTAGGCAGTCTGTCTAAGCAAGCCCACAGGGATTCCCATCAGAATTTTCATAAATGAAATTTTATAATAACTGTATGATAGAAAATGGAAGACATGAAGAATTTCAGCAGACAGCTGGAACGTATGCAAAAGAGTCAGATCAAACTTCTAGAAGTAAAAACTAAAGTAACTGAAATGCCCAATAGAAGATTTTAACAGCAGACTGGAAAGAGCTGAAGAAAAGAGTGGATGAGTAAAAAAAATTCAGACTAAAGTATGGGTAGAGATTAAAGAGGATGGAAATACATAAAAAAGGACAAAGACCAAGGGGACGTAATGAAAAGATCTGATGTACAAATACTTGCTCCCCCAGATGGAGAGGATAGAGAGACTGTGGCAGAGCAGTATTTGAAGAATTAATGGCCCATAATTTTCTAAAACCTATGAGAAACATTTAGGTACAAATTCAAGAAATGTTACAAACCCTAAAGGTGATAAATAGATATTAAATCCCACTTAGAGACATCATAGAAAAACTGCTGAAACCAGCAGTCAAAGAAAATCCTAAAAGCAGCCAGAGAAGAAAGTCACATTATACTCAGATGAACAAAAGTTAAACTGAAAGTTGACTTCCCAACAGAAAAAAAATGAAATCCATGAAAGAATCAAAATAGGAAATAAAAAGGAATGACATTTTCAAAGTGCTGGAGGATAGTAATTGCCTGGAATGTTCTATACAGCAAAAAATGTCTTTCAAAAATGAAAGCAGAAATTCAGACTGTAGAAAACTCTGCAGGACAAAAAACACGTTTTCTTCAACAAATAAATTACAAGAAAAATGAAAGTACTGGAGGGGAATGCTATGGACAGAATGTTTGTGTCCCCTGAAATTCACGTGTTGAAACCTAACCCCCAATGTGATCGTAGGAGGAGGTGCTGCCTTTGGGAGGTGTGATTAGGTCGTGAGGTGGAGCCCTTATGGTGGGATTATTATCTTTATGAGAACTCTCCCTGGAGAGCCCCCTCACACCTTCCACCTCGTGAGGACGCAGCCAGAAGACCACCATCTGTGAACCAAGAGCAGACCTCACCAGACATTGAATCTGATCTTGGACTCTCTAGCCTCAAGACTGAGAAATAAATGTTTCATATTTAAACTACCTAATCTCTGGTATTGTAGTATAGGGACCCAAAGGACTAAGAACTATAAATAAAAGAGACTTAAAAGATATGGGAGCCATTAAGCTGTGGTTAATTGTTGGTATCATGATTCAATTTAATAAACTGTTAAGCTTTTTGATATTTTGAGGTAACTGGAAATTTGAACTATTACTACCTATGTGATATAAGGAAACTCATTAAATTTTTTAAGTATGATAATACTGTTATCTTTTGAAAGAGCCTTATTTGCAAGAGATATACACAGAAATGTATATGGGTAAAATTATAGATGTCTGGTATTCATTTCAAAGTAATTCAGGAGGAAGAGGTAAGAAGACAAGATGCAAATGAAATGACCGGCATTGAGGTGATAATTGTTGAAGTTGGCTGTGGGCTCTTGGGAATTAACTTATACTGTCCATTTTTGTATATGCTTGAAATTCTTTATAAGGTGTTATATTAAATAGAGGATGACATGGAGACATTTACAGACCAAGAAAAAAAAAGAGATGTTGTTACCAGTGGAACCTGGGGAGTTTTCAGGCAACTGGAGAATGTCCGCAAATGGAAGCAATTCAGTGTAGGGAGTAAGGGAAAAGCAAAGGCAGAGGAGAATTCAGAATATTTGATGTTTCCAAATTCAGTGACCAGAAGGGTATATCATAAGAAGGAATCAGGAAGACAAACGTTTTTTAGTGGAATATGGTGAGTTAGATTTAACAAGAGGCATCTGAGCACCTTGTATTCCTGTTCCTAAAAGTTACAGATGTGTCTTTAAGTGTCTTAAAACTGCCTTTCAGCTCACCACTTTGTATGAGAACTTAAGTATGCGCAACCAGCAGTTAGAAGAAGAGGTAAAAGACCTAGCAGACAAGAAAGAATCAGTTGCACATTGGGAAGCCCAAATCACAGAAATAATTCAGTGGTGAGTACTCTTTTTAAATGTGTTTTTATGGGTGATTTTGGACATATGGTCAAGTTGGCATGAATTCCAGAAGGCTACTTACATGATTTTTTTCTCTTTTTTTCTTTTTTTTTTTTGGCTTTGAAAAATGAGTTTCCCTGAAAAGCATACGTTTATTACTGACCTGTTATTTATTATTGATTTGGGTTCTTCTGTTATGTTCCTCTTTTCCCCAACTGCAGCTAGTATCCCATGTCAGCGTTCCACAGTTTCATTGAAAGCTGTGATTTCTAGGAAATGAAAATGTTATTTTAAGACCGTTGGTCTTTAAAGAACTGAAGAATCTCATTCACTAGCTATAGGAGTTCCTTTCTAAGACCAAAATTGCTATATTTGTGATTAAGAAAGAGGCAGCCTGGAGAAAAATCTTGAACCTGAAGATGTTGTGCTATCACCTTCTTTCATAATTACAACACATCGATGCACACGTCATCATAAAAACCTTACATGGTTACAGTTTCATTTTAATAACTACTCTTTAAACTCTTAGGATTCAATGTAGAATGAATTACCTTAGTAACTTTCCATGTTAATTATTTCATTAAATGATTCTGGCATTTATAAAAATGTATATTTTTATAAAACACGAAGAAAATTGAATCCAACAGGGACTTTATTTTCTAAGAAAAATGTATTTTCTTAATTTTTATATTTTCAATTTTTTAATTCTTTTTGGCCCTTCATACATGTTTAATTTATATGAAAACTAGTTTCTTTGTGTATCTGTAGACCAATCCTTTGGTGGGAATTTTAGTTTCTCATACTCTTATTTTGGTTCTTTAAGCATTTTTTCCATTTTCCTATTTATTGCAGATTTATACCCTCCATATTACATAAAATTGGAAATGGATAAACAGTGTCTTTTTAAGTGATCTTACCCAAATGACTCAAGTATTTTGATGTAGACTGAACTATAGAGCTCTTATGTTCATTCATCTTTGGCTTATGAATGTGACTATACAGTGCATATCTAAATGAAAATGCCCAAATTGTGGAATTTGGTTGTATTCCAAACAATATAGTACAGTTAATGGTTCACTAACGTTAAATTTATGACCTTGTCATCAGGTCTACATTTCTGAAGCAAAATTATTCTAATCTTTAGCCAAGCTTATAATATCAAAAATTATGACTTTTCACTTACAACTCCATTATTATGTAATCAAATGTACAGTTAAGCCGTTGCTGAAAATGACTTTACAGAAGAAAAAGATGATTTGGCCAGAGCCTGAGTTCCTAGATCACTTCTTTTCCAGTGACAGGCATGATGGGTTCAGATGGAATGGGCAGTGGTTCTAGCAAGGGAGAGAAGCTTGAAATGTAGACTCTCTGGAAAGGGTTAGTAGAAAGGATGAAGGTGAAAGTTTTTAAATGATACCACAAAACACTCATTTTAGGCTTTTCACATTCAAGTGAAATGCGCAGAAGATACCAGGAATGCAAACAAGTCAGTTTGCTTAAAAGCTGTTATTTAGAAATGAGCTAATATATTAGGGCACCTGGGTGTCTCAGTCAGTTAAGCATCCGACTCTTGGTTTCGGCTCAGGTCGTAATTTCAGGGTGATGAGATTGAGCCTGGTGTTGGGCTCCAAGTGCTCAGCACAGAGTCTGCTTAGGCTTCTCTCTCTCTCTCTCTCTCCCCCTCTCCCTCCCTCTGCCCTTCCCCCTGCTCATGCTCTCCCTCTCTCTCGATAAATAAATAGAATCTTTAAAAAAATTTTTTTAAATGGGCCAATATATTAGATAATTAATTATTAAATTCCTAATAGGGCAAAAGTAAAAGATATACTCCAAGTTCGTAGAGTATTCACAAGTAAGTATTCACTTACTTGAATGTTAAATCTGAGATATTCTGTCCACTCTTAAAAAGGTTAAGAGTCTCAGGCTATTTTGAGTTTTTCAGTTTTGGTATATTAATAAATAAATAGAATAATAAATAAATAGAATCTTTAAAAAAATCTTTAAAAAATCTTTAAAAAATTTTTTTTAAATGGGCCAATATATTAGATAATTAATTATTAAATTCCTAATAGGGCAAAAGTAAAAGATATACTCCGTGTTCATAGAGTATTCACAAGTAAGTATTCACTTACTTGAATGTTAAATCTGAGATATTCTGTCCACTCTTAAAAAGGTTAAGAGTCTCAGGCTATTTTGAGTTTTTCAGTTTTGGTATATTAAAAAATGAAGTGATGCTGGAGACAGGAAGATGGTGGTGGAGTAGGAGGGCCCTAGGATCACCTCGTCCCACAAATACAGCTAGATAACTGTCAAATCATACTAAATACCCCAGAAATTGAACTGAAGACTGACAAAACAAACTCCACAATTAAAGGGAGAGAAGAGGCCACATTGAAAAAGGTAGGAAGTGTGGAGACATGGTTTAGGGAAGAAACGAATCCTGGCTGCTGCAGAAGGGAGGTAGCCATAGTCACAGAGAAGGGGGAGAGAGAGGAGCACATGGGAATGCACAAGGAGAACATCTCCCCATAGCCATTGGCTTAGAAGATGAGAGGGGCTGAATTTCTTGAGTTTTTGAAAGCAAGCAGGTCTTGAAGACTGGAGTTTTAAAGGTCATCAGGCTTGGCTGGAATAGAGCCTGGAGGGTACTGCACTGCTCTTGGAAAGAAGGCAGACAAACAACCCAGGGGCAGATGGCATGGAAACAACAATCTGAAGAGTGCCTGGGGTGCACAATGGGGAGGTTATTTGCTCTTCTTGGAGTGCAGCCCAGAGAGACAGCATTCATGGAGAGACCTCTCTGAGAACAAAAGGAGCTGGCTGTACCATTTCCCTCCCTGGCCCCTCAGCATAAACACAGAGCCACTTGTGGGAAGATACTGCCTGCCTAACTTGGTTCCGCCAAGCCCCACCCCCAGGTGCTCTGGTGGAACTGCCCTTCTCAGTCACACTTACCTCAGCTGTAGTGTGGTGGCCCATCCCCCTTAAGACTAGCACAGACCCTTGTCTGTACCATGTCTTCTGACCAGAATTTTATGGGGCCTCAGTTCCAGTGGAGGTGGTGATTGGTCTCATTTCACAAGCAGACCAAAGCAAACCTAATGAAAACTTACCACATTCAGGCCAGGGATCAAACACTGCCCACAGCAGGCAAGGAGAGCCTCTGTAGACGACTGGCCTGAAGGACAGAGCAACCTGAACACAACAGCAGAGCACAGGCAGCACACACTGGAGACACTCCCTGATGCCCCAGGCCCTGGGCACTACATGACCCCTTCTTCATAAGGCCATTACTGTCAGGAACAAGAGACGTAACTGGCTTTTCTAACACAGAGAAGAAAGCGGGGACTCAGACAGAATGAGAAGCAGAAGAATTTATCCTAAGGATAAGAACAAGATAAGGCCACAGCCAGAGATCTAAGCAAAATAGATATAAGTAATATGTCTGATGGAGAATTTAAAGCAATGATCATAAAGATACTCACTGGACTTCAGAAAAACAATGGAGGACATCACTGAGACCCTTACCACAGAGATAAAAGTTTAAAAAAGAATCAGAGATGAAGAGTGCAATAAACAAGATTAGAAACACACTTGATACAATGAACAGCAGACTGGAAGAAGCAGAGGAATGAATTAATGACATTGAAGACAAAGTAATGCAAAGCAGTGAAGCTGAACAAAAGAAAGAAGAATTATACAAAACGAGAACAGACTTAGGGGACTCTATCAAATACAGTAACATTCATATTATAGGAGTCCCAGAGGAAGAAGAGTGAGAAAAAAGGGGCAGAAAATTTGAAGAAATAATAGCTGAAAATTTCCTAATCTAGGGAGGGAAACAAACATACAGATCCAGGAGGCAGAGAGAACACCCATCAAAATCAACAAAAGCAGGCCCACACCAAGGCAGATTGTGATTAACTTTGCAAAATACAGTGATAAAAAATCTTAAAAGCAGCAAGACAAAAGATGTCAGTATCATAAAAAGGAAAACCCACAAGGCTAGCAAGAGATTTTTCAGCAGACACTTGCCAAACCAGAAGGAAGTGGTCTGATATATTCAAAGTGCTGAGTGCCAAAAATCTACGGCCAAGAATACTCTATCTAGCAAGACTCCCATTCAGAATAGAAGGAGAGACAGTTTCCCAGAAAAACAACAACTAAAGGAATTCATGACCACTAAACCAGCCCTGCAAGAAAGATTAAAGGAGACTCTGAGTGGAAAGGAGATACCAAAAGTGACAATATAAAGGTAGGAAACACAAAAGCAGTAAAAAATGAATATTTTTGTAAAAAAAAAAAAAAGCAGTCAAGGAACTCACAAAAAAAGGATATGAAATATAATGATATATACCTAAAACAAGGGGAGAAGAGGAGAAAAGAATGTGTTCAAACTTAAACAGCTGTCAACAATATAGACTGCTTTAGGCAGAAGAGGTTATATACAAACCTAATGGTAACCACATATCAAAAACCACTAATAAACATGCAAAAAATAGAGAAAGAAATCCAAATATATCACTAAAGAAAATCAGCAAACCGTGAAAAAGAAAGACAATAAGGGATCAGAAAAAATTTTCAGAAACAACCACAAAACAAGTAATAAAATGACAATACATATCTATTAATAATTACATTGGATATAAATGGACTAAATGCTCCAATCAAAAGACATAGTGTGACCAGATGATTAATAAACAAGGTCCATCTGTATGCTGTCTAGAAGAGACTCGTTTTAGACCTAAAGACACCTGCAGACTGAAAGTGAGGGGATGGAGAAACATTTATCTTGCAAATGGATGTCAAAAGAAAGCTGGAGTAGCAATACTTCAATTGGACAAAGTAGACTTTTAAAACAAAGACTGTAACAACAAGAGACAAAAAAGGGCACTATGTCATAATAAAGGGGACAATCCAACAGGAAGATATAACAGTCATAAGTATGCACAAGACATGGGAGCACCCAAATACATAAAATAATAGGAAACATTAAAAAAAACTAATCAATAATAATACAATAATAGGACTTTAACACCCCACTTACATCAATGGACAGATCATCTAAACAGAACATCAACAAGCAAACAGTGTCTTTGAATGACATACTAGACTAGATAAACACAAGATATACTCAGAACCTTCCATCATAAAACAGCAGAATATACATTCTTTTCAAGTGCGCATGGACATTTTCCAGTATAGATCACATATTAGGCCACAAAACAGGCCTCAACAAATTCAAGAAGATCAAAGTCCTACGATACACCTTTTCTGACCACAACACTATGAAATTGGAAGTTACCTACAAGAAAAACTGCAAAGACCACAAACACATGGAGGTTAAATAACATACTACTAAACAAGGAGTGACTCAACCAGGAAATACAAGAAGAAATTTAAAAAAAAATACATTGAAACAACGCAAATGAAAACACAACAGTCTAAAACCTCTGGGTTTTAGTTCTAAGCAGTTCTAAGAGGGAAGTTTGCAGCAATATGGGCCTACCTCAAGAAGCAAGAAAAATCTCAAACAACCTAACCTTAGACCTAAAGGAGCTAGAAAGAGAACAACAAACAAAGCCTAGAGCCAGCAGAAAGAAGGAAATAATAAAGATTAGAGTAGAAATACATGATATAGAAACTTTAAAAACAATAGAATAGATCAATGAAATCAGGAACTGATTCTTTGAAAAACTTACTAAAATAGATAAGATAAGCCTCTAGCCAGACTTATCAAAAAGAAAAGAGAAAGGACCCAAATAATTAAAGTCATGAACAAGAGAGGAAAAATAACAACCCACACCACAGAAATACAGACAATTATAAGAGAATATCATGAAAAACTATATGCCAACAAATTGGGCAACCTAGAAGAAATGGATAAATTCCTAGAAACATATAAAATTACCAAAACTGAAACAAGAAAAAAATAGAATATTTTCACAGACCAAAAACAAGCAAAGAAGTAAATCTGTAATGAAAAAACTGCCAACAAACAAAAGTCCAGGACCAGATTTCTTCACAGGCAAATTCTGCTAAGCATTTAAAGAAGAGTTAATACCTATTCTTCTCAAAATATTCCAAAAAATAGAAAAGGATGAAAAATTTCTAAATTCAGTCCAGGAGGCCAGCATTACCCTGATTCCAAAACCAGATAAAGACACCACAGAAAAAGAGAACTACAGACCAATATCTCTGACGAACACAGATGCAAAAATTGTTAACAAAATACTAGCAAATTGAATCTAACAATACATTTAAAAATCATTCACCTCAGTCAAGTGGGATTTATTCCAGACTTGCAGGGTTGGTTCGGTATTCTCAAATCCATCACCATGATTCATCACACTTAGAAAAGAAAGGACAAGATCCATAAGATCATTTCAGTAGATGTAGAAAAAGCATTTAACAAAGTACAACATACATTCATGATAAAAACCCTCATAAAAGAGGTTTAGAGGGAACATACCTCAACATAATAAAGGCCATATATGAAAAACCCACAGCTAATATCATCCTAAATGGGGAAAAACTGAGAGCTTTTCCTCTGCAGTCAGGAACAAGACAGGAATGTCCACTCTCACTACTTTTATTCAACATAGTGGAATTGTTATCCATAGCAGTCATACAACAAAAAGAAATAAAAGGCATCCAATTGGCAAAGAAGAATACTTTTACTATTTGCAGATGACACGATACTATATATAGAAAACCCAAAGAACTCCACCAAAACTCTGCTGGTCCCAGGATACAAAATCAAATGTACAGTAATCTGTTGCATTTCTATACACCAATAATGAAGTAACAGAAAGAGAAGTTAAGGAATCAATCTCATTTACAGTTGCACCAAAAATAATAAAATACTTAGGAATAAACCTAACCAAAGAGGTGCAAGACCTGTACTCTGAAAACTATAAAACACTGATGAAAGAAATTGAATATGACACAAAGAAATGGAAATACATTTCACGCTCATGGGTTGGATGAACAAATGTTGTTAAAATGTCTTTACTACCCAAAGCAGTCTACACATTTAATGCAATCCCTATCGAAAAATCCAAGAGCATTTTTCACAGAGCTAAAACAAAAAATCGTAAAATTTATATGGAACTATAAAAGACCTTGAATAGCCAAAGGAATCTTGAAGAAGACAAGCAAAGGTAGAGGCATCACAATTCCAGACTTCACATTATATTACAAAGCTGTACTGATCAAGACGGATGGTATTGGCACAAATATAGTCACATAGATCAATATAACAGAATAGAAAACCCAGATATGAACCCACAACTATATGGTCAATGAATCTTTGATAAAGCAGGAAAGAATATCCAATGGAAAAAAAGAATGTCGGGGCGCCTGGGTGGCACAGCGGTTAAGCATCTGCCTTCGGCTCAGGGCGTGATCCCGGCGTTATGGGATCGAGCCCCACATTAGGCTCCTCTGCTGGAAGCCTGCTTCCTCCTCTCCCACTCCCCTTGCTTGTGTTTCCTCTCTCGCTGGCTGTCTCTATCTCTGTCAAATAAATAAATAAAAATCTTAAAGAAAAAAAATGTCTCTTCAACAAATGGTGTTGGGAAAACTGGACAGCAACATGCAAAAGAGTGAAACTGGACCACTTTCTTATACTACATCCACAAAAATAAATACAAAATGGATTAAAGACCTAAATGTGAGACAGGAAACCATCGAAATCCTAGTGATTTCTTTGATATCAGCCATAGTAACTTCTTTCTAGATATGTCTCCTGATGTAAGGGAAACAAAAGCAAAAATAAACTATTGGAACTACATCAGGATAAAAAACTTCTGCACAGTAAAGGAATCAGTCAACAAAACTAAAAGACAATGTACAGAGTGGGAGAAGATATTTGCAAATGACATATTTGATAAGGAGCTAGTATCCAGAATATATAAAGTACTTATAAAATAGAAGATATGAATAGATATTTTTCCAAAGAAGACATCCAGATGGCTAACAGACACAGATGCTCCACGTTGAAACAGGAAACAATGCTCAACATCACTGATCATCAAGGAAATACAAACCAAAACTATAATGAGCTATCACCTCACATCTGTCAGAATGGCTAAAATCAACAACACAGTAAACAACCAGCACTGGCAAGGATGTGGAGCAAAAGGAACCCTCATTCTCTGTTGGTGGGAATGCAAACTGGTGCGGCGACTGTGGAAAACAGTACTGTGGTCCTTCAGAAAGTTATAAGTAAAACCACCCTGTGATACAGCAATCATGCTACTGGGTATTTACCCAAAGAGTATAAAAATACTAATTCAAAGGGATTATGCACCCCTATGTTTATAGCAGCATTACCCACAATAGCCAAATTTTGGAAACAGCCTAAGTGTCTGTTGATTGATGAATGGGTTAAGAAAATGTGTGTGTGTGTGTGTGTGTGTGTGTGTGTGTGTGTGTGTGTATACATACACAGTGGAATATTCCACAGCCATAAAATAGAATGAAATCTTGCCATTTGCAACAATATGGATGGAGCTAGAGTATACTACGCTAAGTGAAATAAGTCAGTAAGGGAAAGACCAATACCGTATGATTTCACTCCTATGTGGAATTTAAGAAACAAAACAAGCAAAGGGAAAAAAGGGAGGGAGACAACCAAGAAACAGACTCTTACCTATAGTGAAACCAATGACGATTACCAGAGGGGAGGTGTCGGGGGGCTGGGTGAAATAGGTGATGGGGATTATGGAGTGCCCTTACCTGGATGAGCACCAGGTGTCATGTGGAATCGTTGAATCATGATCTTGTACACCCAAAAGTAGTATTACACTGTATGTTTACGAACTAGAATTTAAGTTAAAACTATAAAAAAATGATGCCAAGACAAGGTTTTAGGAACTTGTGATATATAGTATTTTAAATGTTTCCGTTGGACAAAATAACAGTTTTAAAACAGAACCAGCACTATTGTGTATAAGACCTTATTTGGATGCATTTCTAATGGCCGTCTTGCTTGGCCCCCTCCTATGAAATATCCCTTTCATATGAAAGAATACATTTAGGGAAGGGAAACTTCGTTGCTCCTCACTGTGTTAGAGCAGGGGCCTTTCTTCTCACCATTGGCTCATCAAAATACTTCACTTTTTCTTTGAAATCATGCAACAAAGGAAGGTCGGAGTCATAAGCTAGTCCCCAGGAGTTATTTTTAAAATGTATCTCCTCACATCTGATATAGTAGAAGGTATGATAGCCTATAAAATACAGTACTTTGCCTTCAAGCAGCTTATTACATACCCACTGAAAAGTGTAAAAACTAATGTGACCAGATCTGGAGATTAGTTATAAGACTTAAATGTAAGTTGCCCTGTGTATTACACAATACTCATTTTCCTGTTGGAGCAGAGAGGAGAGTTATCTCAGACTGGGTGCTTGAGAAAGTTGGGAGTATTCATTTGAACCTATAACACATTTTCTGAAAACCCTGAGGTTAATAAAGGGTCCTTTACATAGGTTGGCTGAATTAGAGATTTCATATAAAACAGTAGGAAATAAGACTAGTAAAGTTACTAACTAGGGTTAGTTACCATGAATATTGGGTAAGAATATAAACTTTATAAGAAAGAAAGGGTTTTTGCAAATGATAATGGCATTGATCAGATGATGCATTAGGTAGACCAATCTCTATAGTGGTGTTCAGGGTGAGATGGAGGGAAGTTTGGGGAAAACTGAACAAATAGAGAAGACGTGGGAGAAGAATCTATAGGACTTCATTATGAAGGAAGGGCAGGAGACAAGGAAGAATTTGTTCTGAAATTCTGAGTTAGATTAAGAAAATGATAACACTGAAGTAGGAAAGTCAGAGAAGGAACCAACTTTGGGGAAGATAGAATCAATTTTGTTTGTGTTATTTTGCTTGTTGGTGAGTCTGGGCTCCTCTTGAGACGTCTGGGTACAGAGTTCCAATATGCTTTTGAAAAGATTACAGAAAGGTTAGGGTAAAGCATATAAATTGGGGGATTTAATTCCTAGTCAATAAAGCCATTGAAGTTGTTGAGATCTTTTTAAGGAGAAAAGACAGAAGGATAATATGGTGAGGGCAGCATATAGAAGGTAGAGGGCGGCCAGGAAAGAGTATTCCTAATCAGCAAAGGGTTTCAGTGATAACACTTTTATTTCCCTTTATTTAAATTCCCCCACATTGTTTGAGCTATTCTTCATTCATTAATCTTCATTTGTGGATAGTCATAGCTTATACTGATCACAACATAGTATGTTGCAGGCATTGGGCTGAAAATTCACTTGTACAGGATTCTCATTTAGTTATTATAACAGTCTAATGAGGTGGATCGTTATCCCCACTTTGCAGGTGAGATAGCAGAGAGCTAGAGGGGGATAAATGAGTTAGCCCAAGTCCCGGAGCTGGTGAGCAGCGAGCTAGGATTTGAACCAAGGTGTGTTTGACTCAAGAGTCAAGTTCTTAGTCACTCCACTGTGTATGTCCTACCTCCCCGACGTTTTAAGGACCATATCTTATAAATCTTCTCTGTCTCCCAAGTATGCCCCACATAATAGTATTAGTAAGTATTTATGCATTAATTACTTGAAAGAGCTTGGGAGGAGAGGATTAGCTATGGCAGAAGAACAAAATAGATTGAAATTGGCCTTTTATAGTTGAGTAGTTACTTGAATAAGCTGTAGTTTTAGCAAAATAGTTGGGGTAGAAATCAGACCTCAGAAAGTATGTACGAGTTAGTGAGGGGTTAAATACTAGAGTAATTAGATACAGGTTGTATCACAATGACAGGGAGCGGGATTGGAACAGGAACCTTTCTGGATTAGAAAACGTCTGTCTGTTTACAGCAGCCAGTGGAAATGATGAAATTGAAAACATAAGCTGTTTTCAGAGAAGGTATTTATTTATATATATGTGGGATGACGAATACATTTAAATGAGTTGGCCAGAGAAAAGGTGAGGGACTTAACTTGCCTCTAAAACTTAAATTAAAAAAAAAAAAAAAAAGTTAAAATGGGCATGAGTCAGTTTATCCAGATGGCCTAGAAGAAAGGGCAAGACAGTGTTGGGCTGGGGGATGTGGGACTTTAAGGATCAAAGTTGGAAACAGACACATAGCAATGATTCTGAAAAGGAATTATTGTAGGAGACCAGGGCCCAGTGGAACTTAAAATGGCAGGAGTTTGTAACTGACCCGGTCTTTTTTTTTTTTTTTTTTAACCCTTCCCTTCATTAATTCTTTGTAGCCAAGAAAATAGACATAGCTTTAATAAAAAATTGAGACTTAGCGGAAGACCACATGAGTCAGGGAATGTGAACATATTCAACATGCAAATAAAAACAAAATTTTAAGAGATTGGTTTTTATTTGAAACGTTAAACAGCATGAAAGGCATGCACAAGAAGTTACTGCTTTCCAGAGTTAAGGAGCTGAGATCGCTGTGGTAGATAGGCACTGAAGCACTGCTGGTTGAGGCCGATTAGCCTGGCCCTTTACATGGTAATAGTTCTCTTCAGGATCTTTCTCGGTATTCTAAAAAAAGGTAATCTTCCTTCATCTTCTCTTATTCTTTATACTGTAGATCAGATGATTAAATCAAAAGGTTGTGGTCATGTGTGGTGCCCAAAGTTAAAAATTTTAAAGGAAACTGCCTCCTACTTCACAAACAGTATCTTCTAAAGCCATTTTCCTTTAAAAGGCAATAAAAATATATACATGTCTATAGAGCCTAAAAATATGTAACTAACTAGGCTGGGCAACTTTTTAACGACGATTGTATCGCTTTTGTTGTTAGATTCTTTTGCTTGTCCTCCGGTACACCTTCCCATATGAGAGAAAAGAGAACCAAATCCCTTTTAAAGGGTCTCTTTGAGATAGATAGAGATATATGAACTTGGCTCCTCAGGAGTTTAAATTCTGAGAGATGCTAAAGCCAGGTTCAGGGTTTCAGTTCGTCTGCTGTGAGCATCAGATACTTACCGATTTACCTGAAATATACTTTCCTCATTACTGTTCAGTGGCCCGAATTGTATTTATGAACACAGCCAGACTTCCCAAAGGCAAATAGTGTTCCCCTGAGTGTATTAGAATACACTTCTAATCTAAGCACTGCGAATTTCAACTCCTTTTTTTTCCTTGTGCCTTTTATATCTTTCTGTATACTGATTGTTTTCATTCTTCTTGCGGCTAGGACCTTCTTTTGTAGATTTTCATATGCTGGCAGTCCTTATCCTAGTCTTGCCCTTGTTTTGAAGATGTAACAAAACACAAACTTTCTCCTGATAAATTCTGAAATGTAGAATGTGTGTCATTGAATATAATTAGAAAACATTTCTATCTAGAATCACGATAGTTGCATCAGCAAGAAAGTCTTAAGACAGTTATGAGTTTCATTCGATGTTAACCTTTTCCTTTTGGTTGGCATTTTATTGACCATTTTAGAAAACAGAGGAGCTTTATTGCAGTACAACCCTAATTTTTGCAGAATATTTTACTTTAAACCTTCTAAATATAGGGTACTTCAGTTTTAAAAATGATGCGTTTTGTTTTCACAAGATAAAATGGCAGAACCCAATTAGTGAGAAATCCTAATATTCTTTAGAAATCATGTAAATATGTGTGTTTTTAATGTTAGATTAAAAGAATATTCTGTGGTTCAAGGGTGAAATTTTACTAATTTATCATATACAAGTAATTTGAACTTTCCTACACGTGACCGGCTTTAATTCGTCGAGAACTGCAACAGTTCAGTAACCCTCTTCCCATGTGTTGTCAGGCAGTAGTGCTGCGGTAGGCCTTGTCAAAGAAGACATTTATTTCACTTATTTCTTGTATGATGCTTTTAAAAACAGTGGCGGTGCGCCTGGGTGGCTCAGTTGGTTAAGCATCTGCTTTTGGCTCAGGTTGTGATCTCAGGGTCCTGGGACTGAGTCCCACATCCAGCTCCCTGCTTTGCAGAGAGCCTCCTTCTCCCTCTGGCTCTGCCTCTCTGTCTGTCTCTCATGAATAAATAAATAAAATCTTTAAAAAAAATAAACAAATAAAAATTTAAAAAAAAAAATATATATATATATATCTCACTGAAGTTTTTCTGTTTGTATTACTTTTTTTTTTTTTGTCCTTTGTCTGTATGCATTTGTATTTCCAGGGTCAGTGATGAAAAGGATGCACGAGGGTATCTCCAGGCCTTAGCTTCTAAGATGACTGAAGAGTTGGAAGCTTTGAGAAATTCCAGCCTGGGTGCACGAGCAACAGTAAGTCCTGCCGTTTTGTGTGGAGAGTTATTGTAAGGGTGGGCGGGGAGGCTCGCACACATTGTAATAAACCTGAGCACTTCTGCTGGTTTGTCTAGGCCTTAGCTCATTGTCAAGTTTTTCATGAGCATTCACTTTGTCCAAGTCTCTGCCAGTTTAGGAAGTCATAGCACATCGCTGCTCAACTGTAATTTGCATAGGAGCCACTATTGGTAATAATTACGAAAAATACACTCCTTTGTATGGAGGTCTACAATGATTTCTGAAATTAATGAAAAATAATATATTTTCACACATAGTGTTTCAATTCTGTTGTGTTATCAGAGAAAGATAGTGCTTTTAAGTAGTTTCTAACTATCCTTGCATTACTGAATTTAAATGGTAAAGAAAAAGTAGGATGGGGCTAACAACAGTCATATTATTTGGTAGGATATGCCCTGGAAAATGCGTCGTTTTGCAAAACTGGATATGTCAGCTAGACTGGAGTTGCAGTCAGCTCTGGATGCAGAGATAAGAGCTAAACAGGCCATCCAAGAAGAGCTCAATAAAGTGAAAGCAGCTAACATCATCACAGAATGGTAAGATTGAATGAGAGAGTCTGCTAGAATAATTTCTACATTGGTCCAAAAGTATTTGGGGGAGAAGTTACTTGTTTAATTGATACCTATCTCTTTTTTCTTTTGAGTAATGACCAGAAAAATTTATGAATACTTGAAAATGAATAAAAGCTTTCAAGCCTTGTATGCAGTGATGGGATTTTAATACAACCTTGCTTTCTCTGACTTGTCCATAAAGTAGAAATAACAGTGCTAATTAATATTTTAATATTTATTTTCCTCTTATTTGTAAAATTTAGTTGACTCTCAAATTCTGTTCCATTAAATCCCAAATTCTCTCCTGTTCTAGAGTGTCATATTAATATAAAAATGCAACATATATTCCGAACAAAACACAATCAGCCGGGAGTTCTGGCCTCTACCATAGATCTTTTACAAATGGAGATTCTCTTAATGATAAATTTCGTAGTGGTATAACAAATGCTAATTATAATTGTTTTTTCATGTTCTTTTATGTTTTAAAAAAACTATATCCTCCACAGTCTGAGACAATCCTGGATAATGACATTCTTTCAATGCTCTTTGCAACAGTAGAGCAAATTATACTCTGAATAAATAAATGATAAAATGAAAATCTTAATTGGATTGGATATAAACATGGTTCAAGAGTAAGTCAGTATTGGTGATATAGAGGAACAGTAGAAAGTTCATGTTACAAATCAACATATTAGTAGAAAAATCCATTTGGTGCTGAAATAGTAGCGTTCCAAAGGCATTCAATCATGAAAAGAAATACAGTCCCGTAAATTCAGTTTGTAATGTGTGAAGCCTTAGTCCTTAAACTGTAATCATTAATGTTTTGAATCCAATTAAAGGTCAGCTGCCTGGCACTCCACTGAACTATAAACTCTTGTTATAAATAATCTAGACATAAATTAAGTATGCTTTGCTTAAATGTGCTAGCATGACATTGAAAATGTGAGAGAACATTTTCTGGAGAATGTGAGTCAATCCTAGCACAAAGAGCTACTGATGTCATTCTCTGTGTTGTAATTGGAACGAGCACGATCAGCCTTCCAGTGCCTGGGACACAGGCGTTTGCACATTTGCTCATAAACCAGACTGTGAATGAAACTGGAGGCTACAGATGTCCTCATAAAAATGCTCCACTTTCATGGTTCTCTGTGGAAGAGTCTAACAAAACCCTAAATTTAACCTTTGATTTTATGACATTTTAAAATGGAATCATTGAGCTCCGGGTCAGCATCTTTTTCGATAAAAGGCCAGATACTACTCAGTATTTTCAGCTTCGCAGGCCACATTGCCTCTGCCCACTCAACTGCACTATTGTGCGGAACCAGCCAGAGACAGCCCGTGAGTGAGTGAGTCTGGCTGTGGCGCAGTAAAAGTCTATTTCTACAGCAGTAGATGACCGGCCGGATTGTCTTTCCTGCAGTGGCTTGCACTTCCCTGACTTGACGTGACTGACATTTAAACCAGGAAGCTCCGACTGCGTACAGTAGGATGGCTCACTAAACAGCAGTAAAAATAATGACATTTTTCCTTTTTTTCCCTTATTGAAGTAAACTAAAAGATTCAGAGAAGAAGAACTTGGAGCTACTCTCAGAAATCGAGCAACTGATAAAGGACACTGAAGAGCTTAGATCTGAAAAGGGTATGAGAATGTGTTTTGCATCAGTCAGGGCTTATTCTGTTGTGAATGTATTTTATTACCCAAGAATCCGCGTACGCGCAGGTCGGAGAATCGTTCACACTAAGCATGCGGGCGCTCACTGATGGATATACGTGCAGATATGTGACACACACACTCGCTACACTGGTCTCAGAGTCCTTTTGTTGTGCTTAATGTACATGGTTTAAAGATTTCACACTAACAGAAAACTCACTTTGACATGAATTGGACTGTTTTTTCAATGCCATGGACGATTTCACAAATAAGATTTTTGTGATTGGGGAAAAAACCTCTTATTTTTATAATATATTTTATACTCTTTTCAGATGTTGTAGGATTCACTTCCAGGGTAGTTGAGGAAACAATGTATGAAGTAATTTAAGATTAATCTAATCCCATATTAAAAGGCAATTCCGTGGTCAACTGTTTTTGCACGTCATTGTTTTCTTCCACGTTTGATTCTTACACTGCGTGTCCTGCAGGATCTCTCCGGGTTTATTCCCATGTCCTTGAAATTACCTGAGCATGTTTCCGTTAACGTGAAAAGTAACTCAGGGTGCATGGCAGCTATTACAGGAACTTCTTAAACCTTTTTTTCATAATGCGGGCATTAAGAATGTGAAGATTTAATAAAAAGAAATTCAGAATGTTATTTTCTCAATGAAGGGATCTCTTATATGCTGTTACTAGAAATTCATTGTCCTGAGGTCCCTGGGTGGCTCAGTCAGTTGAGCATCTGACTGTTGATCTCAGGGTCATGAGTTCAAGCCCTGAGATGGGCTCCACACTGGACGTGGAACCTACTTAAAAAAAGAAAGAAAGAAAGAGAGAAAGAAATTCATTGTCCTGACGAAGTCTGTATTCCTGACTGAATAGTGAACTAATTAATGGCTTAATGTTATGCATACATTATGTGAGGCTTCCCTGTAATTTCTCAGTCCTGTGACACACAGTCATGTCAAACTGGTTGGGTCTCTGTATCTGCTTTTAAAATTGTGGAGAAAAAATAAAATAGAACTGTGGAAGAAAGAGAGGGTATCACATAAAGGAGTTGACATGAAAAAATCATTAAAAGTAGTGGATGTTCAAAAAAAGTTTTTGTCAGTTGAATTTCCTAGTGAACAGGAAAAGAAGGAACCCAGCAGCAAAAGTGAATTAGGAACTCACACTGAGCACAAGGCTTCACACTAAATTGAGAATCAAGCAGAGTTTTCAAAGATGAAGAGTGGAATTGGTCTGCATTATTAGTGAGTAGAGGAAAAAGAATATATAAGACCTGGAGGACCTGTAAGGCAGCTTTTATAGAAGAGAGACCAGTGCAGAGTGTGACTGACTATAACACGCCACGTGCCACTGACTGCATCATTTTTAGAATAGATGCTTGAGTTTATCACATTGCTTTATGACAGCATGTTAAGCTATAGCTTTTATGTGGATTTAGAACACTGTAGAATAATAAAATTTCACCTTATGTTGTAAGCTAATGTACTATACTACTTAAATATAATGTAATGTTTATGTAATATAATGAGGGCAAGGATTTTTTTACTGCTGTGTTTACTTATACATCCCAGTATCTAGACAAGGTTTGGCACATAACAGGCTCTCAGTAAATATTTATTGACTGGATGCATTTCTGAACATAGTGCCTTATCTGGCATCCATGGTGTGTTATTAGAGAGTAGTATGAAAGGCACACAATTGATGTCACTTCCTATCATTGCATATATATTTTAAGAATTATTTTGGAAGTTATGCATTTGAAGTTAATACCATAGCCAACAAATATACATCAACTTTCGAAACTTCATCTGAGAAAAACTAGGGTATGAGTGATTTATTCTGTCAGTAAAACAATGCCTGAAATCAGATGGAGGCCTTGACCAAAGTTTTCTCATAACTAAATACATTCGCTGTATTTCTACATTATTATACGAGGTTATTTATATTAGTGCGTACTATATGTTTGCTAAGAGGTTTTCAAAACAGAAACCTTTTTTGGTGATAAATTAGCTTAGAAAAGTCAGATATAACCATGTTTTTAAAATTCTCCCAAGTCTACCAAGATTTAATGTGTTTCTTATGATGTGCTCTGTGGGAAAAGAAAGAAATTCAAGACCTCAGGGCAGGAAACAAGTATGTCATGGAGACTGATATAACTCTTAAGTGATATCCCAAGAAACATTAATATAGTTTTTTTTTTAAATATGTAGAGCTAATAGTATCGATCAGCTTTAAAATGTGGTAGCTTGTGAACAACTCTTAATAGATTCAGACAGGAATGGTTATCCATGAAAATTAGTTTAAATTGTTCTAGTTTTAAAAAAAGTTGCTGCTGTCTTCTAGGTATAGAGCACCAAGACTCACAGCATTCTTTCTTGGCATTTTTGAATACGCCTACCGATGCTCTGGATCAATTTGAAGTAAGTATTAAACTTTTCAAGTATTCCCTGCGGTCCATTTAAAAGTCCCTTTGTGATTTAAAATTCATTTGCAATGAAACTGTTTTATTGCCTCTCACATAAAAGAACCTAGAATCTTATATCAACAAAAACACATCAGGAGAGGAGTATGTTCTGCATTCTTATGGAAACTCTAATCACATTCGTATTTAAGAAAAATCTAAGAAAGATCGAAATATGAGAGTCGTAAGATTTAAAAGAAATTTCGTCTCTTCCCCTGAGAAACAGTAAATGCAGAACAAATCCGAACTTTTGAAATAATTTGGACACTTTTCTTTTTTCTCCCAAGCATAGAACCACAATTAAAAAAAAAACAAGTGAAAAAGGTCAGAGCTCACAATAGGGCAATGCTGGGTCTAGCTCCAATCAGTTCGATTATTTTGGAAGTTTACGATAGGAATACTTCTTGTGAAAAGTATTACATAGAATGTATTAGGCAGTGTATTCCATAATAATGAAACAGTGACTGTCCTTTTTTGGTGCTTAAATTCGTTGCTGGGGGAGGGAACCAATTTTATGATATAAGTTATATTTTGGTCTCAGAAAATTTAAGTTAGTGATTATATCTTTATTAAATAATCATACGTCTCTGTGCAGAGCACTGTTCTAGGTGCCGGAGATACAGTAGTGACCAAATCACCAAGTCCTGTTCTCAGAGAGGTTACATTCCAGTGGGAACAGCTAGAGGCTGAGAGATTCTGCTGCTCACTTTTAATCGTTACCCTTCCTAAGTGCTTCATTTAATTTGATTATTAATGATTTGCCATGCGCTTCATTTTATTACATTTTGGGCACAATGTATGCATTGTATTTCATTCCTTTGGGAAAGGGAAAAAGAACCACGCTTTAAAAAGTAATTAATGGATTTCTGAGTTTCTTGAGAAACGATGCCAATGACTGCTCTTCTCATTTATTTATTTGAATTAATGTCATTTGCCTTTCAATTGTTTTACAAAATTTTTGATTTATTATTTGTTCTTATTAAATTGCTTCATCCATATTTTCTATTTTTTATTGCTGTATTCGTTAAATAGGATTCCTTTTCTTCTTCCTCATCTTCACTGATTGATTTTTTGGATGACGTAAGTCTTTGATTTTCAAACCAATGCATCCTTCAGTAAAAGACATCAGTGAATTGAATTGAAGAATTTTGCCTAGTAATGCAGTCAGTTTTAGAAATATCACACATGGTAATTATTTGTGAGACAAAATTTGCTTCTTATCTGAAATATAATAAAGAGTTCATCTTTATTAAACATCAGAAAGTGAAAATGTACTTTGAAAAATGCTTTGACTATCAGAGAATCTGTATTTCCTTTCTTTGCAACAATTCGGAAGACTGGAATGTTTATTTGATTATTATCACTATGTAGATATGTATATAAAAATGCTCATTTTTATTTTTCATGGTGATTTCTATTTCACATTCCCCTTTTTGGCACTTTGCTATTTAATTTCTCAGAAGTAAACTTCTGGTGGTAAATTCAGAAAAAAAGTGACATGTTTTATTAAATCTTTCACTAGATTTTATTGTGATGTAATAACAGTACATACAAATCAGTTTTTAATGCTGAGAGATTTTCACTTCTAATGTAGAAACTGATTTTCATTAACATATGTGCTACATGCACTATAAATTGACTGCACTACCATTTTCTCTCCTAAATTAATTCTATCCATTTGATAATTTAGAAGTCCCTAATGTATATCGTTCATTCTCTTTACTGAAATACCAGATGTACGCATTCTCTGTATTCCACATTAAATGGCACATAAAGCCTTGTCATGTCGAACATTTAACCTTTCTAGAAACTGGAAAATAAAATGGGTTCAAATGCAAATGGTCTACATAGCACCAGTTTTTCAACCAGGGAAATTTTTATAGGTCTTACTTTTTGTGTTTTGTTAAACATAATTCTTATATTCAGAAAAGTATTTCACATAATTTTCCACTAAAGAAAACTCTTGATCTAGATTTTTAAAAATTTAAGTGATTTTTTTTCTGTCTTTGAAATATCATACCCAAGTGTGCTACTTTCCATTCTGAATGGACACTATTTCATTATTCTTGAGACAGTTGTTCTAGTTAATTCTACAGTGCAATAAAAAGAGACCTCTCTTGAGGTACAGTAGTATTTCACATTATACTCTACAGTATGTTTCACTGTACTAAAATGTTCAATATAGTATGTCCATAGAAACATCATTCACTTGAGAGGGAATGAGAAGGAAGTTCGAATAAATTATTTTAACTGTTCCTTCCACTAGAAACCATTTCCATTTTTTTTCTAACTTTTCTCTACATTCCGTTTCCTCCCACAAAAAGCTCTCAATGTAAACTAGAGGTCGTGTGTATTTTGACAGGTTCGTTCTGCTCAACCCAAGGGCTGCAGGAACACGCACTGTCCGGTGCCCATCTTGTCTCTGCTCTCTCTGCCACCGGTCAGCTAAGTGAAGAAGCCTCCCTCTCTCACTTTCCTCCGGGAGAACCCTTCCTTGTCCTTCACCCATTAGCACTCAGCCTAAGCGCAGTTCAGACATAACACTGAATTTCACACCAGCACGAAGGAACTCGTATCATAAAGGGAAAAGGGGTTGAGTTCGCACAGGCTGAATCTTTATGAATTGGGCTCCAGCTCTTAAAAAGCCTAGTTTTTTCCCTCATTTGCTTCCTGAGTTCTCTTCTTCCAGTTTATTGGTGAAGTGCATAAGGGGGCTCAGATGCCGCCTCTACCACTTTCTCATGATTGGGAGCAAGTTCCCTAACCTTCCCGTTAGGTAAGCCCCAGTGTGCTCATCAGAAGAACAAGGATAATAATAGTGGTCCTGACTCAGAGGTTGTTTGAGAATTTAAAGAAACAGGGTGTGTGGAGCCCTCAGTATAACACTGGTTACCATTTCCTTACTTGTAATAGGCCGTTCACCTCCCTTCCTGCGTTCCCGTTAGCTTCCTTTCTTGTCCGGGAATCCATTGTGGCTTAAATGTTTCCATGGCCTTCTGCTCGCCTTCCGCCCACCAATCCAAGTGACTGTACTCCCCACCCCACCCCCAAATTGTCCAGCCACGAGATTGCTGCACAGTGAGGCTTGCATGTCAGGGAGAAGGCCAGCAGTAAGCTCCCTTAAAAAAAAAAAAATAGTTTGTATTCTTATTTCATATTTTATGGCATAAACCTCTGTCTGTAGTTGGTAACTATGACTCCTCTTCCCAGAGTTCTCATTCATTTCATCCTCAAAGCCAGAGTAGAGTGATGTTTTGAAAAATGGTATTCAATCCTTGGCATGCTCACGTTGGGCATCTGGGATACTTAGTATGAAACGAAACTTCTGTTGCTTCCTTTCTCTTAGGCATTTGGAAGCTTAAAGAATAGAATCAATCTTGATTGTTCTTTGTGCCAAAACTAGTTAAGAATGTTGTACGTGACTGCCCCCATAATAAGTAGAGTGTAACCCTTAACTAATGCATACAGCACATCCTTTGGTCACTCTTTTCTGATTTCTTTCTCATAGAAATAGAGAAATAGATGACATTGAAGACCTAGAATTTGAATTGCGACAGGAACTTATAGGTTTAGTAAGGGATAAAGCCAGTACTCGGCCAGATTGCAGAAATGAAGCCTTCTTTGGTGTCCATACACCATTGATCTTCCCCATCTGCTCCCCATGGCCTAGTGACCTCAGACTGCCCTCTGATTCTCTAGAACCATACCACCAGCCCCTCCCCTCCTCCAAAATGACCCTTTACTTTTTTCCTTAACCCTCCCATGTAGGCCTATTAACACGATGATTCTTTTTACATAAAATAGTACCCAAAATCCCTCTCCCACCTCTAGTTTTTCCTTAGTGTGTTTTGCCTGTTAGTTCAAAATTCAAGTGAATGCCAGAATGTCTGTCAATACAGGAACACATTCAGAGCCATAGGCTTTCCTTTTAAGTTGCACGGTTTAGACAACTCTTTCTGTGTGAGTCGAGTTTCCAGCAAGAGCAGCCTTGACAGGAGAGCAGTGTATGGTGGCCCAGGTCCCTTCCTTCTCCCGCCGACTCAGGCCGAACAGAAGACAGTCTCAGCCCCTGCTTCTGTAATTCAGGACAGCTCGGGTAGTTGGGCTTTTCTTCATGTAGAATCGTAGGCTTCTGACAGAGGAAAGAACCTTGGAAAATACTCCGTCCAGGGGTCGTAACCGTTGTTGATCACAGCATTCTCCCGTTAGTAGACTGGACCATTTGCTCCCCCATTAGTAAAGTTTTAGGATTCTCAGTCTTTGGAGGAATAGGGAAGGGGTGGCAACAGGGTTATGGATGACATTGTTTAGGGCAGATAAGAGGGGGTTTTAGTTCATGGCAAACTGACGTCACTCTGACTACTTTGTCTCTTGGGTCAGGCGTCCCCCACATGCAGTGAGACACCAGTGACAGCAGTGAAACAGATGCCAGGGTCCTTGTGCTCTGGAAATCATTCCCTCTTGATCTTGTCTTTTCTCGCAGGCCCACACACCCAGTCCTAGACTGCCTGGGGTGGCTCTGTGTTAGGCCCAGCACCAAACAGGGTGAGGGGCAGGCAGAGCTCAGCAGCTCGGGCTCTCCCCCATCTGTTCCCTGCATCCCAGAGGCCAGAGGTCCAGGGATGATCAGACCAGCTTGCAAACTTCCCATTCTGTTCCGTTCATTTTCTTCTTTTCAGTTGAGTGCCCAAAATGCTTGGCTTGACTCTTATTAAAAGTCATACTAATTATAGTCATATAAATGAACTACTTGTTCTTTATATTTGATAAATATATTGTCACTTATTAAGTCTATGCCAGGTAAGTTTTGAGTTTTATTTAAATCATAATTCTACATTCTGTTCATTTGGGCCAAATTCACAAAAAATGGGAATTGCCCTCTCACCTGGCAAATGGCAGTATGCCACCTTGCTTTCTGGAGGCTGTCTTACTCTAGTGTTCTGAGGAAAGGGTAAACCAAGGAATTATAGGTGTGGAATGAAAAGGTCAGACATCAAGGAATAGAGTTAGTCCAAGGAGTCCAGCTGGCTGGTCCTCCTAACACTGTTTTCTTGCATCCTGGCATATGACAAGAAGCAAGTAGTCTGAAAGTATCGGCCCGCCGAGTTCTACTCCTTGTTTGGCTTCATAATAAAATCTTGCTAAGATGTCTTAAAATATCTCATTTCAGTCCTAGCTCCTAGCTTCCTTCTCTCATCTCTTGCTTTTAGCATGGTCTCTCTCCCGGCTGCTTTCATAATCTCTCATAACCCATCACAGAAACCTGAGGTTTGACAGCATTGTGTAGCTGTATCTGAGAAAGGTTGATCATACGGGAGAATCAATGGAAGACAGAATTTTTAAAACCTACATTATAAAGATCTTTTAATCCTGAGACCCAGACCAGGCCTAGATCCTTCTGAGAAATTCCTGATATTTCCTTTCAACTCTTTTTTAAAAAATCTTCCATCCACATATTAAATACAACCCAGCTTGAAACTCTCCTGTTTCAGAAGATTGCATATGCAATCCTTCACTAATTTAGGCAGCATTATATATTACTTTATATATATGTTTTTTATTGTATATCATAATCCGAATATATTTAGACAATCTGGAGAAAGAACCATGATTACCTAGTCTTTTACTCTTCAGTATGTTACTTTAAAAGACCTTTGGCACTAATAAAACAAAATAAATATTATTAAAAAAATAAAAATAAAAGACCTTTGGAATTCATTGACTGAATCTTAAAATCTATTTCCCAAATTATGTGTCTGTAAGAGAAATTACTTCTTTTGGTTTCTGCCTGTGTGCTTACTTCCATAATCAGCCTGAAGTTTATGGTGGCAGTTTATACACCAGATCTAAAATGCACAGTTTTATTTTTTTAATTTTTTTAGATTTTAAAAAAATTTATTAGAGAGAGTGAGAGAGCACAAGCATAAGCAGGGGGAGCAGGAGAGGGAGAAGCAGACTTCCCACTGAGTAGGAAGCCCAATGCGGGACTTGATCCCAGGACCCTGGGGTTATGACCTGAGCCAAAGGCAGAGGCTTAACCAACTGAGCCACCAAGGCGCCCCTAAAATGCACAGTTTTAAATGGTACACAAAGACCACATACTGCTTCCCAGTGTGTGCTGTGAGACCAGTTTCACTGTTAGCAGGAAACTATGGTTGTGAGAGTGTGTATAAGAGAAAGTGTGTGCTGTGTATGTTCCTCTAATTGTATTATCAGGAAATAGTCTAATTTCCCCTTCTCTATTGAAAATATATAAATATAGCTGTCTGACTATAGAAGTGTCTGACTTCGAGGTAGACACTTTACGAAGAACATTATTACTCTGGTAATTTAAGACCATGATTAGCTTTATACAGTGCCAGCTTGGACACTGTGCAGAGATGGTTTTGAGAGACACGTTGACTTGTTTTTAGCTTAAAACTTTGAGCTAGTCACGCTTTTTTCATGGTTTCAGCAGCTCCCAACTCTGGTCTAAAAGTGTAGGGGTAGTCAAAAAGTAAAGGTCTCTTTGTGTTAGACATCTCAGCACTTTCTACACATGTAGTACCACGCTTTGCACAATGGTAGCTGCTGAGATAAATCAGACGTAGAAGTAGGCCTCAAAACGCTTATCTTACTGTTAGAGAAAACAAATCCATAGTTACATACTGTGCTGTAGAAAGTGGTAAATGCCATAAGAAATAATTAGATATATATTAAGTATGGCAGAACGTCAGAAGGATTCGTTCAGTGTTTTTAAGGATTTTTAAATTTACGGGCTTTATGATAAGCGTATTCCAGATTCTTAAGGATCTGAGTCTGATGGAAAAACCACACATGTAAATAAATAATTCTACACATTTGGGAGAAGCACGATAATAAAAGGTATGGACTATATATCATGGGAGTATATGGAGAACTACCTGACTGAACTAGGCGGCTGCAGAAAGGCTTTCTGAAAGAAGCGATGGCTGAGCAGGTCCTCACCTCACGGAGGGACGGGTGTGGTCCACAGAGTGAGAAGAGTAAGAAACTGAGGAAGACGGGCGTGTGCTAGGTGGGCAGAGCATGAATAGGGAGGGGAGTTCTGCCTATTAACTCTGGGACACCGTGTTCAGGTCATCCCCCTTCCAGTCTCCTAGAAAGAAATACAAGTTCCTGTTTACCAGTCTGCCAGAGTTGTACGAATAACACCGATCACCTGGAAGGAGGTTTCTCATCCTTCCAGTTTTCTCTGAACTCTGTAGCTGCTGTAGGTCAGTTTATAAATTCCCTCCTCTAGGTCCCCCTACAAATCTTGTACGTTCCCCCCGGCCCCCCAGCTACCCGGAGAACTCTGCGGCTAACCTCTGTTACAGCGTTTGTCACACTGTGGGTGGCACGGTGCCTTCCCCACCAGCCTGTGAACAGCACATCTTCTGTCTTTTAAAAACCTGACATATTGCAAACCGTCAGTAGATGGTAGGTTCTGTTGAGTACAGGGAATTGCCGGAAGCAGATACTGTTTATATTTATAAAATTCTGCTCTTCACGCATCACCAAGTTCCAGAGACTTGCGAGATATTTCAGTACAGTTATTACCTACTTACTCTTATTGCTGCTTTTCCCTAGTTACTTAATCTTTAATGTCCGAAAGGTGAAGGTCCTTCTTGACTTAAGCCTAATGTCTCGTCAGGATGGACGGTATTGTGGAAGTAACTTTTTGTTTTAATTCATTATCAGTAATTTAATTCATAATCAGTAATGCTTTTATCATTTAAAAGCATCATCTTTGAAAACAGTAAGAATTCGGTAGGTAAAAGACTAAGTATTTTATTAAATGCTACCCAGCACTACACCAGAATTATTTGGATCCTTTTTGTTCTCACGTTTCCAGTTGTTCCTACCAACCTTTGCAGAAAAGAAACTGTCCATCACTCGATGGAGCGTTATTTTGTGGGTCACCGCTTGTGCGGGGTCCCGTGAAAGCTTGATTGTCATCGTCGACCGAGTCTGAGCAGCAATTTCTTTACTGTCCTATCCTCCAGTTTTTCCTGAAACTACACATACTTTCAACCTATCAAAAAATGTGTCTTTATGTGTATGTTGATATACTTTGTCTGTTAATACAGCGGTAGCCATGGAGAGTCGTGTGTGAGTATTTGTAACGTGTAGTATTCTCCTTTCTTTGTTGAAGCGCTCTCCGTCCTGTACTCCAGCTAGCAAAGGCAGACGTGTAAGAAACTACTGCCCTGTGTGTCCCCACCCCGTGCCCTCCGCCCTGTCTCCTACCCTTCTTGCCTGTGGTTGCGGAACACGCTCACGTCTCCGTGGTGTACTCCCCCCTCTCCTGCATGCTGTGTGCTGCTGCTCCCGCTAGCGCTACTCTGCCTTTCTGCATTTCCTTTTTTCTTTTTCTTTTCTTTTTTTGGCTTTGGCCGTAAAGCTTTAGGAATGTTCGTATAAATTTCAGTAACCAAACTACTAGAATTATAAGGTATCTTTCTCATTTTTACTAGGGGAAAAAGTGATCCTAACGTATGCTTTCCAAATTGATCGCCTACAAAGTAAATGAGCTTCTAAACAAGATCTGACATAAGCAAATATGTAGAGATTTCCTAGAGATTTTAATTATGTGGAAAAAAAACCTTGATGATTCATATTATGCAGAATTCAAAAGAATTTGGGACAACTTCTAGATCTTACTGACTATAATTTTATATAAATCGGTTCTGCAGAAATCTTTGATAGATTATTTAATGTAGTTCAGAGGACTATTCCTAAATATATTTATAGATTTGAGGCAATAGTATTAATAATAAATTGTTCATATTCTAAGGTATTTCTAAGATTTAAAAATATCTTGACACTTCATGTATGTATGATAACAAACTATAAGCAACTTCCTGTGCTGAAGCGAGCTCAGCGTTTCTCAGAACTAAATGGGCCGGCCGCTCTCTCTGTCCCGCAAGATTCTTATATGCCCAGAATGGGGCATGTATTTGTAGAAAGATCTCAAATTTTCCTAAACCAGCGTCCACCCCAACATCAATATACACAACATACACACCCCCTAGTTGAGAAGCAGTGGGCTGGCTGACGTTGTCTGCTCTGGTTTTCACGTGTGACGTAAAATAGTAGCATTAAAAAGGAATGTCTGTGGTAGATACAAGCTTTTAAACTTTCATCTGTCAGCTTCATAATCACTGGTATTGATCAACACCTTAAATCCAGAATTCTTGAGAACTCTGGGACTTGGGAAGGGCTAGATCATGGAATTCTCTGGTTTATAGAGAGCATGGGGAGCAGTAGGGTGGCTCACTGCTTCCTGTGCTCTTCTCTTTCGGATGTCGTGGTGCACTGATGGCAAAATAAACATGACGAGCCCTTACATGGCACGTATTTCCAAACCACTGTTTAATAATGAGTAAGCGGGTCAAATACCAGTGGTACGGCCAGTAGAACTATGACTTTAATATCTCATTGATTAATGACGTTTTTGAAAAGATTACTGGTTCAATAGATTTTTTTATTATTTTGACATTTAGAGAGTTAAAACTGCCGGGCGCTTGGATTTATTAGATTAATCTGAGTATGTGTTAAGTACACCCTATAACCTCCAGAAAGGAAGACCAAAATGTTGTGTGCCTAGTTATATTAGGGTTCAAATCGTCAGCCTGTGAATTGAGTGAATTTTTAATGAGTTTTGTTTCATATAGTTGTAATTCAGAGAGATTTTATTTTTCTGGTTAAGTAGAGATTAGTTTTATCTCACCTGCCTTGCAGACTTCTAGGGGTCTTGGCCTCTCAGAGCACTTCTGCAACTCTTGATATGAGGAAAAATTTTTGAGGGAAATACTGTTCAGTCTATATCTTCATTCTATAAGATATGAATAAGCCGCACTTAACCAAAGCCTATTGATGTATATATGGTTTTTTTAAATGCAGATGTGGTAGGCTTGATAATCTGCTTTCCAGGCTTGCTTCCCTTTTTCCTTGGTTATGTATCTGACAAATAAAAAAACCGCCTCTAAAAAGTGGTGATGTCCATGAGGGAGCTGAGTGAAGAATCACCAGTGATTCAGCAGGTACAGAGAGCGTCTCACTGGCGATAGGTGCCTCGATGGTCCTGGGAGACGGCGGTGTGTTACAGTAGGACACACACGCTTACCACTCCTAACGGTGGCCTTGAATCCAGCAGTGACCTGCAGTTGTGTTACCTACCGTGTTTTCAGATGAGCAGTAGGTAATACTTTCATAAACTTAAAATTCTTCTGATTTTTATATGTCATATAAGTGAGGTATCACTGTTCAAGGTTTGCTGCATTTTTATTTCCGGTCCCCTCTAAGTTTCCATTTACAATTTGAATACTTAAATTCTTTTTAAGTGGTGTTATTCAGTTAGGCATAGCACACGAAAGATTTGATATTAACATTATTATTAATGCCTGAATATACGTGGTTATGGAAAGGTCCAAAGTGTTTTCATTAATCGTGAGAAACATTGAATGTCTCATTTTAGATTATTCCTTTAGAGTTTGGAAGAGAGATTATAAACAGCTAACATGTAACTTAAGTTTCTTTTATGTTTTCTGAGAACATTTGAAAATTCTCCATAGTAGATTTTCAAGTCGATATATTGAAAATGAGAAATTTTCAGAAAGAGTAACAAGTTATATTATTTATAATTGGTAAGATTGCACTTACTAGTCATAACTTTCAGTGATTTATTTATTATTTGTTTTAGGACAATAAAATATTATAGTTTTGCTGTTTTCCAAATAATACAGTATTTCCATAATACTGTTTTTTATCATAAGATCAATGAACAGAAAAAATTCTGTCAGTGGAACTTTGAGTGTTTCTGAATATAAAAAATTGGATTATTTGCCACTTTGTTTCCAAAATACTTCTAGCTAAAGGATAAAGGTAATTGATGATAATTGTATTTTTTTGGTTAACTTGGAGTTTTATATTTACAAATACAAAGCAACATGTTAGATGTAAGCTTTTTAAAAAATCTATAATCTGTATCAAATCTTGGTATCTTTTACTTTAAAACTAGGTTTCTTATGAGAATGTTTTGCTTCTTGTATTTGTTCAAATCTGTAATTATTTTTGGAGTAGAAAAGGTCCATTGATACACAGTCAAGATGAGTTGTTTTAGTTGCTTTTATTATTTATCAGAAAACTATACTGTGTAATTTGAGGAGTTCACCTAAAAATCAGATCTGATCCTAGGGGGAAAGAAAACTTTTCTATTTTACTGCACTACTCTAAAAATAAATTTTGTGGCTCACCCAGTAGGGAAATCCTAATAGAGTCGGGAAACATTATGGACTTTCTACATGACAGTGCTGCGCATTGTGGATGATACTGCTGATACTCATTCAGTTTTTCTTTTTTTTCCCCACAGAGTAGAGCAGTAGGTAAAAATGACATTGGAGTGTAGTACATGTTTCTAATGCCTTTCATCAGAATAACTCCTTTGAAGTAGGTTTAAAAAGAAAAAAGAATTAGTTAACCAAAAAGTAGAAAAAAATCACATTTACATAAAGATATTCCTCATCTTTCTCAGTAGATTGCAGCTTAGAAATATTGAGCGAATTGCTTACACTGTTCAGTTAAGATTTGTTTCCAAGATCTTCCTACAGATACTATCAGGAGGTACTGTCCAATTAATATTAGCTATATATTACTTTTCACTATTTTCTCCTTTTTTATTCTTTCTACGACCGTAAGCGTAATTATTGAATTGTGTGTCTCTGCTGTTGATGTATGTCGTGTTCATCAGCTTTTCCCGCATTATTAATTCAAGTCATCGCTTACATTTAATGCTATACCGTTTTTCAGAACACAAAGAATTTAACTTCCACGGCTTAAGTATACTATTAATGATTGTATTATAACCACGATAAAGTTTGAAAGTAAACATAATTGATGTGCTATTAATCAGATGCTTTGCTGCCATGTTATATCCGAATCATTGCCAATTAATTATTAAATTAATTTTAGGCTGCCTGCAAAGTCTGGCTTATAGTTATTGAGTATTCTGAAAGTTCAGTAAAATTAATTGCTTTTTAGTGGATAGAATAAGTCCTTAATTATAAATGTATCAGTAAGCATGTAATTATAGATAAAATTAATAACATCTTGAAAAACCAGTCCTGCTGATGATAATTAAAACTTTGATATAGAAAATATGTAAGTGGTATTATATTTTTCTTCCTGTTAAACCTCTTTTGAGATATTGTTTACACTGGCAGTAATCCAGAAAGGAAATGAAATACGTAAATCTATTAATCTAACAGGTATTAGCTTCTAATAGCTTTTAGAAGACGTGGGAAAAAATTTTTTTAGTTTAATATTCAAAACATCATTGCCATGAAGTTTTATTCATCTTTACCAAACTTTGTTCCTTGTCATTCTAAGAAACATACTTTTGAAAAATAAAGTGGTAATTTCTAAGCTTCGCTTAAACATTCATGGTTTTTTAAAAAATCAGAGTATTATCGTAAATGGCATAGTTCAACTTTTCAAATATACTCAACACCATCTCAAAATACTACTCAAATATTTTTACTTATTTTTAATTTGTTTTAACAAAAACTACCTGATTTTGTTTAATCTCTGGACTTTATTTTAAGAGCGTACAGTTCCAAAAAGCTGGTATGCTAATTTTCGTTATACTCTTTTATTAGAATTGGTATTGGGTTAGTTTTTAAATCTAAATGTTTCCTCTTTTGAATAACCAGTTTTACCTCATGCAGCTAAGAAAATCATTTTAAAATCTATTCTCATTCCTGTTATTTTCTTTTTTGAGTTAAAAACTTGTTAGGAGAAACAGACTTTTTATAAATGACAATAATTATAAAGAAGGGCCAAGAGGTATGTATTTAAAGCCTCGAGAGTTCTTTAAGAGTCACTAATTTCTGTAACCAGGGATTCAACTTTGATGGTGTGTTTTTCCCTTTGTTCAGTAGCACACTGTCATCATGTCACAATTTTCATAGGGTCGTGAAACATGATGGTGAATGTTTGAAGGACCAACTGTGGGACGAGGGTGGGGGTAGGGTTGATTTTTAGGGGTGATGATTTCTGTGATGTACACCTCCCAGCAGGGCACGTGGTGACAAAATATCTTAAGCAGTGTGTTCTAACATCAGCGCAAGGAAGTAGAGGTAATCACACCGCATGCTCACCTTGGGCCAGCGCGTGTTCACGGGGCTCCAAGAGCAGACCTGCTTCCAGTTGTCGGCCGGGACTCCTGAACACGGCAAGCTCCTGCCTTTCTCATTTTTGAAGCGTTTTTAAAGTAATTGGACTCAGAGGTAGAAAGCCACTCTATTAGCTAGCTGTCCGGTCCCGTTCACAGCATTATCCTTCACACAGAAACTTCTGCTTTTATCTCTTTCACTCCAGCTATGGGCTAAAGGCTTTTGTGTGACAGGTCAGAAACTTAAATTTTATTTAAATGACCCCATTTTTCGCACTTAGCAAATCCCTTACCTGGACACTTCTTTAAAACTTTATGAGCTACTTAACTTGATTATTTGAGGTCATTTTAGGCTCTTATTAGTGTAAAATGCATCAGGACTGCTTTGCTCATCAATTCCATTTTAACTGAACCCTCTCCTCTGTGGATTCCTATTCAGCTTGCAATTTATGTAATCCTATGGAAACTAGAGGGAGGAGATTTCTAGAAAGTAGGATCTTTCTGCCCTATCTCCAGCCCAGATTTCTAGTCCAGATTAATAATTTAAAAGGAGTGTACTTTCTCCATGACCATCTCTGCGTAAAATTGTGAACTGGGCAAAACTTGTCTTAGAGTTTCATTTTCTTTCTTTTACTCTTTTATTCCTGATCAGAGTTCACTGTCAGGAAAAAAGATCATGTACTCATTCTCCATGTCCATTAAATTGCTTTGAATACCTTTACTATGGAGATGCTTCTGGGACCACAAAAAGAAAGCTGGGTGTGAAGTCAAGGAGTGGGATTTGGGCCTGGCTCTCTCACTTGTTTAAGCTGTATTAGTTTTATGAAATCAGCCGCATTGCACACTTCAGAGCTGACGTACAGTGGCTATGCTTCAGTTCATGTGTTCCAGTTTTTAAAATATTGAAGTACCTTCCTAGCTGATGGTTCACAGCTGCTGCTCCAAGTTCTTAGATGCCCTCCTGGAGCACCTTCTTCTCGCCGCTTCTCCCAAGCACAGTAACTAATGGTTTAAGGCCTGGTTGGGAACCATGTCAGTCATCCCCACCAAAGTCTTCCTTTGTGGTTTGCCAGAAAACCTGCCTGTGCCCAGCAGAGGACTCCTACAGGGTTAGCCAGCCCACTAACCAATCCCTAAAAGAGTAACCATAAAAATAGTAAAGGAAAAGGAAAAATATTTTAAGTACCTACTTAAAATCCTTAAACTGATTATTCTTTTTATTGAGTTTAAGTTCTGATCTTAGCACTGTTCTTGCCGCACAACACAGTTGAAACAAATTCCCCAACCTCTTGTCGAAATTGCTTTCATCGCCTTTCATTTCAAAAATTCAACTCTGGTAGTTTTGAAAATTGCCAAACTGAATATATCATCGATCCATATGCTCCCTAAGATCTTTAATGCTAAATTTTAACCCCAAGCATTTTGAGTTTCTGAAAATACTTGGTTAAAAGGGTGCAACTGAATATAAATGCTGGTATTTCTACTGCGGCAGAATAAATAGGCGGTGTTGGCCCCAGCAACCAACACAAAGCTGATAAATTAGCTTCTTTTACTTTCAAGTAATGCCTGGTAGATGACCAAATTTCCTTCTTATGAAGGACAAAATTATCTCTAATCTGCAGCACATACTCTGTTAAGTACTCGGCACTTAATTCACACGTATGATTTTGTTTGTGGCATACAAGTCAAGAACATGTAGTAGAGACCAGTGCTCGAAGTTGGACACCGCAGTGAAGATTTTGTTAACTGTTGTTGTCTTTATCTTTGTTTACATTAAAGCTTGTGGTTATGCTTTTGTGTAATGACACATGCTGAAGGTGAATATTCAAACTGCAGTTTGTTTTCCTCTTCTCAAGAAATGTTATCGTGATCATGCCTTACAGAAATTTGCTAAGAGCTGCACATTGTTTGAAAGTGATTTCTTGGGTTTTTGTTTTTCCCAACTTATCTTCCTAGACCGATCCCGTTGAGAACACATATGTACGGAATCCGAACGTCAAGGTTAACATCCAGTCAAGGTCCACATCTCCTTCCACATCTAGTGAAGCTGAGCCAGTTAAGGTGCCTCATTGGAGCAGTCTTGCTCCCCAACTTTTCACTTGTGTCAGGAAACAGGGAATCGTAAAAACAAGTGAAATCTGACTCTTCTTTTAATCAAATATATTATGTAATAAATCACAGTATATTGGAGATCATTGCATTTGACCGATAATGTAAATAGGATTCTAAAACGAAAGTCAAAAGTTGCCCCCACCCAGGTCCAACCTAAAATAGACAAATACTTATTTACTTATAAATGTAGTTTTTATTTTAAGTAGAGGACTGCATGGAACAGAGGGCAGGGTTATCTCAATCTTGAAATTGTCAGATATAGACTTGGTAGGCACATGGCAGTCAGGACCCATTCTTGTATTGTAATTCGTCCAGTAAACCCGATAAGACCTACACAACTGTTACTTCATAAGTACAACTGAGAATTAAAATTGCCGCTGCTGGCCACTGAATAGTTTATTCTAACTGCTCAATCAGCAAGAGGCATTCAACTGCGTCATGCCTTTTAATAGTACAAAAACGGTGTTGTTTTGTCCCTCATGTTAGTCAGTGGTTTCAAACAGCCAGTCGGCCAGTTTTCTCAACAGAGGTCATTTCCTCAACGAGTCAGAAGGACGTGGCATGCCTCAGTGAATGCCCTCCTGCCTCGAGATGCAATTTGGATTCTTCACACAGCTTTGCAATTCTGACAGAGCCCCTTTGTTTCCCATATTATCTCTAGAGCTGTGTCTAGTGTTCCAAGAAAAGCAGATAGTCCACTCTGGAAAGCCGTCTGAAGTGAAGTGTGATTTGTAGTTAGATTCTGACTTGATTTTTTTACAACTCCGTGACAGACTACCTCCGACTGGTTACGTTGATGAGTCTCTTTTTTTTTTTTTAATCATTGTTTTAATATTTCGAGTTTATACATTTTTAATGCTGAACTATCTCAAGCACACAGAGGATAATAAACACACATGTAACCACCATCCACAGATTTAACATTTTTGTCCTTTCCTTTTCAAATTTGTTTTCAAAGAAAGAAAATATTCCAGAGAGTTGAAACACCCTTCCCTATACCATTCCCCTCTCTCCTTTCTCAGACATATCTAAAGACCCTGAAATTGATGGGCATCCTCTTCCTTGGTTTTACATTGCACTTCATTTGTATCCATAAACAATATATGAGAACGTTTGTTTTATATTTATGTTTTATACAAACATAAATCTTTATCTTTCTGTAACTTCTTTCATTCAGCGTTATGCTTTTGAACTTTACTCATGCAGATACATGTCCATTTAGTTGATTCATTATAACTGTTACATAAGATTTCATTGTATGAATACACCGCAACTATTTATGCATTCTCCTATTGTTAGATATTTAGGTTGTTTCCAATTTTTGTTATTACAAACAATGCTGAAGTGAACATCCTGGTAGCTGTCTGCTTTTGCAAATGTGCAGTTTGTT
Source organism: Ursus americanus (assembly GCF_024610735.1). Taxonomy (NCBI): domain Eukaryota; kingdom Metazoa; phylum Chordata; class Mammalia; order Carnivora; family Ursidae; genus Ursus; species Ursus americanus. The sequence goes on along the minus strand of NC_142128.1, from coordinate 100,977,258 downwards.
TAGCATATATACCTGGAAGCTGAGTTATTGGGTTGTGTGGTATATGCATTTTCAACTTTAACTAGATTTTGCCAGATTATTTTCTACAGTGGTTGGACCAATTTTCTCTCCCACCAGCAATATGTGAGAGTTCCCCATTTTCCCACATCCTTACCAACCCTTGGTACTGTCAGACATTAACTTTTGCCAATTCGATGGGTATGAAGTGGCATTTTTGTTTTTAATTTGCATCTCTCTGATCTCCTGTTAATTCAGCATCTTTTTATGTTTGTTGACCACTGGTGGTTTGCCTGTTTATGTCTTTTGTCTGTTGTTCTGTTGAATTACTTTTCCTGTTTTTTGTAAGTGTTCTTTATGTAATCTGGATACTAATCCTTAGCTGGCTATATGCACTGCAAATATTTTCTTCCAGTCTGTGGCTTATTTTAAAATTTTATTTGGTGTCTTTTTGTCTTGCAACAGTGTTTATTTTAAAGTAGGCATATATATATCAATCATTTCCTTTATGACTTCTGTTTTTTATGTCTTCCTAAAGCAGTTCTTCCCTATGCAGCATTTAAAAATGTTCTTCCATACGTTTTTCTAAAATTTAAATAATTTTTATTTTATGTGTTTAAGACATTAAACTGAAATTTATTGTTACATATTATGTGAAATGAGGTTCTAAATCTATTTTTCTTATATGAACAACCAACTCTACTGTATTTCCCCCATTGATTTGTAAAACACTGTCTGCTTTATATGTATGAGTCTGTTTGGGAGTTCTTTATTCTCTTCTGTTGTTCTTTTTGTCTATTCCTGCATCAATATCCTATTGTCTTAATTACTATAACCCTAAAATAATTCACCTGGTATAATCAGCCACTCCCACCCACCTTATTCTTTTTCCTTTTCTTTTTGACCCTTTAGCTTTACATATGACTTTTAGAATCAGTTTGTCAGGTTCCACGTGGAGCCTTTGATTGAAATTGCATTGAATTTATAGATTCATCTGAGGAGAACTGACATCTTTGTGATTGGGTCTTTCCATCTATGGTATACATATCATTTAGATATTCTTTTATATCTTTCAATAAAGTTTTGTTAATTTCTTTATGAATTTACTTCATATTGCTTGTTACATTTGTTCCTAGGTAACTGAAAGTTTTTGTTGCTACAGTGAATGGAATCTTTTCCAAATGATATTCTTATGGTCTTCATGAACTCTGTTGATCTTGTATCCAACACCCTTATTTCACTCCTTTTTTTCTAAACTTCTCTTGGGCTTACTGTGTAAATTATAACACCAATTTTGTTTCCTATTGATTGTTTTTTGTTAACTTTTATATAGGTTTTCAGTGTTCCTCTCTTTTATCCCTCATGTTTACCTTTTTAAACAGTAATTTATACACTGGGTTCAAAACTTTTTCAAGCTATTTAAAGGTATGTTTAAATTAGAACTAAATTCACAATCAGAAAACTCTGAGAAGCTCAATTCAATTCCATTTTAAGGTTGTAGGGCATAGAAAATATTCTGTTTATGTAGTAACAAAGGCAAAGAGAGATCATCTATTTTTCTCTTAATATTTTAGACTATTCTATAACTTTATTCAAAGGTAGCTTTTTCCTCTTGTTTGCTTGCTTAGCATCCTAAAATGAAATAATTCTTTGTGCCTTTTTTAAAATACTTTGCTAATTAAGTCATGTCTCTTTTCCAATAAAATCACTGGTTCCTTTCATTGAAAGAAATATCTTACATTAATATCATATAAAGATATGGCTTTTAACTTTTAAATTTTATGTTAAGTTCTGAATTCCAATAATACTAAATAGTCTAACTCCCTTCTTTGGAAATTGATTTCTGCACAGAATCCCACTGATCAATCAATCTCTCTCTCTCTTTCTACATACACACACAAACACACAAATATCCACTGAATTGTGTTCCATATATGTAACATACATTCTGTATATAGAAGTTAGGAGTTAAAAGAATCTTCTAAATATTTTGATTATAAATCCTACTCTTAAAAAATCAGATACTTTTAAGAATTAATGTGGCATTTTCAGATGAACTTGAAAATTAATATCCTCATTTTTATGGAGGCTATATGCTGTGATGTTTTTGTTTTCTTCTGTGGATTCTCTTTTCTGAATCATTCCTTTTTAAATTTCCAGACAAATGTTTTTTGCTGATTGAACAACTATTTCATTTGTAGACATTGCAGGCTGAAATTTAAATTATCAACACTAGGAGAATTTTAGCTTCATTGAGATATTTTTTGCCTTATTGATGTCTTGCTTGGCTTTATTTACTTTGATTGATTTTTAGTGATGTTTGAAATAGATGGAGTGTTTCATGACATTTATTTCCTTTTTGCTCCTGGATTCAGATTGTAGACAGTACTCCTCTTCCAGTTCACACACCAACCTTAAGGAAAAAGGGATGTCCTGGTTCAACTGGCTTTCCAGCTAAGGTACTCAATCTAGATATAAGCATGATGTGTTCTGAAAAAAAATGCAAATAATGGATTTCTTCTGCTTTTTGTATTTGCTGTGTTTTTTGCTATTGATTTCCTCAAAATTGCAAACACAAAAGCTTGGAAAGAAAATAAATTTTATATGACTGGAAATAACCACCACTAGAAAGGTAGGAAGAGTGTCAGAAAGTTTGTTTTTTCTTCCATCTTTTTTCTATTTTTTAATAATTTTAATCTAAAAAATTATAAAAATTGAAGAGGGAAGGGCTATATTGAAGTACATGGTTTGGTTTGGTTGGTTAGCGGGAAAACCTGACAAGTTGGAAGTTTTCTGCCTCTTTTATAATTTCTGAGCTTTTGAAAGATCACTATATTTAGAGTATATTCTCCTTTTGCTTTATGCTCTTAAGGTTTTTTTCAAATCAGTTTTGGGCACTAACAAATTGAAGGAGAAATAAAATCAATGATAAACCAATTTTTTCAGAATTCCAAATAATTTTTCATTGTTCCCATTTTAAAAAATAAAACATGGAATACATAGTGGTGGAGGAACTTGCAACTTGAATGTACCGTAAGCACAGTGTTAGTGTGCACACAAATGCATGTTTGATTCAGGAGAAAGACCACAGACCTGCAAAGTTCAGAAGAATGCTGAGTTTGTGTTTTGCTAGTTCTGTGGGGTTATACTTTTATTTTTATATATACAGGAAGATAGCCTTAACATTATTCTAGAAGTATTTACATAAATATTTATGGGATTAAACATTTTAGAAGACCTCTAAATTATCAATCAAAAAATAATATAAAGAGCAGCTTCGTAATTGTATCTACAATTTACTGAATAGGACTATGCCCCAGACATTATCTGTATCATTATTTCTATCACTATTATTTCTATCATATGTCTAAGAGTTTCTGATTCAATTCTTACTGCAGTGTTTGAAGGTATCTAATATGTCTCCATAGAGCAGAAAAGTAAGGCTTAGAGAAATTGACTTTCCAAATGTCACACAAATAGTAAGCTACAGAGCCAATATTTGCATGTAGGTCTGTACATTTCTAAGTATTTTCTTTTAAACAATATCTACTATTAATATTAGATATGCATTTAACAAACACACATAATTGCACCATAATTTGAGACGGTTTGGGGCTCTAGGAAACACAGATTGGCATTACTTATCCGGTATAGTTAGTTCGTGTGGGTAGTACAATTAATTGGAGATTTCCAATGAATAGAAATCATTGCTTCTATGCTTGCTCTCTTTTTTATGGTCTCCTTTTTTCCATCTTCCTAAATTCAGTGTTTTGAAGTCTGCTATTGTAAGGAGTAGCGCTTAGGGGATGCATTGTAAAGAAGACATTAAGTTGAGGCCACTCAGAAGAATCTAAGATTTAAGTTGATAAACCACTGAGAAAGAGAAACATTTAGTGAAAAATTCAGGTGAATTACTATTTTTTCATTGTATTCGACATAACTATCACTGACATATTGATTATGGTAGAACATGAAGATTTAGTTGCTTATCTCAAGCTCCTACAAAGAAATTCTAGAAATTGGAAAACAAATGATCTCCCTCCCCAGAATACAGACCTTGGATAAACCACAGAGTGAGAGACAACTTGATGGATCTGAAAAACTGATAAAATATACAGAAGTGTAACTGGTATAGAAGAAAAACAAGCTGAATAGCCTGTGCTAGATACAGCAAAATTCTGAGGCCAGAATATGAATTTAAAATAGACACAATAAGTATCTGAAAGAGATTTTTTAAAAAAGGAAATATATTGGTAACATGGAGCGGGATGAGGCATCTAGGAAGAAGAATTATTTGCAAGTGCTTCATGTAAAAAGATAACTGCTGGAATAAAGAACTCAGCAGATAGCTTTAACGGAATGAGCAGACTAGGTGTAGAAGAACACATTCGTGGGGTGGAAGATGGCTTGGATGATGTAAGACATACGACAAATAGTTTCAGTATCTCTGTAGTGGGACTTGGAAGGGGAATGCAAAAAATAGAAGCACTTAAAGAAATAATCACTTCACATTCCCAGTAATTAAAGATCAAAAACCTCATATTGAAATACATCATTATGTGCTAAAGAGAATAATTTTTAAAAACTCACACTTAGACACATTATAGTAAAATTTAAGGATATCATAGATCAAGAGAAAATCCTAAAAACTTTCAAAGACAACGCGTAAATCATCTGTAAAGGAAAATTAAATTGATATCAGACTTCTCAACAGCAACACTAAATCCAAGAAAACAATTAAGGTAAATTTTCAAAATGTTGAAGGAAAAGAACTTTGAACCCTAAAATTTTAATCCAGCTGTAGTACCACTTAATTATGACAGTAAGTTAAAAATATTTTCACAAGAACATAGTAAGTTTATTATTTTTAAAAAAAACTTCTCTGAAAATACTTTTATACGCTAAGAATATACTATCGGAAAGGGAAATTAAGATAGCAATCCCATTTACAGTTGCATCGAAAAGAATAAAATACCTAGGAATAACACTGAAAGCTATAAGACATTGATGAAAGAAATTAAAGAAGACACAAATAAATGGAAATATATTATGTGTTCATGGATTGGAAGAATTAATATTGTTAAAATGTCTATACTACATGAAGCAATCTATAGATTCAGTGCAGTCCCTATCAAAATTCCAACTGCATTTTTCACAGAAATAGAAAAAACAATGCTAAAATTTGTATGAAACCACAAAAATCCCCTCAAATAGCCAAAGCAATCTTGAGAAAGAAAAAGCTGGAGGCATCACAGTTCCTAATTTCAAACTGTATTGCAAAGCCATGGTAACCAAAGCAGTATGGTACTGGCATAAAAACAGACGCATAGATCAATGGAACAGAACAGAGAACCCAGAAATAAATATGCATCTATCTGTTTATTGAACACATATATGATCAATTAATTTATGACAAAGGCATCAAAAATATACAATGGGGAAAGGGCAGTCTTTTCAATAAATGGTGCTGGGAAAACTGGATATCCACATGCAAAAGAATGAAACTGGACTACTATCTCACACCATAACAAAAATCAACTCAAAACAGATTGAAGACTTGAACATAACACCTGAAACCATAAAACTCCTAGAAGAAAACAGTGGGTAATCTCCTTGACATTGGTCTTAGGAATGATTTTTTGGATTTGATATCTAAAACAAAGACAATGAAAGAAAAGCAAAAATGAATAAGTGGAATTACATCAAAGTAAAAAATGTCTGCACAGCAAAGAAACCATTAGCAAAATGAAAAGGCAACCTATGGAATGAGAGAAAATATCTGTAAGTCATATTTCTCATGAGGGGTTAATATCCAAAATATAAAAGAACTCATATAACTCAATAGCCCCCCCCCAAAAAAAAACAACCCATAATCAATCAAAAGATGGGCAGAGGACCAGAATAGACATTTTTCCAAAGAAGACATACAAAAAAATGGCCAAAGGTACATAAAATGGTGCTCAACCTCACTGATCATCAGGGAAATGCAAATCAAAACCACAGTGAGATACCACCTCATACCAGTTAGAATGGCTGCCATCCAAAAGACCAAGAGATACCAAGTGTTGGCAAGAGTGCGGAGAGAAGAGGACCCTCCTGCGCTGTGGGTGGGCGTGTAAATTGGTGCAGCCACTGTGGAAAACATATGGAGGTTCCTCGTACAATTAAATATAGAACCACCATATGGTCCAACAACTCCACTTCTAGGTATATACTTGAAGGAAAGAAAATCACTCTCTCAAAGAGATATATGTACCCCCATGTTCATTGCAGCATTATTTACAATTACAATAGTGAAGACGTAGGCTAAGTGTCCACTGACAGATGAATGGATAAAGAAAATGCATGCGTGCACACGCACACACACACACACACACACACACACACACACTGGAGTATTATACAGCCACAAGAAAGGGGAAAATCTTGCAATTTGTGATAACAGGGATGGACTTTGAGGGCATTATGTTAAGTGAAATAATTCAGAGAAAGATAAATAGTGTATGATCTCACCTATATGTAGAATCTCAAAAATTCGAACTCACAGAATTGGAGACCAAATTGGTTGCCAGAGGTGGGGTTGGGAGATGAGGGAAAAGGTACAGACTTCCAGTTACAAGATAATAAGTTCCGTGGACGAATGGAATACATCATGGTGACTATAGTTAACAACACTCTGTTGTATATTTGAAACTTGTTAAGAGAGTAGATCTTAAACATTCTCCTCGCAAGAAAAAAAAATTGCAACTATATGAGGTGATGGATATTAACTTACTTTGGTAATCATTTTGCATTATATACAGGTATCAAACCCCGTATGATGGTGTATACCTTAAACTAATACATTTTATGTCAGTTATATCTCAATAAAACTGGAAGAAAAAAAAGTAAATATTCTTGGAGGAAATTCTCCATCAAAAAGAGATATAAAGCCACGAGGCCACTGTGAGAGGTTTGGGAAATAGGGTGACTAGGTATCTCAGAGGACTTTACTGTGGTCTGTAAAAGCAAGCACCCTCACTCTATAAAAATCAAAGAGAAAGGAAATATATTCAAAGCAGGTCCAGAATGAATCCAAATGCAAACACAGTGGAGGTAAGTGTAAGGATCGGGTGAGGTGAGCGTGCTCAGGCATTTGTCTCTTCTGGGGAGAAGCTGCAGAGACAGCATGGCATGCTAGTTATCGTGGTGGGTTCCTAGCAGGGCCTCCTAACTTGCAGTCACAGCTCCATCACAAATTAGCTGTGCGAACTTGAGCAAGTGACCTTTCCCTGCTTCCGTTTCCTCATCAGAAAGGAGTGCAATCAGAGTATCCATTTCGCTGGATTCTTCGGAGTTTTAAAGAAGCCTTGTATTTGTGAACACCTTAGCATGGTACCTGACGTAGTAGTAGCATATAAATGTTTAAATAAATACTGATAACTTGATAAGGAAAGTAAACACAAATATGAATCTTAAGTTGAAAGCAATCAATAGAATACTAGCATATAAAGTGTGTAATCTTCATACCTGCAGAAGGAAATGCTATTCATTGAATGGAGGCAGGGAAAAGAAAAGGAAAAAGGGGAAACATGGTGACCTGGTGCTCTTAACTGCAGTAGATTGTCTCAAATCTTAGAAAACATTTTTACTATGCTCACAATTTTGTGGATATGAATTTGAGAAGGGCTCCAGTGGGAAGTTCTCAAGGAGAGTCTGCCATGCGGGTGTGGTCAGCCGTGAGCTGAGGCTGCAGATGTGTGGGGGTTCAGCTGTGCTGCATGTCCAGGATGACTCGCTCCCGTGAGAGGCAGCTGATGCTCAGGGTCTGTCCAGACGGCAGCCTCACTCTTCCTACATGGCGGCTGCCTCCCCAGAGTGAGCCTACCCCGAGAGCCAGTGAGAAGCCACATGGCTGAAAGCAAAGGTGGATGGAAGGGAAGAAAATAAAGGAAAGCAAAGGTCACAGATATGTACTGTAATATGGAGTTCAAGGTGTAAAACACCAAATGGCACAGAAGAGGACATTGTATGCTAACAAAGGAAATAATAGATAAAGAAGAGAATGGTCATGAATGTGGATGGGCCTCACAAGGAAGCCCTAACTTGTATAAAGCAAGGACTAAGAACTTGGGAGGCTCAGGTTAGAGACAGGTTGGAGACTTTAATTCACACCCTCAGACAAACAATATAGTAGAGAAAATGCAGGGCAGAGGACAGAGGGTTAATATCTGCATGCATCAAGAGCTTTTATAAACAGGGGAATGAACATGCTATAGTTAACTGGCCAAAAGCCAGGGATAGACCGATGAAAACTTAAAATGACTGAGAGTGAAAAGATGGTCAGCCTTACGAGAAGTTGGAGAAAAGCAGATTAAAGTAATAATGAGCTACCTCTTTACATTTGTGGTATACATATCCTTGTTATCAGTAGGATACTGTGACGCATTAGAGGTGGAAATGTGAATCAGTACCACCTTTTTAAATACAATCTAAAAACACTTTAATGAAAAATGTATGTTGGTGAGTCTCTAGAATCCAGTGAGTAGAGGGTAGAGGATTCTGGGAACTTGGTCTTGGTGGCAGCATGGTTTTTGAACCTCACTGAATCTCTCCATAAAAACAGACCAACTGGATAGGTCTCAAAACTTAAAACACATACACACACACACACACACACACACACACACACACACACAAAGACCCTACAGATGAGACCTGAACAATAAATGAGAAGATTTTCCCACAAACTCCAAAATGCAAACTGATAGGGGGGAAAAGAATTGAGTGAGGCAGGAAAGGAAAGAGGAAGTCCAGATGATTAGGAAGAGGGGAGAAAGAGCTCAGAAAGCAGAGGTCATTTTTAAAAATCACTTTATGCAAAGGCATGGAGCTGGAAAAATTACTCCCTCATAGAAGTACAGGACAAGTCATTTCACTTAAAAATGAGGAAAATGGAATGGGAGAATATATTTGCAAGTGACACTACAGATAAAAGACTGGTATCCAAGATCTACAAAGAACTACTCAAACTCAATACACAAAAAACAAATAAATCATATAATGGGTAGAAGATATGAATAGACACTTTTCCAATGAAGACATACAAATGGCTAGCAGACACATGAAAAAATGTTCAAAATCATTAGCCATCAGGGAAATTCAAATCAAAACCACACTGAGATACCACCTTACACCAGTTAGAATGGCAAAAATTGACAAGGCAAGAAACAACAATTGTTGGAGAGGATGTGGAGAAAGGGGATTCCTCCTACATTGTTGGTGGGAATGCAAGTTGGTACAACCACTCTGGAAAACAGTGTGGAAGTCCCTTAAAAAGTTAAAAATTGAGCTACCCTATGACCCAGCCATTGCACTACTGGTTATTTACCCCAAAGATACAGACGTAGTGAAGAGAAGGGCCATATGCACCCCAATGTTCATAGCAGCATTGTCCACAATAGCTAAATCGTGGAAGGAGCCGAGATGCCCTTCCAACAGATGACTGGATTAAGCAGATGTGGTCCATATATACAATGGAATATTACTCAGCCATCAAAAAGAACGATTTCTCAACATTTGCTGCAACATGGACGGCACTGGAGGAGATAATGCTAAGTGAAATAAGTCAAGCAGAGAAAGACAATTATCATATGCTTTCTCTCATCTATGGAACATAAGAACTAGGAGGATCGGTAGGAGAAGAAAGGGATAAAGAAAGGGGGGTAATCAGAACGGGGAATGAAGCATGAGAGACTATGGACTCTGAGAAACAAACTGAGGGCTTCAGAGGGGAGGGCGTGGGGGAATGGAATAGGCTGGTGATGGGTAGTAAGGAGGGCACGTATTGCATGGTGCACTGGGTGTTATACGCAACTAATGAATCATCAAACTTTACATCAAAAACCAGGGAGTTACTGTATGGTGACTAACATAATAAAAAATATTATTATAATAAAAAAATTAAAAAATAAAAAGACTGACAATAAAAAAAATAAAAGGAAAGAAAACTTTTTAAAAATTCTTTTCCTTTTTTAATTTAAATTCAATTAGCGAACATAAAGTACATCATTAGCTTCAAATGTAGAGTTCAGTAATTCCTCAGTTGCTCATCACATCGGGTGCCCTCCTTACTGGGGTTTGTGTGGGGTAAAGTCGTCTTGTTCTTTATCAGTGGTAAAATTCTCATTATCCACAGTGAGGTTTTAAGCTTTTGCCAGGGGTCGTAATTGGTTCTACTGTGTTCTCACAGCTTCTGTTAAAGACCTTTTACCTTCTCCAGTGATAGCTTGAAGTCCACAACACAGACAAAATTAGAATAGAGAGGAGCCCTTCCTTCTGTCCACCTCTTTAAATGTCGAGTTTATAGTTAATTCTCAGTTTACTCCAAATTGTCACATAATGTAACACTCTAATTTGGGTCCATGCTTTAGGTTTAATGCCCCTTTTCCTAGACTTTTTTCCTCCTCCTTTTTCTCCTCTTCAAACCACCCTATGAGGGGAAGTATTAGAAATCAAATACTGACCAGGAGGCAGAGAGGGGATCTTAGAAAGGTCAGAAGCCAAGTAATCTGGACCCTAGGAGTGGATTCGTTTATCTTTCTGTTACTGTTCCTCTCTCCTTCACCAAAGAAAGAAATCCAGAATCCTACGGTGTATTGCCTAGAGGTCAGTGTCCTCAGAATCATGACCTTTAATTATGTTCTATTTTACCCTGTCCTTCGTTGAGATCAGTGAAATGTGCACCCCTTACTGTTTAGTGGTACCTCCCACTCCCTCCCACAGTTTAATCAGCACCTACCAGTTGGATGGCTGGTCAGTTAACTAATGCTCTGCGAAAGCATTTTTCTTTCCCAGCATACTCAGTTAAAATTATGACACTCTGAGTAGATCTCGGGCGGGAGGGGGGTGGTATTTAATATGTTTTGTCAGCAATTTATTGGGTAACGTCAAGAATTACTGTTAACATTTGTTGTGGCCACGGTTATTATTACCGATATTCCAGACCTGTCTGTTAACTTTTAGAAGAAAGAAGGAAGTCACCTCTCTTAAGCAATCGATCAGTTCGCTTGTTGTGATAAAAGCGTCCAGAGCGAATCAGTAAACGAACTTTGCATCTTTTCCCATAATTTTGAACAATTGAAAAAAAAAAAAACACTAAAAAATTTACTCTGGAGAGTTCCTCAAAGAGCAAAAAAAAAAATAAGAATAAAACTTGGCTTATAAGAGACCTACTGAGCAGGATTTTATAGGCTAAGAACAAATTAGGGACTTGTATTTTTATCACTAGGAGGTGCCTAGTCTTAACCATGTCTTGTGTCGTTTTTCTACATATTCTACGTGTTTTTAAGTGATCAGACTTTGAGAGATGGGAAAATTAGACAGATGTGGGGTTGAATTTTAATTCTACCATGAACTGTGTATCCATGAGTAACTGAGTCTGATCTCCTTGGTCTGCCTGAGGAAATAGTGCCTGTCTTTACAGGGGTGTTGTCTCCGTTAACTGAGATGATTCATGTGGACCACTGCTACAGTGTCCGCTCGTTGGTCGGGGCTCAGGCCACACGGGAGCAGTTTTACAGTTAGCCTGAGGGTGGTCTGTGTGCTAGACGCAGTAGAGTTAGACCCTAGTGGTGCTTCGAAGCTTTTGTGGTGTGTAAATCACATGTCCCAATTGAGAAGAATAGAATTTATTTTTAACTTAAATTTTAAAGCTTTGAATAGTCCTTTTAGTTTGTTGTTGTTTTTTTAAGATTTTATTTATTTAGTTGAGAAGAGAAAGAGCAAGCACAAGCAGTGGGAAGGGCAGAGGGAGAAGTAGGCTCCCTGCTGAGCAGAGAGCCTGGCATGGGGCTTGATCCCAGGACCCTGGGATCATGACCAGAACAAAAGGCAGACACTTAATAGACTGAGCCACCCAGGTGCCCTGACCCTTTAGGGTTTTTGTTTTTGTTTGTTTTTTTTTAAGTTATTATTTATTTATTTTAGAGAGCGAGTGAGTGGGGGGAGGGGCAAAGGGAGATACTCTCAAGCAGACTCCACGCTGAGTGCAGAGCCTGACGTGGGGCTCAGTCTCACAACCCTGAGATCACGAGCTGAGCCAAAATCAAGAGTCAGATGCTTAACTGACTGAGCCCCCCCAGGTGCCCGTGAGTAGTTCTTTTAGTTTTTTAATATAAGTTGGTCTCAACTAAAATAAATACTACTTCATAAAACAGCATGTCATCGGAGTTCACACATGATTGGAATAGAATAGAGTTCTTACTAGTTTAAATCAGTCACACATATAAAATAAATAATTAGCCAAATTTGCTTTCAAAAGTCAGTAACTACGTTCTGAATGCTTACTCTACACCAGCACGGTTCGAAAGGCTTTGTTTATGTTCACATGTTCATTTAATCTCCCCATGAAATAGATATTGTTATTGAGCTGATTTTATAGAATGAGGGAAGTAAGACACAGAGACGTTAAGTAATTCGTTCCTAGGCTCACACAGTAGAGTGGAAGAACGGTTATTACAAGTCATTTATTACTAAAACATTCTAAGAGTTAATCTGGAGAGGAGAGGATGTTCTGGAGAACTGCAGTCTATATGGACTTACCACCAGATAGGGCAGACCAGACTTAGCTTCACCGGGTTTGCTACAAGAAGTTTCAGGCTGCTGTCTGTCGCTAGAATAATACGTGTGTATGTTTGTCTACTGAGGGGTAATACCACCTGCTTCCATAGGAGAAAAGAGATTCATTAAGCATATTCTTTGTTCTTGGTCCCAGAGAATGAAATACTTGCTTTATAGTGGGGACAGGAATTTTCAGTTACTGTTTGTTCTTCCTAAGAAGGTGTAAAAGCATATTAAATTTCTGTATTTATAAAGGTATAAATATGTAACATTTCACTTAACTCTTTGCTGAAGAATAATTTGAAGGATTTGTAAAAATCCTGAATCAAAATCTATGAGCAAAAATAAAAGCTAGAGTTTATAACTTTGGCATTTGAGAGCAATTAATTACCGTGTAACTTCTTATATTATTTTTAGCATTACCTAGCTCTATATTGCCTCATAAAAATATGCAAAGAGCATAAATTACAGAAAGATGTGAGAAATGAAAATAATTCATTGCACTTCTCTTTAGAAAACATCCTAGTAGCTCGTGTGGGGTCCAGGGATTCACAGTGCAGAAATCCTTTAAATGATTGATGTTTTTAATAATTGGTGTATGTTTTTCATCCCTTGGTTTTGCAGCGCAAGACCCATCAGTTTTTTGTCAAATCTTTCACTACCCCTACCAGATGTCACCAGTGCACCTCTCTGATGGTGGGTTTGATAAGACAAGGCTGTTCCTGTGAAGGTAAGAACAAAATGGCAGGAGAGCATGACCTTAGAGTCCTAGCATTGGCTCCCTAAACTGTAATCACGTAACTGTTTTCCCTTAAACAGTATATAGCTCTGCTTTTTCTGCTTTTTTCTGGTAAGAGAAGTAAATAAAGCGAGCACCTTCCTGCATGTTGGGAGAAACTAGACAGCCCCTAGAAACATTGTCTAGGGAAGATCTCTGTCAGTGTGCTCATTCGTCTTGGTTTCGTTATTCAGGCGAATTTGTGGTTCTGGGAAAGCATTAAGCTGAGTGACAGAAGACATAAAAGTTATCCTTGAACCTGTTCATTTAACTTTCACCTTGCTGAATTAATAAGTAGGCAGTTCAGTATCTTTTCAGAAATATTAAGTGTCTGCCACTTGGCCTCAGAAAGATATTTTATTCCCAGTATTCGTATCAGTGGATTTTCTCTACCACTCGTTGACTCATGGATGTATCAATCGCGTGTTCGTGGAATGCCTGCCCCATACTTCTAGACACCGAGATGTAGTCCTGGACAGGGTAGAAGACTGGGAGCCTGCCCTCGGGGAGCTCACATTGAGAGATGAGCGATCAGGGATCATTTGAACAGAAAACAAAGTATATTTGTCTGGGCACCACTTTATTCTTCCTAAGATTTCTGAAATGAAAATGACTTAAATAATTATAATGGGATAGACTGGGAATAGTTCAGGAATATACTTTCTTTAATCAAATGAAATTTATCACTGTAACAATGCCTTGTGTATCATTTACTGATATATCTTATGAGAAAGATAAAATAGTTGCTAATTCAAATTCTAATCTTAGTTTCCATTTCTTAGCCCTTAGGGTTGGAAGGGACTTTGAAGGCAAGGTCATCAGTCCACATCGGAAGCAGGTGTTTGCCTTGTAGAATGTGCTTGTAGTTAGTCTGTATCTGATCACTTTGAATTAAGGGGGTGCTAATGGCATCTTAAGGCAATGCATTCTATGTCCAATGAGCTCTTGCAGTCAGAGCGGAAGATCCAGATTGCATCATCTCAACTGGTCTTGGAGATGCATTGGTTTAGAGCCAAAGCAAATGGTCTTGGCTTGAAAAGTAGATTTGAGAGTTATGAGCATACAAAGTATGAACAGGAACGGCGTTTTCCAGGAAACACAGAGTGAAAAGAGAGCAAGTATGGGGACAGAGCCTTAGGAAACAACTCAGGGGAGGTGGAAGGTAAAGGCAGCAAAGTAATCTGAAAAACAAACAGCCTATGTCATTGACCAGGAAGGTGTGATGGAAGCCAAAGGAGAGAATTTGTACAATTTTTCAGCCTTGTCCCATCTTGGATTTAACCAGTTCTTATAAATGTCATTTTTAGGGGTGTCTGGATGGCTCAGTTGGTTGAGTGTCCAACTCTTGATTTTGGGCTCAGGTCATGATCTCAGGGTCCTGTGATCAAGCCCTGTATCGGGCTCCACACTCAATGGGGAGTCTGCTTCAAGATTCTCTCTCTCTCCCTCTCCTGCCTCTCCCCCAGCTCTGTCTCTAAAATAAGTCTTTAAAAAAATAAAATATAAATAAAAATAAATGTCATTTTAAAATCTTTATCAGAAAGAATCCTCGATAGCACTTAGTTTTAGGTCCCTTATCATTTCTTATGCATCAGAATCATTTGCAATTACATGTCAGGGGTTTTTGAGATCTCCCCAAGCCCCCTTCTAGAGTCTCTTGTCATGAAATTGTGCCTGTCTTTCCTGCAGACCCTTAGAACCCTGCCC
Source organism: Ursus americanus (assembly GCF_024610735.1). Taxonomy (NCBI): domain Eukaryota; kingdom Metazoa; phylum Chordata; class Mammalia; order Carnivora; family Ursidae; genus Ursus; species Ursus americanus. Next base: position 100,962,176 of record NC_142128.1, on the reverse strand, counting down.
TGTACATTGTGGGGACACGCTAGACTCTGCCCAGGCTTTCAAAAATGGTGTGGTAACATGGTTACAGCCTCCAAAGAGTCCTATCATTTTAATTTCCTCCTGGTTGATTGAAGTTAGAGCCTGTACAGAACAATTATTTTGTCGCTTCCACTGTTGTTCGGAGGTGAGATTTTTGCCTATTAGTAAAACAAATGATAACTTGTTAGACACTCTACTTTAAAGTGAACGAGCTGTCTTACAGAAGTTTGGTAGTTTTGACAGTCAGTACTAGTTCATCTTGCCCCTCTGGTGGTTTCATAATGCCCATCAGGGGTGTATGGTACTTGTTTCCATGTGCATGCATTCCCATGAGGGTATCCCTTCAGTTCCTCTCTTAATCTTTCCCAGATATTCTCCAGGACCGACCCTTCGAGTAGGGATTGTCTAAATTGATATTATCAGTCTGAAGCCCCTTCCAACAAGCTTGTTTGTTTTCAGTATTTTAACTTTATTTTAAGATTTTATTTATTTTAGAGAGAGAGTGAGTGAGGGTAGGGACAGAGGGCGAGAGAGAATCTCAAGCAGACTCCTTACTGAGCGTGGAGCCCGGTATGGGGCCCGATCCCACGATCCTGATGAGATCATGACCCGAGCTGAAATCGAGTCAGAGGCTTAAGCGACTGAGCCACCCAGGTGCCCCTAAGTATTTTGATTGTCACCCAAGCAAGTCTCGGTGAAACTTACACATTTATTTTTGTTTATCCTGTTTCTTAGTGTCTCAAGTTCATCATGTGTGTATCAGGTAGAGGTATCATGGGTGGTTAGGTAGGGTGGGCTCTGAGCCCGCCTGCCTGGGTTTGAATTCCAGCAACGCCACTTCTGAGTCCTGTGACCTAAGACGAGTCCATCATAAGTAGGAGTAACTGTACCTCTCTTAGATTGTTACAGAAAAATTAAGTGCACTCAATGAGGTTAACCATTATTATGATCTTAGTCATAGCTGAAGTATCTATAATGATATTAACTCTTAAAACTTTACCCTTAATTTGTACCTTTTTAATCATTAAACCATTTCATTTTCAAAAAGAGGGATTGGTGAGGTTTGCCAGATATTGCAAAGATATCAGGTAATTTCATGTCCATTAGTGACCCTGGCAAGAGAAACTTACAGGGCAGATACCAAGTTGCAGCGAGATGAAGAATTAGAACTGCAAAAACTACTTTTTGAAATTGCAACTTTAAGTCAGCTGTTGTATTCACAAGATTAGATGGTTTTTTTCCTGTGTATTTGCTGCTCTTGATTACGAATGTTAACACAGAATAATAATGTTACAATAATAAAAACCTTTGTAATTTCTCATTGAAATTCTTATAATAAGCAAATGAGTCAGCTCCGCGAATAACAAAACTTCTTAAAACACAACCACAGATAAGCATTCAGCTAACATAGCCCCTTGTATGTACTGAGCAGTCAGTGAATTGTCTTTTTGTAGAAATAGATTTTTATTGAACATTGTGTTTTTTCCCCCCCCTTCAAAAGTTTGTGGATTTTCATGTCATATAACTTGTGTAAACAAAGCTCCAACTGCGTGTCCAGTCCCGCCTGAGCAGACGAAAGGTCCTCTGGGGATAGACCCACAGAAGGGAATAGGAACAGCCTATGAAGGTCATGTGAGGGTAAGTATGATTAGGTCAGGTTTAGATTAATCTTTTGAGGTCGATTAATGACAGAAAATAAAGTCCAGTCACTTTATAAACATACTCCTTGCCAGAAAATTAGGCGAATAAAATTCATCTAATAATTTTACTTCATCCAGAGTGATTTGAAAACAAAAAACCTGGCCTTCGCTTGGAAATAAAGTCCAAAATGTCTTACAGTTCTGTTCCTGTAACGAACAGACGTCGAAATCTCCGTGAAGGAGTCTTTGGCGCCTGGTCTTCCTGGAGATGTAGCGTGTGCTTATGAGGTGTGAGATATTATCAGGGGGTATTCTTACTTGTCATCCCGAATAGCATTAAAAGTGTAAGCTGCATTTCATCGTACTCCCAAACTTGACTTTTACACTGCTGAAAAAGAAATCCATGAATGTTATTTTAATGAATTACTAGCAAAAGTTAAAATGGTTCCATTTAAAAATTTTTCAGAAAAAGTCATACAATATTTGGAGAATGTATTCTTACAGTTTCTCATGTTATCAGTGGTCTGTGTGTTCCATCTGCACTTGACCCCCCAGACCGGCAGACTTAGGACACGTGTACGTCATCTTTTGTTTTCCAACGTTCAATTACGTAGGTAACTAAGAGGCTGTGATTGACATTTTAGTTTGAGTTGTTTCTGTCTGTTTGCCAAAGATCCCAAAGCCAGCAGGAGTGAAGAAGGGATGGCAGAGAGCATTGGCTGTGGTTTGTGACTTTAAACTCTTCCTGTACGATGTTGCTGAAGGAAAAGCATCTCAGCCCAGTGTTGTGGTCAGTCAGGTGATTGACATGAGGTGAGCTTTCGAAAGTGAAAATATTTGTGTCTGTGACATAGGAATAAAACAGTGTCTGGCTTTTCATCTAATTACATTGCCATATTTTTATTTAAATCTAATCTCCTATTAATCTAATTTACTAATATTGCCAGAGTAATGTAATTAAAACCAGGAAACAAGGCGTTGTTATAGACGGGTTGATGTGTGTTGAGTGAGTGAGTTGGGGCTCAGGGTCAGGGAAAAAAAGCTAATATTTGAATCCAAAAGACCAACATAAAGATGGCTGGGGTAACGGAGGCCTAGTACGTGGTCTCATTGTCTGAAGGCGTGGGGCATAATTCCAATGCGAGGAAAGAGAGTACACATCCCAAAATCAGATAGGCTCTTGGAGCATGTAAGGAGTCGGGAAACACTTGAATGAGTACACCTCTTCAGTGTTTCTGGTCTCACTCTCCAGGCTCTTCCCCTGCCCTGTGGAGTGCTCTCCTTTACCTCTTCTTGCAACTCCAGCATTCCCCTGGGGTGACTTAATGAGCCCCCAGCTGTCGCCTCTGTGCTGATGACTCCCACACAGGCCTCCCTCCAGCTCTTCCTCCGGCACTCAGAGCAGGAGTTTCCAGCCATGGCGCACCTGGCATTTCACACCAGCACCTCAGACACGTCGTCTTCTCCGCAGATACAGAATACGAGGAGATAAATGCAGGAAACATTAGCAAGGAAAGTCCGACAGAGCCTGCGCAGGGACTCACTATAGAAAGATAGGGAGAAGGGGCACCTGGGTGGCACAGCGGTTAAGCATCTGCCTTCGGCTCAGGGCGTGATCCCGGCGTTATGGGATCGAGCCCCACATCAGGCTCCTCCGCTACGAGCCTGCTTCTTCCTCTCCCACTCCCCCTGCTTGTGTTCCCTCTCTCGCTGGCTGTCTCTGTCTCTGTCGGATAAATAAATAAAATCTTTAAAAAAAAAGAAAAGAAAGATAGGGAGAAGAAGCAGAGACAAGACTATGGCCTCAAGTCTTCAAGACCAACAGAATGATGGCACTAAGAATTAGCAAGTCACAAGGAGTAAATTATGGTGGAAGAATTCTGCTTCAAGTGTTGATGGAACAGTGAAATGTCAGATACGCGCTGTTGTGGGCTCATGAGCTGTGTTGCGGGATGCTAGAGGGTGTGTTCAGGAGGGTTCAGATCCCTCGTCTGCATGTACGGGTACTGGCCTTGCAACTGGAGCTAGCAGTGATTGCCAGCCCTTGTGTCATTGCCGCTCCTGGGTTACTCCTGATAAATTACTTTGGGCACCATCAATTACAATGGTGGAAAAATCGACTTTTTTAAATCCGGCTTGGATGTTTTGTGCAGTTAAGTTTGAGGATTGCCCTGTGTGTGATTTGGATGCGCACCGTGAACACAGCACACACGCCCACATTCGCTGACTTTAGTGTTTCGTTGTTCCTTCAGGGATGAAGAATTCTCTGTGAGTTCAGTCTTGGCTTCTGATGTGATTCATGCAAGTCGAAAAGACATACCCTGTATATTCAGAGTGAGTATGTGTGCTGTAGTTTGATGACTGAATTATGTGTTTTTAGTGAATATATATTTTATCTCTTCATATAGATCATAAACTTACTAGGAAATACTAAATCCTCTATTCCTTAATGTGTTTTGTATCATCCAGTACTTGAATGTATAATTCGTGCTAAGTAAACATTTCATTAGTAAAAGACCTGTAGAAAGCAGGAATATTTGGCTTCTAAAATAGTTTCATCTTGGGTGATACTTTTGAGCCACAGTTCACTTTCCAAATAAATGCACCACATGGAAAATTGAATAAGTGTGAGGTTTCTCAAGTTTTTGAAAAACAGAGGTTTCTTTTTAAAATCTTATTTAAAAAAATCAATGTTTTATTTCTGCTGCTTTGTAATAACTACTCCAAAACTTAGTGGCTTAAACCAGTAATGACTTATTTTTTTATCATTCTCTGGGTCAGCTATCCAGTTTGAGTGGCATCGACTAGGGTCACTCCTGTGGCTACGTCCGGCTCATTTGGGGCTGGAATGTCCAAAATGACCTTGCTCCCATATCTGCGGCCCTGCTGCTGGCTGTTAGATGGGCGATCTCCACGCTCTCTGTGACCTTTCTCCATGTGGTCTCTCATTCGGTCATCCGGCTGAGCTCTACAGAGCTGGCCTCCAAGAGAACTAAAAGAAGCTACCAGGCGTTTCTTTTAAGGACCAGACCAAAACAGGCATAGCTCCTGTGCATTCTGTTGGTCGGAGCATGTCACGGAGCCAGCCTGGATTGAAGGGGAGGGGAAATAGACCCCAGAGCTTGAAGAGAAGAGTAGAATTCCGTAGGAATAATTGTTGGTAGCCGTCTTCAGAGGCTGTCTGCCCTGCCACAGGGCGATGTTGAATTGGTGAATTAAGACAGTAGAGGTTTAAAAACAAACAAGCAAACACTGCCCTGATGTTATGCCCGAATGCTGAGTGTTTGTCCATGAATCTTGTATCTAAGAAAAGTCACCAACGGAGCCTAAAGAGGCCCGCTTATCTAGAGCTGATTCCCATTGTGGGATTTTATGGTCATTGCTGCTTAACGCACTTTTAAGAAGGGATCTGTATATATAAAGCTTAAGTCTGATTGGAAGTGCTATTTGTATAGTGATAAATCTTCACGGAAATACCAACTCAAGTGATCTGATCTTCTCTAAGATAATGCAAGTTATGTTATGAAGTAACAATGTTATTTCTGACTTTTTAAAACAAATTGAAAATTGGTTTGGTGTAGTGTTTCTGAGCATGGACGCAGGATCCCAGTCTGGTGGGACATCCTTGGAGACCATGAGTCTCTGCACCAGAGTATTTTCATATGTAAAATCAGGATATAATAGCAATACCCATCTCATACTCGTAACATGCTCTGATCCCTGCTCAGAGACTGCTCGGTAAATGTCAGCTGCTGTTGATGGATGAGCAGGGTTAGTGCATTTCTCAGTGATGGCGTCCTGGCCCTTTATAGTAAAGCAAAGAAACAATGTTACTAACATTTAAAATGGTATCTAGATAGATAGATAGATAGATAGATAGATAGATAGATAGATAGATAGAGGTTTTGCTACCTTTGCTTTGTCATGAATTCTAATGCAAAGACTAGTTATTCTCCTAACTAGGAGAGCTGACCTCTGGTAAACGTGTCATCTGATGAGTGCTCATTTTGTTGGCCAGAGCCTGGTCAGCTAGCATCAGCATGAAACCTGCGGGCAGGGTGTCTGTTTTCTAACACAGGCTGATTACACTGTCCTAGGTCACGGCTTCCCAGCTCTCGGCGTCTGACAGCAGGTGTTCGGTCCTGATGCTCGCGGAGAGCGAGAGCGAGAGGAACAAGTGGGTGGGCGTGCTCAGCGAGCTGCACAAGATTTTGAAGAAAAGCAAATTCAGAGACCGCTCAGTCTATGTTCCCAAGGAGGCGTATGACAGCACTCTGCCCCTCATTAAAACAACGCAGGCAGCTGCTATCATAGGTACGGACTTGCCCCGTTGACGGTGTTACCGTAGTTGTTGACTGACCTACCGTGTGAGCAGTGCTGGCTTGCAGCTGGGGATCCCCAGTGTCCTGCGTGGCGTGCGTTCTGTCCGGATGCGCAGGAAGTGTCTACTGAGTGCGCGGGCCACTGTGAGCTGTGTTTTCCAGTAAACAACAATAAATAAGCTTTCCAAGTGCGTTTTCTTCTGAAAAAGCAACAGTCCTGAGGGTTAACCTATTAACGATCTATTTTCTGCTGTGTGACTTAGAACAAGTTAACTTCTTAGGTAAGAGGCAGGTTCCGATTACCTCGAAGAAGTGATGGGGAGGTTTCAGGAGGTGGGACACATGACACAGGACGCCCTGCATATCAAATGCCCTCAAAAAATGGCAGCTTCTGTGTCTGGAGGTTTAAATTTTTGTCCTATTATGTACACGTCCAACTCTTTTGTTACTTTCTAGTAAATAATGAAAAGCTAATGAGTAGGGTTCAAATGCCTTCCACAATTTTTCCCTCCTAAAGCAAGAAATAGAACCAGACTAAGTGTAAACAAACTAGGTTTTTAAATTTTTTCACCCTTCTTGACTAAACACTTCTTTTTGTAAGTATGGGTATACTTTCTGGTGATTGTTCCATTAAAAAAGGCATGTGGTAACATTTACCACTGTGATCTGAAAGATTTCATAGTACCAATTGTGGTTGCTATTTTAAGTCACTTATTTCAGTTTTTTGCACTACATGTCTTCATTATTTGTTTTGTTCTATTAGTTATAGTTTTACCTATTAACAGTGTTTCGTATTCATGTCTTCCGTAGATCATGAAAGGATAGCACTGGGCAACGAAGAAGGCTTGTTTGTTGTTCATGTCACCAAAGATGGTAAGAGAAAAGTTAATTATTATGGAGTAACTTCGAAGCAGATATTGTCAGACAGCTCTGAACTCTAGGTTCTAAGTTGTAAGAGCACAGTTTGCTCTTACGTAGTCTATAATCGAAATTTTCCACACCTAATTCGATGTGTTTATGAATCAAAAGATACCTTTTATAATTCTTTAGTCCTGCTGAGTTCTTAAACGTGCAAGTATGTGTTGTGTTTCTTTTATCATTTATTTATCAGCTCTGCGGCACAAACTCGGGTCGCATGCCTAAAGGTGGGTGTGAAAGGGTACAGCCTGACTCGTTCATTGCTCTGTTAGTGCCTGAAGAGGTAGCCGTCATTAAAATGTGTTCATGTTGGGAGTGTTTTTCCCTATACTTATTATACGGATTTTTTCCAGGGAGAAATTAAATACTGAATGAAATAAAAAGGAACCAATTTGCTAGTGTCCTGTCTTCAGATCAAGTGAGATCATGGGAAAACTGCATTTAAACTGCATCTGTTTGTTACCCGTATAGATAACTTCAGGGGGCCTGGGGGATCTCAGTTGGTTAAGCATCTGACTCTTGGTTTCAGCTCAGGTCATGATCTCAGGGTCCTGGGATCAAGCTCCTGAACGTGGAGCCTGCCTGAGATTCTCTCTCCCTCTGCCCCTCCCCCTGCTTGCACATGCACACGTGCATGCACTCTCTCTCCCTGGGGGAAAAAAGAAAGAAATACCCTCAGTGAAATACGCCTTACACAATTTTTAAAAGAGGAACACCACGGTGAGGTTCCTGAGAACTTAGTGCCAGGAAAAAGGTTTTTCCTACAGATGTGGCATGCTTTATCAGAAGGGGCCCTTTGCCTTGGTTGCCAGAAAATCATGGTGCTGAATTTAACACCTCACTGTAGCTGTGTGCAGTTACCTTATAATGGGTATAATTATCTTCCTCTTTCTCCATGTGATTCGGTTCTCTTATTCTTCTGTGTGTATCTGCATCTTTATTATAAATTGACATATGATTTTGAGTATAATTGGGATATGATTAGTAAATAAAACATGATTCTGCATTTATTATTTCTTTGCATAGAAATTATTAGAGTTGGTGACAATAAGAAGATACATCAGATTGAACTCATTCCAAATGACCAGCTTGTTGCCGTGATCTCAGGACGAAATCGCCACGTGCGACTTTTTCCCATGTCGGCTTTGGACGGACGAGAGACTGATTTTTATAAGCTGGCAGAAACTAAAGGGTGTCAGTCCATAACTTCTGGCAAAGTGTGCCATGGATCTCTCACATGCCTGTGTGTGGCTATGAAAAGGCAGGTCCTCTGTTACGAACTATTTCAGAGCAAGACCCGTCACAGAAAATTTAAGGAAATCCAAGTCCCATATAATGTGCAATGGATGGCGATCTTCAGCGAGCAGCTCTGCGTGGGATTCCAGTCGGGATTCCTCAGATACCCCTTGAGCGGGGAGGGAAGTCCGTACAGTATGCTCCACTCAAACGACCACACGCTGTCCTTTATTGCACACCAGCCGATGGATGCCATGTGCGCAGTTGAGATCTCCAGTAAAGAGTATCTGCTGTGTTTTAACAGCATCGGGGTATACACCGACTGCCAGGGCCGGAGGTCGAGACAGCAGGAACTGATGTGGCCGGCGAATCCTTCCTCTTGTTGTAAGAGTCTCTTATTTTGGCTCTTTGACCTTTTTGTCTCTTTTCTTTTCCTCCACCTCATCTCCTGAAAATAGTCACTATTAATAACAGGTGGTTTTTAAAAGTCATGCTTAAGGTTTTGCCTAAGTGTCAGTTATGTTGTTTAATTATGTCAAGTAACTATCCAGAGCTAGACCTCGGCCAGCAGGTTTGACATTACCTTGTACCTAGTTGAAGTTAATCTTTGTATAGAATATTTTACCTAAGTGGATTTTTAACCCATGTTGTATTTCGAAGTAACTCTAAACTGTTATCTTCATGGTCCCCCAAAATATCAGTGCGTGTGAGCATTAACAGCTCGTGTGAGGTAGTTACTGAGTTGTTTAATTGGTCACGTCAAGGTATAACGCAGCATCTGTAAGAAGCGTTTCTCTGTTTTATATTTTTATAGATAGATATTTAAGATTGCCTGTTGCACTCTTTCGAGAGATACTAAGACATTAATAAGTTATTGGGTCTCATTACACTCTTTCGAGAAGTACTAAGACATTAATAAGTTATTGGGTCTCATTACGTGCCACCTCACCGGGCAAGAGAGGGCACCCAGCATAGGAGGCAGTCTCCCCCCCGGCACAGAGTGAGGTAGGAAGGACTCACGACAAGCGAGAAGTTGCCGTGGGTTCTGAGTGCTCTGTAGCACAAGTACGGAGCTCTGGACAGGCCCGTGGGAGGAGCGTCTGACCCCACATGCTTCGTTTTTAGTGGAAGATACTAGAACAGGCTTGAATGCTGAACTGGAGAACTAGGGAAAGGTTGACTTTGCGGTAAATACAGGAAAATAGAGTAAGATGCCCATGGAGGCCAGAGAGAATGGAATTCAGAACACGCGGAAGGATTTGGGGCTGGAAGTGTGATATCTCTTCTGCTGGAACCAGGTAGGAGGAGTGATGAGCAGGATACAGTCTGAGTGTAAAGGTTCAGTGGAAGAAAAATTAAGGCCGTACATGCTTATTACAGAAAAGTTAGAAAATCTAGATCAAAAAAAAGAAGAAAGAAAAACACATGTAATCCTACCCACCTACAGACCTAACTATTTTTAAAGTTTTGTTTCTTCTAAAATATATACTCCTATCTGTGGTGTTGTATATGGAGTAAAGGCTGTTTGGCAACCTGGTCAGGTAATAATTCAAAGTATTTCTTCTGATGTGCTGTCAGAATCAGAATTTCTGGCTCTTAGGAATAGCTCGGCCAGGGATGTAATATGTGACGTCAGCTTAGGTCAATCGTCCCATCTCTCCTTGCTCCTGTCACCATCTGTCGCTGTCCATTCTTCCAGTAAGCGGTTTTGAGCATTCGGGCCACTACGTACCTGTGTCAGGTGCGTGATCGTATGTTCATAGATGCGACTGCAGGTCTCACCTAAAGATTGCTTTGTAACAGTAGCTTAACTGGTTTAGAAATCAAATAGTTTTAAAAAAGCATTTTGACCGCCCTCTATAGAACTCGGGTTGGAGAAGGGAATATTCCACCATCTGCGTTAGCAAAATCCTTATGTATTAAAGCGGCCGTCTGCCCCACGGCATGCCCGTCTGCCTCGAAAATGTTTTGATGTGGCTACTGCATGAACGCAGTAGGACTTGAGTGGGGTTCTGCTCTACAGTTATTTAGTGTAGATCTTTCAAAGTGTTTGGGGTTTACAAGTTAGAAGTAATTAGCCACTGTTGCCTCCTTCCCTTCTCGCAGGTTACAACGCACCGTATCTCTCGGTGTATAGTGAAAACGCGGTTGATATCTTCGATGTGAACTCCATGGAATGGATTCAGACTCTCCCACTCAAAAAGGTAATTTCACGTGAAAACATGGGCTAAGTGCACTAACGAATGTGGTGAAACACGAGTGTGGTGAAACACTAATAGCTATTTTTCACTATTCGGGCATTTTCTGGCAGTCAGTAATTCGCAATTTAGCTAAGAGGAGAAACGCTAGAAACAAAAGTCAAGCTGGTTAATTTTGTAGGTAGTTCAAAACCATGTTCTTTTTATCACATTTCGTTTCACTGGATCGATAGGTGTATTGCCATAACAAGCGACTAGAGTCTCCCCAACCCCTAAAATGCCAGTGTTGTCTTCTACTTCAGTAGCTCTGAAGGAGGAGAATGCTGTCATTCTTTCTTGTAACTGCTTTTTACATAATGGGAAACAGGCTCTAATCCTGAGACAGCTCTCACACGCTAGAAAGCTGGTTAAACTTAGAACCAAAACTGTTTAAGCATCTCATGATTAGAACATAAAGGCTTTATATGTTCCTAATAAAACGTGATTTTCCCTTTACTATCTCCCTGTGGTAACAGAAGGAAAATTTATAGGCATACCACGACTGTTTTGCATAAGTGAAGACTAATAGCGTCATACAGGTACCTGTAGCTTGTGTCATCGGTTAGGCGGCAGGTGTAGTGGAATCGGTACCAGGAAGTAGCCAACGTCCTATTTCAAAGTCTGCCCCAATCTCAGAGCACATCGGCAATGAAAACTCTTGTAAATACTCCCACTTGATGTCCAGCCCTCAAATATGGCCCTCTGGTTTGTAGATTTGGGCTGATGACATTTAGTTTTCTGTTTTATTTTTATCATGTGAATTTTATAATGTATATGAAAGAATGTGACCTTTATGAAGCACAATAATTAACTACCGACTCATGAACTCACCTCCTAACTTTGGGGCCAGGACATGACCAATATCACTGCCTCTACCTGTGTCCTTTTCCCTTAACCCAAACCCCTGCCCCTCCCCAGAGAAGTCCACTATCCTGAATGTTGTAGGTATCATTGCTTTTGCTTTTCTTAAAATACAGATTTTGGGGGGTGCATATTTAAATATTCCCAGACAGTTGTTTCATTGTGTACTGTCGAGTTTTGCTTGCTTTTGAGCTTGATGAAAATGTGACATGTGTGTCATCTGCCGTGCTCTCTTCCTGCTTATTCCAAGATTCACCCTTGTTCTGCATGCTGTGTGTAGCTCATTGCTTTTCACTGCTATAACATACTCTGTCGAGTGAGTAAATCACAGTTCCTTTCTCCATTCTCTCATTGGTGAACTTGGAATTATTTTCCAGGTTTTGCTGCTGTGAACACTGATGGCTGTGTCTTTGAACACATGTGCAGGAGTTTCTTTATATCTCACATCTAGGAGTGGAATTGATGGGGCACAGAGAATTCAGGGGTTCAACCTTACAAGATAGTGTCATTATTTTCCAGAGTCATTGTACCGGTTCCTACTCCCCCCACTGCCCCCCCGCCAGCAGTACAGAGGAGTTCCTACAGACCCATATCTTCTCTGACCTTGCCATTCTCAGAATTCATAGTTTTATAACCATTATCAACGGTTGTAAAATGCTGTCTCATCAAAGCATTGATTTGCATGGCCCTAATCTTTGTATGTTTATTCATCTTTCATTTATGTTTATTCGTTCTTATTTCTTCTTCTTGAAAACCTAGTCATGCTTTTTGCTCACTTTTCTGTTTGTCTTCTTTTTTATTAATTTATTGAAATTCTTTATATATTGTAAATACGGAGTTAGTAAGGGGTGGGATAAATCTTCTCCATTTGTGACCTATCCATTTTGATTGTGTATTTTGCTAAGCGTTTATTTTAGTAACAATAAATTATATTATTTTGTTGTAAACTTGTTATAAATTTTATTTTTTTTTAGATTTTATATAAATCTAAGTTAGTTAACATATAGTGTATTACTAGGTTCAGGGGTTATTGTTACAAATCATTCTTATCCTTTAATCTTACCTTTTTTCTGTTTGGAAACTTTCCTAACTCAAGGTCATAAAGATAGGACCTTTATTCCAAAAGTTTGAAAGTTGTGCATGTTGCATGTATGTCCTTAATCCCTGTGGAGTTGGTGTTTGATGTGTAGTGTGGGGTGGGGACTCTGTTCATCTGTTCCATGTACGTGAGCAATTGCTTTGTCACCATTAACTGACAGCCCCCCTCTCCCCAGTGGTACAGAGTTTCATCCCTGTCATATGTGAACATACGGTTCTAATCACATTCATAAAGTAGCTGCATTGATATCTTCTTAGTATAATGATTTCGTCACTAATGGCTTTAAAAAGTCAAATTTAAGATTTAAATATATTTCTGTTCTCACCCCCCCAGAATATTCTTCCTTCAAAATGTTGTCATTGTAACTTTCTTGTTCAAATTAGATAGTTTTTTACTCATTTCCCATCAGAATTAATGTTAATTTTTTGTTGATTTTTTGAGGGAGCATATTTTGAAGAAGATGGATAAATGGAAGGTCTCAATAGTGTGTGCTTTCTAAATAGGCCAGATGTTTTATGATTTCATTTGAAGGTTTTATTGAAATAGTAATTTCCTTTTTTTTAATTTTAGGTTCGACCCTTAAACAGTGAAGGATCATTAAACCTTTTGGGGTTGGAGACAATTAGATTAATATATTTCAAAAATAAGATGGCAGGTAAGAAAACACACATTAATGGGATGGCTTCAGTGGAAATGTTCTCTCTAAGCTGACTGCCTAGAGATAATAAAAAAGTGGCAGAGACCAGATTTAAACTCGGGTTTATCTTACTCCAGAGTCTGTGATCTTGGCTACTGTCATCTTCTCCTCAATCTATTAAGATAAATGTCTGCATAAAAAGCCATTCTGCTTAATCTCGCATAGCTGTATACACAAAGTATTTGTTTTTGACCTACCTTGTTGTTTTTCTGTGGAGTACTGAGTTAAGTGGCCACAGTATAGCTGTAGGTGTCTTCCGTGTCTTCTGTACTGCTGATACCGCCAAGCCCAACCCAGGTTTGTGGCACTGAAATGGTGAAAACTCATCCAGAGTTCTGACTGGGGACTTCTGGTATACACCTTCTGCCAACGCACAGGGCTCTGAACTCCGGAAGTGCTCGTGTCAGCCTGGGCAGGGAGGGCAGGGAGGAGGGTCCCAGGAGCGCCAGAATCGGGAGCAGGGAGTGGGAGCCCCAGATGGGAGTTCCAGAGAGGACAAGGGCAGTGTCCACAGTCCCTGTGTGCCTTCACACCGGCTGTCCCGCACGTGCTCTTGGCGCCGTGGGGGTTTCTGGGTTGCCGGCCTGGTGGTTGTAGGAGAGGACTTCTGAACGGAGAGTCAGAATTTAGAAATGATTCCCATTCAGTGATGGATCCACCATGAAGCTAATGACACAGAGCTTTACGCCTCTCACCTCTAAGGGCCTGTACTTAATTTTGTGTCTGTCTCTTAGAGGAAGTCCAGACACTGGTATAAGACTGGCTCCACCCTGTTCTCACTGTGTGTGGCCGTGATGATCACAGAATATGTCCATGTCCCAGGTCGTGTCTGTAGGATGAAGCCTCTTCCCGCTTGTGTCCCCCCAGCTCTCATCTTTCTGCTCTGAGCAGGAGCTTAGCCAGGGAAGACCCCTCAGAATCTCAGAGTAGGTGTCCCCAGGAAAGGCAAGGGGCCCTGTTCCCCAGAGGCCCTTTCTGTTTCTCTGTCTTGCTCTGTCCTTCATCTCTCAGGGGCTCAAAGTGTTGCTGTGGCCTCTGGCCGTCCCGCCTCTCCCGCTGCCACCATAACTCACCCAGACATGCCCTGCCCTCATGATTCCCAAATTCCAAAACCGTGTTTCCCGTGGAGTTAAGAAAGCAACTGATGAAGCTGCATTATTCCGACCCAAGAAGGGTGCTGCTTTTCCGCTCGTCATCTGCCCTGCTCGCCTTGCACGCTCCCGCATGGCTCTTTTCTCACTTGTACTTCGTGGCTGTTAAAAATTCTGAAGCTTGGCTTTTCTCCTCTTCCTTATTTAGAGAATGGCATCCATCATGTTGTGTGAATAGAGCTGTCTATTTTATTCCTTGAGTGTGTTCACAGATTTCAGCCTGTCCGGGGAGCCCTTGGCGGACGGTTTTGTTTACTTCTAGGTATTAAATTGAAACCAGGTGCATCCGATCAAGTGTCATCTCCTCCCCAAGATCGGAAGAGTAGAAATAGCGACAGTCTTACCTTTAGCAAAGGAAGCTAGTGGGAGAGCGAGGTTTTGTGCTTAGTCCATGTCTGGCAGCCTGGATCTTGCAAAGGAAATGTTTTATTATTGTCAAAATACTTTTAGTTATCATTTACACGAATAATTTACTCTTACGCCTGACTGCCGCACAGCTTCTCGGGAGGAGCATTGGAACCAGTGCCCAGGAGGTGAGAGGAGACAGTGCAGAGAGATCTCAGGGACAGGGAGCAAAGGGACAGGACCCTAGGCAGCTGCATTTTTCTTGTCTTCCCCTAAAATTGTGCCAGTTTATGTTTATAATCAAATGGAAGTGAAACTGTACTTTGTAAGCTGTGTTTAACTTTCGCGTACACCTGTTTACATATGTCCTGGTTTAAATTATTATTTGTTGTGAGCGTCAACAGACAACGTTTAAAAATGAGAATCACGTATGTTGTACAACTGGCAGATGTTGGTACCATCCTAGAGATTGACGGATAAAGAGCATTGTAGCGCTTTACAGAACATTGCCGTGCTTCGTATTTTTTCTAACAGAAGGGGACGAGCTGGTGGTTCCTGAAACGTCAGACAACAGTCGGAAGCAGATGGTTAGAAACATCAACAACAAGCGGCGCTTCTCCTTCAGGGTCCCGGAGGAGGAGAGGGCTCAGCAGAGGAGGTGGGTGTGCAGCTGGGGTCCCGTCTGCCTGGGCTCCGTGGTCCTGATGCTGGCATTGGACTCGGAGGGCAGATGTGAGCTCTGAAAATCGCTCACCCATCTGTGGTGTCAAAACCGCAGTCGTGAAGGAACTTCTCAGTGTATTTGTAATTAATTCTCTCCCAGTGTGAGTGCGCCCCGGATGAAAGTACCATATTGTAATTCATTGCTCTGTGTATATGAAGTACTGACAGTTTTTGGACCATGGGCCTTTGTATAGTATTATAAACAGCACACGTCTGCGTGTGGTACGTCTGCACTGGCTTTAGAACTTCGGGTTAACTCTCTTTGTGAGCAGACAGCCGAAAGGCTTGAGGTATTTCCAGGCCCATATAAAAACATCCCTAAAGTGTTATCAGTTATTTTAAAAGACATACATAAAATGGTCAAAACTGTCTATAAAAGAGAGCTCTGATATGTGAGTGCTAAGAGAAGCCTATTTTCCCACCAAAACACTCAAGATCTTTTATTAAAACAAAAGTTTCTAAGTAAAGTTTTAATGGAGTATATTTTACTGTTAATTCTATCCTTATTAAACATTTCAGTTTTATTTTTGTGAATAAAGGATGCTTAATTTTTTTCTGAAGTTATCTAGATCGAGCACAAAAACAGTGTCTAAACAGGTGTTTTATCTTCCAGAGAGATGCTGCGAGATCCAGAAATGAGAAATAAATTAATTTCTAACCCAACTAATTTTAACCACATAGCACACATGGGCCCAGGAGATGGAATACAGATCCTAAAAGACCTGCCCATGGTAAGAGAAATGAAGGGGGAGCAGGAACGGGGTTACGAGTGGGGCAGAGGGGGGAAAAGCAAACATGCGTGCCTAGATCCATATGTAGACTTAAGAGGAAACGTTAGTGTGATGATGAAACATTTGTGTCCATGCATCAAAATATGTGTAAGATGCGTGATGAGATACACCTGATGAGAAAAACACAACATCTGGGCATCGTGAGAAACCAGACAGATCGAGTTCTTACTTAGTTGCAGACCCCATAAACTTGTCCCGTATCCAGACTTACTGTTCGTGGTGGAATACGTTGGAGACAGTCTCTACCGAGACCCAGAACTTGCTCATGAAATTGCTAACATTTCACTACGTTTTAGCAATTCAGACCTTTGCCCCCCGCCTGCCCAGAGAACCATGTTAGGTTGGTCATTAATGGCCACACCTCTTAGCTCGTTGGACAAGCAAATCATCTTCCTCTCCCCAGTTATAAATATGTTGCCTGGTCTGTCTTGCACACAAAAGTACAACACAGAAAAACTTGTTTTTCACATGAAGATTAGATTCTTGGACCCAGTATGCTGAGATAAAGAATATCCATGGCATTAGCTAATTTTCCAGGCTCTGTTTACACTTCACATTTCGGTATCATAGTACTCAGCAAATTATTGAAACTCTAATGGAACCCTTTTGATCACGGGGTGTAGTGTTAGATTTGTGAATCTGGACCCAGAGCTCTTTCTGTGGGAGTCTGTCCTGTTACCCTCATTACCAACTCTGCTGTGATAGGAGGTACAAGGATCTGTCATTGACAGGAAAAAAAAAAAAAAAACCTAGGTAATAGAGTTTTTATGTGCAGTCAGGTTTTTTTAAATAAGAAAGTTAAGCTTTTGAAGGTATTCTGCATTTGTTTCATGGGAGGAACAAAAAAATCAGTCATGGAGTCTGAGTTTCTCTTTGGAAATATCCCGATTAACCAGTTGACCCTGTTTTTGAACCGACACAATGCTCTTACTGTTACCACCAAGGTATTGTGATGACCTGGTTATTGTGCTGCGTCCCCTTCTTTAGGGAGTTCAAATCATGAACAGTAGCCATTTATCCCCTTGGAGTGGGGATTTTTATTACCTGTGCTGGATAAATTATGAATAAAGTGTTCAAAAAGATTACACGTAGTAATTAAAACTAAGTAAAAAATCTAAGACTAAGCACGTGAAATGTTAAACTGTTACACTTACCTATCATATTTAAGACTTCACTGGCTTTTCACCTTTTGCCTGGAAATGAGATTTCAGATTTCTCTCCGTTTACCCATTCTGAACATGTGTTTAAAGTTCTCAGGCTGGTTTTCCTTTATTCTCAAGTAAACAGGACACAACCATACGGTCCAAAGCCTCTGTCTTTTTAGAGAGGATTTTTACATTTTGATGAACGCTGGAAATGTGAGTATATGTTATAGCTTATACTTGATAGCTCAAGTGTTACTGTACCATTTTAGTGAAAGTTTTTAAGGTTTCGGAGAGAGAGGGATGCAAATTTCAAACATGCTTATGTTGCAAAGCGATACATCAACAAATACAAAATTATTTCAGTAGCTGACAAGGTTTTAATAGGTATCATACTTTTTAAATTAAAATTTCTCTCACTTGTGCTTCATTTTGGTGCACAAAAAAAGAGTATACATAGTTTTTATCTTACATATTCCCACAACATAAGAGTTATGGAAAATTTTTTATATATTCTGCTATCTCCCAGAAATTACAGTTATTTTCTTTAAGGTGAAATAGTTTCAGGGTTTCATAAAATATCCCTCTCCTTGTTGGTCTTCTGCCATCAGGTGAAAAACCAATTTACTAATGTTCCAGAATTGTTTTCTGACCTTCATACACAGTGAGACCTGGTCATCACACACACTGAGTGAGCACAGTGAAAAGAAATGTCAGATTTCAGACATCGTGAGAACTTTTATATCAAAGCAACCCTCCTTACTCCACTTTTTCTCCCTTTTCTCTCCCACCACTTAAGTAAAAGAAATCTCTTTTATTATTGTTGTTGTTCAGAATAAGGTCTGGTCTTGATTACTGAGCTGAACAAGCTCAGAGAGTATGTCCTGAGGATGTTTCCCCCACCTGGCTGCACGACACGTGGCCTTCTATGCTCGCCGCTTGTCCCCAATAGACCTCTTGAGTTTTAGCATTTCTTGTCCCCATGACTGCCTCATTGGCTCTTTCCGTCATTGACACATGTACCCCTCAGCCCTAGAATGCAGTCCAATTTTTAATGTTTCTTCCAGTCCTTTCTTACCTTGTAAGCACTTTTGTATTTCCAGGATGAGAAGTTGTTGTACATTTTTGAAACCTGTTTCTTCGCCTTAGTTTCATTTTCACCTGGCCTTCTTCCCTTTACTAGCAAGGGATGTACAAGCCGGGGGTGTTTATAGGCACCCACTTCACCACCTAGCCCGTATTTTTGGTAAACTGTCTGCCCAGACCCGTGCTGGTCTAGGGGGAGACACTGGTAAACAGCACGTTAGTATGCACGTCTGAAAAAAATTAGTAATATGCGTGTGTGTATCTGTGTGTATATATGTTTTTTGAAAAGCTTATGATATTTTAATAGGTTCCCAGGTTTTAATATGTCCTTTCTGCTGCAATGGAATTATCTGTGTTTAATGAAAAATTTCCAAAAATTAAGATGAATTAAATTCACCTACCGTTAACATGTGTCAGAAGAGCTTTCAAACCCCAGAGCTCCATGTTATCATCCGTGCAAAGAGCGGCATGTACCCCAGACAGTTTTATGTTTTAACTTACTCATATCAGTACTGTTTTCCTAGGAAATACTTATGAGCTTAGAGAGTTTACTGGATATTTTTAGAAGCTCTTCTGTGTACCAAAATGACACTGATAGAGGATTGTTTGCCTCACAAATGTGCAAGAGATCATCAGGATGAGGGAGTCCTGGGTCCGATGGGAGCCCTTCACGCGTGCGTCAGTGTGGCCGGAGGGTATCAGCTGTCAGTGGGAAGCGGCGCGTGGGACTGAGAAGTCCCTACTGCAGTAGCTCCTCGAATCCTGGTTGTCCTTTGCTTTTGTTCATAGTGGGCACTGGCAACAGAGGGCAGATTTTTCTGCAGTTGAATACAAGAATAATAGTTTATCTCCAGAAGATTTATTTTTGGCCCATGACATTTCTCCTGGCCTTTTACCCATCCCTGGAGTTGTTCATGAAGACCGCGTCTCTAGCTCGGTGACCCCTTACAGCTCTGCGAAGTAATATTGCTTCTTCAAGTCAAAGTGACATTGACATCAGTAGTTTTTTTTTCTTTTTGGAAATAACCTTGGAAGGCACTGATTCATGCCCATCTCTAAACTTCAAACAGTATCTCATAGAAGAGCTTTTGTTTAAGTCTGCGTAAGTTGCCAGGTTGTGTTAAGCAAAGCCGGCTCATTGCAGCTCGGGAGGGCGTGTTCCACCAGCTTTCTCCCCGCAAGTCCTTCCCTCCCACCCCTGAACTCCTTGGCCACTCCAGGCCTGAACCTTGAAAGTGCCGCTCAGAGACGGTGGCTGGGTGCTGAGTGACGGCTCCCAGATTACTCAGAAGTCATTGTACCTGAAAAACTGGAGTCCTCCATTTGAAAAGCTTTTTCTGTATCTTTAGTATTATGTTATTTTATGTTTTAATACACCCAGACGTGGAAGGGAAGATTTTTTTCCCCTTGTTAAAAACAGACCTGTCCTTTTGGGTGTCTGAGTGGACAGGTGTGGGCTGCTGAGAGTCACGCCAGTGATTAGTTCTTCCTCAGTCCCTCACTGCTCTTGTCAGAGGAAAATAAGATCAGTAAAAACAAACACACGTCAAGAGTCTGTAGATCCCAGGAAATGGTTTCCGGTTTCTACAGAAACAGTTTCATAGCGCTTCTGGCTGTGGGTTCGCTGCTCTTTCGCTTTCTTGCTTTTTCTGTCCTTGTTGTTGGTGTGTTTTTGCCATATTTTGATTCTATCGCGTAAGAAAATCCTCAACTAAACTCTGAAAGTCTCCTTGTGTCTCCACAAGTCCAGTTTTTGCTCACTTGATGATAGTAATAAAAAAAATAATTTTATAAAGCGAATGATCTTTTGCACATCAGCAGTTTTGTTTACCGCAGGGCGATTACAAAATTTACCTCTCCAAGGCCTGAAAGTATTTCATGAAGGACTCGGTTCTGATGTGAGATCTGTCATTCCTGCTCCGTGCATGCTGTGAAATGTCACGTATGACCATTGAATCCGTTCTCATGACCTTACGACTTCTGTTCTTCTTCCTGTCATTTCGTTAGCCAGGCTTCCCTCATCCATCCCCTCATCATCACTCCGGCCTGATCTCCTCTCCGATCAACTTTGAGCACATCTATCACATGACTGTTAATTCTGCTGAAAAATTTCTCTCTCCTGATTCCATAAACCCCGAGTATTCCCCGTCTCTGCGCTCTGTCCCCGGTACACCAAGCTTTATGACTCTGAGGGTATGAACAGCTGAGCCAGGGGTTAACTTCCACTAACCGTGTGCGGACATCCTGTAGCTTGCTTGACAAGTAACTCTGCTGGGGGGGGTGGGGGCACTTTGTGAATGTGTGCCTTCGGCCTGCTTCTCTTCTGCCAAACCTCTGTTCTTCCTCCTCCTCCTCTTCGAGTTTGTTTCTTTTTTTGAGGAAACACATGAAGACAGGGGAGGATTTCACTTTTAGTTTTTAAACAGTGGTGGAGGGTTTTTTTATGTTTCATAGAGGATTTTCCCATCATGATTTTTCCCTTTCCAGATACCATCATTAAAAATAGCCCCTGTGTGGGTCTTTATTCTGTTTAAACAAACAAAAAGGGAATCCCAGAATTTCTCCATTTTTTTATAGCTCATTCAGCCTAGAACCAGTTTGATTCAGAGACAATTTTTTCAGTTAGTGACATTCAAGTCTGTGGCAGGGCCTAGCCACAGGCCTTCTTTCTACAGTAAACCCCTTTTTGAAAAGTTTAAAAATCTCCCAGGTAAAAATTACAATAGTATTAACGAGTCACAGGAAGAATGAGAAAAAGAAGATAATCTCACTAGTCTTCCAGGTACTGATAGGCCTTTCATTCCAGCCAGGATCCAAGATCTAACAACTAAATCAGAGGGAGAACTGACACAAGGGGCTGCATTCAGAAGGACTGTGGCCCGTGCTGGCGGCCCCTTCGGTTCAGCCTGATAGCTTTGTAACCGGGGACCTTGCAGTGTCCGGAGAGCCGGTGGCCGTCAAGGCAGATTATCCGTACTTCCACCAAAACCACAGGCTTAGCTAACTCCTCAGGAACGTTTTCTCAAGTTCATTTTGCAGATAAGATGCTTGGATTCTGTCCTGCACACCTGTGTCCCGCAGCGCCCCCTGACTTAGCAAAATAGTAGCACCAATTTTTTATTTGCATAGAAAACTATAGGGTAAGTTTATTTTTGTATTTTTGTTTGTATTAGAAAAGTAGCCTAAATTGTAATGTTTGAAATGGCATTGACACGAAACTATATAATGTCATTTCAGTATCTTACTTGACAAAATGAGATCAACGATGATAAAAATAAGACTTAGTTTTCTTGGTAACAGATTGCAAGGGGTGGATTCCAGAGGAGTGTTGTGGAACTTAATTGGTCAGAATTTTTTCCATGAAAGATGACAGAGACGTTCTGTAAGTCAGTCCTTTGCTAGTTAGGAACACCGTCGTCAGTGGAAGTTTCCTCCTAATCCAAAGCATATTTGTGCACAGAAAAGACCAGCAAAGCTGGTTTCCTGGCACTTTAGACAGAAGTCGAACTCCAGCTGAATGAATGGTAAACCGTCTTTTGTGGAGTTTTTCCTCACAAAGCATGCCTCCTGTGAGTCTTCCATTACTTCAGCATCGGTGTTACTAAACCACTGGTATATTTTTACAGGCTTAATTTATGCCATTTATTCGAGGCTGGGTTTGTTCTGTGGGGAAGGGCACCACCAAGGTGTCAGAAGCCTTGCAGCGGAAACAGTCAGGATGCAGGGGTTGAAACCGACCTTCCCATCCCCTGCTCTCTCCTCGGCCGTGCCTGTCACTGCTGTCTCGGGGGCTGCTGCTCTACGCGTGGATGTTAAAATGCTGGCGCTCTTTCAGTGTCAGTTGTTTTATTTTCTTGGAAAAAGGGAAAGCATTTGCTTTGAATAAGTAACACAGTAAGAATTAAATGGACTTTGCAGATTTGGTCTGTGACCCAGTATGGCAGCGGTTGGCTCTGCGGCCCGCTGGCTCTCCGCCGCCGTGGCTCCCAAGTTCTTCACACGATATTAACGCATGTTTTCCGGACTGCCGACCTTGGCCCGATGTTAGTTGTTTTGACACAATCTTCTCTCAGGCGTCAGCCACCCCTCCTTCTGGTCTCCAGCGTTTCGGTCCGTCGAGGCGGCCAAGTGCTTTCTGTTCTCAGCCAAGTTCAGACAGCTCATTCTCCACGCCTCCTTTCAAGCCGTGTAGGACTTTCAAAGTACTCACTGGCCCATTTTTCTACCCGGAACCCCAAAGCCATTCCATAATGTGATGGAAAACTTCTCCAACCAGTGTTGCCAAGTGAGGTCACTTCCCCCTGGCTATGGGGACGTGCTGTCTGGGGCCCACAGTGCCGCTCCGCCAGCCTGGGGAGTGGGGGTGTGACCGTGTCGCCCAGTACATTTACTGGAGAAAAATACACTCCTCATTGCCGTGCCTCCAAGCCGGCTTATTCTGTTCAGCTAGTGGAGTCATCCTAGTAGAAATCTCAGAAGTAGCAGAAACTTTGTGTCCATTATCTGCAAATGTCCATGTAATTCTGCACTTTGCTGTCCCTTCTAACCATATAACTTTTACTTAACTTTGTCACAACAAAGAGAGCTCCTGTTTACTGATAACCATCTCACTAAGTACAAGGATGAGCACTTCCCTTGACTGGGGCCAGGTGACTTCTGTTAGGGTTTCATACTTTTGGGGGCAGGGGGGCTTATGCAGTCTGTTCACTCTGGTCAAGATCATTTGTTGAAATTAAAGTGAGAAGTAGACATCTCTGCAGAAAATCACTTTCTGGGGCGCCTGGGTGGCTCAGTCATTAGGTGTCTGCCTTCAGCTTAGGGCGTGATCCCGGCGTTCTGGGATCGAGCCCCACATCAGGCTTCTCCACTGGGAGCCTGCTTCTTCCTCTCCCACTCCCCCTGCTTGTGTTCCCTCTCTCGCTGGCTGTCTCTCTCTCTCTCTCTCTGTCAAATAAATAAATAAAATCTTTAAAAAAAAATCACTTTCTCTCTGGCTGAAGAGTTTCTCTCTGTGTTTTGCTTTCAGAACCCTCGGCCTCAGGAAAGTCGGACGGTGTTCAGCGGCTCAGTCAGTATTCCATCCATCACCAAATCCCGCCCTGAGCCCGGCCGCTCCATGAGCGCTAGCAGCGGCCTGTCAGCGAGTAAGTGCTGCCCCCGGGAGCCCAGGGCCCCCTGCTCTCACCTGTCCCACGCATGCACGCTCCCGGGCTGTGCCGAGGAAGCACATGTGCGCTTGTGGGGGAAATGATCGTGGGGTGCCTTTCGAGCTCACGGTGCACCTGGGAGACAGACACTTTATACCACAAGTTGTGATGATCGACGCTGCGAAGGAAAGAAATAGGGCACCGTCAGAGAGTAACAAGGGGTGGCCGTTGGGGACGAAGCCACACTGAGAGGAATTAGGAAGGTCACGTGCCCTCCCGACGGGTGAAGGCGTGTCTGAGTCATGTTTGATGAATTGCACGAAGGCAAGTGTGGCCACCTGGTAGTCAGGGAGTGACCCACGAAATAAAGCACAAGAGGGAGGCAAGGGTCAGATCAAGCAGGACCGTGCCGAGCAAGCTGAGACTGTTTTATTAGAAACGCAACAGGACGCCTCTAAAGAATTTAGAGGGAGTCCAAAGGGAAGGACTTTTCTCCAATTTACATTTTTTAAAAACACCCTGTGACTGCCAGGTGGAGACTGGACACAGGGCAAGCTCCGTCCATCCTGCTGGGGCGTCAGAGCGGCCGGCGAGGGACGGCCCCGGGGGATGGCTGCAGAGGAGGGGAGAGGGGAGCCGTGTCAGGGTGAAATCAGTAAGGCCTGGCGGGGAGTTAGTTGTGGGAGGCGAGGGAGAGCGAAGAGTTCCAGGTGACCCTCGGTTTCCTGCTGGAATGGGGGGGGGGCAGGGTTCTGGAAGGACCGGCAGAACACGAGGCAGGTTCAAGATCGTAGTTTTGGGATGGAGTTCGCCATTGATCCGGTGAACATCCAGGAGACGGCAGGTCTTCTGCTGGGGCGCAGGGGGTACAGTCGCATGTGACCGAGCACCTGCTTCCTCGCGGCTCGCCGTCTTTATTGTCGGCCTCTCTCCTTTCACCCTGAACCTCCGCGTCTCGTCTTACACTCCACCCAGAACCCTGCGCTCAGGGGCCTTGGAGAGAAAACTCTGCTCCGTGCTGGGCAGGCGTCTGCGCCACTAGGACCGGGAGCGACTTCGGGGGTGGGGGGGCACGTGAAAAGGCTCCGTTTGAGGAAAAGCGCAGGGACGCCAGTGGCCGCCTGCCCCAGAGTGAGGGCTGGACAGAGGCGGCATCTGACGGCAGCAAGTAGAAGTCAGTCTTGTTGAATTCAGAGAGCTCGGGTAGTTCGTGGATCCCAAGCCTTGAGCTTCGTCGGACGGTCAGCGTGGCTTCTGATTTGGGGGGAGATCGTTCGTAGCCTCGGGCTGTTCTTCCGCCACTTTCTCAGAGGCAGCGTGGCATCGGCCGAGAGGTCGGATGCTGTGAGTGCGGGGTGCCCCCCAGGGTGCAGGTGCCTCTCTTGACACCCACAGCTGGCCCCCAGGGGACACGATCGAGCTTCGGTTTCCCATGAAGTCACTTAGTGAGAAATCGTATCTGTGGCCTCTGGTCCTTGAGCGCTGGCTGTCGGAGGGGACGTCCCTGCTGCCAACGGGGCTTGTTGTCCCCGCCCTGGCACTACAGAGATGGGCGATGCTCTGGTAGGTACCTCTCATGCAGAACACGGTACCCCAAAACTCCGAAACAATGATCCGGGGGTGCCTGGGGGACTCAGTCAGTGAAGTGTCTGCCTTTGGCTCAGGTCACGATCTCAGGGTCGTGGTGTCGAGCCCTGCATCGGGCCCCACACTGGGCGTGGAGCCTGTTTGGCATTCTCTCTCTTCCTCTCTTAAAAAAAAAGAAAAAATGATCATTGATTATGTCTGTTTCTGAGGGTGCGGGATCTGGGAGCAGCTGAGTTGGCCCGCTCATCTCAGAGTCCCTGTAGCTGTGGCTGGAGCGTGAGCGGCCAGCCTCTCACGCGGCTGTGGCTGCTTCCCCCGAGCAGGTGGCCAGGGAGGCAGCCAGACGGAAACGGCAGATATTTTACAATCTCCTCTCCTGGGGACTCCCCGCCCCTCGTGCGGGACACTATGGAGCACGCAGACCCATGGCTGGGGTGGGAGTACCAGGGCAGTTGTGGGCCTGATGACCCCTGTGTCACTGCCTCTTGAGAGCATTGCTGCCCCAGGTGTGGCCCTGACCACAGTGAAAAATCTGGCCAGTTGGGAAAGCGATAACCATTTTATTTTCTTCTTATGGATGACGGCTACATGAGATAATGGATTTGCGTTATAACTTGCTGCACGTTCTCAAGACTTGAGATGCAAAGAGAGTATTACAGCATTAACAGCTAAGTCTACAATCTCTTCTCCAAAACCCTTGGGGCCAGATGTTGTTTTTGTTTGTTTTCAGGATTCAGATTTTAAATATATATATATGTTAGGAATCTACCATTTAATGTGTTACATTCCAGTAAGATCCAGCCAGCACCCACAAACAGATTGATATTTATGCAGCCAAATCCATGACTGGTCACACTATAAATATATAAATAAATGTGGTCTTCCAATAAGCTCTGTAGTCAGCCTCCAATTAGCTCAGATTAGGTTTGCCGCTGCGTGGTTTACATCAAGCTTATGAAAACACTTTCAGTTTTCAGGACTTCGGTTTTATGGAACGGCAGGTAAAGATGGGACCTGTAATGCAGGCATGTGCAGGGCTGAGGCGGCCAGCTCCCCGAGAGGGCCGCAGTGAGGGGCCTCTGTCCCTGCTGACTGTGCCCACCAGGTCTGCAGGAACGCGGCAGGCGTGGCCTCCTTCAGGTCCTTGGTAAGAGGAAGGCCCTCCCAGGAATCCCAAGGGGCAACTTCTGTGTCCAGTGCCTCCTGGCTTTCAGAAGAGTCCAGCTCACATGAGAAGGTTCCAGAAGGACAGCCAGCCGAGAGAGGCACAAGAAGGAATAGGGGACCCTGTTGTCCGTCTCCACAACCAGAAGCACAGATCTTCCAGAGCCAGACTCAGGATGGCTTCAGGACATGAAGAGATTCCACAGAGATTCCCACTGTGACTCCATCCTGGTCCCCCCAAGGAGGCAGACCCACTTCTGGCAGCTGGCTCACTGGGGAGCCTCGCGTCTCCTGAGGTCACGCAGAGTCAGACACCTCGCCGCCCAAGCCGCAGAGCCATCAGCCAGCGCTCTTTAGAAGAGGTCATGCCCAATTGTGTGGCCTCAGTCAGCGGGACCACAGTCCTCAGACGGTCCCCAGGCCCCTTTGGCTGGTCAATCAAAATAGCCCTGCTTTCATGTGTGAAGATTGGAATGGTCTAGTGTAACTTTTCTTTGAAAGGAACATTCCCCAAGTTCGTTCTTAAAGTGTAAGTCACTGAGGTGGCATTAATGCCTTCTGTTCTACGAAGGGCCCTAGAATGGAGGCAAGGAGACGGGTGAGCAGCGGGTGAGCCCTGAGCAGGCCCCGTGCGCCTACGCTTCCCACTGTGTTCTCCGCCTACCCAGGGCTGCTGTTCCCACAAAATCCCCGTAACGTAGAAGTCATTCTCGTATCTACGGATGGAAACCGAGGCTCGGGAAGGTAGGAGAACATGCTCGCACTCGCACAGTTGACAAGCAGAGCAGCGGAAGCTGCTGGCAGTGTGGATGTTCTTTCGGAATAACAGCATTGGCACAAAATAAAATACAGCTTCCGTGGCACTGAGGCAGGCGTGGAATTGGGATGAGCTTGGCCTTCAGTGAGGCCGTGACCCAAGGACCCAGGAGAGCCCCTCAGAAAAGTCAGGCACGCCTTCATGGCGACACGATGCGCGGTGTGCACGCAGCGTCGGGAGCCGGTGCGGGGTCGTTACGGTGATGCTCGGGCTTCTGCAGCCCAGCGGCCCCGGACGGAAGCCGGCCCGAGTCACCAAGCGCGGGGCCACTCCGGGCAGGTTCCTGCCCTGGCGTGGATGGGGACTTCCATACTCTCGTGGCCGTGAGATACTTGAGGTGCTGGACACGGGCTCTTTTGATGCTATTACTTACTGAATTCTTAGTGTAAAAACACTAAATCGGGATTTGTTCAACCAGCAACAAGTGGAAACGGTCACGGTCTGTATCTTACGTGAAAACCTCGGCAGTCTCTTTAGACCCGTGGTCTTAATATGGAAGCTCAGCAAGATAAAGATGTTTTTTAAGCAAAAACTGAAGAACAAGAAGGAATGCCGAGAGCTTTAAATAGGTCCGAACAATTCCCCAGTATTTCAAGGGTTTTCCGCCATCCTTCTCCCTCCTCTGCGTGGCGCTGGTCCCTCCTCGAGGCGCCTCGGCTCTGAGACCAAACTAGAGGGGGATTTTACAGAAACTCCGCTCACTTTCGCATCTCAGGCTTCTTGCCCTGTGGGACGAAGATGCTTCTATCTGTCCCTTTGCTTTTCATGCACATTCTCCAGCAGTGACGTGATGGGTGCAAAGGCCGGTGGCCTGGAGAATGCTGCCCCTCGGCCGCTGGCCCCGGGGTCTCCCCCGTCTGCATGCTTTCTGTGGGGCCGTCCCCTCGGCCGTCCGCGTGCGGTTCTCAGCCAAGCCTTACCTGAATGCTGTCCTGCAGGGTCGTCTGCACAGAACGGCAGTGCATTAAAGAGAGAATTCTCCGGAGGAAGCTACAACGCAAAGTGGCAGCCCATGCCCTCCCCGTCGGAGGGCTCCTTGTCCTCCGGAGGCATGGACCAGGGAAGTGACGCCCCGGCCAGGGACTTCGAGGGTGAGGTGAGTGGGGCGTGGGCAGCAGCGACGTTCGGTCTGGATTAAAAAGGCTTGTGCACTTAGCGAAGTGATGCCCCCACCTCGAGAGTGGCCTCCGCAGCAATCGGGGGAGGGGGGGTGGCGGGACTCAGGGGCACGCTCAGCGGGGGGCGGGGTTGGGGGGCCGGCTCGGCGGGTTGCCTGCGCTGCACACTGCAGTTTTGCACAGATGTTGTAACAGCCTTTGTGTGACACGGACCCACACTTCTAAAGGCCTGCAGAAAGGATTTGAACTTTTGCCCTATTCTGCGCCCTTTATTGGCCTCAGAAAAGGGGTTTCATTACTGACAGTAGACCAGTCACCCCCCCCCCCCCCCGCTTACTTGCTCGGGGTGGCCGCGGTCACCTGTGGGGGGCCGCGCCCCTCCTGCGCCTCTGCCTCTCACTAACGTCCTTTCGGGGCCCCGCAGGACTCGGATTCCCCGAGGCACTCCACAGCTTCCAACAGCTCCAACCTGAGCAGCCCGCCCAGCCCGGTGTCCCCCCGGAAGACCAAGAGCCTCTCCTTGGAGAGCACGGACCGCGGGAGCTGGGACCCGTGAGCGGCTCCGGCGCTCGCAGCGGACGCCAGAGCAGCTTCTCCCTCTCGGCCCCTCCACTGCCGTCTCCGCGTCCATCCCCCGCCCCTGCCGGGAAGGCCCAGGGCCCACGGCAGGAGCAGGGTGGGGGCTCGGGGACTCGGACGATCGCACTTGCAGCCCCCCGCCCCCCGCGCCCCCTCGACTTAACAGCAGCAGCCATCAAGGCAGACTTCCATGAGCAGCTTCACTGAATATCGATTCCATTTCACACACTTAGAGTTGCTTCCCACCATCGTGTCCCCCTCCCCGAAGGTAGCTCGAGTAGACCTCGCAGACGTGCGTGGAAAGAACGGCAGGCGGACTGGTTTGCACGGCAGAGCCTCCGCGGCGCGGGCAGCGCCGGGTCCCCCAGCCAGCCCCCGCCCTCCTCCTGCGCCCACAGCCAATGTCGACCTGATCGTTGCCAGTAAATCCTTATTCACTAAAACAGTGCATATTTTACTACAATACAGAGTTTAAATAAGTACACAATGTAGAGGTTAAATACTGAATGTATATAGTAAAAAGCATCTTGTATTCAGCAAAAGATGGATTCCTATATAAGAGAGAGATCATTTAATTTAAAGAAATGTGTTGTTTCTCGTCTGTTTTCCAGCTAAATAATTTAAAAGGTAGGAAGGCCTCAAGCTGACATTCTAGACCTTAGTAGAAGCAGAGCGAGAAGGGTCAGAGTTCCCTCTCTGGTCACGGCCGCGGTCCCCGGAAGAGCTGCAGGAAAACATTCCGAAACCCGGTCCGGCCGCTCTGGGCTGCGGCCCGAGCACCTGACCAAACCCTGGACGCCTCTTCAGTGACAGCGTCAACAGGCAAATTTACTTCCAGGTCTTTCGCTAGTGGTAGGATTCAAACCACACTCTGCAGCTTTTATTGTATTTTGGTATTTTCTGCAGATGAATGTAGAAATGCGGTCTCGTCACCTCCTGAGCCCTTCCACTGAAAGCACGCAAGGGATGTCATGGCTTCTGAAGGTCCCTAAAAAGGTTCCTAGACGTGCGTTCCTCCTGGGCTAACCCCGTTCCTTCCTGCGTTGCCAGGACGCGTCCTTGGCTGGGCCCCCTCAGAGAAGCCCGAGAGTTTAATTACCAAATAATAGAAAACCTCAAATGCAAGGACTTGAACAGCCTTAACCAAATACTCTTTCCCGCCCCTGGTGGAAACAAGTGTGGGACCCACCAGGCAGGGGGCCTGGCGGCGCTCCTGCTGTTCCCGCCGCTGCCGGGAAGCGTGTGCACAACCCGGAGGGCTGGAGTCCTTCACAGTTAGTTCCCCAGTTAAGCACATGAGCAGAGAAAGAGAAATAAAAATATCTCATGGAAGTCAAGATAATCTGGCTCTCTTCCTTTCTATCTAAATTTCCCTGAGCCCTAGCAACGAGAGTTCCTCCTTTCTCTCAGCTTCGGTGAGCGTGGAGCCTTAGTCGCAGTGTCCGAGCGCCGTGTCCCCCGGGGCGCCTGCTTCTCAGCGGAGCTGGGACCGTGTCCGGTTGCTGCTGCTCTGAGAAGGCGCCCGAGGCTCTGTGAGGGGAGAGGTGACCCACGGGGGCCGCCTGCTCGTCCTCTCTCCATCTTTCTGCTTCGGGGAAGAGGTGCCGTGTGAGATGCTCTTGAACGTCCGGATGCCCGGGATCAGACCTTGAGTTTGGTCCCTGCCCTGTGACCCGGCAGCCCCGTCCGCAAGTTCGGCACTTCCCCCCGAGGGGACGGAAGCCACCCGCCAGTGGCCGCTGCCTGTCCTCCTGACCTCCCTGGCCCCTCGCCTCTCCCCTCCCTGGCTCCCCGGCCGTGAGTCACGGGACTCCGCACTAAGCCATTCATTGCAGCTTCGACAACTGCGTGTGAATTTGTGTTGCCTGTAGGTGCTTCTCTTTTAAAGGATGCTTTAGGATCCAAGTGTCACCCTACCTGAGGTCCGGCAGCACTGCAGGGAGTCACGGCAGCAAGAGAGCCCCCGAAGGTGGGAATGATGTGGTCCCTGCCCGCCCCCCAGCACTTTGTGCTCGGTGCCCAGCAGTCTGGAGTCGCGTAGAGCACACCCAGACAGGACCGACCCTGACGGCAGGAGTGTTGGGGAGAAACGCTGCCACGGGGAACAGTTGGGGGGAGCAGCTCTTCCTAAGATAACGATCCTTCTGGGCTTACCCCCCTCAGATGCGAAGCCGTTACCTACAGAAGTTCCTGAGAAGAATGATCTGAAAAGGCAGGGAATGGGTTCTAGGGAAACAGAAAACCTACTGATGGTTCAGAGGGATCAGGAGCAAAGGTCAGGGAGGAGGGAATGCTGCCCGAAGTCTTGCTCTCTTCTCTTGCAGGACCTTTTAAAATCACGTCTGGCAGCAGGCACACATTTCACAGTAGGAGGGACAGCTCAGTGAGGCATTTCTGGAATAGTCTGTATGTATTGGTATTTTGGTGCTATCTATGTCCAGCCAATTTGTCGTCTACCCTTGAATTCTAACTAATTTAATCTTGTGTGCTCTGGGTATATAAAAATTATATGCATATACATATATATATATATATATATATATATATATATATATTTCTTTTTGCCAAAAACAAAGCCTTCCTCCTCGTCAAATGCTCACTAAAGCAGATTTCACTTTTGTAGTTTTGGGCACACGCACGCACCCTTACGTCAGCGACGCACGCTCGTCCCCAGGAGCACGGTTGGAAGGTTCGGGGCTGGAGCTGGAAGGGCCCATCTGTTCAGTTTCCCATGCGGTTCTCACACCCAGGCTTCTGGGAAGAATCTGAAGTTGCTGTTATGTTTGCAGCAACAGTCTGTCATTCCTGGCTGGCTCCCAGCCTCTCTCTGCCTTCCGTATGGTTAGAGTCCTGTCATTCCGTTACCTAGTGGCCACATCGACTTCTGTGAAGGCCTGCTTGCGTTTCTGTGGACTCTCGGGTCTCCTCCAGAAGAACCAGAGAGGCTGCGGCCTCCCAGCCAAGCGGGCCGTGCAAGCCCTCCTCCCGGTGTCTGGACGGAGGGGCGCAGCCCGCAGCGGTCAGACAGGGAAGTAGTGGGGCCCGCCGCTCCCCCGGCTCTCTGGCCCGGCCCCTGAGTTAGTAGGTAAGCTGCATGACCGTTCGTTGCGCTCGTTAGCCCTCTTTCCTTGTTCTAATTATCACTCAAGTCCAGATTCTCTGCAGAGTCCGGCTGGGTAAGAGGGCTGGGCTTCCTCTGGAGCCTTCAGCCACCCAGCGCTGGCCACTAGGCCGGCCCTGCCCCCTTCCCAGGGAGTGCTACACACGAGGAGCCATGTCACTTACGGGGGCGACTGACGAGAACAAACCTGGAAACTTTATGAAAACAAAATGACCTGCCTTTTTGTTTGATAGTGGAATATCATTTATTTTATAAATTTTTTAGGGTTTTTTCTCATTGTAATATTGTACAGTTTTGCATGGCCTAGGTGTAATCATTTTTTTGTTTAGAATATGCTGACAAATGTGTGTACGGAAGGGAAAAAGATACTGCTTTGGCCTATTTCCTTTTGTTTGGTTTTATGCCCTCGATGTCTTAGGGAGGTTTCTAAGCGATTCTCTGCTACCAGACAACGGTGTGGATTCTTTTGCACAGAAATATTTAAGGTGGGATAGTCAAAATGTAACAAGACTCCTCACCAATATTTTATGTTGGTATCACTTAATATTAACCAGAATTTGATGTATTGCAATAAAACAGGGAGCTGTTAGACCTGACGGTCTTGTCTTTCTTTCCCTGATTGAAAGGTCTGAGCAGTGGAGGAAAGGTGACTGACTCTTCTCATCTTCCTAGATCCTGCTTCCTGCCGGTCCCCCTCCTCGTCCGGGCACCCGCCTTAGTCTGCAGAAGGACGCGGGATTAGTTTAACCAGGGACTTTTCCTAGTTCCGCCCGTAGCTCAGGTAAGGGTGGCATTCGTTCTCTTCCGGCTCGCACTTCCAGAACGCACGTCAGGCTGTGAGCGAGGCCAGGCCCTGCCCGAGGCTTCTGTGGCCCCCTCTGTGTGCACCTGTCCCACGGGGGACCCTTTGCGTGGCCAGACCCCACCTGTCACATCTGCACAGACCAGGTGGCCGGCTGGTTTTCTGTCTGCCGTTTGTGGGGCAGCGGCAGACGCTTCAGGCACATTCGTGCCTCTGCTCCTGTCCCTGACTTGGTTAGAACGGCCCATCCGGGGACGCGCAGCCAGCCCGCGGGCTCGTACAGAGGAAACCTGAAGCCGGCTGCGCCTAGTTACCCGCCCCCTCCCTGGTCCGTTTCACGCGCAGTTGACCTTCCCAGTTGGCGGGTGAGAGTGGGGCTCGGCCGGCTTTCCGTAAAAGGCCAGTGAAAGCTTCCGCTTTGTGCGCCCTGCGGCCACTGTCGTTGCCCCAAATGGCCCTAGCTCGGGTACGAATGAGCGTGGCTGTGTCCCCGGATGATGACTCCCACATGCACTCAGGTGGCCCGGTGTGGCCCTTGGGGAGCGGAGAGGGAGCGCGGGTCACGTGGCTGCCCTCGTTCCCGATGATCCTGACCCTCGTGGCCACATGGGCTCTGAGCCTGCCCGCCCTGAATGGCCCAAAAGGCGGTGCATAAACGCAGAACGTACGTAAAACATGCACAAAAACAGCCTTCAAGAGGGCGACAGCTCTGACGGGTTTGTAGCAGGCGGTGCCGGGCGCCAGAACCCCCCCATCCTGTCCTGGAGCGGTCTCGTCCTGCACCCCCTGCTGCACCTGTCAGGGGGCCCCACAGCAGTGCTCACAGGTGCCCACACCTAGGAATTCAGGTTGCCATGGGAAAAGCCACGGCGGAAGGTGTCTCTCAGCCGCAGTCTGTCCCCCCAAGATGCAGGCCAGCAGACCCTGCTGGCAGGGGGCTCTTCCATATGTGGGGTGCAGGGGGCACGCCACCACCCCCGCCCGGTGAATTCGAGCTGAGCATTCGGGTGCAGCTGGAGGCAGCCTGCGGTAGGACACGGACCTTGGGCTGGTCCCCATCAGCTTGGCGCCCATTACGAGTAGAAGAATTCACACCACGATGCTAAGAGGGTGGGTTTTTGTCTTTTTTAATATTGAAACAAATCAGACCATTACAAGAATTGTACAAAAATTAGCCTGTGGTGACCCCTTAGTTCTAACCGGTGACATCGGCACATTCATCTCCTTCCACAAAAGCCCCTGGGCCTGGAGGGGGGAAGGGGGGCCCCCACACCGACTTCTAGCACGGACTGCTCCCGCCCCCTCCACGCACGGGTCCAGAGTGCACAGCCCAGCCCAAGAGCAGACGGCGCCTCCCTGGTAAAATCACGTTTGCCGGCACCGCTCGGGACACAGGCTGGAGCAAAGGGCAGAAAACAAATCTCATTCTAGAAACACACAAGCCTCATCCTATACGTACGTTCAGTAAAATCCAAAAAGGCTCCGTATTTCTGGCGGCAGGGACCCCACGGCAGTCCTCTCCCCCTCGGGCTGGCGTTCACAGGGGGGGACGGCCATGTCCTCTCACTTCTCGCAGAGCATAAGCGCACGCTGAGCGCACGGAGAGCCGGCCCGGCTGCCACGTCCCGGGCCGGGGGGGGCTCACGCGGAGGGCCGTGCCTCCTGCTGCTTGCGGTAGTTGCTGTAGGCCTCCTCAAACATGGCCTTGCAGGGGAAGCGGGCCTTCAGCTTGGAGCAGATGAGGAAGGAGCCCCCCATCTTTCTGTGCAGGGAGTAGGTCTCCTCGGGGGGCGGGACGAGCCGGTGCTTCAGCATGACGGGAATCAGGTTGTGGATCTTCTCGGTGGTGCTCTGCGTGCCGAAGTCGAAGGGCTCCTCCGAGGCGAACGCCTCCCCCAGGATGAGGATGGCGTCCAGGTGGGCATCCTCCATGGCCTGGAGGGGAGTGGAGGGTGAGTGGGGCCGCGGCCTGGCCCGGAGTGCGCCTACCAGGCGGTGTTGAAGGGGAGGAGAGGCTCGGGGGCGCGTTTGCTGCCGAACGGGATTAAGGGTCGCTGGGGCCCAGGCACAGCACCGCGGCCGAAGCCTTACGGCCTGTGCACCCCTCCTGGGGTGTGGCCTGGACCCCTGACCTCCCCCCCCCCCGGGAAAGGGCTGCTTTCTAGGGGGCTTCTGGTGACAGTGCAGGGGACAGGAACACAGACCGGCGCCCCACACTTAAAGGGCTGCAGAGACGGCTCTGGGCCCCTGCCGGTCCCGAGGCTCCAATCACACCCTCATCCCGCCACACCCGGGGCTGTGACGGAGCAGGGGTGAAGCAGGGATGGAGCAGGCCAGAGGGCACTAACGCCTCTCACTTCAACTGTTTATTAATTCGAGGTTTGGGGAAAAACAGCCCACTGCCCACCCTCCCCACGCGGGGCTTGTGGAGCCCCAGAGGCCCTGGGGAGCTGACCTTGACCTCGTAGCCGGTGAGGAACTTCATTTCTATGGACTTCTTCAGCACCGCCTCCCTGTCCCTGTCGGCAGCGGCCCTGATGATCTGGGCAGACACCCAGGAGGGCCGTGAGCAGCAGGGGAGGAGGCGCTCCTGGGGCCCGGGGAGCCCCCAACAGCCTGCCCCCCGTCCCCTTCATTCCTTCCACACCCTGGCCTGTGAGCCCAACGGGCCTCGTCCTCACGCCGCTCACTGGGGGCGGAAGGCCAGCAGCCCCATCATCCTTCCCGCTCCCAGTCACCCCCGGCCCCCGGCCCCCAGCTGACCTGAATGTAGAGGTCCGTGAAGGATCGGTCATATTCCCGAGTTGCACCAAAATCCAGAAGAGCCACCTGGGAAGGAGCAATACTGGAGAGGTTCACCCTGGAAAAGCAGGGGGCCAAGACCCCCGAACGCAGAGACCCCTCTCCAGTGACGTTCCCAGGGGCTCACCTTGTGCAGCTGAGGGTCATAGAAGAAGTTGGACCAGTTGGGGTCCGTCTGCATGAAGTGGAACTCGAACAGCTCCCTCAGGCACAGGACCAGGATGTTGTAGCAGATCTGGGGGGCGGGGGGGTGCAGTCCCGGTCATGATGGCGCCAGGCCAAGTCTGGGGCCTGGGGAACCCCCTCCCGCCCTCCCCACAGCCCGCACAAGGACTCTCGACTCCAGGTGTCCCTGGCAGGGGAAGCACAACAGCCCTCTCTGTCCCCTTCGTCCCCACAAGCGGCACCCCAGGGCCCAAGGCCACGGTCAGACACACCTCGTTCCGGATCTCCTGGCTCAGCCCCTCAGCCTGGTCCAGGGGGAAGCCGGACACCAGCTCTGTGGTCAGCACGTGGGGGCTGCACAGCTCGTCCACGATCTCGGGCACATAGAAGAAGGGGTGGTCCTTCAGCAGCTCCCTGGCGGGAGGTTGGGGGGGTCACACACCCTGGCCCCAGAGCCTCCCACCCTCACCCCAGGGACAAGACTCGGCCACCACCGCCGCCCTCAGAGCCGCGGGGGCCTTCACCCCCCGCCGGGGGCTGCCTCGAGCGGCCCTGGTCTCCCCGGCGGGAGCCGCACCTGAACTTCCGGGCGCAGGCGGCCTCCCGCTGGTAGTCACACTCCAGGGCCAGCTCCCGCCTCAACACATCGATCAGGTGCTCGGGGAACAGGCCTGCGCCAGGGAGGAGGGCGTCAGCGGGAGCTGCCGGTCCCCGGAGCCCGTCCCGCACGCCTGCCCCTGCCCCGCGGCCAGTGTCAGACCTTCGGGAAGCATGTTGCTCATGTTCAGCACGGCCATGAGGTTGTTGACGTCACTGTTGATGCTCTGAGCCACGCCGGGGTACTGCGGGGGGAGCAGAAGGGGCGCGGGCAGGCAGGGCCGGGCCCTGCGAGGGAGCCCCGCTCGCCCAGCCCAGTACCGCCCAGACCCCATACCTCAGGCCAGGGACAGATGTGACCCTATGACGCTGCCAGGACCCCCCAGGTCCCCTCCCAACTTTGTTCTCCACCACCTGCCCCCCACCCCGTCCGCGGCAGTCAGCCCCTCCCCCAGCAGACACCCTGGCCCAGCCCTGCCCAGACCAAGCTCGCAGGGACGCTGTTCTACCTGCACTCACTCAGCAGGTACTTGCCAGCACCCATGCTGAGCCCTGGAGAGGGGGCGCGGGGGGTGGAGGGGGTGCACGGGGGCGGGGGGCGGACGCACACACCGAGTGCCTACCTGGATCTTCATGGCCACCTCGCGGCCGCCCTTCATGCGAGCCAGATGCACCTGCCCGATGGAGGCAGCCGCAAAGGGCCGCTCCTCAAAGTACTCCAGCTTGTCCCGCCAGCCGGGGCCCAGGTCATTGTTGAGCGTTTTCTGGCGGCAGAGGCCAAGCAGGGGCCATGAGCACAGCCTGAGCCCGGGACACCCTGAGAAGCACCCCCAGGCTGCCCCGTCCCATGGACTGCAGCTGCTGCCCCTCAAAGCAGGGGGGCCCAGAGGACCCAGACACCCCCCTCCCCCCCAGGCCCCGCCTGCTCACCGTCATCTGCTTCAGCGGCATGAAGTCCGCGCTCTGCCTCACCCGCTCGAAGATCTTGGCCAGGTGGGGGTTGATGAAAGCATCATCTGGAAGGTACCAGAAATCAGAGAGCAGAGGCTAAGCCCTCAGAGGGCGGGTGCACGGGTCAGGAGCAGAGCAGCCCCCGGGGCCATGGACGAAGCTCCAGGGAGGACCCAGGGCCATGGGCCGGGCTGTGTACACTCCCAGGGCACCACGGCCAACAGGCAAGGCCAGAGACAGCCTGTCCAGGGGCGCAGGGGGCGTCCGTGCAGCCCACGGGCCCTGGCGTGGGGCGGCAGGTGTGTGGCTTGCAAACTCACCCAGTGACCCGAGAAGGTGCATTTCTGAGAAAACACAGGCAAAGCTTTTTAAGATTATAAAAGAAATTTCAGAAATAAAATGGAGTAAGATCTCAAGAACACCTGGAATCTGACCACCTACAGGGAACCTCCCTTTTCTCCCTTCTGCCCCCCTTCCTATTGCGTCTCGGAGCCATGGTCGCACCGCACGAGGCTTCCCGCGCCGTCAGCGTTGGGAACTGCTCTGCCACGCGCCGTGGGCAGCACCGTGACATCCCGCACACAAGCCCGGCATGCCACGTCTTTGGCCCCTGCTATTCGCTCCGGGCTGGGTCTGTGTGTCCAGGCCACAGGGGACGCTTCAAGGACACGCCTCCCGTGCAGAGGCTGGCGTGCATGTCTGACACTGTCCTGGTGACAAGTCCCCACACACGGGGGTCCTGGGCGCGGGGTTGGCGCAAGGGCTGCAGGGCTGCAGACGCACCCCGCCTGCCCCGGGGATTAACTCCATCCCAGGCCCTCCGTGAGCCCAGCTGCGTGGCCAGGAGTGGACTCATCTTCGAACCCCCCTCCCTGCAGGAACTAGGCCTCCTGGGCACCCCCACCGCAGCCCCGCTCCTGGGCCACAAGGGCCGGCCTGTTGCTGGGCCGCCGCGCGTCCCGGCCTTCCCTGCTGGGCCTGTGCGCCCCGTGTCCCCAGCGTCCTGCCGCAGCAGGCCTGCGACCTGCCCCACCAGCACCCTCCGACCCCCCTCACATGGCAGCAGGGGGCCTCTCCCCAACTTGGGAGGAGTCAGGGCCACTAGAGAGGCCAAAACACCCACAAGGAAGCAAGAGAAATGACATCAGGCTCCTACCTATGCTGGTTTTAAACCTCTTGGCTGGTCAAGCAAGAGGAGCCGGACATCCCCCAGGTCCCCTCCCGAGTGGGGCCAGAGCACGGAACCCCCGCGACCCCCGCTCCCACTCACCCTGGATGCTGAGCATCTGGCCCAGCTTGAGCGCCGCCCCGCGCACCTTGCACAGCGTGCGTACGATGCGCTCCGCGTTCGCCTCTGACAGGAACGGGCTGGAATCCAGCACGGCCTTCTTCCCTGCGGGCAGGAGCCAGGTCAGCACGTGCCCACGGGGCCCCCTGCCCCCGCCCCAGCCCCACGGCGGGAGGACGATGAGGCCAGGGAGCCTGAGTGCACCCCAGCCCACCGCCCCCCGAGTTCCACGCCTCATAAAAACAGGGACAATACAGAAGTTCGGGGTGCGGGGCATTTTCAAGTGCAGCGTGAAGAAATGCAGCACAGAGCTCCAGCCCCCTGAGTGCCCCTAAACCAGCCACGCAGCTTGAACTCCACGCCACACACCCACCACCGACACTGTGGAAGGCCCTGCAGGGCCACCCAGATCTCCCAGGACTGACTCCGGCACACGCCCCACGCACACATGGACACACGTGGAGCCCCCCGCCCTTGCATCTGTCCCTGGGGCCTGATGGGTGCACCACGGAAGGCCACGGTCAGCCGCACATAGGGGGCAGGCACCAGGAGGGAGGGACCCATGTGTGGACTCCATCACTGTCCCTCCCATCATGTATGGGACAAAGATCCCCTGTACCTCCTGAGGTCACTACAAGGCAAGCTGGCTGCAGGAGGGGGCCACCCTGTAGGGAGGGGGGCACAGGGTCAAGGACAGCACTCAGCGGGCTTCTGCCTGCCTCTCCCCTCTGCCCACGGAGGGCCTCCCAAGGTGCAGTAACCGCAGATGACCTTTGTCCAATACGACCAGGGGTGGTAGGCTGCAGGGGGAGAACGCGGGGGGCCTGCTACTACATGGCCACAGGATGTCAGGTCCCGCTCTGGCAACTGTCCCCTCGCACCAACCCCAGCACAGCCCGGCCCCAGTCCTGAACCCGCCCTGGTCGGGAGGTGGGGACGGGTCAGAGCCCAGCTCTGGCTCCTCGCCTACTCGGGGCGCTGCCACTGCCTACCGCCCCGCCCCCAGCTCCTCCAGCCCTGGGACACTGGCTTTCCCTGCAAGCCTGGTTAGATCTGTCCCCCTGGCTGTCCCCACAGTGCCTGGCCCTGTCCTTAGCCCACATCACCATGGGCCTGGCCCAGCACTCAGAATGGGGGAGCCACGTCCTCCAAGAAGGAACAGGCCAGGCAGCTAGCAGGCCGCTGCACTCTGCCCCAGGGGCTGAGTCCAGCCTGGCCTCTGACAGATTGGGGGAGGGGGGACATAGGGACTAAGCCCTGGGGCCATTCGGTTTGTAGATGAGAAGCCCCCAAAGAGCACTCACGGACCTGCTGCCCCCTCCCCCCAGGGCAGCTGCACACGGCTGGACCCACCCCGGGAGCTGGGCCCCTTCATCAGCCCCTGGCCCTGAGCCAGAGATGAGGGAAGGGGGGGCCCCTCTATGAGCACTCCGCCCCCCCCAGCCCCTGGGTCCCAGTGGCAAGGCGGGGAGGCGGAGGGAGGCTGGGGAGGAGGCAGACCTGTGCTCCCTGCACGCACATAGCCCTGGGCTGCCGCAGTGCTCCCAAGATTTGGGGTCCCGGGCCTCTCAGGCATTCCAGGCAGAGGGCCGTGTTCATGGCGGGTTCTGAGAGCGGCCTGGGGGCGCTGGGCCATGGTGGGCGGGCCCCTCACGCAGGAGAGGCTCTGCTGGGGCCAATCGGACCAGGCCGTGGGTTCCAGAGCCCACTCAGAGCTGGAACGCAGCCTCGGGGCTGCCCAGGCCACCCCAACCCTGGCTCTCAGGCCGTGGTCCCTAGGCCCCTTGACCCCCAGCCAGGGTCACCACTTCCCTGACGAAGGTCACTAGCCATAACCTTGGAACCAGTCCTGCCTCTTCTCTGCTTGGCCAAGGCGGCCAGAGAGCAGTCAGTTTCTGGGGGGTGGGAGGGTGGGGTACCCGGAGATCACAGGCTTCTCGGTCCAGAAAAAGCCAGGCTTCATTTCCCAAAGTGTCTCACCACCTACACTAAAAACACCCTCGCGAAACCCTGTTTTCTGGCCCCTTGCAAGACCACTCGATGTGCCCAGGGCGCCCCGTTCTCAGGGCCTGTGGGCACGGGCCACTGCCCTCTCTCCACAAGGCCCCTCGTCCCCACAGGAGGGTCTTGCACGTGAAGAGGGGCGGTCCAGGTGAGGCAGGCCCCCCTCGGAGCCCCCAGCTGGGGCTTTGGGGGTCACAGCGCAACAGCACAGTGGGATGTCCCTGGGGAT
The DNA here is from genome assembly GCF_024610735.1 of Ursus americanus. Lineage (NCBI taxonomy): Eukaryota > Metazoa > Chordata > Mammalia > Carnivora > Ursidae > Ursus > Ursus americanus. The sequence goes on along the minus strand of NC_142128.1, from coordinate 100,921,539 downwards.
CCCCCCAGAGAGAAGGAGGGGGCCCCTGATGCTCCCTCAATGGGCCAAGCGGCACCCAGCCCAGATCTTCATATGCCTTTGGAGAAACCCACCGAGCAGAAGGCCCCCCCGGCACTGTTCTCAGCAGCCCCCAGGACCCAGGGAAGGAAAAGCCCCCTACGTCCCCCAGGCTGCCACGCCCGGGCACCTCCAGCTGCCCCCTGACCCCGCGTCCCAGCACCGTGAGCACCACAGAATTCAGAGCAGCCAGTCTGCCGAACCTTCTCCATGGAGTCCCGCCCTGACCTGGCCACCCAGACTGGGGGGGGGGGGGGGGGGGCTGACGGTTGTGACCTGACCTCACGGACCCTGGGAGGCAGGGGACAGAGGAGTTGTGGTGCTCACCTCGGAGACGGAGGGCCTGGGGCGAGAGAAGGGGGCACCAAGGGCCCTGAGGGGTCTGGTCCAGCAGCAAGGACACCCCTCGCCCACCGCTCTGTGGGGAGCCCTGCGCCCCCACAGCCCCGCATAGCAAGGCAGACACAGGTCCAAAAGCGAGGTTCCAATCAGAAGCAGGCGGCGTGCCGGCCACCGAGCAGCCAGGAGGGGCTGGGCGGGCCAGGGGAGAGCAGCCTTCGGGCCGGAGACGACTCGGGGTACATTTGTTTACGTGGAACGCAGGGCAGGAGGCGCCCCTGGAGGCCCGCACTCCAGGAACACGGGGGCTGGGGCCGAGGGGCCCCCCGTCCCAGGGCGCAGCTCACCTGAAGGGTCCTCTGGGCGGAGGCTCTTCTTGGCTACCTCGGCCAGCGCCCCAAAGCCTAGACCCACGGCCAGACCTGCACAGAAGAGGAGAAGGGGCGCTGGTGCGGGGCCTGCCCACCACCCCTCCATACGGGAGGTGCAGAGCGGGTCACCCGCCGCCGCTCCCCAGGGACCCTCGCTGACAGTCCAGATGTTCTGCAAAGGGGGGGAGGAGGTAGACACGTGCTGCTTTCAGAGACTTGGCGCCGCCCGTGGAAAAGCCCTCCCAACCCCCCCCCCGGCCCCCAGCCCCCTTGCTCGCAGGGCGCGAAGGCCCTAAGAAGGCGCACGAGTGGGACGCGGTTTCCCAGCAGGAACAGAACACGGACCAGCCGTGGTCGTGGGCCGAGGACATCCTGACCACATGGGGCACCCCCTGGAACTCAGCCACCCGCTCCAGCGCGAAGAGCTCCAACTCTAGAATTCTCGGACGCCGCTGCCGCCAGAAGGAAAGGCGTCAGCGCTGTGACACAAAGCAGGCGCTGGTGGGAGGCAGAACGCTCTGCGAAGACAAAGGTCCGTGTCCCGGGTCCAAGCCATGGAGACTCACCACCACCAGGGCCTGGCAGGTACGGACAGGGGTCTGAGGACAACGGGGGCGGCAGACAATTTCTCATCGAAAAACTTCAAAATCAAAGTTCATCAAAACCTCTTTTGTCCAGAGGCCGAAAGTGCCCGATCCCAGCTGTCGGGAGAGCCACGGAGCCCAGCAGGTGCCACTAAGGCTACACAGAAAGCCCAGGGGCCCAGTCAGGACCTACTGCCTCTACTTCAGGCACGGTTCTCGCTGGCCTGGGGGCACCGTTAGCAGAGAGAGTGGGGGACAAGTGCGTGAACGCACCAGCCACAGAAGGGACAGCAGGGACCCATGGAAGACACCGAGGCCCATGGGGCCAGAAGGCGGGTGGCACAGCAGCCCTCACTCCCAGAGGCGTGAGCTCCCCCCAGACGAGCTGTTTAACGGGCAAGGAAACCGGCGTGTGCTTCTGTATTGTACCCATTTTGCACAATGATTACATGTTACTGTTATGAAAAATATTCTTGAATTTATTGAAAATTTTATAAACAAAAAATAATAGCCAACAAACAGAACAATAATTTTTAAAACCCAAAGAAGGTAACCCAACCTGACAACGTGTTTTTCCAACGCACCTTTGCCATCAGGCGAGGGGGCAGCGTGCGAGTCCCCAGCCGGGAGGGGCTCCGGCCCCAGAGGTAGTGGGGAGGACTCCGCAGCCCACCGAAAGTGACGGCTCACAGGGGGGCCAGGCAGCGCCCCGGCACTCGCTACAGATCGTCACTACTCTCACTCAACAGGGGGACAACAGTGCTGCCCAGAGAAAGTACAAGGCCAGCCGCGTGCAGGAGGGTAAATTTTCCAGTAGCCACAGTAAAAAAAAAAAGAAAAAAGCAAAAAGCAGCATGCTAAGTGAATGTGCATTTTGTGTTTTATTTAACGTGATACATCCAAAATACTGCCAACGCGCCCTGTGTGTAAAACTTATCAGAGGTATTTCACGGTTTTGGTTCGGTTTTGTACTGAGTCTCCGAAATCCCTGAGCGTGGCCCGGTTTGGCCCCGCAACGCCCCAAGCGCTCAGCACACGGCGTGGCACAGGCAGGAAAGGCCGAGCTCGGGGCGCCCCAGAGACGCCAGACGCCGGGAAGGGCCCTCGGGGCGCACCCAGGCCACCTGGGTGCCGGGCCTGTTTCCGCGTGGACCAGCTCCGGAGGGCACCGGGCGCGGAGCTGAGAGCAGCCACGCCGCTTAAACATTAACTCCCGCTGCCCGCCCAGCACGGTGCCTGCCTTGGCGAAGGAAACCATAACAAGGTTGACCTGCAAACCACAGTGACCTTCACCAAGCTCTCCCTGCAGCCGGACTCTTCTCTGCCTGCATCAAGTCCAAAGACAAGCCTGGCCACCGCTAGCAGAGGCGGCCCGCAGCTCCCCTGCCCATCATCCCCCTCAGAAGCTCTGTCGCACCCTTCCCTGGCCATTTCTAGGCCACCAGGCAGGGCTGAAGCTCTCCAACGGCAAGGACCTGCCATTAGATCACCAAACGAACATTCCACAAAGACAGTCTTATTAGTCTCCTTCCGTGGCCTGCGAGCTCCCCCGGGAGCCGGAGGTGCTGCCAGCTGGGGGGCTCCCCACTGCGGCCAGCTCCACCGCCCTGACCTTGGCCCCAGGAGCTCCTGCGCTAGTGAACCAGGAATAAACCGGCCCTCCCCAGTGAGCGAGCTTCCAGCCCTTCTCAGAGCCTTGTTGAGAGGGAGGCACCAGGCCCGGCCAGGCTCTTCCTTCTCCCAGAACCAGGTGGTACCCAAAGGCCTCCGCTCAGACTCCCGGAGGCCTGGTGGGGACGTCCGGAGCCCGGCTTGCTCACTTCGCGTGCAACCCGTGCCCTTCGGCCCCACCTCAGTCCCCCCAGCGCTCAGGATGGCGCCCCCCCCCATGCCGGGATCCACCATGGGCCCAGCCTGCCAGCAAGGCCTGCCAGACAACCAGCCACAGAGCCGGCTCTGCAGCCCTGGGGCGGCCTGGCCTCCGTCCTGGCCTCCGTCCTGGCCTGCGAGGAGGTGCCGGCCCCTGCCAGGAGGCTGCCGGCCTTTCTCTCAGAGACAGAAATGCAGGGGAAGCAGCAGCGTTCTCCCCAGAGACCGCAGCGCCCTGGGCCAGCTTCCCAGGCCCCCAGCCCCGGCCCCTCCTCCCTGTGGTGCCCCTGGAGGTCATTGGAGCCAAACAAGGCCGCCCTGGAGCAGCCCCTGGACTTCAGCCCACACGGGCCACAGAGGCTGAGAAAAGGAAAAACAAAACACCTGCCAGCAAATGGCACCGTTGGGAAAGACGCTTGGCGAAAGGTGCCCCGACTGGGAAGAAGCTGTACCCACCAGAAACCTCGGGTCTGTTTACGGAGCAAGGCTCGCGGGGGTTTCTGTGCAACAGCCGCAGGCCAGGAAATTTCTACGGACAACAGACCGTGTGCCAGGCACCGTTCTGGGCCCATGCTGTCGTAACACACTTTCTAAGCCAGAAGACACACGGATGGGGCAGGGGGCAAGGACAATGCCTTTGGGGCGAGGTGTTCCTGAGTCCCGGCCCCAGCAGGGACAGCATGGCCTAGGAGCAGGGGCAGCAGGAAGGAGGGGTATGGAGTGCCCTGGACAGCGTGTCCCCGGGCTGTCAGAAGCCAGCCCCCCCTTGCCCATCAGGGGACCCCGCTGCAGGCTCGGACTCGGCTCAGGTCCCTGCACAGTCACAAACAAGCACAGGGCCGTGGACAACTGGCCACAGAGGCCCTGCTTGTCCCCTGAACCCGACATCCCCGCGGCTGCCCTCGCCTCCCTCCCAGAGCTCCTCGGGGGGCAAAGTAGACTCGCGTGCCCTCGCAGAGCGCCTCCCGGAGCAGAAACCACGCGCCCACAGCCCCCGTCACCCCCCTGTGTGGGCATGCGGCGGGCACCAACTGCGAGACGAAAGCAAGAGTGCACCCCCGGGAATGCGGGTGTCAGCCCTGCATGCGGCCCGCCGGCCCCGGGACCCCCGATCTCTGCAGCCTCAATGACGATCACGTGCCCAATCAATAAATCTCGGGGGGGGGACGGGGAGCCTGACTTCAGACGAGTGACCCAGGCGCATGGAGCCAGGGGCCCGGCACACGGGGCTGCCACACGAGGCCCAAAGGCTCCCACCCCCCAGCAGGACCCCTGCCCCCGCCGCAGGTCTGTGGCTTCTCCCCTGCGGACGGCTCTGCTTGGCTCCTGGGCCTCCATCTGCACCCATGGCGCGTCGGTCACCAAACTCACTACTCAACCTCCGGTCCTTGATCCCACGTGCTGGGCACTTCTGCGTTATTAAAAGGTCAGAATAGGGGATGGGACTTCTTTCTGTTTCAAATGTTCTTGACAAAATTAAAAAATAACCAAACATGCCCAGGCAGCCAACGTCTGCTTGTGTACCACGGGGACGGGGTAGACACGAGCGTGCGGAGTGAGGGCATGATGACCCCACAGTCCACGCCGCTGCTGAGACTCCGTGTCCCCGCGCGGGTCAGTATCCCGACTGCCACCGCCAACACCTCCACCCTCGCAACCCTATTTCCCAACAGAGAAGATGCCCTTCAGGGGCCTCCTCTCTTCCTCGATACATTTCTTTTTCACTCACTGTTTTCACGTCCGGAGTCCCGCAATGAGCAGCAGAAACCGGCGTGGACGAGTGGCATCACATTGTAACTGAAGCAGACGGAGAGGGTGACACGCAAGTCCCACAGTGCCCCTCCCCCTACCTCAAGTCAAGCCTTTTTTTTAAACAGGCTCCACACCCAACACGGGGCTCGAACCCACAGCCCCAAGATCGAGTCCACACTCCTCCAACTGAGCCGGCCGGGCGCCCCTCGTGAACTGTTTTTTTCAAGCAAAGCATTTTTCTGGAAATAAGGGTCCCTTAACTTTTCACCTTCTAAAAATACGAGGGTTCCCAAGGGTCCCTTCGCTCTACTCGTCACTCCTGGCCCAGTCCTGTCACATCTGTTCCCTAGATCAGGTTTCGCAAGCCGTTCCCTACATCGCCCTCCTCCTCCCTGCTTCTGCACGTCCTCTCCTCCCCGGCCTGGCGCCCTCCACACCCCCTCGCTCCTGCCTCCCTGGGGGGGGCTGCAGGCTCCTGGCAGAGGCCTGGGCTCCACAACCGTGAAGGAGCGGCACTCGGCTCCTTCAGCAATCAGCCGCCTCTGCCGCCGGCCTCATCCACCAAGGTCTCCTCTCTGTCACCCTCCAGTCCTCCCTCGCGTCCCAGACATACAGGAGACGGGAAGACGAGTCCCCGAAGCACGAAGTGGAAAAGGGACGGAAGATACAGACAAGAGCACGGGAGACACGCAGAGGACTGTGGACACGTGACACATGGGACACGTGTCAAGGGCAAGAGAGAACAGGGTAGAAGCAGCACTGGAAAAAATGAGAACTTCCCAACGCTGATGAAAGACATCAAGCCACAGGTCAAAATACCCTCATCGAAGCCAACACAAGACCCCTATGGTCCAGGGCCACCCGACCAGGGGCCCGGGGCCACGGGCTCAGCCAATGACCCTGGACTCTTTGTCGACCCAGCCGTTTAAAGCAGGTGGTGGTCCCAGGGCGCCGGGGGAACCTTGTAAGTGACTCAACGTGCACACAGGGCTCAGCACGAGACAGACGGATGGGCCCAACGCGCCACGACATCATGTGGGAGGGAGGCTCCCAGGGGTGACGCAGGGTTTTTCCTCATCTCCTAACCCACTGAGAACTGTCCCGAGCCACAGGGCAGCAGACCCCCCCCATTCTGGGCCCACGGAATTTTATTTGCTCCCTTGGATAACCGCACCCTGGGCCCCACTCCCCCCAGGAGGCCAAGGGCACTATGTGCGAGTGACAGACCTCGTGCATCTCAACTCTTCCGTGATATATTGTGGTTTTGTGGTTTTGTGTACTTTAAACCTAAGGCTCTCCTTCCCACACGGGGTTCTCAGAGGCTCGGCAAGCTCCGTGGGCAGCTACTTGCTTTATCACCGGGTGGACAACCCTTCGGAGAGCAGAGCCTATGCAACACCTCATTTTTCCCCAAAAGAGGACACTAGGGCTGCAAAGCCGGCTCTTGAAAGCCCACCAGCCGCCGTGTTCCGCGGGGGACAGAGGTGCGAACTGCTGGAAGACAGGAGACTGGTCTGAACAGAAGAGTTGTTGCAGGAAGGCGAGGAGAGGGGAGGCTGCCTTGGGGAAGAGGGCAGAGGGGAAGCCAGGACGGGCTGAGGGTCGTCTCTATGTGTAATGGAGGATTCACATTCCAGACTTCTGATCACAGTGCCCGGGACTCCCTTTCTCCTACCACATCCATCCGGCACGGGATTGGGCTGGACCCACCATGCACAAGGGGGGGTGAGCGTGCGTTTAAAAACGCAGGGCTAAGGACAGGTTTCAGAACAATACCTCTGGACCCACCTCGCGCTGCCCAGGGATGGATGTCTGAGGCAAAGGCAACACGGAGCCAGAACAGCCCATTCTTCCCAGACCTGGCTGCTCCCTGCCGTCACCCTCCCCCGGAAGCCCTACTGGAGCTGCCAAGTGCTGGGCGGACGGCTCCAGGCCCAGAGCACCTGCTCCCCCGACCCCAACCGGGCGGCGCCTGGCCCGCGGGGAGCCCTGCACCGGGACTTACTGCGGCTGCCTGTCTGCCCCCCACACCTCCCCCTGTAACCTCTTCCCACTCCGCTCGTCTGCCTCGACCCCGGGGGCCTGGCCCCTGCCCCTCTCACCAGGAATTCATGGCATCCCATTAAATTCCATTTACCATCACAACCTTCTTTCTGACCACTTTTCCCAAACAGACCGTCTACTAGCCTCGCCTGCAAGGACCCCCCACGAGAGGATTACTCCAAACCCATCAGTCAAGCCAAGCCTCTGTGCCAAGCCCCCTCCACAGCAGCGGGAAGAAGGCTGGGGAGAAAGCCCACAGAGCGCGAAGGGACGGTTCCGGCCTCAAACTCGTCGGGGAGAGAAGCGGGCCTCCACGCACCACTTCGGTAATCAACGCCACCCAGCCAGCAGCCTCTGTGGGAGGCAGGGAACATGCCCGGGCTCCTGAGTAAGGACCCCCGGAGGCCGCCGGAGCTCCAATTCTCAAACTCGTCCCGGGAGTGGCGCCCCAGGCAGTTTCGATGTTCCCGGAGAAACTGGTAGAATACAAGCCCATGAAAGGAAATAAAGCCGTAACTCTGTCCTAAAACACAGATGGTACTTTAGGCCGGACTCTGGAGCAGCTAAGTAGCAGCAGATGCCAAATCTGAAAACAGCAATGAGGGAACAAAAGCTTCGAGAAAGTTCCATCCAATGAACGTAGCGGGCTCTGCATGTCAGGAAGACAGGCAGCTGTCACTCAGTGTCAGAGCCCACACGTGGGTCCAGGCTACAGGGGGCACAGAGCCGATCCCGAACGAGGAGCAGGATGGGGTCTCGGGGAGAAGTGGCTGCAGAGCATGGCGTGCATGACGGCCGGGATACGGGAGGGACACTTAGGTCACAGAAGCAGGTACCAAAATTAGCTTTCTGCTCAGCACAGGTGCGCTGGACACGGTATTACTCAAATCTCCAAAGAAAAGGACAGACAGAGCTCCCAACTGCACAGACTTTCCAACAACAACTCAAGGCCACAGCCCCCACTGACACCCCGCCGGCCTGTGGGGGTCCAGCCCGAGTCCCTGCAAGGCCAGTCAGGGGCAAAGATCATTCTGGGAGCTCAGCAGCCCTGCAAGGAACGTCGACTCACTGGCCCGTCCCGGCAGCGGGGCTCAGCCGCAGGAGTGGCAGCAGGAAGGGACGGCCGCTGCTGCAGACACGGTCCCGAGTGTGGCCGCTCTCACCCTGTGGGTGAGCGGAGGCAGACTGGCACCCAGTCACCGGATCATCCCCGGGGAGAAGGGTCAGGAGCGGCTCAGGCAGGCGCCGACAGTCTCCACGGGGCCCCTCTGGTCCCCACCATCTCCCACCTCCATGCAGGCCCTGCGGTGGCCCTGTGGTGGCCCAGCTCCGCTCGGCCGGGGCTGGCGGGCCAGGGCAGGTGAGGCGGCACGGGGACACACAGCCACCTTACCTCCGAAGTTGGCTAGCCGCCCAATCCGTGTAACTGGCACCTTCCGCTCCCGAGCGTGCTCGCTGAGCTAGAGGGAGCAAGGAAAGAGACCTCACGGAATCGGCGAACGGGGACGGGACCAGCCTGCAGGGGTTCATGCAGCCCCCCACAGCCCCACTCCACCCCCAAAGGTGGCCGCTCCGCCTGGCAGCCTACTGCACCAAGAGGAAGCCACCGTGTCCCCAAAAACTCCAGACCATGGGATCCAGAGAACGGCCCCAGAGGAGGGCCTCACACCAGCGCCACCGGGAGCGGCGGCCACCCCAGCCCCACGGCACCTGGCCCTCCAGGACGCACCATCTGCTTGTGGGGCTTGCTCTCGGGGCGAGCCTTGGCCTGCCGGGCCTTCTCAATGTCCTCCGTGGTGAGGCCCCCCACCGGGGGCTGGTCCTGGTGGAAGAACCTTTGCGGAAGGCCCGTGGCAGCGAGCGGGTGTCTGGGGTCTCCAAAGAGCCTCCTGGTGACCACGCCCAGAGGGGCGGCGGCCTGGCCCGAGAGCCCGGCTTCCCTAAAGGGTCCGCTGGCCACGTAGGCAGGAGCCGGGCCCTCGCTGCCAGGGTGATCCCAGGATGGAGGCGCTGACCGGTCAGGGGAGGAGGCCGCAGAGAAATCCGTGGGGGCCCCCGACTCTGTGTCCGGGTCATTGAAGCTCTCAGCGTAAGGCTCCCGGCGCTGCTCCTGACCCTGCGGGGAGAAGCCAGCATGAGAGGAGCAAGCGGCCCACCTGGAGCCCCTCCCTGTGTCCCCCCCCACCCCCTGCCCGGGACGCACACGCTCCACCAGGAGAGCGGCCCTCCGCCCGATCCGCAGGGGAGCACCTTCCCGGCCCCAAGCCAGGAGACCCAGGCTTGGCCCTCCTCCTCACACGCCCCACTCTGTGGTGCCGGGGAGGCCAGACTGTCGCCGAGCACCTGCTGGGCGCCCGGCCAGGCCCAGGGGAGTGACCGCCACACTCCAGCAAGTTGCTCGGCTGTAAATCAGGGCTTCTGGGAGGGAAGCGGGCCAGCAGACGGCTCGGAGAAGTAAAAGGGCAACGGGGTCCACCTGCCACACCAGGCCAGCACCTCGGCCCCGGCCGCTCCTCTAAGAGGCTCTCACAGGGGCTGGCCCGCTGGCTCTGGGAGTCGGGGGTACGGGGACAGGCCCGGAGGGAGGCGCTGCGCTTTCTCTGTAATGGTCACAGACTCAAAGTGCAGGCCCAGGTCTCTGCTGTGTTTGAACCCTGAGTGACCTTGAGCCAGTTCCTGCCCCCTCTCTGCCACCACATCTGTAGATAGAGCTATGTGGGCCCAGATGGGCCAGGGGAACGGCACCGCTCCCAAGGCCGCAGGGATGGGCTGGGGGCGCCCGGGGGCACACACGGGGCGCCTGGGACGCTGCAAACCAGCGGCAGCCCCACAGCCTCCCCACCGCAGCTTGGGGTCCGAGGAAGGACTTGTCCTCCAGGGGAAGGAAAGAGACTGGCCATCAGTGTCATTTCATCAAAGAGACACTGAGGCTGGGAGAACTGATAAAGGCCTGGCAGGCTGCCAGTCACAGAGCAGGGACCACTGGCCCTGCCGACACTTGGCTCCGCGCACAAGTGACCTGCACTTGGACTCGGTGGGTACGTTTCAGGTGCTGGGGACCCGGAGCCAAGGAGGCCAGGGGAGGAACTCCAGCCATGGCCTCCTGGCCCTGCGTGACCTCAGGGGCCTCAAACTCAGCGTCTGCTCAATGAGAAAGTGAATGAAGCCCTTGAAGGTCTGGAGGAAGAGGCATTTCTGGCTTACGTGGTCTCCGTCCCCTCGGATAGGAGGCGGCCCCAACGTTCTAAATTTCAGGGAAAGAACAGGAGCACACGGAGGCCCCTCACCCCACTCAGTGCCTCCTTCGAGGTGGGACCCGCACTCCCGCCTCCCTCCAAGGACCCTGCAGGAGATGCCGGGCCTGTCTCCCCGCTCGCCTCTCAGAAGGCCCCCCAGGCCTAGCACACTCTCACTTCCCGGTGTTTCACAGGCAGACACCCACCAGGAAGGGGATGGTTCCGTGTCAGGGGAGGCACCGCCTGGGACAGCTTGGGCTGCGAGACCCCAAGTGGGAGGACCGCCCAGACTTGGGTCCTGTCACTCAGAAGTCACAGACCAGTTTCCCCACCTGAGGAGGGGTGACGCCCAGGACAGCAGCCAGGCTGGGGGGGAGGGTGGATTCATGGGGTTGAGACTTCTACAAGTTGTCAAGGCATTTGTGTAGGGTGACAGAGACATGGTGTTGCCACCAAACCCTTAGGGAGCAGAAGGGGAGGGGCTAGGAACCCTAAAACCCTGACCAGAGGCCTGGAGGCGGTGATGGCCTCCTAGCTTGGAGGAGTGGGAGCGTCCTTGTCCAGAAGGTCAGCCGAGCCCAGGACAGAAGGCAGGAGGCAGCAGGGCACCTGCAGCTTGTGCCGGTGCCCCCTTCCCAACACCCTCGGGCTCCCAGAAACCGGGCAGGTGGCTCGCACGGGGACACCCAGGCGGACCGCAGTGGCAAACCCTACTGACAGCGCCTCTCTGCACTCACTTCAGACCCTCCCGCTTGACTTGAGGAGGAAAGCAGTGGCTCTGTGGCGGGGGGGGGGAGGGGGGGGCAGGGGGGGGGGCAGGGCAGGAGGGCGAGGGAGGCAGGCGGTGCTCCTGAGTCCCCGCAGAAACGAAGCCAGGAAGCGCGGCCCTGGCTCTGCTGGTACAGGACGGGCACACAGGGCCAGGGACAGCTCCACACTGCCGCGGGACGCCCAGAGCCACGCACACGATCAGCCTACACACCAGGCAGCTTCCGCCACTTTTGCACCAAATCGACCCGACAAAACCGCTAAGATAAATCAGATAAACGGGGAGAAGGCGCTGGTCGCCTGCAGACACCGTTTCAGTGAGGCAAACACAGGCTCCCTGCAGCAGCCTCCCTCCGAACAAACGTGGGTGTTGCTCTGTGACTGTTTTCATTTCCAAAACTAAAAAGGACTCTGTTGAGCACGTTCAGGAGAGGCCCAGGAATGGAGCTCGGGGCAGGTGGAGGGTGAGCAGGATGGGACCGGGCCGGCAGGGGTGCAGCCTGTGCCCTGGGGCCAGGGAACTGGGGTCTGGGCCACCGGTTCCTGGGAGCTGTCCCAGCTCCGTGAGGCTTCCTGAGCGACAACCTGAGTCCCAGGGCTACAGCCCCATGCCGCGACCCCACCACACCTGGAAGGCCAGCGGGTCTCTGAGCCAGCCCCTCCGGCCTCGCCTGCCGCCCCCTCCCGCCAGCCTCCTCACCTGCACCCTCCCCAAGACCAAGTCGATCTGCTCCGCAGCTGTGGACTGCAGGGTCCTGGCCACCACGAGGAGCTCCCCACCAAGGCCCAGGTGTTGCAGGTGGGTCTCCAGGGCCACCTGGGTCAGCTTGGCAAGGCCTTTGACCAGCATGATGGCGTCCCCCAGCATGGCAGCCATCCTGGAGCGCTGGAAGAGAGTGGGCCAGTTGGGGGGCGCGCCATGTGCACACGGAGCAGCTCCGCCCCGAGGTCTGGGCAGAGGCGTCAGGAGGTCTGCTGCTTCCACCGGACCCCCTCCAATCCAGGCTGACGGACAGAGGACAGCGAGGGAGGGCCAGCGCTCGAGGTCGGCCCTGGGTGACCCCCCACCCTGCCCTGCCCAGGCACGGAGCAGAACCAAAGGCTCCGTGGAGCCGGGGATGGGGGGCCCCGCAGCCGCCCCGTTGGGGGGGTGGGAGGGAAGTGATTTGCCCGCCGCCGTCTCCCAGCCACCAAGTGGCAGAAGCAGGACGTGAAGCCAGGCACCCTGATTCAGTTCAGTGCTCTTTCCCCTGAACCCAAACTAGGTTGGGGAGGGAGCGTCCACCCCGGAAGCACCTCCTTCTGGGGCCCAGGGCGCCCTGACCCCAACCCCTCAGGGCCTGCCCCTGGCCTGTGATAGATACCCACAGGCCCAGGGACGTGTGGAGTCCCCTCCCCACCCTCAAGCTCCACGGGTGGCCAGGCTGTGTGGTTTGCAAATGCGGTCCAGCGCCATCCATCTGGGAAATCCAAAGGGCATGAAAACCAAGAGCCACAGGACGGGGGACAGCCAGGGAAGCACTGGCGCGCCCTGTGGGTGGGACTCTCTCCTGCCGCTGGTTTTCCATGTGCACCCCTACTCTTCCCTCTACCCCGTCCCAGTGCATAAAACATGTTTCTTATGTCGGTCAGGGCCAAAGAGGCAGAGCGCCACCGTACCCAGCGCTGCCTCCCAGGGGAGCGTGTGCGGTCAGTCCCGCAAGTATTTCTTGCAGCCTACACGGAGCTGCATGCTGGGAGGGGCAAGACAGGGTCCCGGTGACATGCTGGGGCTGAAGAAAACCCACAGAAAGGAAAGGAGCAGGAGGGAACCCCCCCCCCCCGAGAAGCAGCCCGGGAGCACTCTGGCCGGGACAGGGAGGAGCTGGGACCCGCTACGAGGAGGGGCGAGGCCGTGGGGGGGGCCCAGGAAGGGCCAGGTACACCCTGGACACAGGGCCTGGGCCAGCAGGAGGGAGGCTGAGGGCCCACAGATGCCTGCAGACTCTGAATTCTCCTCACACGAGGGAAGGGAAGCACTGACTCTGAGGACTTTGACCACAGCTCCAGGGGCTTCTGAAGATGGCTGGCTGCCCCCCCCCCACCCGGCACAGGGGAGCAGCCCGGGTCACCCGGGAGTCCTGCAGGGACCCTGAGTTTGGGAAGCATGCAGCCACTTGTATTTACATGGAGAACAAAGGCACAGGAGCCTGGAGAATGGAGATGACCCGCGGTCACCTGCCCTCACCGCCACTGTCACAGACAGCAGCCACCAGGCCCCGGGCGCTCTCCACTCTCCATCTTTTGACCCCTTATGAACAACTTGGTGACATGGGTATCATTGCTCCTACTTCACAAAGGAGAAAATCAAAGCCAGAGCGGTTAACGATCCTGAACAGTGTCCTGAATGGTGGCCCTGGGGTCCGACCCCGGCCCTCCTCTGCTCTGTGCCCACCACACTGCCTCCCCAAACCCGCGGCCCACTGGCTCCAACACCCCCCCCCCCCCGCAGGACCAGGGCCCTGCTCAGGCATAGATGGGCTGCCCACACCCTCATCAAAGCCAAGGTCATTTCTGGAAGATCACTGTGCCCTTGAAAGAGACGAAGGGGAGGGACTAGCCGGGCCCATCACCTGCTACCATTTCACAGATCCTAGGCTCTGATCTGGGATCCTGCACTTTATGGCAATAAACAAGGGTGAGCCCCACAGTGGATTACACCCACTTCACAAGGACAATTTAGAAAATTTCCTGAGGAAAAAAATGCTAAAGAAATTGACCCAAGTTTTTTTTAATTCCTGCATTTGGGAGTTAAGAGTACCTATGGTCTCTTCCAGTATTTTCCTGACTTTTTTAGTTCACATATACTACTTTCAAAGTGGCAAATGGGTAAGTCATCTAAAAACAGTACACACTGAAAACTAACTAGCTATGGGGCGCCTGGATGGCTCAGTTATGCGTCCAACTCTTGGTTTCGGCTCAGGTCATGATCTCAGGATTGTGGGATCGAGCACGCTCAGCAGGGAGTCAGCTTGGGATTCTCTCTCTCCCCCACCCTGACCTTCGCCGCCCCCTTAAGAAGTAAATCTTAAAAAAAAAAGAAAACAACTAATTAATTATGCCTTTCTTCTGTGCTTACGGTTGTGTCCTCGTCCCCAGCGAAGTCGTGATGGGCACACATCTGACCCCAGCCGGCGGGCACCGGGGTGGGGAGGAGGGGGACTCAGGCCAGCGCTCTGCCAGGCAGGCACCATCCAGGTGGGAACAACATCACAGAGACCCCACCTGCCTGCGCGCTGTGCCTCAAATCAACAGATGCCACTCATCAACACTCAGTCGTCTGTGAGCGGAGCACACGGGACACCCAGGCCCGCCCCTGCTTTGACAAAATACTATTTATCTCCCACCGGCTGCTCTGCTCGCTTGGTACAAAGTCAGCCCTTCACACCCTAATCAACACCAGGTACTTTTTTTTTTTTTAACGAGCGGCAGCAGGAAGAGGAGAGACTGCCAGAAGGCACTACCTTTCCAGAACTTTTCTCGCCTTCTGGTTCTCAAAAAGTGGGTCTCACAGATCTGCGGCACCAGAGTCCCAATGGGACTCAGAATTCTGCTACCCTGAAATTTGCTGCAAAGCCCCTGCAGGAATGCACAAGAACCAGGCACTCAGCTACCCCAGGAGGTGTTTTCATCATGATCTTAATAAAAGCAAAAGCCGCCTGGGTGACCCAGTGAGTGAAGCATCTACCTTCGGCTCAGGTTATGATCCCAGGGTCCTGGGATAGAGCCCCACATTGAGCTCCACGCTGGGCATGGAGCCTGCTTGGGATTCCCTCTCCCTCTGCCCCTCCCGCCCCCACCCCACACGTCTGCTGGTGTGCGCACTGGGTCGCTCGCTCGCTCTCTAAAATAAACAAACTGTTTAAAAAAACAAAACCTTATCCGTACCAGGATTATCTGTACCAGGATTCATCGACAAGTACTGGAGCCCTCCGCCCACTGCACTCCATCCCGCTGGCCGCTGAGCGGTTTTCAGACCTCGCCCAGAAGTAACAGAGCGCCAAGCTCTCTTCCTACTTGGTAGGTGGGCCCCAGAAGGCCCCACTCCCCGAGGAGGGGACAGACATCTGAGCAAACAGATGGGGGGGCAGCACTCCTGTTTGGGGGTGCCTACTAGGGACTAGCACCAAAACAAAAAGGCATTCAGTGATCCACCACACATTCCAGAAAGCTCCTCCCGGTGCTCTGGGCTAGTCCCTGCAGGCCCCGGTGAACCTGCCCTTGGCCCCGGGGCGCCCACAGCTGTGCTGCCAAACAGACATTTCTACAGCGAGACAGACACCAGGGAGAGGGCCAGAGGCCAACAGAGGCTGACACACGAAGGTCAGGTGCAGAGGGGGCTGTGGACCCCCAGAAAAGAGTCCTAGGAGCAGGACGTGGGGTCGTAGCTCTGCCAGGGCTATGGTCACTAAGTGGGTCACTCGCCAATTCGTCCCTCCCCAGTAGGAGAGAGTTTTGGGTGGCTCCCCTTTCCTGGTCCTAACATGCTAAACTGCGGATAAGAGACGTAAATAAAGAGCTTATCTAGAAAGAGAGAAAGAACGGGAATTGACGCACTCAGCACCCCCCCCCCCAGGGACAGAGGCTGGAAAACAGTCCCCAAGCTCCTAGAATGCTCCCACTGACCCCTCGACCTTCCCGGGGCTTTCAGGACACGAGCTCACTCGTGGTGGAGGACAGACTCCCCATGTGTCACTCATCTCCCCTCTCGAGGGGAGAGCGAGCTGGAGACTGGGTGGGGATTTACCAAGCTGGGGGTTGGATCCCCTTTGTGGCTCTAAAGCGTGGCCTGACCAAACAGCCCCATCCGACCAAAGCCAGGGTAGCTTTACGTCACGGGTGCACACCCTGAGCAGCCCCGAAGCCTCGGGGTGGCTGGGAGGACCCCAAAAGAAGCTGAACAGAAAGCTCTTCGTCTTGGGGAGCGTGTGAAGCTTCATCCAGCCATCTGCCCCACACACGTCACCCCTGTGTCCCACCAGCACCCAGTGCCCTCACCAACACCACTAGTCCCTCCCAGGCTCCCCATCCTGAGGAATGCGACCACCACCCACTTCTCTCGAACAATCCTCACCCCGGCTGACTCCCTGGCCACTCCAGCAGGACGACTGCCCCAGCCCCTAGCTGGCACGCCTGCCCCTAGTCCCCGGCCCCCACTCCCAAGCTTCCCAACCTCTCCGAGGTTCCTCAGGGGCTGAAAGGACTCTCGTGACCTGGCCACCCCGCGCCCCAGTTCCTCCCCTTGTTCCCTCTACTCACTGTGTCCCAGTCAGACCAGCACAAGCTCTCCAGCCGGCCTCAGCGCAGGGTCATATCCTTTCCTCCCCCTCCCAACTCCCGACCCAAACATCACCTCTTCTGGGATGCCTTCCCCCAGCATGTCCCACCCCAAAAACCCACACCTGCACCCCCCCAGGCTGTCCTTCCCCCACCCCCACATAGCAGCGCTAATCTGCCTGAGTCACTGTCTTCTCCCCCAAGGGGCAAGGACCACACCTGTCTCCCCTCTCCGAGTCTCCAACGCCCAGCTCCCTGCTCCCTGCTCAACCCAGTCATCAATACTGGGAAACAACGAACTCAGCTGGTGCCTCGAACGCCCGAGAAAGCTGCCATTTGTGGGACAGGCTCACACCTGCTTGCAGCTTTAATCTAGATTCGGAATCAGAGGCCCCTGGGGGCCTGGTCGGAGGCAGGGTGCCCACACTTTGGGGCAGCAGAGACCCCCGGGGGGCTTGTGAAAGCCCCGACTGCTGGGCCGGCCCCCGGCCTCCGGGTTTGTAGGTCTGTGGTGGGCCTGGAAACCTACCTGAGACGCCCTGTTCAGAGCGCTGCCCTTCCCCCAAAGCCTGGCTCTGCCAGTCAGTGGAAACCCTCTACCTGCCCTTTCTTTTCCTGTTCTTGCCTCAAGAAGCTGGAAAAGAAATGGATGAGCTTAAAGACAGGAAGCCTCAGGGCCCCCACAGGCGCTCAGGACTGTCACCCCCCACAGCAGGGCTGCTGAATGTCCTTTTCCAGAGGCCCCAGGGCGGGGGCACCGGGACCGTCTGCCCCCTCCCAGCCAAGAACAAGCTTTACTTTGGACTGGAACATTCTCAATCTCCAGCCTGCATGGGCCCTGAAAAGTTACTTCACGTGCTTAAAATTGTTCTTCTGTTCTTCTACCCTAAGTAAAAGGACACACCAGGTGACTGTTTCCCGAAGGCACTCGGAAGGACGAGAGACGCAAACCTCGGGACCCAAATCCATGACTTCTGCGGCCGTGCCCTTCGCCTCAGCCTTCAAAATCACGCCCCGAGGCCAGCACTGGACCCTCGCAGGGGCTCCAGGCCTCAGGCCGGTGAGGGGCCGCCTGGTCTCTCCAGCGGCTTCAGCAGCTTCAGTCTCATGTGCTGGCAAGGAATCACGAGGAAGGCCCAGGAAGAGACCGAGACACACAGCCCTGTCGTCCGTCACCGGCAGCCGGGCCTGGAGAATCGCCTTCCCGCTGGGGATGGGGGGCAGGCCATCAGGGCCCTGCAGTCCCCACAGCCGCCAGTCACCCCTGGAAGCCCCCACACCTGCACGTGGACCAGGAAGTCCCCTTCCCAGCAGAGTCGTGCGCGGCGAGGGAAGGAGCCAGGCTCAGGCCATCTTCCAGGCTGAGGATGTCCTGTTCCCTCGGAAGCTGCTTCCGGACCGGAGGAGGGCTGTCCTCGGCGCGGGTGAGAGGCGCACACTCGCGTGCTAGCACACGAGAGAGCTCACTGGGCAGCAGGCTCTCTAACACTCTCCTCCGGTGAGTCTCACCAGGTCCCCAAACGTCTCCGTGCTGCAGGGCGCTAACCACAGCCGCTGTTACTTCCTGAGACCCGCCAGGCTGTGAGCTGAGCGTTCCCTCCATCATTCTTACAAGCTAGGTGCCACTACCATGTTCATGTTTGAGATGAAGGCCCTAAGGCACAGAGAGGGTCCGTAACTTGGCCAAAGTCACACAGCCTGTGAGAACTGGAACCAGGAAGGACTTGAGTCTATCGCCTCAGGAGTCATTTAACAGGGAAGAGGAGGAAACAAGCTGAAGAGTGTTGGGGGACCTTAGACGGTAAACCTCCACCCCCCGCCCGCTGGGAGATTCAGACGTTCTTCGGCTTCCCAGAGCGCTGCCTCCAGGTGGGCATCGGGCGGCTCATAGAAGCAGGAGAAGCAACCCCCTCTAAGGGCGCCCAGGGCTCTGGAGCATGGGGCGGGGAGCACGGGGAGGTCCTGAGCGGCCCCTCCTCCTCCTGGTGAGCAAACAGGACTGAATGCAAACCTGCCAAGCTTGGGTCCTGACAGCAATTTTATTTTCTGACTAAAAACTCCCCGAAGTTTTCTGCTTAAACCTGAAAACAGTGCTTGTCTCGTCCAGATGTTCCGGAGCCGGGCACCCCCGGCTCCAATCCCGACTCTGCTGCTGAACTGAAGTCGCCGAAGTGTCTCTGTGCCTCAGTTTCCCCACAGGAGTGGGTTAGGTAACCCATTCGGCAGCACTTAGGGCCCCGAGGGACTGGCACACAGTAGGCGTTCATCACTGTGAGCAGAGACGCTCTGGAAGGAGGTTCAGCCCCGGGGAGACCCGAGGGCGTGTGAATGACAGCAGTGCGACAACCCCACTTACTTATACCGCAGCGCTCGGGCCGTACAGTGTCCCGTCGGACTCCGGGAGGGCAGTCTCGCCCTCTCGCGGGGCCGGGGTGGTTTGTTGATGCTGTGGAGCGGGCAGCCGCTTGGAGGCCAGAAATAAACACCCGCTGGTGACCTTACCACGGCCAACGCCACTCCCAGAGGAGAAAACAGGAAGCTTTAGCTGGTACTTCGTGGGAGGGACGGTATGGGGGGGGCCTCCGAACCCCATGACCTCTCTGTCTGCACACCACGGCATACCCTACCACCAGAATAATCCTCCCCAAATCCACTTCATCAAGCTAACCCCCTGCTCAATGGCTCCCAGCTGTCTAACGGGGCAACAGGAGACGCCCAAGCTGCTGGGCCTGAGGTTGGAGGACCCGGGCCTCCCGTCCAGCCTCCACTCCCACGGGTGCTGAGTGAGCACCGCTCCAAGCCACCCGCAAGCAAGCCCGCCCCCGGGCTACTGCACATCTCAACCACACCCCACCAGCCTCGTGGACGGGGGAGCCCTGTGTGCGCGAGGCCAGCCTCGGGGCCTGGGCATTGGCTCTGCTGACCAGCCGGCCACTGCAGGCCTGCTCCTGAGCCACCCCAAAACCTGGAAATCACAGCAACATCCAATCTAAGCAGGAGAGACAAAGTACCCTGAAATGTACGGACGCACATTTTCTCGAGGACTCGAGCTGACGCTTAGCTCTCGAGGAGTCGTCCCCTCACTGCCCTCATCTTCCAGGCCGGCCAGACCCTGCTCTGCTCTGTGCCTCACGTCCCCGGCACACACACGCCTCTTCTCTCCAGCCCGACTCCAAGCCCCTGGTGGGAGGCTCCCGTCTCCGACCCCCTGACTCCTTCCGCACCCACCCCAACACCCAGACTGATCGTGACCACACGAATGACCAGTGTCACTGCACTGTCACCCAGGAAGGTGGACAGGACCCTGGGTGGGGACCCTGGAGCTGTGGTCAAGGAGTTTCCTCCAAAGTGAAATCAGGTCTTTAAAGGGTTGTGCTTAAATGTAGCAGGCGGGGTCATGACCTCACAGACTTGTCCACGCTCTGAGCCCTGCAGCGAGGGACGATGTCAGCTTCCGTGGCAGAGGGGGCTTTGCATGTGGGATTCAGGCAAAGATCCTTAAGATGGGGGGGACTGTCAAGATGGGCCCAATTCATCACGGGATCCTTATGGGGGGAGGCAGGCGGGTCTGACTCGGCAGGAGGTGTGACGGAAGCAGAGGCTGGGGTGTAGGTGTCAGGCAGGTGGGAGGCAGGAGCCACAGCCCTGGGAGGCCGGCTGCCCCCTGGAGGCCAGGAAAGCCGGGGTCACTTCTGCCCTGGAGCCTCCAGAAAGGACAGGCCCTGCTGATGTCCCATCCTGACCTCCAGGACCGTCGAATAACACATCTGCAGCGTTTCAAGCCACTGGGTTTGTATAATTTGTCAGAACAGCCATAGGAAACGAATACGGGGGCTATTTTTAAAAAGGAAAATCGCTGGGTTGGGAAGAGGGGTGGGCTGTATTCTAGAATAATTTCCAGATCATTTTTCGAACACAATTCGTTAGTCACCCCACAAACAGCCCTGAGTGCCAATCACGAGCCAGGTGCTGTGCCTGGGGCTGGACTACCCCAGAGCCAGCCCAAAACACACTCCTGTCCCCGACGACAGGTGCTGCCGGCTTTCAGGGTCAACGCGCCCCGTGCCTCCCGAGGCTTGGTTCAACATCCAAACCACTCCTGAGGGTCCGCTACGCCAGGCACCATGCACCACCTGGGGGTGCCACTGAGAGCACGGAAGAGCCCCCACGCTCAAAATGATTTTCATCAGCTTTTACCCCCTTCATCTTTCACAACACTCCTACTTCACCTTTACTACTCCCGCAAAGTCCTATCAGTCACGAGCGGTGACCGTTCACAGTCCCCTCTGTGTGCCCACCCTTTACACGATCCCTGCCCTCCCACAGCAGGAGCCAGGGAGAGAGAGCTCAGCAAGGAGGAATCTCCCCAAGTTCCAAAGACGTCAGGTGCTGGCCCTTCCACCCCGGCCTGACCGCAGGCTCCAGTCCTTTCCTCACTGCCCAGGAGGCTGAGAGAAAAGCAACTAAGAAACCTGCCCCCACATCAGTAAACCAACACTTTAAGTCAACAGTCTCCCGGAGACACAGCAAGGTTCATGCCCTGAGAAGTGTGTCCACCTGGTTGCCGAAATCATGAGTCACAGAAATTCTGGAGCTGGTGGGGCTCTCAAAGGCCGTCTGGCCAGACCTCCCCTTCTGGAAAGCTCCCGGGTTACCTGCACTAAGAGCATCAGCTTCCCAGCACCAGCGAGCCCAGCCCCTTGGGGCCGGGATTGGTTCTTGTCTCAGACACATGGGGGAGAAAGAAGCAGGAGCCCCACCCTGCAGGCCACCTCGGGGTGTGCACAAGCCAGAAGGAGATGCCAGGTACATGGTCCTCAGATCGCCATGCAAACACCCAGAACCGGACTTTACTAGCTGCCCCTCTGAACACCACATGCAGCCCGACAGGCACTCTGGGACGGCACGTGCATGCAAACCCCGGTACTTTTCAAAACTAGAGACTTCACCCAGACAGGGACAACCCTCGACAGACAACTGTACTCAGGGACAGAAATGGGAAGAGGATCGCCAGGGACACTGTCACCCCCCCATGCCCCAGTGCTTCTGCCAGAATACCTCCCCCATGCGCGTGCGCGTACGCGCGTGCACACACACACACACACACACACACACACACACACACGCAGGTTTTCCTACTTCCATGTGCCTCCTCCCCCTTGGAATACCACTTCCTGTGCCCAAATCCTACCCACCCTGACGGAATGGTACACCCTGCAGAGTGACCGGCCCCCACCCTCCTCTTCCTCTAAACTCCCGCATCTCTTGATGGCCTAAGGTCGCCCCCAGATGGCCTGTGTGACTCTGTGTACCTGTCCCATCGCCCTCACTGCATGGTGAGCTCCCGGAGAGGACCTCTCATAGCCAGTTCTCCATTCTCCACGGGGGTCGCCCCCAGAGCTGAACACCAGTCTGCACCCAGGGTACTCAAGAACTGATGAAGCCCTGACATCTAGAACCCAGAACCAGGAGTCCTGTCCACGACCACCCTGAGACCCCCCCACACGCACAGTTACCACCACAGCACAGCAGCATCCCCTGTGCTAACAGCCCCTGGACCTCACCCGAAGAGCTGTGTGTGTGTGTGTGTGTGTGTGTGTGTGTGTGTGAACAGTCCCACGACCTCGCATCCAGCCCCGCCGATGGCAGGACGGACATCACCACAAGGCCTCTAGTCCCCGGACGTGAGCAGTGTGGGGATGCGGGATGGGGGAGGACAGACAGTGAGGCCCCCCCGGGACACCCGCCACATGTGACCTCGGGCACACCTGTTCTCCTCTTCAGGCCTCCGCTTCCTCATCTCCTCCTGTACAGAATGAGGTGACCTCCCGCGATGGTCTCCAGCCCCCAGAGACTGGAAGCATTCACCCCTGGAGCACAGGAGGCCGACCCGGGAGCACGGCCAAGGCTGTTCTGAACACGCAGAGTTCACAGGGTCTGGGAAGAACGATGCTCTAAGGAACTGAGCGCTGCCCCTTCCAGGCGCTGGAGGAGACCAAGTGCGGACAGACAGACCCTGCTTCTCCCGGGGGACAGACAGACCCTGCTTCTCTCCAGTCACACAGGCCATCTGGGGGCGGGGGGGGGGGATCTGGCCTGGGTCTCAGGACACACACCTCCGGAAAACCCACCTCCCTGCCCCTCTGCTACACTCACACACACGTTCATGCACACACACCACCTGCGTTTGCACTCACACCACTCACCACACTCACGTACTCACACCCACACTCACACCCCCATACACTCAGTATTCACACACACATCCTCATGTGCACACACTCGTGCACGCACACTCACACCACACTCACATATTCATGCCCACATTCATGCACTTGCACTCACACACACGGACACCCGCCAGCGCACGCTTAGGCACTCACACTCACACTTGCGTAGTCACCTGCTCTTGCACTCACATACCGATGCACTCTTGTGTACTCGCACTCACACACAACTCATGTACTCGCATTCACCTATGCAAACACACACACTTGTGCACTCGCACACCAAGTGGCACACTCATACAGCCTCACAACAAGCACCTGCACTCACATGCAATACACACACACTCACACACTCACTCACCCACTGGAACAGCCAGCTCCTCAGTGGCGGGCAGGAGCAGGGCCTGGCAGGCAGGGGACACAACAGGACACCCGCCAGGCTTTCTCCCCAAGCACCCCAGCCCGCCCGGCCCCTCCCATCCAGCACGGGGGGTGCTCACTCACTCTGCAGCTGCCTCCTGGTCCTCCAGAGGTGAAGAGCTGTGCATGCCCCCTGCAGCCCACATCGCAGAGCCCTCAGACCCCACCGGGCCGGCCCCTCCTGGCCCAACCGCTCCCCCCTCCACCACCATGACTCTCCCACCCAGCTGTGCTTTGCCTTCCCTCTCTCCTTCCAGGAAAACGTTCCCTCTCACGTCCACAAACCATCTCTCTTAGCCTTCCTGTGCCAAATATGAAAATCCCCCCGCTGACTGCTCCTTCCTGTTCCCTGGGCTGTCCCAGGTCCGTGCATCCCTGCTCTCAGCCCAGGCAGCCCGTCTCAACCACTGAAGCAGTTCGAGAACCAACCCAGTTACACACACACACACCACAGCACCCCTTGAAGTCCCACAGGCACGGGGAACGTGTCCGTAACAGGGCTGTTCTACACCTTGACGCAGTAACGGGTATGTGACCATATGCATTTGGTTTGGGGTTTTTTGTTGTTGTTTTTTTTTTAATTTACTTATTTATTAGAGCGAGAACACACAAACAGGGGTCGGGGAGCAGAGGGGGAGAGAGACTCCTCACACAGAATCCACGCTGAGCACAGGGCCTGATGCGGGGCTCAATCCCAGGACCCTGAGATCATGACCTGAGCCGAAATCCAGAGCCAGCTACCCAACCGACTGAGCCACCCAGGCGCCCCCAGACCATGCATTTCTCAAACTGCACAACTACCTACTAGAAAGGCTGAATCTACTGCATACGAACTGTATCTTAATAAAAAGAGGAGATGAGTCCCAGAGGTACCTTAACCCCTTCATGTCTAAAACATCACCGTCTTCCCCCAAACAGCTCCTCCCCACAACGGGAAACCTCAGCCCCCGGAGTCCAACCAGCCACTTCCTCTAGACCTTCTACCTGCACAGGTTTCTATTCTTCTGAATCTATGTCTCACATTCCACTTCCCCACCCCGCCATCCACCACCTGGGACGCAGGCCGCCCTCACTTCTCACAAACCACCTGGCTGGGCTCCCTGCCTGGCGACCCTGACCCGCCTTCTGCCTGCCCTGCACACACCAGCCCACCTTGGCACCCTCCCCATGGCAACGCCCACTGGCTGCCAGACCTTTGCCCCCGCTGAGCCTCAGCCTCCCAGCCCTTCCCTTGGCGTGGGGGGGTGGAGCACCAATCTTTCAGGCTCCAGGAAGCCTGCGGGCACAGCAAACACTGTCCCAGGCTTTCTCCAGGAGAACCAGCTTGTGCTCCACCCTGGGTCCCCACAGTGGCGGTGGGCGGGGGGGTACCCCCTGTGGGTGACTGTGCACATATCAAGGCAGGGAGCTCACGCTCGCTCTGTCTCTCTCTGGGGGCGCTCTGGGCTGCAGCTGGACTCATGAGTTGTGAGTGCTCAGCAACCCCTTCTGGCTTGAACAGAATTCAGCTGAAAATTGCCAGGAATACAGAGCCAAGCCCTCCTGGCCCCCGACCCCACTGCCAAGAGGAAATGTGTGGAAGCACTGCTCTGCCTCACCCAAACTCACCCAAACCATAAGGGCAGAACACACAGTGGTCCCTGGACTGCTGACATCCCCCAGGAGTGAGCGCCTAGAAACTTCCACAGCAATCTAGCATCGCTGTGCCATGTTTACTGTGCTTTGCGAGCACACTGCTCTGAGACAAACTGGGACAAAATAAAAGCCGATCCTTTGCCACAAGGATTCTGGGAAGCACTGACTCCTGCCTCTTCCTGCTGAATTCTTGCTCATCCTCAGCGCCCCCGCCCCCACACTCCTCCTCCAAGAAGCCTTCACAGTTTCCACCCAGAGCCCCTAGTCCAAACCACATCCATGGCCCTGAGGTGGGATCTGCACCCCCCCCCCTTATCACAAGTTTCCCGAGTTCAGGGACCCAAGTGCTGTTCACTTCGATTTCCCAATGCCATGCCTGACACAGTCAAGCCCCCAGTGGTCGTCCAATGAGGAGTAAAAAACCAGATTCGCCTATGATTCCAGAGTGGGCTTTTCCTCAGGGGCAGGATGTAGAAGGGCACTGACCCTCAGGACACATAGGGATTTTCCAGGTTTGGACCAAATGTAGCCCCTCTGCCCCTGGCCAGATGGGCTAGGAGGACATTAAAAACAAAACAAAACAAAACACCACAAGTCTAGGGCTCTGGGGACAAGAGCACAGTCACTATCCTACAATACCCTCCTGAAATGTCAATCTGAGCAAAAAACACTCGGCTCTCTCATGAATCTTTTCTACATGCACACCCTGAAAATAAATCACTCCCAAGTATGAAGAATAAAAAGACATTTTCAGGGTCATTTCCGACTTTAAATACTCTGTGGGCCCCTGACCTCAAAGCAAGGGGTCAAGGGCTCAGGAGCCTGGAACCCCACAAGGAACAACATGCTTGTGGACAGACCAGTGGGTACCTACTCGGCTTTGCAAAGTGCAGGCAGAAACCCCTCTCACGTCCTGCACCCAGGGTCCTGGCCCTGCCTCGGGGTCCGTGGACTTCACCCGTCCCAGAGGCACCACTCTTGAAGACGCCGGCCCTTGAGCTCCCCACGCCACTCTCTCCCTTCCACGGGCTCCAAGTTCCTGGCCGTTACTCGGCAGGAATGCACGAACTATTTCCAGATGCCACTGTCAGATCAAGACAACGCTCTATCTAAATATTCCTGTCTAATTTTGCACACAGCTCTTGTTTCAACCGACAAAGATAATGACTCAGTGTCCGTGGCTCTTGGCGGAAAATTATCCTGCCGAGTTTGGACTTCTCTCAACTTCTTTTTGAGAAAGGAGAAGTGACCTCTCTGTCTGGATCCTTTTCTACTGGCAACGAAGGGCACCCAAAAGACCGCCTAACTAACCAAGGACTGCTGCAGGAAAATCCGGATACATACCTACAGGATCAATGAACAAGACAGGGAAACCCGTGGGAGCTAGAGACTTGGGATATTTTTCCCTGCCCTATGCAATGATCACTGTTTTTCGGCTTTTCTGCATCCCCATCGATACGGTACTTAGAACTCTGGTATATAAATTCCAGGTTATACTGAAAACAAAATCTAGACTCAGAAGTAAAGCATCTTTCTCTGCATCTTGGACACTGATGCTTCCATCAACCACAGAGGCACTTTACAAATGATACATGTGCCCATGTTGCACGCTCACTCTCGTGGAGGGGCACACAGCACGTGTAAACATCCCCACACGTAGGCATGAAATGCAGCCACTTACTCTGCACACACAGGGCCAGCCCTCTCCCACATCACAAGACACAAGAAGACGACTGAAGAATCACCTTGGAAAAGCCCCTTGTGGATAATGGAGTTGGCTTTTCTGCCAGGGTTTGGAAGTTTGAACTTGTTTGGTCACCATTTGAAAACTGTCCCACGGTTATTTCACATGCATATCCCCCACCCTCTTGCAAAGTCTCCAAAGATAGAAACCACCAGCCTTCTCCTTCTTTTGTATTGTGGACCCAGCCAATCACTGCCCTGCATCCAGCAGGCACAGTAAATGCCCATGAACTCCTATCCCTCTCCTGCCCCTCTAGGTGTGGAGGTGGGGTCCCTTTGGAAGCCCATCTACGCAGCTTCTGTCCCTGGTTTAGGGCCAGGGGCAGAGCACTACCCTTTGCCTAAGCCTCTCAACTACTCACGGGCAGGTGCCAGCACACGTCTCCAGCCTCAGGAAGACTCTTCTCCTTAGCTCAATGGTTCTCATCCAAGGGCGATTTTGCCACTTAGGAGAGACATTTGGCAACATCTGGAGAAATTTCTGGTTGTCACACTAGTGTGTGTGTTGTGGTGGGGGGCTGCCACCAGCATCTAGTGGACAGAGGCCATGAATCCTGCTCTACCTCCTACAACGCACGGGTCACCCTCCCACAACAACGAACTGTCTAGCCCAAACGTCAAGTCCAAAGACCGGAAAACCCTGTCTTGGGCAACACACAGGGAAATGCTCAGACCACCTGGGTCACTTTTCCTTCAAGGTGCCCAAGGTCAGGCCCCAAACTGTAATAACCCTGCATTGCCTGCATTATTCACAAGGCGGAACAAAATATCCAGAGCCATGGCCAGAGTCTTGAAGATGCTGCTCCTGGGAAAGGAGAGCACCCTCTTGTCTCTTCTCAGGAGAACGGCCCCCCTGCCAGGATGACCTGTCCTCCCACAAGAAGACAACTGGCAGGCTGGTATCATGCAGGCTCGGCTCCTCTGGCAACCACCTAGGCTTGGCCAGCCTGGCTCTTTGGTCTTCTGTCACGCACACCCAAGGCCCCAGTGAGCACAAGTGTTCCAGCGGCCTGTGCCTGGCCAGTTGAGAGCCTCTCGCCCTTCAGGAGGCTGGCACCTCTCAGCCACGTGGAGAGGCCCAGCACCCACACCTGCCCTGGCATTCCCCGTTCCCGAGGCCCACGCGCACACAGCGTGTGGCAGGGGGCTGGGACTAGGCACAGGCAGCAGCTCAGGCAATTTAGCCCAAACCCATCCCGGGACCCCCAGTGCTTGGAGAAGCAGGAGAAAGGGCTCAAGAAAAGGGAACAAAAGGAGCAAGCAGGGCCTCCTCTCCCAAGTACACCCCGAACCCCCACCTGTGAAACCCAAGAGCGGGACCAGGCCACGGGAGTCCGAGTTTGGACCCGAGCCTGCGGCCGGCGGCGCGCAGAGCCCCTGCACATATTGTGGAGCGTCTGGGAGCGAAGACCCTGAGACAACCCGGCGGGGGAGGCGGCCGGGCGGACGCCCCAGGGAAGCAGGCGCGGAGGGCGCAGCGGGGCCGGGCTGCACTGCTGAGGGGAAGCCGCCGCCCTGGAGCTGGACGCGGGAGAGGCGCGCGCAGGGGAAGGCCAGCCCGGCTGTGCCCCAGGAGCGCGCCGCAGCCTTACCCGGCGGCAGGAAGCGGAGCTCCGCGGTCACCTTCGCGCCGCCTGCGCGCCCTCGCCAGCCGCAGCGCCGGCGCCGCACGCGCCCCGGATCTGTTTACCGACTCGCCCGCGCCCAGGCTCTCGTCGTCCGCGGCCCCGCCCCGAGGGCGCTCCCATTGGCCGCATCGCCGTGGCCGGCCACACACCGGGCGGCGCGGAGCGGCGTGCTCGGCCCGTGCGCTCGGGCCGCGGCCAATGGGGACCGAGGGCGGAGCGAGGGGAGCCAATGGGAGGCCGCCCCGCGCTTGCGGGGCGGGGGGAGCCCTTCCTGCTCTTCCCTCCGCGCTGCCCTTTGCCCTAGTTGGGAAACCGCGGCTGCTGGCCTCGCGGAGGGAAAGTCCCTGGGACGGGGCCCGGGGGCGTGTGCACTGGGAACCGACCTCCGCCGGCTCTCCGCTCTGGCTGGGGCTCGCAGGGCCTCCCCCGTCTCACGCCCTGCCCGCTGGCTATTAGTACAGTATCGTGCAATGTGTGTGTGCATACCTGCGTATGTGTATGCATACCCCCCCAATAACCCAAGACTCAAGTGCCTGAGACGTTCGGCTGAGAAGCATGATGCCCCAATAATCCCCCTGCGATCTCCAAAATTCCTCCTCATGACACAGACGGCACTTACTAGTTTTTCCACCAGCATGCAAATCCAATGAGCTACCTCTCACCCTTTGCCCCAACCCCACCTGTCTCCTTCCATTTTCAGCAAAGTTCGTGGACGCATTACCTGTATTCATTTTCTCTACTTCCTTCTCTCCCATTCTGCCCGAACCCATCTAATCAGCCCCCCCCCGCCGTCCCCCAGGACTGCGCACCTGGGACCCCCATGCTGCCAGAACAAGCAGTCAGTTCTCAGGGCTCATTTAAACGGTCTGTGGCAGGTGACACGGTTGGCCACGCCCTTCTGTCTTCTTGGTGGTTGCCCCAGGGTGTAATTAACATCCTGGTCCAAGTTAATACGAGCTTAATTTCAGTAATACACAGTAACTTTGCTCCTATATAGCTCCATTCTCCCGCTACCCCCGCCCCCGCCCGCCCCATCTTAGTATTGTCATACAATTGCATTTTTATACATTGTCTGCCCACCCCCACAGATTTATCATTACTGTGGTTGTTTTCAAATCAGGTGAAGATGGGCGCCTGGGTGGCTCAGTCATTCAGCGTCTGCCTTTGGCTCAGGGCGTGATCTTGGCGTTCTGGGATCGAGCCCCCACATCGGGCTCCTCTGCTATGAGCCTGCTTCTTCCTCTCCTACTCCCCCTGCTTGTGTTCCCTCTCTCGCTGGCTGTCTCTATCTCTGTTAAATAAATAAATACAATCTTTAAATAAATAAATAAATCAGGTGAAGAAATAGGAGTTACAAACAAAAAATATACTTATGCTGCCTATTATATTTACCTATATAGTTTCCTTTAACGGGTTCCTTATTTCTTCATGTGGATTTGAGTTACTGTCCCTTCACTTCAGCCTGAAGGACACCATTTATTTTTTTACGGGGCAGATGTGACCTAGGGATGAATGCCCTCCACACTTGTTCATCTGGCAAGGTCGTAATTTGTCCTTTATTTTTGAAAGACAGTTTTGCTGGATATAAAATGTTTAGTTGACCGGGTTTCTTTCCTTCAGTGCTTAGGGTCATGCCACAGCCTTCTGGCCTCTATGGTTTAGGATGAGAAATCAGATGTTAATCTTATTGATGATCTTTGCACAGGATGAGTGGCTTCTTTCTTGCTGTTTTCAAGGTTCTTTGTCTTTGTCTTTTGACAGTTTAATTACCATGTGTCTCAGTGTTTATCTTCTCTCTGAGTTTATTCTATTTGGAGTTTGACGTACTTCTTGGACATATAATGTTTTTCATTACAATTGGGAAGCTTTCTGCTGTTATTTTTTCAAATATTCTTTTTTTTAAAGGACTTATTTATGATCGAGAAAGAGAGAGAGAAGGAGGGGAACAGAGGGAAGGGAGAGAAGTAGACTCCCCACTGAGCCGACATGAGGCTTGATCTTACGACCCTGAGATCGTGTTCACAGCCGTAATCAAGAGTCAGACGCTTAACCCCTCAAATATTCTTTAGATCCTTCTTTCCTCCCTCTCTTCTCCTTGTGGGACTCCTGTTACATGTATGTTGAAAATTTTATTCCATTATTTAGACGTGGTTTCATTTAGCTCTTTAAATATACTCAAAATAGCTGATTCAAAGTCTAGCTAGGGGGGGCGCCTGGGTAGCGCAGTCGTTAAAGCGTCTGCCTTCGGCTCAGGGCGTGGTCCCGGCGTACCGGGATCGAGTCCCACATCAGGCTCCTCCGTTATGAGCCTGCTTCTTCCTCTCCCACTCCCCCTGCTATGTTCCCTCTCTCGCTGGCTGTCTCTCTGTCACATAAATAAATAAAATCTTTAAAAAAAAAAAAAAAAAAAAAAAAAAAAAAAAACAAAGTCTAGCTAGGAGGGATGCCTGGGTAGCTCTGTCAGTTGAGTGTCCAACTCTTGGTTTCAGTTCAGGTCATGATCGCAGGGTCCTGGGATCGAGCTCCACATCAGGCTCCATGTTCAGCAAGGGAGTCTGCTTAAAGAATCTCTCCCTCTGCCCCTCCCCCCCCCCACTCTCTCTCTTTCTCAAATAAATAAATACATCTTTTAAAAAAAATAAAGTATGTAGGCACCTGGGTGGCTCAGTTGGTTAAGTGTCTGCCTTTGGCTCAGTCATGATCCCAGGGTCCTGGGATCGAGTCCCACATCGGGCTTCCTGCTCAGCAGGGAGCCTGCTTCTCCCTCTCCCTCTGCTCCTCCCCCCAACTCGTTTGCATTCTCTCTCTCACTCTCTCTCTCTCAAATAAAATTGTCTTAAAATAAAGAAATAAATAATAAAAATTTAAAAAATGAAGTCTAGCTAGTAAGCACAATGTCAGAGACATTTTCTATGCTTCTTTTTTTTTTTAAGATTTTATTTATTTATTTGACAGAGAGAGACAGCCAGCCAGAGAGGGAACACAAGCAGGGGGAGTGGGAGAGGAAGAAGCAGACTCCCAGCGGAGGAGCCCGATGTGGGGCTCGATCCCAGGACTCCGGGATCACACCCTGAGCTGAAGGCAGACACTTAACGACTGAGCCACCCAGGCGCCCCCATTTTCTATGCTTCTACTGGTTGCTTTTTTTATATATGTATAGGCCAGACATTTTTTTTCTATGGACCAGACTTTGTTTCTTTGCCTGTCTTATAATTTTTTATTAAACACTAAACATTTTAAATAATATAATGCAGCATCTCGAGAAACCAGATTCTCCTCCACTCCCCAGGATTTGGTTCTTGCTGTGGCTTCTTGTAGCTGTTGTTGTGTAGTGACTTTTGGAAACTAATTCCGTGAAGTCTGATTTTGTTGTGCGTGGCCACTAAGGTCTCTCTTCAGTCACCTCAGTGGCCAGCTAATGATAAGACAGAGATTTCCTTGAATGCCTGGAAGCAGCAAATCCCCCAGGCTGTGTGTGACGGGGCATGCCGCTGACACTGCCACGCTGCCCGTCCCTAACTCCCTGCTCGCTCGGAGCCTTGAGGTTAGTCAGAAGTGATGTCTTTGGGCCTTCTCAGCCCTTTCCTGAGCGCACGCACAGCCCTGACTTAACGGGGGTCCTTGCTAAAACTGGATTTTACACAGAAGTGCACGGAGGGACCTAGGAGCAGGTTCAGGAGACTGACTAAAGTTTGGTCAAGCAAAGAATCTTTGCCAATCCCTGGGACGTTTGGGGCATCAGTTAAACCACACGTGGCTAAGAAGAAAAACAACTTAAAACTGTGGATGGTCAAAACCACCAGGGCAGAAAACGGTGTTTCACAGCAGGAATAGGCATGAACAATGGCGTCTGGCCTGCATACCTGCTCTCCACAGGCTTTCCTGTGTGCTCACCCCCATGCCCAGGGCTCTCAGAGAGTGTGGCACTCCGTGAACACACGTGTTTAAGAAGCATTTCATTCAGGGGCGCCTGGGTGGCACAGCGGTTAGGCGTCTGCCTTCGGCTCAGGGCGTGATCCCGGTGTTCTGGGATCGAGCCCCACATCAGGCTCCTCTGCTATGAGCCTGCTTCTTCCTCTCCCACTCCCCCTGCTTGTGTTCCCTCTCTCGCTGGCTGTCTCTATCTCTGTCGAATAAATAAATAAAAAATCTTTAAAAAAAAAAAAAAGAAGCATTTCATTCACGGAATAGAAGAAAGTAGGAATTAGAACAAATCCCATTACTGTTCTAAGTCCGTGTATTTCCCATGACATCTTCACAAACCAGTGTGGGACATACTGGTTTAGGTGACCGCAAGGGTCCTCCTCCCCCTGAAACTTTTCCCTATTTTTAAAACCTTGTGAATATTTTATTTAATGTATTCCAGTGTTCCATTAGGTAATATCTTCACCTGACTTTTTGTTTTTCAAGATTTTATTTATTTATTTGAAAGAGAGCATGAGCGGGGGGCTGGCGGGGCAGAGGGAAAGGAAGAACCAGACTCCCCCCTGAGCAAGGAGCCCAATGCGGGGCTCGATCCCAGGTCCCTGGGATCATGACCTGAGCTGAAGGCAGACGCTTAACAACTGAGCCACCCAGGCGCCCCCTTCACATGACTTTTTAAAAATAATTTTTAAAAGGTGTTCAGTGAAGTTTGCCTGCTCCCTCTCTCTACTCCCCAATTCCCATTCCCAATGCCCCCACACAAATCCCACACAAATGTGACTACTGCAATTATAGTTCTTGTCTCTTTTCAATGTTTGGGTTTTTTTTTAAGATTTATTTGAGAGAGAAAGAGCAGCACATGGGGACAGAAAGGGGCAGAGGGAGAGGGAGAGAGAAGCAGACTCCCCACTGAGGACAGAGCCTGATGCGGGGCTCGATCTCACCACCCTGAGATCATGATCTGGGCCAAAAGCAAGAGTCGGGACGCTGAACCAACTGAGCCACCCAGACGCCCTCAATGTTTCTTTATATACATGAGCAAAGACACACACACACTCATAGTTTATACGGTCATATTACACACTGTTGTTTTTTCATTGCATGATATAGCCTGAAACTTTCCAAATTTATACAGAGAAGCATCCTCACTCTTTTTTCAGTATTACGTTACGTGGATGAGCCATAATTTCTTTCAGTCGTCTCCCACTGATGGATGTCCAGAAGGTCTCTACTCCCGCTATTTCAAACAGCGCTCCAGTGAACAAGCCTGCGTTTGACACGTGAGAAGCCTGGGCCTCGGTGAGGCTGGATTGGCGGTGCCCTCGCTGCGCTCAGAAGCCTGACACGCGTGACTGGCTGACGCCAAGATTCATCACACAACCCCCCAAACACGCAGTGGTGAACACGGATCATTTCCTGAGCGCAAGAGATGCGCCCTCCCACGCCACCGTCCGGGGAGGTCACCAGACTTGGGAAAACCCTACCCAGTCCTGCTAGAGAATGACTCCAAGGGATCCCGGCCCTGTTCAACGAAGAAGAGTAATGGCTGTAAGTAGCCGCCTGCACAGTGGAAGTAATTAAGCACGTTACAGAAGCAGCTCAGCTCCCCCGAAAGGAGACAGCCCAGCCCAGCCCACGAATCCCAGTGGCGATGCCTGCTTCTCAATGGGCTGTCAGTTCTCTTTTTCACATTAATTTCTTGTCAACGAGCCGTCGCATATGGACACGAGCCAAGTAAGCCTCATTGTTGGTTTGACTTTTTTTTCTATTTTTCAACGGAGATATAACTGATATGCAGTAAAATGCACAGATCTTAAGCCTGTAGGTCACCAGTGTGTACAAATGAATCTATCATGTAATTAACGTCCTGATTAACATGCAGAACAATTTATTTCCATCCAAAATGTTCCTCTATGCCGCCTTCCCGATCACCCTCCACCTCGCCCCAGTAACTGTTCTAAGCTGATTGTGTTAAGGAGAAATAGCTAATTACACAACAGGAATCGGGAAGCAGCATCCTCTGAATCAGAAAAGGGCATGTAATTTATTCTCCTGTCCTTAAACTCTCAGGTTTGTGTGGGAAGCCATCCTGGCCGCTGAGTATGTATTTGACTTTGTTCTCCTTTAGCCACTGGACACTTTCTTAAAACTTTTTGGGGGTCCTGGGTGGCTCAGTTAAGTGTCTGCCTTCGGCTCGGGTCATGATCTCAGGGTCCTGGGATCGAGCCCTGGGTTGTCGTCAGGCTCCCTGCTCAGCGCGGAGTCCGCTTCTCCCTCTGTCCCTTCCCCCTGCTCGTGCTTTCTCTCTCTCTCTCTCTCAAATAAATAAATTAATTAAACACTTAAAAAAATTTTTTTAATTCACCTGTATTTAGAGTAGTTTCTAGCTTTGGGCCACGTGCCCAAGGTAGGGAGGAGGCCTACAAGGAAAAGAATTCCAGCCTGGAGGTGAGGACAGTCCAAGGGCACGCACAAGACTCCACTTTGCCCACGACCAAGGAGGTTGAAGGTCAATGTGAACTTTCAATAAAGAGCAGAGAAAGCCTGGCTCCCTCGGGAGAAACAAGCAATCCCTGATGGAGAGGCGGGAACCTTCTAGTCTGGGGAGGGAAGAATGTCCCACTGGTGATTGAACTTGGGGTTTTATTTTCTTTTTCCATGCCAGTGCAAGAGATGGTGTGAGACAGTCACCTCAGTCACGGTAAAGCATTTCACACAGCCACTCCCACACCAAGAACCCCAGGTGTATAGTGGGTGTAGTGGGGAAGGGGTGTACAGGGAGGCCGTGGTAGGAGCGAGGCCAGATAATGCTGGGTGTTTCAGCTGACACAGAAAAGCTCCCTGCCTCCCGGTGCCGTGGACCCCAGGGAAGGGTAAAGGTCAGGAGTTCTGCATCCACAGGGATACCCCGAGGTACCTCTTACCCAAGCTCAGAGTGACAGCAGGGCAACTGTCCTTCCTGAGGAGTCACAGGGACCTGGGGACTCGTCTGACTCCCAGACTAGAGACCAGTGGTCCCGGCTGTCATCTGAAGGTCGGACTGCAGCCCCTACTATGGGCTGCATAAGTCTTGGGGTTTAAAAGAGGGACTACACTTGTTGTTAATTAGGCAAGTGGGGAATTAAGCCAGGTTTTTTTTTTTAAAGAATTTATTTATTTGAGAGAGAGAGAGAAAGAGCAGGAGGTCAGGGAAGAGGAAGAAGTAGGCTCCCCACAGAGCGGGGAGCCCAATGTGGGGCTCGATCCCAGGACCCTGAGATCATAACCTGAGCCGAAGGCAGACGCTCACCCAACTGAGCCACCCAGGCGCCCCTAAGCCAGTTTTTCTTGGGGGGAAAATACAAGGCAGGATCACCCCACACCCTGACTTTGTGGGGGCAATTCAGGTCTCACCTGACCCCAAGATAGCAGCAACTTCTAGAATTTGCACTCCAACCAACCTGGGCTGCCACACCCCTCGGCCTTCAGCTTCTGGGGCTCTGCTCTTACTGCTCACCGGCCTCCCATGCCCTCCCTTCCCGACTGTAAGCCTTACACTCACTCCCTAAGACCTACTTCCGCTGCTACTGGCTATGTGATGCTTCTCTGGGCCCCTCAGCCAGGTGCAATCCATCTCCTCTAACTTTTCTAGGCCTTGGTTTTAGCACGTGCGTGCACATTACATCTAACAGTGCATCGTAGTTAGGGGCCAACTCGTCTTCTTATATCTAGGACATTGTAAACTGCATATCTTGATATTTCCCACAGTGCCTTGTACCTTGAAAGTACCCCTTATATTAAAAAAAAATTGTGGGGCACCTGGGTGGCTCAGTTAGTTGAGCGTCTAACTCAATTTTGGCTCAGATCATGATCTCAGGGTTGGGAGATCGAGCCCTGCATTGGGCTCCATGCTCAGCACGGAGTCTGCTTCTCTCCCTCTGCCCCTCCCCTTGCTTGTGGTGCACGAACGTGCTCTCTAATAAATAAGTAAAATCCTACAAAAATGGCTACCAAGGTGTCTTAGCCGCTGGGAATGTCTTTCCAACACCTCTTGTCCTGCTGCTCACTGCGTACTCACCACAAGAGCCAGAGGCCTCAGCCTCGCCCAATTCCAGGCGCGGTCCCCTGGGGTCTAAGCCAATTTCAACCCACTGGCCACGGTGATAGGTTTTGAGGCTGCACCGATCAGCACAGGGACGGCATGGCCATAGCGGTTGGCCCTGGGTGGCCCGACCGGAATGAAGTGCACAACTTATGCTCAGCGGCTACGGGAAGCAAGAGCCCCACGCTCCCCACTCGTTGAGAAATTCCAACTACGTTGTTCAGTTCCAACGGAGCTGCTGTTTACAAGCATCTGGCACCAGGAAGAAAGCCGGCCTAAGGGGAATCTGGCCCGCAAAGGAGGACGGGGCAGAGAATCAGAAAGACAGGGTTGAGCCCTGGGTAAACCATATTGGAAGCTTGCCGTAACCAATACTTTCTTCACGGTTTCTCCCACTTGCCACCCAAAGCACCATCCTAACCGGCGTCCGGGGAACGCAGCACCATGGTGAGTTGTGGGTTCGCACACGTGCACACGCACATGCTACCTTCCTACGGAGGGGAAAACCCCACACACCTCCATTGGTAACAATTACTAAGACATGGAACTGATGTCTTTTAATAATTTTCCGCATTGAAAATTATTTTGGAGCACCTGGGTGGCGCGGTCTGTAGGGCGGAGGTCCGACTCTTGGTTTCTGTTTGGGTCATGATCTCAGGGTCATGAGATCAAGCCCTACCTCGGGCTCCCCGCTCAGCGAGGAGTCTCCTTGAGATTCTCTCTCTCCCTCTGCCCCTCTCCGCACTTGCGCACGCACGCTCTCTCAAATAAAGAAATAACATCTTTTTAAAAATGATTATGCAATTTTAACCAAATTGTCAAGAATATCCCAGACTCCAGCAACTGGTAACAAATTGTAAAATATTTTTCCTTTAAAAAAATGAATAAATTGTTTGTGACCCTTTTTAGTACTTAAAGCAATAAAACCAGCCTCGGTTTTAATTTTTCTTTAGTAATGTCTACACCCAATGTGGGGTTTGAAACCATGACCCTGAGATCAAGAGTCATATGCATTTCCTACTGAGCCAGCCAGGCACCCCGAAGTCAACTTTTACCTTCATGTGAAGTTTGTATTTTCAACATTTTCCTTAAAAGATGAAATGGGAGGAGATACTGACATTTTCTTGACAAATCCCATGCCTTGACACTATTTACAACTTCAAGATTTTCCAACCTGCTTGTTCACTTGCCTGCTTGGCGAGCGTCCCTGAGCGTCTTCTCTAGGGACCCTGCTCCTTGTGAGCTGGGACCACGGCTTGTGTCTCTTTTGTAACCCCCTGCTGTCAGGAGCCCCAGAGCTTCCCAGGCGCTGGTGGACAGCCCGTGGAAATTTCCACAGCAGTTGCTCGGCCCCGGCCCCGGCCCCCCCACCTGGGACCTGGCCCGAGAGTCCTATCAGCCCAAGGACACTGAGCCTGGCACCAGTCAGGCCCTCGGTCTATTTATGACTTTTTATCTCAGGGTTTGCGCCTCAGCACTTTGCACTCGGAAAACCTCCCTCTCTCCACACCAGTCAACATGCGCGCTTATCTGGAACGGAGGAGAACAGTGGGTTTGATAAACTCTCTTTCTCTACGGCTGCCTGTTTGGCGCCAACGTTTCCAGGCTTTCGGTTTGGGGCCTAAATCCTTTGATTGAACTGAAGGACATTTCTGACATTCAGACGAGATAGCTCTAGGACCCTGATGAGCTTCCTCCTGGATCTGTTTCTTACGGGCTTCTCCTCGCTGGGGAACATTTATCTCCCCGGGAAGAAACCTCTTGCTCACTCGCACCATCTATACCCCTGAGCTCCACGCATCAACCCCCCAAGCACCTGTGGGAGCCGCTCAGGGAAGAGCTGAGTTCGTGAGGGCCCAGGAGAACCAGGGCCTGAGGAGCTGGCCCGTTTCCACCCCAGCAGCAGCGCTCTCTCCTCCCGGGCGCGGAGTGAGAACAGGGGGCTGGGGGCCAGAGAACCAGAGATCAGAGCAGAGCTCTGCCATGACACCAGGTCCCTTAGCTACATTATGGACTCTCTCGGCCTCAGTGTTCTGAGCTGCCAGATACCGGACTACCTACTTAAGCCTTAATTTTGCTTTATGATACTACGATTTTTTTTTACCGATGGCTAGGTTTATTTCGTAACTCAGATGTCAGCTGAAGTCTCCCTAAATAAAATGGGTTCACACGTCCCCTCCACATCCTGTGGGACTCTAAATCCTCCCCAAAAGTTTGGCCAGGGCAGAAGGCGGAGGGGGCTCCCATCTTCACGGTCACCTCCGGCCCCGAGCTCCGGCAGCGGCCGAGTCCCGTCAGTCTGTGGGCCGTCCTGCCATGTGCGTGCTGTCCCTGTCCAGAGCCCGGCCAAGCCCTTCAGGGAAATGAGGGATCGATCCAACAGCTGCGTGGTCACCGTTAGACACCTCTGTTCCCCAGGGTTCTTTGGCCATCCCATCCTCTGAGGACTTCTACCAGCTGACTCCCCTCACGGGGTGGTCCAGTTTTTCCCTGTCATCCCCTGCCCACCTCTCTTCCTTAACTCTCCTTTTCAGATGGCTTCTGGAATGCCGAATCCTGTCTTCTGTGGAGTCCTGTGTTCTTCTACCGCCCCTGCCACACCCCGCCGTTGGCCTCATCAGAGCATGGCCCCCCCACTCAGCAAGATCTGCCTTCCTTAGGCAGCCGGCCGTCACGGCTGTCGATATTTTTTTCTCACTTGATCGAAACGGCAAGCCAATTTCTGCTAAATTCTCGCCACAGTGACGATGTCGTTTCTTAGCAAGCAGAGAAAATGAAGAGGAGGGCCGTTTTGGATCAATTCCGCACAACCGGGGGTGTCCGTCCGTGAGGTGAAGTGAGAGAACGTTCACTGTCATCCAGGAGTCTGCGACAGCTGGGGGGCCTACTGCACGGTCACGTGTGTGCCGAGACTTAGGACGGAGAATCCCGCGGTATTTGGAGAAAAGATAGATGTGACTGAGCTCCTGATCCAAGAAGAAAGGAGAGACAGCTCAAGCAGGACTAAATGAAGTTGCAAGTTGCAGGTGGTCCCAACGAGGGACAAGAGGAAAGCACGTTCAGCATCGAACACGATGGTAGGTAGGTGAGGGGGTCAGTGGGGTGCTCCTCTGCATACCCGTTGACAAAAGTGCTGGCATCCTCATCATGGGACTTCTGGGGTTGCCCTGAAAGTCGTGGCCATTCCACAGGGCAGGTGTTCCTGGGCCAGGCCTGGCAGTAGGAACGGGGTCCTCCCCTCATGTGCCACTGGCTGGAACTCAAACACACGGCCACCCAACCTCGGGGATCTGGGAGATGCAGTCCAGGTGTGTGCTCAGAAGCTGGAGAAGACCGCGGATTTTGTCCAGCGGTTGGCAGTCTCTGCCGCATGCTCCTCCCACTTTTTCTTACCAGGGAGAAAGGGAAACCAGCGTGGAAAATGGAAGAACTGAAGCTCCGAGGACAGAAGGAAGCAGCAGGACAGCATGGGATGAGTGTACCGAGGGGACTCGCGACAAGCTGACCTCCTCATGGACGAACTGGAAAGCACAGAAGTGCTCTTGGAGGACCGAAGAGACAGAGAGTCACCCAGATTTTCATAAAGACGAGGAAACTGGAATCGAAGAAGCATCCGTCTCGAACATTCGGAAGGAAAGCATTGGCCACGAAGAGCCAGCATGTGGTCCAGACTAACTTCCTGTCCTCTCCTGAAAGAATTCTCTTTAACGATGTTTATATCCTTAGACTTACTAATACTCCTTCAGGAATCAATGCAAATTATAAACAAGGCTATTTCGGACCAACACATGTTACCATTGCTTTACTTACAACAGCAAAAAAAGTGAGATACTACCCAAAAGTACAGCAGTAGGAGAATGGTTGTGCAAATTATTAGTCATTACTATAATGAACTATTATACAGCCTTTAAGACTGTTTTGGAAGAATGTTCAAAGACAAGAGAATACTTATGAAATACTGCTAACGAAAAAAATCGGGATGCAAATATCAGAGAACGTATACACTCAGTGATGTGAAAGATATCACTGCAAAAGGGAGATGGCAGTGTGCTGAGCCGTGCATGGTGACTGTCTCCAAAGGCAGGACTATTGACGTTGCTAATTTCCTCGACGCGCTTTCCTGCATTTTGCCACGGCGGCCATGAAAGACTTCTACAAAGAGAAAAAAACAACAACTATTTTCTTTAAAAAAGAACCACCAGGCTGGTAGAACAGGGCAACCTTACGTGCATGGGACGTGTGGATTTCACAAGGCATCTGGCAAAGCCCAACACTATGACAGCGCAACTCGATCTCCATATGTGCAAGTGGTTGATAAGCACCGAACGAGCATTCCCCAACCTAGAGCTGGGTCTCCAGTGGCAGGAGCAGCCCCCGATCTGCTCAGAACCTTTGCCGCTGTGTCAGGAAGACCTCTAGATGTGCGCTGTCCCATGTGGTATCCGCGAGCCGTATGTGACTACTGACATTTAATCAGAGTTAAATACAATTTACAATCCCGTTGCTCAGTTGCACTAGCCTTATTTCAGGGGTGCACTAGCCTTATTTCAGGGGTTCACTGGCCACCTAGGTGGGTACCATACTGTGCAGCTTAGCTGTACAGCATTTCCATCACCATAGAACACTCCACCAGAAAGCGCTGGCCTAGGGCCAATGCTCGTCAGTTTCACAGAGGACACCCGCCTTCTCCTTCACTGCAAGCCCCCCAATCACCGTGGGCTGGTGCAAGGGCACAGGTCTGTCAGATGAATTTGAACAGATGTAAACATATGATCACCTCAGTGGGGGCTCCGAAACACACCTGCAGGTGTATGGCAGAATTGTGGGGGAATTAATTTTGGGTGAAGACTCGCTCCATATGGATCTACGGGGTAACGGAGCTCCCCCAATGAGCTCTTGAGGTGCACTAATAAAGTAGAAGGCTCGGAACAAGGATCAAATCACGCTGCGAGTGCCAGTGTTCTTCCTTCAGTGGTGTTTTCAGAACTCGCGTTGGCTCCAATGATTAAAGAGAAAAAAGCAGTTTGCGTCACTAGGCACTGCTGTTCGTTATAAGCAGATCCCAGCTGCCCAGGAGAGGAAAGCCTGCTAAGAGCCCAGCTGCTAGGTTTTAGCGGCTTTGTCCCTCGTTTACCAAACGATGAGTCACAGGGGTAAAAGAAAGGGTGAGCCTGGTGAGAAACTGCAAACCAGTGCCTGGGGGGGGGGGGGAGCCAGGGCCGAGCAGCAGCCTGGTGATCAAGTGAGGCTGAAGGTTCTAGAGCAATGTCATTGGAGCTTGAAAAACAACTGTCATCAAAAGTCTTGGTGGGAAAACTTTGTTTTTGTGCATCGAAAACTTTCTATCCCATAACCTTGTAAGAAAAGGAAAAGTCTTCTGTTTTTTGATAATGTGTGATTTCCTGTAGTTGCAACGATCATATTTAGTGGAGTGGACAGAATTGTGTTCGGTTTTGAGCACCTTGGTGCAAAAAGGCTGCCAAAGTATCTAAGTCAAGAGAAAAAGGAGCAGAATGGATAAAGCTGCCAAAAGAACGGCAACCGGGGGATATTAGAAGTGAAACTGTGCAGCGGGGAGGAAGGGGAGGGGCGGGAACTGGGCGGCAGCTCGAGAC
Source organism: Ursus americanus (assembly GCF_024610735.1). Lineage (NCBI taxonomy): Eukaryota > Metazoa > Chordata > Mammalia > Carnivora > Ursidae > Ursus > Ursus americanus. Next base: position 100,879,931 of record NC_142128.1, on the reverse strand, counting down.
AGGGAAGGACTTTCCAACAGATCGAGGTGACACGGGCCGCAGGACGCAGCACAGGGGGGTGGGGATTCCAGAGCCCGGCTGACCTGAGTCTGCATCCTGGTGCTTCCTACCACGCGACCTCGGGCAGATTACTTAGCTCTTCTAAACCTCAGTTTTGTCAAATGCAGAAGGAGATAAGGACGCTGCGTAGTGTTACTGTAAGAATTAAATAAGATAATGCGCGCTTAGTGCTTATGACGCCGCGTGCAGCAAACCCTTCCCCGCTATCACCTGCTACCTGTGGTGGGGACAGAGCCCCGCGTTGCTGGAGGTCCCCACAGAATCTGTATGATCACTCACGGGAAGAGTCATAGGACGGAGCGCTGCATGGTTAGGAGGTGTTGTGCCGATACTAGCAACCCGGAAGTTTAAAGGAATCGTGTGAAAAGGTCCTGTGGTTGATCAGTCTGATCAATGCTGGAACAATCAAAGTTGAACAGTTTCTTGACCCTGTGCCTTCTCTGAGTCTTAAATACACGACCTTGAGCTTTAAGAGCCCCGTCATGCTTGGCCACAGAGCCCTTTCTCACGGGTCATCTTGAAGGAAGAGAGCGTTTCGAACACATTTCAGATGACACTGAATTTGATGACTTTTGAGGTCCTTTCGGACTCTGGCACCTGAAAAAGTTATGAATTTCAAATGCAGTTTACATTTGAATGTTTCCCAGTCACTGTTTACTGAGCACGTACCAGGAGCCAGGCACTGATTTAAGCCCTTTAGATACGAAAAGCCGTACGGTCCTCACAGCAAACTCCTGACATTCTCCCTCATCCCCTTTGCGGGGGAGATACTGAGACGAGGGTGAGGCCAGTTTGCCCGAGGTCGCAGAGCTAACACCAGATGAACCAGGAACATTACCGGCCTGGTCCTTCAAAGCCTTACCTGAGCAGCTAGGCCATACGTACGTGAGCAAAAACTGCTAATTTTTTGCGTATCGTTGGGCTGACTGTATATAACGATGAATACTTAGGACAAAAACCAACGTGGAGACGGCGTCACAGGTAAGAGGGAAGGAACGTGGTACAGCCGTGAGGAGTCTTGGGCCTGGAAGACTTGTCTTGCAATTTTCGATGGCGCGATCTGTGTCCTGACCAACACGGCAGCCGGGTCTCCGGGCCAGGCAGCTGTCAGTTCGTTAGGAGAGGAGAGGCTGACAGGAGGAGAGGGGATTATCTGGGTTAATGGCCACAAGCTTCCTTTCTCATCGCTGGAGGCGATGAGAAAGGAGACTCCAGGTTTGTGTGAAATCCATACACGCCCCTTTACCACCAGCTTCGTGCACGACAAGATAAAGGGGAGGTGGTGGAGTTCCTCTGCTCTGTGTCTCGCCTCCCCCCTTCCCTGCATGGTAACGAGGAGCCACTTTCCAGTAAGGAGTGCAGGGTGCCCTTCCCTCCCAGGCAAGGCAAGGACAACTAACCCTTACAGGGTAAGGCTGAGAATCTGGAAAACTTCTGGGGCTTCTGGGCGCAGCTACGCATGACGGTGAGCGAGGCTCATACACTGACCACGTCAGCCCCTGCCCTGGGATCAGGCTCTGGCCTGAGCCTGTGATTGTTTCAGGCGTCTCCCGGCTCCCCAGCTCGGGGCAGGGAGCACTGCCAGCCAGAGACTGGACAGAAACCCAGAGCTGTGGGTGGAACCTCGCGACCTGACTCCGGGAAGACTCTGCTGCCCCCGTGTGGCCATCCCGCCCGGGCACTAAAGGACAGAGCCGGGCCGGGCGCACGGAGGCGCTGCAGAGGCCCAAGGGAAAGTGGTCGCTGGACAGTTGAGTAAATTGGGGTACTCACTATATTTAATGTTAATAGCAACCACTTTGAAATTATTTCCATTCTGTTTGATGACAATTAACATGAAAGCAAAAAACAAAAACAAACAAAAAAACAAAGGACAGTTGAGCCAAAAGCCCCCAGATGCAGGCAACGGTCCCCCTAACATTTCGGTGCAGGACCCCTGTACACTCAGGAACATTCCTGAGGACTCCAAAGGCCTTCTGTTATGTGGAATAATTCTACCCTATTTAGAAATCACAGCCGAGAATTTTTTAAAAGAAGGGATCTATCAATTCCTTTTAAAAATAACAATCACGTTTTCTGTTAGCATAAATAGCATGGTTATGAAAAACAGCTCTATTTTGATGAAAAGAGTGGCACTTAGTTACGTGTTTGCTATAACAGAACACAAGAGTCTAGCAGAAGACAGCTGGGTTCTCCTCCCTTTCACATTCAATCCCTTCTGTACTGTATCAGGCAGAGTCTGGAAAACTCCAGCGCACACTCGTGTGAGGGAAACACACAGGACAAGAGTATCTTAGCATTATCATCACACACTTTTAACTTCGTGGGCCCTGGGACCACACTGGGATCCAGCCCCGAATCTGGGTCTTCCTCCAGCCTGGGGCCTCTGGAAGGGAGGCGGCCTGGTGAGGGGACAGCCCCCTGCTCCCCCTTCCTTTTGCCCCAACTCACCGGCTTCCAGGCTGAGTGACGGCCCAGGCCTCTGCTCCAGGAGCAAACATCTGCAGGAACAGACAGTGGGGCTTCAATGTTTCTGGAGTGGGTGTCTGTGAAGAGCCCAGACCCATGGCACCCTGATCTTCCAGGGAGGTGGTAGAGCCCAGACCACACAGGGGACCTGCCCCCCCGCCCTGCTGGAGACCCCACGCTCTCGGAGGTCCTTGTCCTACCAAGACATGGATACTCAAGAGCAGAGGTACAGGCAGAATCCAAGACTAGTCTAGGTTTCCTGTGGCCCCAGAGAGCAGCGTCCTTCCTGCGCCCCCACGATGGGCGCAGAAGCCCACAGACGGGCAGGGACGGAGAGACAGACGAGGTCCCACAGTTGGGACAGTGGACGTGATATGGCTCCTATGGTCAGAGGTGACCTCAGTCAAAACAAAGCTGACCAACAACGAATAATCCAAAAAGGAAATCAAGGAAATAATGCCATTCACAATAGCATCGAAAAGAAAGAAATGCTTAGGAAGAAACTTAACCACGGAGGCGAAAGACTTGTACACTGGAAACCGCTGAAAGAAATTAAAGAAGACACAAATAAACGGAAAGACATCCCACACGCGTGGATTAAAGACTTAATAATGTTAAGATGTCGATATTACCTAAAGCGAAGTGCAGATCCAATGCAATGCCATCAAAATCTCAATGACTTGTTTTTGCAGAAATAGAAAAAACATCCTAAAATTCAGTATCTCAAGAGATCCCAAATAGCCAAAATAAAACAATCTTGAGAAAGAAGAACAGAGAGGCCCCCCCACTTCCTGATTTTAGACTTTCTATAAAGCAATGGAATCAACAGGGTGGACAGACGAATGGAACAGAACAGGGACCCCAGAGATGAACTCGAGTGTGAAGGGTCAAACAGTAAGGCGTGTCAGGGCCCCTGAATGGGGAAAGGACAGTCTCTTCGGCCGATGGTGCTGGGAAAAACAGATACCCACATGCAAAAGAATAAAGCTGGACCCTAACCTTACACCATATGCAAAAAATAACTTAAAATGGATTACGTAAGACCCCAAAATATAATAAAACTCCTAGGGAAAAAGCTTCATGGCATTGGACTTGGCAATGGTTTCTTGGCCATGACCCCAAACACACAGGCGACAAAAGCAAACATAAACATAGACAAATGGGACTTCATCATTCTGAAAAACTTCTGTGCATCAAAGGAAACTATTATGAGTGCAAAGGCAACCCACAGAATGGGGGAAAATACATCATTTGACAAGAAGTTAATACCCAGGGTTCCTGGATGGCTCAGTCGGGTAAGCATCCAACCTTTGATTTCGGCTCAGGTCAAGATCTCAGGGTTGTGATATTGAGCCCCATGTCGGGCTCCACGCTGGGCATGGAGCCTACTTAAAAAAAAAAAGAAAGTTAATACCCAGAATATGTAAAGAGCTCCTACAACTCAACAACAAAACAATCCGATTTCAAATGGGCCAAGGGCTTGAATAAGACGTTTCTCCAAAGGAGATTTACCAACGGCACACAGGCACAGGAGAAGATGCTCAACATCGCTCATTATCAGGGAAATGCAAACCCAAAGCCCAAAGAGCTACCACCTCATCGCTGTCAGGACAGACACGATTGAAAAGACAATCACAAGTGCTGGCGAGGACGTGGAGAAAGGGGAACCCTCGTGTGCGCTTGGTGGTAATGCAAACTGGTGCAGCCGCTGGGGAAAACAGTACGGAGGGTCCTCAGAAAGTTAGATAAAACTACCCCAGCTTCCAGCCACCCCATCTCTGGGTCTATACCCAAAAGGACTGAAAGCAAGATCTCAAAGGGGTATTTGCACACCCACGTTCACTGCAGCGGCAGTCACAGTAGCAAAGAGGTGGCACAGCCAAAATGTCCACAGACAAATGAATGGATAAAGAAAACGTGGTCTATATATACAACGGAATATTAATCAGCCTTAAAGAGGAAGGAAATAGTGTCACAGGCTACAAGACAGATGAATGGGGAGGACATTATGCTGAGTGAAGTGGGTCAGGCACCAAAAACCAAATCCTGTACGATTCCACTTACAGGAAGTATCTAGAGGAGCCCAAATCATAGAGACAGAGGGAGGAATGGTGGCTGCCAGGGGCTGGGGGAGGGAAACGGGGAGCTGCTTACCGGGTACAGGAGTTTCAGTGTTGCAAGATTAGAAAGTTCCGGAGAGCTCCTCTGCAGCCAGGTGAAGCCTAGGGCAGGAGTGAGACGATACACGGTACATGACAGGTGTGTCCCAGACCCAGGGCTGCCCCACCCCCCACGCAGGGGCTACCCCAGGAGAAGGGAGCAGGCACAACCCACAAAGCTGAGCGGGCCAGTTTATTTTCTAACACTAAGCAAAATGGGGCAGAAAAGTAAGAAAGTTACCGTAGCAGACGCCGGTGGTTGTCTGAGTAGAGCCTTCCCCGCTCCTCTCTCACTCCTTCCTCACCAACGCAACTCTGATTTCATTCAGGTGCTCATCCCGCCCCCAAGAGACTCAGGGTCACGCTGGCTGTGACAACCCCACACTCGTCGCCTAGGGAAGTGACACAAATACCACCAATGGGAGTCAAGGGGAAATCCGCCTTGGGGGGGGGTGCTAAGAGTGATTTTCACCGACCTCAAAAAATGACACGGGAAGATTCGTTCTGTCCCTCTCCCTCCCCTCGTCTCCCCGCACCTGGCTATGGGCAGTGGGAACACCGGAGTGGGAAATGGGAAGAATGAGGGGATTATTGATGATGATGTCACAGAACTGCTAACTAAACCAAAACAGAAAAGCGCACTCCGCTCTTGTCGTGGGAGAGAAACTCCCGACTGCATGAGACCCCTGGAGCCCAAATTAAGCCCAGACTTAACCAGTTTAACCAATTCATTACCCTCCACTAGGGCCCGAAGGTGCCCGCAGCCAAAGTGTCCTGAACGTTTACATACTTCCTCACACCTGCATACACGGCATTAGCTGAGTCCCCCTGTGTCCTGCAGCCTGGCCTCTGGAGTCAGGGAGGTTGGCCTCTGCCCACACGCAGACGCCTCTAACTAGCTCCACTTTGCCACTGGTTTTGCCACACAGCCCTCTCGCGTCTGGCCTGAGCTTCTGGACACTAAAAACTCTTTCAGTGAACCAGACTCCAAGCCCCTTGCGACCAGAGACTTCTCATTTCTGTATCTCCACAGTGCCTGGAATATGCCAAGTACAGGTAAGTGCTCTGGGATGAATCAGTGAATCCCCTTCTGAACTCAGTGCAGACTGTGCCCAGAGAAGTCTCTGTCCCCCTCTGCCTGTACCAGCCCCTCCGAACTCCCCTCGACACACAGGGCCCCCCACAGGGCTGAGCCAGGGGCAGCAAGAGGAAATCCTGGGCAAGGGGCTGGGGCGGGCAGAGCTCCACCCGGGCAGAGGGTCCTGCCTTCCCCCCTCCCAGAGTTCCGTGTCCTCCACCCACCTCGTGTTTCATTCTGGTCTCCGGCACTCACTGCACTTAACCGACAGCTTGGGCAGCCTTGCCAGAGCTTTCCAAAGATCGTTAAAATGCCGCCAGGATCACCTTCACAACACTTCAAATCACTAACCTGTGAATCACTAATGTCTGAGTGTTTAAGATTGTATTTATTTATTTTAGAGAGAGAGCATGAGCAGGGGGAGGGGGAGAGGGAGAGAGTCGCAAGCAGACTCCCTGCTGAGTGCAGAGCCTGACGTGGGACTCGATCCCAGGACCCTGAGATCATGACCTGAGCAGAAACCAAGAGTCAGACGCTGAACCAACTGCACCCAGGAGCCCCGTCACTACCGTGTTGTCTTTCGTTTTATGAATGAGGGAAACTGAGGCCCAGAGAGCTGAGCTGGCTGGCAGGTGGCGGCTACTGGCAGGAGAGGAATCAGCTCCCACGTGTTTGATGGCGTTCCCTCTTCTTTTGTTAGGGACTGTGACTGTGGGGAATCCCACTCGAGGAATGGCTTTGTCCCTGATGAGAGGAGAGGGGGCTGCACGATACGCAGGGGATGGGGGCTTGTCTCCACCTGTTCCCCCCCAACACCCTCCCCCCAGCCCAGCTCACCTGGAGCAGGGTTGGGAGGGGAAGCCATGTGGGGGGGGGGACACCTCGGCAGCACCATCCTCCAGCCCCCAGGGCACATGGGGGAGGCACGCTCAGCACCTGCACTCGTTCTTCACCCACAGATTTCAACCTCGGCCATTTGAGAAGAGGTAAGAGAGGAAAGGACGGGGCGGACCGATGAGATGACCGTGCAGAAAGCGGACGGGATTGGGGGAATTAAAGCGACTTCGTTTTTCCAGGGAGATCGGAGAAGACATTGCCTACATAAAAAGTGACAGGTGAGCCGCGGGGGAGGAGCAGGTGGAGATGAACGGTTTGGGAAGTTTTAAAACCGAGGGCCTTTCCTTGCACACAGAATTCTGTGTGTCACAGCGACGAGGCCAGCTGGACGCGGGGTGGCGGTCTCCACACAGCACAGAGGACACCGAGCCTCCCCGCGGCAGCTCGTCTACGTCACAGCAACGACACCCCGGTTGGAAGGACGGGACTGCCGGGGCTCCTGGCCGGCTCCGTCGGTGGAGCGTGCAACTCTTGATGTCAGGGTCGTGAATTCAAGCCCATGTTGGATGAGGAGACTACTTTTAAAATAAAAGTAAAAATATATAATTGCCCCAAAATAAAATGCTGAAAGGCTGAAAGCTAGATTCTAGAGTGCGGGCGGGGGGTGGACACAAAGGGACGGAGAGCAGCAGAGAACCATTCAGAAAGAACAAGGAACAACCTGAGCCATCTGACCGCAGTCTCAAAAATAAAACTCAAAGTAAGTGTGGAGGAAATCCAAGGAGAACGTTTCCAAGCTGTAAGCAGTGCTCCCTCGGGAGGACCACGGGGCTGTGGACTGTGGGGGCGAGGGAACGCGGGTCCCCGGCTTCTGGAGTGCCCAGCACACACCACCAGGGTGCGTCCACGGCACCAAGTCTGGGGTCAGGTGGGGTCACACCGCGGCGTGCGGCTCCTTGCCCTCCCTCACCACATCACTGCCATACTTCCTCCCCAGGCCGTGAGCCCGCCTCCCGGAGCACGAGGACGAAAGGTATGAACCACAAGAACTCACTTAGCATGTGCCTGGGTGACAGTCTGCTGCTGGCATCGCCACTCTCCAGGAAGTCCATGGCTGCTGCCTCGGGGTCCTCCCAGAGGTGCCCCATGTCCCCCCGTCCCCCTGGACCTCCTCGCAAACCACCGCCAAGCCATTTGCTAGACCTGATCGTCCCTCCCTGCCGCTATGCAGAGCTGTCCAGAGGTCTATGTCCTACACGTGACCTTCCCTGAGCAGCCAAGGGGAAGGTGGGGATTTATAGGGCCTTTCCTTCCCAGCAGATGACCCAGGACCCTCCCTCCTCAACTCCAGCGAAACCCCCATTTCCGGATCACAGGTCCCAGGTGCATTTCTACACTGGGTGGTGGGTCAGCTTGCCCTCCTGGGGGGCTGTGCTGTCTAAAGCAGGAAAAGCAGGGGCCTCAGGTTTGGACCCCATCCTGCATAGCTTCAAGACCCCGTGGGCACTCCGCCCCGCCGGGATGGCAGGAGGGATGAGCCAACTCCTGGCTCACCCCCATCTCTCTCACTCCTACCTCGTTTTACCTCCAGGCTGACCGTCCATCTCGGTCCCCGTGGCTGTCCCTGGTCACCCCCCAGCGCCCATTCCCACCTCCCTTGAAGACGTCAGCCTGTGCTTCACACCATCGCTCATGACCCCGTCTTCTGATGGCTCCGGTAACTTGGACATTACGCTGGTGAACCAGGAGACACACCCCAACCGTGTACTCCCTTGTCCTCTTTCAGTGGACATGGGGCTGCGTGAAATAAAGCTGTTTCCCCATCTCCCTTGGAGCAAGGCGTGGGCACGTGACCAAGGGCCTGCAGGATATAAGCAGGAGCGCTGGGAGCAAATTTGGGACGTGCCCAAAGAGGAGGTGCACGCGTCATCCTGCTTTCACGCCGGAGGGAGTGAACCTGATGGACACTGAGAGCCGGGCAGCCGAATGTGGGCCGCAGACTGTGGATCCTGAAACAAGGAGAGAGTAACCTCCGCCGCCCCCCCCCCCCCCGGTAACCATGCGTTCCTGTGCACTCCCCGAGCTGCCGTCTGTGGGAGACCAGTCACCAGTCTTGTTTAAATCGCCGCTGTTACATTTGGCTGAACCCGGCCCTGTGCTCAGGTCCGTCACTGGCAGAGTCAGGATCTGCTTGCTGCCAGCCTTAGTCGGGAGCCCGCGGGACACCCAGGGCGGTGGGGTTTGAGCATCTCGAGGTCCTCACAGAGGGGATGCAGCACGGGGACTGCAGTCGTGAGCTCTAGGCGGCGTGAAGGAGCCGAAGAGCAGGTGACAGAGAAAGGAAGTGAAGGGAGTGGGACGAATGCACACAGGAGGGATGTGGAGGAGGAAGGGGAAGCCGGTCCCCAGGTCGAACCCCAGGGCTAGCCTTGCATGCAGCGGACATGAGGATTCCTACAGCAATTCCACACCAGTGCAGTTTTCTAGCTGTAAACGGTGTCGGGAGAGCCGCGTAAGCCGACTGACGCACCCCCTGCCTCCAGGATCCCGGGAACGGACCCGCTCTGGAGGAGTGCGTCTTCTCTTTTCCCCAGTGAATTTCTCTGCTTTACCCCCTTGGCGAGGTGTCAGCCTGGGAGAGCGCACAGAGCCGTGGGACAGAACGTACGTACCTGTGGGACAGAACGCGAGCCCACGAGCCGCTCCGCCCGCCCAGGGAAACCTGGCGGAGGTCTGGACAGCTCTACAAGACAGCACAGAAAGGAGAGACGATTCAATAAAGACGGCTACAGATACAGACAGACAAAACCGGGTCCCCCACCAAATACATACAAATGAGTTTCAGATGTATAAAAAATCCTTATAGGAAAATTAAACATTTTTCAAGGATTTATTTATTCATTTTTAGAGAGAAGGGAGGGGCACAGGGAGAGAGAGAATCTCAAGCAGACTGCCCGCTGAGCACAGGGGGGGCTAGAGCTCACAACCCTGAGATCATGACCTGAACCAAAATCTAGCGTCAGATGCTTAACTAACTGAGCCACCCAGGCACCTCGAAAATTAAAATTTAGGTTTTTAGAAAGCCTCAAGTGTAGGGAAGGATTTCTTAAAGAAGCCTCAAAGGCATAAGCCACCAAAGGTAAAAGATGGACACACATAACAATAGTAACATCTCAGCATGACTTTGGCGCAGAGGAAGACGCTAGTGAGACAAGCCCCCGCCTGGGGAGCACGTTTGAAATGCGTGTCACTGACCAGACACTAGCATCTCTCCAGAACATGTATTTTAACAGACGTAAATACCAGTAAGTAAAAGGCAAGTCTTCCCAATGGAAAGTGGGTGAAGGATGAGAACAGACACGTAACAGATGAGGAAATCCGCACGGCCGGAACATAGGAGACCAGACATGCTCAAGCTCAGAGCGGACTCTAACCTTAGGGACAGAACACCCACCCCATCAGCAAACACAAAAAATCCGAAGATGCCAAGTGCAGGTCGAGCTGGGGAGCAGCGGGAGCTGTCGGAGGACAAAGGGCCCCACGAGCTGGGGAGCAAGCGGGAACATGCCATCGGGGGGCGGGGGGGGGACCACGTGCACTCACCCGGATGCCCGGAACAGCTCTCCCTGTTGTCTGGTTCTAACACAGAAACCCCGCCAAGCCCACGATGTCCGTTCACAGTGTAACAGGTGCACAGCAGACTGTCACACAACAGAATAGTAAACAGTTCAAATAACCGAACCAGAGCTTCATTTACGTCCATGAACATCTTAAGAACCAAATACGACAATTTCAGAAGTCGTCAAGTGAGTACAGGATGGTAGAATATCTATAGAGTGTAAAGAACGTGCTGGCACGCAGAGCTAAGCTGAACGTGGAGGGATGGGTACGAGTTGCTTTTGGGACAGCAGAAGGGGCGTAGATGGCCTTGGGGCCGCAAACGGGCCTTCAGGATTATAAGGTTTTATTTCTAAAAACAAATCTGGAACAAATATGGAAAAAAATAGAACTAGTTGGTTGGTGACATGTGGGGGGGGGGGGGGCTTAGCACACACAGCCTGTTCTCTGTTCCTTCCAGCATATCTAAATCGCCTTTCCGTCCTCCCCCTGCCCCACACTCTGTGTCAGGGTCCGAGGCTCCCAGCTCCGGGATGGCTTTCCCAGGCTGGGTCTCCTCCGGTAGCTGTTTCCCCTGCAAGGGCTCACACCCTGGGGCCTGCTCATATTCACCTGTTTTCCTATCTTAGCCCTTCCTCGTGGGCACTGTTCCTCTCTCCTTCACTGTAGGTGGCTTGGACGCAGGGCCCTCCCCCCTCTGCTTGTACCCCTAAATGTGGCTTGCACCCCCAGCACCTTGGCCAGCCCTTTGACAAAAACCTCTCCATACCTAACAAATCAGAACCTATCAAAGCTCATCTTTGGGACCCCCCCCCACCCCCCCCAACTACTGTTTCAATTGCCAAATTGAACAAGCCAATCCCAGGTCTTCCTCCCCTTTACCACCAGGGACCAGCCCTCATCTTCTGAGACTCCAACCTGCTGTCGGCTTTCCAGGCTGTGATGCCATCACCCTGGGCTCTGACTGTGACTGTGAGTCAGTCAGCAGTGGCTGGTGTCCGGATTCCAACCTCCAGCGCAGAAAACACCACCCCCACCAGTCTGCATCTGGCCTCCAGGCTCCCGCATCCCCTCTGCAGTTCTACAAACAATCCAGGGAATGGCAAAGCTACATCAAACATCGGAATCCTTTTACTTCTCTCGTGATTAACTGCCAACTGTTTGGCACTCACGTTATTTCAGGAACGGGGACGCAGGGCTACTAGTCAGGACTGCAAACACAGTCCCTGCGTTGGCTCAGCGGCCAGCCAGCCATGCTGCCCCATGCCACCAGCAGCCACCAGTGCTGCCTCGAGCGCCCAAGCGCCGGCCAGAAGCATAGCTGAGATTCTCTCCATGGCCTGGGACGATGTGGACAGGAAAGGGAGAAGCCCACCAGTCCACGCCCCGGTCACGGTGCCCAGAGATGGACACAGGAGGGACAACAGTGGGTTCCAAATGTGGGCCCCCCCCCCAACCTCCCCCAGCGCGCTGGTTTGTCGAGCAGTGACACTGCTTGCGTTGGCCCTGCACAGCCCGGCTCAGGAAGCCTTCGACTTGGAGAAATGACTGCAGATGGATGTGAGCAGTGAACGGGGCGAATCTCCCTCCTGTCCTCGGAGCACACGTCCTCCCAGAAGAGGCCAAAAGACGCAGGGAGCGGGGTCCACACTTACAAACACGCCCAACTCCAGCATTCCAAGAGGATTCATCTATTTATTGACATTAAGCCACTTCCCAGCAGTAACTGCTGTAACAAGAATAGGACTCGGGTTCTAAAGGTAATAAAATAACGATGACGTCAGAGACAAAGTGCTGGGGACACTCCACACACGGCAAACTGGCTTTCTTCTCCCGCCGGAGTGGGCAGGTGCTAGGTGCCATCCCGAGCATGGACTCCTGGTCCCTTCCTTCACCTTGGCCCCCGGAGCATCCCGGGCTGCGGCGCAGGGCCGGGCGGCTTCTCCACATCCCCCCCCCCCAAAGTGGCACAGCCGTCCTGGGCTCCTCCAGCCCGACCGCCAGCGCTTCTGGCCGGTGAGCCGTGGTCAAGTGACAAACCACCAGCACCAAAAAGCTGATTCTTCCTCTTCGCCAAGTAAACACGACACTTTTTTTTAAGGAAAGAAAAGTCTTAAAAATATATGGCACTAGAGTGTAGAACGATACGAGGGCACCTGTGACAACTTCCCTGGCTGCCAGCCCCGTGCCCAGCCCCCGTCAGATGTAGAGCTGATGAGAAGCCAAGGTGTCCATGAACGGACGCACCAGGTTGTCCGTGGAGAAGTAGAAGATGAGCCCGAACGTGATGGAGATGGGGAGGGCGGGCAGTGCCTTCCTGAACACAGCCAGCAGCAGGAGGGTCAGACACAAACCCTGCAGGACACGGAAGGGGGGTGGTGACCACCAGTGTGGGTGGGGGAGCTGGGGAGGTCTGCCCCTCGGGCTCAGGCGCCTGCGTGGGGCAGGTCGGACAGCAGCCCTGGACACCCCATCTTCCCGGGTCCTCTCGAAGCTCTGTGCTGTGCCCGAGGGGGAGCGCTCACCCCATTTAACACCCCGCACGCTCACGTGGGAGCCTCCTGACTCCCACCGCCCCCATCTGGCAACAGCAGCGACGCGCGTGACCAGTGGCAGGCGGCCTCCCCTCCAGGGACGTGTATTTATAAAAAGCTGGACAAGCTCCACGAAAAGGCCGGCGAGGGTCTCCGCAGCTGGCACCTCTAGAGAACCGAAGACGCTGTGTGACCCATCCCCTTGTCCCCTTGGAAGTGGCTGCCCATCCTGTCCTGCCCTGGCCGATGGGGGCAGTGGTCCAGGGAGGGGACAGGGGACTAGAGCGGCTGCCCAGCCCTTGGGTGGGGCAGGGCTTCAGGTCAGACAGTCCGGAGGTGGAGGAGGCTGCGGGTCCGCGACCCCATCCCTGACACATGCTGTGGGCAGGTAGGACATCTCCCAGGGACACAAGCTTCAGGCTTCCGGTGCCCTGTGACACCCAGCTTCACTGGGACGGGGGCAGAGCACGTGCCGCTCAAAGCCTCCCCCTCTCAGATGCAATCCTCCTAGGACACTTCCCCCATCACAGGTATCTGGCCACACTGAGTCACTGCTGGGGTTCAAAGTGACGGGGCCCCCTCCCTGCCTCACAGATGTCACGAGACCACACACAAGTTTGGCCAAGCCTCTACACAGCCACGTGCATGGTCCATAACGCCAGAACCCCTCAGCCACACCTGCCCGGCCCGGACCCTCCTGTAAGCCTGGTCTCTTCTCGAGGGGCTTCCTGGCAGCCCTGCCCAGCCCCCACCACCCTGCCCCTCCACGGGACAGCAGCATCTGAAATTCCCCTCCGCTCCAGTTCCCCCCAACCTGGGAGACGGGGCAGGTGTACCCACGGCCCACTCACAATGAGGATGGCCACGAAGCATGCCAGCGTGGTGTTCCAGTCCCCGCTGCCCGTGGCCGCCGCCTTGCCCACCAGCACACTGTAGAAGATGAAGTCCCCCAGGCCGAGCTTCACGCCCCCTGTGCGGGGAAGACAGAGCGAGCCCGTCGGTGTCGGGAGCCCCAAAAGGAAGTGGCGGAGAAGGCAGACGCCAGCCCAGCCTCTCTGCCTGCCCAAAGGGATCCCAGGGACCCGGGGCCAGAGTCCTGGGGTCTGTGGGGGCCCAGATGGGGCAAGGTCGCCACCAGCCCACCTCACCTGGCCTTGGGCAAGGACCAGCTGCCTCGGAAAACCAGCAGCCAGTGGAAAAAGGTGGCCACTGGACTGGGCCAGCCGCCATCTGGGCTGTGAAAACCTGGCATTTCTGACAATTCGGGTAAAACTGGTGCTTGATACTTAGTTGCGTAAGAAAAGAGCAAATAAAATGTACTTTCAGGGGTCGGTGGAAGGCTGTACAATTTAGCGCTAAGTTTAAGTCAGAAGTATTTTTTAGAAAACTTAATGTCACTACTTTCAAGAGCACATACAATGCCTCGAGCTCCTCTGGCAACCCTCCCCCTTAGAGGGAAGCGTAATTGGTAGTTAGCTTATCTCTTGCCCACCGTGAATGAGAACTCAAAAACTTGCAGGATGCTCTTGTTTCCTCTCGACAGGGTTGCCCGGACAGATTCCTTGTTCACAGGTAACTGCTCCCGGCAGACAGCACAAATGTTCATCGAACAAAGTCGCGCGTGCAGGCCTGCTGCCTGTCTGCCCCTCCGCGGCCTCGTCCTGCTCACGGGGGCTCCCTGGCTGGGGCTGGACCCCGTGCTGCCCTCCAGCACACCTCCGCAGGCTGGCTCCTGCCCCCAGACAGGAAACAGGCCTCCAGTCCAGCATCTCACACAGTCTGCTTTCCTTCCTCAGCTATCTGTCTCTCTCCACCAGGCTCCTCACTGTGGTCTGTCGGTCTCCCTCTCGCTCACACCCACCCCCTGCTTTCCTGTTCTTCCCTCATCTCTTCTTTCTCAATCACTCCTTTCTCAGAAGAGCTCTGCGCTCGCGTCCTGTGCACTTGCGAGGCCCGGAAGCCCCAGGTCCCCCACCAGCCAGTGTGCAGGGGGGAGGCCAGCACCCGGCCCATGGATGCCCGCGGCCTCCACTGCTCCCTGCTCAGTCCCTGTTCTCCTCAGGTTGTCCTCTGGCACCCTCCCTTCCTCCTCACTGTGCAGACCCAGGTTTGGCCCCTCTGTCTCTATTCCGACCCAAACCCTCCCCAGCCCCCCCCCCCCCCGTTTAGGCCCAGGTTTTGACGTGCACGTGATGCTGACTCAAACTTTGGCCTCAAACAGAACACGCTTCCCTTCCATGTGGCTGCCGAGTGTCCCCCTGCAGGTCCCGAGATGCTTCCAGCTGCCCATGGCGCAGGCCCCATGTGCCCTGGGTCACCCCCCAACTCCCGCCAGCCCCTCCCGCAGCATTTCCTCCCAGCCCGAGCCTGCGTGGCTCTTCCCTCGCTGGCGCCAGGAGACTGGTCTCCCAGAAGGCTCAGCTCCTCCTGCAGCCACGGTCCACCTGGAGCGCTAGCTGACAAACCACGGAGGGCTCCCCGCCGCCTCCCCTGCGTGCACACCACCCCCCAGGGGCTGGCCTTCCTCAGCTGCTCCCCGAGATCCCCGAGGCTCTGTCCTCTCTCCTCAAGCCTGTGCCAGTGCTGCTGCGTCATGAGGAATTTTTCTGGCCTTTGTCCCTGGTTCCAGGGAGGGAGGCCACATCCCTGGAACTGCCCGAGTAACAGGAAACCCAGGATCCTAAACCCTGGAGTTCATGCAGGTGAGAGAATCAGGAGGGGCTGGTCCACCAGAAAGACCGACCTTGTGAGAAGAGGGCTGGGACTGGGACCAGCCGGCCTCTGGGGGGCCAGGCCAGGCCCTGAGCGAGGGTTCAGTCACATCTACATAACGCAACCCCCGTAAGACTCTGGCCCCTGAAGCCTGACGAACATATCCACATGCCAGGTGTGTGCGTGTGTGCGTGTGGGTGTGCGTAACCCACCCTGATGCCTCCTGGAGACAGATCTCCACAGAGAGAGCTCAGGACCCTCCCACACCTGCCCTCTGCATCTCTTCACACGCTGGTCCTTAGTTGTCTCCTTTATAATAAAACTGTAATTGTAAGCACAGCGCTTCCCTGAGCCCCGTGAGTCGTTCTGGCAAATTACTGAAACTGGAGGGGTAATGGGGCAGAACTGGGTAGTGACCCCCAGAGAGAGACAAGGAAGGGACTGTGTGGAAGATGGTCTTGAAGACAGGCCCAAGGGCACATTCCCAAGGGCATGAAAATAGTCCTTCCACCAGGACACAGGTATGGCCCACCTGCTGCGTGCCGGGTGGCATGTGGGACCCTGCGCTCCACAGCCCACGGCGGCCCGAGCATGGGGCAGTGCTGTCAGTAGCTGCCCAGCCCAACCTGTCCCTGAGCCCGAACCCACACCTCGTGCCCCCACGGCTACATAGGGACCTCCCACAGGCCGTGCAAGTGCACACTAGGATGGAATTCTCCACCGACTGCAACCCCGCCCCCTCCAGGTCACATCCCTCCTCCCACAAAACTCCAAACCCTCTGGTGGCCCCCGCTGTGCACAATGCAGAGGCCAGAACCCCACTTCGATCTGGGAGGCCTTCTGAGCCCCCACAAGCCTCCCAGTCCCGTGTCTGCACCTCTGGTCTGGGTGTCCTGCCTGGGCTTCCTCTAACACCCTCGGCCCCTGCACCCCCACCCCCACCCCCACCCCTGCACACCCTGCTCCCAGAGCTCAACCCCTGGAGCTCAGCTCAGAAGTCCCCACCTCAGGTAACTTCCCCAGGGCCCCTGAGACCAGGTCAAGGAGCTGGGTCACTGAGCTCCGGCCTCCGTGTTCTCTGGCACAGTCCTCCCGGGCCCAGTGTGGGTGTTCAGGGCCCACGCCCGGTACCCCGAGCCAGGCCTGGATTACTGCTCGCACCCAGCACAGTACGGACACACCATCCACACTCGCTCACATCTGGTAAATACACGGCTTCACGGGAAGAGTGCCCGACGTGCCCAAGAAGACTCACTTCTGTGCCCATCTCTGACCTTAGGGAGCCTCAGCTCCACCCTCGCCCCCACCCCTGGGCCCACGCAGACTCTCTGGGCCTGGGCGCCTTACTTTCTTCCTCTTCCTCCAGCTCCTCCCCTGGGTAACCAGGCAGGGGGGGCTCAAAGACTTCCGGGTACGAGGGCTCCCCAAAACTGTCATAGGAGTCTTCTTCTAGGTGTCCGCAAAGAGAACGCGACCATCACGGTGTGAGGCGGGGACAAGGGAGAGAGACAAAAGTCCGGTCAGAGGGATCTCTGAGCTCAGGGCTCCCCGGCCCTCACCCACCGGCCAGCCCCGCCCTGCCGCAGACAGAAAGGCTCTCCGCTACGCCTCACGAGGAAAGGGAAGGAGAGCTGGACGTGCCCCCCTCTCTCGGTCCCCAGCACGCGTCTGTCCAGGAGGGTCGCTTTCCCTTCTGCCCCTCCCGGCCCTGCGCCCCCCAGAGAGGCAGCCCCGTGACACTCACCCATCTCGGGGTCGTAGGGCAGCTGAAGGGCTCCCTGGGAGGAGGGGTCCAGCTTGGCCATGCCCACCGTCCACACCATGGCAGCTGCGGAAAGAGAAAAGCTCATGCGTCAGGCGCTGCTGAGTGAGGCCGCGTCCCCAGGAAGCCTTCGCGGGACCGTCACCTTCAGCGGGGACGTGCCTACGCCCCTTGTCCGGGAGCCCCGGGGGAGGGGTCCAGACTCACCACGTGTGGGCAGACCATGCCTTTCCTGTGCTTTTTTTATGTCCACGTTGTTGTGAGACAGACCCCAGAGCTGCTCGCATTCTGGCCCTGAAACTACCCTCTGAACGCCCCCTTCCCCCCACCATGTTCCCCCCCTATTCTAGCTCCTGAACATCCCTTCTCTCCACCGCGATCCCCCCATTCTAGCTCCTGACCCCTCTAGGTGCCCCACAAAGGTGGATCCCACAGCGTCTCCGCTTCAGGACTGGCTTCATTCACTCAGCGTGGCAGCCTCCAGGCTCAGCCCCGTGGCGCGCGTCCGAACGCCTCCCTTTCCAGGGCTGCGCGTGTTCACCACGTTCCATCCGTCCACCCACCCGCATTGACGGACAGTGGCGTGACCGCGCCCCTCGGCTACAGTGCACGATGCTGCAGCGAACGTGGGTGTGCGGACATCTGCTCAAGGCCCTGCGTCCGGTTCCCCTGGGTGTCCGTCCAGGATGTGATAGCTGGGTCGGGGGCACTGACTGCGCTCTCTCTCTGGCCTGGAAACTCTCGCCTCAACTCCCATCCCACACGTCTCTCCAAGTCTCCCTGTCCGCCCTGTGAGCATGCCTCGCCTGGAACATTCCCCACGGCAGCCACGGCGGCCCCGCCGGCCCCCATCCTGTCCCTCTCGCTAAGTGGCACCTCCATCCCTGCTGTGGCTCAGACCCCACGACGCACGGACGTCTTGACTCTCCTAGTCCACACCCCAAGCATCGCAAATCCTGCCAATTCTGCCTCCAAAATATCTCCAGAACCCATCCGCGTCTCACAGCCTCTACTGCTGCCCTGGGGCCAGAGCCGCCCCCAGCCCGCTCCTGGGTTGCTAGTCACCCCCACACCCAGCTTCTCTTCCACTCTTGTCACCATGACTTCCGCTCTCCCCTCAGCAACTTGAATGATCCTGTTAAAACGTTCAGGTCAGCTCGGTCCAAAGCCTTCCAGGGCACGAAGCTCACTCAGGAGTGAGAGCCGAGTCCTCGCCATGGCCTACAGAGCCCAGCGCCCCCGGATCTGCCCCCTCCTCCCTTCTGCACCCCCCCCCACGGTTCGGCTCCCCAGCACCCCCAGACCTGCACCCTTGGACCTGCTCTCTTCTCCCTTCTGCCCCCCACCCCACTCCTCCTCAGAGTGGCCTCGAACGTGTGGCCCACGCTGTGGGCCCCCTGCCAACAGCTCCCACTGCAAGTTCCATGTTGCCTTTGTAGACGTTATCCAGGACTCGGCAGCGGGTCTGCACCCTGTGGACAGTGAGCCCCAGGCAGTCAGGCTCACTCCTCAAATACGCCCATTGACAGATGGGAGGGCATCAGGACCACAGGGCTGTGAGCCCCGTGAGGCCAGGGGCCACATGGGTCTTGCTCCCTTCGGCACCACCGAAGCCCAGCACTATGCTTGCGGCAAAGTGCGGACCTGACGCTCGGCTGTCGAACGCATGTTTAAATCCAAATCCCTACACATCAGCCCTGCAGCCAGCAGTAATCCCGTGTGCCTTCCCTTCAGAGACCTAACTTCAACCAGCCACGGAGCCGTCGAGACAGCCCAGCGTAAAGCCGGTGCACCTGCCCCCCAGAACCCTGTCCTCGAGAGCCCCTCTCCAAAGCACCCTCTCAGGAGTGTGGAGGGCCGAGCAGGTGGCTGCGGGCGGTACCCACCACATGCCACTGGCCGCTGGATGGGACGCGGCTGGGGGGCAGACCATGTCCCCTGCAGCCCCGGCTGCCCCTAACTCTCTAAGCACCTTCTGTGTGAAACCAAAATCCAGCCTGTCTTGGTCCCTGGCAGATGGGCCGCCCTGGGATCACCAAGGCCACCCCCTTCCCCTTGGATCAGTGAACTCTGAAAGTCATGGCCAGGAAGCAGCCCCTGGTTCCCACCTCGGGAGGAGACACAGGGGTCACTCACAGGAGTAGATCAGGGCGGGAAATATGGGCTCGTTTCTCTCCTGGGCAGTCTCCACCAGCATCCTCAGCGGCCCTTTGGGGCACAGCACAGCCACGAGATCTGGGAGAGCAAACACATCTGGGACATGTTGCAAGCGACATTTATTCCCAAGCAGCCCCCAGAGAGGGGAGCCAGCCCGCGTGCACCGGGGCAAATGCAGCCCAGAGCCCCAGAGCGAGGCTCAGAGTGTGTCCTGCATGCCAGGTCCCGACCCACCGGTTTCCAGCCCTGACCTTGAGAATCCACATTGGCTGAAGCCCAGAATGGGGTCTAAACGGGCAGACAGCAAATAAGGAATTGCCATGTGGCTCAGGGACCCTGATGGTGGGCTTGCTGTCCTGAGCCTCCCATTCCTTGCCCTTAAAATGGAAGTGGCAGGGAGAGAGAGTCACGCTAACGCCCGCTAACGGGCAGCTAACGTTCTGGGTGCTCGTTATTCGCAGGACTGGCCCCTGGACACTGCTCCCGCCGCCCCCCAGCAGGCTCGAGGTCCAGCCGCGCCCACCTACCATACACAGAGATGGCGCCCAGAATGACCCAAGCGGACCACTCCGGGAGGTACTTGATGAAGACCAAGGCCATGAGCGCGCTGATCATGATGAGGTAGGCCTGCTGCAGCACCAGGGGGCCTTTCCAGTGGATGCACACCATCCCCACAGCGCCAAAGTTCCAGACGGTCAGGAACAGGGTGGGGTAGTCCATGGCCACGTTGTAGGTCTTGAGCACTTCCCTGCATGACCAGAGTCAAGCCGCAGGGTGCAAAACTCAGCGGAGAGGTTCGACCCCAACTAGACACAGTTCAACGCCCCCTGCTCCCCAGCCGCTAAGCCCCGAGCTGGGTTTTTCCAACCTCTGGCTTCATTACTAATACCCCCTTCCCACTTCAAGAGTTTTCTAGAACAAGGTGGTGAGCGTGCCAACGTCTCATCCTCGGGTTGGTTCACATAAACGTGGGCTGGCGCAACCTTGGAAGACCCTTTGCCCAAGAAAAAGGTCCTCCTGTCTCTTCAGTCTCTCCGGGCCCCTGGGTCAGGCTGATATTCCAAATCGAAGCAATAGAGCAGACCACTTTCCCCATAAAGAGCAAGTACCCAGGCCCGGCCCGAAGACGAGATCGTGAATTTTAAGTCGGGTTCACAGAGATCGTCCTCCGTGTTGACTGCTCATTTAAATCAGGAAGCAGAGAGGGACGCGTGGCCCACCACAGAGCGCCCTGCCCTAGGTCAAGGCCCGTGGGAGGAGGGATCGGAGGCCGGGCTCTTGGAGCAGTGACACTGGGGAACGTCTGGAGCCCAATGGGCGGGTGCCCTCCCCACCCAGGACTGGAGCCTCGTGGGGGTTGGGAGGCGTGGGGGTTGGGAGGCGTGGGGGGTGGGAGGGCCCCGAGGAGCCGGCCGCCCACAGGGGCACTTACCCGAGGTAGATATAGGTAAAGAGGAACAGCAGCATCAGGGAGGACATGATCAACCAGCCATGAATGAACTAGACAACAGAAACGGGCAGAATGAACACAGGCCCCCAGCTTCTCGGGACTGACGCCCAAGCCTCGAGAGCCTTCGTTGGGCTCCTCCATGGCTATGCTGGAAGGTACTGAGTGGCCGTGCAACCGATAAAGAGGGCAAATCAGAGTTCTCTCAAGGTCAGCCGGCAAGCGCACAGAGTGGGAAGCCTTCAGGTCCAAGCAGCCAGAGCCCCGTTCCCGCCCTGAGGGAGGATGTGGAGACCTCAGCTGCCGGACACAGCCCTGGGCTCCGGGGAGGAAGCCACGGGGGCCCTGCGCACACACTGCGTGCCAGTGTGACGGCCACAGCTAATCAACGTACACGCACACTGACAGGTGGTCACAGGGGCCACATCAGGACAAAGCAACAGGAGCCTCGCTGGGGTGCTATCTTAGAGTGGTCAGGGCCGCCTTTGAGGGAGCTTTCTCTGGTCACCCCAGGAACAACCCTCCCACCTATGGGTCTACACCAGGTCCTCAGAGAGACACGCGGCTCCTGTCCTGGCCAATGAGGGAGGTCAAGGACGACGGTGGGCTGGTCCTAACCCAGTCCCTTAGCCAGCCGTCAGTGGCACAGTGCGGTCACGGCCACGAGCCTCCCCCCCTCAGTCACCTGCTCAGGCCACCGGGGACCTCAGTGGGAACCGGGTCTACCTGGAATGAAGGCAGTGGCCAGGGACCACATGTGCCTCTGGGACGTGCTGACCCTCCTCGCCCCTGCCCCCTCCACCCCCAGGACCACCACCACCTCCTCCTGAATGTCACAGACCCGCAAAGACACCTCACCGATGTGCCTCCTGCCAGTCCCGGGACGGGTCGCCTGACAGCCACTGACCACAGCAGTGCCGGCTGTCCGCACCCCCCGCCCCCAGTCCCCTCACCGGCTTGTTTTCACAGGCCCCGTGGCCTCTGCTCCAAACACACAGCCCCTACGCTGCTTCCCAGACCCACTTAAAACTGCCTTATTTCCAACGAGTCATCATTCAGCGACCAGCCTCGGCGTCCCGGCACTTGCCACAGCCCTCCTGTCGTCCACCCCTGCATCGCCCCAGCTAGGACAGGCTCCTGTCCATGGCCTGAGTCTCCCCTTTGCTCTCCACCTGCACTACGGACAGTGGCAGCCGGCGTGAGGACCGCTTCAAACCAGCCACCCCCAGTGTGTCTTTCTTTCAGGCCTCACGGGTTCACACTCCGAAACCCATGTCCGAAAGCTCACGGCCCGCCCGGGCAGAGACAGCAGCCCCCCGCTCCGGCCAGGTGGGCCTCCCCTCGCCCCGGGCCGCTGCTGCCCTGCGGCTCCCAGAGGCCTCGCCGCAGCTACAGGGCCCACCAGGCCCCCAGGCCTCAGAGACCTCAGCATGGCACCTGCACAGCCAGCCAAGAGGGAAATAGGAAGGTCGAGTAAACCCTCAGGGGAAGTGTGGGGTGAAGGGACCCTAAAATAGAACATCTTGCTTCTTCAGAAAAAGCAGCGAAATAAAATTAACTCCTGAACATGAGAAGGGGCGCAGAGAACGCTGCAGTGAGGAACTGGGGAAGATGGGATTCTCTGTGAGCTCCAAGGATGGTGGCAGCGGGCAACCCCCCACGGGGGCAGGGGGCGGGGACAGTGTCTAACAGCAGCGTCTGCTCTGCCATGGGCAAGAGCCCTGGCAGGCACGCGGCAGCAGCAGGCCGGGCGGACAGGACAGGGCAGCGGGCAGGGCGGGCAGTGGGCAGGACGGGGCAGCGGGCAGGGCGGGCAGGACAGGGCAGCGGTGGGCAGGACGGGCAGCGGGCAGGGCGGGCCCTCACCTTGTAGCAGCGGTGCTTGTAGAGCACGACCAGGAAGATGGTCATGGCCACGATGACGCTGATCATGATGAGCGTGTTGAGCACGGAGTTGAGCAGGCGCTGGCCCACGGAGGGCGTGTCCTCGGTGAATGGTGTGTAGATGCTGAGGGAGATGGCGGGCTGCAGACTCTGCTCCCTGCCTCCTCCATAGGGCCTGCCCGTGAGCCACCCAGCCTCAGCCTGATGCTTGAGCCCCGAGCGGAAAAGGAAGGGGCCCCCCCAGGCCTCCCCCTCCCTGACATGCTCACCCGCCCTCCCTGAGGCCTCCCCCCACACCACACCTCCTCCTCCCCCCAGGTCCCCCAAGCCCTCCCCGCCCCGAGGTGCTCTCCCCCCACTCCCACCAGGCCTCCCCCTCCCCGAGGTGCTCTCCTGCCCCCCCCCCACTTCTCCAGGCCAGGGCACCCAGCAAACCCCCACACCCGCCCAGGACTTGCCCACCGCTTCCCCTACCCCACCCAGCGCAGCCCGGCAGCAGCGGCACCCACGGCCAATACACAAGAGAAGCCGTCCCCTGGCCCCCTGGCCTGTCCACCCTGTGTGTCCGGGACTGCGGAAGCCTGCTGCCCGCCGAGCGCTGCCCTTCCCTGAACACTGCACACCGGGCCCCCTCCCACCTGCTCTGCGGCCCCAGCCCACCACATGCCTGCGGGCAGCACGGCTTCTCCCCTGCCCCTTTCTTTGAAAAAACCAAACCAAAATGAAAGGAAAGCTCTGTAACTAAAAACACTAAAAACAAAGTTCAGAGAAGGTGGTCAGAGGCAGGCGAGTGCCCCAGAGCGGAGGGGGGGAGCAGAGGCAGCTCCCCACCTGTCCGCGCTGCTGCCCTCCACTCCCGTGATCGAAACCTCCCTCGCGGGGCTGGAAGCCAACTGGGAAGTCTCCTGGCCCCATGCGGGTTTCTGTCCATAGGAGCCAAGGCCCAGGGAGGTGTTCAGTCACATGGTGTGGCACACCCGCGCCCAGGGCCCTCACGCCGGGAACACCCCGCCTGGGCCACGAAGCCAGAGCCTGCCCTCCAGCGTGAAACCCGCGTGTCTGAGCGCCGCACGGCGGCAGGTGCTGTTCTAACATGCCTCGTTCTGGTGTGGGAGCCATTATACGAAGAAGGAAACTGAGGCAGGGATTAGTTAGGAAAGGGCCCGCGCAGGTCACGCAGCCGGGAGGCAGTGGGCAGAGCAGAGCGTGGAGTCAGGCAGCTCTTGGCCCCGCTCCACACAGGCCCCCAGCGTGGAGCTGCAGGTGCAGAGGCCCCCCGACCCCGCCCTGCTCCCCAACTTACAGCTGGCCGTTCTTCTCCGTGTAGAAGCGCACAGACTTGATGGTGGCCACCACCACGATCATGCACAGGGTGACGGGCACAAACAGCATGATCACGTGCTTCGCCCCGTATTTGAGGGTCAGCTCCTCTTCCAGGCCTGACGGCTGCCCGGGGACCCCACTGCACATGTAGCGGTCCGCGTCCTCGTCAAGGTCATCCTCGCTATCCTGGCTTCTCTGTGGAAAACGGCTCGGTGAGGGGCACAGCACGCCCCAGGCTGGGCCCTGCGGTGCAGTGCACGGGTGTTCTGGAACTGGAAATGAGCCAGTGTTGCGCTCCAGATGCAAGAACCAGCCTAGGGGGCTGCGGTCTAGACGCAGGAGCGCTGGGACGGCAGGGCACTGGAAACGTCTATGAGGACAACCGGGGAAGATACAGAGCTGGCACTCACCACCACAAATGCAGGAGGGGCCACGGCAGCCACAGGAGAGGGCAGCCTGCAGGCCCGGGACATGTGGCTCATGAACGTGTGGTGCGTCTAGGGATCTCCCCCCTCCCTCCGTTCGGGGACTGAGACGCCACTCAGTTCTGTCCAAGGAGCCACGGATTCGGGAGGAGACCGGCCAGGTGAGAGAGGAGGAAGACAGATTACACACACACTAGAAGAGTTAGCGCCCATGAGGACTCTGACTGTAAGACACTGGGAACTGGCAGAGGAAGAAACTGCTTGGAACTCCCCCGACACGCACAAAATCGGGCATGCAGAACTGGGAGCCGTGAACCAGGCTCCGATGGGCTAACTGGCACCAAACCCCTGGGGGGGGCGGGGTGTGCTCCAGGAAGGTGAGAGGGCAGGACACCGGCACACGCTGCCCCAAACCCATCCGCAAGAATTTCCGTTTGGGAATTGTGCCAATTCAGGGTCACTCGCTGCCCTGTTCCTTATATTAACTACCAAAGACAAAGCTAAGCGACACACAAATTCAAAAGGACCGTTTCTTCAGTATCGGTTCTTTGCAGAGAGGATTTCAAGGTAGACACTCAGCTGAGAAAAGGCAAGTGCAAAGGGAGGGCTTAGGAGTGGCTCGCGGTTGCCTTGAGCTGGAAAGACTGGAGACCAGCTCGCTGGGAGCTCAGAGGATGGAAGAAACGAGCTCTGATTTCAGCAATGGGGACTAAGGCTGGCTGGCAGGAAAAATTCCACACGAAAGGTTTTAAATACTGTAACAGGCAAAACGGAGCTGGGGTTTCAGGCAAATCCAGATGCTATTTTGCCCTGATGGGGAGGGAGGTGGTAAGGCTAGGTGACTCTCCCCCAGGGCACCCCAACTTCATGATGTGATAACCTCCTGCCCTGCAGAGATAAGATCGGAATGTCTGTGTCCCCCCAAAATTCACACGTTGGACCTTAACCCCAATGTGACGGAATTTGGGGGCCTTTGAGAGAGACCAGGTCGTGAGGGTGGAGCCCTCCTGATGCGATGAGTGCCCTTACAAAAGGGCCCCAGACACCTGCACCCCGATGTTTACAGCAGCAATGTCCACAATAGGCACACTACAGACAGAGCCCAGATGTCCACCGACGGAGGGATAAAGAAGAGGTGGTGTAGATATACAATGGAATATTACTCAGCCATCAAAAAATGAAATCTTGTCCTTTGCAATGATACAGATGGAACTAGAGGGTATTATACTAAGCTACATACATCAATCAGAGAAAGACAACTATCATATAATCTCACTGACACGTGGAATTTAAGAAGCAAAACAGAGGATCATAGAGGAAGAAAGGGAAAAATAAAACAAGATGAAATCAGAGACGGAGACAAACCATAAGAGACTCTTAACTCTAGGAAGCAGACTGAGGGTTGCTGGAGGGGAGGAGGTAGGGGGATGGGGTAACTGGGGGACGGGCATTAAGGAGGGCACGTGATGGAACGAGTACTGGGTGTTACACACGACTGATGAATCACTGACCTCTACCTCTGAAACTAAAAAAAATAAATTAAATAAAAAAAATAAATGGGCCCCAGAGAGCTCCCTGGCCCTCCCGCCACAGGAAGACCCAGGGAGAAGACCCAGAAGAACCAGACGCCGGATTTGTCGGCACCTTGCGCTCGCACCTCCCAGCCTCCAGAACAGTGAGAAATAACGTTTCCGTTGTTTCTAAGTGGCAGGCAGCTCAACAGTCCCCACGACTGAGGGAGATGTCCCATGGATCCCGGGTCTGGCCACTGACCCTCTGCAGTGCTCCCCCCGCCACCCCGGGGCTGTGCGACCCTCCCAGCATCCAAACTCGCTCCCATGCTCCCGGGGTGCGGCACCTGTGCCAGGAAGGCGAGTCTACGCAGGCGGCGGCTGGGGACAGAACCATCCGGTCCGCGGCAGACTGCGGACGTGCCGTCTACTCCAGAGCCCTCACTGACCGGGACCCACCACCCACCCTGGGGGACCCACCCTGGCAACCGATTCTCACCTTTACTTTCCCCTCCCTCCTGCACCAGGGCACGCCTGGGTTCCCAGGAGCCCGGGGCCTCTGGGTGCTGGCGGGAACCTACCCACTGGGCAGCATTGTCTCCGTCCTCCAGGCCCTGCCGGGCCTCCTGGCAGCAGCGCGGCGGGGGGCTCTCGGCTGACATCAGGGACGTCCTCTCATCACACACTTCTTCCTCACTGTCAGAGGCCATGAATGTGAGCATGGCCCTGCCTTGGGAAGCGCCTGGAAAAAGGAGCAGAGGGGACCTCGGTGCGTCTTCCTGCAGGCAAAGGCAGCAGAGGACTGCAGCGGTGGCCAGAGGTGGCCTGAAGTCCTGGACATAGGTCCTGCCAGACAGCCACCCAGGACGCTTGGGTCGAGCGGCTTCTGGAAAGGGAGACTTCCCAGGAGTCGCTCCTACGGCTGCGGCAGCCTCTGGATGGAACGGCCAAGGAGATCCGGGCCACCGGCGAAAGGCCCAACCAGAAAAGTCATGGCCACTCCAAACTGTCAGCACACTCATTCATTCAATCAACAAACATCTGCTGGGCACCTGTGGTGGGGCAACAACCACACTGGGCTCTGGGGATAGGAGGACGAGCAAGAAGTACGTTTGTCCTTAAAAAAAAAAAAAAAGAGAGAGAAAGAGAGAAAGAGGGGGCACCTGGGTGGCTCAGTCGGTTAAGCATCTGCCTTCGGCTCAGGTCATGATCCCGGGGTCCTGGGATGGAGTCCTGTGTTGGGCTCCCTGCTCAGCGGGGAGTCTGTTTCTTCCTCTCCCCCCCCAATCATGCTTGCTTGTTCTCTCTCACAAATAAATAAAATCTTAGAAAAAAAAAAAAAAAGACCACCAACCATCCCACGTGACCAATTATATGATGTAAGCGTTGACCGAGAGATACAGAAGCAGGAAGAAGGGTCACTCTCAGAGATCAAGAATGTTTTCCAGAGAAGATACCACCCTGACGGAGACGGAATTTTCCAGGTGGGAGGAAAGGGCGGAGGGTGTGCAGAACAGACACTCTAGGCGGGGCCTGGTGCGGCTGAGGCGGGGCCATGGGGGTGTGAGGGCCTCCAGAGCGTGGCAGGACGTTCGGCATCCCTGGAGACAGAAGGGAAGGAGACCTCCCTGAAGACAACTGTGGGAGGGGGACAGGCTCTGACTCAGGGGCAGCAGGGTGCTGGGTGTGGGGGTGAAACAGGACAGAATCCAGACTGACAGCCAGGCACGGAGCCATGGGCAGGGGACAAGCATCTCAGGGGAAAGATGGAGTCTGGTCCAGGAATCTGTCGAGTGGGAAGGGGTTAGATGAGTTAAAAAGGGTCAAGGAATCTGGGGTACAGGGGAGCAGCGAGACCATGAGAGGTGAGGTATGTGTGTGTCTGGTGGGAAAGTCCTGCTGAGGGCAGGACCCACTGGGAAGGCCAGGCTGGAGGGTTACACCGCAGGGAGGCCTGCCCCCAGCTCCACTGTGCTGACCCGAGCGGAGTGTCCTTACAGCAGCAGCACAAGGAAGCTAGGGCGGTGGAAGCGCCTGGCGCACCTGGCTGTCCCTGCCGGCTTCCTGGGCAGGCCTGCCCTCCCACCACCACCTGCCAGAGGCCCTCGGGGCTGAGCTACGGGCACTGGGGATAGAGGGCCAGGCCTGGCCTCTGTTGAACGTGTGCCTCCACGGCAGCTCCTCCCAGGAACGTGCAACTTCCGAACAGAGCGGGCAGGTTCCTTCTACCATCGGCCAGCTCTGCTCACCCCGGCAGGGCCTGCGACCCGGGCTGTGGCCAGGATTGTTCCCGAGTGGACCTCACCTCCATCCCCCAGTGGCAGGCCAAAGGCAGAGCCCGCATCTGCTTACGTCATGGACTAGGACCTGTGACAAAAGGCTCCCGGTCAGTCTCACAGGGGACTCAAAATGAAACAGCTCCAGGGCGCCTGGGGGCCTCAGTTGGTTAAGCGTCTGCCTTCGGCTCAGGTCATGATCCCGGGCCCTGGGGTTGAGCCCCGCATCACACTCCTTGCTTGGCACAGAGTCTGCTGTTCCCTCTCCTTCTGCCCCTCCCCCTGCTCATGTTTTCTCTCCCTCGCTCTCAAATAAATAAAATCTTTATTAAAAAAAAAAAGAACTAATTCCCCTGATACAGGGCAGGCGGACCAGAGCAGGAGTTGAAAGAGAAATACCAGGCGATGTCACTAACAGGCAGAATTCAAGAAACAAAACAATCGAACGTACCAAGACACAGGCCCCTAAATAGAGCCGTGGCGTGGTTTCCAGAGCAGGGAGAGGGGCCCACAGGGGGACGGGAAGAAGAGACACTCCCCGTGATGCACGCGAGAAGCGTATGGAGCGGCCGGATGGCTAGACTGCACCTCCGAGACTAATGCTACGAGTACGTTAATTACACTCCGATAATAAAGCAGAAAGACAAGAGCAGGAGGCCCAGCGGAGGAGGACAGAAGACAAGTGCCAGAACGGGGGGGGGGGGGGTCCTCTGGTCTCAAGGATTCAGAGGGACGAAGGGCAGGAACAGCTTCCCAGGCAGAGACGGGAGGAGGCAGGGCATCCTGGCAGACAGACCTGCAGGCTGGGGGACCTCGCAGGGCCTGTTCCGACAACTACGTGATGCAGCAGAAGCGTGGGGACCCAGCGGGAAGCGGGAAGGCTGGAGGCGGAGAAGGACGGACCCCGCCCCAGCCCCACCAGGGAGGAGCAACGGCTGAGTCCCGCAGGGAGGGGCCAGCCAAGGCTTCCAGACAGAAGAGGGGTGTGAACAGAATGAGGGGAGGGGTCTCCTCCCTCTTCACTGCAAGCCCCCCAACACCAGCCTCAGCTCAGGGCCACGGGAGGGCGGCCGGACCTGGGACCCAGCACAGTGGACCCGGCGGAGCCCAGTCTGAGGGGACCTGAAACTATGGGGGGGCTGCTCTCTCAGTACCTTGTTTTCTAGCACGTCAGTTCGTTTTGGGGTAGGGATTAATAGTGTAGTTACGACCCCTCTTCTCTCTCTCTCAGGCCCCTTGGGGTGCCTACAATTGATCTCCACAGTGACTGGAGGAACAGCTCCAGGTCCGGGGACGGAAAGCCTCACGGCTGCACCCCCTGCAGCCCCCAAAGGCAGGGGACAGCCTCAGCCTTCAGAAGCACACATGCCACCTGCAGCCTCGGGGCCTGCCTCGTCCCCTGGGCTCCCAACGACAAGCAGGGAGCACAGATGCTTCTCGAGAGGAGAAGGGGGGCCACGGGGAAGAGTGGGGACACAGAGGAAGGGACCAGTCCTTCCAATTTCCATTTCTTCAGCCAGTTGCCAGCAGCTAACAAGACAGTCCCCAGAGGCCACTCCTGCCTCCCAGCGTTTCCCTGGTGTCCCCAAAGGACACCAGCAGGGTGAGCTTGAAGAAGGACTGTCAGAGCTAATTCTGGCATGGCCTCCTCGCTAGAAAACAAAGGTTCCCTGGACAGATTCCTCCCAAGCCTGCTCTGATGCCGCCGGGGCCCAAGACTCCCAGGACCCAGGAGGGCAGGCCCTGAGGGGGCTGAGGCTGCCAGTCACCATGGCTGTCAGAACAAGGGCCCTTACCCAATCCCAACCCTCTGGGCCTGCTGGCTGGGCGCGGACAGGTAAGGAGCCTTCAGACCCCTGAACACCTGACAGGGGACTGAGCACTCAGAAAAGGCTGGGTCCCTTATCACGCTGGTTCTCACAGGGGTCCAGGCCACCTGGGGAGATACCACCTGCTGAGCCCCAAGGACACACTGCACTCAGTGACGTGGGAGTTGGGCACTGCTGTTCCTGCCCATTTTACAGATGAGGAGACAGGTCTGAAGCATGATGGGTTCCAAGTCACCCCTGAACCCAGGTAGCCAGGGTCTGCAGTCTGAACGCTACGCTAGACCACTTAGTGAGTGCGCATCCCCAGCTCCATCCTGACCAAAGGCCAGGGCTCTGCATCTGGAGAGGGCCCCTGGCTGAGAGTCTCTCCTGGGGCTGCCGGCTCTGGAACCCCAGCCCAGCCAGCCCCCAGGCCCCCAGCTCAGGACTGCGGTAGTCCTGTTACAATCCATCGCCTCCCCGTCCCCACCGCAGCTCAGCACTACTTGCTCACTGGGTCTGGGAGTGAAAGAAGGAGCAATCCTTCTCCTGAAGCCCCGTCCAGTCAGAGAGCCACTGAGGCAGGAGAGGAGGAGCAGCTCTTCCCACCAGGAAAGCTGCAGGGGGAGAAGGTGGTTCCCAGGCCCCAAGAGTCCCCAAGTAATGCCCACCACGGCCGAGAATGTGGAAAAACTAGGTCTCACACGCCTCTGGGGCCGCCAACGGGACCGGCCTTTCTGAAGGCACGAAACAGGGAAAGCTTTAAAAACATTCATACCTTTTGATCCTGAAATGCTACTTCTCGGAATTTGCCCTAAGAAAATAATAAAAGACTTTCATAAAAAACATGTTTGCTGCGGTTGTTCACAACGGTCTAGAAAGTAAAATTACTGAAATGTACGACTCTGGCCTAGGACACGACCCATGTGAAATGTCACGGATCTAAACCTTCACACTCATGACCATTTGAACGTTCTTAGAAAACGTTCGTATAGGAAGGGCCGGCAAGATAGATCACAAAACACCAAATGCAGCTAACCTCTGGATGCTGAGACTGTTAGTCGTTTTTCACATTTTTCTGCATTGCTCAAACCTTCTATTATACACATGGATTGTGCCTGTAGTTTTATTTTTTAAGCCACTCGTTTGTTTTTTTTTCCATGCCGGGTTTGAACTCCCAACCCTGAGATCTAGACCTGCGCCGAGATCAAGAGTTGGACGCTTGATGGACTGAGCCACCCAGGCACCCCAAGCCATTAATTTTTTAAAGGGAAAGATGGAATATCAACATCGAGACAGACTTCCTTCCCATCCTGCCGCTCCTGCGTGCCCTCGTGGGATTGTGGGGGGGGGGGGCAGGTGGACATGCAGCCCCTCTTTTTACCTGGTTCCTGGAGAACAGAGCAGCTGGGAGGCACGCCTCTTGCTTCCCAGTCGGAACTGAAGCCTGACGGCACTCTGAAATCTCTGGAGGGGATAATCACCCCCCAAATGGATGCGGATCAACAGTCTGACTCGATATTTGTCCACATCAGGGCGCCAGTGACGTCAGGAACGCCCGCGGGAGGCAGCCGGGGGCGGGGCGCGGTGGCTCCTGCCGCCTCCGATGGCAGGTCCTACCAACCACATAGCAACCAGCCCCGCGCCGGCTCAAGGGGACCCAGGGAGACGCAGAGGGCTGACGGGAGGAGGGGCAGCCCTTCCCAGGGCCTGCAGGCAGCCTGGCTGGCGTTAGGGTGCAAAACCCACAGGGCCAGAGAGGCCACCACTTCCTCCCATTAATCAGCTGAATGGGATCGAAAAGCTGAATTCGCCAAACCTGGCGAGTGTGACCCAGAGAATTCCCCCCCCCCCCGGCGTGCCTGCGTCAGCAGCTCCCGGGATTATTAAGGAAACCCTGTGACCCAGTTTCCTTGACCTTCTCCTCATTTCAGAGACAGACGGTGAGACTGTGAGACGCCATAGTAACCAAGAGCGCCTCGTTGGGTAAGACTATGTCGCTGCAGAAGCCGGTGGGAGTTACCGCATTCACCTGAGAGGAAGGTCAGGGTCCCCGCACCCTGCTTCTTGTTTGCAGCATGCCGAACTGAACGGGGAGCCCCCCTTTCAAAGGGGGTGGCTCGGGTTTGCACAGACCTCTCTCTAGGGTCACCCGGACCCCGCAGCACTCCCCACGACTCCCAGGAAGTCCTCACAGCCTCCCTCATACCTGGGAGGGGCTTGCAAGGGACGAAATTCCCTTAGGAACTCCCACAGCCTCCTGCCTCCGTGTTCCCCCTGGCCCGGGGCAGCTGACCATGTATTTGGCCCTGGGTGGCCTTCATCCCTCTGTCTGTCCACCTCAGCCCAAACAGGGATGCACCATCACTCACCAGACGATTCTCCCCAACCCTGGGAGGCAGCCTTGGCCAGAGTGCCTCCCTCTGGAGGGCAGTTCCACGCTCCCAGATCAGAGGCCCCAGGGGACCCTGATGGGGCCTCCTGAACCTCGACCCAGGCTCTCAATCTACCTCTGTCTGCTGTCTTCTACTCAGAGTGTCCAGGCCCCAGGCAGACCTCCCTGGTGTCCTGAAGTAGCCTGGAAAGGCGGCAGTCTGGGGAAGGTGGCAGAGGCCAGGGCCCTAACATGCCACCTTCAACTAGGCCCCAGGAAAAAAGGATTCTTTTTAAGCGAGAAGCGGTGATCCAATCACCTAGCTGTGGAATCTGAACACACTCCCTGGCTGCACAGCCTGAGACAATTCATTTAACCTCATGTGGCCATCTCCCAATCTGGAAAAAGGCAGAATGGACACACCTTGCAAGAGTCCTGTGGAAACGAGGGACAACGTGTAAAGTGTCCGGCACAGAGCAGGTGTTCGGGAAACGGCAGTCACCATGAAGACACAACAGAGGCAGCAATACAGCGGGACAGGGAGAGACGCTGTTGACACCCCCTTGGAAAGTGACACGTATGCTAAACCACTAGACGCAAGAGTTCAGAGGCCAAGGCCCCGGGGGAGACACGGTTTCCACCTAGCTCCAACCCTCTGGCAACATGAACGCTTTGTCAAAGGCGAGGGCACGTCCATGGGACAGACGCCAGAGCTGGCACGGACCGTAAAGGCCATCTGGTCAGTGCCCTACTTTGTCGTTAGGGAAACTGGAGCCCAGAGGGGCCAAAACCTCAGCTGCGATTCAGGTCGGCGAACTGCCCATGGAGGAGAGCTTCCCTGTCTGCCCAGAGTACGTGTGAGGCTCGCACACTCGGGGAGTGGCCCAGGGCCACGGTCACACGGGCGCCTGCACAGCACCCCGGGGGCCTCTCTGTGGCACACCGGTCCTTACAAGGCATGTGGCTCTGCCACGGGCAGGTGCGTGTCTCTAATATACAGCTTCTCCAGACCACAGATACGAGGTCGCCGAATGACAAACGCCTCATGGCTTCACTCAGTCTCTCTCCTGCCCTCGACCCCTCAGCTCCAGCCTGGGGAGTTGCCCCTGCCTCCGTCCGTCCATCCATCCATCCATCCATCCATCTGCTACTAGGGCACCATATGGCGGGGAGGGGGCCGGAGTCAGCACGCTGCTTCTCCAGGTCAATTCAAGGGAAGTGTCCTGCTACGCATTAGTCAGATATTGACACACTCACGTGCTCTATACACAAGAATACACAGAAACAATAGGATACAAAACTTCATGCCCAGCTTCCTGTCTCCAATACTTTCATAAAGGATTATACGTACGTGCATGAAGGGCTGGGAGGAAGCGCATACTGACAGGGGTTATCTCTGGGCTGAGGGCCGATGGAGGACCTTTTAAGAAACAGTTCCTGAATTTTCTAGAACAAACATGCATTATCTTTATCTTGACAAAGCCAAGGATTTTCTGGTTAAGGTACAGCAGAAAGTGAGCTGCCTTTCCATTTTTCTTCCCGTGCTCCAGAAGACCATATTGTGGCAGAGACGAACGAGCAACCCATTCTCCCAGGCAATGAAGAAGCTGGACAACGCTGATCTCCTCCCTGCCATCAGGTCTTTCCCCAGACTTTACCACAGCAGCCCCACCACCTCCAGGCCTGGAGTCCAACACCGGTTACACAAGGCTTGAGGCCCAGGCCTGACCAAGCTCCCCTCCCAGGCCCTGGCCAGGGGCAGCCAGCGCCAGCCTCAGAGCCCTGACATTCCCTCCGCCAGCCCTCCCCCAGCCACTGGAGTCGGGGAACAGGTGGGAATGCTTGCAGAAACACTGGCTGTCTTGCCAGTCCCCAACTAAACAGAGTCCAAAACTCAAAGCAACAGCTGAAACCAGCCAGAGATATCTTCGGTAGAAACACGCATGTGACCTACACACACACTGCTTTGGTCTCTTTTAAAAAAATTATTTGGGGGGCACCTGGGTGGCCCAGTGGGTTGAGAGTCCGACTTCAGCTCAGGTCATGATCTCAGGGTCCTGGGATCTTTGAGGCCCGGGTCAGGCTTCCCACTCAGCGGGGAGTCTGCTTCTCCCTCTCCCTCTGCCCCTCCCACTACTCATGGTCTCATGCTAGTAAATAAAATCTTTTAAAAACTATTTTTATTTGTATTGCTTTGTCAGGTAGATACTAATGGACAGCACATAGAAACGCCCAGGGCAGCAGGGCAGGGACACAGGTAGGGAGTGAATGTGGGAAGCCTCCCTATGCAAAAACTCAGAAGATTAAGACCCAGCCAGCTGGGTTCAAATCCTGGGGCTCTAGTCACCGAGGGCACCTAACAGGACAAGTGGCTTAACTCCCTGAACCTCAGCTTCCCATTACTGTGGCGAGTAAAAATAATGGCTACTTTCGTGGGGCTCCTGCTGTAAAGAGACGTTGTATATGATGCACTCCGTGTTGGTCATCAATAACTCAGAGGCTTGCAGCGCCTGGCTGGCTCGGGCGGACGCGCGTGTGACTCTTGATCTCGGGGTCGTGAGTTCAAGCCCCATGCTGGGTGTAGAGATTACTCAAATAAATAAAACCTTCAAAAGTAAAAATTAAAAATAACTCAGAGGCCAAGGCAGGGGAAGCCTGTCATTTGGCAAACCCCGTGTGTGCAGTGGGACTGGGAGCAGCCATCAAGGTGCCGAGGGGACAGGTGACAGGCATGGCAACACACACCAGGCCTCCAGGCACATGAGTGGCAGCCTCCAGCCACACTCTTTCTTACACTGCTCTTTCTCCAACAGATAGGAACAGGAATTCATTTCCTCCGAGCCCCGTGCGCGCACCAAGTAGGACTCTAGACTTGGTGCTGCCACTTGAACACCAAACCATGCAGAATTTCCCCTGAAACCCCGAAAGGACATCTATCCCACTCTGCAGCAAATGTTCCTCCAAGCCCCCCTCTTAGAGGAACAGCCCCAAACTTAAAGGCCCCTTCACACACCCCAGGAATGAATCTGGACCGCCAGCCTGCCTGTCTGCCCGATGGGTGGCTGAGGCTGCAGCTCTGGGCTGGTGCCAGGACCCCTGCCCCTTCACCAGCTGGGCCCAGAAAACACAGCTGCTGACACACCTCCCTGTTCCCACACAGTCACCTCCGCGCAGAGGGGCACCTGAGGCTCCCACACCTGAAACAGCTTATCCAGAGCCTTTAATTACTGCTGAAAGCACTGCTGGCTCAGGTGTCTACAGAATGGACATCAAGGGCGTCCATACCAGAAGCCAGGGTAGGTCCTGATCAAGTTACTACTGTCAGGACGGGCTGCAAAGCCCTGGTTGACGATTGTGAGTTTAGCGGGCTCTGCAACTGCGATGGCGGGCATGCCTCTCAGGTTCTCCATCTGTAAATGGGGACCCAGTTAGTCCACGAACCCACAGTTCATCCCTTAAAAAGGAAATACTCATTAATTCAGCGGACAGGAGCATTTCACTCAACTGCCAAAGGGCTGCGGTCTGGTGCCTGGGCTGGACAGCAGACCCCCGGCCAGACGGTGAACCCTTAGCGGGTTCGGAGCCTGGCTCTGCTCTCTCCTACCTGGGTGGCCTTGGACAGCCACGTTAGCTCTGTGGGCTGAGCTGCTTCGTCGATAAAATGTGGGGTGGGGACTGGCCTCTGTTTCTGGTTCCTTCAACTTCAAAAGCTGGATTCTGGGAGTCTCTCCACAGCTGTAACACGGCCAAGCACGGCTGATAGCGAAATCGCGGGCTCCAGGCCCGACCTGCGGTCGGTTCCCCACCCGGGCGGTCAGACCCTCGCCTACCCCCTGCGTCGCAGGCCCACCGGCCCGGGAGCCAAGGCGGCCCCAGCGCGGGGAGGACGGCGTGCCCGCGCCTCGCAGACCCACGTGCGCTGCTCCTTTAAATGTCCGGCCCTCCTGCGGGCCGCGCCGCGCCCACCACCAGCGGGCTCGGGCCGCGGGGAGGCGGACACAGCCCGGCGCAGGCCCAGGCCTAGGGGCCGCTTCCCACGCTCCTCCCACCCCCGAGATCCCGGTCGGCCCCCGCCGCCGCCGCTGCCCCGCGCGCTCCCCTCTCCGCCCCTGCGCCGGCCGCAGGGCCGGCCAGGCGCGCGCAGGAACCGCAGCCCCGCGCCGGGGAAGGGGCCGCGACCCGAAGCGGTAAGGGGCGTGCGGGGGCCAGCGCGCGGCCCGCGGGTCGCGGCTCTACCCCGCGGTGTCCGCGCCGAGGGGGACCCGGCCCGGCCCGCGCGCCCCAGCCCCGCCTGCTCACCTGCTCGGCCGCGGCGCTCCGGCGGTGTTTACGCTGCTGGCGGAGCGCCCATCCGGCCCGGGCCGCGGCACCGGCGCCGGCGCAGACCCCGCCCCGGCTCCGCCCAGGTCCCGCCCCCGGCCCCGGCTCCGCCCTGGCCCCTCCCCACCTGGACCCTGGCCCTGGGGGCTGGTTCGAGGCGAGCGTCGGGACTTGACCTGCCCGTGTAGCGCCGCGGGGACACTGGGGTACACCTGACATCCGTCTGGGCACTGACCGTGAAGGAGCAGAGGCCGGGCCTGTGATCGCACAGGGGCCTGGCAGCTCCGTGGAGCCGTAGCGCATTTGCTTGGAGGACATCTCTTTCCTTGGAGTGTTGGGTCCCCGGTCTCCCCCTTCCGCCCTCCCAACCTCCCAAGACTTTGCTCACATTAAGGGAGCACTAGTGGCCTGCTGTGAGCTAACACCACGAGAATGTTCCTGCTCTATTTTCTAGAACCTCAGAGCCACCAGAAGCTCTAGATAAAATTGCACAGGGATGAAACTGCTACCCATGACCTGTGAATTGGCCGAAGGAGTTGTGACTCCTGAATTTGGGGGTCCACGGGGCGAGCTGAGATTGTCAGTAATTTGACATTTCTGAGTGGCTTCACTTTTTTTTTAAGTAAAGTAAAATTCACAACATAAAATTAACTTTTTTATTTATTATTATTATTATTTTAGATTTTATTTATTTATTTGACAGAGAGAGAGAGAGACAGCCAGCGAGAAAGGGAACACAAGCAGGGGGAGTAGGAGAGGAAGAAGCAGGCTCCCAGCGGAGCAGGGAGCCCGATGCCTGGCTGGATCCCAGAACCCCGGGACCACGCCCTGAGCGAAAGTAGATGCTTAAGACTGAGCCACCCAGGCGCCCCTAAAATTAACCTTTTTAAAGTGTACAGTGGCATTCAGTACATTCATAGTATTGTGCAATCCCAGCCACCTGTCCCTCGTTCCAGAACCTTCCCATCACTGAAAAATCTCCTACCCGTTATACAGTTTTTTTCATCCCCTTCCCCCCCAGCCCCTGGCAATCCCCAATCAACTTCTATCTCCATGGATTTACCTATTCTGACATTCCGTATAGATGGAATCATACAATATGTGACTTTTTGGGTCTGGCTTCTTTGATTAGTATAATGTCTTCGAGGGTCACCCTAATACAAGTGGTGTGTATTAGCCTTCATTCCTTTTCATGGCAAAATAATATTTCGTTGTATGTACTTCCCACTCTTTGTTGATCCAGTCACTCACTGATCAGCATCTGGGCTGTTCCCACGCTTTGGTTATTGTCAGTCCTGCTGCTGTAACCATGGGTGTATATGTATTTGTATGAGCACCTTTTTCAATTATTTGGGGTACATACCTAGGAGTTGACTTTCTGTTTTCCACAGAGGATGAACCCTTTTACATTCCCACTAGCCATTAGTAGAGAGTTCCAATTTCTCCACACTGTCCAACACCTGTTATTTTCCATTTAAAAATTATTGTTATTATTATTGCCTTCCCAGTGGGTATGAAAGGGTACCTCATTCTGGTTTTGGTTTTCCTCTCCCTATTAGTTAGTGGTGTGGAGCATCTTTCATGTGCTCATTGGCCATTCGAGTATGTTCTCTGCAGAGACATTTATTCAAGTCCTTTGCCTATTTTTTTTTCCTTTGCCCATTTTTAAGTTTGGTTATCTTTTTGTTGCTGAGTGGTAAGAGCTCTTTACCTATCTGGGTATCAGACCCCTATCAGTACACAGTTTACAAATATTTTTTTCCCACACTATGGGTTATCTTTTCACTTTCTGATCGTATCCTTTAATGTTACGTGCCCTTAGTTTTTATTAATTCCACTTGATATTTTTTCTTTCATTCCTTGCGCATTCATATCTAAGAATCTATTGTCAAATCCAAAATCATGAACATTTACTTCCATGTTTTCTTCTAAGAGTTTTATAAGAACACTTATATTTAGGTGGTTGATCCATTTTGAGTTAATTCTTGTCTATGGTGTGAGGTCTGGCTCCAGCTTCATTCTTTTGCATGTGGATATCCAGTACCATTTGTTAAAGAGACTGTTCTTTCCCCAATGAATGGCTTTGGCCCCCTTGTCAGAAATCAATCAGTCATAGACAAATGGGAAAAAAAACAAATATTTTTTAAAAGCTGCTTAAATGCGGGGTGCCTGGGTGGCTCAGTTGGTCCGACTCTTGATTTTGGCTCAGGTCATGATCTCAGGGTTGAGATTGAGCCTGGCATCGGGCTCCTTGCTCAGCAGAGAGTCTGCTCGATTCTCTCCCTCTCCCTCTGCCCCTCCCCTCTGTGGTCTCTCTCTCTAAAATAAATAAATAAATCTTTAAAGAATAATAAAATAAAATAAGAAATAAAAAAAACAAAAGCTTCTTAAATGCAAATTAACCCAAGATGGAAATGGGGCAGGCCAGCATTTTGACAGACAAAATAATATACAAATAATGATCTTTGCTAAATTAGAGAAATGAATTACAATTAACAGAATTATAAAATAAGTTCTTTTTTTAAGGTTTATTTATTTGAGAGAGAGAGAGAGAACTTGCACGCATGCCCCTTGGGGAAGGGGCAGAGAGAGAGAATCTCAAGCAAACTCCCCACAAAACACAGAGCCTGACTCGGGGCTCAATCTCACCACCCTGAGATCATGACCTGAGTCTGATGCTTAACCAACTGAGCCACCCAAGTGCCCCTAAAATAATAAGTTCTTAGAAGGGGAAGGACACTTGAGAGTCACAAACTCTAATTCAAACTAACAGGTGAACACCCTCTGCAGAATCCCTAAGGAAGGACTGCCCAGCCAGGTTTATTATTTTGGGAGCTTTCAGTGCTGTGCATTACTGAGAGGCTGAATTTCAGCTCCTAACATGGAACATAAAGACTCATGAAATGTGTTAGGAATATTTTTTTTTCTATTTTTTGGTAGAGTTTGAAAAGGATTGGTGTTAATTCTTCTTTTTTAAGATTTGTGTATTTGAGAGAGAGAGAGCGTGCAAGCAAGTGGAGGGGGGGCAGAGGGAGACGAGAGACAGAATCCTTGGGGGTTGTGGGGGCAGGGGTCCTATCCTCACTGTGTACACTTTTCTTGGGAAATCCAGCCACTCCCAGACCTGCCACCTCTGTGTTGATGAAGCCCAGCACTGAGTCTCCCATCTAGTCCTTAGAGCCCCAGACATGTGGACAACTGCTCCTACAGAAATCCTACAGGCCGGGGTGCCTGGGTGGCTCGGTCCTTAAGCGTCTGCCTTCGGCTCAGGGCGTGATCCCAGAGTCCTGGGATTGAGCCCCACATCGGGCTTCTCTGCTGGGAGCCTGCTTCTTCCTCTCCCACTCCCCCTGCTTGTGTTCCCCCTCTCGCTGGCTGTCTCTCTCTCTGTCAAGTAAATGAATAAAATCTTTAAAAAAAAGAAAGAAAAAAGAAATCCCACAGACCACTCCAGTAAAGCCATGTAAGTAAGTTCTGTCTAATAGGCTGGAACGAGAAGGCGCATGCCCTTCCTCTCATTCTTCTTGCCGTCTAGAGTACAGAGGTGGTAGCCAGAGCTCAAGCTGCCATCTTGGAGTGCAATGACCATGTGGATGGTGAAACACAGAACGGAAGGGGTTCTGATGATGGTGGAGGCACTAGCTCAGAATTGCTTACCTCCTTTGTCTCAGGGACGGAAAAATAACCTTTGTCCTGTTTAGGTAGTTGTTATTTTGTGATTCCTTCACATGCAGCTAAACAAAGCTTACTTAATACACCAGGCCTTTCTAGTCCCCTTCCTCTTATGCCATTGGCTCCACCGGCTACCCAAGGGCCCACTCACTTGCCTCCCTCACTACCTGAGAACATCTCCGGAGCAGGAATTGTCCCTTTCTCAGATTCTTGCCATGTGATCAGCTTCTTTAAGGCAAGAAAGGAGGGGATCGAGAATGGACATTGGCTGGGTCCTAATTATATGTGTTTTACGTTTTCTTTGTCTTAATTGTTGGAGCCACTCTGTGAGGGGCCGTGCATGGTTTTTATTCTTTTACGTATGGGGAAACGGAGGTTCGCAGAGACAAAGTTGCTTCTCAAATGTGCGTGGGTAATGAGCGGCAGCACTAAGTGTGGAGCTCAGGTCTGCCTGGCCTGACACAGCAGCCCTCTCTCCCCAGCTAGAAATTTCCATATCAGTGCAGTGGCGGTGCCCGGTCGAGTGATCCTTGATGAACTAATTCCCTTCGTGGTTCTCCTTTGAGGTCATCAGCGTCAGCTGCTTTTCACATGCTGGTGCGTGAGGGATAGGGAAGCGCCTTCCTTTTTTTTTTTTTTTTTTAATATTTTATTTATTTATTTGACAGAGAGAGAGACAGCCAGCGAGAGAGGGAACACAAGCAGGGGGAGTGGGAGAGGAAGAAGCAGGCTCCCAGCGGAGGAGCCTGATGTGGGGTTCGATCCCAGGACTTCGGGACCACGCCCTGAGCCGAAGGCAGACGCCCAACGACTGAGCCACCCAGGAGCCCTGGGGAAGCGCCTTCCCGAGTCTGCCCTCAGTTTGGGATGGGATGGCCTCGCCTCCGGTTTTGGTGTTGAGGGGAGGGTGTTTTCTTTTAACACTGAGAGACAGTGAACTTGAGAACCGGGTGCACCTGGGTTTGAAATCCATTTCTTCCACTTATTACTGCATGAGGACAGATCTTAGCCTTGCTGGGCCTCCATTCCCCATTTGGGAAGGGGATCATGATATCTGCAGAAGACGGTGGGGAGGATTAAAAGGGAAATAGGGTAACAGTGGCCTCCAGCAAATACAAGCCATCCTCCTGCCTCTACCTCCTTCCTCTGTTTGAGGTGGGGACTGAACAGACTGTGTTACTGTTCAAAAATATTCTGCACCACTCACTTCCGGGGCGCCATATTTTTCTCTCCTGTTGGGCAGGACTGGCCATGTGACTTTGACCAGTGTCTACAGAAGGGCTGCGTGACAGCTCTGGACAGAAGCTCTGACATCCTGGGCATGTCCCCCCCCCCCCCACTCTCATCCTTCTATAAGGAGATCAGCTGTGTTCCAGATAGAAGCAGCTCCAAGGACTCGAGCCACAGCGAGCGTACAAAGCCACGTCCTTCCAGCAGTAAACACACCTGCGTTCTTGTAAAGCCACTGAGACCGGAGCCATTCGTCGCTACAGAGTAGCCTAGGCTGATCTGATCTAGACCTTTGACATTTAGCAGCCCACAGTTCCACGCAATATTTTTCTTTGTAAGCTTTTCTGGAAGGTTCGTTGAATGCAACGTTTAAAAAACGTTTATTGTGATTCAGGGGATTTCTGGTTATGATAATGACAGAGTAGCCTATACTAGTCTAATCTTCTAATAGACAACAATGGTAACTCTAGACAAGATATTTTAGAAATGTATCATTTTCAGGTCCTGAAGAGCAGCTAGAAGCAAGCAGAAGCTTGGAGGGTATTTGACTCTCGAGGAAGGGAGCTGCGCTAGGAGATCCTGTTTTCTGTGGTTTTCCCCGGGAGGCATGACTAGTCTGTGACAGCATGGGGTGACTAAAAGTCAAGCAGAAAGGCTTGTGGACCTCAGGAGAGGTACCCGAAACCCAAGGGAGGAGCCACAAGGGGTGAGCCCCCCAAATCTGCATATAAATTCCCCTCGAATTCATGGCTGCCCCCGCAAGCTATATTACTACATCACGAGAACTGAAGGACATTTGATCATGATGAAAGAGACTGTTCATCAGGAAGACATCACCATCCTCTGTATGTTCCTGGCCATAGAGCTCCCAAGCTCTTGAAAGAAACACCGAGAAGGGAAGTGAGAAATAGAAAAAAACACAGCAATTGTTCAAGAGCTTAAAAGACCTCTCTCAGGAATTGACAGAATCACACACACACACACACACAGCAATAAGGATAAAGATTGGAACAGCCCTGCATTGATTTCCCACAGCCACTATAACAAATCACCACACACACAATGGCTTACAGTTCAGAGGCCAGAAATCCAGAATTGGTGTCACTGGGTCTGTTCCCTGGTCTTCTCCAGAGCTGCCTCCTTGGCCTGCAACCCCTCCCCCCACCTTCAGAGCCAGCAGTATATCCTTCCTATTCCTTCCTTCTTCTCTGTAGTCCCACGTGCCTCCATCTCCCTCTCACAGGACACGTGTGATCACGGTTAGGGCCCACCTGGATAAGCCACGATAATCTCCTCATCTCGAGACCCTTCCCTTCCTCTCGCACGCAGTGCCCCCTTTGACAACGTACACTACTCCTGCGTGTGCCCTCTTCTCTCACAGCACACTCAGCACACTTCTGACGCCCAGAAGTTCTGCACAACACCAGCTGCGTGCCCTACATTGTAACTCGGTTCTGATGCCGTCAGACCCAGAGATCACGTCAGACCCCACACGTGAAGGGCTCGGCCCATGAGACCGCCCCCCATGTCAGATGCCAATCACAAGTAGTAGGTCTCCAGGTGACCCACAGCTTCTGCCCACCTTGGCTATAAATAGAAGGTTCCCGTGTTCTCCTTCCCCTTGGATGTGGTTATTTCCCAGAAGAGCTCACAGCTCAGGGAAATACTCACTTACATTTAGCAGCTTATGACAGGACCTGATAACGGGTATAGGTGACCAAACAGGTGAAGAGATACACAGGGCAAGGTCTGGGGAGGGGGGGTCCCAAACATCGGAGCTTCTGTCCTTGGGAAGTTGGGGTGGTTCGACCTCCACGTGGATGTGCTTGCCAACCCAGAAACTCTCTGAACCCCAAACTATTGGGACTCTTACGGAGGCTTCACCATGGAGGCCTGATTGATCATGAACTCCATTTTCAGCCCTTCTCCACATGCTCCAAAGAAGGGAGTCTGCTGTCAGAAGCTCTGTGGGTGTGGTAGCCGGGGAGGAAAGGAGGAGGACTGAGCTCTTCTTTAGCCATGAAAGGTAGTACTCAGGTTGCAGGGATTAGGACCCGGCATAGTGGGGGGCATTATTCAGCCTGCCACAGACCAACCCTCAGCCCTCAAAGATTCAATTCCACCCCACGTGCAACACACTCACCCCGTTGTGACAGCCCCCAAGTCTCAACCCGTGACAGCAACAACTCAAGCCTACGTCCTGTCTAAATGCTTTCTAGTCCAAGAGTTCCAAATGTTACCATGTGTAGCATCTTAATCAGGTAAGGGTGAGACTCTGGGCACGGTCCGTCCTGGAACAAAGTTCCTCTCTATCTGTGGACCAGAAAAACTAGAAAATGAGTTACCTGTTCCCAAAATACAATCGTGGGACAGACACAGGGTACAGGTGTAGACATTCCCATTCTAAACGGGGAAAAAAACGGAAGGAAGAAAGGAGTCGCCGGCTCCAGGCAATCGGGGGCAAATCCGACTGGGCAAACTGTGTTGGATTTTAAGATCCAGGAGGATCCTTTCTGACTCAAGGCCCCCCCCGGAATCATGTTTCTTTCTTTTTTTTTTTTTTTTTAAGATTTTATTTATTTATTTGAGAGCGAGAGAGAGTATGAGCAGGGGGAGGGGCAGAGGGAGAAGCAGGCTCTCTGCTGAGCAGGGAGACCGAGACTGAGCCACCCAGGCAGCCTTCCTGTTCCTTTTTCTTGAAGGGTAGCACGTGCTGGCAGCTGAGCGGATTCCCAGCTTCTTCCTGCCCGTAGAATGCAGGGAGTCTGATAGCCTTCTCTCATGGAATCCTCTGTCCCTTTCAGTGGCTGAGGGGACACAGGCATCACACGTCTGGTCTTTCCAACACCAGCAAGTGGATTTCCAGCCACAACTCGTCCAGACTCTGCTTTCTGGGCAGCAAGAGAATCTCCTGATTTTAGCATCTTTTGCAATCTGGAGAGCCTGAGAGTTTCCCAAGT
Organism: Ursus americanus; assembly: GCF_024610735.1. NCBI lineage: Eukaryota > Metazoa > Chordata > Mammalia > Carnivora > Ursidae > Ursus > Ursus americanus. Next base: position 100,835,315 of record NC_142128.1, on the reverse strand, counting down.
CATCAGGTCTTGGCTTTTTTTTTTTTTTTTTTTTTTTTTTTTTTGAGTTTAGTTAGGTAAGCAGATCTCTGCGCCCAGCACAAGGCTTGAACTCCTGACCCCGAGATCAAGAGCCACATGTTCTACCAACTGAGCCAGCCAGACGCTCCAAGTGTTTGCTCTTTTTATCTTAACAGTTCTCCCCCTCAGTGTATCTCTTACCTCTCATATTTACTGTAAACAGAACTTTTTTTTAAAACAAATATTGTCTAGGGGCACCTGGGTGGCTCAGTCGTGAAGCGTCTGCCTTCGGCTCAGGGCGTGATCCCAGGGTCCTGGGATCGAGCCCCGCATCGGGCTCCTCCGCTGGGAGCCTGCTTCTTCCTCTCCCACTCCCCCTGCCTGTGTTCCCTCTCTCGCTGGCTGTCTCTCTCTCTGTCAAATAAATAAATAAAATTTTAAATAAATAAATAAATAAATAAATAAATAAATAAATAAATAAAACAAATATTGTCTATTACAGATATTGAATTCCCAATTTAAAAATCTCACAAACACAACTCCAGGGCCAAAGGGTTTCCTTGGTAAATTCCATCCAGCATTTAAGGAAAAAATAATGCCAATCTCACGCAAACCCTTTCAGAACACAAAGGAGGAAGGAGTGGTTTCTAATCGGTTTGATGGTGCCAGCGACAATCTTGAAACCAAAATATGGCAGAGACGCTACAAAAAAAGAAAATCACAGACCAACACCCCTCGTGAATGTGGGTACAGACATCTTCTTTTTTGAAGATTTTTATTTATTTATTTGTCAGAAAGAGAGAGAGAGAGCACAAACAGGGGCAGGGCCAGAGGGAGACAGAGAAGAAGGCTCCGCACTGAGCAAGGAGCCCAATGTGGGACTCGATCCCAGGACCCTGAGATCATGACCTGAGCCCAAGGCAGATGCGTAACCGACTGAGCCACGTAGGTGTCCCAGATACATACATCTTTAACAAAATATTAACAAATGGAACCTAGCAATATATAAAAAAGCAACATACCATTCTGAACGGGATTTATCCAATGGGTCCAAAGTTGGTATCTTATGGGAAATCAATTGTCATTCATTGTATGAACATAATAAAGGAAAACCATGTGACCATCTCAGTAGATGTAGAAAAAGAATTTGAAAAATTCAATACTCGTTCATAATAAAAATCTCAGAAAACTAGGAATATGAGACAATTTCCTCATTCTGATAAACACTATCTATGAAAAACCTATAGCTAATAAAGGTAACATATTGAATGTTTTCCCTTCAGACTGGGAAGAAGGCAAGAGTGTCTGTTCTTAATTCTATTCAGCCTTGTGCTGGAGCTCCTGATGACTGCAGTCAGGCAAAGAACAATAAATACAAGGCATAACGATTAGAAAGGAAAGAGAAAAAACATGTCTGCATCTGACATAACCATCCATAGGCGTCTACAAAATAACCGGTAGGACTCACCAGTGACTTTAGTAAAATCACATAATACAAAGTCAACATACAAAAATGAAGTGTATTTCTATATACTTACAGCAAGCAATTTAAAAAGAAAATTTTTAAATCCCTTTTTAATAACATCCAGAACAAGAAAAAAATACTTCAGAAAAAATTTATCAAGATACATGCAAGAACTCTATGATGAGAACCACATGACCATCATGAGAAAATTCAAGAAAACCCACATAAATGGAGAAATGTATCATATTTACGGATTAGAAGATGTTGGTTCTCGGGGCGCCTAGGTGGGGCAGTCGTGAAGCATCTGCCTTCGGCTCAGGGCGTGATCCTGGCGTTCCGGGATCGAGTCCCACATCGGGCTCCTCCGCTGGGAGCCTGCTTCTTCCTCTCCCACTCCCCTGCTGTGTTCCCTCTCTTGCTGGCTGTCTCTCTGTCACATAAATAAATAAAATCTTTAAAAAAAAAGAAGATGTTGGTTCTCTTCAAAATTACCTATAAGCTCAATGTCGTACCAATTACAGTCTCGATTAAATAAAAATCTTTTTTGGTAGAAACTGGCAGGTTGGTTAAAAAAATCCTAATGGAGAGGCACCTGGGTGGCTTAGTCAGTCGAGTATCCAACTCTTGTATTTCAGCTCAGGTCACGATCCCAGGGTGGTGAGATCCAGCCCGGCCTGGGTGTGGAGCCCGCTTGGGATTCTCTTTCTCCTTCTTTCTCCGCCCTTCCACCAGCTGGCGTGCGTACTCTCTCTCTCTCCCTCAAAAAAAAAAAAAAATTAGAATGGAAATGTAAAGAACTTAGAATAGCCACAACAATCTTGAAATAGAACCACTGATTTCAAGACTCCTATAAAGCTATAGGAACCAAGACAGGATGGTATTGGCATATAGGCAAATGGATCAATGGAACACAATAGAGTCCAATAGGTAATCGATTGATGCCAAGGCAATTCAATAAGGGAAGGAAAGTCTTTTCAACAAACGGTGCTGGAACTATTGGATAAATGTACAGGAAAAAATGAACCTGGTCCTCTCTCTCATAGACTTATATGTAAATGCTAACACTAGAGAGCTTCTAGAAGAAAGTTAAATGATTATTTTCATGACCTTGGAAAAGGAAATTTTTCTCAAGCAGACACATACACAAAACCATTAAACATAAAATTAAAAATGGATTAAATTGGACATTTTTGAAATGAAAATTTTCTGCTTATTGAAAGATGCTATTAATAAAATAAAAAGACAAGTCAGATTGTTGGAAAATATTTGCAATACATACGTTTGACAAAAGACCTATATCCCGAATATACAAAGGACTCCTACAAGCAAATAACAAGAACACAAACCACCCAGTTAAAAATGGGCAAGAGATTTGACCAGATACCTAACAAAAGAAGATATATAATTGGCTAAAAGGGCATGAAAAGATGTTCAACATCACCAGGGAAATGCAGGTTAAAACCACAAGGAGAGACCATTTGCCACCCTCGAGAATGACTAAAATTCAGAGAGTAACAACAGCAGCTGTGATGAGGTGCCAAACGACTGGAACTCTCATACTGGGAGGAGGGTAAAACGAAAACCTGGAAAACGTACCCACCCATCTGTCCTGCGACCCAGTCCTTCCGTTCCTAAATATTTATCCGAGAGAAAAAAACCACACTGTTCAGAACAACTCTTGAACAAGAATATTCGTAGCAGCTTTATTCATAATTGCCAAAAACCGAAAACAGCTCCAAAATCTATCATCAGAATGGATGAATAAATTGTTGTGGAATACTTAGCAATAAAAATAATGTAGTGAGAGGTGGCTGGCTGGCTCAGTCAGTGGAGCGTGCGACTCTTGATCTCGGGGTCATGAGTTCGAGATCCGCACTGGGTGTAGAGATGACCTTAAAAAAAATAAAACCTTAAAAAACAATAATGTAATAATACCTGTGCAACAACACGAGTAAATCTCAGATGTCAGAGTGGAAGGAGCCGGACCCAAAACAGTACGTACTGTACAATTCCATGTACGTAAAGTGAAGGAATGGGTGAGGACAGTCTACGGACTAGAAACAGAGCAGTGATTTCCTGTGGGGGTGGAGCAGAACTGAAAGGGGCATTCGGGAACTTTCGGGGCATTGGAGCTGTACATTCTGTCAACGTCGTGGTTGTATGGCTGTATCCACTTACCCACATCCCCTGAACCATATATTTAATACCTGTGTTTCACTGTACATAAAACTTAATGTATGAATTATAAATATATGCAACATATAAAAATATATATACTATATATTTGTAGTTGTTACGGACCCTCCAACATCTGAGGAAGTGCTAGTTTAAGGTACAGATCAAAAGCAAAATAAAATACGTCTCCCTGCAATTTTTTCCCTCTTTTCTTGGCCATTGTAAACATATCATACCTTAAATGAAAATACATAATGAGGATTTTTGAATGGTTTATGTTGCCTTTCCTTTGGCCTTTTCTTCTCTGCCATCTAAGCTTAAAGAGTCTTTGCCCAGACATAAATTTGAAAAAAAATCTTTAATGTTTTCCCTTCCTATTTCTCCTTAATCTGTCCAAACCCATGTGGAGGGGCGAATGGCTGACTGCAACAGGAGAGAGAAAAGGGCTTTCTTTTCACAGTGACGCTCCCTCCCCCGGGCCCCTTGCTTCTAGGTGTCTGCTTCTTCCCACCAAAGAGAAGAGGTGGCAGCTGTTGGCAGAGCCCTTGAGAGCGTCAGCCTCTCCACAAAGGGGCGCTTGTCCCTTTCCTGCATGTGACCATCTTTCTCTAAATGGCCTCATTTTCTGATTAATACAGCTTGAAATTAGCCTGGTTCCTTGAAATGAAAACAAAGGTACAGTCCTGAAAATACTCAAAAAAAGACAAAACAGAAATCATCGCCTGAAAAAAAAAAAACAAAACAGGAAAATCCTCTAAACGGAATAGAAGCATCTGGTAATGCGCACGCAGTGTTACCCGTGTTCTACGAGCCACAGGGGCAGTGACCGTTGGGCGATTGGCTCTGGGCTGTGCCAGCAGACACAGGGAGCTGGGGTGCGTGCAAGCGGATGCAGGGAGAGGTGCCCTGGTCTGACTTAAGTGCCGGGCTTGGGGGCACCCACACTTTATCCTCCAGCTACAGAGCAGCTGGTCCTGGCGTTAGTTGAAAAGAACACTTGTGTCTCAGAGCCTTTTCCGAGCCCAGTCTGCGTGGTCACCACGGCCAGCAGCCAGGAAGTTACTGCTGATCTTCCATAGATCTTTTTTTTTTTTAAAGACTATTTATCTGACAGAGAGAGAGAGAGCACAAGCAGGGGGAGTGACAGGGAGAGGTGGAGGGAGAAGCAGACCCCCCACTGAGCAGAGAGCCCAAAGCGGGACTCGATCCCAGGACCCCAGGATCATGACCTGAGCAGAAGGCAGACGCTTAACGGACTGAGCCCCCCAGGCACCCCGATCTTCCATAGATCTTCGTGGCTCTCCGAGGCAGGGTTTCAGGCTGTGAGCCGGGATTATTTGGGCTTGGGGAATGTTTGAAACATCGCCTACAAGTCATCGCCAAATGGCTGTTATCCCCTTTATTCAGTCGCTCGGAAGGGCGTTGCATGGATGCCCGGATTAGAGTATTTTCTGGATTTCTTCCATTGAAGGTGTTAACAGAATCGGCGTATGGTCCACGAGGGGGACGTCAGCTAGGTTTTCTTCATGCGCGGTCGTTGGCTGTGAATGACTTTTGGCTGTTTCCAAAAATTCCATCCACCCCCGAAAGAACAAAGATCTGCCGCCAGGGAAGATATGAAAAGAAGGTGCTGGAGTCACTGTCTCGAAGAGCTGTGTGCACCTCCACGTCATGGCAGTATTATTTATCTAGTCACGGCAACATCCTGAGTGTCCATCAACATACGAAAAGATAAAGATGTGGTGTATCCAACGTATATACACCAGTGGGGTGTACACACACACACACACACACACACACACACACGGCAACTTCTCTCTCTCTCTCTCTCCTTCCATGCTGACTTTCATAGTAGCCTTTGTCACGCGTGTGAGGCAGGGTGCATTTTTACTTTGCAAGCTTTTATGAAAAGCCCGGTGTCTTTCCGTCACAATATCTGTTTTCTCTCGAATCCTAAGTCAGCATCTCACTATTCATCTGTGTATTTTCTTTCTCAAAATGTGCTTCCCTCTCCAATTTCAGAGTAACTGAGTTGGTATCTTCAGACGGGCGGATGATTTCGCCGGCAGAGACATCTGCCCGCAGGGACAGTGCCTGGACTGACAGAGCCAAACTTCCCAGTTTGGCAGGTCCCCTCTTCTTGCGCCCATTCCTGAGTGTCTGCGCCGAAGCTCTGCGCTCCCCCCGAGAGGAGGGCCTTTGCAGACAGACGGCACGTGGATGGATTTACGTGTGAGAATGTCACCCGTGAGAATCTAGTGGTAGCCTTCATCTCGCTGAGAAACAACGAGAAGCCACCTTAAACTGTGCTCCTTGGTTTACTAACTGCCACGTGATTTTAGAATGCGTTGCTGTGATGTCTACTGTTTACACCCGCCGCCTGGGTTCCTGCCTGGCCCACGGGCTCAGGGCCCCCAGTCCTCAGCCCCTGAGCCTCTCTTGGGAAGCAGCTTCTCTCCCACTAGAGGGCGGCCGGCTCCTTTGTCCAGATCCCTGCTTGGCAACCCAGGGAGGCCTCTTGCTCCTGCAGGTGGAGCCAGGCCTCTGGGGTCTATATTTAGACCCTTTCTATCGGCCTTGGGTGGTCAGGCCTGGAGACCCCACTGAGTCAGGGAATACACATCCCCTCGCGGGGACCTTGGCCCTGACCCTCTCAGGGGAAGCAGGCCGCCAGGGTGAGTAAACAGACCACCCTCCCCAGCCCACGCAAGGCCCGTGGCTGAAAAGAGGTGCGCCTTTAACCTCCTTGAATTGCGAGTTCCCAAAACTAAAGTGCAGTTTTGAAATAAAAGAAAAACGGCGAGATCCCAAGGAAAGGGTTTCCACGGGCTCTGCCTTCCTCTGTGTTACTTCCTAAAAGTTGAAGGAGGTGTGCGAGGCACAGGAACCCCCCCGCCTGCTCTGTTCCCTCACTCGAGGATAGCGTGGCCTCCTGGTGGCACTGGGACCACGCACGCTTTCAGAACCACCGGTGAAAAGAGCAGACGCCCAGGCCCCCCCTTGGAGGTTCCAGCTCAGGAGGCTCAGGGTGTGGCCCCAAGAATCCGTCTTTTTGGCAAACACCTCGTTTGATTCTCAGGCAGATAATTCTTTGAGAAACTTTCCACTGGACCCCTGTCCTGCATGTCATTTGCTTAATCTGAAGAGTTCATATGTAAATTCTGTGTTCCAAAAGGGAAAGTCTCAGACCCAAGTGGCTCAAATCTTTAGTATTTCAGTGAGAGACAGAGTCTCTGGTGTAATCGTTGGCTCCAGCAGCCCCATCTCAGATCTGGGATGTGGGGTCCCCCAGAAGCTCCCACCTCAATTCTGACTCCCTGCTTTCCACTCAGGGCCCTACTTTTTCTTTTCTTTCTTTCTTTCTTTTTTTTTTTTTTAAGATTTATTGGTTTATTTGGGAGAGGGAGAATGAGTGGGAGGGGCAGAGGTAGAGAGAATCTCCAGCAGCCTCCTGACCGATCATTGAACCGGATGTGGGGCTGGATCTGAGGACCCTGAGCCGAAACCAAGAGCCGAAACCAAGAGTTAGGTGCCCTGCTCCGCCTCCTGCGGCTGATGCTTCGTGACTGCCCCGGGGGCCTAGCAGCCTTCTAAATCGCTATCCTTTATTTCACGGAGCTCTTGGAGGAAACCTGCGCTCCTGGGACAGAAACCCCCCGATGAGTGTCTGGCTGCGCCTCTCCCTCCTGAATATCAGGGCTTCGCTCAACTCCACACGCATGCGCACACGAGCTCGTGTGCACACGCGCATCCCCCTGCCAGCGGCCCCCAGGGGAGCACCAGCTCGGGAGCATCAGCTCAGGAGCACCAACGGCAGCCATCCACGACAGTGACCATGCAGCACGGACAGGTCTGGGGTCGCAGGGAAGGGGGCTCCCGGGGTGGCCTGGCCCTAAATCAGGCAGACCACAGGGGCTCAGGATTCAGACGTTGGCCTTGCGTGCTGGGAAACTAACTTGCCCACGGCTCCGTGGTGCTGGGAGTCACCGAGGCTCACAAGAAAGCCATGCACAAAGCCATCACTTACAGTGAGAAATGAGATCGGATGCTTCCATCCCTCCAATCAACTCACCAGGCAGGCGCGGGGGCGGGGCCCTTCCTGCATAGCCACGGCTCCTAACAAGTACGGTGGGAAGTGGGATTCCGGTGTACCTAGCAGGGGTCTCCGCTTGCGTTCAGTCAGAGCGGATATTCAGCCGAAATGCCCTTCGTGATGATGTCGTTTCTTAATGGTTGCAGTCTGTTTTGATTGGTGCCTCTGCCATTTCAGTTAAATATTCCAAACATCACCTTTAACCATAAGTACGCATACAGCTTCTAGAAGAGTCCAAATTACTAGCAGCTGGACTGATGATCATCCAGTCATTGGGCTTCAGGAGGCTCCACACTCTGGTTGATTACCAGCATCTAGCACATAGTAGGTGCTCAATGGCACATAGTAGGTGCTCGTGATGTTAAGCTCAGTGGAGCAACCATGCCTGGGTGGGCTCTGCCACATTTGCTGCTGTGTTTCCCTTTTCTGGGCCTCTGTGGCTAACTACTCTCCCAAATGGGACAGTACAGCAGGTCCTTCCGGGAGGCACACTGTCTTTCCAGTGACCTTGGTAACTCAACAACTAATATTTTACAAAGCCCTCCCTACTATATGCCAGGTTTGGGGGATACCACAGTGAATAGAACAGTCATGGTTCTGGCCCTGCTGGGGTCAAGTGTGAAGAACCGGTCAGGTATTAAACACGAGAGTGCCCCCAGGCAGTGACTGAATGCTTGGGGGGGGGGGAGATTGTGGGGCAGGGCGGGCGCAGTCCCAGGGGCTGGGCTGGTCAGGCCCCTGCTTGGCTCAAGGACCATGAAGTGGCTTTGCTGAGCCTTCCTGGGACCGCACAGCAGTGCAAGACACCGCCCCCTCCTTTCTCCCCCCTCCCCTGCCCTGACAACTCTCCAGCCTCCCCCAGCTCCCTCTCCCATTTCTCTCACAGATGCTTCCCCCAAGAAAAGCCTTGCATGTTTAATCCTAACCTGCTGTCTGCTTCTGGGAGGATCTGGACTAACACGGGCTCTATCCTAACACAAATGGTACCTCAGGTGCTTTCCATAAGGGAGATTTTATCTGGAAAAGAACAGTCTGGCTGCAGGGTGGTGTATTCGGTAGGACGGGACCAGGACCAGGGACAGGAAGGGCCATTAGGAGGCTGTCACGGTGGTCCAGGTGAGATGGCTTGGCTGTGGGGTAGCAGTGGGGATTCTAACTCTCATTGGCTATAGGGATGTTTAGGAAGAAGACATGGTGCTTGACAGTGACTTGAAGGTGCACCATGAGGGAGGGAGAGATAAGAGGGTGAGTCTCAAGGGGGAGCAAGCTGGTGATTGGCTGTTGTGTCCAGCTCTGCTTCGGGGAGGGGAGGGATATGGCATCTGGCCAATAGAAAGATGAGCTCTGCCATCCCCCCCACTACCTGGGTGAAACAGCCCTCGGGAACATCCACCACCGTTGGCTTGAGTTCATGCTCACGAAACAGCCTTCTGTTTGACCACCCAGATGTCCAGAGACCAGGCAGAACCCCCCACACTCCCTGGAAAGGAATAGGGCCAATTAAGAATGAATAAATGAATTAACTGACATTCTAGGTTATTCAACAGTGTCCTGGGTGTCTGACGATCCTGAGCCACTCTCTCCCAATCCGATCAGTTCTGCAACACTGGCATGGATGGAGGCTGGACCCTCAGCCAGAGGAACTTCGCCCTGCTCCCAAAGGTCTTTCTGGAAACAGCCTGCTGGCCTGGTAGGATTTGTAGGGTGATGAATGGCCCCCAAAGAGGTCCATATCGTAATCACCCAAACCTGTGACTCCTTACCTGACCTGGTAAAAAGGACTTTGCAGATGTGATTACATTAAGGAACTTGGGGTGGGGCAATTATCTTGGTGGGGCCCATGTGATCACAAGCGTCACTGAAGGAGAGACAAGGAGGACCAGGAGAGTGGGAGATGTACCACGGCAGCCAGAGGATGGAGGGAGGTGAGAAAGGTGCCATGCACCAAGGAGGGCAGTCGGTCTCTGGAAGCCAGCAAAGATGGGGAGACAGAGTTTCCACCAGAGCCTCTGGAAGAAACACCAGCCTGCAGACCCTTGGTTTTATCCCCATGACACTGATTTCAAAACTCTGATTGCCAGAAATATCAGATAATACACGTGTGTTGTTTTAAGCCGCTAAGTGTGTGGTAAATTGCTACAGCGGTCACGAGAAACTAAGACCCACACCAGCTGTCTCTTCAAGAGACAACAAAGAACAGATTTCAAATGAATGGAGGAATGAGTTGTATCTAATAACATATGGATACGTTATAATACTATGTTATAATAATAAATACATAATAAATGAATGATACATACAATGCCTATTTCCAGGCCACAGTGACTAAAATGAGGGACCGTGTAGAATGCTAGCAACTTTTCTAGAAATACCTTTCCTAGTTTTAGAGACCTTCAGGCCAGAACTACATTTCCCAGGATCCCTTGCAGCTGGGACACAGGCATGTGACCTGGGCCCCACCAATCAGACACACCTTGGTGAGAAAGCTCCCGGAGGAATTGGGGGGGGCAGGTCATAGGGTGGGGGGGCCCCCCCGGGTCACAGCACCTGTACTCACCCGTGGCGGGAAGATGATCTGGGTGATGTTCCAGGCTGTAGGGGCTCCAGGCCTGATTTTCTGGCCTTCCTGGAGATTCTGGAAGCCTGGCAGTCTCTTTCAGTAAATTGGTTGGCTACTTACCCTTACGGTGTGGAGCTTTTCTTTGCAATTAAGGACTCGGGCTGGCGCCTCGCCTCATGGCACAGGATGGTAAGGAGCTGTCGGTTTCCGCAGCTGGCAGGTGAAGCGTTCTGCCTTTCCAGCCGGACGGCACTGCTCCGAGGTCTAGGTGAGAGAGCTCATCCTAATTCCAGCTGCAGAACATCAGGGCAGGCCCGGAGCAGCTGGTCCTCTTTATGCCTGAAGCGGCCTTCGAGAGAGACCCCAGGCCGGGTCACGAGAGAGAGGAACACTCCAAGTGCGCCCCTCTGGGCAGGGCGGTTCCCTGGCGTGCTTTCTTCTGACACCGCAGGGGAGCTGCTGGAAACATCTCTCAGAGCCACTTGCTCTGGGGGTAGCGAGTCCCCCTGTCTGGTGTGGGGAGCAGAGCCTGAGGTGTTCCTAACTTTGCTGGGTCGGGGGGGGGGGCATCAGGGTTGAGGCAGCCAGATGCCGCCACTTCCAGGAGCACATGCAGGGGGACACTGTCAGGGGTATGACCGATGTGCCTTCCCCTTTGGGTCGGCTTCCCATGAAGTCATCCTCCCCCTCTGGACTCTGTCAGGATCAGTCCTGGGTGTTTCAGGCCACTGACAATTTACCAGCACTTTGGAAACCTGAGGAATCGTGTGAGTGTCTCTGCGAATGAGACTTCACACTGTGCCTTCACTCCCAAGAATGCTCTGGAAGCCCTGAACAGAGAGCGTTGACCAGAAAAATAAATGTTACACAGAGGCTTTTGAGAGTTAAAAAGCATTTAAAGAGGGAGTAACAAATAGTTAATGGACACGCAGGAAGGCCTAGGAATTTTAGCTACCATGAAATCAAACCCTCATCTTGAAATGATCCCACAGCCTCCAGGGAATGCTCTTTGTTTTCTTGGACCTTCCAAGGGGCGAGCACGGTAGTGGTTTTATATATGGCCTCACTGAAAGGATGCTAATCCCAGGAAGATTTTTTTCCCTTACAAAATACTGTCGAGGAGAGGTTTTTCGCTATGATTGCCTAGCTCCACCCTTCAGTATTTTTATTCCTTTGGCCTAATCCAGTGTCTTTAGAAGGCTAAGCATGAACACCTTGCCAATAATTAATAATTAATATTTAATCAATAATTTAATAATAATTAATATGTGATCAGAATTTTTCCAACATTGCTTTCGCAAAATAATTTCCCAAGAAACGAATCTTAACAGTCGTGCTTTAGGGGCACCTGGGCGGCTCAGTCGGTGAAGCGTCTGCCTTCGGCTCAGGTCATGATCTCAGGGTCCTGGGATCGAGTTCCGCATCGGGCTCCCTGTAGTGGGGAGTCTGCTTCTCCCTCCTCCCCTCCCTGCTGCTTGTGATCTGTCTCTCTCATGCTCTCTCTCAAATAAATAAATAAATAATCTAACAGTTGGGTTTTAATGGGGTGGGGGTGGGGGTACATGAGGACATTAACTGATAAGCCAATTACGCTTAGGGAAAATCCAGTCCGTCACAGGGAGCCCTTTCTAGGGCAAAGCTAGACTGATGTCTTGGGCACACCCTCTCTTCCTTAACGGCCTGTGTGCTTGATTCATTATACTAAGACGTTTAGCCCCAGAGAGGGTTTGGCTCGGGCCTGACCCTCCAAGTTAGAAGTTCAAGTAGAATTCTGATAGTAACTCAGATTAGCACCCATCGCAATACAGAAATCAGTGGTCCATGGAAAACTGTGCTTTGCTGACATGCTTGTAACAAATTGCAACCATTGTAGATGCGGATACAGCGAGTTTTGCGTGAGCAACGACTTCTACTTAACACTTGTTTTCCCAAGTGCGTGTTCATTTACAGAAGCGTCCTGAAAGACAGTCTCCAGCTCCGGGCCCAACCCACCACTTGGTATATGCAGTAAACGCAGGAGACCCAGGGCCACCTTTCCCAACCGAGGGTGGGTGATGCCTCCCCGGTTCCCACGGCCATCCAACTCACTCAGGGGCGAGGATCCCGGTCCTTCCCAATCCTGAAGCACTGCATTACATTTCTGATGCGTATTCTCAGCCAGCCTCTGGACCCCTCAAGAAAAGCTAAACACTCTTCCCTCTCCTGCTCACCCCAGGCACTCTCTTTCCTCGAAGCTGGGTCTCAGAGCCTAGCTGTCCTTGGCCCTGTCTCCACGTGCCCAGCTGAGATGCATTTGGCAGTTGGAACTGAATGCACCCATCCTCCCAGCTCACCCCCAGGTCCTCGAAGACAACCCTTCTGGACACTCAGAACCCAAACAATGTACAAACTTTACTTGGAACCCCGGCTCTGCAGGATCCTGGCTCTTGAAGTTCTTAGGAAGTTCCTGGAGCGATTGGCAAAGGTCACCAATTTGTATTTCCCCAATGCTGGCACCCGTTTGATTCCAAGATGCTCTTACATGGAGTGACCCACACATTTTGTTGTTTGTTTCTGCTTCGAGGTGACCCCAGCTCTTCCTGCACCCCAGGAAGCAGGATGTAGTCACTCTTCAATAATCTATGAAATACCAAGAATCACCTACTCAACATTCTGCAAATGATAGCGAATGTTTTTAAGTACAATCGCAGCAGGAGGACATGGTAACGTTAACTGTATCCTGCTTTGGAACGAACAAAACATCCCCTTTAGCCCCAGGCTTCCTTTCCCTCCCCGAAGGAATTTGCTATTGTTTGTAAATAGAGTATACTCCTAGCACCAGCTTCATTTAACCATATTTCAACCTCAGCCGTAGCTGTTCTGATGTGCTGACTCGTCTTAGTAGGTCAGCTTTGATTTTTTTTTTTTACCAGTTCTATTGCTTTATGGTTTACGTACAATAAGATGCACCTGCTTGAAGTATTCAGTTCAAAGAGTTTTGGCAAATGTATACACCTGTGCAACCATCACCACACTCAAGACGTACAATATTTTGGGGGCACCTGGGTGGCTCAGTCGTTAGGCGTCTGCCTTCGGCTCAAGGCCTGATCCCAGGGTCCTGGGATCGAGCCCCGTATCGGGCTCCCTGCTCCACTGGGAAGCCTGCTTCTTCTTCTCCCACTCCCCCTGTTTGTGTTCCTTCTCTCACTGGCTGTCTCTCTCTCTCTGTCAAATAAATAAATAAAATCTTTTTTAAAAATGTACAATATTTTCCATCTCCCCAAAAAGACTCCTCGCTCCCTTTTGCCGTCAACTTCCCTCCCCACCCCCAGCTCCAGGCAACCACTAATGTGCTTTCTGTCACCACAGACTCACTTGGAAGGGCTCTGATTTTAGTGAGAATCTACTATAGTCAAAAAAGCGGAGCTCTGCATATCTGCTTGACACCCTCCCTGTAAGCGGACCCCAGGAGACACTTCAACCATGGAAAAATTTGCAATTTGTATGTTACCACATACAATCTGCCCCTTTGTTAACTTCTTTTCTTCACCAGTGTTGTAAATTGTTTTCAAAGAAGGTGCCAACAATTCCTCCCAGCCCCAGACCACACGCCGCTCCTCCCATTCAGAGGGGGAGCCTGTCTCCCCTCCCTGAAGATTGACGCAGCTTTAAAACCAAAGAAAGCAGAGGGAAAGCGCAGTACACGTGACTCCGGGGGACAGCTCCGTGGGGAAGGCTGCTCTCGACTATTGTCATGTGTCATGACGATAGAAGGGCTTTCGAATGCATGCGGGTTAGCCTAAGGAAAGCCGTACACCTAACTCTGGAGAGAGGGAGAGGGGGAGGCCCAGCCAGCTCGCTGCCGTTCCAGGCACCCCAGCTGAGGTGCCAGACGTGTGAGTGAAGCCATCTTGGATGGTCCAGCCCCAGCCAAGTTACCAGCCAACTGCCTCGTGTGACCTCTGCCAACCCGACCCAGAGCAGAAGAACTGTCCAGCTGAGCCGAGCCAACCCACAGAACCATGAACAATAAGAAATCTTTATTGTCTGAAGCTGCGAAGTTGTTGGCATGGTTTGTGACACAGAGCAGAACGTGGCTAATGCAATCAGGACTGCTGTTGGAAAGTCATGCCCTCATGAAAGCATGGTCAAGGCCTGGCAGGGTGCATGGCATACCGTACTTACTCACCAAAGTGTTTGTGACAATCAAGCCATTTCTCCAGACCCATCTGGACTTCCACAGGCCCATGAGCGTCAGGTAACCCAAGGCTGGTGCTCAGTTACCTATCAGCTGTGGACAATCCACTCAGATAATTCCTGGCCCATCAGGCACGCTCCCTGGACCAGAGAGAACCATGGGAAATTTACTCTGGAGATGAACGATCTGGCCTGTTTAGGACTTGGCCTTCACTGACCATTAGGGGTGGGGCGGGCTTCAGACGCCAACAGAAGCAGATCACTTACCCTTTCTTTCCTGGAAGACCCGATCATCTTCAACCAAATCTCCAGGTAATGGAAAAAAGATGTCCTCTAGTAGCAACTCATTTGAATTGGGGAGGACTCCTACTGGGATGTATGTAAATTGTTGCTCCGAGTGTTTGAATAACCACGTGGTAAAAACCTGGGGCCCAGCGCTTTCTGAAAGATACAGGCGTCAGCCGCTAGTGGAGGGTATCTTGAATTGGGTACGGAGAGCAAGGAGAGCCAAAGGAGGCCGCCCCTGTTTCACCTGACCTGTCCACTAGTGGGGAGCCCCAGAGGAGGAGGAGCCAGAAGGATACTTCTCCGCTTCTAGCTCAGTGTTACAGTGTTTACACTGGTCTGAGCCTATCTTCTGGGCCGTCAGGTTCCCTCTGCATGCACGGAGGTGGGTGTCGTGGTATCACCTCCCAGGAAGCAGAGGAAGGGAAAAGACAGGACCTGTGGCAACCCCAGGAGTCTTCCTGTAAGAAGGATCGTGGATGAGTGGCATAGACAAGGAAGGGGAAGGCACAGCCAGCAGTAAATGCGGGAGCAGCACAAAGCGGGGGAGCGGGGGTCAGGAGGTCAGAGTTTTCCTTTTCTAAATTGGTTTGCGTCGTTTTGGATAAATCAAAAGGACTTGACCCGCTGCTTAGGCTGGATCCCTTTGTTGAGTGCAAGCATTTTTGACGTGCTTGAAGCGCGGCACAGATGAGGGCGGGGTGGCTGCTGTGAGCTCTGTCTGTAACTGGAAGGCGGCCACACCCTCTGGCATCCGACTGAGTAGGAAAAAGGCCCCAGGGTGTCCTGTGCCGGGGACACCAGGTGACCATACAGAGTCCGAGCCAGCCAGGAGATCCCAGCAGGTGCAGGGCTGATGGGAAGTGCGCAAACTCAGACGGTTTTCCTGCCTAGAAGGAGCGTCAGGCTGAGTCACTCTTCCCTCCCTCTGCCTGGGGAGTCCTGCCACACGCTTTCTGCTCCGTCGTGCCAGCCCATCTTTTCCCTTTCCCTGCTTCTCTTGCCTTCTCTAGGACAGCAAACCAATCACAACTAGAAGCCAGAACACGCTTCCTGTGATAGACTTTCCTTCCCATACTTAGTGGCTAAGAAACGTGGTCAAATGATAAACAAACACCCTACCCGCCCCCCAACCAAGAACAAACTACTCAGCAAAACCAAGCTATCATCAAGAATTTCTAAAACAAAACAAGAGGTAGAGGACCAGCTAGGCTCAAGGGCCAGCATAGGGCAATCTCTACACTCATTACCTTTATAGGCTCAGAAACCATATTGATATTGTCAAAGCATGGATCCTGAAACACATTCAAACATGTCGAATACGGTTTTTGCAAGAACTTCCACACACGTTATTTCTGGGGTCTCGACAACAGTCTGTTGAGCTCCTGAGCAGGTCAGAGACAGTCGGCTGCCTTTCTGGATTCATCTGATACGTAGCACAGGGTTGGGGTGCCCACCGCCTTCAAGGTGCCGGTGGGGGGTGGGGGTGGGGGGGTGTGTGGCTTGACGTGTGCACGCCCTGAAGGCTTTCCTGTCCTTTGCTGACCCCAGTGGCGGATAATTTTCTGATGACATGTTAGAGACAGCGTTTTAATCTCCACGTCGTGTAGGAATGCAGCCTCATTGGCTGGAGATGTTCCTTGGGCCATTATTAGGGTGAAGTTTACTTTTGGACTCTTTTGGTCACAAGTTACAGAAACCTGTTTGAACTGGCGAAAGTGAAAAGGAGACAGATCGGGATAAACAGGTGTCTCGGGGAGGCCAAGGGCAAGATGGACAAGTAGTCTTGGGAGGGACTGGGACCAGAGCAAACACACGTCCCAAACACACGAAACATTCCTGAAATCCACAGAGGATGCCTGCCTGTCTTGCACGATGTGAGCAAGGTTTGGAGGTCTGATGTCCTCAGTGCAACAGTGCGACCCCACGAGGGGCCGGGGGACAGACCTGACAGCCAGGAAAAATGCCCTAGTATATGTGCAAATCGAATGAGTGCTAAAGAAAGCGTACCAAACGAGACAGATAAGTTAATAAATGTTACTGATAGCGTTTGGAAGTTCACTTTATTTAATACGCCAAAGTAAGGGCCATATGAATTAAAGAGTAAACATTTCTGGGGCGCCTGGGTAGCGCAGTCGTTAAAGCGTCTGCCTTCGGCTCAGGGCGTGATCCCGGCGTTCCGGGATCAAGTCCCACATCAGGCTCCTCCGCTGGGAGCCTGCTTCTTCCTCTCCCACTCCCCCTGCTGTGTTCCCTCTCTCGCTGCCTGTCTCTGTCACATAAATAAATAAAAATCTTAAAAAAAAATAAAGAGTAAACATTTTTTATTTTTTATTTTTTAAAGATTTTATTTATTTATTAGAGAGAGAGAGAGAGAGCACCAGCAAGGGGAAGGGGTGGAGGGGCAAAGAGAGGGAGAAGCAGACGCCCTGCTGAGTAGGAAACCCGACACAGAACTTGATCCCAGGACCCTGGGATCATGACCTGAGCTGAAGGCAGATGCCCAACCGACTGAGCCACCCAGGCGCCCCAGAGGAAATATTTTTTAAAGTAATTTTTTAAAGTGTATCAAAGAAACGAAAATAAAATATAAGTGAATATTAATTAAGGCTTTAATGAAAAGAAGGTAATAACTACTAAGCCCAGAAACCACATGGGAACATCACAAAGAAACGTTGGCCAGGGCTGACATTTGCTGAGAGTTTATTATCTAAGTCTCTATTTTTAAGCACTTTGTCTACATGATCTCATGTGTCTTCCAATCTTATGAAAATGGTCCCATTGTTCTCGTTTTTAAAGGTGAGTAAACTGAGGCAGAGAGATGTTCAGTAACTTGTTCAAGATCATACACAAAGGGGGGACATGTGCCCCCAAAGCCAACGCTAGAATCTTCTGTCTAAGGCCTCCTCCACATGAATTTAAATACATGGGGCTTACATGGGGCACCTGGGTGGCTCACCTCGGTTGAGTGTCCAACTCTTGATTTTGGCTCATGTCATGAGCTCAGTGTAGTGAGATTGAGCCCCGAGTTGAGTATGTGCTCAGCATGGAGTCCGCTTGGGATTCTCTCTCTCCTTCTCCCTCTGCCCCTCTCCCACTCGCTCTCTAAAATAAATAAATAAATAAATAAATAAATAAAGTCTTAAAAAAGTAAAATAAAGAGACTTACAGGGGCCAAGTTTGTTCACTCATTCGCTGAACTCACACTTAAGGACAGACGCTGCTCCAGGCGCTGGGCGTATGGTGATGGATCAGCGGACACGGCCCCTGACCTTGTGGAGCTTCTTATGCTCTAGACTCCAGAATCCAGAGAAGGGACAGACCATAAAAAGCATATTTAGAAACGAGAGCATTTCCGATGGCAGCAGGTGCTCTGAGGAAGAAAATATGGGGCTACGTGATGAAGAGCGACTGGGGTCGGGGGCCTGGCCCAGATTGGGTGGTTGAGAAGGGCCAGGGGAGGGAGCCTGGCTGGTGGGTGGGCTTTGTGGGGTCAGGAACAAGAGGAATCCAGAAGGACTCAGGTTCTGGGCCAGCGTGGATTGTGGTACCACTTAATATAGTGGGAAAACTAGAGAAAGTGCAGCCGGTGCAGGAAGAAAATCCAGGGTCCCCTCCTGATATGTTGAATTTTTTTTTTTTTTTTTTGAGAGAGAGAGAGCAAGAGAGCGAGAGAGAGCCCAGGGAGGGGAGGGGCAGAGGGAGAGAGAGAATCCCAAGCAGGCTCCTCGCTCAGTGTGGAGCCCGACTCTGTGCTCGATCTCACAACCCTGAGATCACGACCTGAACCGAAATCAAGTCGGACGCTTAACCGACTGAGCCACCCAGGCGCCCCAGAAAAACTACTTTCAAAATTAGAATACCCAGCCGAGCCAGGGCCACACGGGCGTTCCTCGTACTCGTTGGTGACGTCGTAAAGTGGTACTCGCATTTTGGAACATATTTGCCACATGTCAGAAAAATTCCTATATCCGTTGACCCCCTTTTGTCACTTTGGGAATTCTATCGTCCGAGAAAAAGACTGTGAGCCCCTGGTATCGACCACGGGTGAAAACTTGAACATGAAAACAATGCGGTAGGGAGATGGTCACGGTCACGGTGGTCAGTCTGCTCCGTCCCAGGGCGGTGCGGCCTTCATCGGCGGTGGGTTCGCGGGGCTGGGGCAAATCCCTCCCCACGGCCGCTAAGTTGATCCCCCACAGAAGCAGAGGAGGCGGCCAGGCCTCTCGTGGGCTGCCGGCCTGGTCTCCAGAGCCCGGGCGCCCGCAGGGCACCCATCCGGCCACTCCAGGTCCCTCTCTGCCCCCACTCTGCACGGCCTTCATCTTTGGGACACTGGAATTCGAAGCAGCGAAGTGGCTCAAGGTCACCCCCGTTCCGCCGCTCAGCAAGCTGTTCAGATGTGTGGGGTCGCTGCTGACACAGTCACTGGGCAGTTTCCCTGGTGACGGCTAAAGTCGACCTGGAATGCCGCCTCGGTCTTCAGTGCTTAGCTGGCAATCAGCAGTCTGGGCGGGGGGCGGCGGTTCTGCAGGAGTCAAATGAACTCCCAGTGTTTCCATTTGTGGGAGGAGGAGGCAGCTCCGCG
The DNA here is from genome assembly GCF_024610735.1 of Ursus americanus. NCBI lineage: Eukaryota > Metazoa > Chordata > Mammalia > Carnivora > Ursidae > Ursus > Ursus americanus. The sequence continues at coordinate 100,815,973 of NC_142128.1, read as the reverse complement.
CCGGCCTCCCGGGGAGCCTCGGTTAGCCCGGCCTCATGACCCTTCGGAGCAGTTCCAGCCAAGGACACTTGAAAAATGGCCCCAGCGAGTCACTGCCCAGGGACTGTGGAATCACTTCATGCTCCTTCCCATGACCCCCTCCTTGGAGAGACTCCTGTGTCCAGGTTGAGAGCACTTGGGAGCCCCCCTGGACCCCAAGCCAGACCTGGGTTGCGTTTCAGGGGCGGCAACACCCCCCCCAAGCCAGCAGGCTGGGAATGGAGCTGCCACAGGAGACGATGGCAGGCAGCTCTTTGGAGAAGTTCCAGGGTGACGGAGCACCCCAAAACACTGGCTGTCAGCCGCTGCTAACCCGCTGGGCACCCAAGGTTTTCTGGAACAGGCTGTGTTCACCCGTGTCCAGGTTTGGTCTCCCAGGAACACGATAGTGAGGTGCACCTCCCGGGGTCCACACCGTTGCACCCTTACGCCCGGCGTGACGCAGACACCCGGGATCGTGCCTCCGCGAGCCGGCAAGCCTTGGCTCGCTGTGGAGGAAATTCCTGGAGTGCATTTAGAACGCGTCGTGTGCTGTGCGTCTCGGGCCGCACCTGGCTCCAGCACGCAGCCCGGGGCAGGCTGCGGACACCTCTTTAAAGCTCCCGTCGCTGCTTGTCACCCCGCGCCCCATCCGGGCTCTGTGGCTGTGCTCCTGAGGCGGACCTGCGGCCCTGCCGCTGGAGACGTGCACGTTGGGCCAAGTGTGGCCACCTGACCAGTGCGCCACAGCTGGAGCTCCAGCCACAGAGGGCCGATCAGATTTCTCTCGACGGAGCCCGAATCCGGGAATGCGCCCTGACAGCATGTGCAGAGGGCCGGGAAGACGGGAGCTGGTGGAAGGAAGGCCGCAGAAGAGGCAAGGAGCCAACGAGCCTCCGTAGGAAGCAGCAGGAAGCGCCTGCTTCCCCACTAGAGCGCGGGGAAGGGAAACCTTACTTAGGAGCCCTCTGGAGCGACTACTGTCCTGAGTCTTTACGACGACCTTTATTCCAAGGCTCCCGACAAGGGAAACCCCCAACTAGAGACCCTGTCACCCAGACAGGCGCATCTGACCCTTGGCGTGGCTCCCGGGGGCACAGCATCCCCGGGGGGCGGGCCTGACTTATTTCCTCAGACACCAGAAGGAGGAAGCCGGTGCTTCCTGTTGTCTCACTCTTGTTCTCTCTCAGGCGCTTGAGGGCCCCCTGGGCCTTCTCCAAGGCCAAAGCCCACGGTCATCCTGATGGCCCTGCTGCAAGTCACAGCTGTGTCCTCAACCTCACCCTCGCCGGGGCCCACCTGCTCCTTACGGCTCGGAGGTCCGGGCTCCTTGCTGCCCCAGAACCGCCCGAGGAGAACCCCTGGGTCTCACCCCAGACTCAGTGAATCAGTCTCCGGACCTGGAGCCCCAACGCTGTGTTGTTAAAGCTCCTCAGGGGTTCTGATGTGCGGCCTGGGGCGGGGACCCCTGAGCCCGGCTGGCCCATTGAGTCCAGATGTGGAAACAGGCCCGTGCAAGGCGAGGTGTCTTGCAAGCCACGTGGCTTGTAGTGGCAGTAGTGGCTGGGTGCTTTCTTCCCCAAATGAGCCGAGTCCCCAGGTAAGACCCTTCCATGCCGTCGTGCCGGACATAAGGGCGCTGAGCCCTCCTGGGGGTCATGGGGACACAGGTGGGGGAAGGACATGGGTAAGTCGACTTTACGTAGCATTCGGGAGTGAGGCCCTGGACATAGCCCTTTTATCCACACCCCAGTGGAGATATACAAATATATATAGATATATTCTAAAGATTTTTAATCATGCAAAAGGAGAACAGGAAGGACCCCACTTAGACTTTCCATTTCCCTCTGATTGAGCAATTTCTTGTTGCTGGAAGTGGTTCCCTGCTCACCTCCCTAAGGCTCGTACCAATAGCAAGCTGGCACTGACAAGCGTCCCCTGAAAAGGAGAATTAGTTTCTTCTACTCTCGAGCCTCAGAGGAGCCAGCCCGTGGGACAGAGCCGGGGAAACGCCGGTCAGCTCCCAAGGGCAGACCCAGATCTGCTTCGTTAATGGCTCGGTGTCCTTTAGGCCCCAGCACCGCATCTGACACAGCAGTGTTCCCTGAATAGCTATTAAATCAATCAGATGTCCAGCTTCTCACTGCTTCTGTTGACTCAGCTTCATTGATCTCTCCTCTCTGGTTAGCTCCAGCCACTCTCTAGCCTCTGGAACAAGGGGCGTTCTATCAGGCACGCGCCATACCCACTTCTAGAATGTGCAAGGGAGCACCCCTCTTGGCCCAGTCATGGCATCTCTTCAGCGACTGTTTCCCCTCACGAATGGCATGTCCACCCACTCAGTCTCCTGAACCAGGGAGGCTCGAGTTTCCTCCCAGATGCCTATCTTATCCCCTGCCCCCAGCTGGTCTCCCTCATTTTCCCGTTCCCCAGGGGGGGGGGAGTCAAGTCCCTCCTTGTTCCTCCTCCAAGCCATTGTCCCTCTGCTCACTTCTTCCCAAGGAGAAAGCGTGTTGATCTAATGCGTTGGTTTCCCAGACACTGACTGGGCCATGATTCCTTGTGGGCGCCATCTTGAGAATGTCCCTGACCCTTAATGGGGCAAACATGTTCTACCTCTCTTCGCCGCCTGACGCTGCCTTAAGGGTTTCCCTCAAGTTAGTTTTCCCCTTTAATTGGGAATTGGGATCTAGGGGAAATATGGTGCATCGATCGCTGGCCTCGCCCGAAGAAATACCGTACATGGTTCAACCCAGTTTAACAGAGGTTGGGATTTAGGGCCAAAGCACCAGCTTAGATTAAATTTGGGGTCTGAGGGAGGCCATAAATTATAAGCTTGTCTTCCTCATCCAACTTCTGAACAAGTTAAGAGGTTAAAAAGGAGGCATGAGACATACAGATGTCAAATTGCCATCTCTGTTACAGATAAAGCTGATATTGGAATGTGGCTTATCCTGGAAGCGAGGAGTTCCTCACTCCAGTTAGCTCTGGAGCAGGGCGGCCTCTGACGGGGAGACTGGACGATGCCAGGTCCCCTACACCTTGAAACGTGGACCAGCACACCATAGTGGGTGCTGTTTCCCGGGGCAGAGTCAGGGAAGGGCGGAGAGAGACCAGGGGTTTGTGCTAATGGTACTTGGAGGGCTGGTCCTTCCCACGCTTGGAAGGAAACATGAAGAAAGAGCAATTAACACAGCAACTTCACCTGAATGGTGTTTTCGCTTCCTTGCTCGGCTTCTGTTCCCGCGTGTTTCCCTAGGAGCTCATCGTGCCCACGCCCTTCATCCCTCTCCTGCTGCCAAATGTCATCGCCTCCCATCCGGGTTACTCCGGCAGGCCCCTGCCGCGGTGCATTTGGGCTGCTATGACAATAGCATAGACAGAGTGGCTTACAATATAAACAGGAGAAAGTTGCTTCTCACAGCTCTGAAGGCTGGAAGTCCGTGATGAAGGTGTTGGCAGATCTGGGGTCTGGTGGGAGCTATTTCGTGGCTCACAGATGGCTCTTCCTGCTGTGGCCTCCCATGGCAACAGGGGCGAGGGAGCTCTCTGTGGTCTCTTTCACACGGGCACTAATCCCACCATGAGGGCCCCCCTCTCAAGACTACTCACCTCCCAAACGCCCCACCTCCGAACACTGTTGTGGGCTAGGTTTGCAGCATCTGAATTTTAGGGGGACACGGCAGCTCCCCACCAATGTCCCTGATCCAGATCCCCATTGGAGCCCACCTCCCACACACACCCAGAATGATCCTTCAAGAAGCGCAGATCTGGCTGTGTGACTCTGATGCCCCCAGGGGGCTCCTCGTCAGTGACAAAACTGCCAGTGCCCCCTCCCCTCCCAGGGAAGAGCCCGGGCCTTCCAATCAGGGGGACAGGGCGAGGACAGCGTGGGTTCCGGTTGGCAGGACTGAAAGGTCCTCAATCCGGGCTCCGGAAAATGTAGCTCCACGAATTGTGGTCACGTTCATCCACGTTTAAGCGAAGAACCAAGGTCAGGTTCCTTAGCTCAGCAACAACCCGGAAACCCAGGGGTGCGACACCCGCCCTCCAATGGCTGGACGTCAGCGCATTAGGACGTGGGTACATTTCCCCAGCCCCACCCACGCTTCGGGCCTCCCTCGGCAGCCTCCGTGGGGGGTCCCCCCTGGCCCTCACGGGAAATTTGCTAACAGATCACCATCAGCTCAGACCCTCTTGCCTTTTGGTCCACTAAGGACCCCATAGACTTTAGGATGAAGAGCCCCAAGGTCGTGCCAGCTTACACCACAGACACTGCCCCCGCCCCATGGCACAGATGATGCGTCCGCCATGATAGAACTCACTGCGTTTCCACCCAGTTGAGTGGATCAAGGAGTGGGATGGGGGGGCCGGGACGCAGGAGGGGACGCCCCTCACATAATGTCTCACCATCCCGGAGAGCCATCCACTGTGGTCTCACACTCCCCAGTCTGCCTCTGTGAGCGCTCAGCTCAGCTCTCTCCCGAGGGACCTCGGGGCCGATGATTCACTGCCCTCCCGCCCCTCCCGGCCCCTTGCGGTGGGGCATCCAGGGGTCACTGCCGTCCCCTGTCCAGTATCCTCTGGATGTGGAGATCAGCCCGCGAGGTGTAAAGTAAACTGTTTTCTGATGACAGATGGTTCTGGGGTAGAAAATAAAAGCAAGGAGCAAGGAAAGAATAATGATAGTAGTCATTCCAACTTTTTTTTTCCTTTTGGGGAAATGTCATACATAAAACAGAAGGAAGCAAGAGTTTGCCATAAATATATCTTCCCAGAATACTCCAACAGTGGCTCTGTTGAGTGGCCAAGGCCTGATCTGGCTGAGCTAGTGTATACACAGTCAAGGAGGAGAAAGAGGGCCCAGCCCAGGTGCCCGGAGGCCCTTACAACTTCTGCAGGCATGTCTCGGTGGGACCCGGCTGCTGCAGATGGAGCAGGTAGCCAACAGAAGCTTCTAGAAGCAGGAAGAGCCAACTGATGGCCGTGGGGTGGTCAGCCCGTGCTCACCCCGGCACCCCTCCCTACGGCTCCCAGGGCCAAGGGCCTGTCTTTGGGTGAGGACATGAGTAGCCAGGTTCCTTCTCAAGGTCCCAGGTGAGCCCTGACACGGGTGAGGAGGGAGGGTGGCCAGATGGCTCCACGGGTATCAGCGGGGGACTGACCAAGTTCCAAGCCCATGCCAGCTTGAGCCGTCCTCTCTGCGTGAGAGAAACCGGCACCTACCCGGGTAAGTGACCGTCAGGAGGAGCCGGACAAGGTACCGACGGTGGCCAGCACAGTGCCTGGAAGGTGGGAGACACGTAGTAGGAGGTGCTTCACTGATAATGAAATAACAGACTCCTAGACTTGTCTCTGCAGAGAGGCCCTTCGTGGTCTCCCCTCCAGAGCACGCCCCTGTGCTCAGCTTGCTTCCGTTTACTACAGAGCACGAGCGTTCTTAGGAATTACATGCTCACGTTCTCACGGGCTTTCTGCCTCCTTCCTAGAACGGGAGCTGCCTCTGGGCAGGGACTTTGCCCTCTGCTGTGTCTTTTTTTAATTTTGTTAAAAGATTTTATTTATTTATTTGAGAGACATAGCCGGCGAGAGAGGGAACACAGGCAGGGGGAGTGGGAGAGGAAGAAGCGGGCTCCCAGCGGAGGAGCCTGATGCGGGTCTCGATCCCAGAATGCTGGGATCATGCCCTGGGCTGAAGGCAGACGCTTAACAACTGAGCCACCCAGGAGCCCCTCTGCTGCATCTTCCACGCCGAAAACCATGCCTGGCACCCTTAGATGTTCAATAAATATTTGAAGGAATTGACCAACACGTGGCTCAGTAACCAGTAATAAATATGATACCTGGCTCTTAGGTACTTTACGGTTTACAGAGGACTTGCCCGTCAAACCCACATCCAGCCCCGGGAACAGCCTCCCGCACCCTGACAGCACTGGCGTGCCCTCTGCTGGGGCCCCAGCTGTTGCCCTGGCCACTCCCTCCTCTGGCCCCCCAGCAGGCTCTGAGGAGACCTGTCCATGCCCCGGATCAGGGCTGTGGAGTTCTCAGGGCCTGTGGCCAAGTGAACACGTGAGGCCTCTTCTTCAAAATGTATTAGGAATTTCAAGACAATGGCAGCAAAGCATTCACAAGGCGTGGGCCAGAGGGGTCCAGTGACAGTCCGAGTGCTGGGTACTGGTGCTGGGTGCTGTGCTGGGTACTGGTGCTGGGTGCTGTGCTGGGTACTGTGCTGGGTACTGTGCTGGGTGCTGTGCTGGGTACTGGTGCTGGGTGCTGTGCTGGGTACTGGTGCTGGGTGCTGGTGAAGGGGCAGCAACAGGGGAGCCTGGCGAGTGTACGCCCTGCCCAAAGCCGCCCTCCCTCCCTCCAGCGCCTGATCCCAGCACCTTCTGATTTTGAAAAGCAACCAGAGCTCCAGGTTTTAATGTAAAATGTCTTATTTTGAAATTACCCTATGGGCTGGTTCCTCCCACAAACCACAGTTGACAATGCTCTCCTCACTGCTTTGTGACCCCCAGCTTGTCACCTGAACTCCCTGGGCTTCCCGAAGAGGGGATAAGATTGCAGGCCCTCGGCTTCAGCGGGGAACGGGAGTGCGCGCTCCCCACCTGCCTAGCCGAGCTGGCTTACTAGCTGTGGTCTGAAACGTGAAGTCGCTGAGTAACTAAGTTCTAGGTACACAGAATGTGGCCCGTGTGTCTTCAGCACGTGCTCAGAGCCATGCGCTTAGCTCACAACTGGGTCAGGACACTCATGGTGCCCAGACATCCGTGCTCCCAGATACCTCTGAGGCCGCCCCAAGTGCCCAAGGACATGGCGGAGAGTGGAGACGCTCAGCCGTTTATGGAAAATAGGACCCGGACTTTCAACGCCCCCTTGCACACGTATCAGGCAGATAATGAGACAAAATTCAAAAAGGAACTTTCCTGTTTCCCAGAGTGTTCTCTCTTCCTCCCTCCCGTCCTTTTATTCACTTAGCAACGTTTACTGAGCACCTACTGTATGCCAGGCCCGTGGCTAAGCTTGAGGGATATGAAGTTAAAGAAGGCTCACCTCCTGTCCTGACGACCCGTATAAGAAGAAGTCACCTCTTAGGCCTATTTTTAAGATCATTCTGAGCCCGAGTCCTTTCCAGGGCTGGTAACCTTTGAGAGGGGCTTTTGGGCCAGTAGATACTGGGTTTGTCTTCGGGACCGCAGGCTCCTCCAAGCTGTTGGCATACCCACTGTAGGCCAAGCCCTCCCCGAGGCAGTGGGATCCGCAAATGAGCCAACAGCCCTGAGAAGCTGACAGCTCATGCGCTTTGGAGGCTCTCAAGTAAAACAAAGTCCCTCACACATGCTTTCGCTCACTAGAGCCCATTTAGGGTTTCTTAAAAAAGAAAAAAAAATAGCTATTGACTGCCCTTTTTTCTTCTTTTGCAAAGATTTCTTCTCAGGAACTGCTGTGTTTCTGCTCGCTCGCTCAAGTGTGCAGTGTGACAATGAACTGTTTTCTTCCTGTGTTGCTTTTGTTAAGAAAAATGAGCGGAGCACCCCTTTCCTTTCTCCTAATGACGCAGCACAGAGCGTTTTCTACCTGACGCCCCCTCCCCCCTGCTTCCTCTCCTCACGTCTTCCCAGAGCAATTTGGCATTTTTCCACTTTCCACCGTGGGGTTCACAGTGAGTCTGCGTGACCGTGACGTGACGACGGGGTCGTGCCTGGGACTCACCCCTACTCTGGGTGCGCTAACGTCCTAGGCTTTGCTTCTTCCAGGCACACTGAGGGGGAAGCAAGCAGATCTGAGTCCAAATCCTGCCTCCAGCACCTACGGCTCCCTCTGACCCTGTTTCTTCCTCCCTACAGTTGAGCCGAACCACCAAGCCCAATGCTGACCTTCTCAGGGTGGGAGAGATTCTGGCGGATGCAGGACTGGGGGCTGCCGCGAAAATCTACTGGACGTAAAGGAACACGGGATCTAGACGATCGGCCTCCAACACACTCCCTCAGCAAGCTGTGTAGACCTGGGACCCTGGAGCGGGGCCGTCCCTTCTTCCCACCTTGTCCACCCTCCCCGGGAGGCCGAGGTCAGGGATGACCCAGAGGACTTTAGCTCATATGTTCTGGGAAATTCAGGACTGCCCTCATTTCTTGTCAAATATTCTCTGCAGACGTTCTCATCAAAATGGCCCAGAAACCCAACCTGTGGGCACCTGTCCAGTGCCCGAGACTGCCCCACATACTGGGACTGGCACAGTGTGACCACATTTCATTTCATTTCTTTTTTTTTTTTTAAGATTTTTTTTTAAAGATTTTATTTATTTATTTGACAGAGATAGAGACAGCCAACGAGAGAGGGAACACAAGCAGGGGGAGTGGGAGAGGAAGAAGCAGGCTCATAGCGGAGGAGCCTGATGTGGGGCTTGATCCCATAACACCGGGATCACGCCCTGAGCTGAAGGCAGACGCTTAACCGCTGTGCCACCCAGGCGCCCCTAAGATTTTATTTATTTATTTGACAGAGAGAGACAGCCAGAGAGAGAGGGAAAACAGGCAGGGGAAGTGGGAGAGGAAGAAGCAGGCTTCCAGCAGAGGAGCCTGATGTGGGGCTCGATCTCAGGACTCCAGAATCACACCCTGAGCCGAAGGCAGACGCTCAACGACTGAGCCACCCAGGCGTCCCAACCACATTTCATTTCTAAAGTACTGTTGATAAAGCTGTGAGGTCTCTGGGGGGACAGAGCAGGGAGAGGGAGGTCGGGTCCATATGGCCGGTGGGAAGCCGCTCCGGGCTCAGGGCTGCGGGGGCATCTGGGGTCTGCAGCGGGCACTGGGCTCCGCGCCCCGGCAAGAGCGGCCGCCCTTCACTGACCACCCGCCCCAAGCACAGCCACGCACGGGTCGTTTTCTGTGTACCATTTTGACTGATTTTCATAATTATCCTTAAAGCAGGCCCTTGCCTCGACTTTTCCAGGTTGCACGGGGTAGAGACAAATGCTGTTTGCCCCGGGCCAGAGAGGGTGACCGTAAGGACATACCCGAGATAAAGAGGCACAGGGTCTGTGGTGTCTGGTCATCGCGGTCTCAGGGAGAATCGGGATGTTGCTCGGCTCGGCAGTAGCAGGTGTGTACCTGAGGGGTCCCGCCCGAGTGACTCTGCCTGCTGGCAGGTGCATCTCCTACCCCCCCACCCGTGCCCTCCGCATACCTCTCCCTGCCCCCGCTTCTGCCGCCCCACAGGCGCCCTCCCTGCTAAGCGCCCGGCACTACTCAGCCCCGGAGTCCCCTCTGCGTGTCTCCTCCGCCATCTCCGGCGCAGCGGCTGTGGCCCTTCTTCGGGGCCCCAGCAAGGGCTTCTGCTGGTGCCCACAGGGCTGCCTTGGTCGGACAAGGCTCCCAGGCCCAGTCAGCAGGGGGTGGCGTGTCGCGCGGGGAACCGGGCCCCCCCCAAACTCAGGAAGGGCTAGGGGCTTCTGCTCTGCACCGGCACCGTGCAGGTGTGGGCTTTACTCAGAGATGAGAAAATGGGCCTCTGGGAAGAGTCCGTAGCCGAGCAGGCAGAGCTCGAGTCACACGCAGCTCCGGTGTCTCCAAAACCCCGGCTCGTCTCCGCTTCCTGTTTCTACTCGCCCACACACGATCGGAGGGAGAGGGGCTCCTCCTGACTCTGGCTGATGCCAGCCCCTGTCCTGATGGCCTGAGTGTACCCCGCCAAGACCCATCAACCCCAAAACAGCCCCTCCCCCAACTCTGCTTTCCAGCAGGTGACCAAGACCTAAAGATCCCCTTGCCAGTGTCCCTAAGGAATTAGACGGTGAGGGTCCTGGTGTCCAGAGACCCCAGTGATCCTGCCGTTGGCACGATGGCCAGATGAGTGTAGGGACGGCATGAGGCAAGGCGCAGGCTGACTGTGTCATGGCTGAGCTGAGGGAATGGCAAGTCTGCAGAAGCGGTGGCCCCGTGTGGCTGCAGGTCACAAAGGGCAACATGGGGACGTGCAGGCCTTCACTTTAACCTTTCACCTTGGGACCCCCATCTGCAGCTGCGGAGGCTTGGAGCCCCGAACTGCACATGTGGTCCAATGTATCATATTCAGACAGTGAGACCAACGATTCAAAATCAGGGCTGCCCTGGAAAATCCAGTATGTATTGTGGTGTTCAGGTGGGGGTGTGCGGTTGGGTCAAACTTCTTCTGCGAGCTTCAGTTAACCACAGGTGGCTGGGGCTCAGGAAGGAGGCGGCTCTTGCAAAAAACTGGGGGCCGCCCTTGTGAGAGGCACCCTCCTCTGAGCAGCCGGCCCCAACTGCTTCTCAGTTCCTGCGGTGAACTCGGGGAGCTCGCAGGGTCCTGAAGATCAAGGGAGGAAGGTCTCATCAGCACATGAAGTGCCTGGCTGTTCCTTCTATTTTGCAGATGAAAAAAAATGGAGGTCTTTGGAAAGTAAGGGCAGTTTCCAAGATCATAAAGTAAGCGAGGAGGCTAAACATGGGGAGCCCGCACGTTCCTGTCATTTAAGACTCAATCCATCCTTCCTATCTATCCCCAGCAAGGCGCGATTAGCAAACGAACCGCTTAAGCCTCCCGCTCAAGAGGTATGTGGTCTCGTTGTGGTGATATAACAGGAAAGCAGAGTGGGGACTGAAATTTCACCTGAGCTCTGCTCTCCAAGAGTGCCCTGGGAGAAGTCAGAAGAGCCACCTCTGAAGAATTTGCCCCCCAGGTGCCCCGGGAGGTGAGCAGTACCAGGACCAGGCAGGCCGGACAGAGTGCTATAACGTTGAGATAGCAGGCAATAGGGAGCCATGATGGGTTAGAGAGCCCCAGGGCACGGAAGGCAGGTGGGGAGGTGTGGCAGTGGGAGGTGCTGCAGCTCTGCCTGGGCAGGGAGGGGCTGGGAGGAGGCCCTGCCACCGCCCACAGCCAACACAGGAGCCAGCTGATGAAGAGGTGACCTCACCTCCACCCAGGCTGTCATGCACCTTCCCGGGGCCACTCACAGCCTCTCCTCCACAGCAGGTAGCCCCTGGGGTAATTCAGTGTCCGTGTGTGGGCATTTGACTAAGGTCTGTGGACCCCTGTCCCCAACCCCTCCCAAGAGCAAGAGTGTGCCTCTCTCCTATAGCCCCAGCACTGGTAGCCTCTCCCCAGATTATTGAATGAATGAATGAATGAATGAATGAATGAATGAATGAATGAATGAGTGAATGAGTGGATGACTCGATGAGTGAGTGACCAGTCACCACGCCAGGCGCTTTGATAAAGGAATGTTTCATTTGCTTCCAGTTTTCCAAATTCCCACTCTTCTGGTGGGTGAAATGACATGCTTTCCTATTCTCTGACTCTAAAGGTCGAGCTAGAAGTGCTTTTAAAAAAGATCGATGGTCCTCTGGGGTCTTTTTGTTTTCTTCTTCTTCTTTTTTTTTTTTCTCTTTCAGTTTTTGACCCTGGAAATAAAACATGATTATTACAGGAATTTTTAAAGGTAGGATAAAACAGGGTGCCCAGATGGCTCAATTGGTTAAACGTAGGACTCTTGGGCTCTGCGCCAGGTGTGGATCCTGCTTGAGATTCTCTCTCTCCCTCTGCCCCCCCCCCAAAAAAAAAGAAAAAGGAAAAAAAGCCTTAAGAGCCTGGGAAAAAACCCACTCATGACCTCATCATGAAAAGGGTTCCACACAGCATGTTGGCATATTTTCTTCAGGACTCTGGTGTATCTTAGGGGCAGAAAGAGATTTTATTTTTTTTAAGATTTTAAAAATTTATTTGAGAGCATGAGCAGGGTGAGGGGCAGAGGGAGAAGCAGACGCCACGCTGAGCACAGAGCCCAACATGGGGCTCGATCCCAGGACCCTGAGATCATGACCAGGCAGAAGGCAGACACTTAACGGACTGAGCCACCCAGGCGCCCCCCGAAAAGGAGATTTTCAAGGGCCTCAAGCCCCAGGATGCCTTCCCAGGCCTGCGTCCCCTACTGTCCCTTGCAGCAAGGTCTCAGACTCCCGGAGGAGCCATTCCCTCATCCTATCCTCCCGCCTGGTCTGAGAGTTCTCCCGAGGCCACGGAGAGCTCTGGGTAGGTTTGTCATTCTGCTTCCCAGTGGCAGTGACAGCAGGCCTCTGCGCTTGAGCTTTTCCCCCTCAGCCTGGCAGCCAAGCAGCCCTAGCCGGCACACAGGTGTCTGGGGCCCTGTTCGTCTCTTGCTCTATTATCCTTTCTCGACTTTGCTGAGGCCCCATGTGGACCAGGCCTTGACAACTTTCAAACCCCCAAATCAGCCACCGGCATATGTCTAAAGCGAGGAAAGAGGTTTCTTCAAAACTACTTGCCTGAAGTTTCTACGATTTCTGGGTTTTCGGGTTCCCTCTGAGTCTACTCTGGGAATGGCTCTGATACTTGGGAAGCTGCAAAAGACACGTGGGCAGGAGTGGAAAGGGGTTTGGTCCGCGGGCCCAAGGTTCACAACTGGACTTCTGAGGGGGCGTCTCAGGCCACATACAAATTCAGTGGGAAAAAGTGATGTGGTTGATTGGTTATGTCTGTCCTGGGCAAGGCATGGAATGGGGGATGGTGACCCTTACTGCCATCCCAAAGGTACGAGGGTCTAGGCCTTCACGGACCGCGATGGGAAAGGCGAGTTAAATTCAGAGTCCGGTGGTACCTGCTAAAGTGAGTGGGATTGCTGGAATTCCCGTGCGGGAGGAATCAAAAGGGGCTGGAAGGTCCGGAGAGGAAGCTTGACAATGGCCCGGCAGGGAGGGGACGCAGGCTCCAGACGAAGGAAAGAATTTGAGGAAAGCAGCATCGTGGCATGCCTCAGGGGAATGTGGACAGACCCGCCTCTCCGAGGTAATTATAGAACTTCAGAGAACGCGCAGCCAGAATGTAACGGGTAAGTTCAATCGTATCTAGATCAGAGTAAAAATATATTGAAGCTTTTTAAAGCCGTGACTACTATTTTTAAACTAGTGAAATGTTTAAAAACACAGAGGGGAAGAAAACACCCAAAGAATGATATAAGGAAAAGCTACTCTTAATTGTTTACATGTTGTCATATTTGTCTCCAGCCTCGTTTTATTTTTAAGGACATCAAACACGACACATAAAACTCAGTCCCTCAAACTATCGCCCCATCCAATTCCCCAGAAGCAAGAACCACCGCTATCAGAAATTCGAAGACCATTTCTAGACCATGCTAACAATTTTTGCATACCAACCTATGCACACAGAGACATTGCTTTTCATGCGTTTAGTTTCCAGAACTAATAGTAATTCTCCGCGTACAATCAGCTCAGATCCGAGCCTCTCCTGGCCAAGCACTTCCCCTGAGCCTTGGGGCCCTCCTGCTGCTCTCATCGACCCCCTCGAAGCCTGCCGCTTCCTGGGCAAATACCCATTCTTGTAGGTTGAACACTTCCGTCTGTCAGGTCTTGGTGTAAGTCAGGGAAAGACCGAGAGCAGGAGCCAGACCTTCTCTGTGTCCATCACACCGTACAACACACAGCTAGGCTTAACCTGGGGGTGGGGGTGGGGGGCTCAGGGGTCGCTGACGGAGCACAGGGAACCATTCCATAGGGTCTTCTAGGCCAGGTGTCAGACGCTGATAACCGGCTCCCTTTTTCTATGTTGGAGAAGGCCTTCTTGACTTGGGGTCTACAGACCTCAGAGAAATTGTCTCTAGGACCATATTTCAATAATTGGATTATTTTGTAACCTTGCATGTTTTATTTTATTCCTTTATTTTTTTTTTTTAATTTATTTATTTGACACAGAGAGACAGCCAGTGAGAGAGGGAACACAAGCAGGGGGAGTGGGAGAGGAAGAAGCAGGCTCCTAGCGGAGGAGCCTGATGTGGGACTCGATCCCAGAATGCCGGGATCACGCCCTGAGCCAAAGGCAGACGCTTAACGACTGCGCCACCCAGGCGCCCCTATTTTATTCCTTTAAAAACACTATTCTGAGAAGGGGTCCACAGGCTTCATTAGCCTGCCAAAGGGGTCCATGGCACCAAAAAAAGGGGCTAAAAATCACTATTTAGCTGGACATGTTGCTGCCTAAAATGGACATGACACTTCCCAGCTCATTCTGACAAACGTCGTGTAGTAGACATGGTATTTGCAATTTCTTCAAGGAGCCCTTGAAAAGAGGGAATCTTTCTTTCTGTCTTCCTTCTTCCTTCTTCCGGGATTGCAGACATAATGTCTGGAGCTCCAGTAGCCATGTTGGGCCTTGGGGACAGCAGCCAAGATGGCAGCACAGCAGGATAGAAGACAGCGTGGAGCGCTGCAACAGCCCCAGAGCCACTACCTCCAGACTGTGTCCTAGGAGAAGGAAGTCAGCTTCGACTTTACTGAGGCTGCTGTTATTCTGGACTTCTGGGACTTGCCGCCAGGCCTAAACCAAACTAATGAAGCAAGACTCTCTGATAAGTTGAAAATGGTGTTGTTTATCTGAAGAGTTTTCAGAAATCACTCTCATTCCAGAGAAAGAATCATTTCAAACCTAGATGATGACTCCTTTAGCGCCTGATCTTACCTCGTGGATTTAAACAAGGCTGAATGGGTGGAAACACATTTTATTCGGAGATTCCAGTTTTGACACAGCCAATGAAATTGGTGACTTTTGAAACTAATTTTTCAGTCCCTTGTTTCGCCTACTTTGGTCTCCTTCAAAGGGCATTTATGAGTAGCCTGGCTTTGTCTCCACCGACTCCTCATTTATGAGAGTGACTCTTACTGACATCTTCAGAATTTTTAAAACCAAACAGTGAAGATTTCTTCTGGCGTGTCCATTGCATTATTGACGAAGTCAGGATACGTGTACAATATCCTAATTCTCAACAACACACCTTTTTAGGTTGCTGTAGCTACTGAAAGCCATGGAATAGCAGAGCCTGTCCTCAGGAAAGATGATGATGTCATTGGGATGATATGCGAGAACATGTAAGCTGCCTACGACAAGTGCCACAAGAATGGCGCCATCAGCAAGTGATAAGGTGACTTGGAAGAGGGAGAAACTACAGTCCTTGGAAGAAGGGGACGGTTAAGGGTTAAGATGAAAGGGAAAGGAATGACCACAAGGACCAGAGAAATGAAGGAAATGGGTAGACCAGTTGGCTGGAATGAAGTCTGGCTCCACTGACATCTCTATGAAATTTTTTCATCCTCCAGGTAGAATCCACCCACCTTTTCATAGAGCTGTTGTCTCCATATAGCTTTGTGAAGGCTTCTTTAAAAAAAAAAAAAAAAGATTTTACTTGAGAGAGAGAGGGGGAGAGAGCACAAGAAGGGGAAACAGTAGAAGGAGAGAAAGAAGCAGGCTCCCCGCCGAGTTGGGAGCCCAACGTGGGGCTCAATCCCAGGACCCCAGGATCATGACCTGAGCTGAAGGCAGACGCTTAACTGACTGAGCCTCCCAGGCACCTGTGAAGGCTTCTAATATCGCAGGAGGGTGATTGTCCCCATGAACTCTCTCTGGGAAGGGGAAGCCTCATTTTTATAAGCCCCACACCTACGTGGATTTCTAAAGTTCTCATGAATAAATATAATTTCTTACCAGTGTATGTACTAGTCTCTAAAGGAGCCATCCCACCTTATGTTTTCTTTGAAATTACGTAAACAAATGGGGCTCCTGGGTGTCTCAGTCGGTTAAGCACCTGACTCTTGATTTTGGCTCAGGTCATGATTTCAGGGTCGTGGGATCAAGCCCCACATCTGGCTCAGTGCTCAGCTGGGGTCTGCTTGGGATTCTCTCTCTCTCTCCTTCTGCCCCTCCTCTTGCTCACATTTTGTCTCTCCTGAAATAAATAAATAAATAAATAAATAAATAAATAAATAAATAAAGCGATCGATTCAGTAGCATTTGGTACGTTCACAATGTGGGACCACCACTACCTCTCTGGCTCCAGAATATTTCCATCACTCCGAAGTGGAACTCCAAACCCATTAAGCAGTGTTTCCCTATTTCCCCTCCCGCCGCAGCCCCTGGCAACCACCGATCTGTGTTAAGTCCATATGGATTTACCTCTTCTGAATATTTCATGTAAATGGGGTCATGTGATCGTTTGTGTTCAGCTTCTTTCACTTACCATAATGTTTCTGAGGTTCACCCACATTGTAGAGCGTATTCGTACCTCTTTCTTATGGCTGAAAAATACTCTATCCTGAGCATGTGATGCTATTTGTTTATCTGTTGATGGACCTCTGGGCCAGTCCCGTTGCTTTCAGCGAGGTCCTATAAAAGGAAATATTTGCAAATCTGGAATTTACAGACAGGGTCTCATAGACAGGAGCAGAGGGTCACCTGGGGCCCCCATGTCAGCCACCGTCACCCTCAGCTGGAGAGGGTCCTCGGTCCCCCTGGGAGGATTCGGAAAACCTTGTGACTATAGTCCACGTTTGCTTCTCAACTTTACAACAACTTTGTGAGACAATCAGGACAGAAAAGCTTAACCCCACGTTATAGATGAGGAATCTGAATGCCGAAGACGGAAAGTCACATGGCCTGGCTGGGAAACGTTTAGAGTCACAGTACAAGCCAGGCCTTCTGACCCGATCTAGTCCCTGCTAAACACTGACCACTGACAACAGCCCCAGTGAAAGACGGAGACCGGGTAGGAGGGAGATTTGTGTGTCAGGAATAAATCTGGTGGGGAATAAATGGAAGCAAACAATTGCAAGTCTGTAAAAGCCGGAATGAGCCTGGTCCCCAAGGACAGAGAATGTTTTCTTTGACCCAAACACCCCACCCTCTTTCTGCATCTTCTGCTTACACATCAAAGCATCTGACCAGGAATTCACATTTCATCTCTGGGGGTCCCTTTCCTGAAGACTTGGGAAGGAGCTTTCCTGGATGTGGTGGGCGTAGGGAGGGCAGAGAATGTTTGGAATGTGAGTCCAGCAGCACATTGCCTATCAGAGAGGTGTTTAGGCACTTTTAGCAGAACGAAGGAATGAATTGAATATGATGCAAGCACTTTTGAATCCCTTGCAACCTTTTCTGCTAGGCGGCTCATTCTTTTTGCACTGAAAACAAAAGCAAAAATCTCTACCAAACAGCAGCTGCCTCCATGTCCGAGCCTGTGCCTCACACTGTCCTCTAGGACAGGAAGGGGGGCAGAGCTTTGTCTGTGCTTTAGTGGGGCTGTGGCTGGACGACTGTAGTCAAGAGACCCCAATGTCAGTGGCTTTAAGAACACACATGTTTAAACCCCTCTCCTGCGCAGTTCCAGGCAGGTGGGTGGGCAGCTTTGTTCTGCCTGGTCATTCAGAGACCCAGGTTCCTTCCGAGACACTGTTGTCATCTGCACGCCAAAGCTTGGTGGCAGCAAGTTCCAACTGCCCAGCTGGTAGAAAGAGAGAAAATCCCTGGGGAGGAAAGCCTTTTCTCTCGATGTCTTGCAGGAGCTGCCCATAGCGCTTCTTCTCAAAATCTTCATCAACCCAGCATTGCTGGCTGCAAGGGGGGCAGAGACGTGTAGTTCACCTGCGTGCCCTGGAAAAAAGAGAGAATAAGTTTGCATCTTTGCCCCCCCCCCACCATATGCTTGTAGCTTGCTTCTAGAAGGTACCATAGAAGGCTCACCTCCA
This sequence comes from Ursus americanus, assembly GCF_024610735.1. Lineage (NCBI taxonomy): Eukaryota > Metazoa > Chordata > Mammalia > Carnivora > Ursidae > Ursus > Ursus americanus. The sequence goes on along the minus strand of NC_142128.1, from coordinate 100,798,388 downwards.
TTCCCAGGCAGAAAGTCTCTCTCCTTGACTGGAGTCTTTTTCCTGGACTTTCCACTTTCACATGGAAGGAATCAACTTTGAAGGATACAGAGGAGCCAAGGCTTGCCCATGTGAAGGACCCTGGGTCTGGAGACATGGAGGAGGAGAGGGAAGCCAATGGTTTCCATTGAGAGGGCTGTAGCAAGCGTGGCCTGGGTATGAGAGTCACTCATTAATCCACACCGGGTGGTCTCCTCTGACCCTTGGAAAAAGCAAATTTCAGCCAAGATGTTCAGCTTCCCACAGTGGACAACGAATGCGTGGAGTTTTCAGAGAAGTTTCCGACAGTACAGGGATTTATATAAACTTTCAACTCAACTTCAGGGAGGATACCAATGCCACCAGCACATTCCTGTTGGGGGGAGGGCTCTGGTAAATAGGAGAGGAGGGGGAAGCTGACCCAGGCCATGTGTCATGCCCATCGAGGGCTTGGAAGCGCGCCCTGACCTCCCAGGGAAGCTGGCCCGAGATGACCTGGTCTTCACCCAATAGGACCCACGCCCATGGCAGCCACCTGCCGTGACCTGTCCCTCTGGGCTTGACCTAAGCCAAAACCAGTGCTCTGGACCTCTGAGCCTCTCAAAACCAAGAGCTGTCTCCTACGTACTTATAACAACACTGGGAAACTGTTAGGGAATTAAAAACTGCCAAGTGAGGAATGAAACCCATGGCCTGCCCTCTTCATGATTTAGAGGCCGACAGGACTCCGAGCCCCTCCGACTGGCCTCCCTGCTTCCTGCTCCTTCCCCAGCGCAGAGGCCAGCGGTGACCACGGGGGCTCCAGGAGCCCACGCACTGACCCCAACACCAGAGCGCCCCCCCAGCCCTCAGGTTCCCCCGAAGGCAGGGTTCGGATTTCTCCATTTTATTCTCCAGAAGCTCAGCTGCCCATCCAGTGGAAATTTTGATACCATTTCCTGTGGCTTCCTGCTCATCTCATCCGTAAGAAGGTGCTGGGGATCGTCTCAGCCGCGTCAAGACTCGAGATCAATTTTCAGGCAAGCAGAGGGCCAAAAACCCCGGGGCTGGAGGTGGGGCGGAGGGACAGGACAGGGGAATGAAAAGCCTCAGGCTGACACATTGCAGACCGAAGAAACACCGTTTGCTCTTTTCCGGCCCCAGGAATCAAAACTCCCCTGGAGGGCTGCACGGTTCTTCCCTATTATGGAGATGCGGCGGGGCCCAGGAGCAGGGTGCCCGATAAACAGAGGTGGGCAGCGCGCGTGCCCTGTCTTTTCCTGTGGGAGTCATACAGGCTCCGCGGGTGGCCGAGAAAGCCTCCCTACCACGGCTTTCACTTTGTTTAACTTGACAACACCTTGTGGGGTTTATGGACGTTCTTAGTGCCCGCCCCTTATTTGGTCTTTGGAGGAGACCACATGTCCCTGCTGAGTCATAGCCCTTGCCCCGAGCTGGCACATGGAGGAGAGAAGGACAGAGGGGCTTTAAAAAACATTTTTAAAAAGATTTATTTATTTATTTGAGGGGGCGGGGAAGGGACAGAGGGAGAGGGAGAGAGAGCATCTCAAGCAGATTCCCCGGTAAGCGCAGAGCCCGACAAGGGGCTGGATCTCATGACCCTGAGATTACGACCTGAGCCGAAATCAAGAGTGGGACACTTAACTGACAGAGCCACCCAGGGGCTTGAGAAGGGGCTTTGAAGGAAGGACAAAAGACTCGGACGATAAGGCCAAGACACGGGGGAGTACACACGTTGTTGACCTCTGCCCTGGTATTATTACGTGGTCGCTTACGTGAACATAGCGGACTGTTCCTTTGCTGAGAAGGGACCTTTGCAGCCTCAGAGTTCAGCCTGTTTGCTGTTGCTCCTGGAAGGAGGGGCCGGGTGCTCGTAACGGGAGACGTGTTGTCAGACACACTCGCGTCCAAGTCTTGGCGGCTCGCCTATTGGCCGTGTGCCCCAGGACAGCCATGGAGCCTCTCTGAGACTCAGTTTCTTCATTTGCAAACTCAGACTAAGATTTGCCTCAGGTCATTCTCTCTGGAATCTACTGTCGCTCCCCATGAGGGTGCCCGTTCCTCCAGGGGCCAATTCATAGTACCCTGCCCCACGGAGACTGATGTATAGACCAGAGTGTCCCATTGCTGACTCGGGGTGAGGAATACAGTCACCAGGAGGACTGACATTCCCAGTTGACGGTGAGCGACGACAGAAGTGAAAGTGTCACTGGGACGATGCCTGGTCGACATGGCTGAGGGGGAGCCAGTGAAATCTGCTAAATGAAGGGGGCTCGTATCCGCACACGCGTATCCCCACCCCGCGGTCACAGGAACAGCCCTCACTGCTGGTCTTGGTCGTGCACATTTATTGGCTCCCTGGCCGTGTCCTTCCCCCTCCTGACAATGCTCAAATTTTTATCCAGACATCACCCGCCACACCCTATGGGCTTCAGAGTGACGGATGCCACCCCCAGCTCCCACTCCAGACTGGACCGTGACTGGGCCCCCAAAACCCATCAAAAATTCCATACTCTCACTAAGCCATCAGGAGAGCCAGATATGTGACTTTGACCCAGCCAGGGTGGGTCTCTGGAGTCTTGCTGGAAATGTGGGGGCAGACGGCTCTCACTCCTTCTGGCCTCTGTAGGATGTGGATACGCTCCTAAAACAGCTGCAGCCAACTTGTCTCTGAGAAGAAGGGCAGGCTGAGGGTTAGGCTGACAGGGGAGCGAGGAGCTGAGAGGATAGTGGAAAGCACATCGGGAACCCTGATTAAGCCTTGCCTGAAGCCCACTTCCTCCAGACACACGGTTTTCAATCTGGGGGACAGCTTGGGTGGTACTGCCCCTTGGGGCATTTCGGAAATGTGTAGGGCTCTTTTGGTTGACACAGTGATTGGGGATGGTGCACGTTCCAGGCCCTTCGTTCGCAGGTACTAGGAATGTTAGACATTCTGTAATGTGTGGACTTTTCTACCCAGCAGAGGACCCTCTGTAGTCCTGCAAGACTTATGTAGGTCTCATTTGACATCAATGCTGGTGAAAACCCTGTCGTTTTAGTTTGGCTTGCCCCAAAAAGCAGAGCTCAAACACAGGCTTATCTGTGGCTTATTTAGCAGGTAAATTTAGGAAGCTGAGAGAATTCAATGGTAAACTTTGTATGTCAAGTCGACTGGGCCACGGAGTGCCCAGACATTTAGCTAAACATTGTTCTAGGTGCGTCTGTGAAGGTGCTTCCAGATGAGGTTGACATTTGAATTGGTAGACTGAATAAAGCAGATGGCTCTCCCCAGGGTGGGTGGGCCTCATCTAATCAGTGAAGCCCTAAATAGACTAAAAGGCTGAGTTGGTTGTGTCCAACTTTCTCTGTGTCTTCGAGCTGAGACATGGGTCTTCTGCTGCCCTGAACTTGGATTCTAACTGAAACATATACCATAGGCTTTCCTGCTTCTCAGGCCTTCAGACTTGGATGGACTACACCATCAGCCCTCTGGGATCTTCAGCTTGCAGACTGCAGATCTTGGAATTGCCCAGCCTCCATTGTCATGTGAGCCAGTTCCAGTTCCTTGTAATAAATAATAAATAAATAATACACTTGTGAGATACACACACACACACACACACACACACACACACAGGCATATACAGCTATATAAAGGGATATATACACAAAGGTATTCTCCACTTTTTTATGAAAGACCTGTTCTTGCTAACTGAAAGATATCCAAAGAGGATTTTCGCTATGGGGCAGCGCCTGGAGCAGTGAGGGGGCCCCCCCAGCTCCTTCCCCGGGACCCACGCTCAGCACCTCAGTCAGCATCAGGCTGCCGGAGCCTTGAACTGTGTCTGTGAGCATCTGTGCTCTTTCTTGACTTAGCTTGTGTACCCATTAGCAAGGTGTGTCCTACGGTCTCAGAAAAGCCCACGGAGGTTGTTTCGGGCTTCCGGGAGTGCGCCAACAATTTTCCATAGAAACGAAAGGCACCTGCTTCTTCACTGTCCACCGTTTTGGCTCCTGAAAGGCTCCATAGCAAGGGAAGCCTGTATATGTAGGTCTCCCATGGTTCTGTTTCTCTGAAGAACATGGACGAATACAGAGGGTAACACAAAGGAGGAGAAAGACCAGTGGTAACTGGGGCCCAATCCCGCCTGAAGAAGGAGAGGATGGAGCAACCGCTCACGGTTCCTTGTTGGTGGAGAAGATCCCACGGGCTGCGCTCCCTGCTACCTCCTCTCTGTGTGTGTGCTGTGAGCCCCCCTGGTAGCCACGGTGGGGAGAAGCAGAACAGAAAGCCGGAGTCCCGGGACTCCCCTCCCCCAGGCAAGCCCCCTTTGCTGAAAGCTAAAGTCTGCCCGGAAGTAAGCGGTGCAGCGATGTCCGGCAGGCAGAGCACCCGCCCCATCGACGGGCACGATCCGATCCCTGGAACCGCACGTCCCCATCTCTGGAACCCAAAAGTCCCTTTTGCTGCAGGACTTGGCGGATTTGCTGGAGTCCAGGACCTCAAGGTGGGCAGCTTGCCCTGGGCCATCTGCTGGGCCCCGATGGCATCGTCACACGCCCAGTGAGAGGGGCCCCGGGCCGTCAGAGAGGACCAGGGGATGGGGAAGCAGAGGCGGGAGCTGCGAACTCTGGGGATGGAGCCAGGGGCCGAAGCAGGTGGCCGGGGACACAGGGCAAGGATGGGATTGGATTCTCCTCCCCCCACCTCCGGAGGACACCAGCCTCAGGAGCACCTTGACTTCCACACAGAAACTGACTTCTAGAACCGTAAGAATAAACGACTGTTGTTAGGAGTCAGTGCGTTGGTGGAAGTTCGTTCCCGCAGCCGTGGGAAATGCGCACGAGGAGTGTCTGTGCGGACACACGGGACTGTAGCCTGTGGAGCCCAGAAGCTAGCTCACGTATGTGTCAACCCAGAGCGCCCTTTCTTTTCTTCTCTTTTTTCTTTTCTTTTCTTTTCTTTTCTTTTCTTTTCTTTAAGATTTTATTTATTTATTTGAGAAAGAGAGAGAGCAGGTGTGCGCATGAGCGGGGGGAGGGGCGGAGGGAGAGAGAGATTCCAGAGCAGATTCTGTGCTGAGCACAGAGCCCGATGTGGGGCTTGATCTCATGACCCTGAGACTATGACCCGAGCCGAAACCAAGAGTCAAACAATTAACCGACTGAGCCACCCAGGCGCCCCAAGAGTGCCTTTTCCATAGTGTTCAGTAGACAAGGTTTTCCAGGGAACACTGGCCCTGGCTTTATCCGGAGCTTCACCGAGTCAGGAAACCCCATCAGCTAAGGCCCAGCTTCTTGTGCGACTTGACTCACAAACCAGCCCCCTCCCGCCAGCCTGCACTTGTCACCGTCACGTTTACGGAGAGACACACACCGGTCCAATATCTTACCTCCCATCACGTGTTCCGGAGGAGGCGTGCCCAGACGTTCACGCGTGGAAATATGTACCATTTGGTTATAAACACGTTCCTTTCTTCTTCCTCTGTGTGACCTCTGTGACCTAGTTAGGGTGTCACATTGCTTTTTTTCTTTTTGTCTTTTTTTCTATATGTGTGCATAGAAGTTGTATTATGCATTCATTCCGTTCCAGGAGATATAAGCTGTGTGTGGGTCCGATGGGGCTGATAATGACAGGTCTCAAGCTCGGCCACCGTTACGAGCGTCTGCTGCGTCAGACGTACGTCTTCCCTGGTAACCCCCCCACCCCCCCAAGACAGGCCTGACATTTTACACATGGTGTCCTTCCACTCTGCCCCCCACTCATTCCTTCCGACCCACACTCTTCCAACAAGCTGTGATTCAGTCTAGAAATTTCTCTCTAAGCAGCCAGTTTGCTGGAGTCAGTACCTGAGACCGTATCCTTCCCATGCAGAAGGAGCGGATGCCTTCGCCACACTGTTCTCCCTGCTCTGGGGGCTTGGCTCAGACCCTTCCTGGGAGGCCCCACCCCCAAGGCGGTGACCCGAGCCTCTTGTCAGCTTTCACTCCCGTGCTCATCACATCTGTCTCCCGGTTTGCAACGTGACTGACAGTTTCTCTCTCCCCCTCTAAATGCGAGCTTCTTGAGAACAGGAGCTGTGACCTGGCCCTTGGTCAGGTGGGGGAGCTCAATGAATCTTTGCTAAAACCAGGTGTGCAAAGGGACCCAAGGATCACCGGCTGCTGAGCACCCCTTGGTTGGGGGAGTCCCGGCACAGGTCAGGGGACAGGGTGGGCCAGGACCTACTTGGAATCAGCGGTGTCTTACTCAGAATTTAGCATTGTGGGGGAGGGACGCTAAGTCACAGGGTCAGTCAGAGGTGGGCTGCAAGTGTCCTGGGGGACATGGATGGGTGTCAGGGATCTGGGAAGCGATAACCACCGTGCCTGGTGATGACGGCCGGTGACCGAAGTGGATGCCTCCTGGGTGGGGTGGGTGCCCTACCTGGGTGGTCCAAGCCTGGTTCTCCGGCTCCCACCTACCCTTCCAGTAAATCCTTATCCCCAGCCTGTCTCCGAATCTCACCCAGCCACCCCAGCTTCCTTCTTCCCGTTTCTCCCACCAAATCTCAACCTCACCCCTGCCACCCCTGCTGGGATCCGCCTGGCTCCCCAGGTGCTTCCCCTGCCCCGCACACATCAGGTCTCAGTCCCCTGTCCCCCCCCCCCAAGCTCTGGCTGCCCCAGGACGCTGCCCTTGCTGTCTAGGTCTGCAGGGTACGAAAGGACAGGGGTGCCCCAGGCAGAGTGAGGCAGACCCCAAACCTGGAGAAGCTATTAGATCAAGACCCATGTTCCTCTGCTCTTAAGCTCTTCCATTTCATTTCCACCGCCCCGCACGACATGTAATGAGGAATGATGATCTTAATTCAGAAGGAGGGCCAGCAGCCCTCGCTGTCGGCTTTGGTTTCTCCCCGCTCTGCCCAGGGGCCTGCCAGGATCTTACGAAAACAACACTAATCTCTAGTGACTCCTTGCTTTGTTACCCTGAGAACAGCTCCGGGTTCCATGACATTCTTTTGATGGAGGGGAACAGAGAGATTAGTTCAATCCTCCTGCCACGCGGCCAGGAATGTGTGCTGAGCAAGTAGGACTCCACGCTCCGCCCGCACCAGCTCGGGACAGAGAGGGTGTCACTTTGCTGTCACACAAGCCACGTGCCGGGCACAAGCATCCCCACTGTGTAAATGCAGAACGGAGGTGTGCTGGGACTTTCCAGAGGTCACACAGCTGGCGGCCGGCCGTCTCGGATGCCGAGCCCCAGAAGAGGGAAACGAAAAGCAAAAAGGCAGATGAGGGAAGAGTGAGGAGAAAGAGAGCAGCGGAGTAACGCCTCTTGGAAGAATGTTAGGATTCCCTCACAATCCTCATCTTCTAGAATCTGGGGCCAAGAGCTAGGGCAAGAGACTGTGGGCCAAGCAAGGCACATTCGGTCTAAAGAAGAAGGAGGAGGAGGAGGAGGAGGAGGAGGAGGAGGAGGAGGAGGAGGAGGAGAGATAAAGAAAAAGAAACAGTCTAGGTTTTAAAATCCATTGGCTGGGTGACCAGAGAGAACCACGTGCCTTCCCTGCTCTAAAACAATGAACAAACTTCCTCTTACAGAACGGGGACCGCAGTGACGATTTAACACAAACACGCTCTTCTGGGAAAACGCGAACGTCTCACCATCCCGCCGGAGGCTCGGAGCTGCCGGCCCTGGGCAGTGGTGACAGATGGAGGCCCACGGCCCTGCAGTTTCTGGTCTGGATGCGCCTGGGTCGCTGAGCCGCAGGCTGCCGTTAGGACGGTCCTCAGCCCGCGCTCCGCTGTGCCCCGCACATGCGTGCACACACAGTGTGGTGTGTCCAACCACACACGGAAGCTTTGTCACCGGCCTCTGGGGCTCGGGGCTGGCGCGGGGGGGCCTGGAACCCTGGACATCCCTCGTGTTGACTGACAACGGTAAGGCCCCAGAGAAAGGCCTCTCCGCACCTCTCTCCCTGTGTTTTCAAAACACAAAGTGACTGCCTCTGAATGTTGCCAGCTTGTGGCTGTGTCACGGCCGACACTGGGGACGGACACGGTTTCTGGGGCGGGACGGCTCTGAGCAGCGGAAGAATGGGGGTTAGAGACAAATGAGTGAAGTGGCTCAGCGCTCTTCCCAGGGCAGGTGGGACGCGCTCTCAGGCCACGGAGCAGCATTTGGCCGTAGGGCCACCAGGCACCGTGCGCTCCCTGGTGTGGCTCCGGAGGCAGTGTTGGGCATGGCTGCGCCAGCCAGCCATGGAACATTCTGCGGCATTAAACAATCCTTGAATCTGTAAACACAGTCAGTCCTCGTGACTTGCAGTGATCACCGTCCGCAAAATCCCACAGACACTGAGTGAGCAACACCGCACGCAGTCCTACGGGAAGGACAGGTGGGACTCCTGCGTGCCTCTGCTCACAGTATCTTGTCAACCGATGAATACATAACCTTGTTTTATGTGTGTCTCTGTATACAGGCACCTGACTCACACTGACACTGAACTCGTGCCTGAACGAAGCGTATCTAACACACCCCTTTCCTCTGCAGGTACCTCCTGGGGCACCCCTGTCCCTTCTGGGCTCAGGATCACCGGACCGCGCACGCTGCTCTGCGCTTGGGCGCCACTTCCGACAGCAAAGCCACCCCAGAAAATCACGGAAATTTGAGAAACGTGGTACTAAATAGACCGCAGGAGGACCCTTGTTTTCCCAGAGGGGTGAGAGGTGGAGCAGGGAGGCAGGGCGCCGCCTTGGTCAACCTCAGCTTGGAACACGTGCCTCAGGCGATCGAAGTATTCACCGCGGGTGTGTCCGCGAAAGTCCCGGGAAGCGCTGCAAGTACGGATCGGGGCTTGCGGAAGTGTTAGCGGGTGGGCGAATCCCTAAACACAGAATCGCGAATGAGGAGGATCGAATGGGTGGGATCCCCATGTCACTGGTCTGAAGTGAGACGCTGACTTTTCATAGTGTATGAATTCGCTGAGCGCGGAAGGCTGAGATGCAAATAGTTTTACTTTTATAAAAAGATGTAATAAGATGTAATTACATTTTCAAGAGTTGATAAAAATTTTATTTTTATTTCAATGATTTTGATCAAAACGTTTATATTCGTGAATTGTAATTTACAGTTTGGCGTTTACTTTTAATAGGCAAGGTTCAATGTTTTATTATTTCATTTTTAAAATTTTTTGAGAGATTTCTTTTTTATTTTATTTAACTTTTTAAGTAGGCTCCATGCCCAATGTGGGGCTTCAACTCACAGCCCTGAGATTAAGAGTCGCACACTCTACTGACTGAGGCAGCCAGGCGCCCCTAAGTTTAAATATTTTAAAAGAAAAATAATTTTTAAAAAAACATGTCATTTTAATTTTATGTTTTCTTTATGCTTCTGTGAAAATATATTAAAATTTTGTGTATTCTGAATGTAATTGCTTTTATTATTTACTCTTTAGATCATTACTGTTTGGAAAACAAATTATGTGAACATCTAATTACAATTATAATGAATAATGTTGCTAAAATGAAGTCCATAAAAACAATTTATATGGGGGGCACCTGGGTGGCTTTGTTGGTTAAGGGTCTGACTCCTGGTTTTGGCTCAGGTCATGATCTCAGGGTTGTGAGACCAAGCCCCACGTTGGGCTCCGAGCTCAGGAGAGAGTCTGCTTGAGATTCTCTCTCTCCCTCTCCCTCGGCCATGCCCCACCCTCTCTCTCTCTAAAATAAATAAATAAAATATTTAAAAAACCCAATTTATATGGAATAAATACTATGATAATATGTGATTTATGTGTGTCTTTGTTATTCATCTAGAAATTGCCAGCCCGTCACCAAACACCAGGTGTGTCCTACAATAATAAAGTTTAGATGTCTTTGAGATCTTGTTGACTTGTGGTCACATAAAAATAATAGCTTTACACATATTTCAAAATGTTGTTGCTATAAAAATGAATGTATCAGGCTAAGAGGGTGGAACACGTCTTATTTAGGGGTTTACTGGTGTGATTTATCGCCTCTCACTATTTAGACGCGTAGCGTGTGGGGCTCCATTTGCACTCTCGCCCCGGGGCCCACATGTTACTATGGAGACTGAGGGTTTTGGGGTGTTTGGGTATCTGCTTCCAAGAAGAGTGGCAGCCAGCCCAGCGGACGGGCTGATATTCTGGTCCAGCCGCAGAACAAGGCGGAGCACCGCATGGAATCGAGCTGGAAACCCCCAACAACCTGCCAAATGTCATCCCAGCGCTGGGAAAAGCCACCCCAGCGGCCTGGGAGAGGCGGTGGAGGCGTTCAGAATATGCAGGGTGGCCCTGATGTGATGGCCATGGCAGGGGAGGAAGCCCGGGGAGGCTGGTCCGCTGACCGGAACATTAGCTGAATGCCCTCCGCCGTCCGGCTCTGGAGGAAATGCCGCCGACCTCTCTCCAGTGGGACTGTGTCCAGGGCGCACTGCTCTACCACTCTGAGCACAGAAGGTTCTAGGCTATGGAGCTGTGGCCTGGGGGTCCCACCTCTGACTGTCCCCGAGCCAAGGCCCCTCCAGAGTGTGTCTACAAGGAACCAGGCACCATGCACGAAGCCTACCTGCCCAGGGATGCAGGCTCAGAGCCGGGGCCGTGGAGCCTCTGAGGAAAGCTTCAGGGTGTGCGGAACCTTGGGGAGCACGGAAAGTGACCTGGGCTCCGCTTCCAGCTTCTAGGTTCCATGCTAACTAGCTGTGCGACCTTGGACGATTGCTTTAACCTCTACGGGCCTCTGCTTCCTCATCTCGAAAACAAAAGCACAGTCTTGGGTGATCATTCACGTCCCCCTGGCTCTGTAACACCACCACGGATCTGCCAGAGGGATTCCTTCTGTGTGCCTGGGACCGCGTCCAGACTCAGGGTTACTGATTCCAAAAGGCAGTTGTTCTTGTGTTTGTTGGCCTCGGGGGGAGCCCAGAGAGTTTATGATGTTATGGGGGACAGAGGTGACTGGCAGCCAGTACCCTCTGCCTCGGGGCTCGTGTCACTAGCCCCAGCCCGCCTCTCTGGGGGAGGTCATCCCGAAACCTTGTTCTGTGGTTAGACTCGCTACCTTCTGGGAAGTGCCCACAAGACAATAGCTCCCTTTGACGGCACCGAGTCTGTTGGACGGCGATGGGCAGCCCTTGGGTTCTCTAATGGGGTTCGGTTTGTAACTTTTTTAAACCATGACTTATCTTTATTCACTTATTCAGTAAATATCTACATGGGGGTTAATAATTCCTACCTCATAGTATGGCTGGCAAGAGTGGACAGTGCCTAACAAAAAAATGCCAATGAGCTTTAGCTGTTGAGCACCCACTGCATACCAGGCATGCGTCAGATGCTAGAATGCCAAAAGGAGGAAAGCCAGACGCTTGGGGAGCGGACGGAGGGGAGACGGACATGTGCTCAAGAGCACACTACGTAATACAGGAATAAACAGTAGTTATGGGGGTGTAGACAGAGGGGTGCTGATTCCTTCTGGGCAGGAGAGAAGGATAGAAGGTCTGGTGGACCTCTGTGGCTCCCCTACACCCAGCATCACATCCCTTCCATTAGGCAGGTGGGGCTGATCCCAGATGACAGCAGGTGACCCACGCATGGCCAATCAGAATATCCACATCCCCGGTGGTAATCACTGGGTCAGGGGTGAGCAGGTGGCATACATGGGGACAATCAGAACGTTACTGAGGACTTTCCTCAAACGTCCCAGAAAAGCATTCATTCTCTCTTGGTGTAGGATCATGGGTTTTAAGGAAAGTGAATGCCTGGAGCTCCCAGTGACGACCATGAACTGTATGTGGAGAGAAACTGAAGCTAATGGAAGAGGAAAAGCTGGGAGGGAGGGAGAGAGACAGAAAGACAAAGGAAACACAGAGACAGAGAGAGGAGGCATGGCCTTCTAAACCCCTGGATCCAGGCAGACCTGAAGCCACACCCACCCCCGGTTACACCAGCCAGTAAAGTGCTCCTTTGCCTGGACTAGATTATATTGGACTTCAGACATTCATAATAATCAGCTTTGGCTAATAGAGAACATTTTTGGCTTATTTTAAACACAGAAAACTTTAAGGAAGAGGGAATGCATGACCTGAAACTTGAAGAACAAGCAGGATTTCATCAGATAAAGAAGTAACCTTAATCCTTGGGATCTCGGGCACAAATCATCATTCTCAGGAATTCTTGGGAGTTCCCCAGGATCATAGCCTGCATTTTTACAATACTTTATTTACTCGTTTCTTAAATGTTACCAAGTGACATGATCACAAACGAGTTGTGGTTCTGTGGTAAGATTATAATCCATGTTTCACAGGCTGCCTGTTTTTAAAAAGACATAATAATAAACGTACAATTTATTGTTGTTAAGAAGAAACACAGTGCTTGTAACTACAAGTTTCAGTGGCAAAAAAATTCTCCACCCGATGTAGACATTTGTAATAGAAAACACTGGAAGGAGGGAAGATGCATAGAAAAAAAATACCAAATACAAGATATTTAAACAGAAAACACATTCATTGCCTTAAAGAATAGGCTCCATCTCTGTTTCATGACACACGTTCCCAAGGCAGAAAAAGACTTCGCTTTGTGTTGACGCCGGGTGAACCGCTGGTCTTAGGATCCAACCACACTGCTCTTGTCCTATTTGATGATGAAAGCATTGTGTCTCCTCGCCCCGATGCAGGCTTTGCCTTTGGAATCAATATTGCTTTGGCTCGCTCAGGCGTTAGACCGTCAGCAGTTTTCCATAGCCACGTCACCTTCATTTCCACTCGCTTCCTTTCCAGGGTCCAGTTGGGCGGGCAGGTGCTCGGCAGGGCTGGTCCACTCTGGCTGGCCGATGGCCAGCTGCTCGCAGCCCTGCTCCCCCTCAGGGGTCTCCAGGCAGCTTTCAGCCTATGGCAGCCGCTCCCTGCCAGCCCTTCCTCCAAAGTCCACTCTCTGTCCAAGACCACGAGCTCCTGGACAGCTCAGTGCCCTGCCTCTCCTCATCCCTGCCCCACGAGTTCCAAAACCCTCAGCAGCTCTGACCTCTGAGCTTCCCACCGCACCCCCAGCTCAGCGAGACCACCTATCTCTGTGCATCCTTGCTGGGGCTCAGAGTGTGTCCCCAGAAGGGGATGTGGGGTCACCTGTGTGTGTCCCTGCTCTCCAGGACCTCAGCCCCTTGTTGCTGGTGGTCCAATTCCTGGAAACAGGGATCTCCTCTGCTTGCCCACTTTTATAGTTGTTTAAACTAGCCACTATTTCTAGGACCTGTCCCTCTGACTTGGCCAGATAGGAAAGCCCATCCCTGGTTTCCAGCCGAAAATTGCTATTATTGTTTTTACCCACTGTCCAGGTTTATAATACGGATGTTTTGTTGGACAGCCATAATCTCATCCCTTTCTTTTCCTTTTAGCAACAATTCTACATTTAAATGGATTTGATAATCTCTCCAAGTCTTTTTAAAATGCTCTATACCACCTAATTTTGTTTGCTTTTTAACACGCTAAATGCAGCAAGTTTCTGAGATTTGGCGACACTGATGCGTGTGGCTGTGGTTCATTTGTTCTCACTGTGGTAGGGGGGGTGTTCAGTGTACGAATTTAGGAAGAAACTCTTATCTGTTCAGCTGATAATCAGGTTGTTTCTGGTTTTTTCCTATCACAAGCGGTGCTGTTATGAACATTCTCGTGCCTGACTTCCAGCATAACTGCGATCATTTTTGTAGGATATATGATATATCCAAGCGTGCAATCAGTAGAATTGTAGCCGAGGTCCACATTCGGGTTTGCAAGCTAATGCCAGATGGTTAGAGGTAAACGAGACAGTGACTGTGGATGGCCTTCTTCTGGCTCCGACCTGGCTCCCCGGCTCCCAGCCTGGAACATTGCTGCGCGCAGGAGACGGGGTCCCCTCGGTTGTTGCTCCCTTGGGGTGGTTTGGTTTTTCTGTGAAGATGCTTGAAGAATTTGTTTTTAAGATTTTATTTATTTATTTATTTATTTATTTATTTATTTATTTATTTATTTATTTGACACAGAGAGAGCACGCACAAGCTGGGGGAGAGGCAGAGGGAGAAGCAGACTCCCTGCTGAGCTGGGAGCCCAATGCGGGCTCGATCCCAGGACCGAGAGATCATGACCTGAGCCGAAGGCAGACGCTTCACCGACTGAGCCTCCCAGGCATCCCGAAGAATTTTTCCTTTATCACCAAAGTCCACTATTTTCTGCCTCGCATTTTCTTGGAACGTGGTTTATTCCACTCATTTGTATACACAGCCCTTCCTTTTAAGGAAATTCACCTGATTGTCATTCGGACACACCTTTGTCCTGCGTGTTGGGCTTTCCACTCAGGCCCATCAATTATCCTTCTATTCAATCCCGTTTTTCTCTCTCCAACATCGATTTCTTTCTTGTTCTCATTTACATTCACTGTGAGGATGGCAAGCTTTTCCTGGACATCATAATTCAAATGTCAACAGTATCTACTCTGTTCTTATTTCCAGTTGAGACTTTAATTCTAGAATGACCTTGTCCTTTCTTTGTTCCCTTAAATCTGAAATCTCCATTCTCCTCTCGTTCCTGTTAGTTCACTGTCTCATCTTTGAGTCCTTGTCTGTGAGGATTTGTGTGCTTATCAAGCTGTAGAACAGAAAGAAACTCCTGTCTTCTGGAGTTTTCTTCTTCTTTTTTTTTTAAGATTTTATTTATTTATTTGACAGAGAGAGAGACAGCGAGAGAGGGAACACAAGCGGGGGCAGAGGGAGAAGGAGAAGCAGGCTCCCCGCAGAGCAGGGAGCCCAATGCAGGACTCGATCCCAGGACCCCAGGATCACGACTGGAGCTGAAGGCAGACGCTTCACTGACTGAGCCACCCAGGTGCCCCTAGAATTTTCTTCTGATGCTTGAGTTATGATGTCTTCTCATGCGGGGCCTGGCCTTTGCCTGCTGCACCCCCCCTTTCCCTCCATGGCCTGCTTTCATGCCTGTGATGCTTCTCCTTCCCATCTGCTCCCGTTCGGGGAGGGGCCTGCTCCGGTTCAATTTGTTCTGATGGAGAGCAGGTGACTTCTTGACCCTTCCCTTTTGCAGCTGAGATAAGTTTGTTTTTCTCTCTCCGTGTCATTGTGGGGGTCGGGGGACCCTTGAACTTGCTGGGTCTGCTATCACTGGACTGCCTTGGCCGCGGGGCTGACGTTCAGGAAAGAACAGGGCTGGACAGAACCTGGGATGTCATCAGCTAGGGTGAAGGTGGAGGTACCGAGGTTAGACAAGAGAGTGGGGCAGAGGAATGAACCACGTACCTGCATTAAAGTGAGGGTGGGGCCAGAGGCAAAGAAATCAGATTCCATGAGGCTCCCAGAAAATGTCTCCAGAAATAGAAAAAATGACTGTGCAGATGTGTGTCCCATTCTTGCCCCGTTTGACTTCCTCCAGGCCCACCTCTTCCCTATTCTGCCACCCTTCACCCTTCACCCAAGTGTTTGCAAAGCACAGAGAGAAAACGCAGACTTAGATCATCTCAAACATGTGCCACTGCCGTCTTTAGCAGCGGGAACAGTTCGGTTCTTCGCACACTCCCTCAAGGGCACGGTATGAATCATCTGAGGT
Source organism: Ursus americanus (assembly GCF_024610735.1). Taxonomy (NCBI): domain Eukaryota; kingdom Metazoa; phylum Chordata; class Mammalia; order Carnivora; family Ursidae; genus Ursus; species Ursus americanus. Next base: position 100,782,802 of record NC_142128.1, on the reverse strand, counting down.
TCTGAAAATGCAGCAGGAACTAGGCGTTTTAATACCCTAATTGGTGAAGCGAAGGGAGGTGGGGGTAGACAAGCACCAGGCAGGAAATGCTGAGTGTGGGACGAGGAAGATCCCAGGAAAGCTTATACCTCCGGCTCTGGAAACAGTGACATCAGCCCACGTGGTGACCTCAGTCGAGTCAGCTCTCTACTTGCTTGGGACCCAGACCCAGGGCTGGGGACATGTTCCAGGATCTCCCAGCCTACCCCCACCCCCAGCCCTGCCCCACCCCCTCGGTCCTACAGCCTGGGACTTATTTCAGGGTTGGGTTGATGACTTCACCTGAGTCCAAGTTCCATCTCTGCGGGCGACGCCAGGGGCCACAGGACCTGTGCCTCCCGGACAGGGCATCGTCCCAGGAGCAGGACACTGGGGACTTGGGGCCCAGCCGAGCTGCCTTGGACTCTGAGGGGCTTTTGTTACTGAATTGTGCCGAGCAGATCTGAATCAGAGTCGGGATCCTGACTCTGAAGCCTCAGCTAGCTGATTGAAGAAGGATAAGAATTCATAAAACAGGGGCGCTTGGGTGGCTCAGTCGGTTCAGCATCTGCCTTCGGCTCAGGTCATGATCCCAGGGTCCTGGGTTCAAGCCCCGCCTGGGGCTCCCTGCTCAGCGGGGGGCCTGCGTCTCCCTCTGCCTGCTGCTCCCCTGCTTGTGCTCTCTCTCTCGCTCGCTCGCTCGCTATGACAAATAAATAAATAAAATCTTTTAAAAAATTTTTTTAATAGGGAGAAAGCCGTTTGTCTATGGGAGCAGGAATCAGTAGTAGAGGGGGTATTTTATTTCAAAATTTGTTTGGTGTTATAGTCACGTCAGACTTTAATGGTGCAGTTTATATGCAATTTTATGTTTGCACACGTTTAAGTAACTTTATACTAAAAAAGAAGTTGTTGTCCTTGGAGGTACTTGAGAACACTTTTCCCTCAAAGCGGGATAACGAATTGGTAAACTTTGGGTGCTGGTGGTAAAATTACTCTCTGAAGCACTTAAAAAAAAACCGCTTTATCGAAGTATCATGGGCATACAAGAAGGCTATCAGACACATGCACAGGACTCAGACACAGAGGCAGGGCCACTGAGAACCTCGGTGGTGACAGGGACAGGTGGCCTTGGTGGCTGCGTCCAGCTCCAGGGGCGCCACAGGACGAGCCTTATGAACAGTGTCTTGTATGATGCTGGACTAGTCACACTATTCAGCACAATTTGGGCCCGGGAGCCTCCCTCTTTCCTGCCCCACCGCCCAAACCTGATGTCCTGGCGTTCTTCATGATTCTATGAGATCGCCAAGATCCTGTATTGTTTTATCCTGATCTTCTGCTTATGGAAGCAAAATTCAGTTTCACCCGGCTGTAAATGGCAGAGCGGGGGTTCGGGCCTGTGTCTGCCACAGACTTGGAAACTAAGGCGCCCTAGAGATAAGAGGAATAAAATGATGACCAGGCAAAGTTCAGCTATTCAGCCTCTTCTAGGAGCACAGCGATAACCTCCCATGTGACCCCCGCCTCGGGGGAGCACCCCCTTAACCGCTGGATTGATCCAGATAAACGCTGATCTCACAGCCCCCTGGGAAGACCCCTATCTGATTGCCCCTGGGTGATTCCAAGATGGAATCACCTCTCCTTGCATAGAGACAGACCCTGCTGAGCCTGCAGGTGCTCAGGCCCCTGTGTGATCCCCTCCCCTCGAATGTGGGTGGGGCCTGGGACGTGCTTCTCAGCCGGAACGGGGCAGAGCAGGTGGGCGGCCGTCACTCCTGGGACTGTGCCAGCAGACGGTCTGCAGGGCCTTCTCAGCTTCCACGCTTTGATGAAGCCAGCAGCTGGGCTGAGGACAAATCGCCCAGTCTGTGTTGTTTTAAGCCCCTGAGTTTCTGGTGGCTTGTTACGGGGACTAACTCAGCCACCAGGTGTGGTGTCGCTGGGGCCTTCGAGGTGCCTGCCCAGCACAGCAGCTCCCGGAACACGGACGCCCCGAAGAGCAGGTCTCTGACTCTCCCCCTCCAGTACGCCCTCCACGTTGCCTCTGAGAGATCGCTCTGAAATGCTCATTTATTTGTGTTACTCTCCTTTTTAGACTTGCTGGTGGCTCCCTTTGTCATTTTAAATAAAGACCCAAACTATTTAGCCTAGCAATCCAGGAACCCCTGCCAAGGTCAGCCAAACTGCTCTTCCAGGCTCTTCTGGACACTGCTACCGACCCCCTCCCACCCTGGGCTCCAGCTGCTCCTCCCTGGATCAGAGCCCTTGCACCTGCGGTGCCCCTGCCCCAAAGACAGTCTCTGTTCTTTGCCCGGTGAGTTCCTACTCATCCCTTACAGGCCCCTCTCCTGAAGCCCTTCCACCTCCTCCCCGAGCCCGAGGTCAGCCCACCACTTTGCTCTCCTGGCGCCTTGAACGCCATTACGCCACGCATCACACTGAATTCTAATCACGTTGAAGCTCGGCCCTCTTTCTGGTCTGAGTTCTCTCTGTGGAACTTGACACACTTGTCTCCTTCTTCATGTCCTTTTCTTCCCCCTCCTTCTGCCTGGAAAACATGGCTTGGTGAGTAAAGGCAGAGCGTTACTAACAATACCCACGGCTGAAATGAGGCTCTTGCGGGTCGGAGGGCAGCGAGGCCGACTGTGGTAGTGGGTGCACAGGACAAGCTCCGTAGACGCGAGAAGCGTGAGTGCAGGGAGGTCTGCAATCGCCGGAGATAGAATCTCGCGTTGCTGATACTGTCCCTTCACTGTGAGGGACGGGGCCGGGGACCCAAGAGACTTCCTCTTTCTGCTCGAGAGAGCCACCTACTCTGTTAGAACATTACAAAGTGACCTCTCCCGAGACTTTGTTCTTAAAGGCCCAGCGTGTAAACTGCGCTTCCTTCCTGTCCCTAAAATATTAAACGATGGGACAGACTTGACTCAAAGGCCCTCTCCGGCTCTCCTGGGCTTGCCGGTTGTGACCACTTGGACACAAGCCTGGGGATCCAAACCACAGAGAAAACAGCTTCTCAATTTCATGGACGGGGCCTCCTGGTGGGCTCAGTCAGTGGAGCGTGTGACTCCTGATGTCGGGGTCGTGAGTTCGAGCCCCACGGTGGGTTTAGAGATGACTTAAAAAGAAAATCTAAAAAAAAATTTTTTTTTTCCTTACCACTTATTTTTGTCCACAGATGTCACACAAACCCAGTTATCCAGAAAAGGAGGCAGGAGAAGGGTGTCGATATTGTTCCTGACCCCTTCCCCGTTTAAGCTTACAATAAGAGCAGCCTTAAGTCGCAGACAGGCCCGGCATGTGGGAGCGGATCCGGGAGAAGGGGCGTATGCAGCGAAAACCATGCAGCCAATATCTGAAACCAACAGCAAATGACTCGGTTTCAACTGAAATGAACTGTTGACACCACATTTCAGCATGAGGGCCGGAGTTGGCCGAGTTCACGTTTAGATATGAAAAGCAGGAGCACATCTTTTCAATCTATCTCTTATCAGTTCATGGTTGATTCCAGACAGTGAAAAAAATATACGTATATGAAAACCACCGGCGCAGATAAGAGCTGATCCATGGCTTTTGGGGTCTCCGGGCTTGGGTCAGAGCCAGTCCAACTGCACAGAAATCTGTTATTCGAGTGGTTGAGAAGTCAGTTTGATAGGAGAGCACTGTCTCAGTGTCCACTCGGGGTGGAGGACACCCGTATTTTAGCTTGTGCTTTGCCGCAGGACAGTTTCCGATCAGCGTGGTTTCCCCTTCCCAGCCCACTCCGAGCACCCGCATTTAGGAGTCTTAAAAAATCCTTGTTCGTTCCCCTTGCCTGAGTTGCAGACAACGATCATTCAAGAAATACTTATCAGGGCCGCCTGGGTGGCTCGGTCGGTGAAGCATCTGCCTTCGGTTCAGGTCATGATCTCAGGGTCCTGGAATCGATCCCGCATCGGGCCTCTGCTCAGCGGGGAGCCTGCTTCTCCCTCTGCCTCTGCCTGCTGCTCCCCCTGCTTGTCCGCTCTCTGTCTCTGACAGATAAGTAAATAAAATCTTAAAAAAAGAAAAAAGATATATAGATCAGCCTTCTTTACATCGGGCACTGCAGATGCAAACTGGAATACGGCTTTGTTATTCTTGCCTCAAAGGGAAGGAGACAAAGGTAGCAGATTCCAACAGAGTGTGTAGCGAGGAGGGGGTGTTCAGTGGACGTGTCAAGAAGGAATGAACGAAGAGCATGCTATTATAATAGGGGAAGCCCCAATCCCATGGCATGTGCTCAGGAAGACATTAGCTAGGACTGCGGGTATTACAATAAAATCTTTCTTCCTGGCGCCTGGGTGGCTCAGTCAGTTAAGTGTCGACTCTTGGTATCATGTCGTGATCTCAGGGTCATGAGATCGAGCCCCATGTTGGGCTCTGCACTCAGCGGGGAGTCTGCTTGAGATTCTCTCTCTTCCTCTGCCCCTCCCCCCACCCCACTCACTCGAGTGCTGTCTCAAAAAAAAAAAGAAAGAAAGAAACATAATTAAAATAAAATAAAATCTTTCTTCTTCCTATCAACGTAGAATCATGACATTTGCCATTTGCCTTTTGGCCTTCCAGATTCAGTCACGGATTGGTAGCCGCAGAGGGCAGCAAGACTGTGTGTATGCGTTTAAAAGAAATAAAGCTGGGGGGCACCTGGATAGCCCAGTTGGTTAGGCATCTGCCTTCGGCTCAGGTAATGATCCCAGGGTCCTGGGATCGAGCCCCACATCAGGATCTCTGCTGGGCAGGGAGCCTGCTTCTCCCTCTCCCTCTGCCCGCCGCCCCCCTGCTTGTGCACGCTGTCTCTCTCTGTCAAATACATAAATAAAATCTAAAAAAAAATAAGGTTGTCTTTTTAAACATAGTATTTTTTTGTAAGACTAAGGAATTACTCGTGAATAAATACTGATGTGTAAGGCAAGGTACTAAGTGGCTGAGGGAAGGTGGGGCTGTTCACGGAAACATCGCGTCTGCTCACATAATCTGGGGCAGACACAGAGCCTCCCAGCTTCCCGGGAACGGGGTCTGGGAGGCCCCCCTGCAAGCCAGGTGACACTCTGCCTCTCTCTGCCCATGGCTGCTCCAGGCGCTGCGGGTTCCCTCGTGGGGCCATGACTGTTCCGCACACCCTTGTGCTCTCCCAGACACCCTTTGCTCCTTCCTGGTCCTTCCCACTCAGCTCCTGTTTTATGAGGTCAACCTCTTGACCTTTCCGCTGGGCTCTTGGAGTAAGGACTCCAAAGTCCCACGAGAGGCCCCCTGTTTTCACGCCTGGCCATCAGCCGGTCGGGGCTAGCTGTCGGGGGACCCTTGTGCACCTGAGTCTAATTAGCGAGGAGCCCAGAGTGGCCATTTGATACCGGCGTTTCTAACTAGGGAGCGGGGCAGGCGGACTCACTTGGAAGGGGCCACGAACGGGTATCTCTTGTGTTGTTTTATGTACCTGAGTGTGGGCATAGCCATCTGGATGTCCTCAGACTTCAGAGTTTCTGAAGATAGAGCAGAGAGAAAATGCTCAGAGGGCCCCCAGATCCCAGAGCCCCCCCATCACAGCTGGTGCCGTCACCAGGGGATCAGAGCGGCGTCGGCACAGGAAGGAGGGTCTCCGGGTGCAGAAGCAGCTCACTGTAAAAGCAACGCTTTATTGGGTCCCTGCATGCGTGAATTCTTAGATATACTAAGTCTTGGATCTTTTTTGGTACGAGATGCTAGGGGGTGGAGAGCTCCTTTTTAAGACAGCGTATCTTTTGGAGTGCTTACCCGTGCATTGCTAATAGATCTTCATAGGAACACTGTGGATTGGGTGTTACAATCCTTACCATTTTACAGAGCTGCGAACTGGGGCTCAGAGAGTTTTGGCTACTTGCCTCAGGACACACAGCTGTGGTATATGGAGGAGACTGTAAGAACCTCAGATCTAACCAGCTGCCTTCTCCACCGCTCCTTGGCAGCAACCCCCAGGAGGGCACAGCCTGTTCTTGATGGGCTCATGGGTCTCCCCCTGGACTGGGGGCAGGGAGGGGCTTCACCACCCCATCCCTCGGAGCCCACAGGACTGATGCGTAGTTCACGCTCAACAGGCCAATACATGAAGGAATGGATGAATCATCGGCTGCGTTACCCAGATCAAGGGGAAGGTGAGGGAAAAGTGAAGAAGTTTCCAGAGGGCCAGGGCAGAGGCGAAAGGCAGTATGAAGACCCTTCCTTGTGTGTGGCCTTGGCCCCATTCAGCCTGTGCTGGATGGGAGAAGGTGCGGTAACCTCTCTTAGGGACACGACTCGGCCTCAGCCGTGCCTTGGGTTTATTGCCTTTTGGGAACTTTGGAACTAAGAGTTCAAGCAAAGAGTACAAGTAGAGGGAAGACTCCTTCCCTGCCTGTTCCCACCAGCCAAGCTTCAGAGTGGGACTGTCTGGGAGATGGGAGGGGACCACTTTCCTGGTGGTGCTAATTCCTCGGTTTTGTTTGTTTTGTTGTTTTTTGGTTTTTTTTTTTTTTTTTGCAGTGATTTGACTGCTTGATTCATCTATTGTTTTGATTTAATAAACATGTATAGCTTGGCTCTGTGTGGGGCTAAAACCTAAGGCTGGAGAGATATATAGATTGGGGCCCTTTCCTTGAAGAGGAAGCACAGCCCTCCATTTTCGGGCAGCCAACAATCTGCTTTCTGTTACTATAGATTTGTCGGTGTTTTCTAGAATGTTCTACAGATGGAATTATACAGTGGGTGCTCTGTTTTGTCTAGCTTCTTTCACTCACATGATCATGTTGCGACTCGTCCATGCTGTGTGTCTGTCAGTGGTTTATTTCTTTTTGCCGGCGAGTAGGGTTCCCCGCATAGAGGTACCACAATCTGTTCACCGTTCACATGTTGGTGGACATTTGGGCTGTTTCTCATTTTTGGGGCAATCCAAGTAAAGCTGCTTGTGTACAAACCTTTATATGGGCATATGCTTTCTTTCTTTCTTTCTTTTTTTTAATTTTATTTTTAGGTAATTTCTACACCCAGTGTGGGACTCAAACTTACAACCCCAAGATGGAGACTGGCACACTCTACTGACTGTGCCAGCCAGGCGCCCCTAGACATACGGTTTCATTTCTCTAGAGTAAATAGGAGTGGAATGGTGTATGTTTAGCGCTTTTTTTTTTAAAGATTTTATTTATTTTGAGAGAGAAAGATAGTGCGCACACATGCAAGTGGGGGGAGGGGCAGAGGCAGAGGGAGAGAGAGAGAATCTCAAGGCGACACCTTGATGAGCACGGAGCCCAGTGCAGGACCCGATCTTACCACCCCGACATCATGAACTGAGCTGAAATCAAGAGTCGGATGCCCAACTGAATGACCCACGCAGGGGCCCCTGTATATTTAGTTTTTAAGAAGCTGCCCAACTGTTTTCCAAAGCGGCGATGTCATTGACATTCATCACGAGGTACGTTTTTAAAATAGGCGCATCAGAGTGTTTAATTTTGGTTTAAATCACATTTCCCTGCTGACTACTGATGCTGAGTATCTTTGCAATGCATATTTGCCACTTCCATACATCCTTGGATGATGTGTCTGCCCAAATTTCTGCCTATTTTCTACATTCTCTGATTATTGAACTTTAAGGGTTCTTTATATATTCTAGATACTACGCCTTTAATCAAATATACACTTTGCAGGGCCTCTGGGTGGCTCAGTCAGCTGAGCAGCCAACTCTTGATTTCAGCTCAGGTCATGATCTCAAGATCCTGGGATGGAGCCCCCGGTGGGTTTCTGCTCTCAGCGGGGAGCCTGCTTGGGGATTCTTTCTCCCTCTGCCCCTTTCCCTGCTTATTCTCTCTCTCTCTCAAATAAATAAATAAATAAATCTTCAAATATACACTTTGCATATATTGTCTCTCAGTCTGTAGCTTATCTTTTCATTTGTGTCAGAAGAGCATCTAATTTTAATATATTCCAATCTGTCAACTTTTTTTTTTTTTTTGAGGATCATGCTTTGGTGTTGTATCTAAGAAATATTTGCTCAACAGAAAGTCCCAAAGCTTTCCTCTTATGTTTCCTTATAAAAGTTTAATGGTTTTTGGTTTTACACTTAGACCTCTGAGTCATTTTGAGCTGGTTTTTGTACATGGTACCAGATACGGATTGAATTTCCTACGGACATCCAGTTGTTACATCGTTATTTGACAAAAGATTCCTTTCTCCGCTTTAGTGCACCTGTATCAAAAATCAATCTTCTCTATACATACCCGTCTATTTCTGGAATGTGTATTCTGTCACATTTATCTATTTTTCTAACTTAATGCCAATACTGTGTGCTGTTTAGGTAATTACAGCTTTATAATCAGTCCCGAAATCAGAGAGTCCTGCCGCTTGGATCTTTTTCAAAGCTGTTTTGGTGAAGCTGGATCCTTTGTATTTCCCTCTGAAACTTAAAATCAGCTTGTCAGTTTCTAAAAACAACAACAACAACAACAACAACTAAAAACAAAAAAACCCTCTGGGACGATATCGATCAGGATTGTGCTGAATCTGTGGATTAATTTGGGGAGAACTGTCATAGTAACAATCCCAAGTCTTCCGGTTCATGCACGTGGGGTATCTTTCCAATCAATGGTGTTCTGTAGGTTTCCTTCTACTGTCTTATACCCCTTCTGTCATGGTGAGTATTTCACAGTTCCTTTTAAATTTTGATTTCTGATGGTTCACAGCTGATGTATAGACACACAATTGATTTTGATGTATTCATCTTGTATCCCGCAACCTGGCTGTGATGGGCTAAATTACGTGCCCTCAGAATTTATGTGTTGACCTTCTAATTCCTGGTACCTCAGATTGTCACGGTATTTGGAGATAGGGTCTTTAAAGAGGTAATTTAGTTAAAATTGGGGGGGCCCTAATCCAATATGACTGGTGTCCTCATCAGAAGGGGAGAGTGGGACATGGACACACACAGAGAAGACCGTGTGGGGACACATGGAGAAGATGGCCAAGGAGGGAGGCCTCAGAAGAAGCCAGGCCTGTCCCCACCCTGATCTCAGACTTCTTGCCTCCAGAATTGTGAGCAAATAGATTTCTCTGTTTATGCTGCTTGGGCCCTGGTGCTTTGTTATCACAGCCCTCACAAATTCATACACTTGCTAACCTGACTTAGAGCTTTGATATGGATGCTGTAGGATTTTCTGCATAGACAATCATATCAACTGTAAATAAATTCTTGCTTCTTTCTTTCCAATCTGGATGCCTTTTATTTCTGTTTCTCATCTAACTGCTCCGACGAGGATTCCCAGTATCATATTAAATAGGAGTGGCAAGGGGCAGACATGCTTACCTGCTCCTCATCCTACAGGGCTGGTGTTCAGCCCTTCACCACTAAGTATGATGTTAGCGTAGGTTTTTTTCGTAGATGCCCTTTGTCGAATGGAGGAAATTCCCTTTCTGTTCTTAGTTTCATAGCTATGATTTTTAAAATTCCATTTCAAAAGTGGGACAATGGAAACCCCAACTAGCTAGCCAACTTTCCTTGCCATTTCCTACAGTTGTAGCCATCCAGCGTAGAATATGGAGAAATTGTCACAAGCACGGATGCTAGATCCAGACTGCATGGCTTTGAATCCAAGCCTTTGCAACTTGCCGGCTATGGGATTTGGGGGGTAGATTACTGTGCCTTACTTTCTTCATCTGTAAAATGGGGATAATTGTAGTATCTCCTTATAGAGTTGTTCTGAAGATTCAAATGTAAACAGTACTCGACTACTAAGAAGTGCGATGTAATTTTTTCTCCCCTATGTTCATTTCAAATCACGGAAGACAACTAGATTCTGCTTTAGGAGGCTAGCCAACTATGCCGACTTCCAGATATGGGTTTGGCTCCCTCTTTTCCCCAATCCATCATCTCTTGGTAGTGCACTTAGAATGTGAGACTGGAAGAATTGTCATCTGGCTCTACCTTCGGTCCGAAGCAGGAATTCCTTCGGCATGCCACCCCTGACCAGCTGCTGGCTCCCTTCTGAGCAAAAATTCTGCAGGCTAATTGGAAGTCCCAGAAGCCCAAATTGCTCAGTTCTGGGAAAGTCTAGCTGTGAGGTGACAGTGAGATTTTCCAGGGACTGGGAAGCTAAATTTCCATGTTCACCGTATGCATTGCTAGGTCCTCTAGTCGCTTCCACCATGACATCTGACATGGGTGTTTGCTTCTAGAACAGTCAGAAACGGAGTCCATAGAATGGGTCTCCTGGGAACTGGCAACTCCTCTTTCTTGCCACTAGGGAACCAAATTCGGGTCAAGGACAGGCCTGGCATCTCTGCCTTAGCAACTGCCCAGATCCCAAGTCAACACCTGAATAAAGCCTAGGCTCCTTTTATTCAGCCTCACGGTGGGTGGGAGAGTAACTAGGCTCAATCCTTTCATGGCATATTTGGAAAAAAAGTAGAAAGGACTCAAAGTGTCTGATTCCCAGAAATTCTTAGCTAAAAAATTTCTTGGTTTCAGATTGGACATGAGTCTTCCCTGATTGAGTAGCAGGCTGTTTTGCTCACTGGAACAGTATTGTTCCATAAACAAGCAAGAGATGCATTTGCTAAAAACAAAGTCAAAATTTCCATCTAAATTTTAGCTAATAGAAATATAAGGCCCGATTCAAGCTTTAGGTTTCTAAATCTCCTGAGCCTGGCAGCTGTGTTTTCACTCTTTCTACTGCAGTTTAGGATTAGGGAATTACGAAAAACATCCTGGTGACCCCACAGCTCACATGGGGTAGGCTATGCTGCCCCAGACTATTGACTGACGTACCTGCCCCCCCCCCTTTTTGTTGTTGATGGTGGGGGGAAAAGGCTCTTGAAAATGATCCAGCTACAAGAGACTGAGCAAAGGGTCTCAGGCTTTCTTAGCCTCAGGACAATCCTTTTTCTTAAAATAACTGAGCATGAAGTGCAAACTATGCCAATGTCACTTTTGCTGTGCCCGTTTAGTAACAGATAAGCGTGCAAGGTCCAGGCATGTTTACACAACTAGGAATTGCCCTGCAAAACCATCAACAGCTCACAGCCCAACAATCTTCCAAAATACTATGCGATGCATTGAAGATCTGCAGCTTTGCAAGGAGGAGCCCACAAACTCCCTTCTTCTAATTTGCATATTTGGGTACTACAACACACACCACACCGTTGATATAGGATTTGAGCTAGGCTTAAATGCTAAAAAGGTCCCCACGATTTGCTTTGCTTAAATGCACACTCAAAACTTTATTAAAAACATTTTTCAAAAATAAGCAAGACATCAGCAAGGCTCAGCGGAGGGGTGGAAAATGGATCGTATATCTTTAACCCGCAGAAGTTAAAAGGCTTTTTTTTGTTGTTAGCTAACAATGGAAACTTTTTTTTTTTTTTAAGTGTTTCCCTCCCTCGGTCTTGCCAAGCAATAGAAAAAAAAAAAAGAAGAAGAAGAAAAGAAAAACTTGTTCCGCTGAGTTCAACCCCAGACGGGCTCACAACTTCCTTCCTGCTTTCCTCCCCCAAGCCCCCGCCTTTCTCCCTCCTCCCGCCTCCCTCCTCCCACCCCCCCCAACATTTTTTTTAAATCGCACATTGAACAAACACTGAAGTAGCCGGAGCAGACACTGACAGGGGTAGTGTCTGCACAGCCCAGAAGGGCGTGCGGGGCCGGCCCGGCGGAGCCTCGGCGCGATCGCCGGCCCCAGCCCGGGAGCTCTCCCCAAGCTTGCGCGCTCCCCTTTTTGTCTTCCATAGCTCGCTGGGGAGGTCGACCCTGAGCTTTTTCACTTTTCAAGCCATCTTGTTCCTACGGGGTCTGCGTCCCTGGGCCATATAGTCTGCACGGGCCCGGGCAGCTGGGAAATTGCAGGTAAGTTTGGCGGCTTTTTCACGGCTCTCGCCTCCGAGCCCTCCCTCCCCTCCCCTGCGCCGGAGCCAACCTGGGCGTTCCGGGTTCTGGAAAGGCTCAGAGGTGGGCGGCGGGGACGCGGACGGGGTGTGAGCCGGGAGGGTGGCGGGAGCCGGGGCGCGGGGAGGGAAGGAGGGACGGGTTCGGGGCTTCCCTCCGGCTCGCCTTCCGGGCCGCCGGCCCCCGCCGCCTTCCCCGCGCGCTTCGGGCGTCCCCGGCTCGGGTGGCCGGGCCGCTGGGGTGGCGCCGGGAGAGGCTGCCCAGGATGCGGACAAGCCCGGCCCTCGGCCGCGCCGCCCGGCGTTCAGAGCGCGGAACCCGGCTGCAGCCGCGCGGGCCCCCGGGTGCCTCCGAGTGGGCGCGGGTCCCGGAGACGCAGGGGCAGCCGCGTCCTCGGGCACAGGGCGTGCAGAGGGCTGACTCCCTGTGCGCGCGCGTACACACACACACACACACACACACACACACACACACACACGCCTCCGCGGGGGGCGACGACAGGGGGCGGCGAGTATTGGTTCCGGTACAGGGGACGTGCAGCGCCTCGGCCCCGGGCGCGCGCAGGCGCGCCCACACTCACAAAACATACTTGTTTGGGGACAGGCGACAAGACCAGTGCTGAAAAATGCCTCGGCTGCGGCCCCGCCGCGCGCCCAGGCCTTTTTCGTAGGCCGAGGGACCCAGCCCCGAGCTGGGGTCGGGGAGGTAAACGGCCACCGCGCAGGCGTCCCGGCGCAGGTAGCGGCTGGGGAGGCAGGTCCCGCTCGTGTTCCCGCCGAGTGGGTCCCTGAGGCCAGAGAGGGTGGAGCGGCAGATGCTGCGGCCCAGGGGCGGGCTTCCCTTCCTCCGGCTTAGAGCAGGGTTTGCCCGGCCCGAGGAGACCCGCAGACGGTGGATGGGGTGTCCGCACCCTCGGAGAGATCCGAGTCAGCTGCGCCCGCACACAGCACACTTAGGAACCAAGTGGCCGTACGTGGTCCCCCTCCCGTCCGCGTGGCCTGGGGAGGAATCTTAGAATGTGGACTTTGCAGGGACCTCCAAGCGCATCACACCCTGGGGTGTGGGGTGGGAGAGCACTCGGGAAACGCACACCCACAGCCGGGCTCGTGTCCGCGCCGAGCCGCGCACTCCCAGTGGCTGAGACGTCCAATGGCACCGGACCCCCAACAGACCCGGCTTCCGGGGGCCGGCCGCCCCCACCCCCACCCCCCATTGCCCCCCGCCCCCGCCCTCCGGGGTCCTGACTCTCCTTCTTGTGTCTCCACAGAGGCGCTGTCGTTTATGGAGTTTTGGGCGGGGGCTGAGCCCTCGGTGTTGCCCCCCCGCCCGCAGCCCAGGCCATGCCACCGCCTCGGCGCGCCCAGCCGCGGCCGCCGGGCCTCCGGGGCTGAGCCGGGAGCCGAGCGAGGAGGAGGCGCCGGCGGTGGAGCCCGCTCGGGAGCCGCGGCGGCGGGCAGCGCGGCGGACCCAGTACTATGGCTGTGTACTGCTATGCACTCAACAGCCTGGTGATCATGAATAGCGCCGAGCAGGTGAAGAGCGGCGGCCCCCGGCCCAGCAGCAGCGAGACGCCCCCGCCGCCGGGGAGGGCCGTGCTGAGCCCCGGCAGCGTTTTCAGCCCTGGGAGAGGCGCCTCTTTCCTCTTCCCCCCCGCCGAGTCGTTGTCGCCCGAGGAGCCCGGGAGCCCCGGGGGCTGGCGGAGCGGCCGGCGCAGGCTGAGCAGCGGCAGCGGCAGCAGCGTGGGCAGCCCGAGTTGGGCGGGCCGCCCGCGAGGGGACGGGCAGCAGGTGGTGACCGCCGGTTGCCTCTCCCCTCCCGGGCCGGAGGAGGCCCAGAGGAAGCTGCGAATCCTGCAGCGCGAGTTGCAGAATGTGCAGGTGAACCAGAAAGTGGGCATGTTCGAGGCGCACATCCAGGCGCAGAGCTCCGCCGTCCAAGCGCCCCGCAGCCCGCGTCTGGGCAGGGCTCGCTCGCCCTCTCCCTGCCCCCTCCGCAGCAGCAGTCAGCCCCCAGGGAGGGCCCTGGCTCAGAGCGAGGAACGGAGGACAAAGTCGTGGGGGGAGCAATGTCCAGAGACTGCAGAGACCGGCTCCAACGGCCGGAGAGGAAGGGCGCCGGGCCTGTGCCTCTCAGAGGGCGACGAGGAGGTGGCACCTTTCCCCAGCCCGGCCGCCCCTTCAGGACCAGGGGCTCAGGGCGCAGTAGCTTCTGCAAGAATGGAGAAGGGGACCCCGGCCAGACCCCACTGTGGCTCACCCAGAACTTTGGAAATTGACAAGAGGGTCTCTCCGCCTTTGGGAACACGCAGCTGCCAAGCTCCCCCATTGGGGCTGGTCCCTGGGATGGCCGCAGAGGGGACAACGAGAGCCACATCCAGTGGGCCACACCATCCACACGACACTGGCCTCATTGAGCGGCCCGAGCAGGCCCGAGAGCTAGGGGGTGTGCACCCCCAGGAGTCCCTGGTGCAGAGCCAGGGGCAGCCTCTGGGCATTGAGACAAGCCCAGCCCCAGAGAGGGGCAGGCCCGGCAGCGGAGAGCCCCCAGGGAAGGTGGGGAAAGGAGATCTGCTGGATGGCAAGCGGGGCCCCTGGGCACCTGGAGCCAGAAGGCCAGAAGACAAGACTGTGAATGTGCAAAGCTCGGAATGTTCTGAGGCTCTGAGCAGGGTCAAGCCACCCCCAGACCTGGGCTCAGTAGGCCCCGAGGTGACCCAGTGTGGGGTCCCAGTGGTCGGGGAGCTTCTGCAGCGCTCCAGGGGAGTGGACGAAGGGTCTCCCAAGTCGACGCGGGGCTTGCTTGGGGGCAGCTGCTCTGCACAGCCAGGGAGCCGGGAGGTGGAAGCAGGAATTCCCTCTGGAGGAATGCTGGAGATTTTGCCCTCCTGGGAAGCCTCGAAAGATCTGAAAGAACCTCCTTGCCTCCCTGGGGACAGGCTGGAGGTGCGGCCTGAGAGCTCCAGGGCTTGGCTGGGCCCCATGGAGGCAGTCCAACTGGCCTGGACGTGTGGCACAGGGGTACAGTCGGAAGGCACTTTGGGAAGCCCCCGGCAGGACAGAGCCTCCCACCCCAGCCTGGAGCTGCTCTCCCCAGATCAGAAGGACAAGCCTTCCCCAAGAGAGGCCTGCAGCCCCAGCAGTATACCAGCGGTCATCATCACAGACATGGGTGCCCAGGAAGACGGGACCTTGGAGGAGGCACAGGGAAGCCCTCGGGGTAGCCTGCCCCTGAGGAAACTGTCTTCTTCATCTGCCTCCTCCACGGGCTTCTCCTCTTCCTATGAAGACTCAGAGGAGGACATCTCCAGTGACCCTGAGCGCTGCTTGGACCCCAACTCTGCCTTCCTGCACACCCTGGACCAGCAGAAGCCCAGAGTGGTAAGTCTCATTCTGAGATTTTCCTTCGACTCGTTTGCACACCCCTGTTCTTACTTTCTACTGAGTCACGAGGACTCCGATCAGGGCCCTGGCGCAGTCACAGCTTAAGATCCTCTCCAGGTGTTTGCTGGGGAGGTGGCTGGGCACTGGCCGTGCACTCCGTAGCTCGGACAGTGAATCCAGTCACTTCGCTTGCTACTTCCATGCACATCTTAACAAACGGTACTTAAGGTACCTTGCTGGCAGGTCACCACTCGCTTCTCAGGGAGACAGTATTCAGGAGTGTTACCAGAAACTCCCTGATGAATCCCTGAAGATAATGAACAGAGCTGCTGAGTGTAACTTTTGTCTGATCAGGAGAAACACTTAATGCTGTGATACCTTTGGGCGGAGGAAGACTGACAAGGTTGTGGAATTACCTCGACTTTACTCATAGGCCAGGAAAATGAGCCTTGTGATTCTATGACTGGGCTCCAAAACCCCCCGGGGCTGTGCTTGGGCCGGGTCCTGGGTAAAGAGCCACCTTGCCCAGGTGGTCAAGTCAGGACAGCACAATATTGGTGGGATCCGTGTAACTTAGATACAGTTTGATGTGTGAATTTAAACAAAAACCATGCTTTGAGCTACGCAGACGATTTTTAAAGATAGCAGAATGTTCTATTCGGTTATATTGGCTGAGCTAGGCACTGGGTGATACCTCTAGGGTAGAGAGCTCCTAATGCATATGCTTGTTGGCTGCTGTAGGTACATTTCAGGTATATTTCCAAGTGCATTTGCTTTGTTTTAAGATTTATTTATTTATTTATTTATTTGAGAGAGAGAGAGAGCACGAGAAGGGGGGAGGAGCAGAGGGAAAAGGAGAAGCAGACCCCCCCCCCCCCGAGCAGGGAGCCCGAAACGGACTCGATCCCAGGACCCGAGATCATGACCTGAGCCAAAGGCAGACGCTTAACCACCTGAGCCACCCAGGCGCCCCTCAAGTGTGTTTGTTTTGATTCATCATACTGACATCTGGTTCTGCCCATGGCAGTAGACAGGAGTTTATTTCTGTTACACAGTTAATCTCAGTCCCAGGTTGTTTTCACTCTTAGGAGGGTCAGTGTCTTACGGAAGATGTTGAGAGTTGAAGCTAGCACTTCTGAAAAGGTCTGGACTTTCTCTTACTTTTCCAGAGTATGGGGAATTTCCTAGTTCAGCGTGCAAGGGGAGGCGTTCTGGTGCTACGCTGGGGGAAAGTCTGCATTTTATTGTAGCAGGGAGCCTTTCGACTTCTTGAGTATCAAATATCATTCATAGAACCGCAGCAACTCCAACCAAAGCCGCTCAGAACTTCATATTTCTACTTTGTATCCTTCTCGAAGGTACTTTGCACCTCAAAGCACATCCCTCTCGGACTCCCACTTAAGTAATCACAGTCTGAATTTCTGAAGACCAGGCATTCCTTTTTACGAACCTCTGCTTTCGGCTGATGATGGGGAGGCAAATGTGTATGCAAAATTTCGCCCCGATCACCCTGGCGTTTTGTGGCAGGACTGGGCTGGGGGCAAAGGCAAACCAGCTTGGGGAGGAGGAACGGTGCACCTGGGAAGGGACGGACAGACTTCTCGATGCAGGCATGGCTCATATTTCTCTGCCGTCATGCCCACAATTACAGGCCTAGTGGAGAGGATGGTCCTCGGTTCCACTCTCCCCGTTTGCTTTTAAAACCCTGACGCGTCGTTGGCACAGCCCAAGTCGCTTTGACTTGCTCTCCAGCTTTCCATTCGGCCTTTCTAGTGGCGGATTAGCAGCTCCTGTTGGCTGTCTCTCAAAACCGCTTCTGTGTCCCAACCTTTGAAAAGGGCTGTTGTCTGGAAGTCAGTTAGAGGGGAGATCAATAATGACAGGTGCTAATTTTTTTTTTTCCATTTGCCAGAGGGATGCCAACTTAGAGGCCAGATGGTTGAGTACTGTTCTGTGAGCTAACAGGTCCGCAGGTAGAAATGAGGCCTGCAGGGCGCCTGGGGGGCTAAGCCCCTGAAGCCTGCGGCTCTGGATCTCAGCTCAGGTCTTGATCTCAGGGTCTTGAGTTCAAGCCCCACGTTTAAAAATAAATAAAAATAAAAAAAGAAATGAGGCCTTCCTGTTGTCCAGCCTCCCTCCCACCTTTACACAGGTTTTCAGACACCCGCAGAGTAGAGCCAGGGAAAAATCCCCTGCCAGCTTCACTCTGAGTCACGTGAGGCCGAGGGGGGAGCGCGTGGGGGGGAAGGGTGGGTAACCAACTGGAAATTATGGGATCCTAGGGACTTTTCAGCTGTTGGTTGAGCGCTTGCATGATAAGCTAAGCTTTCTGTTTCTTGTACAGAATGTTATGGTGGAGCCTTATCTGTGACACCAAAACATCTGCTCATTGGGTCAAAAATCCCTTGATTACCTGATAGTGATATTGTCTACAGACGGCCAGACGTCTTGATTGACCGGCGGGCGGCTGCGCTCTTCAGCGCTCTGTGGACTAAACCCGCGGGGCGTCGGATGGAGCGGGGGGGGGGGGGGGGGGGGGG
The DNA here is from genome assembly GCF_024610735.1 of Ursus americanus. Classification (NCBI taxonomy): domain Eukaryota; kingdom Metazoa; phylum Chordata; class Mammalia; order Carnivora; family Ursidae; genus Ursus; species Ursus americanus. The sequence goes on along the minus strand of NC_142128.1, from coordinate 100,764,968 downwards.
GGGGGGGGGGGCGCCCTGCTCTTCCCGGACCCTGTGGCTTCCGTGTGCGGGGGCTGTGCTGCGCGTGTACACACGCTCACACGTGCTCACACTCACACACGCTCATGCGTTCACGCTCACACGTGCACTCTCACGCTCACACCCACTCACTCGTTCACGCTCACACACACTCATGCGTTCACGCTCACGCGTGCTCACACTCACTTACGCGTTCACGCTCACACGTGCTCGTGCTCACACACGTTCACACTCACCTGTTCACGCTCACACATGCTCACACTCATACTCACGTTCACCCTTGCCTTCACATGTTCATGCTCACGCATATGTGCTCACAAGCCTCACGTCCTTATGCACACACGTGCTCATGCACTCAAACACCCTTGAGCGTTTATGCTCACACATGATCACACTCACATTTGTTCACCCTTCTGTGTTTGCACTCACAGTGCACTCAAGGGCTCACATTCATACACACTCACCTCACACACATATATTCACCCTCACAATGCTCACAGATACCCTCACACACACTCACCCTCACACGTGCTCGCACACCCACTCACGCCCACAGGTCTGCAATTGCACGTTCAGCCTTCCACTCAGCCAACCCCTGGCCCTCAGCCCCACACTGAGAATTTTTTCGCTGTCCTGCCTTCCCCGGAGTTAAGCCTTCCATGCCTTGCGCAGCTCGTTCTTTCCTCCTGCGGAGGAGTGGCGGTGGGTGATGCTGTGCGGGCAGAGGCGACAGCCCAGGGAAGCCTGAAGCTGGCTGCGTTGCTCGCTCTCCAGTGTCGGGTCCCCCTGCTGCTCATCGCTGGCGGAAGCCCCGCGGCCCGTGTACCGGAATCCAGAAGCCCTCCCTGTGGTTAAAAACAGTGAAAAGCAAGTTGCTCAGGAGCGCACTCTGAAAATCACTTTGCCGTTTAGATGATGCAAATTAGCCGTGGCCTTTTTGCTGGAAGGGAATGTGGTCGGAAGGCTGGTCTCCTCCTTTGCGTCCATGGGCAGGAGCTGTGCAGATAGCCTCAGACGATGCACCCTGCCCCCGGCTTTCTGCTCCAGGTGAGCCTTCAGAGGCCTAGCTCTGAACTAGAGTGCCCCAAGGCTTTGCACCTGTCTGTTTATAAAGGCCCAGACCCCGCCATTGTGTTGCATGCCATGTGTGCAGGGCTTAAACTCAGGCACATTCACACTGACTGTTGTCTGTGGTCTAAACAGAAGCGAATTGCCCTGGAGCAAGATGGTGTTCTTGCTGGTCATTCTTTAAGATAACTAAAAATCCCAGCAGCACTTTTCCCTTCCCTCTATTGTTCCATTAGAAGTATGTGGGCCATGGAAACAGGAGGCATAAAGGGTATGTTAAACTATGCGTGCATCTTACTTTAAAAAGTAGATCTTATTGATTTATTCCAAAATTGTATTATCAATTATGTGTACAGACAATAAAACAAAGCGCTGGCCTAGTTCCCCGGGGGAGCCGTAAAGAAATATCATACAAAATTCTTGCCTTCTTGGTGCTTACTGTTTTTTAGGGGCCCTTGGAATTTTGTTCCCTTTGCTTTTTTTTTTAAAGATTTTATTTATTTATTTGACAGAGATAGAGACAGCCAGCGAGAGAGGGAACACAAGCAGGGGGAGTGGGAGAGGAAGAAGCAGGCTCATAGCGGAGGAGCCTGATATGGGGCTCAATCCCAGAATGCCGGGATCACGCCCTGAGCCGAAGGCAGACGCTTAACCACTGTGCCACCCAGGCGCCCCTGTTCCCTTTGCTTTTTAAAAAATATTGACTAGTTCTGTCTTCCTTTGTTTTGGTGTGTGTGTGTGAAAAACTAACTCATACATGCAGAACAAAATTCAAATGGTTTGAAATGGTTTTATGTGGGGGTGCCTGGCTGGCTCAGTCGGTCGAGCATGTGACTCCTGACCTCAGGGTCATGAATTCGAGCCCGATGTTGAGTGTGCAGCCTACTTAAAAAGAATTAAAAAAAAAAAGTTAAAATGGTTTTATGTGGTTTTGAAAAATGTAACACTTTTATTTTGGGTAAACCAAATTAAAATGTAAAAGCCTTAGAGGGGTACTTACCAAAAAATGAACGTAATGGTGAGAACCTTTACATAGAAAATTCTTTTCTGGATGAGACTATGGAAGGCTCGGGAGGCAAAGAGACCCAAGGACGACCTCTGTGGCTCAGTTTTCTCCTTTTAAAATGTGCATATTGCGTGAAGGTGATCTCCTGGAGGTCTGTCTAGTTCTGGCTCTGTGGCTGTATAATTCTAGACTTTGGAAGTAAACCCCGGCGTCTGTGAAGTCCGCGTCAGGGTGTCTGAACGTGTGGCCCCCGGACACTGAGGCCCCAACTGGGCACATTTCATTTTGTGCTTTCACTTACAACCCATTCTTCGATCTGCCTCGCTTTTTTGGAAGACTGGTTCTTTGTCCTATCACATGGCAAAAGCGGCCTAAATCCTCGCTGCCACGGCCGAGATTCTCATTAATAATTAGATTATTAGAGGCAGCTGTGCTCGGATGCCAGCCATGAACCTGCGCAGTGAAAGATGCCTCTGCTCTCTGTTGTATTTCAGTTTGCAAACTCTCCTGCGCGGACTGTTTTGCCAAAGCGGGGGGCGGTATAAAGAAAAGGAGAGATCAACGCAGAGGCATTGCAGAAACGCAGCTCAGGGTTTAACTGGCCTTCATGTTTTACAAGAAAAATGTATTAAACGAACCGGGCACTGCTTTTAGAGAGATGCATTTCAGGTATTTCATCAATCGCTTTTAGGACTTTTGTTTTTAAGCGTTGAAGTCGCCTCTCGTGATTTGTTGGCAAGTACCCATCGACTGTAGTCACAGATTAGATTAGTTCTGTGTGGTTTATTTATACTCCTGGGGGTATCGATAAGATTGCTGAGGCTTATTTTATTTTGGCAGGTGTCAACGTGGTTAGCTAAAGGCAGAATCGTCAAGTATTTAATGGAAAGAGTTTTATATCTTGGTAGAAAAGAAACTGCATAGACTTCCGGTCATCCGCGGGAGATTGCTTCAGAACTAACTCAGGAACTCCTAGTCCGTGCTGTGGTCACACCTTCGGGGTGGAAGGGTCTCTGGTTTTGCCTGGACACTGCGGGTTGTGCACCTGAGACAGAGTGTGCCTTGCAGGGATTTTTTTTTTTTTTCCTGACCAGGTAGAAATGGGCCTGGGGAAAGATGTATTTTTCACGAACCGGAGAGCATACTGTTTAGGAAATCAAACCCAACCCACATGTGAATTCTTTCATACAGTGAAAGCCGTGTAGAGTGCCGACTGCCACGTGAACATCTAGATGTTTGGGATTTTTTTATGTCCAGTTCTCCCCTCGGGCCACACGCGCCGCTCCTAGGACAGGGTACTATTGACTTGTGAGTCAAAGTCATGGGCGTGATCGGGGGTCTCGGCACACGGAGCGGGAGCACCCGCCGTCGTAGCTGTCCCTGCGGACGTCTGGAAGAACTCGCCATCCCAGTCCCAGGACCCTCCAGTCACACAGGACTTGCTATAGTTCTGACACCAACCTTGAGTCTCACTGCGGTCCTCCCAGACTCCGGTCATGCACTTTTCCAGGAGTGAACTATTTTTTTAAAGACAATTCAGGTAGGGGCTCCTGGGTGGCTCCCTCCGTGAAGCGTCTGCCTTCGGCTCAGGTCATGATCCCAGGGTCCTGGGATTGAGCCCCGCATCGGGCTCCCAGCTCAGCGGGGAGCCTGCTTCTCCCTCTCCCTCTGCTCCTCCTCCCTGCTTGTGCTCTCTTTCTCTCTCTCTCAGATAAATAAATAAATAAATAAAATCTTTAAAAAAAAAATAAAGACAATTCAGGTCTCCTTGGCTGAAAGACGCCATGCCATGTCTATGATCGCATTCGGAAGTTGAGCGTCTGTTCTTGGTGTTAAAAAATAACAAGAACTTTTCTATAGTGTGTGTCGTTAGCATAATACAAAGCTGGGTCTGGGACAGACTCTAACGTTCATTTCCTCCGATCCCCACATTTTACAGACGAGGAAGGCAAAGCCAGAGAAAGTTCAGTACAGTGACAAGACCCACGTTTACAATTCTTCTCTTCACTTAAAAAACTTGATTAGTGGATAAGCTCCTTACTCCCCCTGGGAGAGCCTCCTTGGCTTTACACACAGCGAATGTTTTCAAAAGGTTTGTTAAGGGGAGGGAGGGATGGATGAATGGAGGAGCGACCGTATCTCCGCTGCATTATCTGCCCATGAAGGAAATGTCGAACCATCTAGAAGGTGGAGAACAAAGAAAGGGGAAAAAGAATGATGAAGGCGAGCTCACTGCTTCCTCCTGTGACCTCGCTGGCGCGGGGGTGAGGGTGCCCGACCGTCCCAGTCTGTGCCCGGCCTGCAGGCCCCGCGGAAGGTGGAGAAAGCAGGCGTGCCCTCACGGACCGCTGAGCATCGAGGCCAAGTGCCCAGCACCACACCTGGCGCGCGGGAGAGGCTCAGCAGGTGTTAGTCAAGGTGGGCTTGGGAGACATTCTGAGCACTGGCAAGGCCATGTCTGCCTGGAAAACCTGCTGGGCCCTTGCAAGAAATGCTCTGTAGCAGTCCTCGGGTTTGGTTTAGTTTCCACTTGCATCCCAGTACAATCCTGGGAAACGATGCTCCCCCAGCCGAAGAGGCTGGAGTGCAGTGAATTTCTTAAAGACCCGGATTCCCAGGCCAGCTGAGAATCCATCACCAGCAGTGGGCATGGTGGGACATCGGGAACAAGGCTGGCCGCCCCTTCTGTGTCTGGTCCCTAGAGTGGCTTCCCTTCGTTCAGTCTCAGGGATGGGAGTCCGTTAGGGCTGCGGATCCGGGGAGACCTGGAATAGCTCGGCTGCAGACATGCGCACCGCAGGCCGTGAGGAGCGAGGTCCTGGGGGGCACCTGCCGCGCAGTGTGTTTACCGGGGAGACCCCGCTGGTGCTCTCATGCGAAGGCAGGCCTTCTCTGATGAGGAGTGACTCGTGATAAGTCACCACTCAGGCTTTTGACGAACTGGTCAGGCGTGTTTCTCGACAATTCCATTAAGAATTAGCTGTTAGAAATCGGATCTTTCTCCTCTGTTGAGCTTTACTTGGGCATTTCATTGACTTGGTATCACTTCGGGGAAGGCCATTCAGGAGAAGGCTCCTCCGCCAGGCCTTTGTCAATACTACACATTTTTTATTTCCTGAAATGTTTACTTCTCTTTTACACCAAACCAGCTAAGTTTTACAAGGAACCAGAAAGGAGCAGCTACAGACAGAAAGCAGGCACAAAGGGCTTCTGCAACTCATCTTTATGTATAATTCAACGCGGCGGGGGGGGGGGACGCTGTGACTCCCCGCCTCGGAATCAGTTGGAAAACTTCTCACCCGGCCTGGGCTGGTGGTGAATTTTCGACTCAAGAGCCTCCCTGGTGAAGTTCGCTGTTATCCTGCTCGTGTTGCATTTTACTTTTGTGGTAAGGTTCGGGTGGAAAGGGAAGATGAAATGATACAGCGTCTCGAACAGAGGCCTGGAGATTCTTTCCGTTGACCTGGTGACTAAGATTAGGGTGACCCAATTTAGAGGTGATAAGGTGTATCACCGGCTTGGGGCAAGGCCCCACCCGCGGCCCGCGGAGCTCCTCCCACGGGCTCTCCCTTTGCAAAGTTGGTCTCAGTGCATCCGAGAGCAGGGACGGGGGACTTGTGCCCTTGGCTTTGGGGGCTCCAAGAGCAGTTTGCTTTCTTCACCCCTTTTAAAGGGTCCTCTGCCTGCTGTACCGCCCCCCCCCACACCACCACTTTCATCAGAACGAATAAACCAATGGTCCTGTTTTTCAAGAAGAAGCCATAATACCTTCTATTCGGTGCTTCCCACTGTCCTACTCTGCAGGGAGGGGACGGAGGGGCTTGGGGGCCGGCCATCCCCCAGCTCCATCTGCAGTCTCTCTGGGTAGGCCGCCAGCTGGTGGGGCCTGGGCGGTTCCAGGGGGAGGTCACTGCACCCCCCAGGCAGTTTCCAGCAAGTGGTTTTCCAAGTTCACTGACATTCTTTCCAGGCTCAGCTCAATTTGTTTTCTTCTTCTCTATGGCAGTTGATGACTGAGTGGTCAAGTGTGAGTCTGCAGGATCTCTGGTGAAGGGCTTTCTCCATAGTTCCATGGGAGCTGGCCTTTGTCTAATCCTCTGCTATGCATGGGTGTGTGCTATTGTGTTGTGTTTTCACAAATGAGCTCCCCGAAGAGCAGATCGAATTAAGTGTACCTCTTCACCATGGGGAGACGGCCCGGTTGGGGTAGGGAGAGGAACTCGGGAGTCTCACTTCTGTAATGCTTATCTAACCTGAATCTGCCAGCAGGAAACTGAAAAGGCCCGTGTATGACAATGACATAGACAGTTTGATCTCTTAACAATGTCAAGTGGAAAATCCAACCGCAGCTGGTAGCTTAAGAAATGGCTAGGACGTTTTGTTGGGACGGCCGATCCTCACACCCAGGTTGCTTATGCTTAGCCCAGGGTGGGACATGTGCGTGCTGCATGGCGGAGCTGGGGGGGTTGAGAAGACGCCGTTGGGGTTTGAGAAACTATTGGAAAATCCTCATGGATGCAGAAATGGCTGATGCGGGGGCATTTTGAATGCCTTAGAGTTGGCATTTTACTTTAAGATTTTTATTTATTTATTTGAGAGGAGAGAGCACGCACTAGCGGGGTGGGGGGCAGAGGGAGAAGCAGACTCCCTGCTGAACAGGGAGCCCGATGCAGGACTCAATCCCAGGACCCCGGGATCACGCCCTGAGTCCAAGGCAGAAGCTTCACCGACTGAGCCCCCCAGGCGCCCCTGTAGTTGTACTGTAGTCTAAGACGTCTTGAATGCCTTACAGTTGGTATTTTAGCCTCTTCCACCTTCCTGACCACCATCACAGTGGCCACGGCATTAAGCGCTCATTAGCATCGAGCATCTCGCTCATTCCAAGTCATTCGGCAGGTGGCCGGTGCGGGGCCTCCTCTGGAAACTGCTGGGCGCACTCCCGGGGTGCAGAGTGCTAGAAGGACCAGTGCCTCTCAGATCCACACCTGCCCTCTTCGGGCTGTGGGATCTGCGTCTGTCAAATGGGTATATTATAGAGCGTTCCTACTTCACGTAGTCGTTGCAAGTCTCAAGTGAGATCATTTTGAGAGACTGTGATTCTTTCCTGCCTAAACTAGTTTTAGTTATGAGCGCCAGGACACTGCTTTGAAAGTTTTCCCAAAGGAGGACGGCCAAGGGCAGGCACTGCATGCGTGCAAGATTGTCCCACGTCGGTGTCGCCGACCCAGAAATTGCCCGTGCCAGCATCTCGACCAGAGTGGACTGCGGACGAAGCTTCCTGCCCTGGCCTTTGCTGTCTCGTGCACAGGTGGGGATGGAAACGTGATGTAAGTTCAAGAAGCCAGAGTGGGAGCGGAGGGGGCCGCGAGGCAGGGGTCAGTGTTCCCGGCACAGGGCCGTGAGCTCCTGCATAACTGCGAGGCGACCCTATTCCATCTAGAGTTTGAGGATACTGAACGGGAGCATTAAGTTTCCCAGTACCACGCGGTGGTTTTCTCTTCCATGTCCTGGAAAGCAAAAGGGAGGAATCCAGCAGAGTCTTGAATTTCTCGAGCAGACGTGACATTCAGCAGATGGAAAATGGGCATTTCCTGAGTATGGCTGGGCCCTGGGCTAGATCTGGAAACCTCCACACGCAGCCAGCCGCCCACACTGACAAGTGGGCGTTTGTTGCAGCGGCTGCCCAGACATCGGGCAGCCACGTCCCTGCTCTGTCCCCAGACGCCTGTGCTGAAGAGAATGGCCCCATCGATGCTCTCCCCATCGCTGGGGACCTGCCCTTGGAGGCAAAGCTGACGCCAATGGATATACCTGAGAGTTGCGAAACTCAAGAACGAGTTATAGGGCCATGAAGACGAGCACGTTCATTAAAGAGGAGCTAATAAATCGAGTTGGTGTTGGCATGTGACACACGTGGGGGGCTCCCATGCGTGTTGTGCAGCCGTGTGAAGGGGGACTGAATTTGGGCACTGGCCCCTGGAAGGGAGTCTGGGTGACACCCTAAAGAGGCTGCTACCTCGGTTAGAAGCAGCCAAGCAAAGGGACGGTTCTGGATCCAAAGGCTCTAGGAGGTTGGAAAGGAAGAGGGAACTCACCCTCTGCGCCCCTCCCCAAGCCTTAACGCCCTGCACTGAACTCCACTCACATCGGTGCAGTGCGTGGACAGTGTGTGGAAATGTGCTCTCAAAGGCTAAAATGGGCCCTCGGGAGACCGCCCACCCCCACCCCAACTGACCAGAGGAATGTGGTCAGGAAAGCTTGGGACAGGGGCGCCTGGGTGGCACAGCGGTTAAAGCATCTGCCTTCGGCTCAGGGCGTGATCCCGGCGTTATGGGATCGAGCCCCACATCAGGCTCCTCCGCTGTGAGCCTGCTTCTTCCTCTCCCACTCCCCCTGCTTGTGTTCCCTCTCTCGCTGTCTGTCTCTATCTCTGTCAAATAAATAAATAAAATCTTTTAAAAAAAAAAAAAAAAAAGGAAAGCTTGGGACGGATGTGTGTTCAGTAAGCGTTGCCTGAGCCTGAGCCTAAGCAAGGGCCCTGGGGCAGCCTGGAGCGCGGAGAGCCGTGGTGTGGCTTCCGTGCACAGTCCTGGGTTTGAGTGTGAGCTGTGTGACTCGTTCTGCCCGTCTGTAAGATGGGACTGACAGTACCCCCTTCAGGTTGTGGGGAGGGCTGCTCTGGTGAGCCCAGAAGCAGGGTGCAGGAGAGCCTGCAGACCCGAATTCACATGCTCCTTCTGTCCCAGAGTCTGTCCTTGGGGGCCCTTCCCTTCTCTGCTGTCCCTCTTGGCTTGTTGAGAAGATGAAGTGAGACCTGGCATAGGGCAGGCGTGGGTAAGGGTCGCCTTCGCTGGGGGGGGGGGGGGGGACGTCCCCATCCCAAGTACAGCTCATGCAGGATGACAAAGCCGACATCAGGATTTGCTTCCCCAGAGAGGTTTCTCCGTTGCAGGAGAGGCCTGGCTTTGTTACCAGGGGCTCAGAACAACCCAGTGTATTCAGCTGCTCCTGGGGTGTCAGGTTACTCCCCAGGGACCAGTCTCTTCTTATTCTGTTTTGGAGGTGGGAACTGGCCGGGGGTCACCCAGGCGGAGAGGGCCCAGTGTTGGGGAGTGTGGAAGGCTCCGTCCCTTCTCTTCTCTCCCCTCCCCTCGCTGCTCTGCTTTGCTCTGCAGCTCCCAAGTCAGAGAAGGGAGTATACTTATGCGTATATAAGGAACACCACTGCTTTGTATAGGGGTCTCTCTTGGGGCCTGGGAGGGCTCTGAACAAGAGTGATTTCATTGGCCTTCCTGGGCCCTCTCTGCTGGTAGGGTGGGCACACACTCACTACGGCGGGCTCTTTCTTTCACTGCAGACCCCACTCAGGCCTTGAGGACCAGGCTGGCGGGTCTCGGCAGGCCGCACTGGGCCACCCCCACCTCCTCCGACTGGGAGCAGAGGCGAGCCTGCCCAGCACCTCCCCAGTCACATGGCTGCTCTTGGCCATTGTCCCAACGGAGCTGTGTGGAGCCTACTAGACTGTTCCTTGGGGCCGGGTTGGTGGATGGACCCCGAGCGTACCAGCTCACGTCGGAGCCCCGGCAAGGCCCGGGGGATCCTGTGCAGGCTCTGGGGGGAGGGGGAAGCTGGGGCTGTGTGACAGGTCCCGCCAGAGGAGCACGGGCCGTTCCTCGGCCAGGCGTGGGCGCAGTCTCGGGCACCCCACCTGCCAAGCACGGGCTTCTGCTTCAAGGCACACTGAGTACAGGGTATGGAGATCCTTCTTTCCACCACGGCTGTAGTGTGGGCGGGCCGCCTGCTGTGGTGACCCTTGGGGTCCCTGTCTTTCCTGCCTGCCGCTGGTCCCATGAGCCTCCACGTGTGCCGAGATGGCCGTGAGGCCTCTGGGCAGAGTGTCCGGGCACTGAAAGGTCAGCTCCTTTATACGGCATTTGGGGGCCGTGCCCCCTTCCGGGTGTGTCTCTGGCCCGTCCTCTGCTTACATCTTCCCCGAGCCCCAGACTCCTGCCCTTTTCAGGGATCCAGAGCCTGGCGTCTGGGAGGAATGAAACTGCTAGAAGAGCTTGTTAGTCTGCAGCAGCCTTGACCTCAGGGGCTGTGTGAGTGGCAGTGCGCTGGACGGTAGCTCCCTTACCGCCCGGATCTGGACATGTACACAGCACCCTAATTAATTTCCATTGCAGACCGAAACCATATGGAGCGCGTCTGGGACCCTGTTTGCCTGGCAGTGTCACACTGTACATTAAAAACGACGCTGGTCCCTCGGGAGAGCCGCCTCCTGCCCCCTACAGGCCTCGATTTCCCCTCTGCTGCTGCTGGCCTGGGTCTGGAATGGGCGGGGAGGCAGGAGAGGTTCACGCAGGAGCTGCACCAGCAGGGAGCCCTGGGGTCTATGCGGGTTAGCCCAGAGGAAAGTGCCCTGAGTGTCCCTGCCTGGCCTTTGGGGTCACAGAACTGACTTGGGGAAGAGGATTTCAAGAAGGTCAGGAAACAGTTCACTGTGACCCCATGACCAGGTGTCCTAGAAGAGAATGTGAGTCCTGAATGGAGGTTTCAAAAAGTCAGCTACATGGGGGCACCTCAGTGGCTCCGTCTGCAGAGCGTCCAACGCGATCTCGGTTCAGACCTTGATCTCAGGGTCAGGAGTCAGGCTCCTTGCTGGGTGTGGAGACTACTTAAAAAAAAAAAATCAACTACAGGAAGGATAGGATGGAGGGGACCTGGCCCATCAGTACTTCTTGTGAAACTTACCGGGAGTTACGACATTATTAAAAATTGAATATCAATTAACCACGTGGTTAAAAGTGAGGAGCGGTCTTTACTATTATAATAGTAAAGTATATAATAATAAAGTAAGGGCAGCTACGATTCCTGGTGTAGCTGTTATGTGCCAGGCACGGTCTATAAATGACTTCACTGAACTTCTGCAAGGTCTGTATTTTCCTTCTCCCACGGCGAGCAGGCTGCGGGGATATCAGATGCACAAGGTTGCCGTCCTCAGCACAGCCAGTAAATGGCAGAGCTGGGTCCCCAGCCCTTCCTCCCTGCCACCTGTGGTCTGTCACCGGGAGGTCAGAGAAGGGTGGTACTCTGTGCACAGGGAGGGCTCGGTTCCGTTCTGGGCCCCAGGCTGGAGGGGGATCGGGGACTGGCTGCATTGAGTACAGAGGGAGACAGAGGGGGTCTGGGCAGAAGCCTTAGAGATGGACGGTTGAGGGCGTTCGGGGGCTTGTGCCCTGGACATCTTTCATCGGGGGGGGAGGGTGGCGAAAGGGTTGGCTTCTCATCGTTGCCCTGGAGTCATGCTTCGGTCTGGTTCAAGATCACTTTTCTATTCTCAGAGGTGAAACTAAGAGAGGATTCTTTTCCTTTTCAATGAATGGGCCTTTGTACAAAAACACAGACTCAGTTGATGGAACGGCTGCAAAAGGGAGTTTCTGGAGCTGCCTGGAAGGTCCCAGGCCCGGTGGGGAGGGAAGCAGAGGAGTTACAGCTCCTTGCTGCTGCCCGCGGAGCTGGGCCGTGAGCCCCTGACGCAGGAGCAGAGGATGGCACCCAGGCATTCCAGATCCTTCTAAGTGACACAGGTAAACACCTGTCGTGAGTGTGTTTCGGACATACCATTGGCACCGAAGCTGGAATTGAAGGCATCACGCGGTGCTACCTGCCTGCGGACTTCAGTTCAACAGGACACACGGAATGATCAAGGGGAGAAGGTTTATTCCAACGAGGCCGGTGAACAGGACAGGAGGCCCAGCCTTGCAGCAGAAAGGGAACAGCCGTCCCTGGGTTCTCACCTGCGAGAAGAGACCTGCTTTGCGTGGCTCTGGTGGGCAGAGCTGAGTCTGGGGTTGTGAACTTCGAGATGTCTGGTTCCACCTTACACAGGGCACCGCAGTGTCACCACAGGAAGGTGGCCTCTGTGAGCACAGAGGCAGTGCCCAAGGGGTGGTGAGCGGACGAGTCCGTTCCCAGCGGGGTGAGCACCGTGCCCTCCAGGAGCCCTTGGTTGGAAGCGGGATTGCTCAGCCTTGCTCCACACTCATCTGAGACTCTCATGAAGCTGTCCCTTTTAGGAAGGGACATCTGTGCTGCGTGCACCGCTTGGCCATTAAGAACAAAGCTGCCACGAACACGCGCGTCCAGGGTTTTGTGCCACCATAAGCATTCATTCTCTGGGATACATGCCCAGAAGTGCACTTGCTAGGCCAGATGGTACTCACATACTTAAGTTTTTTAAGAATCTGCCAGACTGTTTCCCAGAGTGACCGCGCTGCTGTGCGTTCCCAGTGGCAGTGTGCGAGCGATCCAGGTTCCCCACATCCTTGCCAGCATGCGGAGTGGCCATGCTTTTGTATTTTAGCCGCTCTGAAGTTGCGCGGGGCTATCTCCTTGTGGTTTTAATGTGTTTCTCCCCAATGGCTGATGGCGTTGAACGTCTTCTCGCGTGTGTATCTGCCATCGGTGCATCCTCTTCGGTGAGATGATCTGGCTTTAAGAAAGATTCCCCAGAGGTGCTGCAAAACACAGGCAGGGTGTCAAAAGCCTGGTGCCTTCGTCACCACCCCCGCCCGCCCGCCCGCCCTGTCGAGGGAGCTGCGCCTCTCTGCACCCCAGGGAGGGTGCATGGTCGCCCTCTGGGGGCCTGTCCTGCCCCCACTTTCTCTGACTCCAGAATAGCGTGGTGACCCACAGCAGCCTCCCCTCTGAGGGGCCCCCACCCACACCATCACCTCCCCGCCCCTGTGGCTGCAGGATCCCCCCTCCCCAGGCGACTCACTGGGGCTGTGTTGTCTGTTGCTCGTTGGGCCTGTCTCCTTGGCACCTGCTGGGCCTCCCTCCCCGGCCTCCCTGAGGCCTGCAGCTAAGGCACAGCCTCCCCTCCGAGCTTCCCCTTGGGTCTCTTCAGCTTGGCTTGCGCTTGGGGTTTAGTTTTGCAACATGGTCATGCTGAAGGTCCCAGAAATGCTTCCCTTTTTGTGCTCATGAAACAGAAAAGAAAACGTGTGCGTATCCTTTAAAATCGCTCCGAACCGTGGTGACCGAAGTACTTTTTGCTCCTTGGAAGCACAGACTGGCACCCCTTCATCGTGGGCTGATGGGCGGTGCTGCTGATTTTCTGCCTTTTGCCTCCCGTCTTGGGAGGGGCCACAGGAAGTGGCCTTGAGTGTCAACGGGGTGGCTGCCAGTTTGAGGGCCTGCGAGAGGGTTCCATCTCCACGGGGGAGCAGGGGCGGGGGATGCCATCGGCTTAAGGATGAATTTACCTTTGCTTTTCTGCCTCGTGAAGGACCTGGGGCTTCACAGTGTGTGAAATGCACATCCTTCATCTTTGCTGGGGTGACTCACGGTCTAATGAAGTAGGGTATTTGCAAACTCTCCTTCGGTGAATTGGTATAAACAATCTGTCACAAAGAAGGAATTGTTTTCTATGTGGGCTTAGAGGATTTTGGGGGAACAAGCGAGCAGAGGATTTTTACAGGAGGCCCTGAGCACGGGGGGGGGGGGGTGTGGAGATGGTCTCATGTAGGTAGAGGATCACAGGCTTTCCACCCAGTCTCTGTGGCCTGCTAGAACATTCCAGCACATTATAGCAGTCATTTGATGGGGCCCAAGATCAAAGAGGTAGCTGAGTCACGTGATGGTTTGGTTCAGAATCTTTTTCTGGTTTGGTACTTTCTGAAAGGCTAGGTTTCATTCTGGTTTGAACTTGTTCGATAATCTTAAAGGAAGAAGAAGAAGGGAAGAAAAACCCTTTTACATTCCTGGTTTGAATTACAATTTGACATTCGTGCTTGGTTTGAGGTTGAATAAATAAAATGTGGTATGGCTCTCGGGGGTCGTTCGTTTTGCTTCAAGTCACTTCTCCAGATACCATCACAGTTATGAAATTTATTTCCCGTGAACCTGCATTTTTCCAGGATGGTGTGTGTCGGTCTCGTTTCTTAAATATTCTGGTTAATTGAGAGTTACCGTTAATGGCCTTCATCTTTTGCAGTGAACTAGAAGTAATGAAATATTTGTTGCTAAAGCCAGCAGAGGTTTCGCTAAAGGCACAGACGTCGTCTTTTGGGGACTGGGAGGAAAGTTGTATCCACTACTTGCAACTGGGTAGCTTTCAGGAAAGGGTCAGCTCTTGACTTGAACAGTCCCTGGACAGGCATTGGGTGCTGGCTGTATCCAGGTTACGCTGACAGGTAGGGATCTGTGTGTGAGGGAAGCGTGGTTCCTGCCTTCCAGGAATCTTAGCTCAGGAGGAGGCAGATTGCAACAGCTCACGTCTCTTACGCATTTATCATGGGTAGGCATTGGATGAGGGGTTAAGCGTCATGCCTAAAATCACAGCAATAGGAGACTCAGGACATGAACCCAGGCCTTCTAACTATAGCACAGGGTTTCTCAAATTTGGCACTGTTGACATTTGGGGCCAGATAGTTTTTGGTTTGGGGGAACTGTTCTGTGCCCTGTGGGATGTTTAACAGTATCTCTCCCTGGTTGTGGCAACCAGAAGTGTCTCCATGCGTTGACAGACATGCCCCAAGAGGCAAATCGCCCCTGGTCAAAGGCTGGGCTTCTCGAGCTTGTCCCAGTAACCCGCATGGTACACTGCCTTCCCGGGGTCAGGTGCCGAAGTACCGTGTCTGTGCGTGCGGAGGGTAAGTCCATCCAGGGTCCCCCTCCAGGGTCCTGCTGGAAATGGGACAGCTGCCATGCTATCCAGGACTGTCGGGAAGAGAAATCGCAGAGATGGTACTATTTGCATGGAATTTTGATGGAGTTCACCTAGGCAGAGAAAGGGGAATCTCTGGAGCGGAAGGACCCCCACACAGGCACGAAAGTGTGAGAGACAAGGCAGTTTTACGGAATGGCAGATAGTTTGCTGTGGACCCTCCACTTCCCTCCCTCTTGCTGTTTTCTCGTTCCCTCCGTTCAAGCAGCAAGCCGGTTCCCAGCAGCTAGAGAATTTTTTCAGTCACAGGTTTGCTTTGGTCAAGATGGGTGAGGTTCTGTTGCAGTAACAAACAGGCCCACAGTCAGTGGTTTCGAACACCAAAGGTTTATTTCTTGCTCATATTGCCCACCTGGTCTGGGTCAGCTGGGTCCTCACTCTGCGACCCAGACCCACAGTTCAGCCACTCTCTGGAGCGTTGCTGGCCACTACGGCAGAGAGAACGAGAAGATAGGGATTCACGTACTGGCTCAGAGAGCTTCAGCTCAAAGAGGTAGCACATTTCTCTTCTTCTCACAGTTATTTATTTATTTATTTATTTATTTATTTATTTATTTATTTATTAAGATTTTATTCATCTATTTGAGAAACAGGAAGAGAAAGCACAAGCTGGGGCGGGAGAGGGCAGAGGGAGAAGCAGACTCCTCACTGAGCAGGGAGCCTGACAAGGAGCTCGATCCCAGGACCCTGAGATCATGACCTGAGCTGAAGGCAGACGCTTAACCCACTGAGCCCCCCAGATGCCCCTCTTCTGCTCATATTTCATTGGTCAAGCAGGTGTTGTATGCTCACCTAACTTAAAGGGATCGGGGACCATCGAGTCCTACCATGTGACCAAGAGAAGAACTGGAATTATCTGGGGGGCAGCACTGAAGTCCAATTCCCGTGCCTGAGCCGTGCGAGCGTGGACCACTTGCCCTGGCTTTGAGGGCCTCCTAACTTGGTTTCAAAGAATGGCCTGTTGCCAAGCTCAGTGAGAAACTGCTGAGCGAAAAGAGGAAAGTAGGATTCCGAAAAAGTTTAATTCTCTGAATAAGTCAAAAAGGTCCTCGTGGGTTAGGACCAGGTCACAAGCCCTTATGTTTAGAGTTAGGATGGTGAGGGCGGGAGGAAGTGTTCAAGTAAATAGGGCCTGGATGTAGTGGGCCGTGCCCATAAGGTGGAAGTAGTGGATCAGGACACTGGTGGTTATCTGGGCCCCAGGACCCTTTCCCTGGCTGTTCCTGTAGGAAACAGAAGGGCTTTCAGTCCAAGCCACATGTCAAACAAGATGGCGTCCTTCGTGAACCAGAGACTTACGGCGCTGTTTTGAGATAGAATGCACTGGGTGTGAGCAGATGTGACCCAGGCCCTTTGGGATGCTCTTAGAAGGCCTGAACAAATTCCTTATAAAACCAGGAAGCGTGTTCCTCGTTGGAGACTCATTCAGCCTGCAACTCGGTCCCAGGCCCTGGAGTGGGGAGATAGAGACAGAGCCTGGCTGTGGTGGATCTAAAATGGGATAAAACCGGAAACCTGTGGGAAGGACACAGGCCTTGTCACCCCTCGACAGGGGGCACAGAGGTCTTAGAAAAATAGAACTAAAAATAGGGCTGCTGGCCACGGCCCTCCCCAGTGACGCGCTCTCTCCAAACCTGGTTTCCACTCTATTTCTGAACCGGTTATCACCACGGTGTGTAGGGAGCCAGGGCAAGTGAGGTGGACAGAGGTGGGGGTGGGGGCCACAGGCCTTGATTCAAAGGGATGCAGAATTAGTAAGCCACCGTCTGGGAACTGGGAGGTTAGGGGCATTCCAGAGATGGGAAGAGCCCTGAGCCGCCAGCTTGGTCCAGAGTCTTCTCCCCAGCGGGGGCTTGCTGGAGCGTGCACATGTGTGCGTATGGGGGTGTGTGTGTGTATGCACATGTGTGTACGGGGTGGGCGTAGGTGTGCACGCATGTGCCCCCCAGGGGAGGGCTGCCATGGAAGGTTGTGCAGAGGACCTGGCTGTGGTTTTCTGATTGCTGCCTGAAGCGGTTCGTGTGTGTTCCTCCCTCCTCCATCAGGGTCCCCAGGGCACCCAGGAGGCATTGGCTCCCTAGCACTTTCCACACCCCCAGTCTGTACTGTTCTTCTCTCACTCCGAAGGCAGCAAAGTGATCTTGCCCTTCTAGAAGCTTCCACAGGCTGAACAGGACCAGGTAATGGAAGACTGGAAGGAGCCTGAACCCACAGGTGGGCCTGAAGGGCACAGGCGGTGGCTGAACTCAGGGCCAGGGCAGCCAGACTGAGGCCAGCCGCCCCTCCTCCCAGGGCAGTGCTCCCCACACTGTCCCTTCCACACCTTTGCTTTCTCAGCTGCAAAATGGGCATGCTACTTTCAGCTGAGCAGGAAGTGCTTGCAAATGTGCCCGCCCTGGGAATTTGTTTCCGTAAAGGAGGCCCCAGCGGTGGCACTGTGGCTCGGCTTTCTTCACCTTCTTTCCCCACTGCCCACTTACCTTGGGGCCGCCTCGAGCACCTGCCTGCTTGCCCCGGGGCTGGGACTGTGCCCGTGGTGGCCGGGAGGGTGGGGATCCGGACTGCTGTGGACCTCACCAGGGCCCCCCAGTTCCCAGCAAGAGACTCAGGCTCTGAGAAGGGGTGGCAGGAAGGTGGTTCACCCCGCTCTTACCCCGGGCTTCGAGGTCTCCGGAAGACACAGGTACTAAATATAAAACCACGACGACTGTCTCACTCTTGCTACGTTTCCACCCTGACGGCTTACTGTACATCACCGCAGAAATTTCCTGAAGCCCTTCTCCCAGGCCCCTGGAGCCAGGCCAGGGACACTTGCTGTGAGAGACTGAACATCCCCCCCACCGCCCCCAGGAAGGCCTGTCTCAGAGCTTGCTTGGGAAGAGGGAGGGGAACTAAGGGTTTCTAGAAAAACACCACCCTCACACGAGGAAACTCCTGGTAACTGATTTGGGGGAACAGCGTGGCCCCAGACTGCAGTGAAACCCCATCCTTCCCCTTCTTATCTCTGGGTTAAGGGTAGAAAGGGGGATGTGGCAGATGCCCTGGTAGGTTCAGCTCAGCCCTCAAAGAGATGATGGACAGTAGGCCTGGGGGATTTCTGTTGGCACCTGTCACCTTCCTGACAAGCAAGAGGAGGTCCCGATGGGTAGGTCTCCGTAAGCTTCAGTGACTTGGAACTTCCCTGTGCAGTTCTTCCAAGTGGGGCCATTATTGGCCTTTTGGGCGGGAGAGCTCTTTATTTGGGACTCCCCAGCACCTGCAGGTCATAACCCCTCGGCCAGCATGCCCCCCTCCCCGCACTTCCAGACACCCTCTCGGGCCCGGGCAGGGGGTTTCTGGTTAGCAGCCCCTGCAAGGAATTCTTTACTTCGGCAGAATCTCGAGAGGATTTCAGGCAGAGTTAAGGGACTTGAGGGGGTGATGTCAGACTGAAAAACGTCTTGTCACCTTGGACAAGGTGTTGGCCTGATTTTTTTAAACGATGAAGTTACATTTTTCGTTCTGTTATGAGCACTGGGCACCACAAGTTCACTGGAGAATGTTTTGTACGGGTTTACTTTTCTTTCCTTCTTCTGTCTTCACGAGCACGGTCATGTCCGGGCTGCTTCCCGGGTGTGTGACCCACGCAGGGCAGGCCCCTCGAGTCCAGGGCCAAACCTTTGGAGTTTAATGCTGTGTGGTCACCGTCTTAAAAATTTTTTTTCTAAGATTTATTTATTTGATAGAGAGAGAGCACAAGCAGGGTGGGGGGGCAGAGGGAGAGGGAGAAGCAGACTCCCCGCTGAGCAGGGAGCCTGACGTGGGACTCAATCCCAGGACCTGAGATCATGACCTGAGCTGAAGGCAGATGTTTAACCCACTGAGCCACCCAGGGGCCCCTTGAAATTCGTAATAATTCTGTCTTTGAGTGTGTGTTTTGTAAATCAAGTCCAGCGGCACAATGGAGCAGGAGGGCCCTGGGCTCGGGCCCCACCTGGCCCCCCTCTCCCCACCCCCAAGCAGCTGCTGACGCCTCACTAGGGGCCTGGCTGAGGGCTCCGGGAGGCCCTGCTGTTGGTGTCCCAGGTGGGGTGCACCGGTCTGCCTCACCCCCGGCTGGTGGAGCCACAGAATAAGCCCCCACCCCCTCCCGGTCACGTCACTCCCAATCCAGGTTGCCAGCAGGGGAAAGCCCTGCCTCGGGCCAGGGTCACGGGGTGAGGCCCCTGGATCCCCTGAGGGTCTGCATTTGCCAGAAGACACCAAATGGCAAAGAAGCAACGCTATCAGGGCGAGCGAGAGACTGCAGGAGAAAGATTTCTGTTTGATTGCCCCTCGTGGACCTTTCTCCTCCTGGTTTCCTACTTTTTTGAACCAGAAGTGACGCATTTTCTCGTCGCCCAGAACTCGTTCTCACCCCTGGTGTCTGGTTAGTTTCCCCTGCGTCTCTGGGCTGAACAAAGGCAAGCGACTACAGGGGATCACGGCCACCCTAGGAGAGTCCCTCCTATCCTTCTGAAGGCCGGGTGGCCAGCGCCCCAGCCCAAGCTGCCTACCTGGCCACACCTGTGGGCCCGGCACTTTCTCCAGAGGCCCGCGAGCCAGCGGCCAGAGAGGGGCAGGGACGGGGCTTAGCTGCATTTTGGGGCCAGGCGGTCCTGACTCTTCCATAGTCCGTGAGCTGCTTCTTCGCAAGTACTTGCTATGGACCCGCTCTGGGCTGTGGCGGGCGCTGGGCAGGACGCCGCAGGGAGCCCAGACTGGACCAGAAAGCAAGGTTCTCGGGAATGAGGCCCGGCTCGTGGGCAGGCTCCATTAAGGGATTGTTCGTGAGCAGGTGGCTAGTGCCACATCAAGATGACACGGACTTTGTCCTTGGCCTGGGGGACCATGGAGAAAGGCTGAGCCCAGGGTGACCTCAGGTAAGGTGCATCTATAGTCGGGGGACAGGCGAGCCCCCCCCCCCCCACTGCTGCATCCTGTGGCTCGTGCATAGTCTCTGGGGCTTCGTATTTAGACAGGGTAGGGTCAGGGAAACATCACGTCTTCTGCTTCGTGTAAGACATTCTTGGGGGGCCACTGGATGTCAGGTGCACCATTTCCAAACCTCCCAGGGCCCCAGGGATGCCCATCTCCTTTCACATTTCCAGCGTCATCGATCACTTCCTGTTTATTGCTGTAAAATGCATCCCAGCCCTTCCGACACATTGGAGACCCCGTGAGGCCACACACACGTCCAGGACAGCCCGGAAGCTGAGGGGGCAGAGAGGCCTTTGTCCCTAGGAGGATACCCGGAAGAGAGGAGTGACGGCTGGAGCAGCGGCACAGAAGCATCCCGTACGGGACACATTTGTACCAAGAAGTGCCTCTTCGTTCATGTGCAATTCAGACTCACCCGGGTCCTGTGCTCTCTCCAGCAGCCCTGCTCTGGAGGGCGGCTGTCACAGCCTTTGTGAAAGGTGTGGCCCTAAGTCTGGGAGCGCTGGGGGCCGAGAGGTGCCCGATGAAGGGGCCAGCCTTCCGGGGCCCTGCTGCCCAGTGCTGTCACCAACTTGCTGCACCATGTGGGGACGTCCTTAGGTCAATACAGCGGGGACATACGGTGCCTTCTCGTCTTCCACCTCCCCTTGGCTCTCCCCCAGGATGGGACCAGACAACGGGTCCTGGCAGAACCCATAAGGCCCAGCGACTTGAGGGGCCCACTTAGGATCCCTGCCTCGTTCGTGCAGATGCGCTCAGCTGCACAGAACAGAAAACCGCAGCTCTGCCGTCTTGAACAACAAAGAAAACATGTTATTCCATCTTCGTGAGTCAGTCCCAGCAGATTTACTCCAGCGCCGGGTAACTCAGTGGCGCTCGGAGTCACTCAGGGGCCCATGTCCTTTGCGTCAGCTCCTCTCGGGGTCGCAAGATGGCCACTGCGGGTCCAGGTGTCTGTCCCGTGGAGCAAGTGGAGGGGACAGCCCTTCCTCGTGTCTCACCGTCTTTCTCCGAAGACCCCCCCCGCCCCCCCCCCCCCAGCAGACATCCCTGTGTCTCGCCAACCAGAATGTGTCACATGCTTGTGCCCAAGTCAGCCTCGGGCGGGAGAATGACTCAAGACCGTTAGCCCTGAACAGTAGCTGGGCACACACATTTTGCTGAGTTCCCTCGGGGAAGATAGAGGTGCGCAAACAGTATCAGATCCGTCCCTCCGTCCCCCTCCTCATCCTAGAAGGGGTTTGAGGCCGCATTGATTCTTTTTTTCTTCCATTCTTTTTGATTTTTTAACATAAATTCAGATGTGACTGAGAGAGAAGCTAATGATAACCGTGACCAGGGGAACGATTTAACTCCTTCCACGTGTACTTGGGTCTTTGATCAGCTGCCTGACTTTGTTGTACGTGATTGTAATCCGATTGTACTCGCTTTTTCTTTTTGATTTTTTTTTTAAAGATTTTATTTATTTATTTGACAGAGATAGAGACAGCCAGCGAGAGAGGGAACACAAGCAGGGGGAGTGGGAGAGGAAGAAGCAGGCTCCCAGCAGAGGAGCCTGATGTGGGGCTTGATCCCATAACGCCGGGATCACACCCTGAGCCGAAGGCAGACGCTTAACCGCTATGCCACCCAGGCGCCCCTTTCTTTTTGATTTTATCATTTTAATGCCCACTCACATTGTCTTCTTCGTGAGTTGACATAGGTTATCTGCTTGTGATTTTCGGTTGAGTATAATATTATATAGCAATAATAGCACTGAACTTTTATTTATTTTTGAATATTTTATTTACTTATTTTTTTGAGAGAGAGAGAGAGTGTGTGGGGGGTGCCAGAGGGACAGGGAGAGACAGAGAGGATCTTAAGCAGGCTCCACGTTCAACGCGGAGCCCAACATAGGGCTCGATCCCATGACCCTGAGATCATGACCTGAGCCAAAGTCAAGAGTCAGACGCTTAACCGACTGAGCCACCCAGGCGCCCCAGCATCAAACTTTTACCAAGTATTTATGTGCCAGGCACAGTTCTGAGTGTTGTATACGGATTACTTTTCCTAAATCTCATAGCCACCCATTTTCAGAGGAGGCCAACGAGTATCCAGAAACGTGATGCCGTCTGATTCCCGAGCCGGGGTTTGAACCTCTGCAGTAGTCACGCCCTCGGCCTCCTGCTCAGGCCTAGCTGTTGCCGTCTGCAGCCGTGAGCATTGCCGCAAAGGCTACCTTTCTCTTCTCCTTGTGGTTACTTCCTTGGGAAGTGTTCCCCTCGGTGATATTGTCCTCAGCGCCCAGGAAGAAGGAGCAGCCGCCTCATCATGTCCCCGTCCTCTCTGGAAAGACTGGACCAATGACGGGGCCGTCCGCAAAGTCTCCGTTTCCTCTGTCACCACTGGCTTTTCTTTGTATCCGCTGCTGTCTGATTGTCCCTTCCAGTTTGAATGTGTAATTCTTCAGTTTTCAAGTGGGACTCTCCATGCTTCCTTATGAGGATGGCCTCTGATTACTCCTGTGTAAACTCCTGCGCTCCCCATCAAGGGCCTGTCTGCCCGCGGTAGTGATGGCGTGAGTTGCTTGCATTTTTATATAGCGAGCTCTCAGTTGCTGTTTACAAATATTTTTCTGTTCTGTGGTTTGCTCTTAAAATCCTACTTGATTGGTGGCAGTGTTTCATTCTGACTTAGTATAATAGATTTTTGTTGCCCCTTGTGAAATTGGGTCTTAACGACGCTGGCCTGAAAGTAGGGACAAGCTGGTGTTTGAGGGAGATGGTTTTGACTAATGGTTCTTAGGCAGCCACCCTTTGGGATGGGTTCTTAGAGGACTGGACTGGGCCTCGCCCTCAGAAGGGGTTTTCTCAAAAACCCCTTTTTGAATTCCCAGGAAGCACTGGGCTCAGAGCAGGTGCCTGGCTGTTAACTAGCTGGCTGCCGGCCATATCCCGCCACCCCCGTCTCCTGGCCATCTGTACACCCTGGCAGCGGAGTAGCGAGCGACACACCCAGGCCCAGAAAGCCAGACAGAGTGGCGGCTGGAAACTTCTTGGAATCCTTGTAATTAGTAAGGGAAAAGGCCTGTTAGCTCATGTGGTGTCCTCCTCCTCCCACAGGCCCCAACCAGCTTTAGAAGATGACATATAATTTGCTGGGTCACCTGGAGCCTCATCTGAGCTTTCTGGGTCTCCTCTGTGAAACCCAAGAGCTAGACCAGATCAGTGGTTTTTAACCCCCTTCGGGTCTTGTGTCATTTTGGAAGGTGGTTGAGAGTGGTGTACCCTCCCCACTAGAGAAATGCATACTTCACAAACCATTCTGCGGGCTTCTGGAGGACATCCGTGGCTGAAAGCTCATCTCAACTCCAGCTACAGTCTGTAGGCTTAGAACCCAAAGACTTGTTGATCTCTGAGCTCCCTTTCAGCAAGTTCTAGAAAGTTTCCAGGCAAGGAACCTAGGGACGGAAGTCCGGGAAAGGGAGCTACTGGTATTTTCTTGGAGGAAACACCTGTCCAGCCTTCAAAGGGTTTCTCTATCAGGTATTTCTTACTTGTTTGCTCTTTATTATTTTTCAGGGTTTGAATTCAACTTTGTGATAGCCGCGTTCTATCCCTTCACTGACTCTTCAAAAATTTTGTACTACCTCTGACTGAAACTATTGAAATCTTTCAGGTTTGTGGGGCAGGGGGTGGCTTGTGAATGCTTTCTGACCTTCAAAGCACAGGAACGGGGAAAGGGAACATCTACCCAAATGCCCCTAGCAACTCCCAGCCACTATCAGCCTTAGCCCTCAACCGCTTGGAACAAGAGAGAACAGGCCGGTAGGGTGACGTTTTGTGAGTAAATGGGTGCTTGGGAGTTGGGAGAGAGGGCGGGAAATCTCTTCTGGTTGAACAGAGTGCTTTCCCAGCACCTCTGGGCTTGGTTAAGAGGCTTTGCTTCAATTCCAGGGACTTTTCAAATTCCTGAAATGACCTGTTTGAGAGGGAGCTGCAAGGAGCGGCTCCAAGATCTGTTCTCAGGGTCAAGAGAAACCATAGTTTCACGGTAGCTGGAGGGGAGATGCCCGCAGCCTCCAGCGTTGAGGCCAGCAGCCTCCTGGAATGGGGTGGAGGCAGTCACAGAGACAGGTCTGTCTGGTCGGAGGCTGGAAGGGAGTGTGCACATAGGCGCGGAGGCACTTCTGATATTTGGATTTCACTCAGGACGTTGAGGACAGGGGAGGCAGGAGGGAGAGAATCAGAGTCGTGAACCCCAATTTTACCTTTCTGAAATCTCTACCCTCCCTCTCACTGCCAGGATGTTTTTGTAAAACGTGAGGCGAGAGATCAAGGAATTAGCTCCTAAATCTAAGGCATTTTGGGATGGTTCTGCTGTGTGGAGAGTGACCCTGCGTGCAGGAAATCTATGATCTGCCTTTACTGTAGTGACTGGTGCTGTTCTGTTTCTCTGAACATGCAACACCTTGGACCAAGCAGGAGCCATGCTGTGATTCTTTTTAAAGGCACTGCAAACAATCTTGCTAGTAGCTGTCCTTTCCAATTCTAAGTTTTACGAGGCCTTTGTTTCACAGCGCAGAAGGAGCCTACCACTTTCAGAAAGTGTATTCCAGCTCCAGGTTTCAAATGAAGTTGAAACTGTGCATGGAAGTCACAGTCTGTCCCCTGTGGCCTGCGGAGGCCAAGGCCCTCACTACGCCCTGGGCACTGCGCTACTGACCGTCCATCCCGAATGTTTAAGTAGCGCACGGTCGCTGACAAAAAAGGCTGGCGGTAATGTTGCCAGAAGGTTGCACTGCTTTGTTTCAAGCCAGTGTAAGCTCTTCCCGGGTCCTGTTCAACTCCAGGACATTTGTCACAGTCTTTCTGTTTGTTTCTCCAGAGTGACACAATGTTGCATTCCCCAGAAAACCAACCAGGAAGACTAATTTCATTCAAATTTCATAACGACCGAGGGGAAAAAAAACTAGCTGGGTTTTTTTTCTTCCAGCTTCACACATCTAAGGAAATGCGCACCACTTGGACCAGTTCTGCTGGCTGTTGGGGTGTGGCTACCCTAGATGATACAATAATCTTTCAAAGAGTTAACGTATGCGGAGTTAATAATTTGTCGTATCTTCAGGCTCGCTGAGCAGATTTTTCTGAGGTGCTTGTGCTGTTAATGTTTATTCTACTCATTCATTTCGCGGCTCCTTTTATTTACTCGGGAAAGAATGTTGACTTCAGCGTAAGCTTGGGTTTTCCGAAGATGGGGGTGGGGGGAGGTTCAGGACAGGCAGTGAGTGAGCCTGACCCCCCCCCCCACCAGGTCTACAGCCCGACGCCTTTGCAGGGCGGCATGATCCCAAAAGACAGGGATCGGGGTTGTGCGTGTGCGTCTTGGGCCTCAAGGGGCTCGCAGGGGGACCCGCACTTGTTGCTCCTGGGCTCAGAGGCACGGAGGGGACCGTTCGGGAATTCGGCCTCGGGCTGAACTCGGCCCACGTGGCTTGAAATACGGGGGCTGCTAGACCACCGGGCGGTGGAACGCGGGCAGAAATCCGTGTGCCAGGCCACCCGCCGGCAACTACAAATGTCGTGCGCCCTCCACAAACGAGCGCGAAGCTATTTGGCCCATCTCACCAGCGCGCGAACCAAGGCGGCGCCACGGCCTCCCAGACCCCGGAGGGGGCGGTGGCCGGGCCCGTCACGTGACTGCGCGCCCCGCCCCACAGTCTGTCACGTGACCGCACGGGCGCGCGCCCCCGCCGCCGAGCATGCCGGGAGGTGGCGCCGCGCGGGCCGGGCTTCCGCGCGTGGGCGGCGGGGCGGGGAGCGGGGCGGAGGCCGCGCCGGGGAGAAAGGCCTTGGGAGCGCTGGCTGGCCCCAGATCCCCCGACTCCGGGTCCCCTGACCCACGGCCCCTTGGAGGGCGGGAGGTCTGTCGCTCTGGGGCGGGGGCACCGGTGCGCGGCGCAGGCCGGGCCGGGAGCTCTGCGCTCGCAGCCTGTCCTCGAGCGCTGCGTGCATCTGCCCCCCCCCCGCCCTGCCAGAACGTCCCCCCCTCGTCCCCGTGGCCACTCTCTGTCGCTCAGACGTGCACGCTCAGCCCTCGGCCCGTTGTCACACCTCAGTGTTGAAGCTGCTGAAACACAGGGTATGTTTGGCTGTGATATTTTACTGTCGTGGAAATAAACCACCTCCCGCAGGGACACATCAGCTCAGGTTTTTCTTACACGGGGTCCGCGGACATGATCCACCGGAGGGGAAAGTGTGTGATTAGAAAGGAGGAAGTTCATTCCACTCCTTGAGACGCAGGGGGGGGGGGGTAAGGGACAGTCACAGAAAAATGCCGCCCCCTGAAATGCGCTCCCGGTTGGCTGCTGTGACCCAGCCTCCCTGAGACCCCCTCGTCCAGTCTCTCCGGGGGCAGGGTCCGACTCAGGGGTCTTCGCCGCCTGTCCAGTGCCCAGTGCCGCGCCTGGGTTTCTCGGAGCCAGCCGATGGACCTCAGTGTGTCCTCAAAGTGAGTGTAGCCCACACCGCTCACCTGTAGGCACTGCGCCAGCTCTCCCGCCTGTTTGACAGACGGATCCAGTGAGGCCCTGAGAAGAGCAAGGGCAGCCAGCAGAAGGTGGTCCTGGGGGTGCCTCACTATGGTGAAGTTGGGGGGCCATCACCTGGAACTTTCTGTCCAGAAGTAGTTTCCGGGCTTAACAAATACCTGATGCCCTGTTCTTGTCTCTTTCTGCTCCCAGGTATTTTCTCTGGTCTTAGGGAAGCATTTCCAGCCTTTTCTGATCCTCGCTGTGTGTGCGGGGAGTGTTAGAGGAGAAGTGGGCAGGAAGATCTCTGATGAAGGAGCAGCTGGTGAGCGGAAATGGCTATTGGGCACTGACTGTTGAGCAGAATTAGGGAGTGTTTCGGTGCTGGTGCTGTGAGGTCAGGTAGCAGGGTTGAGTGGGTCGTGACATTGAACTTGTCATCCCAACCAGGTGAGTGAGTGAGGGCCCCTATGGGGTGCTCATTTCCGGCCAAGCCAGCAGTGGGCTTTGGCAAGGCTCCCTATCCCTCCTAATCCTTGCCACGTGGACAGTATACTGAACAAGTCTCCCCACATCTTTGGAGCTTAAGACCTGAGGTCCTTGGAGAAAATGGGGAACGTCAACTTTTTGAAGCAGAGCTGTTAGCAAGGTGGAAGAGCCTGTAGAGCGTTGTAGGAATCCTCCTGTTGGGTTGGTCCTTTCTGTTCTACAGAAGTGGTACTTCTTCCAGAAGCAGGAGTTGGGGCTGATCTCGCAGGGAGCCTCACCTGCGGCTCACAGACCCTGCGTGGCTGGCTTCGGCTCCGAGTGCCAAGAGCATGTGAGGTTCTGGGAGGTGTGTTCACGTGAAGAATCCGCTAGGGGTTCTCGAGAAGTCTTGTCCCCATCTACGTCCACAGACCTGCTTTCCGACTGCCTGTCGCTGTGTGTTCTCGAAGGGGCTGTGTGCAACCGTGTCATGCCCTGTGTAATCTGAAAAACCCAGAGCCAATGGGAAAGTTGCAAGTGTGGGTACATCTGGATCCAGAGAAAGACACAGGCCTGTACGAGATAGTGAATTTCTTTGGACGCCCCTCAGCTTCTCCTTTTGTATTCTGTTCCTGTCTAGCTTGACTTCTTTCTGGGCTCCCTCTCGCTCTGTGCGGAGGAGGTCGTGTTCAGAGTCAGGCAGGGTAGCCTATGGAAGGAGAGGCAGGCTCTGTAGTCTGAGGCTGTTTCAGTCTTGGCCTGGACAATTACTAATACTGTTTTGGGCAGGATACTCATCTTCTGTGAAAATCCTTCCTGCCGTGGGTTTATGTGGACAGTGAGTGGTGAGTGGTACTGATTGTTTTGTTTTTAAATTAACGAGGCTGTGCTGTCCTGGGTGCTGTGGGGAGTTTCCCGGTGAGGGCTTCTCTCAGAGAGCCGACAGATAAGAAAGGCTAACGGTAGGGGCGCCTGGGTGGCACAGCAGTTAAGCATCTGCCTTCAGCTCAGGGCGTGATCCCGGCGTTCTGGAATCGAGCCCCACATCAGGCTCCTCTGCTATGAGCCTGCTTCTTCCTCTCCCACTCCCCCTGCTTGCGTTCCCTCTCTCGCTGGCTGTCTCTATCTCTGTCAAATAAATAAATAAAATCTTAAAAAAAAAAAAAGGAAAGGCTGTCGACTGTTCGATACATGCCAGGCATCATGTTAAGTGCTTTCAACATTCTGGCTTCTTCAGTCTCACAATGTCCCAGTGAGGGAAGCCTTGTTCATGTAGCTCTTCTGCCGGTGAGGAGACAGAGGCACATACATAGCAGTTGAGTAGCTTCTCAAGTGTGAGAGAAAATTCTAGAATGTGAACACAGGCCAGCTGGTGCCAGAGTCTGGGCCCTGAAGTGCTGTGCCCTACCCTGCCTCCCAGGGCAGGCTGTTAGATTCGGGAATGGGCGTCGTCTGCAGCCTGCGGGGGGCCTGGCAGTGCCGAGACCCTCAGGTCCTGCCTCGGCCTCCTCCTCACTCTGTCACAGTGCAGCTCTGACCAGGACGCTGCCCGACAGTGGCCCACTGCCTGAGGACCTGCCTTTTGGCCGACACCTTCCCGCCCTCCTGGTCTGATGGGTCTTTACTATTAACATGTTAGAAAGCCAGGGCTGGGGGCGCCTGGGTGGCTCAGTCGGTGATGCATCTGTCTTCGGCTCAGGTCATGATCCCGGGGTCCTGGGACTGAGTCCCGCATTGGGCTCCCTGCTCAGCGGAGAGTCTGCTTCTCCCTCTGCTCCTCCCCCCTGCTCATTCTCTCTCTCTCGCTTGCTCTCGCTCTCAATCTCAATCTCAAATAAAATCTTTTTTTTTTTTTTTTTAAGAAAGCCAAGGCTGTTCCTTATGGGAGATGGTGGGAGGCAGAGGAGGCCGGAGGGCTGTGCAGGGGTCCCAGAGCCCGAGGAGACAGTGAGGCAGTGCTCCTTGCCCTTCCGCTCTTCCCTGGGCCCTCCCCAGCAGCTGCTGCAGCTTCCAGATGACTCCAGATTGATGCTGGCTTCCCAGGTCTTCCCTGAGCTGCCAAACGCAGACTTCTTCATTTGAAGCAAGTGAGGGCCACAAGTTGGACAGGGCAGCGGCCTGAGCCTAGAGCCGGGGAGCAGAGCTGGCACCGCCCAGGGCTCCTGCCGCAGGCCATCAGCAGATGAGTGAGAACTGAGTCAGCAGGATGGAGCAGAAGCCAGGTCCAGAGCCGAGCGGTGGGAGCTTGCCTCATCGGGGATGCTGCTTTCCAGAACCTCCTACAAACTGCTTTTCCTCTTCCTGCTCTGACCTCAGTCAGCAGCTCCTTCGCGTGGGGCTGGGCCTCCCAGAGGAAGAGTCCTGCTTTTCCGTTCTCCAGCTGCTGATGAACTGGTAATGACCCATTCACCCATGAGTGAGCAATGCCTGTCCCCTGGGCCTCTGTCTTTTCCAGGTGAGGTTTAGCTGGGCCCTACTCTGAGTCTAGGAGAGACGGAAGGAAATGAAAAGGTCCGCACCTTCCCGGCCGGTGGTCCTGCCAGGGCGAGCCTCCTCTCAGGGGCATCCAAGTGCATTTAGGAGAGGCTTTCATCCCCTGTGCCCTGTGCCCTCAGGTCAGCTGTGTTCACTCCAGAAAGGAGCTGGAACTGCTTTAGGGGCCTTAAGGAGCCCGTGACCTTTCTCGGCTTTTGCACCAACAGAGATTTCCCAGACATCTGCCGCATGCCAGGCACCGTGCTGGGTGCTGTGCAAAAAGAGCTTCCACCAAGGTGATCCCTCTGGCTCCTTGACAGTGACACCCGTGACATTTAGGGGACAGAAAACATGATTTCAACCGGTCAGGCAGACAAACCTGAAGTCGCTTTTAGCCCACAGAGCTGGCCTGCCCTGGGGAGCGTCACACACACACATGCTGTCTAGAGAGCGTCGTATATGAAGCCCCTGCCTCCGGGTCTGCTGGCTGTGCCCCAGCTGTCCCGAGGGGGTGTTCGTGCCTCTCTGAGACCCCTTACCAGCCAGGGGTGGAGGCATATCTGTTCTGCTGGTGGTTCTTGCTCGCTCTGACAGAGAGTCCGAGAACCCTCCCCTGGTGTGATCTCTGGAGAGATGCTCAGCTTTCGTGGGCGCGGGGAAGGCACTTTTGGGGGGTAATGCATAGCAGGGGCTGGCCACATCAGCAAATTCTACCTTTCCTTTGGAACTTGGTTTTGGTGGTTACTGTCCCCCTTGATCACTCAGTGTGGGGAGGGAAGGCTGGAGAGCCCGTCACCCCTCTGTCCTAGCCCCTCAGAGCTGTGTGAGGTCACCAGTGCCCTGGCATGGGGCATGGCTGGTCCTGGGCATGTTCATGGCAGCCTTGGTTTGCTGAGTTGGGGACTCAGGTGCAGAGGGACCCCCCTGCCTGACTTTAGGCAGGGGGGTGGCAAGAGGAGGAAACCGTTCCCCTCACTGACCAGCTCTCCTTTGCAGCGCTCGCTTGCCCGAAAGGGGGACATTCTCTTTCTCACGTTTTCTGCACTGTGTACTTGGGATAGTTTCAGATTTGCTTGCTTGGGGCGGGGGGGGGGGGGGGAGAGGGGGGAAGACACTTCACATTTGTTGACTGTTCGCCAAAGACTAAATGCATCACGCCTTGCGTCGATCTCCGTCATCTGTCAGACCAGGAAACAGATCCCAAAAGGTTAAGCAAGTTGTGACAGACACACAGCCTGAATTCAGTGGATTTGTTCCTGGGCCTACCAGCTTTCAGTTGCGTTTGCCCGTGTTTTCTGGTTCGATGAGCCATATTTTGTTGCTCTCCGACAATAACACCTCTGAATGCGAGCGAGCCACTTTGTTTAGTGTATGGTTTTTTCCCCAGAAGGCCTGGGTGAATGAACATCGGGATATGTCCTCTCTTTAATTAGGGACATTGTCCCCGTCCTTCCTGTAGGACACTGGCACCACCGAGTGTGACCCATGGCTGGGATATTTTCCTGGGAGTGGGCACAGGTGGCGTCCAGCCCCCCTAAAGCCGGTGGGGGGCTGCCTGCAGTACTCAGGCCTCCCCGGGAGGCCCAGACCACATTGCCTCCGCGGTGTCTCAGCTCTGAGATTCTGTGACCTTAGTCAGTTAACAAATACTTAGAAACTCCTCAGAGCCCTCACCGGATGTTAACCTTTCGTGTTGTTGATTTTTCTCATTGCTGTTGCCGGCACTGAATTCTCTGGAGGGAGTCCATCATCTTTAATGGTCACTTTGTCACCGAAGAGACTCTGAGAAACGGTAGCAGCACACGCTCCCAACGAGAAAATGGTGTGCTCAGGCAAGAGAAGAGACAGTCTGGGCCCAGGCCTGCCTTCTCTGAGCCTTCACCTTGTCCCAGGTGGGGGCTGGCGTTTGGGGTAGTGACACACGGTCCCGGGTGGCCCAGGGTCTCCCGTCATAACTGATTCTAGCTACCAGCGCGCACTTGCCCCGAGCAGGTCTAGTTCGCGTTTAATCCCCTGAGCAGAACTAGGAGGGTGATATTATTATACTCCTTTCCTAGATACGGAAACTGGGGCTCTGAGAGATTAAATAATTGGCCCCAAATCACACTAACGGGTCGAGCCAGGATTTTAACCAAGTGTATTGGATTCCAGAGACTCCCAGATGGGGACGTTCGTGGGCGGGTATTGGGCTCAGCACATGCTCTGGGTGAGGAGCGGAACGAGTGGGGGAGGGGCAACAGTACGGGTGGGAATGAGTATCAGGGGCTGGGAAGGAGGCCAGGGAGAGGCCAGCCTTCCCCCTGGTCTGCCTCCTTCTGTCCTCCTCTTCCTGGTCTGGGCCCCCTTGCATTTCCTCCACCCTCCCCTCTTCCTTGCTTTGTCCTTACCCTCCCCGAGGTGCCTGTGGGTCTCACCCCGTGTTGTGGGCCCTGCCCAGGCTTCTCCACTCCCCTCCCATGCTTCTCCCCAGGCCCCTCCCTCCCTGTCCCCTGTCTTCCTTCCTGCCATCTGTCTGCCAGTTTACTGCACAGCGGGCTCCTCGGAAGGGCAGGGCGAGGCTGGGGCAGAGGCAGGTTCTCCAAGGGAAGTGAGGGGTCTGCAGCTGTCTGGGGGTCGACTGCTGCAGGTGAGGAGGGGCTGGGGGGAGGGAGGGAGATGCCAGGACTGCTGCCCATGAGCTCGAGGCTGACCCTCCCTTCCCCTGCAGTCTGTCGTCCCTAAATACTGCCACACCGGCATCAGCCTGACTTTGCCTGATAGGAGATTTTTAAAATCAAATTATGGACCTCTGGCCTCTTTTGTTATTGATGTTGGCCTAGCACTTCAATCAAGATAGTTTTGATTCTTGGTTCCTACTATTCATAACATTCACTATCCCTCCCGGCTTTTTTGAGAGCATAGGAAGAATTGAGACTTGAATTCAGAAACTGGTCCAGCACCTTTTTAACTCTGGACCTTGACCAAGCCAGTGGGTTTCAGCTGGGGCGATTTTGCTCCCCTCCCCCAGGATATTCGACCATATCTGGAGACCTTTTTTTCCATCACAGCTGTAAGGGGAGTGCTGCTGGCATTTTGTCGGGCGAGGTGAGGGATGCGGCTATGCTAACCTTTTCCAGTGTGCAGAGGAGCAAAGAATTCCTCCGTCGCAAAATGTCAGCCTGGCAGAGGCCGAGAAATCCTGAGTTTCTTCGACTGCCAAGTGAACATAATGAGACGTAATGAGACGTGCCTTGGGAGGCTTGAACGAGGTGAGGTGTGTGCACATCCTTGGTAGCACTGTGAAGGGCTGTGTGTGTGTCCAGCTCGTGCCCTTATCAGTTATGAGCAAAGGCACTCGGCCCCAAGCAGGACTGTGGCTGTTCATTCATACATCAGAGAAGTCATCGATAGAGAGGTTGACCAGGATTAGACTCAGGAAGAAACCTTCTAGGGTCTTCAGAGAAGCATTCCACAAGGTTCCTAACGAAAGGTCCATGATCAGCAGCCTCCAGAGTATAGCTCAGATGCCTTAGAAGTTGTTCAGCCCCACTCTGATGCAGATTTATGTCTGTTTTTTCATGCAACTCGAGGAGATTTAAACACATTCTCTGTGGCATTCTTTCTGGTTTTATAGCTTGCCCCAGGAGAAGAAATGAGGTTGGTTTGTTGAGACTTTTCCTTACTGAACCCATTTAGACTGTTAGTGATTTCTGCTCTGCCTGTAAATGTTCACAAATCACTTGTTCTGTAATTCAGCCAGGCAGAAGCTTCCAGAGTCCAATTTGGCAAAAACGGGAGACAAGTATTTACTCGTCTTTAGTCTTCTGACCCTTCTTCTCCCGTCCTCCGTGCTCTTAAAGGCTGCTAGCAGTGGTGCTGTGAGCACACGGTTGTGGTCTTCCAGGGCCGCCCTCGAAGACAAAGCAAGCCATGTGTGCCGTGGGAACCCGCTGGGGCAAGGCCCACTGGATCCTGTGAATTCTCTTCGAAGCACCAGTGTGGGGCTCCCCGGGGAAATGTGTTATCCAGAACAGGGGAATGAGCTAGGAACCAACGCCCTGATGTGTAAGTTTGGTCTGACCTGTGATGTCGGCCCACGAGGTTAGCTCAGAAAGGTAGGACCGGCTGCAGGAACCTTCACAGCAGTGTTAAAACCATAGATCGTGACCCCCAAAGGGGGTCGGGATTCGTGGTCACAGCCAGTGAGTTTTAATGCCGTGAGTAGACTAGACCTCTAGCACAAAATAGCACAAAACGGGGCTAAGTCCTGGTTTTTGAGACTTCCGTTACCAGTTGTGTGTGTGCGTGTGTGCCCGCGTGTGCCCATGTGTGTTGGGGGGTGCGTAACGGGCATGTTGTCAGTATGATTGCTTACAGTGGCTCCCGGTTAAAGGCTGGGTGAGAGCAGGCAGTGGTCTCTAGACCCACATAGGAAGTGGTGCTCAAGTCTAGAAATTGAATTCTGCCCCGTGCCTCTCGGCGTGTGTCATCTCTGCGCCCCTGCTGTGCTCAGCATCGCTGGGCGGCTGCTCAGGTGAGGCCAGCCAGGGAGGGGTGGGGCAGGGGGAAGTTTGGTGGACGGGCCCCAGGGCCCGAGCGCTAGCTCAGTGGGTCCCACCACCGCCCAGCACCCATCAGTCCCCTTCTGAGCAAGCAGGGCTCCCTGCTGTCTGCCCTCAGGAGGTCCCCAGAAGCGTCTGATATGGGGTGCTGCTGTGACAGGCTCCAAGGTCCCCACACAGAAGCAGCACCCAAGCCAGGACCAGATGGTGCACGCTGCTTTGCTCCCTCAGCAGCCAGGCGCTGTGACAGTTGGGCCCCCGAGCAGCTCGCCTGGGATCTCGCCCCCCCCCCACGCCCCCACCCCGACCCTCCCCTCCCCCAGCCGAGGACAAGGCCATAGCCGCGGACTCAAGAGTCAGCTTTTGGGATTTTGTCTGCTGGTTGTTGGTGCTCGTTGGGAAAACAGGAAAAGGAGAAATGAAAGACAGTGTTCATGTTGGTAAGAATACACAAAGCAGGGTTGGTTCGTGGAGACTGTTTCCCTCCCTCCTTCCTTCCCTCCTCCCTCCCTCCCTCCTCCCTTCCCTCCTCCCTCCCTCCTTCCTTCCCTCCTTCCTCCCTCCCTCCTTCCTCCCTCCCTCCTTCCTCCCTCCCTCCTTCCTTCCCTCCTTCCTTCCCTCCCTCCTCCCTCCCTCCTTCCTTCCCTCCTTCCTTCCTTCCCTCCCTCCCTCCCTCCTTCCTTCCTTCCCTCCTTCCTTCCTTCCTCTCTTCCTCCCCCTCTCCTTCCTTCCTCCCCTCTCTCCCTCCCTCCATCCCCCCCTCGGTCCTTCCTTTCTCTCTCCTTCCTTCCTTCCTTCCTTCCTTCCTTCCTTCCTTCCTTCCTTCCTTCCTTCCTCCCTCCCTCCCTCCCTCCCTCCCTCCTCCCTCCTTCCTGTTAAAGAAGTTAGCATATTCCACAGACCTGAAGATTTACGTGTATACTCTGGGCATTGATAACTCTACTCCCAAGGATAAGTCTCTGGAAGGACAGGCGTCTCCGGCTCCCTCTCCTGACAGTAAGCCAGGTGGCAGTCCGATGAGGCTTTGCCCGGAGCGCCGGGCTCTCTGGACGAGGACGTAGGCTTTGGAGGCCAAGCTCAGCCTCAGCTGCTCCGCACAGGGTTGGGGAGGCTCAGGGTTGGGGAGGCTCGGCACTGGTTTATGTTAAGGATTCCAGGCTGGGGAGCCGGAATGCTTTCTGTCGAGGCTTACCCCTTTAAAAGTGATTTCCACTTTCTTATTTATTTAAAGAGGTTTTGGGACTTGTGTTTATGAGATCTCTTCCCGCCATTTCATGTGACTTGGGACATAGCCCTGGGATGATGTTCTTTTTACCCAGATGGAAAATTGGTCTGGGCCAGGGCCTACGGAAAACTTGGAGAACTTTGGAAGCCTGGCAAGCAGGATTCCACCCCCCCCCAAAAAAAAAAACCCAAAACCAACAAAATAAAACAACAAAGCAAACAGAAAAACCCCAAAAGAGCTCATTCTGAGGGGCAGCCCAGTGTCATAGAAAGTGTGTAAACTTTGGGGTCAGGTGATTCATGGGGAGATTCTAGCTCCACTGCTCGGCGACGTGTTGCTGAATTTCTTTTCTTTTTTTTTTAAGATTTCATTTATTTATTTGACAGAGAGAGAGAGACAGCCAGCGAGAGAGGGAACACAGGCAGGGGGAGTGGGAGAGGAAGAAGCAGGCTCATAGCGGGGGAGCCTGATGTGGGGCTCGATCCCAGCACTTGGGATCACGCCCTGAGCTGAAGGCAGATGCTTAACCACTGAGCCACCCAGGCGCCCCTGGATTTCTTCTTAAAAACCTGATGATCACAGGGTTGTGAAGGCTCAGTGAGAAATAAAGATAGAGCACCTTGCACACAGTAGGCCCTGGATAAATGCTAATCCCCTCGCAGGCCTTTTATCCCTGTGTCCCCAGGACTGGTACTGTTCATCACTGGCCCTCGGTTAGTCACCCGTTTGGGCTTCGACAGGTACCTGGAGCCCAGAACACAGGGCACGGGATGCCGGGTGGGCCCTGGGAGTGCTTCCGCCGACTCCGGCCTTCAGGGTGAGGGCCCCGGAAAGCTAGTGCAGCTTCCCCTGCTCTTCCATGCTTGGTTTTTGGGGTTCTTGAAACTTGAACTCATCCAGTACAATGGGGAGAGAGGGCGGCAGCGTATACCGGGCGCTTGGCATGACGGCGTTATGATGTGTTGGGTCATTCTCGAGAACAGAGTTTTCTGGAAGACACTGGTCTTCGGCCAAGCAGGTGTCTGCTCATGTTCCTCCATTAAAATTATTGGCTCTGCTCTGAATCGGGCCAAAGGCACTAGGCAAGAAGCTGCTTTGCAGGTGGTGGAGGGGGGTCTGCTATTCTAAGTCCTCCCCTTCCTGCCTTCGTTTCAAGGCCCAGGCTGAGGTGTTCGTGAACATTCGGGGGGTTTCCTGGGGCTGCTTTTAGAATGCCACACACGCTGAGCCCTCCCCGGACCTGCTCAGCCACAGCCCGGCCTGGCCACTGTCATCAGAGGCCTTATGGCCTGAGGCTGGGAAGAGAGTAGAAGAAATCGACCTTACAAAAGTGTCTACGGTTACTTTGGGGGAAAAAAGTGCATCCTTAACCCCAAAGAGAATGCTAGTTTTTTAAAAATTGTAAAATATGCGTAAGCTAAAATTTACTATTTTAAACCTCATTTCCGTGGTGCTGAGTACGTTCACATCGTTGTGTAACCCTGGCCACCATCCACCTCTAGGACTTGGTCGTCTTCCCCCCGAAACCCTGTCCCCGTGAAGCTGCTCCCCTGCCCCTCCCCCGCCGAGAACCACCATTCCTTCCTGTCTCTGTGACTGACTTGACATGCCTCCTACGGGGGGGATCGTACGGTATCTATTTTTACGATGGGTTATACTCCTTTGAGCGCAAAGTCCTCAAGGTTCCTCCGTGTTACAGCAGGTGTCGCGCCTCCTTCCTCTGCAAGGCTGAGTAATATTCCGTGGGGTGGTTCACCCATCCCTCCCTCCACAGACACTCGGGCTGTTCCTGCCTTTCAGCACCTGTAAGAAGCCAGTCTTGGCGGCTGGTCCCCTGTGTGACTAAGTGAGGGATGTGCGGATATGTTGGAGTGCCTATCGGTCAAAGTTTACGTAAATAGGGCAGAAGAGGCCTATTTCCTATCTGGAGAAGCTCTCCCTGCCACCTGGCTTGCGAAATGCTCTTGACGAAAGGATAAACAGGAGGCGCTTGGAGGCCAGACCCCGAGCCGGACAGACACGTGGCGATCCCCTGCCCTGGGTCCCAACGCGGATGGAGCTTCCCTGAGCCAACGGGTGGCCCTGAGCCAACGGACAGCCCTTCCCACACCCAGGAGGGGACCTGCTCACTGCAGGGCATCGGTGGCGGGAGGGCAGCCCCAGGGGTGGCAGCCCGGGCCAGCTCCTCCTCTGGCATTTCCAGGTTGGGCGACTCTGGCTAAGTACTTAGCCCCTCTCCATCTCAGCCTTTGCGTTGAAGAGGAGTTTCGTGCGTGCAAGTTAAAGGCAACACATCGAAAGCTGTCGGCCCGGTTGGTACGTGTTCAAAAAATCTGGTGTTTCCTTCCTCCTCCCTTCTTTACCCCGAGCATGTTGCCGGGAAAGACCGTGTTTGGTTGACCTCCATGCCCCGCGGGGCCTAAATGGAACCAGGCACACAGTAGGGCTGCCAGTTAAACGCTTAGAAACATTATGCTCAACACTCTGTGTCAACCAAAGGCTATTTCTACAGGACTTTGCTAAACTGTTTTGAGTAAGCACAGCTCCGTGGACTGGGACCTCCGAAGGGGACCACTCTGAGGAAATTATTTATCCGGATGGGTAGACTCTGGCTTGTTTGGAAAACAGAAACCTCATATTGGCCCCATTACTTTTTTGGTCATTGTCTCTTTGGCTGTGTCTTTTAAAAGATTATTGGTTGGAACTTTAAAAATAGGCCAGTTGTCAGATGTCTTGGCAAGAAAACCTATCCCGATGGCTTTAGGAATCTTCATAGAGCTAAACCTCTCTGCTCGGAGAGGGCTGTTTTTGACCAAGTCGCAGAACCATTTCCTGAGGAGGTCGGATCGCAAACTCGGGGGGTCGAGAGCATGTCCGTGAAGTCGGGGGGACTTGGGTGTGGGGGGGATTGGATGATGGCATGCGGGAGCAAAGCGCATTCAAACCATTCCCTCTGGACCCCATCCCCCAGCCCACCCAAGAGCATGTGTCTGTGGTTGGACCTACTCCATGGGTGGTCTGTGGCTCAGGCAGAGAGGAGGACAGGGATGAGGCTTGTGGGTGGGTTGGGTTTCTGAATGTCAGGTGGAAAGGCACAGGAGACGTTCTGGCATAAAAGCTCAGGGTGGAGTCCCTTTCCTCTCTTCCCCTCGTGGCTTATTACCATCTAATGTCAAATATAGCAAAATGAGGGGGGGACACTTCTCTTTGTCTCACAGGGGACCCTGAACAGATGGGACTGGGCTGGCGGATGCTGGGGTCTCCGGGAGTAGCTCTGTACAGCACTGCATCTCTCACAGATAGGGGGCTGTTCTTGCCTGCCCCCCCCCCCCCCGCCAAGGGCTGCAGGGATCTGTTATAGTGACGTCACTGGCCCGGCCTGCCATTGCAGAGGGACTCTAGTTCACTGCTTAGCACTGTCAGAAGGGTTAAAACTCTCAGAAGCACTGAGCCCATGTTTTTCCTTCCTGGCCTTGGACTTGGGCCAGACTTGGTTTCCACTTTAGGTCTGTTTATCCTAAGGAAAGCTTGTTGCAGGCTTTCTGCTGTTTCTTGCTACGAGGGGGTAAAGGTTGTTGCAGAAACTCACCTGCTGGTCCTGGCAGTTGCCTGGTTCGTGGGACCAGCTCTCCCCTCTCCCCAGATGCCTGTGGGAGTTGGTGAGTGCCCCAAGTTAGTGCCAGGACCGTGTCTTTTGACCTTAGTCTGCATTGCCTTTAGCAGAGGGCCACACACGAGGGGCCTTGAAGCTGAGGAGCGATTGTCGTGCCATCCAGGCCCCACCAGCGTCTCTGCACCAGGCCAGGCCCCTGGGTGCGTGGATCTGCTGGGGCCGCAGCTTCAGGGAACGCTGAGCTCGCTCGTGTGCCAGTGGGTTCCATGCACAAAGCTGTTCCGGGCACACCAGGCAGTCTGCTCCCCAGGCTGGTGCCCGAGCTGGAGAACAGAAACCGGGCAGCTGGGAGTGACGGGCTGGCGGTGGAGGAGACCCAGGCCCTCCTGGCCCCTCTTTTCAGCCCACTTTGGGCAGGGAGTGAGATGTCTGTTTTCATCCAAGGACGGAGCCGTACGCTTGTGGCTCCGAACGAGCTCTCTTTGCAGATAGCTCATGGTTCTGTGGCCCGTGGCCGAAATATGTGGCAGCATTCTGCCCTCGTTTCTGCCTTCTCTTCTTGACCAGGGTGGTCCCCTTGCTCCGCGCTGAGCTTGCTTCAGGCCAAGTGTAAATGACGCTATGGAGAGAGTCCTTTTTTAGGTCATTCCTTTTTGCATCCAAACCCTCCTGCTCCCCGCGGGTTCGGACTCCAGCACCCCAGCCCGAGGCTGGCTGCTCCAGGGGGCCTTCATCGAGTCACAGCAGACAGGTGTCACCATGCACCCCAGGACAAGCCTCGGGAGGGCTGGACACACACCCAGGCCCTTTGGGATGGCCTCCTCCAACACTGTGCATAGCTACCTATTACGTTTCAAAAAGGAATGCTAGTTAGAGAGGAGGTGCACGCCCTGGAGATAGCCTTTTAGTGCTGGGGAGGTTTGGAGAGTTCCCCGGCCCATAGGTTTAATGAGCTTTAATGTTGGTATAGGTCTGTGCTGGGGCAGAGGGCACGTCACACTGCAGGCTGGAGGAGGTCTGGCCCCTCAGAGGGCAAGGAGGGGCAGTGCGGGAGCTTTGTGTTTCCCCATCAAGCTGAAGGAAGCTTGGATGGGCTGAGCCTTTAGCATCTGTCCCCAGTTCCACCCGGAATCCAGAGTGGCTCCCCAGCTCTGGCCTAGGAGATGCTCTAAGGGGGTCCGAGTCCAGTAACTGTATCTCTGTGAACCTGAAGGGATTTTCCCCTTCTGTTGATAACTAACCGTGACCCCCTTTCCAGTCAATACCAGAGGTGCCCAGAGATGAGATTAGGCCCAGTAGGCGGCTGGAGACTTGGAGACCTCCTTCAGCCGGCAGAGCCCTGCTGTTGCTCCCAGGGCAGATGCTTCTGAGAGCTGGCCCCTGGCCGCCCACCTCCGCTGCCTCCCTGACCCAGCAGACAAACTGGTCGGGACGCCTGCTGGGCTGGCTTTCCCTCGGGTTCTCTGGAAGTTCTCTGCCGTATGGTGCGCGTGGGCCTCCCGGAGCTCGCCAGCCGGGCTGTTCCTCACTCCATAGCAGCAGCTTGCTCCTCTGGGGCTGGCGTCCTCATGCTTTCCACTCTTCACCGGCTGCCCACGCCGTCCTCAGCCCCCCCATCACCCCATGTGCCTCTGCCCCCGGGGAGAACCTCGTCCCCCGTGCTGCCCCCCATGCTCCTCGCGCTCCGAAGCCAGCCCCTCACTCCCCCAGATCTAGAGCCTCAGAACCAGAAGGGGATTTTTTGTTTGTTTGCTTCTACAGTGTGTTTGGACTTCTCATTGGTTCATTGTACAGACACTGAGCTGAATACTTCGTACATGCTAAACATTCCAGCCGGGCGAGCCCCAGGACCTGCCGTGTGTGGCGGAGCTGAAGGTGTCGCTGGTCAGGGAGCTGTGCAATCAGATTGTGAGGCCCGGGAGGGGCAGGGGCAGGGCGGTGTGGCTCAGCCAGGGAGGGGTGACTTCAGCCCCAGGCGAGCTGGGATTCTCCCCAGCAGCTATCCCAGAACGTGTCCCAGGAGCTGGGACAGTCCAGCCAGGTGTTCGGTGTCGCATTGGACTCCTGTGGCTGGACAGGGAGGGAAACAAGGTTCCAATTGGAAAGACCCCACAGCCCAAAGCCAAGACGATGTGGTGGGACCGGGAAATGGTGAGTGGGACGTAGGGGAGTGGCGGGGAGGGGGTGAGGAGCTGGGGCCTGTGGACCCATCGAGCATCCTGAATGTGGAGCACAGCATGAGCTGGATTTTGGAAGGCTGAACTCTTGGGAAACAAAAACACCCTGTGGGCGACAAGG
The DNA here is from genome assembly GCF_024610735.1 of Ursus americanus. NCBI lineage: Eukaryota > Metazoa > Chordata > Mammalia > Carnivora > Ursidae > Ursus > Ursus americanus. The sequence continues at coordinate 100,724,056 of NC_142128.1, read as the reverse complement.
GGACACGTCAAGTTTTGAAAGTGGCATCAACAAATCTAGGCATGGAGAGGTAATCCCTGAGGATGGGGACTTGGGGGTGCCTCTCTCACGACGCTGTTCCCGTTGAAGGACTGAGGCTGAGTCCCGTCTTTCAGCACAAATCAGCACCCACCTCTGCATGTGGGGGGTGGAGGGCCAGAGGCGGGGTCCCCTGACGGGCAGCACAGTGGCCCCGATGCCTCTGGACTCTGATCCCACAGCTGTGCCTCCACGCAAGCCTTTAGACCCTCTCTGCCTGGGTCTTCTTATCTCTGGGTCTGTGCTCCACGAAGAGCATAAGAAATGCCCTCTGACGATGTCCTTTTAAGAGCATGAGGCTCTTAAAACACCCTCACGCATTCACTTGTCTCCCTGGGGAGGAGAGCTTCCAGCTTCCTCTGTGGTGGAAAGGACTTTCTGTCCAAAGTGGCTCGTAGAGATCCCCGTTCTGGGACAGGAATGATTTCGGGTTTGTATGGATTGAATCAGTGGGCACTCCTCTCAGGTGAAAAGAAAACAAGACAAAACAAAACCAAAAAAAACCCCAAAACACCAAACCAGCTCCCTTTTGTCATCCCCTCCCTGCTCGCCAGCTGGTGGGCTGCTTCGTGACTCCAAAGGCAGGCAGTGCATGCAGACTTTGGAGAGAGGACAGAGGATCGCCAGGCTGCTCTTCCCCCTGGCTGGGGCTCACCCCCTCCCGGGAGCCCCGTGCCAGGCAGGCCAGCTGCAGAGCGCCTAGCAGCAGACGAGCAGGACTTTCTCTCGCCATGAATTCTTTTTTGGGGGGAGGGGATGTTGTCCTTCTTCCACGTTCCCTTCCTGGGAAACACCGAATGCTGGTTCTACTTCATTCTCCTTGGTTCTGTTCCTAAGAGCCCCGACGTCAGTACTTTGTGCTAAGGGTGAGGGCTGGCTGGCTACCTTTCTCCTGGTTCATTTCTTCTTTGTGTTGGAAGTTTCCCGGAGACCCAGAAAGCCAGATGGTTTGTTGGTATGGGGCATGCCCCAGGGTATTCGCAGGATACCCGCGCCTTCTTTGGCTGGAATTGAACATTTTCCACTTTGGACCAGCGACATAGGAACCCTCCAGCGTGAACTTTGCTAGGATGAAAGCTGCCGTCTGGGGCATAGACTCTGTAAGGTGCTTGGCGGTTGGGTTTTAGTCCTCCTTCACGCTGGCCTTGGGCGGGCGGCTCTGCCATTTCTCCGATGAGGATAAGCGAGAGGCATGGAAAAGAGGGAATGATGTGTGACCTGAGTGGACAGTCTTAGAACTGCGAATCCAGGGGCGCCTGGGTGGCACAGCAGTTAAGCGTCTGCCTTCGGCTCAGGGCGTGATCCCGGCGTTATGGGATCGAGCCCCATATCAGGCTCCTCCGCTATGAGCCTGCTTTTTCCTCTCCCACTCCCCCTGCTTGTGTTCCCTCTCTCACTGGCTGCCTCTATCTCTGTCAAATAAATAAAAAATCTTTAAAAAAAAAAAAAAAAAAAAGAACTGCGAATCCAGTCAGCCACCTCTCCTTCCATCCCCCCATTTCCCAGTATGGAGACCCCACAGCGAGCAGGGGGGACATGGACAGAAGGCAAGGGGCCATAGCATGGTGGAGAGCAACAGGTTCTTGGCATGCAGACACAGATTCAAGTCCCGGTTTTGCTTCTGAGGATTTCTGTGATGCCGAGCAAGTCAGGAGATCTGCTTAGCCTTTGTGTTCTCACTGGTGAGTTGGGGCATCTCAGCGCCTGCCGTTACCGGCCTCCCTGGGCTGTTCTGAGCATCATGAGAACAATGTGTGTAAAAGAGCTGCACCAAGCATGCAGCTGTGAAAGGAGGACAGAGAGCAAGGAAAAGGAGAAATAGTCACATTGGCAGCAGGGTCTTTAGTGCTGGGCTGCTCGGAGCGCGAACGGGGAGCTGTTGTTCCAGAGTTGGGATTCTCCCAACCTCTCTGCCTTGGGACACCTGTCACAGATTCCCGAGCTCTAGCTCTGCCACCAGGTTTGTCCGTGTTCGTAGGGAACAGGCGACACGCTGCCGTGCGGGGGCTGCCCCTCGGGGGCCTGGCTGCCCACAGAGCATCTCAGGGCCAAGCGGGAGGGAGAGAGTGGGTGTCGGTACCGGGTGGACAGACCTGTCTTGGGCGGAGCTGCTTGGAGTGACACAATCCTGTCTAATTGCCACCCACCTTGGGAGGTAGGGCTGTGGCCAAATGCACTTAGACTCTCCCTCTAAATCTGCACCTCCTCCTGAGGCTGAACTTGGGACGGGGAGCGGGGTCTGGGGGTGGGGAATGACGTCTGGAGCGCTGTGCAGGCTGAGTCCCTGCCCTGCCCGTCTCCCACACCACGTTTGGCTTCGTGTTGTTTGCACAGCTCCTCCCCAAGGAAGTGTGACTCTCACTCCCTCCCAGTGTCCCCTCCGAAGGGCAAGGTCAGCCCACGGCTCCCTTGGCATCATCCACCAAGGACCTAGTCTATGCCAGGCAGTGTCCTGGGACGGCTAGTTCCTAAAGCAGTCGTGTGAGGCATGTCTTATTACCCCCATTTTACAAATGAGGAAAGTAAGCCTCAGAACCTTTCAGTAGCTTGGCCTCGGTCACACACTGGGCAAAGTGCTGGAGCCGGGATTCAAACTTCTGCTTCCTTGGCTCCCAAACCTTTGCCACCTTGCCTGTCACTGCCGATCAACAGAAGTCCCTCTGGGCTTTCTCTGTTCTCAAGAACCCCGCTTGACTTGCTGAATGTTACTCACTTTTTCCTAGTTCTTTTGGGCCGCTGTGACCAAACACCAGCCCAGTGGTTCTCCCCTAGGAAACATGTGGGAACTTGGGAAGGTTGGAAATGTGGGGGCTTTCACCAATCCTATGCCAGACTGCCGTCCACACCAGTTAAGTTAGAATCTCTGAGAACAGGAGCCAGGGAACAGTGGTCATAGAGCCCACAGGTGAAGCTTGTGTGTAGCCATGCTTACGGACCGCTGCGTGCACCTGCCAGCCTCTACCTGGTGGTGCTCCTGGTGCTTCTTTGAATAATGAAAGTCGAGATGATGGCACCTGCCTGGGAGCCCTCAGCCAGCCTTCTGGGTGGCCCACCTATCTCGGCTACAAACTGTTTCCAGATAGCTCTGCAATGACTTCTTATTTAATGGGTGTCTTTCTTCCTGTGAGCTTCCAAGCGGCATCCGAACTCCCAGCCTGGGCCTGGGAGACAGGCGAGAATCCAGACCAGACAGTTGTTTTGAAGGGGGAAGTGAGGTATGGTCAGGAGAGCTGTGTTCTGCAGGCTTGCCAAAAGATGGTCCGCTAACAAGCCCTGCACTCACTCCCTTTTTCAATGCCTGGGTTACGGCATTTAAATGTTGCAGGTGGGAAAGGACAAAGCACGGATCCACATGTGTACTATGCAAAGATATGCAAATTGATTTTTAAAATAAGAGACTGCATAATTTTAAAATCAACTCTTCCACCTTGATGGAGGCGTTCCTCCATGTGGCGCAGGCAGCTGGGGGAGGGCTGCCTGACATCTGGCAGAGGCCTTGGTTGGATCTGTGCGATAGATTTATCAATTTCTACACTTGAACTCCGCGCTCTTGCCAGCGTGGCTGTGAAGACTGAGCACGGACACAAACGCTGGCACGATGCCAGGCACACCGTGTGCGCCCGACACACTGTGAATTCTTTCCCCTTCCTTCCCTGCCGCATTCCCAAGGTGCTCTGCAGTAGTAAACTTGCAAGCCAACCCCACGGTGAATGAAGGAACGCCCCCGAACAGCAGAAGCACCTGTCTAGGCTTCGAGCTCAGGCTGGGAAGAAAGCCATCTGGCTTCTCCCGGGGAACCAGCAACAGCCCATGGGGCTGAGACCTTCTCACTAGACCCCTGGGTCTGACACGAGAGGAGGCAGGTAGTCAGTTTTCTGACCAAGGTGCTCAGCTGAAAGGCCGCCAGGGCATGAATCATCCTGCCATCCTGGGTGAATTCTGGTGGCCAGTACAAGAACTTCAGACCTAGGCTGACCACTTTCTATTTGGGGACTTTTTCCTGGAGCTATGGAGGAACACGCCCATTTAGCCTACACGCAAGGGGTGTGTGTGCTTGTGTGTGTGTGTTGCGGGTGGGGTGAGGTCTTGTGTTCACCCAGCATGAGGTACAAAGTTTTCCCTCTCTGCTTCTCCCACGGACAGGCTAGCTCTGGTGCCCGGTGGGTTTCAAGATAAGAGGACAGCGTGAATCCTCAGGTGAGAGAAGGCATTAAAAATGCCCCTTGGACGGTAGTTCCCTCTATCTGCCTTTTCTTGGGCTTGACTGCATCTCATCCAAGCTGAGCCTGTTCCCGGAGAAGTTCCTAGCACGGTGCCGGCCTCTTTGCCAACGTCCCTGCTCAAGGGCCTGGGCCCTGCTTTTCCTCCTGCCCCAAAGTGTAAGATTTTGCTTCCTTTTTAACGCCAAAGAACCGTGGGTAACTTAGCACAGTGGTAAAGTCCAGTCTGCAGTAACGCGTTCACCTGCTGTTCCTGGACAAGGACCCTAAAACCAGCATCTGTCTCTTCGGGGGGGAGAGTTTCTGTTTCTCCTGCTGGGACTCGGCTGCCCTCAGGCGTTCCTACCTTTCACCTCTGCCAAAAAGGATTTAGAACGTCGATGCTGCCTCTCAAATCTCAAGAAATGCCACTTAGATTTCAAGAAGCAGAGCGCTCCCTCGGGTCTAGCGCTGATGTGGCCCCGCCCTCCACGCTCCGCCCCGGCCTTCGCCACGCCTCCCCGAGATTGCCACGCCCCCTACTCCGCTTCGTCCCTCCTCCCTGCGCTCTGCCACGCCCCTCGAGCTTCGCCCCGCCCCGCCCCGCCCCGGACAAAGGCAGGGCGCCGAGCTCTCCAACCTTTCTGTTGGGAATGCGGCCCCTGGGGAGGGTCGGCGCCTCCAGTCACCTACCTGCGTAGGCCAGGAGGTGGTTGGTGCCCGTCAGGAGGTCCCAGGAGCAGACGCGGAGCCCAGGTGTCTAGCTCAGTGGGAAGCACCAGGGTCTGGGAGCTTCCAGCATGTCCCCTTCTCCCGCTCCGCTGCAGCATCGCTTGGATGAACCCTCCTCTGGTTGGAGCGTGGACACCTTGACACTGGCGAAGACAGGGATTTCAGAAGTCAGCCTCTCTTCTTCAACCTCTGCCCAGCAAAATACAGTTTAACACAATAACTCGTAAGTTTGTTCAACACACGTTGTAGGTCCACTACAGATAATTGGATAAATCCAGAAAACCGTAAAGAACTGAAAATCACCTATACTCACCCTGTTAGGCAATTTTCCTAATTATTGGGAAAAAATGGTTTTCATGTTCCCAAAATGCAATTTTAAGTATACTCTTTTGTGGCATTCTGATAAGGAAGAAAATCTTCATTCTCCGATCCACTTTCTCCCTAAAAACCACTTCAAAAGGGAAGCAGAATCTGAACGCAGGTCAGTCCCCACAGTTCAGCTTTTTTTGAGACTATCCCAAACCACGGAATTTCAGGGCCAGCCATTATTTGTGAGCTTATGTGGTTAATCGTTCCGTTTTGTGGACTGTCGCTCAGAAGTGGCATGACTTGCTCTAGGGGATGTGGAATTAGCTGCAGACCTGGGACCCAGAAGAACTCAGGCTCTTCCCCAAAGCCAGGCTCTTCCCCAAACTCCAGGAGCACAGAATAGGACGGCCCTTTAGGGTTAGAGATTTTATAATAAGCCAGGCAGAGAAGAGGAGAGGTTACATTACAAAGGGACAGTTTTCTTTGGAATTTTGGTACATTCTAATGTCTTTTTACAAATGGAAACAAAACGACACCTTGTAAAATTCTAAATAGATGCTGCCCCCCGCCCCCGACCGCCCCGTTGGAAGGAAACACCAGCAAGTCAATGCATGGAGAAGTAGAAGGCTCTGTTCTGGAGAGGCACCCAGCTCTTTGGGACACATGGAGGGATCCCTGAAGAAGTTGGCCCAGAGCCTCAGCTAGCCCATGGGCCTTCTCCTGCTGGCCTGTCCTCTGGGCAGCCACCTCTCCCTGTTGGTCTGTCAATAGCACCTCGCCAGGGATCTGTCCCCTGGGATGCCCCTCTCTCTGGCATCCATTCTGAGCCTGCCAAACGTCTCTTCCTGGGAGGATTGACTCCTCTGTTGTCACTTCCTGGGAGACCTCACTGGTCACATGGGAAACCTCCTTCCAGAGAGCAGCTTGGACTAAGTCTACTGTGAGCGTGGTGGTCGAGACGACGTGAAAACCTGACCAAAACCTCAGCCCAGCCTGGCTCTTTTTGGAATAGGCAATTCATCCTTTTTCTCTCTGACTGGGACAGATACTGATTTGAACAAAAGGAATACCTAGAGAGCATCTAATGCGATCTCACAGTGTCCCAAGCTCATTTTACAGATGGGGCAACAGATGGGACACCGACAAGCCCACCTGAGTTCGCCCTGCTTCTAACCAGGAGACCAGGCTAGCTGGTTTCCCACGAGGGCTTGGCCCCTTCCCTGTGGCAGGGCACTCTCCACAGGCGTCCGCCCACAGCTTGTACTTTCCTCCTTCTCGGGTGGGTGTCTGAGGTCTTGCAACACTGGGTTGGTGTCTGTGCACCGTCCTAAGTCTGCGGCAGCAAGTTTTCATTTTATGTTGTTCAGTTTTGTTTTCCAGCAGCCGTTTTTGTCATGCTTAATAGCTGTCATTGGGTATTGGTTCTTCTGCAAGATTTTTCGTATGAAGAATGTCAGCTAAATAATCTTTGTCAGCTTCCATGCCCCGTGCTGGGTTTGGACAGGCATAGAGGTGGACCAATCTGTTTAAAAACAGACACTCCTGCCACCTGACTGGCAGCATGGCTTTTTTCTTTTTTTTTTAATTCCTTCATTTGATGTTTGTGAAAGTATTTAAGTAATGCCTGTACACACCTGGCCTAGCAGGTGCACACGTGGGATAACGCGTGAGATGTACACAGGTGACGCTGATCATCCTCTCCTCAAGCCCGTCCTCCTTAATCACCGTCAGCTGTGTTCTTCTCCTGGGCAGCTGAGCTGCCCAGGATTGTTTTCGCGTCTGTAACTCAAGGACCATACCCCCCTTTTATGAAGGAGAGAGGGCAGCGTAAGTAGCAGGTGCTCTGTAAACAGTGGTAGGAATGTGGGGGCAACGTATGCGTTAGGACTGCGGTAGGTTGGATTTTGCCATGGATGGAGGGGTTCTTCAGCGTTCCCACTCTGTTTCTCTGGGCTCCTCCATCCTGCAGACTTGGGCACAGCCCAGAGCCCAGCCGGGTGGGCAGGGGTGAGACTGCGTGATGAGCCAGGCCCAAAGGCACAGTGGGTGCACACCTCGGCCTCCTCGAGCCTCGGCTAGTGTGGGGCTGAGTTCCAGGGCTTCTGATTCTGGGGCAGGGCTTGTCTGAGGTTCAAATGAGGTTAGAGAAGGAAGGAGCGACTCCTTGAAGCCCCACCTGTCTCTCTCTCTCTCTCTCTCTCTCTCTCTCTCTCTCTTTCTCTCCCCCTTCCTCCCTCTCTGGAGGAAACCTCAAACAGCTCCTCCTGCTTCTCTCCTGCACACATACTTCTTCCTGCCTTCTCTACCTTGATACAAAGGTCTCTCCCCAGCCAGGTGGCATCTTGCCTGGGGTGCTAAGAATAGACAAGGGTTGATCTGCCAGCCCATGAATCAGAAGGCCGTCCCAGTTCTGCCCTTGTGCCGGGATCCTGGCAAATGCTTGTGGGACTGACTTGGTAAATATCCTTTGTGAGCAGAATAAGACTTTGTGTGTCCTGGAAACTCCTGCTCTCCCTCCCTGAGGGTAACACCCTCCTGGAAGGATGATGGGGATGCCTTGGCCTAGAGACCTTAGGAAAACAGAGCTCTGGGCTTCCAAACTAGCCCCGGGGAGCTGGGGAGGGAGGGTTTGCCGGTTTGGCCAAGGAGCTGCCGAGGTGCTCCGGGCAAAGAAGTGGGAACAGAGAGGACTTGAGAGATCTGCCTAAAAGGCAACACAGTATGCTCAGGTCCGTCCTTTTCGAGGCTCTAAAGCAGAAATGAGTGAAAGAAGAAAAGTGGAAGAATTACAGTTTCCCTCTTTAAAAAGTTCTAAAAGCCTGTTTAGCACTTCAAGGTTGTTTTTGTGACTTGCTTGGATAAACTTATTTAGAAATCGTTTAAGAATGCCTCTGGGCAGCTCGCTTAAAGTCTTTTTAAATCAAGGTCGGTCCTCCATCCGTGAATGGATTAAAATAAAACCAGGTTCCGGGGTGATTCTCAAGGCACTTTCTCGACATATACCCCGACATATACCTGGCACTCGGACCTCGTCTGTGGCTTACAAAGCATTTTCACAGCCGGGCCTTCCTCACGTGGTGGTGATAATAACCTTGGGAGCTGGGCAGGGCCCGTCTTGTCGCCATCCCCATTCTACAGATGAGGAAGCCAAGGTCTGGGAAGGGTGAGCGGCCTGCTCAAGGTCACGCGGGGCCAGGGGCCGGGGCCAGAGCACGGGGTGGCTGTGATTCTGCTGTCCCCGGCGCCTTAGACATCAGGTTGCGTCGCAGGTGAGCGTGAACGAGAGGCCTGTGTACACAAGGCATCAGGGCGGCAGGCAGATGTTCATTTTAATAAATGGAAACTATGACTCAAAACTAGAGCCAGCCTGACCCTCCGAGCAGGCAAATTAGTCATTGAGGGGGAAGGCTTGGTCTTTGGATTGGAGCGCATGTGGGAGCGGGGGGCCCGTGTCACTGGTCGCTCCCCGCTGCTAGCTGGTCGTGCTTACACTCCACTGAGCACACTCTATAGCGTATTTGCCATTCTGCAAAACTGTGGGCAGAATTATAAAGAAGTCTCTGCAGGCTGAGTTGGGGAAGTAGTCCGGCGGAGATGTACCGGAGGGATGAGCCGAGAGCCGGAGGTCAGCCCTCCAGAAAGCTTTCCGAAGGCTTGGACGTTGGGTAGCAGCAACCTGCATTTGCACGCGCGTTCGGGTTTCCAGCAAAGCCCCGACTTTAGGCCTTATTCCTCCGTACGAGTCTCACAACAACTGAGGATGTGAGCAGATCGGTTAACAATATCAGCGGCTCATAGAGAGGAAGTGGAAACCCAGAAGCAGGAAGGTTGAGTAATTTCCACAGCTAGTAAATGGCTGGGCTGGGACTACAGCCTGGGTCTTCTGACCCTTCCTTCCTCCTCCCCTGAGCTCCCAGGGGCTCCCAGCCTCTCCGTTGGCTCAGGGTAAGGGAAGCAGCACTGAGCATTTTTCCAAGGGCCGAGATGTCTCTGGAAAGAAGTGGAGCTGTGTCTCGGTCCTGCTCTGTGCTTAAGGGTTTTGGGGTAATAGCACTAGTCTTAGGCACGCGGCTCTGGGAGCGTTTGTGCAAGCGTTTCCAAGTGTGGCGGCTGCTTGCACGCTGCTAGTGGAAAATTGTCAGAGTTCCATTTTCCTGTTTCAAGCGAGCATTTCCCCCCTGGGGTTAGAATAACCACTTCCTCCTCAGCACCCAGTGGAACGTGGTAAACACCACTTACAACAGAGTATTCCCTTCTGAGCACCTCACTGGGTTCCTTTTTTTTTCTCTTGTCTTTAAGCGTGCACACACACACACACACACGGGGTTCTGAAGGACCCGGCTCCTTTCCCTTCGGTGTAGAGTGTTCAGGGTACCCCGCGGTGCCCTGTTTTGCACTTTTCACCGAGGTGCTTTGTCGTCCTGCTTCATTTTGGGGGGAACTGGGTTGGGCTCAATTGAGTCGGACTACCGAGTTGTTCAGGGTAGGGGGACCACGGGCTGGGCCAGAGGCAAGTGGATGAACAGCTGAGTTGCCGACGCGGTCGGCCCCCAGGAGTGACCGCGGCGGATTTTCTGGAAGTGGCAAGGGGAGCAGAGCGGGACTTGGTGGTCAGGTAATGAGGAGAATTCTAAAGAAACTGAAAGCAAGGGGGAGAGCAGTAAAAAAGTTGAAAGAGAGACTGTTAATTTTGGTTATTTTTAAAAATATAAAAACCTATTTGTAAGGGCTGGTTTGGGTGACAGGAACTTCTGAATCCGCGCCCCCCCCCCCCCCCGCCCTTGTTGCTTAGAGTCTTCGAAAGCATGGAAAACTTCCTGTGGCCTGGAACTGACGGCCCCTGGCTTTGGGGGGTGGCTGCTGAGCTGGGGGGGGGGGGCAGTGGAGCTTGAGGCATACGTGGGGATCCCACCTCCCACTCTGTGCTCCCTCGTTTCTGCCCATTTACCTAGAGACTGTGGCCCCAGGACATTAGCCCGGCATTCAGCCAGGGAGGTTGGCTGGGTTTTCCTTTCCTGAAGCCTCTCACGTTCTGTTCTCCACCTGCCGCCGTGACTGAGCCAGAAGGGGAAGTAAAGCCCCTCTTTGTGTCTGTGCCTCACCTGTACGCATCATTAAACAGAACAATAGAAGAGCAGGTCTCTGAGCCCACCTGGCAGAGCTCTGTGGGCAGACGGAGCCAGAGCTCCCTGCAACTCTGGCCGAGTCAGAAATCGAACTCGCACACAGGCTTGTCGTGCTTCCTACTTTGTGCAGGTACAGATAATGGAGCTGAAAGGACAAGAGACTCGAAATATATGCCACGTCTCACTTACACGAAGGGCCTTACTTGTCGCCCTGTGTCTGTGTCTGGCGGCTCCGGAAGGCCTCGCAGAGACTCGCCCCTGTGCAGAGGATTCGGGAAAATCCCTTGATCGGGAAGAGCTGAGGCTCTTTGAAACGCTTGCTGCCCCCAGACGGCCCATATGTCTGTCTGTCTGTCGTCTGCCTCCTTCCACAGAGGACCATCAGGGACTTCGCTGGGTCCACTGTATGTCGGTCCAGCAGTGAGGGAGGCCAGCGATCCCTTAGCGGAGGCATTTACTGAGCTCTTTCTGGGCCCCGGGTTTGCAGTGAGGGCACAAGAATGAGCCCCCCCCCCCCCCCGCCCCGCCGGCACTGCCCTGGAGAAGCTCACAGTTTTGTCTTCTCAGTGGGAGGGTTCTGTACGTTCTGTTCACCACCACCCCCCCCGCCCGGATCCTGCAGGTGCTATCTGAATGGCTGGTGGGCTGTCACTGGAAGATTCTAGCTGTTTGTTATCCAGTGGCCCTCCGCTGAGGTGCCCAGACTCCTAGAATTCTGCGGGGTTCCATTCTAGGCAGACTGTCCAGTCCTGATCTCATGGAACCCACACAAAGGAGAAGAGAGCCCTGCTTCTCCCTCAGACGGAGGGACATTTTGGAGGGGGCGCAACTAATTCACGTTACCTGGGTTTGTTTTGTTTTGTTTTGTTTTTGGTGATCTGTACATTTTGTAAATTGTATAAAACAAACTAACCATATTATAAACGTTTTGGACACGAAGACGATGTACAGTGTATATCATCGTAACCCTAACATCGTACCTAAACATAACGATTCTGTCGATTCTCAACTATATTCCGTCTTAATTCGCAAAGGATTTGAGGGTGCTTACCAACTTACGTGCAGTATGGTGCCATATAATGAAGTAAAAAATCAGAGCAAGAGGCCAACTAGTTTTGTCAAATTCAGTAGAAACATGGTATGCAGAAATGCATACTAACGTAGCTGTTCTTATAAATTGGTGTGTTTCCTCCCAGCCCTTTAAAGTATGTACATGTCAGGGTGCCTGGCCAGCTCAGTCAGTGGAGCATGCGACTCTTGGTCTCAGGGTTGCGAGTTCGAGCCCCATGTTGGGTGTTGAGAGGACTTAAAAATAAAATCTTTAAAAAAATTAACCATGTACGCGTTTTATAGCCTCTCCTGCTTTCTCCCCCCCACCCACCCACCCCCCGAACATTATACAAAATTTCCCATGTGTCTTTCTGACACTTAGGATTTAATGATCAGTCCCAAGGATGTGCCCCTGATTTACTTGATCGTTCCTCTATTGTTGGGTGTCAGGCTATTTTCAATGCTATTGTGAAATGAACAATGGCATCATTAACATCTTGGTGCTTGTAACTTTTTCCACAGTTCCTTAAGTAGATTTCCAGGGGGGAAATAGCTAATGAAACGTTCAGACATTTTGATGGCCTTTGACACATATCCCTGGGCTTCTTCCCCCGAGGGTCTCAGGTGCGATCCTGTGTGTCCTCCTCCCCTGGGTGCTTGTGTTGCTATTTTTCTGGTTTCTTGCTAATTTCACAGGGAAAGAGCACATTGTTTTTACTATGTGTATGTTGCCAAGTTTATCTCTTGGCATCTGAGGGGTTTTTTTCATTCATTTGCTTGAGTTCCGTATGTACAAAATATGTCAACCCTTCTACAGTGATATATTTTGTAAAATACTTTCTCCGGTTTACTTGACTTTTACTTTGGTTTGGGGATTTCTTTGCCTTTGATCCTTAGAAGTTTTACATTTTAGTTAGTCCAAGAAAGCTCTGGTACTGTCCTCCCTCGGTTCTGCCCATTTACCTACAGACTGTGGCCCCAGGACATTGGCCCAGCAGTCGGCTCGGGACATTAGCTGGGTTTTCCTTTCCTGAAGCCTCACTTTCTCTTCTCCACCTGACTCCTTGTCACGACGCTGAACCAGTGGTATTATCCAGCATATCTGGCACTTGGCATGGATGATTTTTCTAACACTCATCTCTCCTGGATGACAAAATTATTTTCAGCAATAATCAAGAAATAAAACAAATAATGAAAATGGCCAGAAAAGAAGCAGACAGTGAAATTGTCTACTGTTGAATTTTGTGTATATGATTGCGCTGGTTAAAAAAAAACAAAAACAAAAACAAAAACCAACTGTGTGTGGGGGGGAGGGTAGTAATGGATATAATGCTTGTTATTTTCTTAAATTGAATTTTACTGTAATTCCAGTATAGTTAACATACAGTGTTATATTATTTTCAGCCGTATGATATAGTGAATCTACACTTCCTACGTCACCCGGTGTAATACTTGTTAAATATATTAATGCACATTTAGGAGAAAGGGAAGAATCACGCTTCTATAGGGGTCTGTGGCTGTAGTAAATAACAACGTTATAGTTTCTATTTTGAGTCCAGGGTTGGGGCTGGCGGTTCTGGCGCATCTCCTCTTCTGCCTTTCCAACCAGGCTGAGCCTTGGGGTAGGGGGACTCCCAGCTATTTAGTTACCAGGCATTGGTTGGTTGATTCCTGAGCCTGAGAAAGGAGCGCACCAGGGCCGAGGGATTCAGGGTGGACGAGCTGTTTGCTGCCCTGAAGGCAGGTTCACTTCACTGGAGGGGACACTGAGGTACTGCCCAGTCATGTGAATACACTCTGAGCCGGGCAGCACACGGATGTACGCGGTCTGGGGCACAGGTGCCATGGAGGGGACATGGTCCCTTTGCTCCTGCACTGGGCTAAGGGACATGAGGTCTGAGGAAAGTACAAGGAAGAGGTGGTGCCTGAGTGGGGTTTTGAAGGATGAAGACGAGTTCTCTGGGCAGCTTAGGTGAGGCGTCTCTGGCAGAGCAAACAGCACAGAAGGCTCAGAAGCGTCAAGCAGCGTGATGTGTCTCGGCAAACAGGCTGGTTTCTCTTCAGCATGGGGGGTGCCTGGGCGGGGGCGGGCGAGAGCCCTCGGAGATCATCTGAAGGAGTCAGACTCCTTTATCCTGAAGGCTTTCAGGAAGCCAGCAAAGGGTTGGGGTTTTTTTTGCTTTGTTTATAAGATTTTTTTTTAAATTGATTTATTCATGAGAGACAGAGAGCAAGAGATGGAGTCAGGGAGCCCAGTATGGGACTCAGTCACACGACCCTGGGATCATGACCTGAGCTGTAGGCAGATGCTTCACCGGATTGTGCCACCCAGGCACCCCGCCAGCAAAGGTTTAAAGCAGGGAGGGGCCTGGAGTTGGCATGCTGAGATTTACATTCTAGAAAGCTCTCGAGGCTGAAGTGTAGAGGGGCTTCCCGGAAGCACAGGTCACCAGCCACCGTGGCTCTGTCTGCCGGGCTGTGCGTACTCCAAGGCCTGGGACCCTCCGGGTTACCCCCGGCACTGAGGGGAGTTTTACGGCCCAGATGTAATGTTGGGCTTCCTCCCGGCCCACCTCGATGCCGTCGTGTCTCCTCTCCCAGGCCAGGCGGCGGCTGACAGTCCCAAGTGGCAGGTGCCGCGGTTCTAAATTCTGCTGTAACCAGTGAGGGGCAGAGGCCAGTCAGGGCCCGCGCTGCTCAGCTCTGACTCAGTGTTGTTCCACTTCTCTGGCGAGCAGACAATGGGGTGCCGGCCGTGACGGCATGCTTGGGTGGCTCAGAAGTCCCAGGTTCTATTTCAGCTCCCTTCTGTGCCCACCGAGCCGTGTTGTGGGCTTCCGCTGCCCCGCTCGCCTCTCCCCAGCTACTCGTCTAACCACAGAGACCAGCTTTCCTTGAGCATTTCCTTGCTCCTTTAGCCCTGAATGGCCAGTGTCCTACCTTGCATACGGTACGGTCAGGTGTTCAGCGTATCCCCTTGTTTTCCTGCATCGTCCTCCCTGTGGTCTGAGATGTGGGCGGTGTTGCCCATTTTCCTTTCCATGTGCAGACGGAGAAACAGAAGCTCAGCGAAATAGGTGACAAGTCTGTCCACACTCACTTGACCAGCAAATAGACTCTTAGACCAGTAGAGGTCCTGAGGCCATCTTTGGCTCCTCTCCTTCCTCTTCGTCTTTAAATCCAGGGGGTCGACTCACAGGCTGTCAGGCGCTGGGCAGGTGATAATGTGAGACCAGGGCCTGGTGACGGGGGACAGGAAGACCCATCTCAAGGTGTCCTCTGAGCTCTAGCCCGTGAATGGACGCCACCCAGGAGGGTGGGCCACGTACCGCAAAGACACTTGGAGATCTGGGCTTTTGTGTGAAATGTCCTCATTTGTATGTGTCGGCAACTGATTTAGAAAAAAAAAAAATTGTAGCCAAAAAAAATAAGTCGACTGACTGCTGGCTGGAATCTCTGGCCCACATCACTGGTCACTTGTCGCTAAGTGGCTCTACTCTGGGTCTGACGGAGGGTTGAGGGGGAACTTGACCAGACTTCCCCGTGTGGGGGAAGGAGAGGACCCAGCTTGGGGGGGGAAGGAGAAAGAGTCTGCGAAGCTGCCGTCCATTCACATCCATTCACGTCCTGCTGAGAGCTATATACATAGCCCAGCTGCCCGCATTCCCAGAGCACATACTTTCCATCCTCCTCCTGGGTCACCCTGAATTCTAGGGTTCTCTGGTGCTTTCATTGCCTTGCTTCCTTTTCCCAAAATTGAAATGACGACTGCTTGAAAATATTTTCTTCAGTTGGGTTTTTCCTTAGTGACTTCACTCAGAGACAGATGTGCCCTAATAATAGCCTTGAAAGTTAAGGGGAATAAGTCAGCCAGCTGGTTCTGTTCCCTAGAAGCGATGTCACGGTTCCTAAATGTGGGCCATCCCCAGAGGCCTCGGAGGGGCCGAGCCTGCCAGAGGGCTGTGGCTGGGGTGAGACTCCATAGTCCCTCTCTATGGGGCCGAGTCCTTCCTGGCGGCTCGCGATCACCCAGGAGGACAGATGTCCCGCCTCATGGCGGCCACTCTGACTTCCTGCAGGACGCGCGTGATGCCCGGCAGGTGGCAGGTGCGGGTCACGCGAGGGCTGCTCTCTGCACTGGCTCAGCTCCCGCCTCTTGCCTGTGGCCAGAGTGTAGAGAGACCCTACCCCATCTGCCTGGAGCAGCCCCATCCTCCGAGTGCCTCTCTAACTCCTGGGGTTCGGGGTCAAAGTCGTCGGCGGGAGGGACTTCCCGCGGAGGCTGGTCCTCAGCCTCTGGCGTTCGGGAATGCATGTTTCAGATAATCCACTCACGTCTCTGAAACCGTGTTTTATTGCCTATGAGTCAGTAGGAAGGAGGTGAGAGGAGTCTGAGAGAACCAGGAGCTTGCTGTAGGCCACGCAGGCGACCGACGGGGGACAGTGGTGTGGCTCAGGCTGCGAGGCACGCCGGGTGGCCTTGTGCTCTGTTTGTTGGCCCGCTGCTCTGTGACGCTGTGGGAGAAGGCAGGAGCCCCCACAGCCTTGGGAAAACCCATCCTGTCTGCTGTCGGGTATCTCCGTGTAAACTAAATGCGAACTCACGTAGCTTAAAGCAACAAGTGAAGCCGACAGTTGGGGGTGTCCCTGCCTGGGGAGGGTGGGAGCCCCCCCCACTGCTGTTGGCAGTGCAGGCTGCCAGGGGAGGGAGTGGATACAGGACCCCCCAAGTCTGTCCTCCGATTGGGCCTCAAGCCTCTCTGGCACCGGGAGGCCCGTGGACGGCCCGCCTCTCCGCAGGCTCGGACGGGACGGCCGGGGAAAGTGCTAAGTAAGCACTCGGGGCCCCATTGACAGAGACGCACGGGGAAGGGCGATGAGTCAGTCTGTTTATGAAAATCACACGTACCGGCACAGACGTCAAGATGACCCGGGGGACAGCCGCGTTCTGAGAGCTGACGAGTCTGGCTCATACTTGGGGGTTCGCTGCTGTGTCTTTCTGGCAGCCCGTTTCCTGTGCCTGCAGCGGCCTACGCGTGAACAGATGCATGGCTGCTCCACCGAGACTGACTCTGTCCTGACGGGCTCCGGCGGGAGAGGGAGGCTGGGTGACTCAGGGCAGAATCCGGGCCACCGTGCACCATCCTCTGCGGGGCACGGCTGCGGGCGCTGCTTTGGAAACGAGTTCGGGGTTTCTGACCATCTCTGCCAGCCTGCATTTCCATTTGCTCCCCACCGCTTAGCACAGGCAAGTCAGTGGGGTCTGTCAGAAATACGAATTGCACCAACGCATCTTGCTTGGAAATACTTGCTAAATATAGCTCAGTATTTGATACTGCATGTAAGTTCTCGTGTGGCATTCACGCTCTTCCTGAAAAGTTTCCGTGTTAGAAATTCCTTACATGGGAGTTCCCAAAACACTGGCTTCCGCGTTAGCCTGGACTAAGCCCCTTAGCAAATCTCTTATACAAGCACTTTCTGGGTTCTCAGAAGCTATTTAGAAGGCAGTATTGTGTCTGTGAACATTCTTGGCCCAGAGAGGTCACTTTTAAAGATTTTATGTATTTATTTGAGAGAGAGAGAGAGAACACAAGCAGGGGTAGCAGCAGAGGGAGAGGGAGAAGCAGACTCCCCGCTGAGCAGGGAGCCTGACTCGGGACTTGATCCCAGGACCCTGAGATCATGACCTGAGCCGAAGGCAGATGCTTAACTGTCTGAGCCTCAACACTTTGCAGAAAACCCCCCTGCATTTTCCTGACGGTCTAAATGTCATGCTCCCGTGTGGGACAAAGACGTGTGATCCAGCCCTGCTGTCTGGTAGAGCCTCCGGGAAGGAGTGGAGTGACTTCTTTCAGAACCTAGGTTCCCTGGGAGAGGGCCGGGGGCGGGGTTGGGGGGGGATCCGCTGGGGGCACAGGCTGGTGGCTCACGGGCCAGGCCGTCTCTCACCTGCTGTCTCCAGCACCAGGCTTCATAAAAAGCAGCTCCCAGGCCTTCTGGACTTTCTGGAAGTAAGGCAAACCCCAGGCTCCTCCAGGGTTCATTTCGAGGCAGGGAATGGGACCGTTGTGGGGACCCACTTCCTGCCGGCTGTGGCCTTCACCCTCTGCACATCCCTCGGGGTGGCGGGGGAGAGGGATCCAAAGGCCAGCGCTGGGGGACAGAGGAGGAGGTGACCAGGCTGTGCGGCTCACATCTGCTGAGCCAACCAGAGCCCCTGCCATTGTTTCATCCCCCAAAGAGATACCCCTTCTGGGACTCAGAGACCAGACATGACCTATGGGAGGTATGCCGTCCTGTCCTCACATTACTGGATGCTTGTGTCCGCTAGCCAGGGCTGCACGTGGAGAATTTCATCCTGAAAACAGTCCTGCAGGACAGGTGCTGTACCCATTCTACAGATGCGTGGGGGGCGGGAGCTCGGAGAGGATGCTGACTCGCCTAAGCCTGCCAGCCAGGAATAACAGCATTTCAACCTGGGTTCATCTAGCTGGAAGGTCACAGGCCACCAATAACGGGGCAGCCCAGCAGACTGATTGAGGGCTTGGACCCTGGAGCCAAACTGCTTGGGTTCAGATCCTGCCTTTGGCACTTAGAGCTGTGGGACCTGGGACAAACGGTGTAACCTTCCATGCCTCTGTGTCCCCACCTGTAACCCAGGAGTAGGTTGAGGCACTGGTGTCCTCCATACGTGATGCTTACAGAGCCCCGTGTCTGGCCCTCGTACTCAATATGCATTAGCTGCTTATTATGTTATTGGCACAGTGCACCTGCCGTCAGCCCCACCACACTGCCTGCCTGGCCTTACACTTCGTCTCGGGAAGCTGGGAAGGAGGGGTTGAGGGCCTCCAGCCCCCCCAGGCCAGGGAAGAACTGGGAGCAGGTGCATGGGGTGGGGCTGCCCCCCCAGGAATTGCCCCCCCGGGGGGCACTGGGGGAGGGTGCTGTGTAGCCCCGCCCTTCCTTGCTGACCAATGAGGACCTTCAGTAAATTTCCACCCTCTGTAACTGGGCTTTGTTTCTTTGCATTTTGCCAAAGTGAAAATGAGGTCTCTGGGGAAGGGTGGGTGAGGCGAAGGGAGGGAAGGGCCCTGGTGTGTGTCGCAGGGGTGCCCCTCCCAGCTGGGCAGAGCCCCGGGTGCCATTTCCCAGAGGAAAAGCTGAGCTCTTCTGTCCTGTGAGCTTTGTCCACGGGGAGGTCAGCTTCTGGACACCGCCCTCCCCCACCCCAGGGCCCTTCCCGGCCCGGCCTCTCCCAGTTTCCTCCTATTGTTGATTCCCAGCCCCGTGGTCCTGCAGCCTGGAGGCCCCCTGGCTCCCGGTGTGAGGGGTACACTAGGCCTCTGTGCGAGCAGAGCATTTCCCTCCGTCCCTCCCTCCCTCCCTCCCTCCCTCTCTTTCTGTCTCCCTCTGTGTGTCCTTCTCCCTCCCTCCCCCACTTTCCCCCACCCCTCTGTGTTTCCTCTAGCCCTCCATTATTTTTAGTTCTTAAGAGGATGAAGCCCAGGAGGGAGGAGGAAGGAGGAGCCAAGTTAGTGACCTTCCAGACCAGAGATGGAGCATTTGTGGGCCCCGCCTGGTAGGGAGTGTTAGGAACATTTCCATTTTGAGTGAAGGGCACCTCCATCCCTGGCTCACCAAGCAAAGGCCGAGTTGGCAAGACTGCTGGTCCCTTGGGTGCCAGCTGCTGTGAAGCTAGGAACTGGGGAGGAGGCTGGGTCTGGATATGCCCTCCTAGAAGAGCTTTCTTGTCTGGGTTGACTGACCTGAGTGAAGGGGGGGGTCCTCCAAACCCTCACTTATGCGTGTGCAAAGACCCCTGGGGCCCGGGCCAGCCAGGCTGCCAACTGCCCAGGAGCCACAGCTGGTGTAGAGAACCCCAGACAGATGAAGTAGGAAGTTCCCGCAGGGATGCCCCTCCTGCTCCCTCGAGATGTTTCTGGAAAAATCCAGGCCCCAGCAGGGGAGTCTAAGGAAGCATGAGGCGGCTCAGGTGTATTTCGTCTCGTAGGAGGTGGGATGTGGCAGGGCCCGAGCCCTTGCTATGTGCTGGGCCTGCGAAGTGTCCCCCATTAGTCAGACGGCTGGGGGTCTGTAACCCACTGTGTGTGCAGCTTGGGGGGCATACGGCAGCGCTAGGACCAGCGCCTAGTCCCAAGCTCACCCTCTGCTGGCAGACACAGCATGCTACACAGAATCAGGGGGCACTCGCACCCTCTCCTGGGGTTCCAGAACGGGCGTGGGGCTGGAGTGCTCTAAGCAGCTCCGTGGAGAAGTAGGGCCCGCTCACAGATTCCTGTGGGATCGGCTGCAGGGATAGGTGGGACGAAGGGCAGAGCGTCTGGCCCTGCGTGTGCAGAGACCTGGAATGGGGCAGGTGTGGGGCAAGGAGGGGGCTGGCTGCCGGATGGGAGAGGATGGGACAGGCCCTGAGAGCAGGAGTGTGGGCAACCCCCTGGCAGAGATCTGGGTGATGGCAGAGGGAATCACCCTGACGAAGGACCCCTGTGTGCCAGTCTGGGTCTAGAAAGTGGGCCTCTTGTTGCTGTGGGGAGGAGGCAGCTCACCAGGGGAGCAGAGCTCTGCAGCCATTCAGGGTTCTCCTGGCTTTGGCCAGAATGTGCTGGAAGGCATTGACTGGCCGGGGTGGCCCCCCTCCCACAGGGTCAGCGGGGCTGCGCTCGCATCAGGAGCGCCCACTGTAAAGCAGGAGCTGTCAGTCCTGACCAGGTCCTCCACCCCAGAGCTGGAGCTCAGCAGCCCTCAGCCCGAGAACCCCAGGCTGCAGTGGCCGAGGCGGCGGGCCTCGGGGGCTGGAGAGGGCTGCCCATCCTTGCTCTCCGGCCCCGGCACTGCCGCCGATCCAGAGTGGGGTACTTCAGCCACCCCACCCCGCATTGGTGGCTTCTCCAAAGGACAGGTGGGAAAAGTTCTGCCCAGCCATAACCTCCGTGGAAGGTTCCCCCCGCGCCCCCCCCCCCCAGCCTGGGGAACATCACATGAGGAGAAGGGAATAAAAGAAAACATTCCTCAGGTCTTTCTGCAAAAGTGTTTCTGCATTTGGTCTTTAGGGGAATTTTCTTGTTTGTTAAAGGGGGAGAGACGGTTGGTCTTAAAGCCCAGACTCTTATTTTTAGCCGGAGCTACCTGCCCTGCCAAGTCCTTGGGTTTAGTTTTTCCGATCCTTGGGGTCTTGGCTTTGAAAGGCCTTCCCTCACCACCACCCCCTCCACCCCCAGGCGCACAGCTCACCGCTGGTGGGGGCAGCTTTCACTTGGGGCCCCAGCCAGGTTTCGAACGAGCCAGGGGCCCCTACCTGCCCGGGCATGCCCAGCTGCCGGCTCGGGAGGCTCTGCCAGGGCGGATACAATAAACAAAGTTGGCCGGCCTCGGCCCCGGAGAAGCGCCGGCTTTTCCCCAGCTAAGGAGGGAAGGATCACCAGGGAAACCCTAACTGCTGTTTCAGAGAAACCAAAAGAAGAAGGAAGAAAAAAAGCATTCTTCCAAACATGGACACCTCAGTGACTTTCGCTCAGACTTTGGCAAGAGCAGAGCAAAGGCACTGAGGCAGAGTGGGCCCTCCCTGGGCAGGGGTCTCTTGCCCCCCTCTCAGGGCATTGTGAAGCGTGCCTTCCCTGTGTGTGTCAGGGAGACGGGGCTGGGAATGCACGCAGAACGAGGCAGAGCAGGCCTTCACGGAGGCCTCCCCCATCCAAAAGGTCGCTCTTGGGACAAAGCCCTTGCTTTCGATCTGAGGCTGTGTTTTAACTGGGGGAGAAGCTGAGAGCCCCAGAACAGGCAGAGAGGACGCGGGCCTGGTTAGCCTGTTGGCTGAAACAAAACAAAAATCCAACGAATTAAAAGGCGGGAACCAGGAAGCTGTGTGACCTTGGGCAAGTGACTTAACCTCTCTGAACACAGGTCCTCATGTGCAGACAGACATAGCTGTGTCGGTGTGATGAGGGAGGACGACATGAGAGATTAGTAATATGCCTGGCACTACCTCAGACGTGTAACATGCCTCTTTCCCCCACTGCCCCCACAAGCCAGGTTAGGACCACTCACTTCCCACGCAGGCACACACACGTGTGCTGCAAAGCCACGTCTCCGGGCGGTGTTGTTTTGGAGAGTCACGGGGTCCAGAGAAGAGTCCCCTTTTCTGACGTCTTAGAGATTTCTCCTCATCTCTTTAAACAAAAACAAATGGCGACTTTATAATTATCTAAAAAGAAAAGTTAGCCAACTGGTCAGAGCATTACAGTAAAAAGGGAAGTGCTGGAGGAAAAAGCAGAAAACTGGGGGAACCAGTTGGGTGGGAAAAGGTTAAAAAAAGTCTGTAAAACCCCTTTTTATTATAAAATGAAATGTGCTCACCAATCCCACTCTTTACCCCCCAAGTGCTGTTCTTCAGGGCGCCTGGCAGGCCTCCGCATGTGTGAAATGGGCTGATTCGGGAGACTCTTCTCCTCCGGGCAACTTCCCTGATTCTCTGCCCCAGAACCTGGCGTCAGCACCTGGGCCTGGCCGGCTCTGGCTGTCCCGGAGCTCAGGGGCCTCAGGAGCTGCCCCGCGGGCCCCCAGCTGCCGGGAGCACCCAAAGGGCAGCTTCACGAGCGATGAATCACACACTTAGCTCCTCTTCTTGCCCCCTGGCGATGATTTGACCCTCTGGAAGCGCCTGGCTGGATTCCTGCCCATCTGCTGTGCCTTGGAGGGGAAAACTATTTCAATTACCAAAAAAAAATACAACAACAACAACAACAACAAAAACAAAACCAGAAGTAAAAGCAAAATGAACACCCGAGGTT
This sequence comes from Ursus americanus, assembly GCF_024610735.1. Classification (NCBI taxonomy): domain Eukaryota; kingdom Metazoa; phylum Chordata; class Mammalia; order Carnivora; family Ursidae; genus Ursus; species Ursus americanus. The sequence goes on along the minus strand of NC_142128.1, from coordinate 100,701,775 downwards.
CTCTTGTCCCGTAACGTCGTACAGCGCACCTGCACGTCTCTGTTCTTACCTCCTCGGTTCTCCCCGCGGCCCCGTGGGGCAGGTAGGGCACCTGTCACGTTCTCGAGCCCACTTTACAGATGAGAACACTGACAGGGGCAGAGGGCAGAGGTTCAAAGGGTTGCCCGGAAACCTCAGCTGGCCTCGGGGGGCTCTGACCACGTCCCGAGGGGCACACCCAGCCTCTTGAGTGCCTGTTGAATTTGGTCTCCCTCCTCCTGAACCGTGTGAGGCTTGGCTCAGCCTGCAGTCCGGGCTGACCGGGGCGGCCTCTCAGGGACCCCCTTGCAAGGGAACGCCTGGTGGGGCCAGGGGCCTGGCTCTCAGGAGGTTCACACTCGGCCAGATAAGAGCTGGCGTGCAGGCGTGCCAGGGAGAGCCCTCTGGAAACATCCAGGGCAAGGGGGGTCTGAGCTGCGTTGGGTTAGCTGAGTCCTCTGCAGCCGTTCTTGGAAGAATCCCGAGGGCAGAGACGGACACATCTGCAGGTGTCTGAGGTGGGTGGGGAGAGGTGTGTGGTTTTGTTGGCTGCAAAGGGGAGGCGGTGGCTGGAAAGAAGGCAGGAGGCAGGCCCCAGAGGGCCCCGGCCTGGGCAGCTCCTGTGGGGGAGGCTGGGCACTGGGCTCAGAACCCCCTGCAGGGTCCAGTACCCTCTCATTGCACGAGAATGAGGCCACCAGGGAGGGCAGAGCAAGGCCAGACCAAAGAACAGGCAGGAGGGGAACGAGCGGAGTGCTGACCGGTGACCGTCCGTGCCCCTCCTGCCAGGCCTTTCCGGGGGGCTGCTGTGAGCCCCCCAAGAAGAGTCTAGGCACCTGCGGTGGAGTCCTCCCCTCCCCCCCAGCACTGAAGAGCAGCCTGTGGTCATGGGCAGAGGACCAGCAGGTCGGGACCCAGAGGTCACCCTGCTCCCGCTGACCGGCCAGGCAGTTGTCCCCTGCAGGAGGTGGGGCCAGCCCCCCCGGTGGGATAGCTGTGCGGCCACAGAGCACCCTCGAAGGGGCCCCATGCTTGCTTCACACTCTGCCATCCCTGTGTTGACAGTCTTATGAAGTCTGGGACAAGGAATCCCATATGTCCATATGTCATGTCGCTGGTCCTGTGTGGGTGGGCTAGCTCCTCCCCACCCCAGCCCGGCTCTGGGTCCCTGCCTCCTCCCCCTCCTCCTCCTCTTCTCCCCGCTCCATCCTTCCTGCCTGTTTTATGGAAGACGAAGGCCAGACTCCGAGGTGATCCCGGTCAGCCCTCCCATCTGCCAGAGGCACTGTTTCCTTGCAGTGTGAGTGGGACATCTGGGGGAGCAGCCAGAGGATGGCATTGTCCCAGGAGCCACGAGCCTCATGGGGAGGCTCGGAAACTGGTTTAGAAAAACACGCAGCATCTGATGCTAGCCAGGCTGCCGCCCCTGGGCTCGGCCTGGGCCCTGCGGCCCTGCTGGCCAGGGGACCGTTTCTGCCCTGGGTGCTCGGGGGCTTTGGGCAGCTCCGAGACCAGGGCCGGGAGGGGTGGGCACGGAGAGCCACGGGCCCTTCTGGGACTGCGGCAGCCTGTGCGCTCGGAGGCAGAATGAAGGCGTCCGTGGGCGCCTGTCTCTAGGGAGCAGGTCTGCATCTCCTGCGAGGCCAGACCTCTCGGTTCCTGCTGGCAGGTGATGGAGGGCGTGCAAAGTCTGAGCTGCTGGGACGGGCTGGCGGGCTGGCCGTAGCGGGGAACGCTGGTCTGGGCCTTGCCAGGTTCAGGCACAAAGAGGGTAGGGGTCTGTTTTCAGGTTTTTCTCCTCCCCCTACACATCTCGCCGTGTTTCCGCTCCCTGTCCTGTCAGGTGCCAGGGGATGGAACTGCCTGGAACAATTTCCAAGCATCAGGCATCTCCAAGCCACTCACCTCCCACGTACCTGCTAGTTTCTGGCCCTTTCCTTCTGAACCTCCCCGTGCAGCTGGAGTATGCAGTGAGATCCCACCTCTCACGGAGCGAGGTCAGGCATGCAGCCGGTCCCCTGCACTCCCGGATAGTGCTTATTTAACCCCGGGGGGGGGTGGTCAGTGAGGGATTTGTGTTGCGGGGGTCTCATCCCACTCTGTAAACCTGCACTGTTACCTGGAAAACCTCGCTTCGGTCGGCTCTACCCGGCAGCACAGAGTCGAAGTGAAAGCCTGCCCTTGGACTGCACCTGCTCGGCAGGCAGGCCGTTCCCTGGTTCTTTCCTTTCCCTTGCAGTGCTCGCAAGAACATCCCAAGGGCAGCACTCCAGCCACGGTCAGATCCGAGTGGGGGAGAGCCTGGCGTTATCTGCTAGCGAAGCTGCAAGTGGCCCCCACATGGGACGGATTTAGGGTTTGGGTGGCCAGCCATGGTGCATCTCCCAAAGGTTCTAGACTCTTCTGTTAAAGGAGCCTGACTCCGCCTGAGCCGAGCGGCTGCCAGCCTTGCGCCCTGACTGCCCCGGGGACCCTCCTTGCAGAAACCTCCCCGGGGCGGGGGGCGGGGGGTTATTTTCTTCCATCTCCTGGCGCTCCCACTGCTGTGGCCCTGTGCCTTCCTTTCCCGGGCCTGGCCATGACCTGGACGTGCTTTCTCTGGTTAGCGTTGGTGGCCACATTCGGCACGGCTTGGGTGCCCCCGGCATGCAGACCCACAGACAAGAATGTTCCACCGCCCTCGACCGCCTGGGGCACGCTTGGTGTGGGAGGACTCTCATGGCCTTGGCCCTTTTCATGTGAAAGGCACGTTTCCTCATGTTGGGAAGGGAAGCTGAGCAGAAAGCTCAGAGTGAACTGTCGAGGACCCCCCACCCCGAGCGCCCTTCTCCTTTCTGGCTCGGACTCTCCCACATGTACCCCATCCTCATGGAGTGGCTTTCACTCCTGTTCAGGGGAACCCATGGGCTGCTCCCATCTTACAGGTAAGGGGGACCATGAGGAAGTTCACGAGCTCGTCCAAGGGCAGTCAGTGAGGAGGGGACCGAGGCAGGACTCGGGTCCGGGTCCACCTGCCTCCCCCAACGGTCATGCTGCCCTGCTCCAGGCTTCCCAGCCCAGCCTCCAGAGCTCAGCCCCCACTGGACCCAGCTGTTCCAGACCCAGGCTCCATCGCACAGGCCTGTGACAGTCTTCTCCCCCAGGTCTGTCCCCACCCTGCCCCTGTTGGCACAGCCTCCATGAAGGCCTTCCTTTCCAGCACCCACCCATCTTGGCACACCCCTCCCTGGCCGTGGGACCCATCCTCTCTGGGTCACCTACAGATACAATGTGAGGTGACACACAACTGGGTGACGCTGGCCCTTGAGGGTCCAGCCGTCCAAGGAGCCTGGTAGACCAGCTGTCCCTCCCACACCAGGCAGAGGAGGAAATGGGGGGGGGCAGGGTGGGTTTAGTTGTTCCCTGGAGGGGAGTGGCACGGGGTGGGGTCAGCGCTGGACTGGGGACACATGCCCTCCTGCTCCCACGCTGCAGCTGTCACCCTCGTACCCTGTGAGCCCCGCTGCATGGGGGACGGCTGCGCACTTTGCCGCCGCACCGACCTTAACTCTTTCCCGCGGGTCCGTCAGGCCACCGCCCGGCTCCCGTCCTGTAATGAGGTTTTCCGTTGTTGCCCCCCCCACCCCGCGCTGTTTGTGCGGCCTTCTGGGTGCTGAGATAAGTCACGCCTCGGCCTTCCTTAGCCTTCTTTGGTGATCTCCATCAGAAGGATCTAGAAAAACAACCTTGCCAGTAGAGGCCCGGCCCTTTTGTCACATGGTCTGGCGTAAGAATAGACTAGGTCTTGGTGGCGGGCTGAGGGTTTCCGGCACGGGGAGAAAGACTGCCAGGTTCAGCGGGGAGGGATTCTCCTTAAACAGATTTCCCCTTGAAAGCCTGATGACAGAAGCAGTGGGGCTCAGCAAAGAGACAAACCCGGGGCGGCTGATTTACCCTTGAATCCACCTTGGGCGCCAGCAGCCTCTGCAAGGATGCGGCCTGTGTGCTTGGGGCGGCTGCTGGCAACTGTGGGGCAGGGAACCAGGAGCCGCATCTTCAGGGCCCCCCCAGTCAAGGCGGGACCCCTCCTCCTCGCCCCCCTGCCCCCTGCGCAGAGCTCCTAGCTTCTCCTTCCCCCAGCTCGGAGCCCGGTGGGTTCGCTGTGTGGTTTTGCTGGCCGGGGACCCGCTTTCTCAGGAACTCGTGGCACTGCTCGGCCAGGCTCCCACCCCCTCCAGGGACGCCTGTGTTTGGGGCACGTGGTCTTCCCCACTCCGTCTCTGATTCTGTCCTAAAGTTAACGTGGGGATGTGTGTTTCTGGAGAACCGTGTATTTCTGGGGGAGAAGGCGGTTTTTGTGAGGCAGTTGTGTGGGATGGAGGTTTTGCGCACGAGCCGCATTCATCACCGACTTCCGAGGGTCAGGTCCTGCCCGCGGACGGGACGGTGACGGCCCTGAATGCTTCTTGCGGAGCTAAAGTAAGGTGTTAAGTCAACATCAGTTCTCCTTTCTTCACAAGGAGCCCCTCCCGCGCACACGCGCGTGCACACACACACACACACACACACACATGCACATATGCGTGCGCGTGCATGCACAGGTCCTACTTGAGAAACCCCCTGAGAAGGAGAAGTCCTTTGAAGAGGAGGGAACTGCAGGCCCGCTCACCCCCGTGCACACCCCGGCCGTGGGGTGGAGGGTGCTGTCCCCGGGGAACTCCCTGCAAAGTCTCTCTTCGAGCCCGCTGCCAGCAAGGAGGGCCTCTGCCGCCGTGTGCACGGGTACAGTGTGAGGTGACACTGGCCCGCTCTCGCCTGCCTCTGAGGGGCCAGTGCTGTTGGGACGCCGAGGTCATTTCCCGGAGCCCTTGAGGGTCCAGCCGCGCAAGGAGCTGGTGGACCAGCTGTCCCTCCCTCACGGGGCAGAGGAGGAAACCGAGGTCCCAGAGGGGCATGAAGGGGGGGTACAGGGTGGGTTTAGTAGTTCCCTGGTGGGGAAGTGTCACCAGGTGGGGTCAGCACTGGACGGGGGACATGTACCCTCCTGCACCCACGCTGCACCTGTCACACCCTCAGCCCTCAAGGTCCCCTTGCGTCTGGGCGTTCTGCTCGGCAGCAGGCTTTGCCGAGCTCCCTCTGACAGTACCTACTCCGCATAGATGACAGAGCTGAGGTCCTCGGAGCCGCCAAGGGCACCTGCCCCGTGGTTGTGGTGCTTCCCATCTTGGGGCCACAGGCGCCGAGTTACCTTGCTTTGAATGCATCCTAACCGGAAAGTACTCGTTCCCTTTCTAATGGAGTGTTTTTCGTTTGCTTCTTTCTAGAGCAAATCATGGAGGAAAATAAAAAACATGGTTCACTGGTCTCCCTTTGTCATGTCCTTCAAGAAGAAGTACCCTTGGATCCAGCTGGCAGGACACGCAGGTAGCTGCAGCCCCCCCCTTCCCGCCGGACCACCGGCTCCCTTGGGAGGCACCCAGCGCATGAGGGCGGGGCGGGGCGCACCCGGGATGCTCCCAGGGATGGAAGCATCTGGAACAGCTTCTCTGAGACCCTGTGGTCTGCAGTCTCAGCCAGATTGCCGAATGTGGCCTTGGCGCTGCCCTGAGGACAGCTGTCCTCTCCAGAGCCCGTGCTGCCCCTTCCCCAAACACACGCACGTCCCCCCTTCCTCTGTCTCTGTCGCATTCGGTCTTTCTCTCCCCCTCTGCCTCTCTTCCGCCTGAACTCAATAAAACCTGTGACATCATCAGTCCTGCAGCTCACTCACCATGTGTCAGCATGGGCAAAGAGGCCACGCCGAGCGCTTCATTGAGTGCCCACTGTATCCCCGCATCACCACGGTCTTGGGGGTCACACATTCTTGGAAATGTGGTCTCTGTCCCAAAGGAGCCTGTAGGTGGGGCATGACGCAGGCAGGTCACCCCACAAGCAAAGGAGGGTCCTAGGTGCAGGTGGCCAGGGCGCCCGCCAGCCACAGGGGAGGAGGGACGTGTCGCCAGAGCCCGAGAGCCGGCTAGTCCACATGTGGGGGCCCTTGGTGAGCACCGTGCTCCGGGGAGGTTTCGGTGGCTGCCCTAGACTTGACCTTCATGACCACAGACCAGCACGGGGTCTGACATTTCCTCTATATCCCCAACACCTGCGCCCAGCCCGAGGCGTTGGGACGGACACCTTCCTGAATAACTCCCTCCTTGATGCTGTGACAGAGAGAGCACTGCACGGGTGGGCTGTGCCTGGGACCCCCGCTTCTCAGCCAGTATCCTGACACGGAGGCACCTTCGTCGCCTGAGAAGCAGGACCGATGAGGGGCTTGGGCGGGGGGGGTAACGGTAATACAAACAGGACCGCAGAGGCCGTCCAGCATTGAGCACTGGGGTCCTTCCCTCTTCAGGAGACGAGCCTGCTGTCAGGGAAGCCGAGGCACCAGCCCCGCTTTGCAGTCCGTGTGGCTGGGCGCCAGGATTTGCATCCACTCCCCACAAAGTGCTTGGTCCATGAGCGGGGACCTGGGAGACCTCCCGAGGGGGCTGTGGGGTGGGGGGTGGTCAGCGCGGGGAGGGCCTCGGAGGGGGACCAAGAGCCTCCTGCCATCTTGCCCCGCAGGCAGTTTCAAGGCGGCGGCCAACGGCAGGATCCTGAAGAAACACTGTGAGTCTGAGCAGCGCTGCCTAGACCGGCTGATGGCCGACGTGCTGAAGCCGTTCGTGCCCGCCTACCACGGGGACGTGGTGAAGGACGGGGAGCGCTACAACCAGATGGACGACCTGCTGGCCGCCTTTGACTCGCCGTGCGTGATGGACTGCAAGATGGGCGTCAGGTGAGCCCGGCCCTGCGGAGCGCACTCGGCCACCCTGCACCGGCCTGGGCCCGAGAAGGGACTGGAAGGGCCTCCGGGGCGGCCGGGAGGCTGGGCATTCCCAGGCTGCCCCGAAGTCTGGGGTGTGCGGGGCAGGCTTTTGGGGCTCTGAGCGGACCACTGAACCCCATCCCCACCCCGGTCCTATCACATTACGTGCAGAGGGAACGGAACCCTGGCTTTGCCCCTGAAAGCCTCCTTTCCTCTCTGGAACCGATAGCTGTGGGGCCAGAAACGGGGCCGGGCTCCGTGCTGAGCCTCCCTGGGGAGGGCAGAGAGAACTGGCTGCCTTTCTGGGTGGGCGGGGGGGTGTTGCTTGGGGTAGCAAGGGGGTGGCCGCATAGGGAGGCGGGCGTAGAGGCCCTTCTCAGTGCCCCTGTGCCCCCACCTGGGGGAGGGGAGAGCCCATTAGTGGACCGTGCTGGTTTGCCAACAGAGACTTGCACCTGCCCTTTGAGGGGAGGGGGAGCCTAGGAGCTGCTCCCTTGGTGGACATGGGGTGCTCTAGGGGCCCCGAGTGAGGCAGAGAGGCCGCAAGGGGGTGCGTGGGCCTGTGCGTGGAATCAGGTCCAAGCCGTGGCGTCTGCCCAGGGAGATAAACCAGGAGAGGACTCAGGAGGGAAGAAGACAGGAAGGGCGGCCAGGAGGAGACAGCGTGGTGCGCGGGGCCAAGAGGAGCCGAAACCCCGCCACCGGCACCCTGGGCCCTGTTTTGGCTGCGTGGTGTTCTCATCCCTCTCAAACTTCGACCATTCAGTGCCAGGAGTCCTTGAGGGGCTCCTTCTCTCCTTCGGCCAGGGCTGTGACCACAGGGTGTCCGGGAGCCGAGCTCACCTCGGGGAGCCACCGGCTACAGGTGCCCAGACTGGAAAGCCAGACGCCGGGCTCCTCCATCCGGCCCGTGGCTCGCCGGGGAGACCGGGCCCTGGGAAGCTGCTCCAAGCTGGGGCCTGTGTTTGCTTTGGGTGGTGCAAGCAGTTTTATTTCTTACAAAAGAAGAATGAGAAAGAAGGGTGTGTCTGGGTGTCTGTACGTGGGTGATAGAGACAGGGGCCAGGGGAGAAGGCCCATTTCCCTTTCCTCCTCACTCCTCCTGGGACTGTCATCAAGTCAGACCCTGCAGGCTGCGTCCCCTCCGTGTTGTCCCCAGGCAGGGACCAAGGGATGGGGAGGTACAGGTCCCCCTCTGCGCTTGCATGTCCCTGACCTCCCTCTCTCTCTCTCCCTCCATCCAAGGCCTTCACCTCTCCGGCCCACAGGGAGGAAACAGAATGTCCCTGCAGCCACCACTTGGCCACTGCTCTTCCAAGAGTCTTATTTCTGTCCCCGGAAGGCCGTCCCAGGGTACACCGGGATGGGCCCTCTCAAGGGAAGACACGTAAATATTCCAATGAGTGTTCACTCCGACCATGGCCAAAAAAAGTACAGCCTGAGGGAAGAATGTGTGGCTAGTGGGTCCCGAAAGGCTGCCCCGTGTACCTGTCTGTTACCCAGGAAGTTGCTGGGGACAGGCGCCCCCGCCCACCCAAGGCTGCCTCCTGTCCCCTGCGTCCTGCAGCTGTGTGCCCCCAGTGCTCTCGGGAGAGACCCCGAGTGACCCGCGAGGCTGGAACAGCTGTAGCCCAGAGGCAGAGGCCGCAGGGTGAGGGAGGAGTCTGCGTGGAGGGGAGGGGCGGGTCTCCCCAGAAGGCGTCCTGCCCCAGCTTTTCCTCCCTGCTTCACGATGCTAGGGACAGGCCCCGTGGGCTCCTGCCATCCAAAGGCAGGGGTCACGGTCCAGTCTGAGCAGGGGTCACTGATGCCACAGGGGAACGGACCCGGCTCCGTGGGGCCCTGTGTCCCTGTGGGGAATGCGCTGTCCATTCAGAGCGCGGCCTGTGCTTGCCAGAGGGAGGAGGCCCGAGTCCCTGGCTTGAGGGGTGGAGACTTGTCACAGGGAAGTAGTGGGCGGGCTGATCAGCAAACGCAGCCTCGGCCACGGTGGGGGGCCTTAGGAACAGGTGACATGCGTGCCTGTCATGTCCTAAACCAGGTGCGTCGTGGGACCAGGGTTCCACTCGGACATAGGCTCACGTGGCTCTGGGGAGTTTTCTTAGATGTGACCCTGTGGTCCTGTGTGTTGTGTGGCCTGCCAGGCAGAATCGATGGCGTCTTCCTGACATCCGAATCAGGGGCTGGCGGGTGGAGACCAGGACTGTCCTCAGCTTTCGAAGCCGTGGGTGGACTTGGCGTGTATGCTGTGCGTACCCCAGGGGCTCGCTGCGGTCCGGAGAGGCACCCCGGCCTTCGTGTTGTTGCCGCCCCCCCTGCAGTCAGGCCTCTGCTCCCCCATGTGAGACGGAGGTGTCGCCTTCCTCCAGGGCGGCGTCGGGGAGCTCGGGCCCCACTGTCCGGCTGCTGACCGTTTCCCCTGCCAGAGCGTGAGCAGCTCCCCCCGGATGGGCTGCGGGGGCCGCTTTGGAGAAAGCCCCAGCGAGAAGGGACTAGAGGCTGAGGCCCGCTTCCTGTTGAAGGAGCTGGTAAAGGCTCTTTGCAGAAGCAGGGCCACCCACCCACCCCGCAGGCCCCCACAGCGCACTCCGGGGCCCCGGGGATGGCCAGTCCGCCCCGCCCCGCGCGCGCATGCGCGCACACACACACACACACACACACACACACACACACACACACACACAGGCCAGCGGATGCATCTCCATGCATCACTGCCCTCTCCCATCACTGGCCCGGCTCTGCAGGCCCAGCGGGGTGGGTGTGTGCGTGCGCACGTGGGGTGTGTGCGTGTGCGCGTGCGTGCATGGGGGTGTGCGCATGCGTGGGAGTGTGCGCTCGTGCAGGGGGGTGTGCGCGTGAGTGGGGTGTGCGCACGAGTACAACAGAAGGCTCTAAATGACCCGGCCTGTGTTCACACCCAAGGACTTGGTCTTTTCTGACATTTGATACAATGATTTCCGAAAACATGTCCTTCAATGACGTCATGAGTTGACGTGCAGTCAGTTTTGGGTCCCAGCGCTGCAGCTTGGAGCAGGTGTGATGGGCAGTGGCGGCGGAGGCGCGGGGTGGCCCAGGAGGGCGGGGCTGGGGGCCGTGGTCACAGCCGCCCACCGTCTGGGCAGCCGCCGCCCACGAGGGACCCGAGCAGGAAACTTCTCCACTGCAGCTCGGCGCTGTGATTTCTGTTTCAGAAAGGCTCGCAGGCGGCCGTGGAGCCCCGGGGCAGGGGAGAGGGGGTTTGATTTGGGAGCAGGGGCGCGTTTGCGTTTGCCGGGCTGTGCCGCAGAGGTGGCTCCCCACCTCAGTCTGGGATGGGGGCGAGGGATTCCGCCGTCCTGCCCCTGCTCCCGTTACCCTGCCAGTTTCCAGGGGACCCCTGCCAGTTGAGCCAGCAAGCCCCGCCCGCACGTGCAGAGGGCAGGGGAGTGCGTAAGCGTTGGCCATGTTTTCTCGGGCCCTTTGGGCTGGGGGCTCCAGTGTGAGGAGGCACGCGCTGGGCGAGGCAGGCTGGGCTGGCACGTCGGCGATACAGCAGTGACCCTGGGGCCCCCAGACTCCCCCTCCCCTCCTGGCCATGGGCTCCCCCTCCCCCGCAGTGCCCCTTCAGAGGCCACCTTCTGGCCTGGCCTTGATACTCAAGATGTCCCCTCTTGAGAGAGCCAGTGGTATCTAAACCCTTCCTAGAAGGAAGAGCCCCTGGGCTCTGCCAGGCCTCCTCGGTGATGCTGGCGTGGGGTACCCCCTGTGCAAGGCGGCCTGTCCGCCGCCGCCTGAGCGGACTGTGTGCCCATCCCAGGTGAGCATGCCTTGGCTAAGCTGCGTGCGGCCCCCGGGGCAAGGCAGGGGCTGCGGCCCGGCCAGTGGCCCTCATCACCCCCCTTCCCATGCAGGACCTACCTGGAGGAGGAGCTCACCAAGGCACGGAAGAAGCCCAGCCTCCGCAAGGACATGTACCAGAAGATGATCGAGGTGGACCCTGATGCCCCGACCGAGGAGGAGAAGGCCCAGCGGGCCGTGACCAAGCCTCGCTACATGCAGTGGAGGGAGACCATCAGCTCCACCGCCACGCTCGGGTTCAGGATTGAGGGCATCAAGGTGAGGCCCACCATGCGCCCGGGCCGCCGGCTCCCGGCAGAGGAAGAGATGGAGGCTCCGACATCCACCCGCTGGGTCGTGGAAGCTCAGACTGTGGTCCCTGTAGCCTTGCTGGGTTTCCATCCTTGGCCCACTCGGGGCCCTGCTGTGCAGCCCTACCTCCGGGGCTGGACGGCTGGGAGACCCAGCTCGCCGGCGGGCGGGAGGCAGGGCACTCTGCAGAGGGAACCCTGGGGACCGCTGCTTTGTGAGCTCTGGGCTGAGAAAGCCATTCGCCCTTCCCCTGTCCTCTGAAATCATCATTTTCTTTCTTTTTTTGCATCCAGACGGGCTGCAAATGCGATGCTCGTCCCTCTCCCCATAAGGCTCATTTTCCTCTCCTTACCTGTGTGAAACGATCCGCATTCCCTCACCTCTCCCTCTCCAGCTGGATGCTCTGGCCTCTGTCACTGTCCAGCCAGCGTCCACACCAACACTTGACCTGCCTCTCCCCTCCCCTGCTCCAGGAAAGGGTCCCCCTGAGATGTGCCATCCACCTGGCTGTCCCTCCACCCCGGCGTCCTGCTTAACCTTTCAGAGGCAACCGTGCTGCATTACTGGCCTCCGGCCTGATGGTGCACAGACCCGAGTTCGGGGGCTCCTGATGGAGCCAGCCTTACCCTTTGTCCCCAAGAACAGAGCTCCTTCTGGGGGAGCTAAGCTCCATGCGCTTCTCTGGAACAGCCTGGAACAGACACAGCGCCAGGCTAAGAAGATGGAGCAGTTTCTTGCACTGGGTGGGCCAGGGAGCGGAGACAGGCAGAGAGTCTTGTATCTTGGCCTCCGGGGAACCTATGATAAAAGATCTTACGTTACAAAGAGAATGTTGCTGACCTTGGGGTGGGGGCCCCCTCTCTTCTGTCTGGACAGCAGGGACTCGTGGGCACTTGGGTTCCCAAGGCCGGGCCCCAGGTGAAGCTGAGACCCATCCATCTCCTTCAGCCCCACTCCTCCGTCCCTGGCCTCTGCACCCCCCGGGGCTCCCCTGACCCTCTGCGCTGCCGCCCGACTAGCTACCCTGTGACGGTGCAGGTGCCTGGCTTCCTCGAGCTGCCAGGTGGGTGAGCACCCCGACGGCCCCACGGGCTCTCGGCTGACCCCTTCTGGGCGGGTGTCCTTCTCCTTCTCAGAAAGAAGATGGCTCCGTGAACCGGGACTTCAAGAAGACCAAAACGAGGGAGCAGGTCACCGAGGCCTTCAGAGAGTTCACTAAGGGGAACCGCAACATCCTGGTGAGTCACCCCCCCCCCAAGGGGCCGGCCACACGGGGACCACCGGGGCCCTCCCAGGTTGTTGCCCAGCCCTAGACCAGGCCGGGCCGCTGTGCCCACACGCAACACGCCGGCACTGGGCAGGTGCAGAGGAAGGTGACTCAGTTGCCAGTCCCATCGAGGGTAGCTGGGGGCGCTCAGTGAGCTCACTCTGCCTTGCTGTCCCTTCACGGCGCCAAGGATGGTTCCCTCCCATGAAAGGGCTGCTGTCACTGTAGCCTCACTGCCTGCCGGGCATCGAGCATCGTGTGGGCACCAAATCCGCGGGGCAGCCCCTGGGGCAGGCAGACATTCCTGTCCCCACTTCACAGGTGAGGAGCTGGAGGTCCGGGACACAGCTAGGAAAGCCCAGAGCTGGACCTCACACGCAGGCCTCTGCCATAGTAGGCAGGCCAGACAGATGGCTCTGACCTCTGGGGTCAGGCCCTTGACCCTCCAGGCAGAGGTGGGGTGAGCGGAACATCTGCACCCCGAGGGAGAGGCATCCTTGGACAGACCCAGGCGCACTGGGGACATGGGCCCTGGAGCCGCCGGGGACAGGCTCCTTCCGAGCAGGGGTGGACCGGGACAGCCTTTTCTCTGAGCAGACTCCCTGCTGGCTGGACCCGAGATCTCCCTCCCTCCTTTGCAGGCCGGGTAGGCTTCCCTGGGTCCCTGGCAAGGAGGCTTCAGGCATGGGGTATGCCCCCGAGCTCTTCCATGGCAGGAGCCCCCTGTTTCCGGGTCACCTGCTCCTTCGCAGTGCCCACCGCAGAGCGCGTGCCCCGCTGTCATCGATGCCAAGCCCTGGGCCGCGGAGTTCTGCAGAAGGGCGTCGAGGGACCGTGGGAGCCTGCATGCAGCGGGTTTCCCCGTGGTCCCTGGGGACAGCAGGCACCCCGGGAGCCAGCACAGCTCCATCCCCGTGCAAGGGCTTGCCGAGAGGCCACTGGCAAGGATACTTGTGGCCTTTCCACTTCCTCTGTCCTTTGGAAGGTCAGGGGCACGGAGGTTTGTATTCTGGAAGATACCATGGCAACCGGGCTGTTGAGAGGCTGCTTCCACACTGCTGGCATTCCAGAGTAAACTTTACCCTCGTGGGAGAGCCCTAGGGGCTGCACGGCTGCGCGGGGGCCGGCCCTCGAGGGAGTGTGGGCAAAGCGTGGCCCCTGGAGTCCAGCTGCCCGCCTCGCCGGGGTCTGGAGGTTGGAGTAGAAACCCAGGCCATAAGGGCCGGGCGATGCCAGTGGGCCACATGGCGTTTCAAAGCCACCTCACCCCCAAGAGTTTAAAACCCTGGCTTGTTTTCTGTTCCCAGATCGCCTACCGGGACCGGCTGAAGGACATTCGGGCCACCCTCGAAGTCTCTCCCTTCTTCAAATGCCACGAGGTAGATACCGGGCTTTCGTCCCCTGGGACAGAGAGCCTTGCTCTGTGGGGTCAGCCACGAGGGCTGCCAGAGGCCCATGGTCCTCCTCCTCCCACAGCTCCCTCCTGCTCCCAGCTCCTGAGACTTCTGTCCCACACACTCCAGGGTCTTAGGGCAGAGCCCTTGGAGCCTCTAGTACAGCCACCCGTCACCACCCAAGACCTTCTGAAGGGCTGGCCCGTCTTCAGGCACTGCCCTTGGAGCAGGGCTGGAACTTTCCACCTGTTCCTGCTTTTGCATCTGTTCGTCTGTAGGGACAGCAGACAGAGGGTTGTGGATTGTCAGCACATTCGCTGGAGGGTCTGTAGGACCCTGGTGTCAGTGAGTCCGGGGCCCCCAGCCCCCGGAGCAAGCGGGTACAGGCGTGTACGTGCACACGCCATGCACGCCGCTCCCCCAGAAACAGTTACTGCCGTGGCCAGGTGTGCGTGAAGCAGGGATGTCACGCTCCCTGCAGGCTTGCAGCTCCTTCCAGAAAGGGGCCCCTCTCGGGGTCCTGTGTGGAGGGAGCCGCAGCCTGAGCCCGACCCACAGAGAGAGCTGTGGGGCAGCAGGAGGAACAGGAAATGGGTGGTCCCAGGACCCCCGGTAGAGGGAGCTTCCCCAGAGGGGGGTGGGCGAGGCCCTGCTAGGCCTCACGCATCTTTGTGCACGGCCCTGCCTCCAGACACACAGCCTGGCCTGCCCTGGGATTTTATCCCTGACTCACTGGCCCCTTGGTCAGGGTGCACCTGTCCCACGTGGTGGCTCTGGCAGGCGCCCGGATAGGACTGCCCGTAAGGAGGGACTGGGGTGCTCAGAGGGCAGACGGGGCGGGCTCGGCCCTGAGCAGCTATCCCGGCCTAGCCATTCGCAGGACGCCCTTTCCTCCCCTCCTCCACACTGAGGCCCAGGGTGCGTAAGCCTTCCGCCCTGCCCAGGGCCTCTGGATTCCCAGCTTGATAAAAGGTCCTTGTGCATGGGGCACCTGGGTGGCGCAGTTGTTAAGCGTCTGCCTTCGTCTCAGGGCATGATCCCAGCGTTCTGGGATCGAGCCCCACATCAGACTCCTCCGCTAGGGGCCTGCTTCTTCCTCTCCCACTCCCCCTGCTTGTGTTCCCTCTCTCGCTGGCTGTCTCTGTCAGATAAATAAATAAAATCTTTAAAAAAAAAAAAAAGCTCCTTGTGCAGCATGCCAGGGCCTCCCTTCCCTCCAGCCTGCCTGCGTGCCCCAGAGGGCAGGGGCCGTGGGCCTCGGAGCCCCAGGACCTGCCCCACTGGGCTGAAGGACCACACCACCCCTGGTCCGTAGCCCAGGCTTTGTCTTGCACATCTGTCTTCTCTCCTGCACCTTTACTGTTCTTTCTGGAAGATTGTTTTTGCTTTACTCTTTCTGGAGTCTCATTTGGAAGTGCCAGGTCTAGAAAGAGCTGAGAATGGAAGCTCCTCTCTGGGCTCAGCATTTTCCTTCTGGGAATGGAAGCTCCTCTCTGGGCTCAGCATTTCCAGGAGCTCTTCCCTGTCCTGCCCCGGGCCCTGGGAGCTATAAGGGCCCTGCACCCTCTCCTCTCACCCCCTTATCTTCTCCAGCCCCACCCAATGACCTGGGGGAGGGTTTGGGGGATGTGTTCATATTTGGGAGAGCGCCTTACTCCATGCAATTGCTCTGACCTGGCCCGGAGTGGGGGGCGGAGGGGGGGCTGTTGGCGTTTGTGGTCATTAGTAGTGGAAAGTGCACAGGCCGGAGCTTGGGGGCGGGGGTCTGCCATCCCAGACACCCTCCCTCTCCCGCCAGCCACACGGAAGGCGGTGGCTGTCCTGGTGGCCAGCCTCCTCTCACCCCTGCACGGCCACCCTGGGCTGGCTCTGCCGGGTGGGGTGGAGCCTCGAGCTCCGGGTGCACTCAGGCTGTGGTGGGGCGGGCCGTGGGGGTTCCGGCGCTGCCGTCCTCTGCTCCCCACTCACTCCTCTCTCCCCCCAGGTCATCGGCAGCTCGCTCCTCTTCATCCACGACCAGAAGGAGCAGGCCAAGGTGTGGATGATCGACTTTGGGAAAACCACGCCCCTGCCCGAGGGCCAGACCCTGCAGCACAACGTGCCTTGGCAGGAGGGGAACCGGGAGGACGGCTACCTCTCGGGCCTGAACAACCTCATCGACATCCTGACGGAAATGTGCCAGGGCGCCCCTCTCGCCTGAGGCGTCCCCCGCGCCCGCCTCGCCACACCCTCCCTTCCTCGCCGTCCGCTTCCTTTCTCCTCCTCCCTTTTCCTTTCGCGTCTTCCTGGGTGCGAGCCCCAGAACTGACCCTCCTGACCTGCACTACGAGACACTTTGTAGAGACGAGATGGAGATTTCCGAGAGCAGATGAGAGATTTTCTGGTGTCTTTCCTCATGAAGGGCTTGGAGCTGGGGTTTCCACTTCTCTCTATGCGTAGGATCTCCGAGCAGAAGAGGAATGCCCAGACCCAGGCTCCGCGGCCTGTAGGACAGCTCTGTCGGCTTTAGGTCTGGAGGCAGGCTCAGGTGGTGGTGGTGTGGGTCCCTCCCTAACCCAGGAGCCAGACTCTGCTGGGGCTTCCTGTGGGGGCCTGCTGCCCCCTGGTGGCCAGTGCGGTCAGTGCCACTGCCGGGCTCAGCCTGTGTGTGTCCCATCCTCCCACGCTGGGGACCGCGGTGAGGGCCATTGGAAGAACTCAGGCTTCAGCAGGTGCCTGGCTGCAAGCTTCTGGAAGTTGGGGCACCAAGCCACTGGGAACTGCATGTCGGCCATTAGCAGCCCAGGGGCACCCACAGACGGGTGATGGCCTGCTAATGCAGGGACCCCACCCTTCTGGTATTGAAACCCTCCAGCTTGGGGCCAGACCCGGCACTGGGGAGAATGCTGGAGTCCATTGGCTGTGCTCTCTGACCTAGGCCTTCCCAGGAGGGGGCAGGCAGGAGCTGTGTTCTTCCATCTGATTCTCACCGTCTGAATTCAGAGGGCAGACACTCTGCACACCTGAGCTTCCAGGGATGTCCCCCAACCCGCCAGAGCCACTTGTGCCTCCAGCTCCCTGCCTTGCACTGGCAAGGTCAGGGGCACCGGATGGGGCGGGCCAGGGCGCAGCCAGCCCCAGAGGAGGAAGGATAGAACCTACGTAGCACACTCCCCATACATCCCTTCACACCCCCCAACCCCCACCCCCACCGCCAGGTCAGGGCCCCTGAAGGTTCGGGGCAGGCTTCAGGGCAGTACTGGGCAGGAAAGAAGCAGGTTTTTGGCCTACTGGCTTCATCTCCACCCCGCCCCCCAGTAACTCTTAGTGCCTGAAGGGCTCAGACCCACATTTCCCAAATGTGATGTGGGCAGCTCCCAGGATAGGTGGTGGGTGCCAGGGGCAGGGAGGAGGTGCCCCGGGCATCTCTCTCGGGTCTCCTGGTTGCTTGAAGATGACTGGGGAACCCATTAAGCTGTATTTTAATTTTCAAGCAAGTTACATCTCTATCATGGAGAAGAATGTAAAATTGGCCTGACTTTTTAAGAACAAAACTCTCGGCTCTCTGGCCATGCGGAGTTGCTCCCCCGCCAGGACCCGTGGTGCCCTCCTTTGCCCGTGGAGGTACAGGGGGGCCCAGAATTGAGCTCTGACCGGGCGGGAGGTGCTAGGGTCAGTTCCTCTTGTGGGAGCTGTTTCAGGGACATGGTGGAGAAGTGCGCACCTGGAGGGACCAGTCCAGAGGTTTCCTGGGCTGTCCCCCTGTCGCCCCAGGGTCTCTGGGGGACCTCCGACCTCCCCACACAACGCCAGCATTTCCCCTTTCGTGCTGGGTGAGTGACAGTTGGTGGGGGTGGAGGGTGGGACACATGAGAATGTTTAAGTACAGATTTTTTTTAAAAAGGAAATCTTCCTGGCTCTTGTACAAAACAGTGGTGAGCTCCCACATGGGGCTTGTTAAAGGTCACACCCCCGCCCGGCTGAGCGCGAGAGGCCTCATGACAGCATGTGACCCTCATAAGGCAGGAGCACCAAAGCCAGCTTTGGGTCTCCCTCCAGAGCTGGAGTCACTCGTGGCTGAGAAGGGGGCTGGGGGTCTGCACCCCAGCAGTCTGCCGGGGAAGGGACATCGTTAATTCGGGCATCGAGATTCAAGATTCCAGCTCCGTGGCCTGGCCAGAAGTCGCCCTCCCTCTATCTATGAAGAAAGTTCGCTAAAGCAAATGAATGCTCTGAACAAAAAGTGCAGGGGACCAGCTTGATCTACTCACGAGAACAAATTTTCCAAGCACTTTAAACAAGCACCGATTGTTTGCAAACAGTGGGCGGCAATGCAAGTGATGTATTCATCAGAGGAGGTCCATGCTGCCTCTTATTGGCGATACGTCGCTTTGGGTCACGTTCTATCTGTGAAAATGGTATGAAGCCGCATCTTTGTAGGGTTACGCTCTTCCTTAAGGGTTGGGGTTCTGCATTTGCTCGCTAGCTCTCCTCTCCTGCACCTCTTCTCTCCAGCTGCTCGCCCCCCGTTCCCTGCCTCCTCCTTGTCCTAGAGGGGTAGATGGATCCTGAGTGGAATTTCCCAGAACCCTTTCCCGCCCAGCCCCGGTCCCCGCAGGGACGCCTTGGGTCCTGGCCGTGCAGGTGCCAGCAGGGCGGGCCAAGCCGCGTGCGCCTGCGTGGTCCTCGCCGGGCCCCGGGGGGGGGGTTCTCCGTGAGCTGCATGCTTAGCGTAATCGAGGAAGGTTTCTCTTGCCTTTAGTGTCGTGTAAGAAGTTTTTAAGTTATATTTATTTTTTCCGGTTTTTTAATTGCACAAAACACTAAGACTGGGAGGCTGGATTCTGTTTGTCCTTTAAAGCTGTGCCTTCTTTCTGAACTTCTTTTCCCACACGGTGGAAAGAGCCCGGACACAGCACTGCCCCCCCCCCCCCAGATGGACTCTTTCCCCTATTCGCTGTATCTAGCTTGAGTTTGCCCACATCCAGTCCCCCCCACCCCCCGTGTGTATATAACCCGGGCTGCGGGCTTGGGAAGAGGCCAGGGGTTCACACCCCGCCCCCGCCAGTGCCTTTCTTCTGGAGGAGACGACTCCCCAGAGGGTTCTCCTTCCCTCTGCACCCCTTTCTCCCCCACACCTTGGAGAAAACAACTGTTACAAACCACCCCCCGCACAGTGCCTGTCAAACAGACCGCGTCGCTCTGTACCTTCCCGAATAAAGGCCCGAGAGACCACAGTGCCGGCTGCCGTGCAGTCCTTGCCACCCCAAGCCCTGGAGAAGCGCCTTGCGGGGGGGGGGGGGGCACTTTTTGGAAACGAGGATCGCGCTGGGGCACCGAGCATCCCCGGGAATGGGGGCTCAGATTGGTAACATTTCTATCTGCCAAAGATTTTAAACAGTCTTCAAATCCAGTCTTTTCAACCTTGTCCCCAAAACCTTTACGTAGGTGTTAGGGCGCAGAATGGCCACGAAAAAGTGCTTGTCCCCCACCCTGCGGGTTGGGGGGGGCACTAGGAGGGAGGCCATGGCATGTGGAGCCTAGCTCTGTGCAAAGTGAGGGGCTGGCTGCTCGCCTCTATGGCCCCCTTTGAACCCCAATCGCCTCCACGAATAGGGCTCTGGGTCTGCGCTTTACAGAGGGGGAAACTGAGGCCAGTAATGGCACCTGGGCAATAAATGCGGAGCAGAAATTGGGATCCAGACTTTACCTGGTTGCAGACCCAGTTCTGTCTTCTTCCTCCCCAGGGAGCATCTGTGGGCAGAGAACCTGTCCTGTCTTTGCCCCGGGTCCCAGGCTCTCAGCACGGGGCTTGGCGCTCCCTGGCCTTGTCTGACACTTCTGATGGCGGGGCCATGCACTCTCATGAAGCAGTAGGAAATAAGCCTTCCCTCGAGGTTGCTTCCTGGGGAAACTGAACAGAAAGTACAGTCTTGGCTCCAATGTTGGTCCCTTGGAGGGGGTGAGGACCTTGGGCAAAAGCCAGACGCTGCAGCCACCATCTCCCACAAGGACGGTCCCACCCACACCTTCTCAGTGTTCGCAGCCACCCGCGGGACTCTGTCCGCACCAGTGGGATGGCACCCCGAAGGCAGGACTTGCCCCCGTGAACTGGTTGGTGTTTCTTCAGCATCTCACAGCTCCAGGCCCAGGACAGGTGCTCAGCCAAGTCTGCTGATGGGGGCCCCAAGCACTGTCGGTGACGATGGCAGTTGGGTGCGTGGATGCCCTTTCTTCGACAGTTGGCACAGGCTCCCTGGCCCTTGGGTCCTGTGCCCCCTGAGGCTGTCCCTCCTCTAGGTCATTGCCCGTGACCAGCAGAGCACCCAGCAAACACTTGCTGGGAGGCCCGAGCCCAAGTCCCCCTTCTACTCACAACTCTCTCTTCTGTGGCCCCCCAGGGCTTAGTGATCGCCCCCCACCCCCACCCCTCTATCATGAAATCCCGCCCACCGGTGTCCTGGGCCCACATCTCCTCCTGAGCCAGGACTTTGCAGCCGGGGTTCCTCCGGCGTGGTCATCAGTGGGCCCAGGTCATCAGTTGCACCCCTCCTCCTGCCAACCTGGAGCGGACCCCACACATCCCCCGGAGGTCCGGCCCTGGAGAAAGGACCCCAGGCCATGGCGGAGAGGCTTAGGTTTGGGGAGCCTGGGCACCACTAGGGCACATGGGTGTCCGCTGAGGGGTAAGAGTTGTCCTTAATGGGGTCTTGGGTCTTTCTACCTGCTTCGGACAAACTCCCACGGCCAGGGCTGCCCGCTGGCCCTGCCCTGAAGAGGGAATCAGCACGTGAACCAGGGAGAGCTCAGGGTCTGCTGCCTACGGGTCCTGCCTTGGGGTCCTGCCGCAGCCGGGGTGGGGCCGGGGCACTCCAGAGGGGCGGAGCGGGGCTCCTCGCCCTCTGCGATGGCAGTTCTCACGGGGGTCTGGCCTAGCTGGGGATCCCTGGAAAGTAGGAGTCTGTTCTCCTTGGATGAGGATCGAAGGCGAGCGCCCCGTCAGCTGGGGGTAACCCATCCCAGCGATGCTCCTGGCAACCAGGGCACCAACCGCAGCCAGCTCTGTGGGCCCACTGGGGGCCAAAACACTTACTTCGTGGACTCCATGAGCAGAGAGCTGTGGTGACATTTCGGGTGGTCAGTCACCCTGTTGCTTTTCCAGGTCACTTCTGGCACCAACCAGCTTGGCCTGGGTTCCCTAGAAACCAGGTAAAAGCTGGCATTTATGGGAGAGAATGATCCCGGGGGCCCAGCACGGGCTGGGGGGGCGGTGGATGTGGAACGAGGCTGGGACAAGGGGGGGGCAGGGTCAGCAAGAGTGAGCTGCTCTCCCCTCTCAGGGGATGTCTTCAGAGATGCCCAGAAGCCTGTCTTGGGTCGGTCCTAGGAGAGCCCGGGCTAGGAGAGCACGTGCCAGCACCAGCTCTGCCTCCCACTGGCCACCCTGTCCACAGGGCATCATCTTGGGCGGGAGGCACTGCCAGCCTTCTTCGGGTGCCCGTGTGGGTCAGCGTGGTGACGGTGACAGCAGCAGCCTGGGCCCTGACCATGGCGACAAAACGGGCCGCTGCTGGGCTGCTCTGGTCTGGCGTGCAACCAGGTTGACCAGACTTTTCCAGGAAACACCAGAGGGCAGTGCTCACCCTGGCCCCACCCTCTGCACAGTCCTCCATTCTGTCCCTTGCATTTCCCTGATGGAGGGTCTCACCCCCTTACCCAGTTGGGCAGGAAGCTGGGGTCCCATCAACCTGCCAAGTCTGGGGAAATAAGGAATCTCCCTGCGGGTCTGCAGAAGGTTGGCGGGGGAGTGCTCAGGCTGTCTCCAGACCAGGGACCCACAGGAAAGTCTCCTAGAACCAGCTTGAGAACCAGCGGATGGTGGGACGCCTGCCTTGGCCCGGGGCGGGGGGGGGGGGGGCACTAGGAAACCCAAGCCTGCGTCTGAGCAGTGGCAGGCCTGGCCAACCCTGGTGCCTCTTCTTCCCCCATCGGCTAGGGCCCCAAGGTCACTGAGCGTCTTCACTGAAGTCTGGGGAGTCTCTTAGCTAACACAGTGGTTTCTCATCTTTTGGGGATCACAGATGCCTTAGATAATTTAAGGAAGCGATGAAACCTTTTCCCAGAGAAATGCCCATAAGCACATACACAATTTTATATACGAATTCAGGGACTCCTGGACACCCCCCTACCCCCACCAAAGCCCCTGGATAAATCCCCAGGTGGTGGATGGGCCTGGCTTAAGAATCCTGGGTCTGTCATAGCCCTTCCTGGTAGGGGAACGCCCCAACCCCCTCACTGCAAGGGCATCTCTGTCATCCGAGGCCGGCCTGGCTGCTGTCCCCCCTTTCCCCCTCCCTTAACCATCCAGCCTTCTGAAAGGCATCACCTTAAAATTACGGCCCACCTATTTTTGTAAATAAGTCTTTACTGGAAACAACCGTGCCCATTTATCTATGTATTGTCTACAGCTGCTTTCGCACCACAGCACCAGCGCTGAGTAGGTGCCCCAGACATCCCATGGCCTCAAGGCCTGAAATACTCACTACCTGTCCCTTTACGGAAAAGTCCTCCAATCCCTACCTCACGTCGACCGCGGCCACGGGAAGAATGACTCCCTGGCTGGCACCATGCTAGGTGACTCACGACTGTTGGTACCATCTTTAGAAAACCTCTGAGAGAGGAGCTTCGCTAACCCCATTTTGTACATGAGAAAGCAGAGGCACAGAGAGAGTGAGTAACTTATTTAAGATCACACAGCTGGTAAGCAACGGACTCAAGCTCTTTCCATGAGCTTGAGAACTGAGTCTACCAACCAAGTGGCAGGGTTGGTCGAGGCACACGGCTGCATCACAGGATTTGGGGGATGGCCTGTGGTCAAGCCATGAGTCCTGGTTTTGGTGACTATAAACCTGACGAGGGCCCTGAGCATGGCCCTCTCCAGGGGGATGAGGGCTGAGCTGCAGAGCCCAGGCGTTGGCTCCGGCCCCCAAGACCAACAGGCAGGACCAGGAATCCCGCCAACCCAGGGGGAGTTCAACTGGGGGCTGGAGGTGGGGGCGGCCTGGCTCAGGAGCTCTCTGGGAGGTGCTGTTTGTCCTAGGCTCCAGGGGACCCTACAAGCAAGCACTAGGCCCCAGAGCCTTCCTCCCCCCCGGAGACCCTTGACACACAGACAGGCAGAGTCATTATTGCCCCCGACGCACCCCCTAGACTGCCAGTTCACGGGCCGGCTCACATGCCCTTCCACAGAAAGAGAAAATGCTTCCTGTTCTTGCAAACACCAAGACACGTGCGATGTCATTTCTCTCTGCTGCGACAGCTGTGGCCTGCCCCTGGCCTTTGTGCACCGAGCACAGACAGGCCTGAGCAGGGAGGCGGGGGCAGAAAATTCAGTGAGAAGAGGGATTTCACACCTCACCTGGGTGTGAGGGCTTGCAGTTTGGGGTTTTTTTTTAAACAACAACAAAAAAACTAGTCTGATATAACACTAACAATAAAAATATGAGAACAAGAAGCACTTCCCCCAGCAGAAATGTATTTTCTCACAGTTCCGGAGGCTGGACGTCAGAGATCAAGGTCTGGCAGGTTGGTTTCGGGGAGAGCCCCTCCTGGGCTTCCCGGTGACCTGGAGTGGCCGACAGCGAGCTCTGCTGGCTGATGCACGGAGGGGCCCCCAGCAGTCTGGCTTTGCCAGTTCTGCTCCCCCCAGGGGGCTTGGCTTCCGCATGTGAACTTGGGGGGACACACAAGGCAGCCCCCACCCCTGTTGCTCACTCACATCACAGACTGTTTCCAGCTCCTTCCATCCGGTACCTTCCAAACTTGTGAATGAGTAAAGCGGTTTGGGGTGTGGGGGTGGGGGGAGTGCATCGCTAAGCTCTGCGGTTTTCAATGTGGCGACATGTATTTGGGTTATTTTAAAAATAGTTTCTGCAAATCATGGGCAAACAGCGTCTCACTGGGACAATCTGCTGTCGGCAGCAGCCCTGTTTTACTTCAATGGAAAACAAGTGCCCAATTTTAGTCATGCTTTCGGAGCACACGTGCGGGAGCCGAGTCCGGACCGCCGCCCGTAGAGGCCGCAGGGGACAGTGCCCTCTTGTGGACGGCCGTGAGCAGGACAGCCTTCCGGAAGGAAAGGAAGAGGGGCGGGAGCTAGTTCGCTTAGGGGTTGCTGGGAGGCTTCTGTCCAGGCCCCCAGAAATGCCCCGGGCCAGGCAGGCAAAGTTCCCTTGCTTTCCTGGCTTCCCCCAGCCTGCCTGCGTCTGTGTCCTGCCAAGACACAGTGGCCGTGGGAACGAGGTCAACCCTAGCGGTTGGCTGTCTCGCAGTGCACGTACCACACCTCCTCCCCCGCGCCGCGACCAGCTGAGTGTGTACCCTCGGTGCCCTTACCTTCGTGCTGTCATTTGGGAAATGTGAGCGGGGCCACACTGCTGGTGGGACCAGAGCCAGGATCGGAGCCCAGGTGGAAGGCACAGTGTGGAGGCGGACAGGTGAGCGGGCTTGTGCAGTGCGTTGGGAAGAGGGTCGGTTGGGGGTTCGTGGGGGCACAGGGCAGGGCGCCTGACCCCGGAGAGGGACAAAGCCATGTCTGAGAGGCTTTGCAGAGGAGGTGCCCCCCGAGGTCAGTGTATCCAGAATTATCCAGAAGGGCTGGGGGGTGGAGGGAATCACATGTGAAACCACTGAGGCACTGGGAGGATGGGGGTCTGCAGTTGCTGCAGGGGGCCGGAAGTGGCTCCGTGTGCGGCCCTGGGGGGAGTGGGGCTGGCAGGGTGGGCAGGGTCCCCCCCAACAGGCCAGGGCGCCAGGGTGGGGCATGCAGCTGTCCTCAGAGGCCCTCGGTCCAGGGCACGAGGAGGTGGCATGTGGGGGGATCCCACTGGTGGCCGGTGGCTTGGGGGAGGGTGAGACCAAGTGAGGAGGCTCGGCCAGGGGAACACTGAGGTCAGGTCGTGGGCTGCAGAGGTGTGAAAGGGGTTTGTGGGCATCCCTCTGCGGTGGCTGTGGCTTTGTGGGGGTAGGGGGACACCTGGGGACACCTGGGCTGAGCAGCTGCGGGCTGGGGGCGGGAGGGGGTGGCAGGAGGTGCTTAGTTCCCACCTGCCAGCCGGTTAGAGGGGACACCCCCATGGGGGAGTCGGGGACAGCCAGACACGCAGCCTGGTGTCCCAGAGCGAGTCCCCGGGAGCCCGAGTGGGGACAGTGCTCCCAGCATCCCATTCAGTGATAGAAGGCGACTGCGGAGTCCAGCGGGCCGTTTCCTTTTCCCCTTTGTTCATGTTCTCGGTGTATTCAAACCGTCCT
The DNA here is from genome assembly GCF_024610735.1 of Ursus americanus. Classification (NCBI taxonomy): domain Eukaryota; kingdom Metazoa; phylum Chordata; class Mammalia; order Carnivora; family Ursidae; genus Ursus; species Ursus americanus. The sequence goes on along the minus strand of NC_142128.1, from coordinate 100,676,850 downwards.
CCACGGGCACACTTCCAGAACCAGGACTCCGTGCGTGTGTAAGGAGGGAGTGGGATCCGGGCCACTCGAGCGTTCTCCCCGTTTCCTCCCACACTCCTGCTCAGCCAGCTCAGCTCGAGGGCCCCTTCTTCACCACGAGTATGTGGGGCGGGGCGCTGGCCCTCCGCGCTGCACCCCTACACACACACTCTCTCTCTCTCTCTCCTCGACAACCAAAACGTGTGCGCTGGGATTCCTTGAGCAGAGCACGTCTGGAAGCCAGGTCACCTGAGTGGTGGCCACAGGTGTTTTCTGTGCAGAAGGGAAAGGGGTGGACGGCAGACAGGCCTGTTGGCCTGCGGAGGCCGGAGAGCTCTTCCCACATCCCCATCTTACCCTCTGTCCTGGGTTCTGGAGAGATCCGCGGGGACTGACAGGTAGAAGTTGCAGGAAAGGAAGGGATGGCTCAGCCAACATGTCTCTGAGGGTTCTTCACATCCCGCGGAGGAATAAGGTGGTGAGTCCCGGTCTTGGGGAAGTTACATGGAAATTTGTGACCTGGGAGACGGCGGAAATGGTAGCAAGGTTGGGTGCCATGCCCCTGAGACTTCATGGTTCTTCAGAAGAGCTGCTGTCCATTTAGAAAGTAATTTTCATTTTTTTAAAGATTCTATTTATGAGAGAGAGAGAGAGAAAGAGCACAAGCTGGGGGGAGGGAGAAGCAGACTCCCCACTGAGTAAGAAGCCTGATGCGGCTCGATCCCAGGACCCCGGGATCATGACCTGAGCCAAAGGCAGATGCCTAACCGACTGAGCCACCCAGCACCCCTAGGAAGTAATTTTCGGTCAACAAATACGCTTTTATTTCAACTACTTTTTTCTATCTTCCAAAATGTTTTAATGAATATATATGGCTACCGTGGTAGAAAAGAGACATTTACCAGCTCTAGTTCACCTCATGGAATTCTGCAAAACCCAGGCGGGCCGCCTGGGTCTAGAGGAGAGAGAGACCGCATAATTGGCAGGAAGTGAATCTGAAAGCAATCTGGGGAGGCGAGTCTTGGGCCGGAGGGTGTCCCCTTCTCCACCGGCGTCACACCAGACTCCTGTCGGCTGGAGGGAGAATCTGAGACAGACTCGGACCGCACTCTCGGGGCTGACCCCCTCCACAGCGCAGGCCACCCCAATTGCCATGGCTCCAGGCCCTGGGACATCTTTGCAGGCTGGTGACCTCGAGGCCAAGGCAGCCGTGAGGCCTGGCCCACAGCACTCTCCGTCCCCGTAAGGTGCGGCTCGGGGACAGCTGCCAGCCCTGCCCCTAAATGACCTGGGGCCCCACGGGGCCACATTGAACAACGCCTCTTGGGTCTCACAAGGAAGCGAGAGCAAAGCTAGTACATGAAATGCTTTCCCTGAAATTGCAAGACACTTTGGAAACCCTGTCAAGCCTCCAACGTTCCACCAGCCCTTCCTGAGGCTTGGCTGTTCATCTTCTTCCAAATGTTTGCTCTCTTTCTGGCTGGCTGGCTTCTCTGAGAGCTAAAATTCTTTGAGCCCATAGGCCTGTTGGCTCATGCTTATTTGCATGGCTAAGTAACCAACACTTCGGCTGGGCAGGAAGCCAGTAGAAACAAATCTTGTTTCTATAGTAGGTACAGAGAGGACTCCCCGCAGAAAATAGTTTCCATTTTAGGTAGACGGGGGCAGGTGTGTTCGTTAGCAATTGACCGCTCCTAATTCCACCTTTCCTGTGCAATGAAGTGTGCCTGGAGCGGGGCCAGGTGGCACGGGGGAAATAAAGCTATTCTAGGACCTGGCACCATCTGGGGGAGCGTTCCATGTGTGAGAACCCTGGTTCCCTCTGCGGAGAGACTTGGGCCATCGCCCTTGCTTGGTGGGGAACCCAGCAGGGCTGGGCTACAGGACACTCCCGAGGGTCCAGGATGGTGGAAAATCCCCAAGGTTTGCAAAGCCAACCTCTGGGCTGGGTTTTCACATGGGCTCAGAGAAGAGATGCTTGGTCTCGGTCCTAGGACTTCCATCCCTGCTTTCTCATGTTCTAACCAGATAGCAACTCCCAGCGTGCTCGAGGTGTCCTGCCTGGCCCTGCACCCGCCTGGGGCATCCACACTAGCCATCAGGTTGATGGGAAAAGAAAGGATTTGTACATGTATGTTAACCTTTTCTGGAACTTTCTATATGAGGAAAAAAGTTTTAATTGGCATTGTTGTGCATGTATACGATTTTTTAAAAAATTTTTAAAGTTTTGCTTATTTTTAAATCATCTTTACACCCAATGTGGGGCTTGAACTCACAACCCTGAGATCAAGAGCCATGTGCTACACTGACTGGGGCACCCCCACAATTTTATCTTTAAATACTGTGCCCCATGACAGGGGGCGGGTGGAGTGGGAAGGTGGCAGGCTGGGGCTAGAGATGAAAGCTTACAATGTCTAAGTGCCAGATCCATCGTTGGTCACCTATGGAGAGCAAGTGCGTGTGTGCCCAGGCCTGGTGCGTGCCTGTGCGGGTGTGTTTGTCGTGTGCAAAGACCGAGTCTGTTAGTGAAGACAGAGAGTCAGAGCAGACTGTCTGGAGCAAAAATTGCTTTACGGCTTTTTGTTGTTATTAGCGAGAGAAGCTTACTTCGAACCAGTTTGCAGCCAGGAAGGAAGGAGCACAGATGGCTCCTCTTGGGAGGGGTGAGGCTAGGACTGGCCTCGGGGAGGCGGGGCTGAGACCTTCTCCTTGCGTGCTGGTGTCTGGTCTGCCTTCTGTCTCCACGCGGCAGGAACCTGGGCCAGAGGTGGCCGCAGGCTTATTTATAAACCACAGCCTCGGGACCAAAAAGGAAATATCCCAAAGATCTCAGGAAAGACCTCAATCTTGGCAGGTTAGCTCAGGGAGAGGGACGAGCTGTTGGCTGGGCTGGGATGGGGTGAGTCGAGGGCCTGGCAGCCTCCCCCTAGCATAGCATGGGTTTTGCAAGGGGAACAGCGGGCCCCTGGAACAGAGGGGTGGAAGGCAGAGCAAGCAAGATCAGTCTGTCTCACCCCAGTGGAGGCCGTCCTTGAGCCGGGCCTGGGGAGCCAGGGAGGATTTGAATGGGGGAAGTGAGAGCAGGCGCGGACTCAGGGGACCCCCGATGCTCAAAGCAACACCACCGGTTTCTCGGTGATAAAATCCATTCATCCCTACCTCAGCTTCTCCAAAAGATCCTGAGCGTGTTTCGAGGTTCCTCAGAAGCCAACGGCAGAGACGAGTCCTGATCTCTGGGCTCCCCTCCCGGCCTGGCCCCTCAGGAGATGTGGTTCTAAGTGTTCTCGAAGTGCTTATTTCCTCCACCAAAGACATTCCCAGTTTTAAAAGTTTCTTTGCTTTCTAGACTTGTTGGTTTTGGGGTTTTTTGTGTGTGTGTGTGTTTTTTTTTTTTTAAACATAGCTATTTTGGGTGGACGTGAAAATACCCTCGGCTCTGGCTGGAAAGGCAGACGCAGGCTCCCGCTCGGAGCACAGGCCCCTCCTCGTCCGCTAACTCCCCGCAGAGCCAAAGCCCTTCTGGGGGCCTGAACCCCGGGGGGTGGGAGGAGGAGGCCCTCCCCCAGGGGCCGTCCAGGCCTGCAGGCCCATCACAGGCCCTGTCTCGAGGTCCCCTGGGCCCAGGTTATCCTGCTGCCCCTGAGCCGTGACCGTGGACCCCATTCACACGATCAGCCCTCGCTCTGTCTCTCCTTTTTCTGTGGGGTTCCCCTCTCCTCCTCAGTAATTCCTGGCTCATGTCACTGTGTGAGAAGGCCTCAGCTACCCGGCCAGCCGGTCATCTCCGAAGGCCATGGCCAGCCCACAGACCCAACCGCGGCCCTCCCAGCGCCTCCCCCACAGGAGACAGGCAGGCACGAGCCTGTCCCAGAGCCTGGGGTCTGGGGTGCGGGGGTTCTGAGGAGTAGATGCCTTCATGCAGCCCGACTTCCTCCTCGACCCCCGGAAGGGGCCCCTCTGAGGCCACACAGCCTGCGGAAAGCACCCTCTGGCGTGATGTGAGCACAGTAAGTCTTTGGATCAAGAATGGCTCCCGGGCTGTGCCTCGGATCATCAAGTGCTGACCGCAGCTCCGCAGACAGAGGCTTCTAGAACACAGCACCTGACTCATGGGCGAGAGCTTGGGGCCCTGACTGCCCAGGTGTTCGATTCAGCTCAGATTTCATCTGGTTGGATCACCTCTGCCTGTCAGGGGCTCTCTGAACTCCCACGTGTTCATTTCATGTATCCACTGCCTTCGTCCACAGATTCCAGAAGCTCTGCGGGTCCTCACCCCGTTAGCAAATGCCAGATGGGCTGTGGACCGAGCCCCACACTTCCCTCCCGGCTCCCGTCAGCTCAACCGTGGCTGATCTGCTCGTTACGAGACCGCCTAGCCGCGTCCTAGCGCTTTCACACGTTTCCCTCATCAGCCGGGCCGCGGTCGAGCGGGAGCTGAGTCTCCTCTGCGCCGCGTTCCTGGTCAAGCCCAGCGAGGACCCGAAGCCTGACTCGGTGGGCAGACTCCTGCTTGCAGAGGGATCCGATCGCCGAACATGGGGGTCCCCAGGAGAAGGGGGGCTGCAAGCGAAGGTCTGAAGGGGGGCCAGACCAGATCTGGGGAAGGGCAGCCTTCGTGCTGAGGCCACCGCACGAGCAAAGGTCACGGAGAGAAGGCGCGAGTAGGGGTCCGACCAGCTGGAAACACGAGAGACACAAGGGCTTTGAGAAGCTGCCAGAAAGGTCACATGAATGTTTATTACATAGAAAAGAGGGAAAGGAAGAAAAAGTTTCTAAAGCCGTTTTTTCAGGATTTAAAAAAACACAAAATTGGAATGCCAAAGAGATGCTACACTTTGTATATTTATAATCGGAATATATAAATATGTACACGGAGGTTTGTACACGGGTTTCGACGGTCATGCGTGCTGCTTCTCATTACGAGGACGGCAACAGTGCTTGAGCTGGGACTTCTGAAGCTGGCGGGGTGCTGGGGAGGGTGCTGGGGAGGTCGGGACCCTGCCCAGCGCCTCGAGGGGCCGTGGGGACCTGGGCAGCGGTGGGGGTGGGCAGGCCTGCCAGGGGGTTCCGTCCTGAGGGCACCGGAAAGGCTAAGCCACAGGCAGGTCTGGGCCCCAGGTGGCAAGTCTGAAAGCTTCCCTAGGTCCCCAGCCGGAGAGTTTCTTCCTCTCGTGGAACCGAGGAAGGCTCCAGTCACTGGGATGGGCTGGAGAGCCCCTCGGCCAGCTAGGATCCCAGGGGAAGTGGCTCGGGTGGGGAGCAGCCCCCGCGGGTCTGGGCAGAAGTAAAACGAGGAAGCCCTGGGAGGTCGGGGAGAGGGTTTTGGCAGAGAACAGCAGAAATGAACAGCGATTCCTTTAACAGGAGGGAGAGAGACCCAAACGAAGTCGATCACATATCAAAAAGTACAAATCACAGCACAACACGCAGCCACATATGAGTCCAGCTGATATGCACAGAGCCGGTGTTGTTCTCGTGTACTGCGTTTTCAAAACTTTGGCACCATTTACGACAGCATGTGTACCTTAGCCCGTGCAGAGGGCCAGCCAAGTGTTCCCGCGGGGCGCCCGGCCACTTGTGGCCACCGCCACCCTCTCCCTGGTTGGGACACCCGGCCAGACGCTCACCCAGAAAGCAGGGTGGGCATGACCTCTGCCCCCTTCTCTCCTCACTGCTTCTCATCCTGGGGGTGGGGGGTGGGGAGGACTGTCTGCAGCCCCAGAAGAGCCTAGAAAGGGATCACGGTCCCCTCCTCTCTGGGCAGACCCATGTCGTCCCTCCCACAGAAGGCCAGGCGGGTTTGGAGGCCAGGGTATGGAGCCATGGACCCTGGGAGGAAGGGCTCCAGGCCAGGGGGCCTTTGGATCAAGGGAACTGTGTGCATCTGGGCCCTGGGTGGGGTGACAAGGGCAAATGTCACCCGCCAGGGCCCATGCCTGGAGGGATGGCTCCCAGGCAGTGTGAGAGACCCCTCCGTGGATGTTGAGGTCCCAGTCCTGAGTCCTGCCCTCACCCAGCAGCCGGAGCGGATGTGAGCATGCATGTGTGTGTGCGTGCGTGCACGGGGATGTGTGCACACGGATGTGTAAGAGAGTGCACGTGTCTGTGCTTCTGCCCGCCTAGGGTGCCAGTGGCCTGGCCTGGGGGTGGCTGGCATGTTGGCAAATCCAGGCAGGAAGGGACAGGGACTGGGGGCTAAATTCAGAGACAACTAACTTGTCCTGGAAACTCAGGACACCTTCAAGGACGGCCCTGTCATCGGCCTCTCGTGTGACAGGATCGGGAGGGGCGAGAGGAACGAGCGCCCATGTCTGTGTCACCAGGAAGAATCCCTAATTCCAAATCCGTGAGGCCCGCATCCTCTGCCCCTGCGGGGCCCTGGGCCCGTCCTCCCAGGCCTCTGGCCTGACAGAAATGGGACCGGCATTGGCTGCCCAGCCCCTCCTTGCTCCGCCCAATGGATGGTCCAACTGAGGCACGCGCCAGGAGACACAAACAGCACTGAGGCTGGAACCCGCCCCAGTGTTTGGGGCGTGGGGCTCCCCACACATCGGCACGGGGATTAGGGCAGATTCGCGAGTCCAGCATGCCTCGCACGCCTCCGTGATCCCACGGACGTTCTGAAGCTCTCAGCGCCCAACAACTGAAAAACGCGGGACCCCGACCAGCGCCCACCCACTCAGGCGGCCCCCAGCCTCCCTTCCCACAGCCTGGCCTCCTGGCCTCCGGGCCACGTGCAGCAGCCTCCTCCGCAGGGAGCAGCGCCCCTCCTGCCTCTGCTCACCTGTGCATGCGGGAAGGGCAGGTGCGGCGGCCAGGGCGCTGCTCCCGGGAGCCCCCCTCGGGCCACATCAGCGCCCGCTGAGTGCTTGCGGGGTGCAGCAATGTGGAACGGGGAGCCCTGCTTGTGAGAACTGCCTGACGCCAGCACACGGGGCCCTGCTGAGAAGAAGGAACCCTGGCTCCATTCAGCCTTGGGCAGGTTCGTGGGGAGCAGCTCACATGGCTCCCCCTGTCCCCCGCGAGGTCACGGTCTCCAGGGAGGGTCAGTACAGCTGGGGTGCTCTAAGCGTGCTCGTCCGCCTCCAATCCCTCTGCTGAAAGCCCTCCAAATACACCGGCAAGGGGGGGGCCTGAGCCACCGGCCGGGGGCTTACAGTTACATCCATCCCTAAGCTGTCGCCAGCATGCCGCGGCGGCCACCATCACCAACGGGAAAAACACATCCAGGGTCATGAGTGCCTCAGGCCCCAGGAGCAGGATGGGGCCCCACGCTGGCTCAGGCCCACACCCGAGCGACCCCTGCAGCGCAGGCATGGGGTTCACTAAAGAAAACATTGTAGATTGTGGGGGGGGTTTAAAGAGCTGGGCTGGCACAGAAGGACCCCCGCAGTGGACCTGTGGCTTCCTCCTCGAGAGCCTCAGGCCTTCGAAAGGCGTTCTCTTGGGCCTGGGGGTCACCCCACCTTGCGCTGGCCTCGGGGCTCAGTGTTCCGTTTTCCTTGCTGAGGTCTGGGTCCCTGTACTTCCCGGGGAAATTCTGACCGAGTGGCGGCCTCAACCTCCTAGAGCTCGCGTGCTCCCCACTGCTCCTCAGCCCTCGTGGTGTCTGCGTGAGGCTGAAGTCCCAGCCGTGCCTCTGGGACGCGGGGGGTCAGAGGGCCTGGAGCAGTTCCGGCCGCTGCTCGGGGCGTGGGGTGGAGGGCCGCCCTGGACGGCGCGTGGTGGAGCCTTTCAGTCCTCGCCGAGGGGGTTTTCCTGTCACCTGCTACTTCCGCATGGGCAAGGCCGTCCAGAGGATCCTTGCAGCCCCTGAGACCCCTTCCCTTCTGCAGCAAGGCTGCGATGCAGGCCATGAGTCCACTAGGCCGCTGTGAGCGCGTGTCCAGGGCCTTGCTTTCCCGGCGCCTGAGTCCTGACATCTGGAAACTCCGCATACAGACGTCCCCCCGCCAGGATTGTTGGTAAGGGTCATCGGGGGTCCAATGCGCCACACCGAGCCTGGCAAGGGCCCAACATCTGGAGGCTGTCCTTGTCGGGGCTGATGCGTGGTCCTGGGGCAGCAGAGCGAAGGTCCTTCCTCACCTCCCCTGTCCCTCATCTGAGCCGGTGACACTAAGGCCACAGTCTCATGTAGACAGTGGCTGTCTTGAGCTGCTCCCCTGCGTGGCAATCCTCACAGACTGGGGGTTCAGAGGACGGGGGTGCCCCCATTCCTCGCACACATCAGCTACGCGGAAAGGGCTTCTTCCGGAGGCCGACGTCCCCGCAAGTGTGGAAGCAGCTGGCGGCTGAGGGGAGCCTCAGGGGCAGAGGTGGGTGCCTAGGGGAACCATCCTTCGGAGCCCACAAACCCCTGTATTAGCCATCACATAACGGGGTTCACTCAAGAAACCCCCCGTGCCTGGATCGCCACTAAACATGCCACATAACCTGCTCTCTCTCCTCTCCCGCTCAGCAGCCGCCCCAGCCCCAGCCAGGAAAGCAAGATCCTCCACTCCCAGCGGTGGGGGCTGCGCCCAAGGCCCGTCGTCCCTCCACGTGTGGGGGCAAAGGGCCTCGGGGGGTGGCTGGGCCCCTACCGTCCCTCAGCCAGAGCTCCTCTGACCTGGCTGCAGGGGGGCTCCCCTCTCTGACGCAGCTTCCCAGGGCACAGCCAGCAGCCACCTGCTGTCTTCTGGGCCCAGAGCTGCCGTATGCAGACGCCAAAAGCTGCTTGCTTTCTGGATAAAACCAAAGCTGGTCCCACGCCTTGAACACGCACAAGATTCCAAACACGAAAGCAGCCGCAGAGGCCTGGCTGGGGTCAGGAGGGAAGGGGGGCAGGATCAGGTGACGGGGGTGGGGTGGGCAGGGGATTTGTTTCTCCGTGGATGCCGAGAGCTGCCCAATCCCCAGGGACCCCGAGGCCCATTCCCCTGGTAAGACGATCATCAGAAAGCCCAGCAGGTAAGGTGAGTGGGCTGGGGGAGCGAGGGGGCCTGTCCAGCAACTGGGAAAAGGCCAGACAGGTCACTGCTGCAGCCCTGGGCACATTCTGAGTCTCCGACAGGCAGGAAAAGCCCCCTCGGGGAGTCCAGTGGGGTTGCAAACAGCTTTGGGCCAGTCCCACAGTTCAGCAATTCCCACATTAGGAAGCATATGAAAACAGACGTGTAGATGTCCGCCATGACTTTGGATGGCCTTTCTCTCCGTTTCAGAGCAATCCCTGACCCACAGTGGCCCCAGCACCTCCTCTGAGTTCCTCCCCCATCGGGATCCAATTCCCAATCACACAGGCAGGCGCCACGAAGGCCCCGACCGTCCCTTTGCAAAGGGAGGAATCCCTGCATAACGCCAGCAAGATCCCCAGGGCCTCATCTGCAAGAGGGATTTTTCAGATAAAAGTCCACCACCCCATAAATTTTTTTTTTTCCAATTCTAAAACCACAAAAGCTCTTGAATGCTAACTTTTCTTCCATAGCTTATTTAGGCCAAAATCTGACCTGAAGCAAGCAAGGTGAGGCTATTTATGGTTTTTATTGATCCCAATTAGTCTGACTTTTCACAGGATTTTCTGCAAAAACAGTCATGTGCTCGATGGTCGGGAGGCGCTCCAGACTGCGGGGCTGTTAGGAAATGCACGGTAAATGGGTCTTATTCTGTCTCAAACCCATGTTTTCTGAATTCAGAGACCTGTCCTGCCCCAAGGATTTTAGGAGGACTGTAGGCCAGGAGTGGGTTCAGTATAAAGGGAAAGGCTGCTGGCCCGTGCTCGCTCACACCTGCACTGGGGATTCTATGGACCAACACCTGGCAACTCTAGCCGCTTCACCCCAGGACAGAGTCGCCGACCGCCTTATAGGGAAACAAAGGTCAAAAACACACCCAGGCCCAGAGATTTCAGTGGCGAGGAGGAGGGGTGGGTAAAGGGCAAGCTTTAGTTAGGGAGCCCAGGGCCACCGGGCTGGGGTGTGTGAATCCTCACTCCTGCCCTGGCTCGGCCCCCAGGAGACCACAGTGCAAACACTCAGACAAGGCTAGGAACCCAGAAGAAGGGTCCACCACATCCTGCCCCTCGATGAGCCCCTGCTGCCCAGCCCAGCAGCTCTGGGGCATCTTTGCAGTGGGCAGGGAGCCGTGCAGGGCAGAGGCGAGCTGAGCATCCCAGCCTCTCTGTCCGCAATCCTGCCCCCCCACTCCCCACCCCACCTGAGATGCTCTGGGGGCCTGCGTCTTTCTGGAGCAGGGGGAAGGGCTGGCAGCCTTGCAGCCTGCCGAGAAAAGCAGAGGCGTTTTCAAAATAAATAATGTTTTTTAAATCCCCCTCTTCCACTCCAACCCAAGGAGATGGCAGAAGAGCATATGTAAAGGTCCTGGTGCCCACCGCGGCCTGGTGCAGCCCTCATGGGACCACCCTGGAATTCTCGGCGGCTCCTTCGGGCTCACAGCTGCTGTGGGATGCCCTGCTCCTTGTAGCCTGTGGGGAAGAAGCAGAAGAGAGATGGTTAGATGTCTACTTCCTTCAGGATTTCTCCAGGAGGCACCTGCGAACTGCAATATGGGCCTGAGATCTTATTCACACTAAGGTGTGAATGACTACTATACTCAGGGTCTACCTTTTCCCAAGGACATGAACTTTTTAAGGCGGAATGGAAAGATGCAGGGAGAGCTGTGCAACTTTGGGTTTAGTGGGGATACAGGACAGGAACGCATCCGGTGTGGGGGTCGCACAGTGATCGACATGCCCCTGGCCCAGAAGACTGCAGGGCAGGCCTCCATCTCCAAGCGCTGGGCACCTGGGACGTGTGGACAGAAAGGGGAGGATGGAAAGGAAAACAGGAAGACAGGACATAGAAGACCATCCCCATGGGTGTGTTTAATCAGCTGGACGTCTGGGACACAGACAAACATGACCTACGATGCCGAGCCTTTAAAACACTGTTGACCTTCACGAGCCCACCGGGGAAACTGAGCCACTGAAATATTTAGGGATGAAGTTATGAGTTTGGAACTGGCGAAATGCCCCCCACCTCACTGTTAGCTGGCAACTTAGCCCCCAGAGGAACTTCTGAGGACCTAACAGTTGTTTTCTCTATTTACCAAATTATTCACCAATTTTAAGTCCGAATAATGTGTGGAAAATGCAGGAGAGATGTCACAGATGACACGAGAGTGACTATGTGTTGTTGAAGCCGTGGTGGGCCCTGAGGGGCTCCGTGTGCTAGGCCCTCAACTTTTGTCTATGCTTCAACGTGTTCCAAACTAAAAAGCTAGAAATCCAAACAAAAAGAAAACACAAACAGAATAAACAAAAACACAACAATAAATGAAAATACATAAAAACCAAAAACGAGATGAAAGCCCAGCAGCCAGCTGGGGTGAGAGTGGGGGGGGGCACAGAGGGGCAGCGGGGGCGCGGGGGGCAGCAGCCCGGGCTGGGGGCCCTGCGCCCATCAGCAGACTCACCTTGGGAAACTTGGGAGCAACACAGGGATGTGAGGCCGCAGGAGGGAGAGGAGGAAAAGAGAAAGAGAAAACAGGGTGAAAACAGAGGCCGGAGGGACTGGCTAGAGTCTAAAAAGCGTCAGGACGCGTGAGCACTGTGCTAGGGGTCCAGGGACCAGCAGGTGGGGGTGCTGGGCTGCAGGGGCGTGGCCAGGGCTCTCCCTGCCCTGGGGTCACAGCCTGCAGCCCCGCCGCCTAGAAGCTCCCCCGAGAAGCTCCCTCGAGAAGCTCCCTTGCGGGCCGCCCCTGGCCCCACAGCTCAGCGGAGCCCACTCCTCCCTCGCTGGTGTGATGAGGTCGGCGATGCCTGCCGTGGGCACGGGGCAGAGCGCGCGAGGAGAACTATCGCGTACTTCACCCTCGACCAGGACAGGCTGTTGTTGGCTTGTTATTATTATCAACAGATCGTAAGTCCCTGGTTTTAACGTCTATTAGATCTGGAATTCCCTGCTTGTCCTCTTAGCGGTTTTCTGGATGGTGTGTGTGTTGATGACACCCTGGACAATGCCGTGTGGAAGGTCATCCTGGGGCGCCTGGGTGGCTCAGTTGGTGAAGCGTCTGCCTTCAGCTCAGGTCATGATTCCAGGGTCCTGGGATCGAGCCCCGCGTCGGGCTCCCTGCTCAGCGGGGAGCCTGCTTCTCCTTCTGCCCCCTTCCCTGTTCCTTCTCTCTCTCTCCCTCTCAAATAAATAAAAATGAAATCTTAAAAAAAAAACCAAAAAACTCATCCTGGACTGTTCCAGCTGAGAAGTTTCCTTCATCTTGGGGTCCACGTTTCCTCATCTAGGACCCGATCGGGGGGCCCTTTCAGTCATCTCTAAGATACAGACCCCGTGGTTTTTAAAACCCCTGGGTTTTAAGGGTGACCAAGATAAAAATAACCAGAAAGCTCTAGGGATTAGGCGTCAACCCACAATAGTGACGTAGGCGCGTTCCCCTTTAGTGGAAAGTTTCTTCTTAAAGTGCCCAGGTGCCTGGACGGACACGGGCTGATGTGGGAGGAAGCAGTCAAAGGGGTCAGGCCTTGTTCGGGGTCAGGCCTTCTGACTGGCTGAGGACACATCCCAGAGCAGGCCTCCCTGGTTCCAACTGGGAAAGGGACAGGAGGCTGTGGGCCATCCCACAGGCCCCTGGGGACACCTTGGACTCTGCGGCACTCCCGGCCTGCCTGCAGGGCTCTGCAGTCCCCGGTCAAGGGCACAGGGTGAGGCTCCCATGCTGGACCTGCCTGGGTCTCTGACACCTTTGCCTGCTCCCCTCCCAGGGTCCCTGTCCTCCCTGACGTCCTGACGGGCCACGCCTGCTCTGAGAGCAGCCCTCCCCAGCCTCCTGACCTCTCCCCAGCCTAGCCCTCCCTGGGGCCAGCCCACCCCGCAGCCGCTGGCCAGGACTGCTGTTCCCCTCCCATTTCTCTGGCTGCCATCTGCCTGGGATGTCCTGGCCCAACAGCCACCCCACTTCCTCCCTGGTCTCTGCTGCCAGACGACCTGCTTCCAGGCAGCCAGTCTGTCTAATCCACCGGCTCTTCCTGGATCCCTCAGGCTCCAGGGCCTGCGTTCTCTCTTCCCAGTGGCTTGACTGGTCACTGACTCGAGGCCTCACCTGGCCCTGGCATTTATGTGTGCCCTGCATCCTCCGAGGATCCTGAACTCAGACGGAGTCAGCTACAGGTCATTCTAGATCATTCTAGGGCCCCCGAACTCCCGTCCTGCCTCTGCCGTCTCTCCCTCTGACACCGACAGTCCTGCCTATGAGTGGCTTGGTTGCGTAGGACACCACGAGGGGCCTGGGGCGGGAAGAGAAGGCAACGTGGTGCGGAAGGAGACGCGGTCCCTGTCCGTGGCGATCCGCGGTGCGGAAGACAGACGTGTGAAAACGCAGGCCACGTGGGGGGCTGCTCCAAGGCACGTGCGGGGTCTGTTCTAAGAGCTCGCTAGGTGATTTCACAGATGTTAAGACATTTCAGGAATCTTTGTAACATTAGGCACTTTCACAGAAGAGTTCTGTGTCTGAATCAAGTTTTGCTAAATGACTGGCGAAGGTCCCCTCAACACGGAAGGAGATAATCGTGCTGTCCCAGCTAAAAATACAGAACAACACAACAGCCCGCTGTTACAGGGCTTCCCACGGGCAGGGATGCCACATGGCTTTTCCTTCTTTCTGGAAACTGCATGACGGAGACGGGGCCGCCAGGAACAGGGGACGTCACCTCACACACAGCCCAGGGTGGTCCAGGGCTATTTCCTTGACAAAGAGGATGTGTAAGGTGTCTGAGCCAATCAGAAGCTCGGTCCTGTCTTGTTCACACTCTCTGGCTCAGTCTCTGGCTGTCCGCACTCAGGACACCCCGCAGGCATCAGGCTGGGCGAGCAGGGGACCGGCGGGGGGGAAGGGTCCCCTCTGCCAGGCAGCTGCAGACTCTAGTGACCAGCACCCGGCCTCCGGGGAGGACCAGCCCTCCGTGGCAAAGCGCCTACACCTGAAGGATCCCAGCCACCCAGACCGTGGGGCCCTGCCCCTCCTCCAGCCCTGCCCCGCATCCCGGCCCAGCCCCCGCCCCCGCCCCCGCCCCAGGAGGCTCGGCCAGGCGGCTACTCACTGGCAAGGATGACCATGTCCATGCCCCAGAAGATGCTCATGATCCAGCCCACCATGACGATGGCCGTGAGGGTCTGGATGAGGGCCGCCGCGATGTTCAGCCAGAAGACACAGCACACGTGCCTGTCCGGGAGGTCGGTGCGGGCTCCGCACAGCACGGCGAAGGCCGAGACGAATGTCCCTGGGGGAGGCAGGAGGGGCAGCCTTCTGAGGCTCCCTGCTGACCACCCTGCCCCTCCCCCAGGCCCGTCCCCCGACCCAACATTGTGGGTCACTTCTGGGGGCCCCCCACTCTGATCTCGATGCACAGGGATTGCAGGCAGATCCATGGGGCCCAAGCACTGGAATCTGCCAGTGATGGGGATGGGGGCAACCTGCGACAACGGGCACAGATCTTGGGCACGGAGTTCCCAGCGGCAGGACCCAAGTCGTCATCCCAACAGTGGCCTCGCTCATCTGCAGAAGCACGTGGGTGACGCACTCTGACCAGGGGACTCGGTGGGGTCCAGATCTGCCTGATTCTGCTCCTCAAATGGGGGATTCTGCGGGACTTAGAGCCTGGCTTGCCCCCACCCAGGCAGGGAACTGTCACAGCCCCACCTGCTGTGGACAGGGTCTCCCAGCCCCATGTGACCACAGGGCAGGAAGGAACACGTGCGGAGAGGCAGGCAGGCAAGCTAATCACCCGCAAAGCCTGTGTCCATTGTGGAGGGTTTCCCTACTCCGCAGAGGCAGGAGGGTGAATTCATGGCCAAGGCTGAGGGTAGCTCCCAGTCCCTCCCAAATGGAGAGTCTGGGAAAGTGAGAGTTGCCTGGAGCAGCCCCCCTACCCCCCACCCAGACAAGGGATGAGACACAGCCCCATCTGCCCAGAAGAGCTCCCGTGCTCTCTCTCTTTCCCTCGCCAATAAAGAAATAATGTTTAAAAAGATGTACGTAGAGCTACAATAAGCAAACCAATACGGTGCTGGCAAAAAACAAAAGGACCAGTGGAACAGAACCGAAAGCCCGGAAATAAACCCAGTGGTTCATACAGTCAACTAATCATTGACTCAATGAGAGAAGACAGTCTCTTCAATCAACGGTGCTGGGATAACTGGATATTCACATGGAAAAGAACAAAGCTGGACCCCTACCTCACACCACTCACAAAAATTAACTTGAAATGGATCAAAGACTTAAATGTAAGACTTGAAACCACAAAACTCCTGGAAGGAAACACAGACACAAAGCTCCCTGATGTAGGTCCTGGTGACGGTTTCTTGCATGGGACACCGAAAGCTCAAGCAACTAAAATAAAAATAAACAAGTGGGACAACATCAAGCTAAAAAGCTTCTGCACAGCAAAGGAAACCATCCACAACGTGAAAAGACAACCTGTGGAGTGGGAAAACGTAAGTGCAAACCATAAATGTGAGAAAGGGTTCATCTCCAAAATACAGAAAGAACTCCTACAACTCAGTACCGGAAAAACCACCCAATTGAAAAATGGACAAAGGACATGAGACATTTTTCCGAAGATCCGCAGATGGCCAACAGGCACATGAAAAGATGCTCAGCATCACTCACCATCAGGGAAATGCAAATCGAAACCACAATGAGCTACCACCTCACACCTGTCAGCGTGGACAAGATCAAAAGACAAAGACAAGAGATACCCAGTGTTGGCGAGGATGCGGAGAAAAAGGAACCCTTGTGCTCTGCTGCTGGGATTGTAAATGGGGGCAGCCCCTGTGGAGGAGTATGGAGGTTCCATGAAAAATGAAAAACAGAATGACCATATGGTCCAGCAACTCCTTTGGGTGTGTGTGTGTGTGTGTGTGTGTGTGTGTGTGTGTGTGTTTGTGTATAATGAAAACACTCATTCAAAAAGATATCTGCACCCCACGGTCACTGCCGCGTTATTAGCAGTAGCCACGACACGTCTACGGATGGAAGAACGGATACAGACGTCGTGGTACGTATGTGCACAGCGGAATACTATTCAGCCATAGAAAACCGAGGAGATCTACCACTCATGACAACATGATGCCCTCCTTACGCTAAGTGAAATATGCCAGACAGAGAAAGGCAAATACCGCCGGATCTCATTGATATGTGGGATCTAAAACAAAAACGAAAAACAAACTCAGAAAAAGAGATCAGACACGTGGTTACCAGAGGGGGGTGGGGGCGGGAGAGCTGGAGGAAGGGGGTCAGAGGGTCCAAACCCCAGGTGCAAGGTAAGGAAGCACAGAGGGTGTCGCACAGCTGCTGCTGCTGGGGGACATGGAGGGAAGTTAGAATCCAGAGCTCTCGCCGCAAGGAGGAAAGTGTTTTCTCTCTTTGTATCGCATCTGTATGAGAAGCTGGATGTCAGCAGACCCTCCTGCGGTGATCATTTCACAACAAATATAAACCAAACCATCAAACGCCTCAACCTTACACCGCGTGATGGGTCTCAATAATTTCTCAGGAAAGCTGGAAACAATGCGGATGCCTGAGTTCCACCTAAGATCCGTATTTAGATCTCGGGGCAGCGGGGGGTGGGGGGGCGTGTAATCTGCATTTCTAAGCAAGTTTCTCCCTCCACGCAAATGCCCACTCAAGTGTGAGAACCACGGAGGAGCTGGCCCCTCCGTGTTCCCGGCACAGAGCTGGGAGATGCGGGAGCCGAGGGTGGTTCTCCTCACTCACCCACGGACAGCCCGGCCAGGGGCGCAGAGCGTTGCTGGACCCTCCTTTCTGGGGGATATGGCTGGTGGCAGCACTTAGGCAGCCCATCCAGACACCTGACTCGGTCCCTGCCCTGGGGAGCCCTCAGAGGAGTGGGGAAGCTCCTTTCCCCACCTGGCGGAGGAGGAAGGGGGCTAGGGGTGCACCCCGGTTTGCAGACGGGGGATGATGGGAGCTGGTACTTGAACCCCAGCCTCCTCCTCCAGGGGGACAGGGGGGTTGCTGTGGTGGGGGCAGGACCGGTGACCTGGGCAGGGGTGGTGGGCTTCCGGGGCACTGGCCAAGGGCTTTGAATGCCCAGAGAAGGCGCATGCCCCTGAGCTGGGGAAATGGAGCTCTGGCGGTGTTTTGAGCTGGACAGGGATGTCATAGAAGCAGTGACTGAAGACGATGGTGTGTCAGCGGTGTGCTGGGGGGGCTGGAAGGGTCTGAGACGGGCAAGCAGCAGCTGGGGAATGACGGGACATGGACTCAGGGCTTGGGAGTAGACACAGGAGAAAACAGGGGACTTGGGGCCCCTTGGGAAGAGTGTGCCTCCGTCCTTTGCCTCTGCTGGCCTATCGTGCACGGTGGGAAATGAGATAAACATGCACTGACACCGTTAAAAAGGAGAAACCAGAGCAGTAGCAAGATAGGCAGGCCCGGTCTCAGAGAGGCTGAATGGTCGGGCCACACCGCCCGGCCTCAATTTAGACGCAGATCTGCCTGGTTTAGCAGTCTGAGCTCTTTTCAGGCGGTTGCGTCCTTACACTAAAAAATAAGGAAAATTAGTACGGCTGCTGGGGAGAACGTGCAGAAGTTCCTCAAAAAATTAAAAACAGAATTACCAGCTAGTCCAGCAATTTTGCTTTTGGGTCTGTACCCAAGAGAATGGAAAGCAGAGCCCCAAAGAGCTCTGTGTGCCCCCGTGCTCACAGCAGCACTGTTCACAGTGGCCAAGGCCCGAGAGCGCCCCAAGTGCCGACAGGTGGATGAGACGATGAACACAAGGCAGTGGATACATGCACCGGATATTCTTCAGCCTGAAAAAGGAAGGACATCCGGACCCCTGCTACCACCTGGAGGAACCTTGAGGACATCACGCCGAGTGACATAAGCCAGTCACAAAAGGACAGACACTGCGTGATTCCGTCTACGCGAGGAGACCGGAGCAGTCGCATTCATAGGGACAGAAAATAGGACGGTGGTGGCCAGGGGCTGGGGAAGGGGGGACTGGGGGCTTGGTGTTTCAGGGGGACAGAGGCTTAGTTTTGCAAGACAAAATTGTCCCGGAGATGGACGGTGGGGATGACGGCAGGACAGCGCGAACAGACTCCACACCATGAAACCATGAAACGACGCTGCGCACGGCCCATCTCTTGTTACGTGCATTTCACCACAATAAAAAAAAATGAAAAACATAAGTAAAGAAGTGTCTTCCTTTATGATTTTCAAAATAACCCTGAAGCTCTCCACCTCCTCGCCTGTCCCGGCCAGAGTCCTCCAGGGGAGGCCGTGGAGCAGACGGTGCCCTGACCTGTGGCCAAACCTCAGCCCCCGCCTGCTTCGTTAGGCTGAACCACAGGAATGACCATCTCTGCGGGTCAAGAAGAGCCGAAGAACGGCAATTTGCTACGGCTCGGCCGCTACGTAGATGGACATTGTGAGGATAAAGAAACTCTGTCCCTGAGCTCAGAGGGTCTCCGAGTTAGAAAGCCACCCGGTCTGCCTCCTGTCAGAAGATGGGACTCACCAGCATCACCACACTGATTAGAGGCCGCTGGGCGTCTACATGCACCTGCCCGCCTGCCACGGGGAGAGGACGGCCCGATGCAACGGCCGCTCTGCGGACTCGCGGAGCTCTGCGACATGGTGACACCAGCAGAAACCCAGGCTCGTCTGCTGGGAGGAGACGGGCTGGCCCACGTTTTGCTTGAAAGAGGAGGCAAACCCGGGGCGCCTGGGTGGCTCAGTGGGTTGAGCGTCCAACTCTTGGTTTTGGCTCAGGTTGTAATCTCGCCGTGTGGGATCGAGCCCCACATCAGGCTCTGAGCTCAGTGCGGAGTCTGCTTCAGATTCTCTCCCCCTCTCCCTCCTCCTCACTCTCTCTCAAATAAATAAATAAAATCTTTAAAAGAGAGGAAGGAAGGGAGGGAGGGAGGGAGGGAGGGGAAAGAAAGGGGGCACACTTACATCTGTGAGGTGTGGGGAGAATTCTGGTCACCCCCGTCTCTCACCCGCGTGGACGCGCTCGGGATTCCTCTGGGACGTGCACAGAAACGCGAGCGCCTCGCACACTTACTGATTTGCCCAGCACGTGTAGGTACAGATGTTACCAGCAGTCGCATTCATTTGGGTAAATTAAGCATCAATTATTAATTAGGATCAATAATTTCACTAATTAGGAAATGACGGTAACAGGTCCCTTTTGCCATATAACGTTACGTGTGCCCTAGAAAGTACGGATTAAGCGAACGGATTTAGAACATAAAATCATCATCTTAATCTTTTCAGAGGTAAATTTAAAGAATGATTTTAGCACATTTTCCTATGAAGACGTGTTAATTGTTTGAAATGAGTCTTACCCGCTAAATAAAGAGCCCTGCCCAACAGTGCGTTAGTTCTAACTCATCCCACTGCGTGCCACGCGCGTGCCAGCGCCGGGACTGGGCCCAGCCAGGCGGGGGGCTTGGCCCACCCCCAGCTCGGGAGCTCACACTCTGATGGGCACCCCAGGTCACGAAAGGAACAGTGACAAATTCTGTTTGTTTGTATCAGGGAAAACTTCACAGAGGAGTAAAGGATTGTGGGGAGAGGTCTGGAAGCTGATGGTGACGGTCCAGGAAAGAAAGGAAGAGCATCCCAGACAGAACCCAGTGCGTCCATCTGGGGGCTTGGACGATGGCACAGGACAGCTGGGCACATAGAGGGGATCGAGGAAAACAAGGCTGGCTCGTACTTTGATTAAAACAATAATAATAATAATAATAATAATAATAATAATAATAATAATAAATTGGGGTGCCTGGGTGACTCTGTCAGTTAAGCATCTGACTTTTCTTTTTAGATTTTTAAAATTTACTTATTTGAGAGTGTGAGAGAGAGAAAGCGTGAGAAGGGCTAGGGTCAGAGGGAGCAGCAGACTCCCCGCTGAGCAGGGAGCCCGATGCCGGACTCGATTCTGGGACGCCGGGATCATGACCTGAGCCGAGGGATACGCTTAACCGACTGACCCACTCGGGTACCCCTAAGCATCTGACTCTTGATTTTGGCTCAGGTCATGATCTCAGGGCTGTGAGATCGAGTCCCGCATCGGGCTCCGTGCTGTGCATGGAGCCTGATTGAGATTCTCTCTCTTTCTTCCTCTGCCCCTCTCTAAAAAATAAGTAAATCGGGGTGCCTGGGTGGCACAGTGGTTAAGCGTCTGCCTTTGGCTCAGGGCGTGATCCCAGCGTTATGGGATTGAGCCCCACATCAGGCTCCTCTGCTGGGAGCCTGCTTCTTCCTCTCCCACTCCCCCTGCTTGTGTTCCCTCTCTCACTGGCTGTCTCTATCTCTGTCAAATAAAGAAATAAAATCTTTAAAAAAAATAAAAAATAAATAAATAATAAGTAAATAAATAAATATAATAAATAAAAATAAACCACCTTCATAAAGTAGAAGAATGGGGCCAAGGTGGGCCATAGTCAGACTGGAAAGGCCCCAAGGGCCTTGCTGTGGGTCAGGCTTCCCTCTCTAGGTGACGGCAGCCCCTGGATTCAACAGGGAATTATACAGTCGGATTTTAATGTTAGAACAAATGCTGTGACCCCAAGGGGTGGATGGGGAGGAAGGGTTGAGGCAGGAGGCCGAGAGGAGAGACATGGCCAAGATCCCCGTGACAGGTCAGAGGTGGGAAGCGAGGAGTGGCGGCGGGAACAAGGTGGAAAGGAGCCCAAGGAGAAAGCAGGTAGCGTCCCCAGGACTGGGCGACCGGCTGCAGGACGCGGAAGGGAGGGGGCCCAGTCAGGTGTGGGCTCCCGGTTTTCCACATGGCACCATAGTGTGGAGCCAAGAACCAGGGGGGACCCTGGGGACCATCGGCCAGGACAGCGTGAACGGGGACTCGGGAGGGTGGGCTGTAGGCCGTGGAAGTCACCCAGGAGGGCACGGAATTCAGGGAAAGAAGATCAAGGCCAGAGCTGGGGGGACATCAAGATCTTCGGGTGAGCAAGGACAGAGAAGGTATAAGGGATGAGGGCACGAAGGTGGAGAAGCAGGTCAGAGGGGTGAGGCTTGGGGTCCCGGACACAGCAGGCCGACTCAGGGAAGAGAAGCCGGGGACGGGCCCCTTCCGCAAGATGGCCAGTGGTGGGGACTGGGGGTGGGAGCCCGGCCACATCAGGCCAGGAGTGGCCCCAGCGGGGGCTCCGAGAGGGTGACGAGGTGGAAGCATGAGGTCAGAGGTTTGGGAGAGAACGAGGTGTAGATTCCGGGACAA
This sequence comes from Ursus americanus, assembly GCF_024610735.1. Taxonomy (NCBI): domain Eukaryota; kingdom Metazoa; phylum Chordata; class Mammalia; order Carnivora; family Ursidae; genus Ursus; species Ursus americanus. The sequence continues at coordinate 100,655,573 of NC_142128.1, read as the reverse complement.
GGGTGAGGACGACTTTCAAAAAGTACATTCAAGAAGCATAAGCCAGGGACCCGCGGGGAAGTCGCTGAGTGCGGGGGGAGGCCGAGGCCGTAACCAGACAGGGGCAGGTGCGTGCGAGCCTCCCGAAATGACGAGGATCTGAGGGGCGGGGGAAGGGGGCTATCGCCGTTTTCCAGACCAACTCGCACATCAGGAGAAACGGGGGTTTCTAAAAATGCAGGTCGAGGGCCCCACCTCCAAACCACCAAAGGCACAGGGATCAAGCCCGGAATTGCTTGTTTAAAGAAATAACAGCTGTCGCATCTGACTCTCACGTACCATCCGCTTTAAGACCCCTTCTCTGAGGGGAGGGGAGACCGGCTTCAGAGACACAGAGCCCAAAAGTCACACCCCTCGCAGGGAACCTGCACGATTCTGGCCCTTCAGGCTGCCCCACAGCGACACCCACAGCGCAGGGCTGAGTTGGGGAGATCACCCTGTGCAGCACAGGTGGGGGGCAGGGGACGGGCCCTGGGCACACTGTTCCCGGCCAGGGCGGGGGTGGGGGCACTGGGTTCTGGAAACCTCCACTGTCTGCTCCCTCCGGACAGTGCGCAGGGGGGCTGGAAACCTTCCCCCCACCACCACCCCCTGCCGCCAGTTCAGCTTCTCGCATGATTCCCGTGGGAGCTGTGGAAGGTGCTGAATTTGGAGAGGGGGTCTCGAGGAGTGTGACCCCGGGCCCCGAGCAGTCAGTCCAGGCTGATCCCAGACGCCACCGGCAGCGGGCTCTGCAGTCACTCATCGTCCATGCCTCTTTCGGGCAGACCCTGAACTTGAGCTTCAGGGAACTCGGGGGGGGGGGGCGGATATAAGGACAGCTCAGCCCCGGCCTTACAGCCGATTTGGGAGGACACGCCACGCCCTAGGACAAGGTCCCACTGCCGACTGCTGTCTAGTCCGGGCCAGAACGAGAGCACGAAAGGTCACACTCAGCCCCAAGGATCTTCAACTCTCAGACCTTGGGGGGCACAAGAAGCTGGGCCCCAGCCCCCCGAGACTCTGATGCAGCACATCTGGGCGTATCAGTTATCCCCCCTGCCGGAGGCCGAAAGGGAAGGACAAGCTCACAAAGGATTCTGGAAGAAAGTTCAGGGTGGCTTGAAAACACACATACCAGCCCCGGTGAGCCGGCGTGGGCTGTGGAAGACGAGCCCTCGGGCCTCCACAGGGCTCGGCGCGTCCATCATGCACACACCTGAAGGCCGTTCTCAGGAAGGGGCAGGAGGGGAGGACCTGGGCCACCTGCATTCACATGCGCCGTGGGAAGGCGCCGCCCGTTGGCAGGCTTCCGCCCGGAGCAGAGTGCAAGGACGAGGCGGGCAAAGCAGAGAGGAAGGGGTGCCCAGACCACGTCAAGCGGGCCAGTGCGGGTCGTGGAGAGTGAGGGAAGGGCTGGGAGCCGAAGGATGGTTGCCCACAGTTCAAGGCTGCGGAGCTTAGTGGGGGCGCCTGTATCCTGGGGCAGGAAGCGTTCCGTGGACCCAGCGCTGGCCTGCACCTCGTGACCTGCCCGGCGGGGAACTTGCCAAGCGGAGACTCTAAAAGCCAGAGACAGGGGAGTGGAGGGCAAAACATGGAGAGTTCTGGTCTCTTGTCACTCCAAGTTCCTGAGAATGACTCTGCCAGTGACTTGGACCCGTCTATGCGGGACCAGTGGTACAAGCGTGTGTGGACGATCTCCCACGTCCTGACAGCACACAGACTCTTCAATGAGGTTGTGCCGGCCCGTCGCACACTGGAAGCACATCATCTCCCTGCAGTGACCAGGCTGTCCCTTGCAGTCAGCACGTCCTACTGACCCTCTATCCACCTCTGACCACTCGGAGACGGGGAAGTGAGTTTATTATGACTTCAATCTTCCCAAGCACAGGTTTCAAAGAAGACAAGTAATGGAGGGCAGACAGGTGGGCCCTGCATCCCTCCCCGGGGAGGCCCGAACGAGCCTCCAGGCCCTTAGCCTCAGCTGCTGCTCCATGCCCAGGACCCCCCCTCCCACCCCAGAGGCAGAAAGCACCAGCTCGGGGCACACACGCTCTATTTCTCCCTGGGCCGCCGCGAACGCTGAGCAGCTCGGGGAACGGAGGCGGGAAGAAGACTTCAGATGGATCGGGGGCTTACAGGTGAGACCCAGCGGGTGACAGTCCTCGGTGGGTACCGCAGCCACGGGGTGGGCCTTGAGTTCCCCAACTGCAAAGGCCCTGTGGCGTAAAGGCGGGAAGCCCCCTTGGCTGCCCTAAATCAATCTGTCCCCCTTCTTCTGGGGACGGAGAACACGAGCCCGGCTCCCTCTGTCCTTCTCCAAGCCGCCACCGTGATACCAGGCTGATTATTCCTCTGCAGGCCAGGTTGATGGGAGCTGATCATTAATTTTAATAGCGCTGGTGTTGCATCAGCCTCCCTGTGCTTGTTTGAAAAGCTCCCCTGTCCTCCGCCGTGGCCGACACCCCCAGATCGATGCAGAGCAGGACTGGACACCTCAGGTCTCTCTCAGGGCGTCCGTGGAGGCCCCCCAATCTCCCCAGGATGTTGCGCCCAAGCAGAATTTAACCGCGTGGAATTCTCGGTTCCCCAGCTCCGAGCCGGGTCACAACAGATTCTCGGCGCAAATGCCAGCGAGTGAATTGGGGGATGTGGGGAGGGGGCAGGGGAGGGGCTGCGCAGGGACAAGAGCTCTGAGGCCCCTGGCGGCTGGGCTGTGTCCTCCCCACCTTCCAGCAGGACCGGTGTTACGGCTGCTCAGTCAGGTGGAAGGTGGGCAAGGGCAGCCGGAGGACAGGCGTTGGAGGGGACGACACGTTCCCGTCTGCTCAGAATCTGCAGCCTGACAAGATGAAATTTCCATGGATGGGCAGCCACCGAGATTGAACACGGAGAGGGGCTCGGCCCAAGGTCACAGCCACCGGGAGCCTTGAGATTCATGCAGGGAGAACCCGCCACGCGGCAATGAGAGCAGGGGTCCCCGAGCCCTGCAGCCACCAGTGGCCTTCGAGGGCGTCTTTTATCCACAGGGGCTCGGCTAAGACCTGTGGGCTCACGGCTGAGCCTCACTCAATCGTTCGAGCCCCCAAGGCACATCTGTCATTTATGACGCCCCTACCGTGTCCTCAGCACGGAGCCTGTGAAAGGAGTCGCTGTGTCCTTACCCACTCAAGCCATGGAGGCGAGATGCCCCGGGCCTCCAGCACCAAGTGCGTGTGAGGCCAGGTGTTCCGGGCACCAGGGAGGCTCACAGCCTGGCGTGACAACCCCCGGGAGTACAGGGCTGGGCTGTCCCCAGACACCCGAGTTGTGCCACACAGCCCGGGCACCAGGAGGACAGGGCAGCCTCGCATCCTGCCCCCGAACCCACAGCGACAGAGGCCTCATGAGCCTCCCACAGGCGTCGCAGGCTGCCATCACTTCGGCCTGGAGGCCTGCCTTCCTGGGCACAAAGCTGTCTCTTCCTTATAATCATCTCCAATTCCTTCCGTCTGTTCGTATTCTGGTGGCGTTTGTGAAACACGTTCTGGCTGCAAAGAACCGGGAACAACAAGACGGCGTTCCGGCCCTCGAGGGTCTCCCAGAGCAGCGAGGGACGAGTCAGCGACGGAACACAAGGCCGTGCGGCCAGTCCCGAGAGAGGGACGGAGGCAGGATGCTGCCATGCTTACAAGGGTGGGCCCAGCATTGCAACGCCACGGGCCCAAAGCCCAGCTGCACCACCAAGACGCCACAAGGCCTTGCCCAGTGTCAGGACTTGTCCAGACCTCAGTTTCCCCATCTGTGCAATGAAGAGAATGACAATAGCCTGCCTCACAGGGCAGGCGTGAAGACCGATGTTGTGCGCGTAGCACTGAGAACAGTGTGCCCTCGGTGAGGACTACATGGGTGCATAAGCGGGGCTGCAGCCCCATCTGGAAAGTCGGCCCCAGGAGGCAATGCCCGAGAAGAGCCTGGAAATAAGGAGTGATTCAGGGGGAATATGACGAGGAGCAGAAGGTCCCAGTGAAGCCCGTCATCATCGTGGTTTATGGCCAGTGCCGCTGCTCTCCACTGTCGGCCTCTTGAAGCCTGAGGCCCGGTGTTCACCATACGCCGGGGCATCACACGGCCAGAAAAATGGGAATAATGAGGGCCGAGCAGCAAGACAGGCAAGCGCTTTAAGTGAATTATAAAAGTAGCACATATGCTGTTCCCGGGACTGTCGAAGTCCCTTCCCGCTTATGGACAAGCACCCGGGCGCACGAGAATTGTTTTGCCGTGCACAGTTGCAGGTGGCTGGTTCTTTGTCTTTCAAAACAAGGTGCTCTTTTCCATTAAAAAACTTTCAGGCACCTATCAAGCGCAAAGTCTGCAAGGCCAACTGGCAAACAGCATCTCACTGGCCACGGAGGCGGCCACATAGCGGTCAAGCAAGCTAGGGGATGGAAGGCATGCGGACACAGGAGACAGAAAACAGACGAGGCTGTGTAACCGTGCGGGGCCGAGAGGGTCCCGAACTTCCAGGAAGACCCCGGTGGGAAGGCGTCATTCCCAGTTAAGCAGAAGCAGCTAGGCTCTCAGCTACATAGACGGTCTGAGCTCACCGCGCTGGAGGCGGCCCGACAGGAAGGACGCTGAGGGTTCTGTGTGGAAGCCAGGAAAGGACTCCCGTCCCAAGAGCCCCCAAGGAGCCACCGTGCATCGTCTAGGTGGCCGCGTAATGGCAGCGGAAGAGGGGGTGGCCCGGCCACGCTGGTGCCCCAGCCTCCCAGAGGAGTAGGGGGGAAGCAGGGAAAGCAGAAGGAGCCTCGTGCTCAGCGGCTCCCTGTCCGGCCGGGGACTCCCCACACTCCTGGCAGACACACCTGCTCCTTCGCGGAGCCAAGCCATGCAGGGGGTTGGAGGCTGCCGGGCCGGGGACAGCTTCCTGCCGCGGCTCGCAGGACCGGGCTCAGGACAGCCTCTCCAAGTGGGCCTTACGTGGCCGCTTATGCCACAGGGGGCATGCCACGCTTGCACAGAGGAGAGCGAGGCTACTGGAAGTACTGGATGTTGCCGCAGGCTGCAGCCTGGGACAGGGAGGCTGGGCCACTGTGACTTCTGGGCCTCCTGGACACAGAACCGGACGTCTTCTTGCCCCCCTCTTCAGCCCCCCTTCCCTCGAGGGACAACAGGCTGGCTGGGGAGCAGAGGACTGCGTGGACCACAAGGCTGTGGGGAAGGAGGGGGGGGGGCTCCCTGAAGACCCTTCTAGAGGCTCGGGGACGGACTAACAGGCCACCGAGGAGGAACCGCTTTATGCTGTCCTTTGGGGTTGGGAAGGCACCTCTCTGTGGACAATCGTGGTTTTAAGCCACAAAGTTTTGGGGAGCAACGCCAACTCAAGCACCAACGGTGCCCATTTTCCCAAACCTGTGTCCACAGGAAAGGGGAAGGAAAGGCTGAGGACTGGGGTCTGCCGGACCCTGGGCCTGGAGAACACCTTTCCAGAAAATAAGATCTGAACGAATGTGGTCTGGCTTCCCACGGGTTGTCCCTTCAAAGGGGCCACCCCGGGGGCAGCCCTTCAAGATTCACTTGCTGATTTCTGAACGGCGCAAACAACAGAATGGATTTGATAAACCTACTTTTTAATAGGACACTTATGTCAGGGAAGGACCCAGAATCATGACCAGCTGTCCTGACGGAGGCCTTCCATCCCCAGATCCAGGCGGCTTGGACCTGACCCCCGCCAGGGCGGAGTCCCTGGGACCACAGCTTCTAAGAGGAGGCTGGAGACATTGGGGCCAACGAGGCTGTGGGGAAACTAGGCCGAGGGCCACCGGAGGGGCGGGGGCAGCGATGTCCAACGGGGAAGACGCATGAGTGGGGAGGGAGAAGAAGAGAGGAGCTGGGTGGGCAGCAGTTAGAAATGGAAAACAGGAGGATTTCAGTGGAATCCCAGAGAATTGGCAGCTTCGGAGGGAAAGCATACAATGCCACTCGGCAAGTCCAGGTAATGGCTCGGGGTCATGGTAGATGCTCAGAGACCCTAGGGACCAGGCCAGGCCGGTGCAGGAAGGAGCTCACTTAGCGGGGTGGCAGGGTGGTGGGCCGTCAGCTCCAGCTCTTTCCCGAGGACCCCGCTTCCTACCCCAGCCACCAACTCCCAGCTGACTTCTCTGGTTTCCTATTCTTCTCCCCACCCACTGGCTGGCTCCCCGTGCTCCCCATCCTCCCTGCTTATGCTCCCTCCCACTGCACAAGCCGCGAGCGCTCCAGCTCGGAGCCCAGAGCCCCGGGCGGTTTGCAAGCAGCCCACGCTCCACCCTGGCCCCACAGCTCAGATCACCCCTTCATGCTATTTATGTGCAGATCTGCTCTCACCACGGCACAAGGCTTGTCTGTTCCTCTTTGAGCTCCCCCCCCCACAGTTGCCTACAAGAAGAACCAGCACATCAAAGATACTGAAGCACCTAATGAATCTAAATTTCCTAGAATCACTTTGTGTGACCAGGGTGAGGACAATTCCTGGGTGGAAGGTGGTTCCAGGAAGGTACAGCTGGTCCTTCTCTGCACCAGCTAAGAGCCCCTTGGGGCGGTACAGCTGAGAACACCAACTCTGAACACAGCTTGCTTGGGTTTGAGCCCCGGCCCCGCCACTTATCAGTGTTCTGCGTGACCGTGGACAAGTCACTTAACCACTCTGTGCCTTGGTTTGCTCGGTTGAGCAGGAGAGCAGTAATCTCCACCTCTCTGTGTTGTCCGGAGCATCATAGGATGTGCAGGAGCTCAGAACGGTAGCGCACACCCGGGGGCACTGCACAAGTGGCGTGTTAGCCGCTGCCGAGCTGGACGTCAGGTTTGCACTCCCCCCCTTTCCATCCCAGGCACCAGTGGGAAGCAGGCCTTTAGTGAGGCTTCTCGAAGGACTGGATTGCCGCAGAGGCATCAGCTGAGGCCCGAGATCCGTGTCTACAGGAATGGACAAGCTGTCCTTGGTGTCACATGGTTGGCACCAGGTGGACCGTAGGCTCCCTGAGCTCCCCACCGCCCCCCACCGGCCTCCCCTCCTGCGGGCGGCATGCACAGGAGAATGGTACCCTCGCAGCCCATACTCGGTGAGAAGCCGATGGTACTCAGGCCGAGGAGACTGATCCGCCCATCCCAGGTGAGGGATGGACCGAGGTCCCGCCAAGACCAGCAGGCCGTCTGCAATGCCCTCTGGAACACGGAGCTGCAGTCCTGGCTCCTGGCCCTCGTTGAGCCCCTACCACACAGGACCTCGGCCATCTCCCCCCTCTGGGAGCACTGCCCCTGCCCCCCCTGCCCCCTGAGATGGTTCTTACTGGTGTTATTATTACTGGCGCCCCATAGAATTCAGGGCATGGGATGCTTGGGCTGGGCACCACTTTGCCTTCTGAACTTGGAAAGGACCCCCCCTCTCTGGGGCGGCCCAGTTCGGCAAGTAGCTTCCTCCCCCTCCCACAGGCCTGGCTGGGCCTGGAAAGGGGACAGGGAAGGGACAGAAGCCCTCAGGGGACAGACAGCCTGAAAACAAGACACCGAAGCTCTATGCAGAAGGGCTACCAGACAGCATAAGGACTGTGTGTCCCCAACTGTCACAAACAGACCGGGGCACAAATCAGGGGATAGTTCCCCGAAGGGTCTGGAGGCCAAACCACCACCCCAGTGAGATGCCACAAACAACCAAAGATCCGGGAACCCCCTTCGCACAGAAGCTGGCCCCACAGGAGGTGCAGGCTTCCCTCTCTGAGCAGCTGACGGTTCGCACTCCCTCGGGCAGAACTCGAACCCCGCGCAGCAGCCCCGGGACCCACGTCAGGATGCAGATTCTGGGTGGGGTCGCGGGGCCGCCTTGACAGGAGTCCAATTACTCTGCCTGACCAGCACTTTGTTCACCTCACTCGGCTGCAAACGTCTCTGGCCATTTCCAGACACGAATTTCACCCTCTTTGGGTGTGTTTTTAGAACAACCTAGAATTTTCAAAAGAATGAGCTGCTGACCGTAACAGCAGAGCCCGGGAGGGTGCTTAGCGTGTCCGGAGCAGCAGCAGCCCTGCTGGGACCGAGAGACTCAGAACGAGAGCATCTTCATAAATGCGTATCTCGTAAATGTGAACTGATTCCACTTCTGAGTCCCCTTCAAGGGTGACGGCGTTCGAAGGCAGTTCTGTTCTCTCTCACACTCCATCCCACACCAGTGGGGATGGGCGCCCAGGGCCTCTGGAGGCCGGGGAGCCGTTGAAACCTCATCTCTAAAGGGGAGATCAGCATGGAGTCAGGCCCTCCCGGCGTTTCAGACTCGGCATGTCACCTGCTGACGAGCCCCAGGCCACCTCCACGGGGCTCAGAAAAGCAGGTGCAAGGGGAGAGCGGCGCCTGCCGTTCACAAATGCCGCTCAGCCCATTGAGGTCCTGGGGATATTAGCGTGTATAGTCAGTGCAACTGGCTGATGAATCAAACAAAAATGGTCATTTGTGCCACGTTATCTGTATTTACGATGAACAGCAGGTGTATGTCATTATTGTGACTGGTCAAATGCCCGTGTTTCTATGCATTGTTTCCAAAGATGAGCAACTGAAGGACCCGTAAAGAGATATTGCTACTCACTGATGGTCTCTCTTAGGCATGAATGATCATTGGGTCACCTGTCCGCGTCTGCACCAGTCGCTCACAAGGAGGGCGCAGGTATGAGACGCGTGGCCGAGCCAGCTTGGAGGAGAGGATACTGACCTTCGACCTTGCTCCCGCCCCACGGGGTGCTTCCCTGGAAGCAGCTCCCCTCTCTCCTCCTGCCTCTGGGCACCCCCCACCCAGGCAGCCAGACACTCCAAGTCACCCTGCTGATGGACGCACAGTGCCACGGAGTTGTCCACAGAAAATGTCCACTACGGTATGTCTCATGTTATGTGTACTTCAGCACAGGAAGAAAAGGGCCCTGGGGACATCCACTGGCTCAGCGGTTACCGGGAACCTTAGGGAGAGGCGGGTCTGTACCTGGGCACTCACGCCCCACGCAGCAGCCCGCGGGAGCCTCATTCATGCGCCATCTCCCCACGACTGACCTCCACTCTCCCGCGGCTTCTCGAGTCGGGACAGAATCCCTTTTTCCTCCCTGACTAGCAAGCCAACCTGATTAAAGAGGTCCAGTGCATAGGGACAGAGGGTGTGCATCCAAATTAGGGCTCCTGGCCACCCGGGGGCACCCTGGCTGGGGACCCCAGGGCACACTGCTCCAGCCATGTCCCCCTAACTCTGTTCTGCGGCCACCCCGGCCAGCCGCTCCAGGAGAGTGTGGTCGCCCCCTTTAATGAGGTCCTTCTGAGCCCTGCCGTCAGGACAAGCCATCCATCCACCTGCCAGGGAGCCACTGGGAGCAGAGTGCCCCTCCTGGTGACGGTATCATTGCTGAGCCAAGGAGGGAATGACACGACCAGACAGCCACCACTGCAGCAGACGGATTTCTCTGAACAGGGCTCATTAGGTGGAGGAAGACTTATCTGGGGCTTTGCAACCCCAGGCAGTACATTCTGGAGCTGGGGCGGGCAGGACTCGGCCCTGGGCCAGATGCCAAGGCAGGCTCTGGGGAGAAGCTCACCAGCAGACATTTCCTATTAGGGCAAGAAGACTGCAACGTGACAGGCTGAATTTGTGTTCAGAGCATGGCTCCCTTTGATATTCTGGTAGTGAAGACCAGCCCGCTGTGGGCTCCGATCCGTCCAACGCGGGGCTGAAAAATGGGCGGCTAGTTAAGGTGCACAGTGCACATGGAAACGACTGCTTACGTCTTCCTCTTGGAGGAAAATCTTGTCCTCTCCTACGCTCCCAAGAGCACCCCCACGTCTTCCCCTGGCGGCCACGGTGCAGGCAGAGGCTGGCCCACGCACTGCCCCCCATGCTGCCCCACTGTCACCTGGCCGCTCCCACGGAGTGTCACCACTCCCCCTGAGCTCCCCAGCTCCAGACACCGGCCAGGCCTAGCCACTGGGTTTGGGGACCTGTGTCCTGCCTGCCTCTCACATCACCCGCCTGGAGAATCAGGCCAGGCCAGTCTGTCTTTGCAGGTGCTCTCTGCCACCAGCCGGGTGTGGTTCTCACTGAGCTCCCCTCTGCTTTGTCTCCCGTCCTACTCGTGCAGTGGAGCAGAGTGACGAAGCTCGCTGTCCCCGCGGGCTTGCGCTGTGCCAGGCCCAGTCACGAGCTCTGCCTGCAAGGCCTCACGCGGTCCTTATAAACCCCTTGAGGTGGATGCCGCTTGCAAGGGAGGCCAGGAAGGTGGGGTGCAGGTGGGCGTCGGTGGTTGCCAGGCTGTCCCTGTCCATCGGCTCCGCCCCCTCCTAACCAGGAGCCGGCCCATCAGGGGCTTAGCGCCTCCAGTTCTCCTTCCGCACCACGGGGCTGACGTCCCCAGTACCTGCTTCACAGGTGTCTGCTCGGGCTGCCAGAACCCAGTACCACAGATGCGGCGGCGTAAACAGCAGACATTCGTAGCTCGCGGTTCTGGAAGCTGGAAGCCTGCTAGCAGGGCGCCAACCAGTGTGGTTTCTGGTAGAGCTCTCATCATGGCTTATCGACACCTTCTGTGTTCTCATCTGGCAGGTGGGAGAGAGAGCAAGCTCTCTGGGGTCTCTTTTTTTAAAGCTGTATTTATTTGAGAGAGAGAGAGAGAGAGAGAGAGAGCACGTGGTGGGGAGTGACAGAGGGAGAGGGAAAGAGAATCCCAAACAGACTGTGAGATGAGTGCAGAGCCCGACGCAGGGCTCGATCTCACAACCATGAGATCGCAAGCTGAGCTAAAACCAAGAGGCGCACACTCAACCGACTGTCCGCCCAGGCCCCCTGGTGTCTCTTCTTACAAGGGCAGGAATCCCATCACATCAGAGCCCCATACTCAGAACCTCGTTTCATCTCCAAATACAGACCTCGAGGGTGAAGGCCCCCACATGTGAATTTGTGAGGGGATGCAATTCAGTCCATGGCAACAGGCTGGATGTGATGACCAAGTTAATACACGCAGAGCTCCTGCAACAGAGCCAGGCACATGGGAGTCCAGGCATGCGACCCACACCCGTGCCCTTCACCCTGATAGTGGGGACACTCTCCGCCCATCTCGTAACTAGGGAGGGGATGGGGGCAATGGTCCATACCACTCTGTCTGCTTGTCGCCCACGAGTACGGGACAAAACTTTCCCTGGGGGCTTGTGAGGCCCTTGGCTCTGGGCCCCTGATCCCCAGCCCCATGCCCCCCGTTCCCTCTCCCTGGCTGGCTCAACGCCAGACCCTGACTCCCACCCCCTCTAGGGTGCAGGAATCCTATCACCGCAGCAGCCCAGATCCAGCCCTGGGGACAGTTAGATTGCTCGATAAGGAATTCCACAAGGGCCCACCCCTTTGCCCTCAGAAAGGCACCCGCTGCTCACAGGGCAGAGACTGGGGGACAGGAACCAGACTCAAGGGCCAAAGTCTATTAGTGAGTAAGTCCCCAAGGAAACCCCTCAGGGCTGCCTTGGGACTGGGTCAGGGACAATATCTCCAACACTGTGTCCCTTCCTGGCAACGATAAGCTCCCCCGTTGGGCTCCCCGAGATGGGTGTTTCTGTGAGGTCACCACGACCTTTGCTGTGTCTGGTCACCAGTTCTTTTTGCCAACTTCACTCAGTCCCCCTTACTCTGGAAACAACACGTATAGCTTCCTTGGGGGTCCACCTGTCCCTCACTCTCCAGCCACGAAATCTGGGGGGGGACAGATCTTGGCCCCCAACTCCTAAGGTGGGCCCATGCCACAGGCCTGGTCAATCCAAGCACTCCGGTCCCCAGGCCACAGTACCAACTCGGAGATGGGCATATGATTCAAACCAGGTCAGTTCCAGAAGTTTTCCCGGACCAAGTGGGGCGAAACCCCTCCTTCCACTGGAATTGCTAGTTTAGACAGTCACCACAGGGCATCTGGGAGCCACCATGCAGAAATAGCCCACCTAGAATTCAAACAATATAGGGGAGTGGAAGTAGGGTCAAGAGATGGGAAGAGAAACTGAGTCCTGAGCACATCCCTGAGTGCCTGGATCCAGCAAGGCCTGAAATCCACCAGGTCAGTGAAACAATACAGTCCCTCTTCTGTGTAAGCCAGTCGAGCTGGCTTCCTGATCTTCCAAAGGAAAGATGATCGCCCACCACCATCTGTTCCCAGAGCTCTATGTGTATTAACCCTCACGTGACAACCAGCCTGTGAAGTGGGTATTGTTAACATCAGGTTCTGAGGCACAAAGACCTGGCCAAAGTGAGACAGGGCAGAGCCAGGGATGGCGAGGCAGTGCCCCACTCTGGGAAAGCAGCGGCACGCGGTAACTAACCCGTGGGGGCGTCTAGACCGCCAGGATCGGAACTGCCCAGATAACAGCTGTGGTTGCCAGACTGACTCAGCGAGTTGTGCACAAGGCCAACGGCATCACCCGCCACGGGCCCCGGGCCCGGGACGACCTCCAGCCTGCCTCCCCCGGGAGGCGGGGGGGGGGGGGGGACACGTGGTCACCTCCCACTACTGCCTCTCGCCCTGGCTCTGACGCTGCCCTGTGACCTGGGACAGTCTCCCTCTTGCCTCCAAGCTTTGGGGTCCATGTCTGCAAAACGAGACACCTGGAAGGCACATTCCCCAAGAGCCCTTCCAGCTCTAAGATTTTGTGACCGTGGTCCTGCCAAACGGAAGAATGCCATTCTGGCAGAAGCCACACCGTGGGGTCTACGACCTTCCCGCTCAGCGAGGGGCCGGAAGCACCTGGGGGACATTGAAGTGTTGGCTCAGAGGCTGTCCCAGCAGCCAGCAGGTGGCCGTGCCCCGGGTCAGGCAGCCAGAGGGCCTGGTTCGCAGGAATCCTGCCCAGTGGCAGACCCAGGGACTGTGCTTGTCCCGGCCCCCCCACCCCGCCTACAGATCGGCACCCCCCTGCACCGCCTCTGAGTGGGGGCCTACAGCCACTGCCCTGTTGCTCCCTGACCTGCTCTGCCTTCCGTCTCCCCGTCTCCCCTGGCCAGGGGACAAGTAACCTCCCCACCTCGAGTCTCCCGGCTTCATGAGGCCGGCACAGGGGCCCGGACGGCGCCGAGAGCCCGCAGCATCCGAGGCATTTCGTAAAACACCTGCTGTGTGCTGTTAAGTGAGCACAGTGGACATTATTAGAAACACAGACCGAAAAGAGCCCCCATTCGTGTTTCCCGAGAAACTTCGTGTTCCCAAGATCAAATGCCATTTCGGTGACCTTGACCTTGGACACCTGTGCGGAGCTGTGAATGTCCCTCCGTGGAGGAAGGGGACTGCACGGGCTTCTTCAGTGAGCAGGGTGCCGGGTCCCTGGAGTAGCCAGTTACTGGCTGTGTTTGTTCCGTAGCATCTCACCGCCTCTCTGTCCTGTCTGTCTGTCCATGCCCGCACAGCAGCTCTGACAACACAGTGTTTTGGGTTTTTGGGTTTTTTTTAAGTAGGCTCCACGCCCAATGCGGGGCTTGAACTCACGGTCAAGACCTGAGAACAAGAGTTGGGCACTCCACCCACTGAGCCATCAGGTGCCCTCGACCACGCAGGTGTTTAAGCAACTTTGTTAACAGGCCTCCGGGACACAGAATTGGGGAGCAGGAGAGGGAAGAGGTTCTCAGGGGTAAACCCGGGGTCCGCAATCCCCCTGGGGATCCATGAGCTGGGACTGAAGAGCATTACTTCTGTATTTACTCTAACCTCTAACTCAATGTTCGCATTTCCTCTCACTACAGATGCAGACAAGAGCCACAATAATATTAGTAGAACCTGGGCTTCGTCATCAACAGAAATCAGATATTCCGCGCCACAGCGCAGCTGGGGAGATGTCTCAAAATATCATCGACGCGAATCACTATTCAAAGTTACGGCACATACTCGACCCAAGGCTGGATCTTCCCGTTTAATGTATTAATAGAGAAGCATGGTTTTTCAGTATACAAATTTGGTTTTTTTTTTTTAATAATTATTGATATTTTGAAAATTATTTTTCAGTATCCTTGGTTTCCTTTGTGATTCTAAGTATTAAAAGCATTTAAAATGCATTTTTAAGTTCTTTTTTTTAAGATTTTATTTATTTATTCAACAGAGATAGAGACAGCCAGCGAGAGAGGGAACACAAGCAGGGGGAGTGGGAGAGGAAGAAGCAGGCTCCCAGGGGAGGAGCCTGATGTGGGGCTCGATCCCACAATGCTGGGATCACGCCCTGAGCCGAAGGCAGACGCTCAACCGCTGTGCCACCCAGGCGCCCCTAAAATGCATTTTTAAAAGACCCACTATTCTGAGAAGAGGTCCCAGTCTTTACCAGACAGTTAAAGGGTCCAACAGCACCAAAACAAGGTTCGGAACCTCTGGATTTGGGTCTTTTTTTTTTTTAAGATCTTATTTATTTATTTGAGAGAGACAGTGAGCAGGGGAGGAGCAGAGGGGGAGAGAGAGAGACAAGCAGACTCTACAGTGAGGGCAGAGCCCCACGCGGGGCTCGATCCCATGACCCTGAGATCATGACCTGAGCCAAAATCAAGAGTGGGATGTTTCACCAAATGAGCCCCCCAGGCGCCCCTGGATTTGGGTCTTTCTGATATCTCCTCCAGTTCAGACTCTAGAAGGCCATTTGGAGGCTCCGAGTGCCGGGGAAGGAGGGAGGTGTGACCAGAGAGGAGCTCCCAGGGGATGCTGGTCAGAGGAAGGGAACCCCGTGGAGGCACGTGGCTCAGCAGGTAGATTAGCAAACTCCCCCACCCACCCCCGAGACCACTCTGGTCTACACCCCGTCTCTGGTCTATACCTGAGTCTACAACACTGACTCAAGGTTCTGAGCTTTTTTCTCCTGCTGGAGGCACTCTGCTTAGATCTTCTCTCCTACTCTCCAGATTTTTATTGTATTTTATATGGTGCTTGTGGGCACCGCTGGGTGTTCTGACACTGCCGCGTGCTCTGGAGGAGCCCCGTTGCTAAGAAACAAATCCCAGATGTATCTTCAAACACACATCTCCATAAAAGCACATTCCTCCATGCCCGGCTCCATTCTGCCTGTTCTTGGGCTACTGAGGTTAAACCAGCCGCTGTTCTCCAAAGGTCTCATTTGGAGCCTCAAGGAAAACCCGATTAGCTGCTTTAATTACCCAGAGGCGCCACTGTCAGAGCTCAGGGCGAGGGCCGTCGGCAGAAAGAGGGGCACCGTCCTGGCCGCGGCAGCCTGCAGACTCCGAGCAGGGAGGGTACTTGGGAAGAGGGGACCCCAGAAGGCCCCCGTTCAGGCGGAGGGGGCGAGAGGGGCCCTGACAGCTGGACACAGCTCAAGGGACCAGCGAGCTACAGCCCTGTCCTGGGCTGTCCTGTCCTTTCGGCATTTCCAGGAACCACTGGGCTCACCATTCCCTGCAGAGCGGTTCCAAGTAAAACATGCTTTAGACCAAATCTGACCACAGCTTCTCTCCCGGGAAGGCCCCAGGCTTCCCTGGTGTTTCCACCACACAGGGCAGACCAAGGCCTCCGGCGTGGGATGCCACCCTCGCCTCCCAGCCTTGAAGGCAGAGAGGGTGGGCGGCAGACCCTGCTATCGCGCCCACTCCTGCTTTCCTGCTCCTCCTCCCCGGGCTCGGCTTCGGGGGCATTTGAGGGCGTCACAGGCTGAGGCTCCCCAGCAGTGAGTGTTTCTCAAAGGGGGTTCTTTTTTCAAAAATGCAACTGGACATTGAACAGCCTTCCTGGGAGATTCTGATGCACCCTGAGGTTCACAGGACCTCACATTGGCCGTGTCCCTGGCTAGTTAGTCTGTTCCGAAATGACTGAGCACCTGCTGTGAGCCAGGGGGTCACCCTCGGGGGGAGCAGAGCGGAGGACGGACCGTCCTTGGTGCCACCAGCCCGCAGTCTAGGGGTCCTGCTGGTTCCCACAGCATCCGTCCTCTCGAAGCTACCACGGCGGCAGGGCTGGCCCCACCCCAACACACATTCCCAGATGAGAGTAGCATTTAACCGGAAAAAAATAATTAAAACATGGGCAGAGGACCTGAACGGACATTTCTCCAACAACGACGTGCATGTGGCCAACCGATACACCAACATCACGAATCACCAGGGAAACGCAAATCAAAGCCTCGAGGAGCTCTCCCCTCACACCTGTCTGAATGGCCATCATCGAAAAGACGACAGGTGCTGGCGAGGATGTGGAGGAAAGGGACCCTGGGGCGCAGTCGGTGGGAATGCGGACTGGGAATCCGCTCTGGGAAACAGCATGGAGGGTCCTCAAAAACTTGAAGCACCGTATGCCCCAGCGATTTCACATCTAGGAATGAAATCACCGTCTCAGAGAGATGTTCAGCGCAGCCTACTGGCCAAGCTAAACGTCCGTCGACAGACGAACAAAGAAAATGTGGAATATTCACAGTGGAATCTTATCCCGCTTCAAAATCAGAATAAAACTGCCGTTTGCGACATGAATGAAGCTGGAGGCTTTGCGGCTCCGTGATCTAAGCCAGACACAGAAAGACCCACGCTGCGTGATCGCACGTGTGCAATCAAAAAAGCACCAAGTTCAGTGACAGAGAAGAATGGTGGTTACGGGAGGCTGCACCTCGGGGGAGCGGGGAGAGACAAGAATCAATGCCTTTGGAGCCTGGAAAAGACATGGGATCCTCGCTCTGCTCCGGGCTCTATTCCAAGCAGTTTCTGTGTAACCACCCATTTCATCTTCAAGAGTCCTGTGAGGCGGGTCCTGTCATTGCCCCCGTGTTGCGGACGAAGACACTGAGGCACAGAGAGGTTAAGTCACTTGCCCAAGGTCACACAGCTCTCCCGTGGTACAGTGGGATCCAGGAGGGATTCCCCCAGCAAAACAAATTAGTAATAGCCGGCAAGCGGTCACCAAGACTCAGGGAAGCACTTGCGCACGAAAATTCTGGATCCTTGGCTCGCCATCATCAAATGCTCTTCCATTTGAGGACCCGCAGGGGCTCTCTCTCTCCCACGTCCCCTCCTCTGGGCAGTGCAGCAGGTGGTTGGACTGTTTCCTGCCAAAGGATGAAAGCTTCCCGCTCCTGACGAGGAGAGCATCTCAGAAGGCCATGCCAGAGGGCAAAGCTCCCCACTGCACCACGCACTGACCCAAAGAGGAGGGAGGTGCCCACCACCCCCCACCCCTGCATCAGTCCTGGGATGCTGCAATACTGCTCAGCAGGAGCCTCCCCTCTCCTCCTCACCTCCCACCAGCCCCAGCCGAGAGCCAAGCTGCCTGCTACCGAGGCATTATTTAAAAAAAAAAAAACAAAAAACCCTTTACATTAAATGTGTGTTACAAGGAGAGGCGGGCGTCGCGCGGGCGCTGGGGCCCGCTCCGGCTGGGACGGTGAGCCACTTTCCGGCCGCGTGACCTGCCAAACTCCTCCGGCAATTCAGGGCAAACAAAAATGCCTGGGGAGCCCTCTAAGCAGCACGCCATCCCCCCCAACCTTGCCAGCCTGCCACAGCCCCGCAGCCCAGGCACCAGCTCACGGCCTGGCGTCCACAGTGGGGCTCAGCCCGGACCTCCCCAGGGCGAGCCCTGCCTCACTATTCCAGACGCACAGAATGTCAGCCCACGCTCCGGGTTCATCTTCCTCCTCTTCGACAGACACACTCAACGAACCCTAGGTCGGCAGCAGCCGCTGTAGCCACAGACTCCTGTAGACGGGCCAGTCCACTGGCCTTTCCCACTTCGCGAGGACAAGACTGTGTGCCGCGCTCTGCGCCTTTCTAGCGAACTTCCCAACACGCCCTTGCTCAGTGCACATTTCGGGCATCCATCAGCGTGCCAGCGGACACGTGCATACGCAACCTCTCCCGGACACCGTGGTTCGGCTTGCAAGAGATGGAGATGGGGGAACTCCGCCACTCGGGGAGTCTGGCACGTTCTCCTCTGGGTGGCCCTGTTTGAATTTCTGGTACTACATAAATAAAAACAGTCAACACAACGGCTTTCTAGTAATTCATAATTCCTTATGATTCATGACTCTGTATGATTCAAACCCCTCAGCTCAGTTAGGCAGAGCCTGGCATCGAGTGCCCGGCCCGACACCGCAGAGCCTCTGTTCTGTCATCTCAGGCTGACACACTTCCACCTGCAACTCCTTCTTCTGGCCATTTTTCTCCCCAAACATTCTTAGTTATTAGAAATTTCTCTCTTATTTGTTCTGCCTCTCCCTTCATCTCTCTGTATATTCCATTCTCTGGAAAATAAAGCTTAATGGGGAAGACTGTGAGCCAAAGCAAATGTCTAGCATCATTGATACGAAGTTTGGTGGCACTGAGACCATTAAACTCTTCTTCTAATTAAACCTGCTTTTTCTCAACTACAGGCATTCTAGAGGACTGTAAAATGCTTTCTTATTCAATGTCTTCTTGTTTTAACAGCTAATATTTTTTACATTTTTACTTCGTATTCTTTTCCATTGCAAACGTTCAGCATCTTAGCAGTATTGTGAATTAAAATGGAATTTTTTTTGGGGGGGGGATGAAATTTGTTCAAGGGGTTAGAGTCTCCAGGCTCTCTACCACCCCTCGGGCAGCTCCAAGGTCGGGTCCTCCAAGGCTTTGGGAAGGTTTGGTGAGAGAGTGCAAGTCACTCTGACATGGAAAGGACCACGGATGGGCCAAGCAGGTGCCCGTGACCCACCACCCGGTGGTGGGCCCCCTTCTCCCCTGGGCCTGGTCAGAAGCCTCAAGTGTCGGGTGTGGTGATTAGGGGGCTAGGTCTCTGCCATGACGTGGACCCCTGGAATCAGATTTGCAGCATTTGAGGGAGGCAGCAATGGGGCGGCTGCCAAATTCACCACCTACTTCCCCCCCAACACTGCGTATCAACCTCAGCCTTCAATGTGCAAAAATCCCCACCAAAAAAAATCATGTTTATGGAAATTATATCACCATGGCAACTGTAAAGGTCTCACAAGTATTTTTAAAATAGCAAATTAACAAAACCCACTTATAAAAATCTAAAATCTGCTCCTTTATGAGCATTAGTGAACATACAGGTTCTAACAAACACAAAATGTGTTTTGCGGCGTGAGGGCCGGAAGTCAGTAAAAAGGGCTCCCGACCCCAGGTTCACGGGGACGGAGGGTTGAACCTATGAAAACAAAGTTTTATTTTTCTAGTGAGAGCTCGCACTTTGGATTTATTCTGGAAAATGACACCAAGCTCTCCGGGTGCAGAAAAATGTGGGTAAGAGACCTGCGTTGCTGAAATACTAATTTTTTACTTGCTATTTTCACATCGCTGATATTATTACCTTCCCCACCCTGCAAGACTATTCCATTTTTAACTCATAGGTTTTTAGCCATTGCATAAGCTTCTGCCGCTGTGAGTTCGCCTGGCTGGATCGCTATTATAAAGCCTGCTTCTCAGAAGTCTGCACACAGATCACGCAGGAGGGGGAGCAAACCGGATTCAGAAGAACCCAGCTCGGACCTCTCTGCTTTTTAAAAATGCAATTGGTGCGGCTCGCAAAGGGGCTCCTTGCAAGTATGCAAGTAGACGGCATGCTAATTTTCCGTGTCTTTTGTGAAGACTTTACACGTAACGGGTGTGTTTTGATGACTCTTCTCATAATGAGGAATCACTGGGGGCCTTAGCAACTCAAACACTGGGGGTTCTTTCTGTGTGAAGAGGAAGAAACATCGAACCACGCAGTGAGGACTTCATTCTTTGCCGGGTCCCAGGCTCCAAAGGGGCGGGGTAGGGAGCCGAAGGGAATGGGGATGCGAAAAGCAAAACGCTGGGTCTTAGGGAGCGGAGAGTACGCTGGACAGAGGTGGTGATCGGCTTGTGGTGCCTTCTGGTTATCTAAGGAAGCGAAAGAGGGGGTGCCAGCAGTAGCCAGATGGTGCCTCTTCCGAAGTGATCATCACAGCAGAGACAGATCCAGAAGTATCACTGATGGGTGGGGAGCAAGTTCCTCCAAGTTCGACGTCTGCAGTCAGTGGGGAAGGCGGGAAGGGGGGAGGCAGCATGGGAGGCAGTCCAGAGGGAAACCAAGAGAAGGGGGCACCTGGCTGGTCAGGAGGCGAGAGTGTGAAAACCGTACAGGACACACGGAAGAGGACCCCCCGCCGGGACGCCAGGGAGTCGCGCTCGGCCCGGCCCCCCGGCCCACTTGGGAACGCGGCATGTCACGAGCACGAGAGCCATTTGGAAGCTGGACGCCCACACTCAGCTGGCAGGAAGCTCCAGCTCTGTGTACTGGCTGTTCCAGAGCTTCCAGGAGGAAGACTGTGCTAGAACCAACTTCTGTAGGAAAATGGGGGGTGGGGGTGGTCATGGTGCCAAGCTGGCAGGTCGGGATCCCCCAGCCCCGTGAAGCCCGCAACACCAGCTCTGCACCCAGGGGGTCCTGGCAGGAACCGGGCTTGAGCCAGGCTCTTAATGAAGTGGCTGTTGCTTTGACAGAGGTCGGGGTGGAAGGGACCACAGGGAGAGTTGAAATGCTGGGGACCCGCAGCAGCAGGAGGCCGTTCCCAGGCTGGGCCTGAAGGCCCAGGGAGAGGGAAGGGGGAGTTGTCTGAGTCTGGAGAGGGCTGGAGGGCAGAAGCCATGGTCAAAGGCAGGAAGCCGGAGGAGCCAACGCCCGACCTCTCTCCCCCTCTCCTCCATCCCCGCCCAAGGCCTCTCTGTCCAACACACCTGCGGCCGGCGAGGCAGGCCCGCACTCCGGGCTCAGGGCAGGCCAGGGAAGAGATGCGGGGCCAGGGAGACAGGCGGTGGAAGGCTCCTCTCCTGCCCACCTCTGCAACGGCAGGGCTCAGTCCTTCAGAACATGAAAGCATGAAATCAGCCAGGACCAGCAAGACGAGCGACTGGAGCAGAGCCTCCATTTGCCTCCTGACTTAAAGGTACAGGCTGCCAATGGCCCTGATCTGATATCTTCGACTATCTCGGCACAAAGAGGCAGGACTAATAAGCACCCCTGCTTCGAACAGGTACAAAGAGGGGCCTGGACAGGGACAGTGAGCTCCACCAGCGCATGGCGCCCTCACGGCAGAGCCGGAAGGAGAAGCCGGGATACGGGCTCTTAGCCCGGCAGAGGCCACACTCTCCTTCCCGGCTCATTATCGGCCAGCAGGTATGCTGGGATCCTGCTGCGTGCTCTGCGCTGGACCAACAGTCAGGAGAGACACACAGAAAAGGTGTCATCAAAGAGACAAGACCAACCCACAGGATAAATGGGAAAGCCGAAAATGAGAGCGGCAGGTAGACCAGATGATCCGAAAGCATAGCTGCTTGATTTTAAAGCACATTCTACCCACCACTCCACCTCCTCCCCCCAGTCAGTGTTATCGATCTCCAGACTTGTAAGAATCACGACTGGTGCTGGTCGGGGGTGGTGTGTGGGGAACCCCAAACAGAATGTGAAATGATGGGATGCAAACAGCACTGGGGAGACCTAGGTGCTCGCCCGCTGCCTTCCCCTGGTCTGCCTTCGAGGAGTGCTCTGGTCAGTCTCCGAGCATGCCTGAGGACGTACACAGGGGAGAGCCGGCCCTTGAATCCTCAGGGGAGCCCACACAGGGAGCGTGAGAACATCCCTCAGCATCGGCTGCACTGGGCTCAAGGGAGAGCTCTCAGGAAAGATAAAACACACAACAGTCCCATCCAAGAGTGGGTGCAAGCGATCGGGTATCTTGCCAAAGCCATGGCTTTTCTCAGCTTTCCTTCAGTTCAGATCAATTCCCAAGCACCAAGGCCCCTCTTCTCAGGATGTATCAAACTCGGAGTCCAGCCCCAGGCATGGAGGCCCGAGACCAACCAAACCTGGCCTCACCCAACCTGCGAGATTTGGTGCGTCCTCCACGGCCCCCTTTCTGCTTCCGACCTCTAAGAACCCCAGTTATTGGGGCCTAAGATGGTTATGTTTTTGTTCATTTCTTTTCCACTTCTGAGTCAGGCCACGGAGTGATTTCTGGAAGATTCCACTTGCATGTTCAACCACAGGACCCCTCGGAGCCAAGGATAAGTGGAGGCTCTCCCACGCTCTCCTTGTGTGACGGCATGACACACACATTGGCGGTTGGTTTGAGGTTGGCTTCTTTGAGGTCCATGAATGATTCTCGGACGCCACAGGGAGCTGTCACACAGGAATAACCAAGAAATGAGACTTCTCCAGAAGAGATCTGAGGCATCAGGACCTGCTCCAGCTGTGGCGGCAGCGTTCAGATTCCTGGTCGACCCCAGAGGCAGGCTGCACAAGCAGCGGGCTTAGTCCCAACCGGCCGCTGCAAGGGAAGCTCGCTACGTGCTCCTTGTATCTCCCAGCCTCCTGGGAAACTCAGTTCTGTCATACCCGAGCCTGCGCTGATGGGACAGAGGGACAGCTCACACTCCCGAAGGCCTGCAATAACCTTCCGCGTGACCTTGGGGTCTGCAGGGTAGGCGTCCCGGGGAAAACCTCTTCTGGGGATCTGGGCCCTGCACACCAATGCCACCTCTCCAATGATTCTGTCCCAGAGGCCCCAGATGGCCCCCGAGTTAGTGAGAACCGGCAGACCTCAGGTGATAAGAAAGAACTTACTTAGGGTACAGTACTTAGGATTTAGCTGCAATTGCCATGTCTGAACAGTCTGAGCGTTATTTGGCTTTTAACTATATAATTTTATAACTTTCATTTTAAAATACGTCCACACTTGCAGAAAGGTTTCAGGAATAATACAGGGAACTCCTGCCTCCCCTTTATCCAGACTACCAATTCTTAATACTTCGCTACGTTTGTCATTCTCTTTCTTCCATATTATTATTTATTTTTCCTGAACCCCTTGGAATAGGCTACATACATCACGGCTCTTCACCCCTTAATACTTCAATGTGTTTCTAGCAACGAAGTTGTGTCTGTACATATTCACAGCCCAGTTACTGGTTTTAGGAAATCGTAACATGGATACAATACTGATCTAATCGACAGCCCATATTCCAATTTTGCCAGTTGTCTCAATAACGTCTCTCTTGGGCTCCTTTACTCCTCCGGCACGGGATCCAATCCAAGATTATGCTTTGCATTCAGTTCTCAAGTTTTTTTAGTCTTCTTTAATCTTTCGTGACCACGATGCCGTTGAAGAATACCGGCTGGGTTTTTGTAGAATGCCCCTCAGCGTGGGCTCCTCTGGTCCTTGCTCGGTAGATTCGGGCCATGCACCCCAGGTTGGGATCCTGCACAGGTGATGTTGTTTCCCTCCCAGGGGACCTACCAGGAGGCAGATGTCTGCTGTCCCACCTCCGTGATGCTTATCCTTAAACCGTTTCATTGGGATATAATTCACATACCATAGCTTTCACCCATTTCATAATGCAGCGTGCAACCAAGCACAGTCCGTTTTAGGACGTTTTTGCCACCCCAGAACCCCCCTAGGCATTAGCAGTCCCCCCATGTGCTCCCTGCCACACTCCTCGGCCACGTTGCCCTCCGCCTCTATTCGTCGGTCCATTCTAGACTGTTCATATAAATGCAACCGTACAGTGTGGGGTCTTTTGGGACTGGCTTCCCTCATCTGGTGTCATGTTTTCAAGGTCCAGGTGATACTATTCGGTTCACTCGGTCGAGATGCTGTATGATTACTCCCTTTTCAAATTGCGAGCGTTCTGTGGAAGCACTTCAAGATCCTGCAATGATCCTGCTCCCCATGAAAATTTCCCGCTAGATTTAACTGGATGGCTATTGCCCAAAGCAATCTTTATTAAAACGGTTTGCTGAGACAGATCGTCTCCACTGCCCACCCCCCCACTTCTCAGCCATTAGCGATTAGCTATACCACTTGAAAGGATGGATGGTGGCGTGGCTTTTCTCAGTAAGCTTGGGACTGTCCCAATGGACCCCCCACAGAGCAGGTGCTCTGTCCCAGCAAAGGGGCAGCCAACACCCCTCCTCTGTCCCACGTCCCTCCCCTGAGCGGCCGGGACACCAAGGATTCCTCAGAGACACACACGCTGCCTGCAACCTTGGAACTCTGTCCCCCACTTCCCTCTGTGCTGGGAAGGCTGAGGAGTGACATGAAAGCCTGTGTCCCTTGGGCTTGGGGTCCCTAGGTTCAAGGAACAGGGAGCCGCTCTCTGTCCCACCTTTACAACAGGAAATCAATATGCATTTACTTTAGCTTGCATGCAACCGGGGTGCTAGGCGCCCGGCGAGGCAGAGGCAAGTCACACACAGCCCTGACCCGCAAGGGAACGATTCACGCAAGATTAAGACAACAGAGGGGCGCCTGGCGGGCTCAGTCAGAGAAGCGCGCAACTCTTTATCTCAGGGTCGTGAGGTGGAGCCCCACGTGGGGGTAGAGATGATGTAAATAAATAAAACTAAAAAAATATATATATATATATATATATATATGAAAGATTAAGGCAACAGAGGAACCAGAATTTCCGAGGAGCAAGAGGAATGTCCTAAGTGGTCCTAAGTGGCCTGACAGTGCCAGAAGGAGGAGCTCGCCACACAGAGGGGTCAGGAGGCCATCTGAGATGGGCCTTGATGGCCGGGCAGGTGCTTCCCTCGATGGGGGGAGGCGGTCCCAGGCACAGGAGCACCGTGTGAAAGCAAGGGGCCTGGCTGCACTAAAGAAACCAGTGGGGGATAGCGGGGGGAAGTTCACTGGGTGCCGTGGGCCCGGCGTGGAGTAGGAACCGAGCCCATGGACGGCGGGGAGAAGTGGTCAGAGCTGAGACGGGAGCAGAGGTGGAATCTGGGGACACAGACCCTGTTGGCACGGAAACGTCATGCCCCAGCCACACTGACCGCCCTGTGACCCGGGAGGGCCCTTGTCCGCCAGGCCCAAGGGGGACACTTGTCCCTCGCACAGGTGTGGCCAGAGCCGGCCTGTCCCCACAGGGAGGCTGTCTCTCCACCCAGGAAAGGCCCTGGGGTTCAGGTTTGGTGCTAGTGTCTCGCTGTCATGTTTTCCTTCCTGGCTTCCAGATGCTTTTCGGTCTCGGGAGCCTCCAGGCTGCCTGCCTGCGTGTGTCCCACTGCCACACCGCCCAGACACGGGTTCCTGCACCCGCCAACCCCGGGCGGCCGGGCCAGAAGCGTCCCTGAAAGCCCCCGCATTCATAGGCTCTGTCGCATTGCGCGTCCTAGGCTCTGAAAGAACGCGGTCAGAGAGCAAGACTGGAAGGGGGAAGGCACAAAAGATGATGGGTTTGCTGAAAACCACGGAATGGGACCCTGTGAAAGAGTGACTGTTACGGTGTGCGCAGGTGGCCCTCGGAGATCCGGCGGGTTGGGCGCCAGAGCCCTGCAACAAAGCGAGAGTCCCAGTAAAGCAAGTCGAACGCACTGCTCAGCCTCCAGGACCCCAGAGTCACGTTCACACTCCCCTGCGGCCTATCCGGTGTGCAACAGCACTGGGTCCAAAACACAGCACGTACCCTAATTTTGAAAGGCTCTGCGGCTGCAGAACGCTAACCGCGTGAGCTTTCAGCGTCACACTCACCGATCACAGACCGCGAGAGCAAATACAATAACAAGAAGCCTGACACAGCGCAAGAATCACCAGAACGTGACACACGGACAGGATGTGAGCCAAAGCTGTCGGGAAAGTGGCGCCCCTGGACGGGCTTCCATCCGCGGGAGCAAGAGAGGCAGTGCCCAGGGACTCCTCTCCAAGGCGTGTCACGAGGGAGGAAGAGCTGGGGTGACAGAAAGGGTGACAGGTCTCCCGCACGCTGTCCCTCCTCCGGTCTTTCTAAGGCCTGCACATTTAATTCGACAGGTGGCAATCATGGCAATTAGGCGCCCAGGACAAGCAGCACCCAGGTGGCAAGAGGGCCTCTGCAGGCGTCGGCGAGGTGACATTGTGGGGTCAGGGCACCGGGGAGGGGGGAGGAAGAGGCCCCTCCTGGTTAAAATGCAGGGACAGGGGCCGCCCTAAAGCTTCCCGGCCCTGGGAATGTTGGGCCATTTCCTTTGTCACCGTTTGAGGACAGGCCGTTCTCGAAAAACACCAAATGATTCTTGGCATGGGAGTAGAGCTTCCCAGTCAACAACGACCAAAGCCCATGGGGTGCTTGGCTCCCCAGAGCACCCTGGCCGGGCCTGACCCACATTCCAGGGTCCGGGACAGCCCTGGTCTCGTGTCCGCTACTCCCGCCAAGAAAGCAGCCTCTCTGATGAATTTCAATAAATGCCCACTATATCCCATGTTCTGCCATCGGAGTAAGAAAATACTGTCCCCACACCAGCGCTTCAGCGGCCCCTTAGACACCTCGCTCCTGGTTAGCACGGAGGCCCCGCACCCCGTTCTCATGGGACACTCCCATGCAGAAGACACACCCACCCAACGTACATCCCGCCAAGGCCACCTCCACCTTGCCCAGGCCACGGGGTTTCAAGGCTTGGTGCCACCCACGTGTGCCTCCTGTAAAGGTAAAGCCTATGGTGGCATTTGAGTGTGCATACACACACACACACACGCACACACACCCATCACCAGTCATGCTCCCAAAGCCTCTTACCCACCAGTAAAGTCAGCTTCAAGCCCTGGGTCTGGAGGGCACCCCCAGCGTGTCAGATGTGTGAGCCAGGTCTTGGCTCTGAGGGACCAGGAAGTGCTTACGGGGGTCCTGCCCACCCGGGGGGGCCACTGCAAGAACAGCCCTAGAAATGACCTTGGGAACAAAGGAGATTTGGCCGAAGCTAACTGGTGAGGAGAACCCTCCCTGACCACGGAGTGCTTAGTGGGTACAGAACACAATGACCTTGGGAGGTGGCCAAGCGGGAGCCCTGAGCGCCAGTCTAGGGACGGAGACGCGGAGGCTCAGAGAGGGGAAGGGACCTGCTCAGGGTTCGTGCTCTTGAGAACCAGAGCCAACTCTGAGGCCCTCCAGCGTCCATGGCACTTGGGGCTTCAGGAACTGGACACACAGCTGGAAATGTCACTCCATCCCCTGCCCTCCAGGTCATTCTGTTCAGCCCATTGCTCATTTCCCTGCTAGCCAGCGTCGGTGGAAAGCGTTCCCTCACCTTGGTGGACCACATCGGGGGGCCCTTCCTCCATTAACTCGCACACGCACTTATCACAGCGCACCTCCCGTCGGCCGGCCGGCTCCTCGAGGGTGGGGACCATGTCTTCTTCGACTGTGGTCCTCAGCTCGAGCATAGACTGGCAGCAGCAGGAGCGCTCTGCATGCCTGGCCAGTGACACGCTGCTGGAGGCCCTCGGACGTCGCTCTCCTCTGCTCGGCGCTTGGCCACACTCGCCTGAAATGCAGACTTCCTCAGTAGCATCCGCTGGTGATCACTTCTGAGACGTTGGTCCTTTGCAACATCTCACAGGAAACAGGGACACTGTTGGTGTTACTGAACGTGACCCAGTCACCCCTGACCCAAGCCACAGTGGGACACATCCCACGGGAGACTCACGGAGCAGGTGTCACTCGGCTTCCGAGAGTGGCAGGGAGCCTCTGACCCCTTTGCCACACCTGACACAGCACCATGCGGACACTGGACTCTAGACAATCCTGCGGGGACCCCACTGTCCCTGGCATTTCCCAGCACTTCACCGCTGTGAAAACACTGTGAAATGTGCATTAGACCATCGTAACCCTACAAGAAGGAGGTTTGCTCAAGACAATGCTGATTCTGGTTTTCTCATTACAAAAGTAATACATTTTGTGTTCATTTTAGAAAATTTCGGAAACGTGGGGCACCTGGGTGGCTCAGTCGTTAAGCGTCTGCCTTCGGCTCAGGGCGTGATACCCGTGTTCTGGGATCGAGCCCCGCATCAGGCTCCTCTGCTGGGAGCCTGCTTCTTCCTCTCCCACTCCCCCTGCTTGTGTTCCCTCTCTCTCTGGCTGTTTCTCTGTCAAATAAATAAATAAAATCTTAGAAAGAAAGAAAGAAAGAAAGAAAAAAGAAAGAAAGAAAGAAAGAAAGAAAGAAAGAGAGAGAGAGAGAGAGAGAGAGAGAGAAAGAAAGAAAGAAAGAAAGAAAGAAAGAAAGAAAGAAAGAAAGAAAGAAAGAAAGAAAAAGAAAATTTCGGGAACGTGTAAAAGTATAAAGAAGAAAACAGCTCCCAGGCGCTCCCCACCTGTTAACATCTCAGTGTCATCCGGTTTTATCTATCCGTCTATTTATCTGTCTTCTACCTTGTATGTTCTTGATTTTAAGATCCCATTGATCATGAAACACACCGTGAATTTATCAACAATGTTTTAGGAAAGAAAGAAAAAAGAAACCATTTCTCTTGATATCAGTCTCACATTCAGAAACATCCACGCCGTGGGGAAAGGAGGTGTCTTAGAATCAAGGAAATACCAAAGATGTGAGCTCCTTACAGACCGCACAATTTCAACTGCGTTTTTCCCGTTTTCTCCTAAAACTTGCTGCCCCACCATCAGAAACTCTTTGTAAACACCATTGCAGTGGGTAAATAATATTCTACCACCTTCTATTGTTGTCATCTGGGTTTGTTTATTATACATTTTTATAAAGTCATCTCTACGCCCCACGTGGGGCTCGAACTCACGACCCCGAGATCAAGAGTTGCATGCTCCGCCCACCGAGCCAGCCAGGCGCCCGGTTTGTTTATAATTTTCAGTGTTATAAACAAGGCTTCATGGCACATCTTTATGCATGACTTTCTGTCCCTGTTTTTGGTTGTTTTCTTAGGATGAGGTCCTGCAAGTGGAATTACTGACCTAAAGGGTATGAACATTTAAAAACTCTTGATACCTAAATGCCAAACTGGTTTCCAGAAAAGATGTCCCAATTTACATTCCTACCAGTGACACAAAAGCCCCTTCTCTTTCTGTGGCATTGATTCTTATCCCCCCCCCCAAAAGCAAGTAATACGGGTGTTGCAGTTTTTTAAAAATCCAATAGGAAAAATGGGCTTTTAGGGGAAAGCAATAGTCCCCTCTAGTCAGAGCTCTCCCTGCTCAGTCCAGCTTCCCAAAGGCAAGCTTCTATACGTGGAGCCCCTGTCATGAGCGAGGCACGGTTCTAGGGTGCAGAGTATAGCAACGAGCAGACAAAAACCAGCCAAACAAAAAAACAGACAATAGAGAAGATACGTTAAATAATCCAGTATGTTTGATAGGGAGAGTACTCTCGAGGAAAAGGAAGTAGGGAAAGTAGGGCGTGTGGGGAGGAGGGGAGAGCTGCTATCTTAAGTAAGATCTTGTGATCATGTGGGAAGGTGTCTCGGCTGAACTGTGTCCCCTCAAAATCCACAGGTTGAACTCCTTACCCCCAGCACCTCAGACTGTGACTATATTTGGAGACAAGATCCTTTTTTTTTTTTTTAAGATTCATTTAGTTATTTGAGAGAGAGCGCGTGCACACACAGGTGGGGGGGCGGGCAGAGGGAGAGAACCTTAAGCAGACTTAAGGCTGTGCAGGGAGCCCAACATGGGGCTCGATCCCACGACCCCGAGATCACGACCTGAGCCAAAGAAACCAAGAGTCAGATGCTCAACTGGCTGGGCCTCCTGGCGCCCCTGGAGATAAGATCTTCAAAGAGGTGCTTAAGTTAAAATGAGGTCTTTGGGTGGAACTTAATCCAGTATGACTTGTGTCCTTGAAGGAAGGGGAAATTGGGACCCAGACACATGCATGCACAGAGCAAAGACAGCGTGAGGACAGGGAGAAGACAGCCGTCTACAGGCCAGGCAGACAGGCCCCAGGAGAAACCAGCCCTGCCCGCACTTGACGCAGACGCCCAGCCTCCAGAAGGGTGAAGATAAAGTCCTGCTGTTTAAGCCACCCAGTCTCCCGTGTTTGTTGGGGGCACCAGCACCCCCAACACAGGTGGCCTCTCTGAGTCCGCGACACTGGAGCAAAGCCCTCAGGACGCGAATGAGGGAGCCACACAGGTATCTGTGGGACGAGTCCGTCAGGCAGAAAGAACAGCAAATACAAAAGCTCTGAGGTGCGAAGGTGCCTCTTAAATATTAGAGGAATTGCGAAGAGGCCAGTGGGGCTGGAACAGAGTGAGCGAGAGGGAGCGGAGCGGAGCGGGAGGGGAACCGGAAGGACAGCGGACGGCATAGGCTCTGGAGCTGCGGGCCCTGGAACGGGACTAGTCCAAACGGAGACGTGCTGTAAGACTGTGAAAACGTAGCATGTGAAAAAGAAATATTAAACATTTCATTAGTAATTTTGATTGATATGCACTGGAGGTTAAATATATTGGCTATACTGAGTTAAATAAAATATACTAGTGAAGTGAATTTCACCTGTTCCTGTTAGTATTTTATGATATAGGTACTAGAAAATTTTAGATCATACCTGTGGCTCATGTTATCTTTCTTCGGGAAAGTTCTGGCCCGGGGTCTTGTGGGTTATGATAAAAGCTTCAGCTTTTGCTCTGAGTGACTTGGAGCCATTGGAGGGTTTCCAGGTCCAAAAAATGACCTGATCTGACTCACTCGTGTTTTCAAAGGATGGCCCTGGTGGCCCTGTTGAAGAGAGATCGCTAGAAACATCAATAAAGGTGAGCAGATCAGTTATGGAGCCATTGCAACCATTCAGGAGAAGATGGGGCTTGGACCGGCAAGGCAGAAGCAGCATGGTGAGAAGTGGTCAGACACCAAATAGATTTTGAAAGCAGAGCCAGGAGCGTTTCCTGACAGATTGGGCGTGGGGTGCGAGAAAAAAAGGAGTCAAGGATGAGTCCGGGTTTTTGGCCTGAGCTCCTGGAGGGATGCCATTTGCTGCGAGGGGAAATAAGAAGGGAGAAGCAGGTCTGGGAAGAACAGCACGAGCTTGGTTTTTAGATAAGTTAAGTCTCAGATGCCTTGTGGTTTCCAAGTGGAGATGCTGGGAAGCCAGTTGGGTCTAAGACTCCGGAGTCTGAGCTGGAGATCTGGCTTTGGGAGAGATCAGTATAAAGCTGCAAAGGAAAGCCTGACGGACAACATCAAAGGAGCCAGTGTAGGCGGGAAGAAGAACAAGGTCAAAGGCAAGGCCAAGATCAAGAGCCCCGAGTGCCCCAGGGACCCTCACGTTCGGAGGCTGCCAAGATAAGCAAGGGAGACAGAGAAGGAGCTGTGAGGTAGAGAAAAACCAGGAGAGGGAAGTGTGGCAGAAGCCAGAGGAAAATTGTGTTTCAGGGAGGGAGGGAGGTAACATGTCCAAGGCTACTGAGCACTCCAGGAGAAGGAGACAGAGATCTGGCCACGGGATTTAGCAACCCGGAGATGCTGGGGATCCTGGAAAGTACAATTCAGGTGAGTGACGGACGCAGAATGACTACCGTGGGTTCAAGAGAAAGCGAGAGGAGAGGGATCAGTGACCGCCAACCCAGGTAACTCCTGCAGGGAACCGTACTGTCAAGGGAAGAAGTGGCAGTGGGGAAAAGACCTAGAGAGGCTATTTTTAAAAGGGGGGGACAATGTCAGCATGGACGTACACTGCTGGGAATGAAACAACGGTGATGTCAGAAAGAGACGGAATTCTTCTGTTTTTCTCATCTCCAGAGTATCCTTATATTGCTTTTTCATGTTTTATCGACGTTAGACATTGACTTTCTGCTATGATCTGCAAGCTCAGCTGACTTGCATCAGCCCTCGTCTTCCTGCTGCTCTTGCTCCAATATCATCCCAGTATATCACGATCGTCCCACTGCCCCAACACAGCGCTATTTCAGTGCATCCACTGATCACCTTGGTAACCTTTATCTCTCGGTCTACCCACTACAGACAGCATCTCCTGATCCCCCCACTTTATAAGAGGAGGGTATTCACACCTCTACCCTACCCTCTTCATGTCAGTCAGCTTTCGTAGGGTGCGCTCGGAGAGGAACAATGCTAACTCCTACCAAATCTCGGCAACTCACGCTTATTTCTTATTCATATAACATGCTGTGCCCTGCTTCTGATGTCCTTTTTATTCTGGGAAGCAGACCGAAGAGCAGCCCCCATCTGAGACCTGCCATTCTCGTGAGAGAAAGAGAAGAGCAATGCCAGGACCTCACAATGCCTCTTAAAGCGTCTGCTCAGTCATGGCATAAGTCACCGCCACTCACATTCGATTGGCCAAAGCAAGTCACGTGGCCAAGCCCGTTATCAGTGGGCAGGGAAGGAAGTATTCCCCTCCCACAGGAAGCATGGCAAGCCATATGGAATCAGGTGGGGATGTGCTGTCCTCTTTCCAGGGAGGAGAGTGAATACTTGGGAACAATAATCTATCGCAATCCACCTGCCAACTTCTACAAGCTATAGTTTTCATTTTATATTGTCAAGATAGAAAAACTTTACATCTTCCTTTATAGCTGTTATTAAGCAGTCTTCAGTGCCTTGTCTGTGGTTGCTTTTATAAGTTGAAAACCACTGAGCAGCATTGATATTACTATGACTAAGCAAATATTCCTGCTGCAGAGTCAAAGAGGTGCTAAGAGCCCATACTGTGCACCACCGTTCCAATGACACAGACCCTATGCACTTCAAAGAGCCCCGTTTTTATACTCCATCATTCGCTCCATAACAGGCCACATTTTGATTTGCTTCATATTTGAACTATGCCTTTCATGAAAAATTTTTGGTCTCCCTGAAGTTGCTAATTACCTTTCTTTTTTTACTGTTGGTGGAAGAAACATGTGTTTTCTACACTGTATCCCCAATATCCTCCAAATTGTTTCTCATTCCATTTATTGTTTGGAATATTTTTATTCTTCTCTTTTGAAGTCTGCTGACCTTCTGAACTAATTGGGCCTTTTGCTTAATTTTTGGATCTTAATGCTTTTGCATAGCCTTTTGTCTTTACTGCTGTTACTAATTGCCTTCTGTTTTTTATCAAAGGTTTAATTTCTGGCAGTCCCAACAATACTCTTAGCTCTATGGAATGTCCCCTTCTCACACTATTCTCAGAAAACTCTTTCCTAGGGCCTTCGTCCTCCCACTCTAAAGAAGATTGCCTGCTCTCAAGGCTGCTGAACAATTCTATCCTCGATTTTCATTGCTGTCCTGAAATGGATCCCTTGTTTCCTGGATCTCATATCTTCTCTCTTGGTTTACTCTCTGGTTTTACTGAAATACATACTTAAATAACTTCCTTAAAAAGGTTAAATAGGATGTAAACTTCCTTGGTCCTTGCATCCTCAGGACCACCACACTTACATATAAAATAAAGGCATCGGACCAGATGATCTCTAATGCCTATTCCAGGAGTATAATTCTAGCCAATATTCACTCACATATAGCATACTATACCAAGGAGAAATTTAAAATGGTTGTTGTTTTCAAGGAACTTAATTTACAGAGGCAAAAAATAAACTCATGAGGGGCGCCTGGGTGGCACAGCGGTTGAGCGTCTGCCTTCGGCTCAGGGCGTGATCCCGGCGTTGTGGGATTGAGCCCCACATCAGGCTCCTCCGCTATGAGCCTGCTTCTTCCTCTCCCACTCCCCCTGCTTGTGTTCCCTCTCTCGCTGGCTGTCTCTATCTCTGTCGAATAAATAAATAAAATCTTTAAAAAAAATAAACTCATGAAACAATTAAAAAGTTAGCAGTAGATGCCACAAGTTAGGGGAATATTCATCATCAGTTTGAGCATTGGGGGTAGAGGAAAGACAGAGAGAAGCTGAGCCAGGCTGTCGTGGTCTTACCAGGGAAGCAAGACTTCTGTTGGGTGTCAAAGAGTAGGCAGTATATTAGAGATAATTATTTATGAATATCCAACAGGAGATTTATGGCCAACATTAGTCTGAAGGAATGGTTATCAGTCAAGGGAAGCTCTCCCCCCACCACCTCCCTGTCACCATCTGAGTTATCAACATTTTCGTTTCACCAAGTCAATCAAGAAAGATAAAATTTTTAAATATGAAAGTATAACTTTGCCCGTAACCAACAGACAAACTCTCCTTCCATTCCGGGAAGTTCATAACAATGAACTTTCACTATATATATGAATAATTGTGTACAAACTTATAAATGCCCTAGTTTTTGGACTCTGAAGTGACTGACAACAGTCTGTATTAGCAGCGTGTCACTGAGTAAAACGGGGCAGAGGGGCACTCTCTTTACCACCATCCATGTTTTTAAAGATTTATTTGTTTGTTTGTGAAAGTGTGTATGCACAGGAACGGGGGGGGGGGGGGGGAGGGAGAGAGAAGCCGATCTCACCCTGAGATCATGACCTAAGCCAAGGAAACCAAGAGTCCAATGCTTAACTGACTGAGCCACCCAGGCACCCCTACCGTCATCCGTTTTTAAAATTTGTTTTGTATTGTTCCAGTGAGGAGTCAGAGCGGCCATAAATCACTTCTGCTTCCCATCCCCTCCCAGGAGAGGAAACATCCCTCCACAGAGTGACAGCACTGCTGCTTGGATGACAAGGCCCCAGGGATGGTCAGGACTGGGCTTCTCAGCCGGATGAATCTGAAACACCCGCATCAGAGGAAAAACAGGCCTTCCTCCACCCCCCACCCCTCTGTCCCATTCGATTTGCAAATGAGAAGACTTGCAGAGAAGGAAGTTTCCAGAAAAAAGAAACGATCCCTGGGCCAAAGGTCTGACCAGTTTCCAAAGAGTGGGAGTAAAGTGAGGACAGCAAGTGCTTGGGGCCCTGTGGCTAATTTCCCGGGCAGGGTCTCACCTCCTACGACCCCTCTGGGAGGCTTTCTCTGAACCCCACTTCCACCTAGGAAGAATTAGCTGTGCGCAAACACTCTGTCCCTGCAGCCATGACAGCATTTATCAAATTCAAACAAAGTTTGCATCCATTTTCCCCAACAGTCTATGACACCTCAATGGACTTAGTCATCGTCACGCCCCAGTGCCTGGTACGTATGTAGTGGTTGCTCTGCGTTTGTTGAATGAATGAGAGCAAATGCATTGAAAAAAAGGTGCATTTCATCAATATTCAGTTTTCACAGGAGCCAGAAGGACCTAGGGGAGGGGATCTAGGCCAAGGAGATGATTTCCACGCGCTGGGGCCACACCACCCATGGAGGACAAAAAAACAAACAAAAAATAAAACAAAAAGCAAAAAACGCCTGTGCGTTTC
Source organism: Ursus americanus (assembly GCF_024610735.1). Taxonomy (NCBI): domain Eukaryota; kingdom Metazoa; phylum Chordata; class Mammalia; order Carnivora; family Ursidae; genus Ursus; species Ursus americanus. The sequence continues at coordinate 100,620,577 of NC_142128.1, read as the reverse complement.
ACCTGGCCTGCATTGTCACCCCGGGCTCCACTGCAGGTTGAGGGGAGCAGAGAGATCCACAAGGACTCAAGGCCAGGGTCCCAAAGAGCACCCCCGCACAGCCAGAGTGGGAGCAGTGCTCAGCTCTGCAGAAGGGCCAAGAGCAAGAGGAACCCACCCTCCCCGGAGGACTGCCTCTGCGCCCAGCCCCTGAGCTTTCTAGAATTTCACGCTGTCCTCTCCACTGCCCGGAGCGACAGGCATCCTTGACTTACAGGTGAGAACCACCACTCGGGATCAGAAGCCCCTCCCTGGGTGTGCAGAAGGGGGGGGGGGCCTGCGCCCTAGCCCATGGGACAATGACAAGCAAAACAAAATGCGAAAAATGCCTGGATTTGATCCTTGAAAACTCAGAAACCTGTACACCCTTGGCTTGCCCGTTTTATTAACTTTTGCAGTTTGCTAATTTTCCCTTTATTTTCTTCTGGCTTCTCAGAAAGATTTCTTAGAAAAATCCCATAGGATTCTGATCTAACAAAGGGAGGTGCTTAGAGGAAGGAGCTGGATGCCCAGGGCAGGGGCATAACCCAGGGAGGGGAGAGCCGGGAAGGCCCCTGCAGGTGGTCCGCCGCGGGGGGGGGGGGGGCGGGGGGATCCCCTCACCCAGCAGCAGCTGGGGGCAGCCCCTCCCAAGGGGGAAACACAATGCTCTTTTTCCCTCAAAAGACCATACAGAGTGCCATTTACTTCACCACTTAGAAGTGGAAGGAAGACCCATCCCCGCTGGTGATCTTCGCGTCCCCAGAGAGGTGGCTAGGCGGTGCGCTTGTACTCCAGCAGGTGGGAATTCCTGACAAATTAACAACTGCTAGCTGTCCCTGCGGCGTCTAAGCGTGCAGAGAGCCGGCCTGGCGACATGGCCCCGGACACCGGGGATGGGGGGAGGGGCAGGCTGCTGGACGCGCCGCGAGGGGGGAGCACAGCTGCCGCCCACCTAACTTCTCGCTCAGACAGATCTGCGGCCCTGGCCCCCGCAGCCGTGGGGCGGGGGGGCACAAGCAAGCACCGAGGGGAAAGTGAACGCGTCCTGCGTGGATGGGTGTGACCTTCGCTTCCATCGACACCGCGGGGGCCCCGGGGAACTGGCGAACCGCGAGGCCGTGAGAAAGGCCGAAGTAAAACAGCAAACGGCTTCCAGCTGACCTCCGTTCTTGGGAACTTGGAGCCAAGCGCTGGCAGCTGGCTGGCGCGGGGGCAGGCTCTCTCCTGGGGAGGGCACGAGGTGCGGGCCGCCCCAGTCCCGCACGCAATTGGGGTGGGGGGGGCCTCCCGGCAAGAACAACTACTGGTGCCAAGCAGGCAAGCCGGGAGTTGGGGGAGGGCGCGCAGACAGAGATTTGGGGTGGGGTCAGGAGAGGGAGGGTCAGGGAAACTTCTCGTTCCCTCCCTCTCCGCACCCTTCGGCACCCCCCTCTGTGACGGGACCCTGTTTTAATATTTGGGACACTGGGACCATCAGGGCCCTCTCCGGGCAGCCAGAGTCCCACACAGAATTACATCGGCGCGTTCCCCACTTTCTCAGGAGCTGAAGGGACGGGAGGGAGCTATGGGGTCACCTCTGGCCGAGAGGGTCCAAACCCACGGGCATTCAAACTAATGAGACCGTTCCCCTCCCCTGGAGCCCTGCGGGTGCTGGCGGAATCGCTGACACCCCGGGAGGAGGCGGAGGACACTCGCCCCCGCACGGTCCGCACCCCGCGAAGGCAGGCGGGCTTGCCGGGTGTCTCCGAAGCCCGGCTGGTCCCCCACTTCCCAGCTCGGCCGACCTCTCTAACGCCCGGGAGCTCGGTCGTCGCCGCGCTCCCCCCTCCGGGCCTCGCGCCTCTCGAAGGAAGGGGCTCGCGGGAGGGCGCGCGCGCGGGCGACGAAGGGCAGAATTTCGGGGCGTCTGGCACGGAGCCTCGCGGGGGCCGGGGGAGCAGTCCGCTTCGCCGCCCGCGGGCCCCCGGGGTCCCCAACAAAGTTCCGGCTCTCAGGGCCGGACCACCGCGCTCACAGGTGGGAGGAGGTGAAGGGCGGGTCAGGGAGCCCCGGGGCGCCCACTCCGCGCGCCTCGGCCACCCGCCGGGGGGGCGCTGGCAGCGCGGGCCGGGGCGCGCGCGGGCGCCACCCGAGGGCGTCCCCCGTGCCCTCCGCGGCGGGGCTCGGGGCGCAGGGGTCGCGACAGCCGCGTCTTACCCAATCCCGGCACGAAGGTGTTGAGGAAGAGGCAGATGACGGCCACCGGGAAGGGCATGTACGGGATGGCGGCGCGCAGGGGGCCCTTCTTCTCGCGGACCTGCACCACCACCCCGCTGGACGAGGACGCGGCGCGGGGGTCCGCCGCCGCCGCCGCTGCCGCCGCCGCCGCCGCCGTCTCGGCGTCTTTGTGCGAAGGCTCCATGGCGGGGCGCGCTCAGGGGCGGGTGGCGGCGGCTCTGGGCCCCGGGCTGCGCGCCGAGCTCAGGCGGCCAGCGAGCTCCGGCGCCGCGCGGCTCGCCGAGAAGCCCGCACTCCCGCGTCCCCACGCGCCCGGCCCTCTGCCGCGCGCTGCGCCGCGCCCACACCCCGGCGCGGGGCGGAGGGGGCGGCGCGACACCCAGCGACAGCGCTCCGACGCCCCTCCCCGCCGGGCCCCTTCCCCGCCCTTCTCCCCGCCTCCCCCCTACAAAATGCCACTTACGGATCCGGGCGGAGGCAGGAAAGTAGAAGAGGACCGCGGAGGGACCCCGCGCGGTTCGCCTCCTGGGAGGGATGGACGCACCTCGCCCCCCGGAACAGGTGAGCCGGGCGCGAGCCTCGGCCCGGGACACCGCGAATGGGGCGGGTGTGCTCGGCGGGCCCTGTCGCAATAGGCTGGAGCTAAGGGCTTTCATGGGCTGGATGAGCGCTGGGCGGATGGAGGCCAGGGGCGCACATGCCTGCTGCCTAGTAGGCCTTCAACTCCTTGCGTTGTAAATGGATTTCGTTCCAGTCGATAACGAAGCTGAAAGCAGGAGAAGCGGCTTTTCAAACAGGTTCAAGGCTGGTTAAGACGGGACCGTCCCCTACACACACACACACACACACGCGCGCGCGGAAGGCGGGAAGAAATGCGCCTGCTGCCGGGAAGCTGGGATGTGGGAAACCAAACCCTGAACTGTCCTGGAGGAAAACCTGGCCTTTTGTGTGCTCGACGTGGTGGTTAAAAAGCCAGCGAGGACACAGCGCCGTCTAGTGTCGACAATGAGACAGTTGGTAGAAGCGAGACGGTTCAGCCGCAGCAGGAGGCCCCACACTGAATTAGGGTTTGGGGGAATTTTTTTTTACGTAGGCTCCCTGCCCAGCATTGGAGCCCAACGCGGGCTGCAACTCGGGACCCTGAGATCAAGACCTGAGCTGAGATCAAGAATCCGAGGCTTATCCCACTGAACCACCCAGGTGCCCCTGAATTAGGGTTTTTGAATAATGCGGTCTTCACCTCCACTTCTGGAAAAGGTGATCGGATGATACGTTGGTATTACCCAGATATTCCGCAAATCGTCTGAATAATCGAAAGAAGGCATATCCACTTCCTTCTCCGTGTCCCTCCTTCTCCAGGAATAACAGTGATCGGAGGACCCTAAAACCGCGCAGGGTCAAAGGAAGGATGCTGAAAGACCACGGATTATTTTACGTGTATCTGAATAAAATAATTGTAAAAGCCGATGCCCAGCAGGGGGTAGTGATGATACCATGGTCGCACACTCACGTGCACGCGCTCATGTGCGCGCATACACGAGTACTCGGGCCTGGCAGTCGGAGTGAACGTGACTGAAAGTTTCAGTCCCTACTAGGCCACTAATTACCTGTATTACATGGAAGAACTCGTTGAACCTTTTCTGGGCTCAGATTGTAACATCAAAGCAGGAATCAATACATATTTATTGAAGGCCTAATACCACTCGGGTTCTGGGGAGAGTTAGGAAGGACTAAAACCCAGACTCTGTCTTCCAGGGTCTCGTGGATGAACTGAGTCATGGTGATAGAGTCAGACAGCGACAGATGAAGGAGCTAAGCGAACGTGGGCCCGTCGGTGGAGCAGCGCCCACTGTGGTTGTAGCAATGGCCAGAGCCAGCGGCTTGCAGGAGATGTATTTTATTTTAAACAAACACTTTGGGACGCCTGGGTGGCTCAGTCGGTTAGGCTGCCCGCAGCTCAGGTAAGGATCCCAGGGTCCTGGGATTCAGTCCCACGTTGGGCTCCTTGCTCCAAAGGGAGCCTGCTGCCCCCCCCCCCACTTGTGGCTCTCTCTCTGACAAATAAATAAAATCTTTAAAAAAAATAAAATAAAATAAAATAAAACACTTCTTTATCGGAGCATTCTCTGCCAGGCACTGTTCTAAGCACTTTACACATATTCACTCATTGAATCCTTATCCTAATTCTATGGAGTATTCTTTATTCCCTATTCTACAGATGGGGGTAATCATAGGAGCACAGAGGGGTCGAGTAACTTGCACATAGTCTCCCGCTAGTCAGTGGCAGAGCTGGGATTGAAATGTGGGCGATCTGGCCCCAGAATCCACATGGATAAGTGTTATTTTATTCAGAGACCCAGGAAATAACCCACATTCTTTGACTATTCTCTTGCAGAGCACCTGAACTATTTTAGGCCCGTGCAGACACTATTATTCCTGGGGAAAAAGGATTTCAGGGAAGAAAGTGGATTTACATCTCCCAGCTCGCCAGGTGATTCACTTAATGTCTGGATGTCAGAAAGACATCCAGACAGAACAACAGCACTTACAAAAGCAGGGAAGTCTAGGAAAGTAGGGAACGTTCCAGGGATTGCAGTATGTCCAGGGCTCGGGCTTGTGTGGGAGGGGCAGGAGTTGGCTCGGCGGGTGGGCAGGAACCTGGGGAGGAAGGGCAAAGGAATCTGGATTTTATCCCAGTGGCTAGGTGGAAGCTTCTGGAACATTTCCAGCAGGGGTGTGGCATGGCATGAGTGTTCCAAGTCACTATTACTCTAACAAACTACCCCAGAATTTGGTGGCTTGACCCAACCTTTTAAAAAAAAAAAGGTAATGATCGCAAATTCTGTGGGTCCGGAAATGCCTGGAGACTCAGCTGGGAAGACACAGATGGTGACGGCTGGAGCAGCTGGGATTCACGTCCAGAATGATACGCAGGTCTGGTACGTACTTGAGAGCTGGCTCAACCAGGACCATTCCCTAGACTCCTTTTTAGCGGAAAAAAACAACAATTTTGCTGAAATCCGGTTCCAAACTGCTCTTGGGCTCTGTTTTAAGCACTTTACACATTTTCACTCATTTCGCTCCAAGAAATTCGTACACCAGTTGGGGTGGCTCCTTCTGGCCAAGACTGGCATGTGGCATTGGCGGTAGAAAGACAGATTTTGCTTGAAGCTCTGTGTTTTGAACAATGTCTTGATCTCTCTCAGCCTCAGGGTCCAAAATTATAAATACTACCTACCTCATTTGTCTGTGTATCAGGATTAAGTGAAAGAGTATTTGGAAGGCCCTCGATAAATGGCAACTGAGTGAGGAGGTTTTTCATCTGAAGCGATAGAAAGCCAACACGGGGGCACCTCTCTGGCACGGCCCGTTGGGAGTCCGACTTGGTTTCTGCTCCTGTCCTGATCTCAGGATCATGAGATCGAGCCCCACATCAGGCTCCACGCTCAGCACGGAGTCTGCTTGAGATTCTCTCTCCCTCTCCTCCTCCCTCCATGCTCTCTCTCTCTCTCATAAATAAATAAATCTGAAGGAAGGAAGGAAGGGAGAAAGGAAGGAAGCCAATACAAATTTAGCTTTCAGGATAAAATAAAGGAATGTATGGATATGATGGCGTTTTGATGTATCAGCTTAGAGAGGCTGAATGTCCGTCCCCAGAATCCCCTTTCCCATTTGTTCGCATTCAAGGTGGGTTGCCCGTGATGATCTCTGTCATGGCCTGGAGGACGGAAGGGAAGCCCCGGCCGCTCTGTAGCAGACACGCGCCTTCTCCGAGGTGTTCGGTTAAACACTGATGTAGCTGCGTGAAGGAATTCTGCAGGTGTGGTGAAAGCCCCTAATTGTTTGCCTTTATATTAGTCAATGGGCGGTTGTCCTGGGTGGGCCTGGCTTCATCAGCCGGAGGAGACCCCCGAGCAGCTGCTGGGCCGACAAGCGCTCTCCCTTCCCTCTCGATCTTCCTTCTTCACTGCAAACTGTGGACGCCTAGCTTCAAACTTGCCGTGGGGTTCCAGCCTGCCTGTGATCTTCCCACCCCCAGCGCCTGCCTTGCGGACCCCTGACTTGCTGAGCCAGCCCCTACAGTGAACAAACCCATGCCTCTGCCTATCTACCTGTCTGTCCGTCTCTCATCGGTATGATTCTGCTAGTTCTGCTTCTCTGGCTAAACCCCAACTGATACAATGAGCTCAAATTATGTCAGTGAGTCATCTACTCAATTAATGCCTCTGTCTGTCTCTTTCTGTGTCTCAAACTCCGTCTCAGCTCTGCTGGCCTCTGCGTGTGGCTTCATTCTGTCAACTGGTTGTCGCCAGGTGGGGAGGAAAATGGCCCCTGAACAGCCAAGACTCACATTTTCCCAAGCAAGCCCGGCAGAAAGACACGGCTTTCTCTCCGAGGGTCCTCTTGGATCAGTCACTGTTGGCAAGGTACTGCGGCTGGGTACTCCGTTTGACCAGGCCTGTGATGGGGGGGGGGGGGGCTCTGGCACTGATCACCCCCGCCAGCCTCCAGAATTGGGTAGAAGCACAGCCAGATGGGAGGGTGGGGGTGGGGTGCGTGCCAGACAAACAGCCCTAGTAACCGCAGTCTACTCTGAACGGCAGTGAGTGGGCTTCCGGATAATTCACCTTCTCGGTCAATGACCTTGACCTATAGAAGCCACGTGTTTGGACTTCCTTCCGCATGCTGACTTCCCCTGGCTGCTTTCCCAAAAGCAACATACTCCCGTGAAATCCTAAAGGCAGAGCCCAGCCTGGTTTGTCCCCACATCTCACACCACTTCTACCCAGCTGTGTGATCTAGGTCAGAGCACTTCGTCTCCCCGTGCCTCCATTTACCCATTTGGGAATGGCCATGCTCAGCCTTCCCACTCCAGAAGACCACGAGGGTGGACTCGGACCATAAGTTAGAATAGAAGTATTATTTCCCTGCTCCCTCTGTGAATGGGACTTCTCACCCTCCTCCCCAAAATGACGTCTACCCTCCGCACTGCTCCGCTGAAGTGTCAGCGCTGTCATGTCTGCAGAGGAACGTGATGAGGGAAAGTTGATAAGGCCAAAGGCAACAAGAGAAGGGAAGGTATGGGTTCCCCGTGCTGCCAACATCCCAACTAGAGGCACGCTGGAGGCAGGGGGCTCTGCCGGACTCCCAGGGGGGTCCTGTTCTCCCCTCTCTGGGTGTCCTTTGTACATTTAGTAGGGTGGGCATGATGGTAACGTTGGCAGGGAACAATAACCAGGCTGTCTCCATCTGTCACCAGCTGTTTACAGGAGTATTTGGAAAGCTCGTGCTCATAGGAGGTCACCCCCGCAGGGACAGGTGATGGTGGCAGAGCTAGCCCACCCTGCAGGAAGCAGGGCTGGGGCACGGCACCTGTCTGTGGGGGCAGCGCCTGGGACCCCGGTGAGCGCCAGGCCCACTGTGAAACCATCCGGCTCCTTGCCGCACCCGGTCTTTAAGGACCGAGGGGAGACTCATTACCACACTGAACGCAGAGTCTCGATGACCTGAGGAAAACCTTAGTTATGATGAGCTCCCGCGAGGACAGGAAGAAGGAGACGGCTGTCGCTTTAAGGTCCCAGGACACTCAGAGCTGGAGCTCACCTGCAAGTCCTGCTTCCTAGGCCAACAGTGTCACATTTTTCTAAAGTCGGTGAGGCTGCAGCTACAGACCTGGTTGCCAAGAAAAATGTGAAATGCTGTTAAGAGAGAGAACAGCAGCGCCAGCAAAAGCCTTTCTGATCTAAAAACTGCTAAAATCGGGCAGATTTACCGTCTCTGAAGAACCCAGGACTCCCCGACCGCTGCACGCTGAAGCATCAGCCGAATGCTGAGTAGTATGTAATGGTGGCAACGGCAGTAGGAGGTGGTAGTAGTAATAAGCAGTCGCAGTAATACTGCGTATACATATAAAATACTGCGTATACATATAAAATACTGCGTATACATATAATAGCACATAGTCGTAGTGTATAATAATCGTATGTCGTCGCAGTAGTGGCATGCAGTAGTAGCAGCATGTCATCATAGTGGTCATAGTATATAGTAGTAGTACATCGTAGTAGTATGTACTAGTAATATATAGTAGTAGCAAGAGCAGTGGTAGGTAGTAGTAGTAATACGTCGTCGTCGTAGTAGTATATAGTATATAATAGTATGTAGTAGTAGTGGTGGTATGTAGTAGTAGCAGTAATGGTAGTAGTATGTAGTAGTAGTAATAGTATATAGTCATAGTATGTAACAGCAGTATGTAGTAGTAATATGTAGTAGTAGCAACAGCAGTAGTCGGTAGTAGTAGTAATAGTAGCTATATAATAGTAGTAGTATATAGCAGTAGTAGTAGTGGTGTGTAGTAGTAGCAGCAGCGGTAGTAGTATGTAGTAGTATATAGTATGTAATAGCATGTAGTAGCACGTAATAGTACCATGTAGCAGCAGTATGTTATAGTCGTAATATGTGGTAGAAGTATATAGGAGTAGTATGTAGTGATATGTAGTAGTACTATGTGTAGCTACTAGTACTGGTAGCATGTAGTAATAGTATGTGGTGGTCGTAGCATACAGTAGTAGTATGTAGTTGTGTGTAATAGTAGTATGTTGTAGTAGTATGTAGTGGTAGTATGTTGTAGTAGTAGTGCTATGTAGTAGTACTTCGTGGTAGTAGTATGTAGTAGTCACAGTATCTAATGCTACTAGTAGCGTACAGCAGCCGTGTGTAGCGGTAGTAACAGTATGCAGTAGTCACAGTATCTAATACTACTAGTAGCGTATAGCAGTCGTGTGTAGCGGTAGTAACAGTATGCAGTAGTCACAGTATCTAATACTACTAGTAGCGTATAGCAGCCGTGTGTGGCGGTAGTAACAGTATGCAGTAGTCACAGTATCTAATACTACTAGTAGCGTACAGCAATCATGTGTAGCGGTAGTGATAGTATGCAGTAGTCACAGTATCTAATACTACTAGTAGCGTACAGCAGCCGTGTGTGGCGGTAGTAACAGTATGCAGTAGTCACAGTATCTAATACTAGTAGCGTATAGCAGTCGTGTGTGGCGGTAGTGATAGTATGCAGTAGTCATAGTATGTTATAGTAGTCATAGTATGGAGTAGTAGCGTACTGCTCAGTGTGGTAGCCATCAGTCACCTGTGCCTGTGTAAAGTTAAATTAACTTACCATTTAATTGAGCATTCGGGTCCCCAACTGCACCGGCCACATTTCAGGGGCTCCATGGCCACATGGGCCTAGCGGCCACCATATTACATGGCAGCTACGGCAGTGGGAGCCCACGCCCGCCTGCCCTCCCTTCCTGCAGCCTTTCTGTCTGTGTGTGGCCTCTCTCCCCTCCTGCGTTCCCATCTCCCCCTCCTCCTAATACCCCTCGCCCCTCTGCACCTCTTTATCTCACTTTACCTTCTCAGCCACCGTGTGGGCAAGTTGTTCGTTGTACCCATTTCACAGACGGACACCTTGTGGCTCAGGAAAGTAAAAAGTGAGTGGGGGCCAGATGGGTCCCAGAGCTCTCTCCCCTGTTCACCACCGTCCACTGGTGCTGCTTCCAACCTGCCCCGGGGCCCCCTCTCCTTCCCCGGGATTCCCACTGACCCCTCTCCTGCACCCCAGCTCCCCCCCCACCAGCCTTCTGACGTTCGTTCTGTCCTACCTCCAAACGCGGCAGGCCACCTCACTCGGCCTGCTAATAAATCTATTAAGTTGTAATCAATCTATAAATCAGCTCTCCTGATTATATCTGGTGGGGATTAGGTTTGCGTTTCCTATAATTACAGCTGAAGGTTCAGGCAAAAAAGCAAAGTGACTGATAGGGAAAATGAGGGAAACTCAAAAGACCCTACCTCTTCTCCCTGGGGGCTCTCTGGCCAGGCCCTGCCACAGATGACCGGCTCCCTGCTGTCCTCCTCCCCAGCTGTCCCCAAGGCTGAGGCTGTGGGGGCCAGAACGGACCTCTGGCTTGGAGCCGGAGGTCTGTACCCTGAAGGTCACACAGAAGATGGTCTCCAGGGGGGACGAGACTCCTGCAGAGTGTTCCTCGTCCCACTCAGGAGAACCCCTCCTCCACCAGGTCTCGGGTAATTATTCTCTCCCTCCGCTTGGGTACAAAGGCAGGAGAGGATGGGGCTTTCTGACAGCTTTCAGTCCCCTAACTAGTCTGGAAACTCTGCATTTGGTTTGGGCTTTTCCCAACAAAACAGAAGGGGACTGCAGACAGCAGGGGGCATGTCAGTGGGGACCCGCAGTGGGGGAGGGGTGGCTACGAGGACCAATGAGAAGATGTTCTGGAAGCTGAAAATCAGTCTCCCTCCCTTCTCCCTCTCCACAAGCCCAAGTAGGGTTGGACCCAGGCCACTTGCTTGAGGCAGGCACGCTGACCATTCGTGCTGCCCTCCTGTGAGGCTCCTTGTGGTCCAGCGTGGGCTTCTGGAGCCTTCGGCCCCACCCCCACCCTCTTCCCTGCAGCACCCCCACCCCCGGGCTGCTCACAGAGGCTGCACATCCTGGGTGTTCGATCAATGTGAACTGACTTCGCCCACTCGTGCAGGCACCAATCAATTCCTATGTCTCCACATGCAATCTTCTCGTTCAGCTTCCCGGCGTCCCCCAAGCCACGGATGTCTTCTTGGAAGCAGTGGGTGTCCTAGAACTGATGAGTCGCTAGAGGAGGAGAGAAGCCAGAGAGCAGAAAGAGAGAGGTGGGTTTGGGAGAGGGAAGGAGAGGGAGACAGAGACAGGGAGAGCTTGCCTTTTACCCTGAAGGTAATCCGTGGGGGCTCATGCGCCGTTAAGCCCATGACGCTGGCGTTGAACTAAGAAAGTGGCAGAGCGGGCCAGGGGGTGGGGATAAATGAGTGCACCCGTCGTAATGAGCGCCGAGTAAGGTAGAGGCTTGTGGAATCCTTACATCATACACCTGAGACTAATATAACACTGTGTTAACTATCCTGGATTAAATAGAAGGGAAGGAAGGAAGCTTCCATACCTGTAAAATGGGACAACAGCAGTACCTACCTTGTAACGCCGGCATGAGGATGTCCTGGAGGGAACTCAGCACAATGCCTGACACACAGTAAGTGCTCAATAAATGGTACTGTAAGGTCATAGAAAAAATATATATATTTCTGTCCTTAGTTTCTGGAACAGGGCTCCTGTGATAAGAACACTAGGAATGTCTCTTGTCCTAATGTTCTTTGACCTCCATTCGTGACCCAGGGCTCCTGAAACCCTTGTCAACTTCCTGGGAGACAGGAGTGTCGCATGTTCGAACGAAGCGACTCTGTGTGGGCTCCTGGATGGGGACGGTCACGGGAAAGATCAAGCCGTGGTTAGGAGATTGGAATTTTCAGCCCCCCTCGTTCTCTGGAGAAGGGAAAGGGGCTGGAAATGAAGTTAAAGATTGATCACACCCACAGGGTGTGCCTCCGTAAAATCCCAGTAGTACAGGGTTCGGAGAGTTTCCAGGTAGGGGAACATGTCCACAGGGGAGGGGACGCACCCCAAAGCCACCGGGACAAAAGTTCCTGTGTTCGGGACGCTTTCAGACCTCACCCGACGCACCCCTGCATCTGGCTCTTCCTCTATATTGTTTATACCCTTCCATAAACTAGTAAACGTAAGTGTTTCCCGAGTTCTGTGAGCTGCTCCAGCAAAGAGAGCGTCCTTGGAACCTCTGCTGTATAGCGGGTTGACCAGAAGCCCAGGTGACAGCCGGGCCTTGCGACATGTCTGATGTGGATGTGGGGGGAGGGCGGTCTCGTGGGGCTGAGCCCAGTGGGGTCTGATGCCATCCCCGGGTTGACAGTCAGAAGGGAGTCAAACTGTAGGACGTGCCGCTGGTGTCGCACAACTGTGGGGGGCGGGGGGGACCTGCACACATTCAGTGGCCAGAGTGTCACAAGTAGGGGTTCTGCGTGAGTGGAAAAGGACACACACAGGGAAGAAACAGGGAGGGGAAGATGGGGTTTTTCCATACGCAGGAAGGGGGGAAACGGAGCTTTTCCGTTTTAGGTAAGTATTTCCGCTGTCATTCCTAACACATCTTGGAGCAGCCTGGGACAGTTCCCTGGGTACCAGCTTGTCATCTCATTCTCGAAGCAAAAACACACAAAGTATAGGTGATTTATCAGCCGGTCATCCTCTGGGGTGGCGGGGGGAGGGAGACATGCCTCCAGAACCTGCCAGGACATGACCCCACAGAGTCACAAAGCAGGTGGTCATCTAAGCAGAGTGATTCAGAGTCACAAAGTAGGTGGTCATCTAAGCAGAGTGATTCAGAGCGATCTTCTCAGCAACCAAATGAACCGTTTTTACCACTCACGAGTCATGGATCCCTAAAATATGGGAGACTGGGGGCGCCCGGCTGACTCAGTCCATGCAGCAGCAACTCTTGACCTCAGGGTCATGAGTTCGAGTCCCACATTGGGTGTAGCGATTACTTAAACATAAAATCTCAAGGACACCCGGGTGGCTCAGTTAGCTGAGTGTCCAACTCTTGGTTTCGGCTCGGGTGGTGATCTCGGGGTTGTGGAATTGAGCCCTGCGTGGGACTCTGCACTCAGTGCAGTTTGCTTGGGATTCTCTCCCTCTCCCCCCTTTCTTTCTCTCTAAAATAAATAAATATATAATAAAATCTTAAAATTAAATGTGCACCACTGGTCACTTCTTTGGAATAAAGCAGAGGCCCCAAAGAGGTGGCAGAGTCCCCTTTGGAGGACCTACATCTTTGATCTGGACTTTGTCAGACAGATGGGGGGGAAGACTGAGTCGGGCATGATGGAAAGAAGTCTTGGATTACCAGCTGAGAAGAGCAATCTGGAGGAGCTGGGCAGGGGGATGAAAGTGGGGAGCATGGGCCCCAGCAATAAGGGGGAGGGATTAGGGACTGCAGCCTAGGGGGTTTCCGAAGAGGGTGTGAGGGAAACAGCCTGGATGGATGGCCCTCATGATTTCCATCCCCTTCTGTTCACACCCCTTCCTCTGAGCCTGGGTGGGACATGTGACTGTTTCTAGCCAATGGAATATGGCAACCTTAGAGTGGTTTTGCAGAGGTAATTAAGGTCCCAAATCCGTTGATTTGTAGTTAATGTAAAGGGAGGTTGTCCTGGGTGGGCCTGACCTAATCAGGCGAAAGCCCTTCCAGGAGGACTGGGCCCTCCCTGAGGTGAGAAGCTCTCCCTGCAGACTTGATGAAGCCCCAGGCCATGTGGAGGAGGCCCATGTGGCAGGGAGCTGAAGACAGCCTCAGCCAAATGCCAGCAAAAAGCAGGAGCCCTCAGTCACATAGCCTCCAGGAAAGAAACTCCTTGCGGCTCGAGAGGAGAGGGGCTAACACGGGGATTGCAGCCTGTCTTGAGGTGGAAAGGGGCCGTGTTGGTGGGATCTGCTCCCCTAGAAGCTTTTGCCTGAAGTTGCCGTCACGCCGGGCTGTAGGGGGAGAGCCTGTCAGATCTGGCCCGGCGCCCTGCCTCTCCCTCCGTGCTCCAGGGACAGCTCTGGCGCGGGCTCTGTCACCTGAAGGCCTCGCACCATCTTTGGGTAGACCCAGGGCCACTCCTGAATAAATAGGCTGAACCCCCCAAGACGGTACCCTCAGACTCAAGGCACTGACCCATGGGCGTTGCGGAAGCACATGTGGGACCCTGCCCCACGGCCACCCCCTCACCTGGCTGGCCCGCCCTCGGTGGCAACCCCTCCTGGGCCTGCCCCCCGCCCCGGCAGCCCCCACGGTCTGTTTTCAGACCCTCCTGCCTGTCTCCCTCGGGGCTGGCCAGGACAGCAAAGGGCACCCACTCACCCCACCGTGGCTGTCAGTCAGTGAGAACACGGTCCACAGAGATGAGTCCCTAAGGTTTGGGCCCCTGAGCTATTTTCCACCCGAAGACTAGGATCGCTGCCGCACCCCAACTCCCCCGGCGAGCTGCCCGATGCGGGGACCCACTATCTGGGAGACAGTGTGACTGGCCTGCCACAGAGGGCATTAAACAGATCAAGACAAAAGGAGCTTATGGTCACTTACTCCAGCTCCCCGACTCAGCCCATCCCCACCAAGAGGTGGTCCAGGCTCTCTTTGGATGCTTCCCAAGACGAGGAACTCACTATCTTACAAAGCAGACCTCTCCTTGCTGAGCAGCTTCTGTGAAAGCTCTCGGTCACCCACTGGCCCTGCCTCTGGGCCTCAGGAGGGAGTCGTGCGTGGCCTGCCCTAAGCCAGTCACTCCTCCCCCTGCCACCACCCTTGTGTAGACTGTTGCATTGGTGGCCCAAGGACCCATGCCTCCCGGGATCTGTGGCCTGTGCGTTTCCAACTCGTGACTCCCGGACTGGCCATGGGACTTGCACGGGATATGACTGGCACAAGGCCCAGCAAGCCCTTGCCAACTGGGACCTGCTCCCTTAGAAAGTCCCTTCTTGCAAGCCGGCCGCTGTGCTGGAGAAAGCTCGAGGTAGGCCTGAATGGCTCAAGGCCACGTGGTAGCGGTGGGGCAGGGGCCGGGGGGGATGAGAGGCCACCGTGGATGTGCCAGCCACAGGTGGGCCCCAGGGGACCGCCTATGAGTGACCGAAGCGACAGCCCACAGAATCGGGAGAAGGAATACATTGTTATTCGAAGCCCCTGCGTTTGGAGTGGGTTGCTAGGCTCTGATAGATGCTACTGAAAACCACTGATATTCTTCCAGAGGCAAGTTTCTGGGATCAAAAGGCCGAGAATTTTCATCTCAGGTCAGCTACTTGCAAAGACAATGGACCAGCGGGCTCAGCTGAGGGAGAAAACGTCTTTCCTGGGGACGCTGGGAGCCTGGACCGCTGCCACTTAGAATTGAATTAGAAGAAGCCAGGGAGAGATGGGGAGGAGGTGGGAGCCGTTGGCTTGAGCAAGTCAGGGAGGCCTGGCTGGTTGACAAATTATGCAGAACAGCTTGGCTCTCTGCACCAAATGGAATTATGCTTCAGTTCAAGTTCTTCGCCGCTTCTAAATTACTTCTTATTTTATTACCCTACAAACTGCCAGCCAGACAGGCGTGAACGCTGTTCTGGATATGCCGGTTGTTCCCCAGCGCTGTGAGGGCACAAATCATGTACCAGCCCCAGCGGTTTGGGAAGAGAAGCTTTTTCTTCCCCAAAAAAAAAAAAAAAAAAAAAAAAAAAAAAAGGTTTGGGTACATGTTTGTGGTAATGACTCAGAAGTGAAAACACAGCAAGATCGACTGGGGGTTGTACCAGCATTCCCAACAGGGGAATGAGTGTGAAATGTTCCAGAAGGAATGTTGCCCCGCCCTCCCTAAGCAGGATGGGAGCCCCTGCAGCCCCTGCCTTCCTGGAGCTCCCTGCCGGCAAGGAGAGTGGGGGGTAAGTCAGCAGGTACCAGATGGTGCGAGAACCAGCGAGTCTCGGTCCAGGGAAGCACCCAGAAGAAGTGATATCTAATTGAGAGCTCATGGGTCAATAGAGCACTCCAGAAAGAGAGAAAGGACACTGAGTGGCAGAGGTTATGACATTACTCGTTCCTGCCTTGTATGTGTCCATCTCTTCATCTTTAAAATTAGAATAACATTTTATTCTGGTGGGCAGCGTGCAGCTAAGAGATGGCATTTCCCAGACCCCCTCGTAGCTAAGAGTGAATAATGAGACATAAATGGAAGCGTATAGGGTTTCTTAGAAGGAGTCCTGTCTCACCTAGGAGACACAGCCTGGTTCTCCCGTTTTCCTGCCTTGAACGTGGACACAATGGCCGGAATTCCAGCAGCCATTTTGTACCACGAAGTGAACCTCAGGAGGGAAGCCAACTGCTAAGAACAGCAGGGCAGAAAGTTGAAAGGAGCCTGGGTCCCTGGCAGCTGTGGAGTCGCTAGACCAGCCCTGGAGACCAGCAGCTTTACATGAAAGAGGGATGAACACAATATTTAAGCTACTCGTGTGTTACTTTGCCCTGTGCATCTGCACCTAACCCGACCGACCCAGTCACCTGTGCCGCGGCCCAGAGGGGAGAGAGCCCGACGCACGGTCCTCAGTCCGCAGAGTCTGTGGAGGGGAAGGGGTGGTGAGGGGCCTCCAAACTGCCGGCATTGATGAAGCGTTTGAAAGAACAGGTTCACCCCTTCCTCTTGTCCACATCTGGGGAACGGACAACCGCCTGTCCCCAGAGCCTCGGGACTAGGGAACAAAGTGTCCCATGTCAGCGTGTCTCAGCATTGGGGCCCCAATCACGGATGACAGCCCTTGTGTGTGACAACAGCCTCCAACAGTCAAATCCAGCCTCCACTTCCCGAGCTGTTCGAGGTTAGAGAACAAAACTTGTAGAAGACCAGGAAAGGTCTCTAGGGTTGTGCCTGAGAGTCCTGCTGCCCAGGCTGTCAGGGTCCATGCGCTATGCCCGGGGACAGGAACCCCCGGGGCAGCCCAAGCCCCCGGCTCCGTGGCCCCCCTGCATCCACCGGCCACCCCCGCAAAGGTCTGACAGCTTCCCCGCTCTGAGGGAACATGACTTGCCCTCAGCCACCCTGAGAAGCTCCCAAAGCCAGCGCTTCACCTTTCTTGGGGAACCCTCCTCACCCCCTTCTGGGCTGCCCCCCTCCAGCACCAGCCCCCGTCCCACCCCCACCCCAGAGGAATTCAGCCCAAACCTCTTGAATAAGCCTGAAACACGACAGAGGTTTACCTCCCACCTTCCTATGGCTTCTCCGGCCTTGGGGAAAGGGACGGGGTAAGGAGCTCCTTTAAAACTCACATTAGGGTTCTCCCCCCATCCTGACGCCCGAGGTGTGAGGGGCGTGGAGAAACCTGTCACCCCAGCCCGCACCCGAACACAACCAGGGGCAGGTCAACAGGACCCGGGAGCCAGGGTGAGACGCTGAGTGTCAGGAAGGACAGTCGCTTCAACAGACTGAAACAGGTCAAATGTATTTGCGTCCCTGAGGCTGTCAGGATACTATAAAAAAAAAGAGAGAGAGATTAATTGGTTATCAGTTAAGGAGGTTAATAAACGAATTCTTTATTTTGAAAACTGATAAGTAAAAGAAAAAAAATCAAGCTAGAAACAAGGATAGAAAGAAACCACTCTGTTCTAAGTAAATATATCCCAAGATGTTAATGGAGGAGGGGGTGTGGGAGGGAGAGGAGGGGGAGGAGGGAGAGAAGGGGAGAGGAGGGAGGGCAGGGAGAAGAGGAGGAGCAGGCAGGGGGAAGGAGAGAAAGGGAGGAAGGGAGGAGGGAGGGGATGGAGAGGAGAGAAGGGGAGGGAGAGGAGGAGATAGGAGAGGAATGAGAGGGGAGGGGAGGAGGAGGAGAGGGAGCCGGCAGGAGGAGGTAGGGGAAGGAAAAGGAGGGGAGGGAGGGAGAGAAGGGAGAAGGAGGGTGAAGAGGGGGAGGAAGGAAGGGGAGAAAGAAGAATGGAGGAGACAGGGGGAGGAGGGGGAGGAGGAGGGAGGAAGGAGGGGAGGAGTTTAGCCTGCAGTGAATCTAAAGTCCTGGAAACAGGACTACGGCCTGGTGGTCAACGGGAGGTGACCCAGGGGCCCACAGGCAGGGGTCCAGAAAACCACAAGCAGGGACAAGGGAGCTTCTTTTCTTCGGCCTTTTTTAAAAACAGAGACAAAAGGCTGGCGTGGCTAAGATCGTCAGTCCTGGAGTCAGACTGGCCAGGTGTGAGTGTCAGCTGCACAGGCCGTGGGCCACGTGAACCTGGACAACTCACTTCCCTCCTCTGTGCCTCAGTTCTTCAGCTGGGAAATGGGACAACACTAGTGGGAAACGCCAGAGCAGCTCTGCGTCACAGAGGGGTCAAGACAGGAGCGCCCACGACTGTAGTGATAGACGGTGGGTCTCTATGTTAGCGGCTGCCACGGGCCTTCCTGGGGCCTGATCTCCCCTGTGGGGGGGCCCTACATGGCTGGGGGTCAGCGGGGGCCAGAGGGACACCTGAGCACCTGGGGTGTCCTCTTGCTACCATCTTCTCTGAAGTCTGCCCCCTCGGGGAAGGAGCCTCGAGGCCGGGGTTCAGGCACAGTTTTCACTGGGGAGGCCCCCTCGTTGTCTCCTTGTTAAATCCCCATCTAGACACCCGGAGACCGAGGTATCGACTTTTTTTCAGAGGAGGAAAATGCCAAGGGATCAGAGGTCACAGAGGGCAGCAGGGATAGCCAGCAGCTCAAGCCCATCTAAAGGTTGTCCCGGCAGTGCCTGCCCGTGTCCCCAGCCCATCACTCCTCCGCCAGCAAGCTGGGCTTCCCGACCCCTGACCCCTGCTTTCCACCTGAGCTTTGAACCCACCCCGCGCGTGGGGCACCTGGGTGGCTCAGTCCGTGAAGCGTCTGCCTTCGGCTCAGGTCATGATCTCAGGGTCCTGGGATCGAGCCCCACATCGGGCTCCCTGCTCAGCGGGGAGTCTGCTTCTCCCTCTCCCTCTGTGCTCTCTCTCTCTCTCAAGCAAATAAGTTAAATCTTTCAAAATAACAGAAAATAAAATAAAATAGCTATTGAAGAGAACATCACAGGATATCAATCATCTATTCAGAGAACATCGAGAACCTACCAAAATATGGGGCCTCCCTAACCCCCTAGCAGAGTTCTCCCCCAAAATCATTCTCTAATTGAGAATGGGGCAGGGTGAGGGCGGGGAGAGGACCCCTCACTCTCTCTTCTTATGCTTTCGGAATCAGTTGTTTATTTTTTTTTAAGATTTTACTTACGTATTTGAGAGCGAGAGAGCACGAGCAGGGTGAAGGGCAGAGTATGTTTATATGTCATAAACGGTCTGCAGCATCTCCAGCAGCAAAACAAAGGGAAGGGGCGCGTGTAAGCCTGACGTGGCAGCTAGGAGAGGGTCGGCAATCCTTGTGAAGTCGCATGCCGAGGTCCTACCTGCCAGCGTTCCAGAACATAACTGGTTTGGAGACGGGGCCTTGAAAGAGACGATGAAGTCAAAATGAGGTCACGAGGGTGAGCTCTCCTCCAATCTGTCTGGGGCCCTTAGAGGAGGAGGAAATCTGGACACACGGAGAGACCCCAGGAATATGCACACACAGGGGAGGGACCACATCAGAAGGCGTTTGTCTGCAAGACAAGGAGAGAGGACTCGGAAGAAGCCTGCTGGCACCTTGAACTTGGACTTCCAGCCTCCGGAACTGTGAGCAAGCACATTGCTGTCATCTGTCATTTAGGTATTGTGTTCTGGCTGCCCTAGCAGACCCGTACGCTGCGTGTGCAGCCCTGGGCAAGTCACTGGGCCTTTCCAAATCTCTCCTCTCCCTCTGCGGCCTGGGTCGTCAGGAAAATATTATAGTCACTGTGGGCTACACGGTGATCTCCAGCACACACTAAGTGACGAATGCAAGGAGCCGTCGGTAACTAGAATGCATCCCTCTGCATAAATGAGATGCTTTGACTATCTACAGCTACGTAACAAACCCTCCCAAAACCTAGTGGCTTAGCCCATCACCGAAGATTCATTCTCTCTCACGAATCCGTGGTTCTCCTGCTTTCCCTTCTCGTGCTGCTGCCGTCAGATGGCGGCTGGGCTGGACCGGCCAAGGTGACTCACTCGCATGTCTGGTGCCTTGGCGGGGAAGGCTGGGAGGCCCCACACGGCTAGCTTGGGCTTTTTCATTTCGCAGCGGAATCCTGAATCCCAAGGGTGAGCTTAGCAAGGAGAAGTGAAAGGTGCAGTTGGCTAAGCGTCCCTCGCTCGGCGTTCTATTGGCGAAAGCGGCCGCAGGACCAACCCAGGTCGAAGGGGAAGAGAAAGGATGGGGAGAGTGACAAAAAATTTGTTACCGTCACTAATCCACTACAAAATGGGTGGGGGTAATGGGAGTATATACATATTTACTTATTTTTTTAAACTGATGAATGGATAAATCAAGTAATAAAAATCCCCTATGTTAGTAAAATTTACCTATGCAGGGCGAGAGCTCAGGGTGGAGGAGCTTCTCTGAATATGTCCGTTATATAGCTTGACTACGAATCCATAATTTAAAAAACAATAATGAGCATGGCAATATACCTAAAACTAACATAATACTGTATGTAAATTATGCTTGAATAAAAAAAAATGAAAACTAAAAATTAAAAAAAAAAAGCATGGCAAAAAAAACAGGTCTTAAAAATTGGAAACACGTGGGGCACCTGAGGGGCACGGGCCATTGAGTGCCTACTCTTGGTTTTGGCTCAGCGTCGTGGGATTAAGTCCTGCATCAGGCTCTGCACTCAGTTCGGAGTCTGCTTGAGATTCTCTCTCTCCCTCTCCCTCTGCCCCTTCCTCCCCACTCACGTGTGGTCATGCTGTCTCTCTCCCTCTCTCTCTCTGTCAAATAAATAAATAAATCTTTTTAAAAATTGAAAACAGGGGTGCCTGGCTGGCTCAGTCAGCGGAGTGTGTGACTGTTGATCTCGGGGCTGTGAGTTCAAGTCCCATATTGGGAGTAGAGATTACTTAATATTTTTTTACTCCAAAAAAAATTGAAAACAAAAGGAAAGAAATCCACCTCACTGCATATCAAGTTACTAGCATAACAACACAGAGAAAATAATTATTCAAATGACTTTAGAATATGGAATTTCGATTATACGGTCCTGGTAACATATACTCTAAGGACAAAACAAACCACAAAGAAATCTTATACTGTATTCAGTCATCTTATTGTCAGCCCAATACGCATACAGCTATTTTGAAGCCATTATAGTTCTATTGCAGAACAAGTCAAATAAGTAATTATGTTGAAGTCATTAAAAACCAAGCTTTTCAGCGAAGAGAAAAGAAATGAAAGCATAAATTCAACCAAGTTAAGTCAAAACCCTGTAATGTGACATTTGAGTCGGAAATATCAGTATGAACTCATAATTGTTTTCCTTTAAAAATATGAGAATAAAACCATTATATTTGTATTAAATTTGCATCCATTTCAAAACCAAACAGAACCTATGATGATAGAAGTCAGGTGGGTGATCTTTGTGTGGGGGCAGCACCTGGGAGAGGGAGGCGCGGGGGCTTCCAGGTACCGATCATCTATTTCTTGCTCACTCTATGTGAAAACTCATCAAGCTGAATGGTCATGATTTATTCACTTTCCTGTTATATGTGCTCTGCTTCAATGAAAAGTTTAATTGAAAAGAAACAGACACACACACCCCCGAGCTCCAGTGCTGTCCGGTCTGCAGGTAACGTCGACCCAGCGGCCGTGAGCACCACGAGTAACCAGCTGGGGGTCTCTAAGTACCATTTCCTCCCAGAGTAACCCGGGCTCCTTGGAGAAACGGCCGATTCTAGGTCTGGGGCAGGAATTGCCTAAGAGGAGCTTGGAGTATGTTGTTGTACAAGGAAAAAAAGGAAGAACCAAGGTCACATCAGAAGGACGGAGGATATACCTGCCCACCTAAGCAGAGACAATCTGAGCAACACGAAAGAATACGAATTGCGGAGATTGGAGACAGCACACACATAAAAATCTGTGTGCCCGAAGGCTACTACGAACAAAAAACGTCATTGGTCAATGTTCAAGGCTGCTGGGGCACACAATCCTTGCTCTGAAAATTGGGTGAAAGGAGAGAAATTCTTCTTTATAAAGGGTAATCCTCAGATAACAAATCGGAAGAAATGATAGAAAGGAAAAATCACTATTTTGTAACCTCTAAGGAAATCGTGAAGCTGAGCTTCTAAGCCCGTCTCGCAGGTATCATCTGAAGGCACCTGAGAGACAAACGCAGACCCTGCGTCTCGTGCTGGGACGCGGTAAGGAGCGTATAGCACCGCCTATAAAATCGTCTTGTCTGAAAAATGGAACTGGGACCCCATGGCCTGACAAGGAGGGGGTCAGGGGAGGTAGGGATCCACCTATGTGCAGGCGATAGGTTACTCCGTAGAGAATTTTAAACCAATAATAAAACCAACTAAAAGTTGGTCTGCCTTTTTTTTTTCCATAAGTTTTATTTGTTTAAGCCATCTCGACACCCAATGTGGGGCTCGAACTCATGATCCCGAGATCAAGAGTCGCATGCTCCACTGAGTGAGCCAGCCAGGCACCCCTTGGTCTGCTTTTTGTCATCACCAGACACCAGCAGTGCTGAGCGATGTTGGTGATAAATACCCCCTCCTCCAGGAGGTCTGTCCCCCGTGGTTCTCCAGCCCTCCTACAGCTCTGCCTGAATATGGAACATGGAAGAACAAGTCAAATGACATGATAAGGAAGCATTGGTCCCAGTCCAGAATCCAGAGCATCCTACAGGCAGATTGCCCGGGGTCTCTACGCGGGGGCGGTAAAGGAATGGAGGGGTCCAAGGACACTTAACTAATGAATGAGTCTGCAGTCCTCCGGGGGCTGCTGATTTGGACAAACCAGCTGGTTAAAATAATTGCATAAAGGTTATTAAGATAAATTATGCCAGGTGTGATAACAATATGACACTATATTTTAACACATACACATACAAAATCAGCTCAAAATGACTGAGATCAGTTATGACCGGATTATCATGACATCTAGAATTTGCTTTAAAATACTCCAGGAAACGGGGGCACCTGGGGGGCTCAGTCGGTTGGGCATCTGACTCTTGATTTCCGCTCAGGTCATGATCTCAGGGTTGTGAGATCAAGCCCGGCATCGGGCTTCGCACTCAGCGAGGAGTCTGCTTGAGATTCTCCCTCTCCCTCTGCCCCTTCCCTGCGCTGCTCACATTCTCTCTCTCTCAATTAAAAAAACACCAAAAATCTTTAAAATAAATAAATAAAATAAAATACTCCAGTAAACGAAAGAGCAAGCAGCCAACGTGGGCAGAACAGAGGCTACAAGACTGGCCGTGAGTTGGGTGATGGACACACAGGGGTTCTCTACTCTTCTCTCTTCTATGTGTGTGTGTGTGTGTTTCAACTTTTCTCATAGGAAAAAAGAGGCAAGGTAGGCCCGGTGGTAAGTTCCGTCATCCTCATCACCGCCATCAGATGTGAAGCGAGCCAGACCTCAGACGTGGAGGGAGTGGCAGGTCATTCTCTGGGAAGGAGGGCGTGTCAAGAGCCGGGGAGACCCCAGCGAGCTGAAGACATGTCACTGCAAACAGGTGGCGCACCATCTAGGCACAGGTCGGCACCGGGAGCTAAAGCAACCTTCGGACCTGCTTGGGGATGGAAACCTGTCCTCCACTGGCCACACGGTCTCAGGCCTGAGGAGATGGGGAGGACGAAGGGGCTTCGGGACAAAACAAAGGGCTGGCAGTCGTGAGGTAAGTCTCCGTGCCCAGCACCATGACTCGATAAGCCATAAAGACATCCCATCACTGACTCAGGTGACGAGGGGGCTCAGGAACAGCAGGGCAGGTTCCAGATTCTGGATCTGGGTTGGTGGGAGGGGGGCCTGCACTGGTGCCCAAGGTCAGGGCTCAGCTCCGGGCATCCCCGGCCCCAGGACGCACGGACCAGCCCCAGCGGGCAGGGTGTGGAGGGGAGCCTGCGAAGGGGACCAAGAGCCCCGGAGGGTGGTGGTTAAAGCACTGAACTGGCCGCTTTTGTGAACCTCTCTCTCTCTCTCTCTCTCTCTCTCTCACACACACACACACACAGATTGCTCATACCGTCGAAGATTTAGGATAATCTCATCTTGGTCCTGATTACATTAGTAGCCTGTGCTCTGTCAATCTGTTTGCATGCCTTCTGCACACAGCTTCGTGTTACACTCCCAGTAGAAATACCCAGGGCGCCTGCGGGGCTCAGTGAGTTAAGCATTCAACTCTTGATCTCCGCTCAGATCACGGTCCGGGGTCTTGGCTCTGCGCCCAGCACAGGGTCGGCTTGTCCCTGGGCCTCCGCCCCTCCCCACCCTCACGCTCGTGCTTACTCTCTGTCGCTCTCTCTCACTCTCAAATAAATAAATAAAATCTTTAAATACAAACAAATAATAAATAAGGGAGAGATGCCCTCCCACCAGGCAGGAAAATGGGCGTGAGGCTCAGCACCCCTCCTTTGGGCAGCAAGGCTGGTCGCCTAAGTGTTGGGGCACCTGGTCTATAAGAGGAGAAGCCGGTTCGGACCTGTCTCTGGGGCTGACAGGTCGTAAGACCTGAAACACTGGAGAATTCTGTTGGCAGCTGCAGGATGAGGGACAGCTCAGGCGATTCCCCTTCCCTCTGCTAATCCAGGACCACCAGTGACTTGCCCCCCACCGGTGGTGGCAGGGAACGCCAGCCCAGCCCCTCTGGTCCCGGGCTCAGGGTACCCGCAGCGTCAGGACAGTAGGGAAATGATTCAGACCCTTCTGGCCCCTAGGAAACTACCGAAACCCTTCTTCAGAATTCGGTTGGAAAATAAACCCCTGTTTTAAAATAAATGCCAACATCTTATTTCATTTTAATTTATCTTTATTTGGTAGAGACAGAGAGCACAAGTAGGCAGAGTGGCAGGCGGAGGGAGAGGAGCCCAACATGGGCTCAATCCCAAAACCCTGGGATCATGACCTGAGCCGAAGGCAGACACCCAATCGACTGAGCCACCCAGGCGCCCCTATAAATGGCAACGCTTAAAAATCCAAAAGGACAAGCTATTTCTCAGTGCAGGCGTGTTCTTTGTTGGGTAGCGCATTGCCTGCCCGGCACTCACGGTGGGTGAGCTTGACTATAGTTCACGATGGTTCTCCCCCGGAGAGACTGCAGATGGCCTACTGCAGACCTCTCTCACCCAGCGCTCCCCAGAACAGCCAGCATGGAAGATTCTCGATGCTCGCTAACTACAATCCTATTTCAAAACAGTGAAAAGACCCGCAGTCTGCTTTGTTGTTAGAGTTGAGTGATGGTTAGGGAATGAGGGTCCCATCACACGGCCTTCCATCCGCCTGTCTCCCTCTTTTCTCACTCCTCCCTTCCTCCGGCTGTATCTGAGAATGCGTGTGTGCGTGCATGTGTGCGTGCGTGCATGCTCGTGTGCGTGTGTGCGTGCATGTGTTTATGCCTGGGGCAGGAGCAGGTGGGAAAGGAGAACGCTTTCTGCCCAGCACAGAGGTGGCCTCTGTGGGCTCCTGCTCCCTCCTCCCGCACCCCAGGAAAGAGGGTCCAGAGAGCACCTGTTGCAGGGGGCAGCAGAGGGAAAAGGAGGACCCGGTGAGCTGGCCGAAGTGCAACTCTCCTCCCCGAGGCTCTGCCGTCCGGGTCCACCTCGTCCTGGGCCCCCTGTGTGCAGGGCTAACGCCCTCCTGGGCTGAGAGCTTCTGCAGTGCTCACCCCTCAGGCGCAGAGAGCAGTCTGGGGGTCTCGAAGCTGCCTGCCTTGTGAACGAAAGCCCACTTAGGGACCACATCCTGCTTTCTTTCCACCCCCCACCCCCAAGTCCCACTGGCACCCCAGCTGCCTGAACTGGCCAGCAAGGTTCTCTTCTTGGGGCAGAGGGGTGACCATGACAGCACCTCTCACCTCAGAAACCCCTGCACAGCCCGCGAAGGAGAATTCTCAGAGAAACCTTGGCATCTCCACTCCGGGGAGGTGCTCTGATTGGCGGCAAAGCTGCTAATTAAAGCCGCGAGCTGCTGCGGGCGGGGGCTCTCCACGTGCGGGGGTGAGGGCCCGTGTGAGCCCAGCAAAGTGGGTCCGTGCTAGGGGGAGTCTTCAGCGACAGGCCAAGGAAACAAATGAACCTCCAAAGGCCCCTCTAAAGTCCACACTGAGCTGTTCTGCTGTTTAGAGAAGAAGCTGAGGCCTCACCATGATTGGCTGGCCAGTTTGCAGACCGGCGGGGGACAGACTCCAGAGCCGGGGCTAACTCTGCTCTCCATCCTGGGTGAGCTTCTGTCTTACATTAATTGGGGGCTAATTAATGTCTCTGAGGAGAGGCCTTTAGACTTTCATGTGGATTGAAGGATGGCCTGAGCCGGCAGCAAAAGGCCAGGGGCCGCCCGACTTGGGCCCGCAGCGGCCTTAACAGGCCTTTCAAGACACTGGCAGCTTCAGGGCCGGTCTTTTGCCCAACAGCCTCGTGAGAGTGACGATGGGAAGCCAGCCCTGCACCTGCCTGGAGTACCCGCGCCCAGGTCCGCAGACTCACCCCAGCCTCGGGCCCTGCCGGGCAGGGAGGACATGGCAGAAGGGGACTCAGGGAAGAGAAGGGGCTAGAACTGAGGAGGGCAAACAGAAACGGGGAGGGAACCATGGAAGGTGTCTCTTGTCAGTTGGCCGGGGGCGGCCCTGCCACACCAAGCCCCCTGAGAACCTTCCCAGGGCCCCAGGACGTGCACTCCCTCTCTCTCTCCACCTTCCTCAGGCCAGCCCTCCAGGGGGGCCTGTCCCTCCCCGCTCCCAGGCAGAGGCATCTGTGTGGAGAGTGGGCTCCTGCCCCCCTCTTCTGGGCGAGTGACCTTGATTGAGTCATGTCCCCTCTCCGGGCATGCTTGGGGGGTTGGGGGAATGAGGACAGAGGGTTCGGCCCAGACTTCCGGGGACCTCCTTCGTGCCCCACGGGTGCCCATACTGCGCATCAGGCTCCATCTAAACTGTGCAGTCTACACCCCCCTCCCCAGCACGGCGCCTCGCCAGCCCCCTTCCCTGTTCCTCCAGACCCGTCGCTGGCCTGGCAAGGCCCTTCACCCCTGCTGCTCTTGCTGTGCAGTCTGCCGGGGCTGTCCACCCAAACCAAGCCCCACTTCGCCCCTCCCCTCGCCTTCTCTGGCTCTTCCTTCAAGCCTGCCTCTGCTGGGTGCGCGACCCCTCCGCCCCCCCCAACCCGCGCGACGGCAGGGCAGGATCTGCGCATGCGCCTGGTATGCGCCACACCAGGAACCGCAGGAACTTGCCACCTCCACCCTTTAGCACCGCACCTGCCCCTGGCTGCCCCCCTTTCCTCCAAGAACGCCAGCTCTTCAGAGTCCCCCACCTGCCTCTGGAAGCCTTCCCTGAGCAGCCCCCCCCCCCCGCACGGAGCCCCCTTTGCTCTAAAGCTGGAGCACCAGGGGTCTGTGGGCCCACTTCCCGGCGGGTCCCGGCGCAGCAGTGCCAGGGACGTGGGGACTCGGGGACTCAGGCGTGCTCACAACGTCACCACTAGGGCCCAAGCTCCAGACACGGGGGTTCAAAGAAAAGCAAACGCCATGCACACACTTGGCCCAGAGGGGAAAAAAAATTTTCTCAAAGCTTCCAGCCCACAGAAATCCGCGAGTCCTTCCGGGTACCACAGATGCTTAGTGACAGCCGAGATCTGTCTTCCAGAAGCAGGAACTGGGGAGTATTTCTGGCCCAATTAAGCTTTAGTGCTTGACAAGAAGTAAATGCAGCCTCATCTGTCTCCATGCCCAATGTGAGAAACGTAGGGGCTCCGCGCATCTGGCCGCATCCCCGCCTTCCAGCACGTACTTCCCACCCAGGACCGGGGCGCGCACAGGTCACAGGTGCACGTGCAGACAGGGCCAGGGCGTCTCTAAAAGGATGTGGTCTGCCGATAGCATCGGCCTCAGGCTGTGTAGAGGAATATCGTTCTACAGATTATCAGTATTAGAAAATCAAGCGATTCTCTCCATGTCCAAGGTATGAGAACTCTTCCTGCCGCTGTCATCCTGAGCAGCCTCAGGCTTGTAAGTACCAACAGCCCTGCGGGAAATAAGGTAGAAACTTCCAGGCGCGACAGGGTTTACACCATCAGTTTTCGCAGGGAGATCAGACTGGAGTTGTGATCTCTGATTGAATGCTGGCTCGGTAGGGAGCTGCGAAGACACAGTGGGTAGTCTGTGTAAGAACACACATTTTTGAAATAAAACAGCCCTACTCTATCAGCTCTAATATAAGCGGCTCTCCTTCACAAAGAAACCACAAACAAACAGCTTGTCCTCATGGTGAAGAAAGCCTCCGTTGCCCCCTCCTCCAGGCAGGACCCACGCTGCCTTGATCCCTGGAGGTCTGTCCTTGGGATCCAGCTCAGAGAACCCTGCTGTCACCCCCCCGCCCCCCCGCTCAGTGTTGAAAAGCCCCTCTCCAAGGACTGACCACCTTCGAGGAGGGTCAAAGCCCCACTCAGTACCAATCGCCCATCGCCTTTTTGTGGACCCTGACCCTGGGTGACATAGGTCCTCCTTCCTCTTGGCCTCACAGAGAGTATTAGTTACCGTTAAACTCAGCACTTCCTCTGCACCAAGTGCATTATAGACTAACATATGGACCTTACAGGTCCCCAGTGAGAAGTGTTATTAGCCTGATATTTCCTCCAAGGCCCCATCACCCTGGCCACTCAGGAGCCCCCACTGGCACCCAGGAGCTTCCCTGGGTCCCACAGGCCAGGGGTTAGCGGCCAGCCCTACATGCTGCCCCCAGAACCCCCCTGCAGGGGAGCCTGGTCGGTGCCGGGTCCGGGCCGTGCATACCACTTTTTCATTACTTTGCAATTCTCCTTTGGGCACTGACCTCTCAGGGAGCTGCTGGTCCGAAAGGGTATTGCCAACAGCCCCGAGCCCTGGGATGATTCACCCCTCGTCACCCAGTCCGCTAGGGAAGCTGCAGCTGGGGGCTCAGCTTCGGCTGGTGCAGTGGGGACGGTCCCCAAGGCAGGAAGTAGGCTGGGCCAGCCGTCTCTCCCCAGAAACCCAGGAAACCAGGTAGGGCCACACCCATACATCCCTGAACCCGCTGCGGGACCCTGGTGAACCAGGTGGGCTGGAAGAAGGGGCCAGGGCAGGGGTCCGGCTGTGGGTCTACCGGGGCCTGGAAGGGACCAAAAGTTCGGGAAGTCAAAGCTGGAGAATTGGCTCTGAGTGTGGGTCTGCAGAGTGGGGCAAGGCCAGACAGGGAAAGGAGCCTCAAAGACAGAAGCTGGAAGTGTAAGAACAGTTGGTGAGAGGCTTGAGAGGTGGCTCAGGGCATGGGGAGCTTCACTGGGAGGACTGGCAGTGGGCCGGGTCAGGGTGGGCTCTCAGGGCTCGGGGAAGATCAAACCCAGGGTCTCCATCCCCACCACCAAAGCAGCACTGAAGGGATCGCGACTGAGATGAGGCTTGGGGCTGCCTCCCTGCTGTCCCGGGAGGCTGAGCGAGGCCTGGGGAGGCCGAGAGCAACAGGCTGGGGGTCCGTGGGGGCTTTGAGACAAGCACACCTGGACCCATCGGGAGCCACCCCCCCCCCATCTTCATCGCCATGTGACGCAGCAAGTCGCCCTGGTTCCTCCTCTGTAGAATGGGGATAAAAGTTCCTGCCTCACGGAGTTGGTCACAGGGTTGGTCAGAGGATTGAGTGAACTCCGTGAGCGGCAGCTGACTGCGGAGTGTGCCTTTGCTTGGACGCTTGGTGTCCAACTGTCTGTCTCTGGCTGTACCCACATCCGCGTCCGTATGCCTGTTATATCTCCACACCTGGGGTGCGACCTCTCTACGTCCATATTTTCTCCCTCTCCGTTGGAATCCTCCTCGCGGCCGAGCGCTGAGCTCAGACCCCGCCGAGGCGGCCCAGGCAGCAGCTGGAGGGGTACTCGGACACAGGACCTGCCTTTCTGGGTAAAGTAGATGCATCATCACGGCTCCAGACCCAATTAACTCAGCAGACTTAGGAGAGCTCAGGACAGGCTTGCGAATTAAATCCTGTTCCTGGCTCCAGAGGGCACATGCCCTGCTCCCAGGGCTGTGGGGGTGGTGGGGGGGGGAGGGGAGGCAGACGCAGGGCTCCTGCCTTGCTGCCTCTGGCACCCTGGTTATTAGACACCCACCAGGGAATCCCAGCCTTGTTCAACTTCAACAGCAGCTTCGGAGCATGCACGGGAGGCTGGCAATCGAGGCCTGCGACCCACCCCCACCCCCCGCCATCCCTGGAAGGAGCATGAGTCACTTCTCGGGAGGCAGCAAGGTGCAGCGCAGAGAGATTCGGGCAGACCTGAGCTGGCTCTGGGTCAGCCACTTACCAGCTGTGCGATGCACCTCTCTGAGCCTTCGTTCCTTGTCTGCACAATGGGGGCGACAAGACCACCTCAGAGGGCTGATGGCAAGATGAAATGAGAGAGTGCCCGCAAAGGGCCAGCTCCACAGAGGCCCCTCCTTTCCCCTTGCCCAGCTCCTCCAGACGGTCGGCGCTGCCAGCAGACCGCGGTGCACCTGCCTTCTGCTCACTCCACCGCAGGGCCACTGAGGGGTCAAGGTCAGTCCCCGCCCCCGGAAAGGTCCTCGAGGAGGAACAACCTGCTTGAGTTCAAGCCCTGCTGGTGGATGAGACTCCTCTGTGATCCCTGGCCTCCAGGTCTCCGTGTCCACCTGATGTCACCTCCAGGGTCTTGCTCTGACCCACACTTGAGAATCAATCCCATCCCAGGCTGTCACAGGAGGCCTGAGTGTCTGACCTGCTGGTATTCCAGCTCAGATTCCCGGACACTTGGCTTCTCCCCTTGTCCCTCCCTCCTCCTATATCCCAGTCCCCGAAACTGTATAGCCACAATCTGCCTCAGTATCCCCACCTGAACCATGCCCTGGGAATAGGTATCCTACCTTCCCCAACACTCAGTCCCCAAATATCTGGCTAACCCCCACTCCCAGGGGACGGAGGTCCCTGAGGTCAACTGCCTGTCAGCCTGGCCCGCTGCCCCCCATGCCTGACTCGGAGAGTCAAGTGTCCCCTACTCTGAGCCCGCCTCTGTTGTCTGCCCCCCACCCCCACAGCCAGACCAGACTCAGGCTGGGACACTCCTGAGCAACCTCGTCATCGCCCTGGGACCAAAGAAGGCCTAGAAGTGGCCCCGAGAGGGAAAGGCTCTGGCTTCTGCTAGTCACTGTCATAATGTCCCCAGTGCTGGAGCAGAGGCAGCATTTTATTTCTTACAGGTTCTAACTTCCGGACATGAGACCCCCCCCCCCCAAAGACAGGACACCATCAGGAGTGCGGGGAGGGCTCAGCCACTGCTCAGAACCATCAGGAGATGGGGGGATGCCCTGGAACCTCACCCTGAGAACAGGAGATACAGTCCCCCCGAACAAGACCACAGGTGTTCGTCCTGTCCTCCTCCAAAGACGCCCTGGCAGATGAACGCAAACGCATTCTTTGAAAGTAAACCCGAAGACTAGGGGAAAATGAGAGGAGATAATTATAGATAAGAGATTTCAACAAAGCTTTAAGAAGACAGAAAGCAGATGGAGGAGGGAAATTGGCAGAGGAGGCTTGAAGCTAGGGCTTCTGTAAAGGAGCCTCCAGATGAGGAGCAAACCGAGTCGCCCGCAGGAGACCCGGGACTCTCGGGACCTGCGGGCAACAGGTGCAGAGAGCTGTGGTCACGCATGGGGCCGGGAAGGGGAGGCTCGCGTGGACGTCTGTACCGAGTTGGACCCCAGGTTCCCTCCTCTGTCACACACCGGGCAAGAAGCCCACAGCCTGGAGAAGCAGAATGATGGCTCTGAACTTGGGGGGGTCCCAGGCAAAGTGAGGGTGGGGGTGAGGTTCAAGACTGCAATCCTAACATGTCTCAGTGGGCTTCTGGTTCCCGTCTTCTGCACCCTATCCCCAGGCAAGCAGTTACAGGCTTCTCTCGGGTGGTTGAACTACCCCAGAGAGACAGATCTCTAAAGACTTCTAAAAGATCTCTAAAAACCATCTGGTGGTTTCCAGTATAAAAGCCCGCCAGCCCTCGTGCTTCTCCCAAGCATTCAGAGCAGCTGGCTTCCCAGAGCTTCTCTGAAAGATGAACAGACAGTCAAGGACTAACGGACATTTGAGGAAGGACTCCAACACGAAAAAGAAATAAAAACCAAGGCAGGGCTGGGACGGTCCCAGGATCCCAGACCCAGTGCGGGGACCAAGACACGATTTCAAAAAGAATTCTAATGAAAATTCTCAGCGAAGGAAGGGAAACTTTGCCCTCTCTGAGAAAGGAAATCATCGGGAACGAGACAGAGCTCTCAGACAGTAAAAAAAAAAAAAAAAAAAAAAAAAAAATCATAGTTGAAATAAAAATGCAAGAAAGGAAATCTGCCAGAAAAGAAAAGTAAAAGACAAAGAGGAAAACAGGACCAGGGAGAGAAGACCACTCAAGAATCCAAGAGGCAACAAGAAAAACAGATGGGAGGAAATCATGGGAAAGAGATGTGTGAGAAACATTCCCAGAACAGCAAGCACGAATTTCTACACTGAACGGGCCAACTGAGGGCTCATTATGACAAATGAGAAAAGACCTACGGCGATTTTGAAATTTCAGAACCCCAAAGATAAAGAGAGGACCACGAGGCTTGCAGAGGGCTGAGGCAGGAGCCCGGTGGTTCTCCTCTGTGCTCTGGAGCCAAAACATGTAACGCCAAGACAGAGTTTGGGTGTAAAGAGGAACAACAGCTTTATTGCTTTGCCAGGCAAAGAAGGCTGCAGCAGGCTTGGCCAAGGCCTTCCGACCTGCAAGCCCACACAGAGGAAGGCGCTGGGGGTTTATAAGGAAATACACGATCGAGCTCATTTTGACGGGAATGCTGCCAGCCTCCTTCATCATGTTTTCAGGGTACAGGGTTCCTGAAACAAACGGCTGAGAAGGGAGGAGGTGAGGTTTGCAGAAGAGAGGGAAAAGGCTACTTAGCCTAAAATTGAGCCTCGCTGAAGCATTAAAGCAGCCGTTTTGATTTTTGTTCAACTTATGCTTTTAAGCAGTTCCAGCAGTGCTGGAAGCCAGGAGACAAGGAACAACGGCTTCAACACTCCAGCATGGGGCAGGGAGGAGGCGGGGGAGGGGAGATGGGGTTCAACCTGGAATTCTATATTCGGCCACTATCAATAAGCATGAGGGTAGATAAAGACATTTTCCAGGTATAAATGGACTCAAACAAATTGACCTCCCTTGCACCCTGCCTTCAGAACCTCCTGGAGGATGTGCTCCAGCAAAACTAGGCCTGTAAGCCAAGGAAGGAAGTGAGGATAGGGAGACAGCAGAGCTGGGGGTGAGCAGAGCAGTGGCAGCTGGGCAGCAGACCTCGTGAGCGTGCAGCGCAGTCTGGAGTGGGAGGGAGGGAGACCACCGGAGAGAATGGGATCCATACACCACTCGGTGAGTCTTACCATTCAGAAATAAGATCTTGAGAGCTGAAGGAGCCCCTGGGGGACAAATAAGGCAAGGTACATTAGACAACTCAGTAAATTTTTAGCTAAGATAATTATTAATCCTGAGATAAAAAGGAAATATAATCACAGCATACTGCTTGCTCTGCCATAAACATACTTGCACCGTCATAATAATTAAACACTGACTGCTGATATTAACTAGGAGTACTGAAGCCACTATCCTGGGAGGGTAGGAGGACAGAAGGGGGGAGGGGAACAAATCCTTGTCTGGCAACCCAGCACCTCCAGAAATAATTCCTAACTTTGATAAATCAAGAAAAGCAATATAAACATGTTGCTGAGAAATACAGAGGTGAATACCAGAAGAAATAGCTCCAAGCATGTGTTATTAGTTTCCCATTACTACATGGTGAATGACCACAAACTTCACAGCTTAAAACCACAGATATTCGTGATCTCGCAGTTTCCCTGGGTCAGGAGGCTGGCATAGAGCCTCTGTAAGTTCATCAGGCTCCGATCAAAGCATCGTCTGGGCTGCATTCTCATCTGAAAGCTCAACCTAGGAAGAATTCTCTTCCAAACTCATTCAGGTTGTCCGCAGAAGCATATCTTGGTGGTTGCATGACTCAGAGCCCCAGCTTTTTGCTGCTGTCAGACCTACAGGCTATGGAAAGCCCCCAGAAGCCACCACGGTCCCTTGCCATGTGGGCTTCTCCACCATGGCCACTGCCTTTGTCAAGGCCGCAGGAGAGCCTTTTGCTCTAGTCCACTATGATGGGACCTCCCACAACAGTAAACATGGCGGCGGCACCCATCACCTTTGCCACGCTCAAGGGGTGTGAATGCCAGGAGGCCGGGATCATTGGGACCACCCCACATTCTGTCCACCACCAAGAAGTGATTACTATTTTATTTTTTGATAAATGAGTAATCTGAAATACTTAAAGAGTATTAATGACCCCCTTCCACCCATTTCCGAGCCAACCAACCAGCTCTCTACCCTGGGAGGCAACAAACATAATCCGTTTCTCTTATAACCTAACACACGAGTCTGCGTATATCACAGAGGTCCACATACTCCTCGCCGCTCACTCCCTCAGCCCCCTGCCCACATTTGACGTGGTCAGCCACGACTTCCCCGAGACCCATGTGCATCTCTTTTCTATACCTGGTAGCATGCCATGCAAATGCATCCAACCCTCACCTTTTGCACTTAATATATCCTGAGATCATTTTATATTTGTACATAAAGAACTTCTTCATTGTTTTGCTGGGGCTACACAGCATGCATTGACCATGTGACGGACAGTCAGCTCGTTTCCAGCCCTCTCCTGCGGCGAACAAAGCTGCTGTGAAAAATATCTCCAGGGGAGGTCATTCTGCTAACAGAGCTGCCTCTGCGGAGTGAGACAGGGAAGGACGGGATCCTCTGTTTTCATTGTAAGCTTTTTACTGCCACTTGATTTGTTTTTTTGACTCTGTATATATATTACTTTGATAACTATAAGGGCCATGGGATCTTTTCAGGGGCTGAGGCTGACTACGTGGAGAAGCCTTCTTGGCCTCGCCACCATTAGAACAAGACTCCGGGTCGCTTTGAGCTGCCAGCCCCCGTCTCACTCAGGCCTTTTTCTTCTCAACGGCTCAACATTTATTGAGCATGTGCTCTGTGCCAGGCACTTGCAGGCCGGGACTCCAGCGAAAAGCCTCTTTTGAGGCAAGACACCCCACTTGTCCCTCTTGATTGTGAACCAAGCAATGACACAGCCCCTGATTTTCGGGGGGGGCGGGGGCGTGACCCTGTGACCCTCCATCTGCCACCAGGCTCCATCCCAAGTGGACGACAGAGTAGCGTCTGCAGGAGTGAGGCAGGCACGCAGCATCTTCGCTGGGGAACCAGGCCTCCCTGCTTAGCTGCCTGTCCCCGGTCTTCCGTAGCAAAGCTGCAGGATGAACCCGGTCATTGTCAGTGACGTTTACTGAGTGCCCCCCTGGGCATCAGACCATTTAATCCTCGCAGCAACCCTACAAGACAGTCTCGCCATTATCCCCACTTTATAGATGAGCAAACTAGACCTCTGGGCAGTGCCCGCAATCCACCTGCGGTCACACGGCTAATAAGTGGCAGAGCCTGTATTTAAACTGGGTCTGCAGGTCTCCAGGGCCACGGCTCTTACTCTCAGCGTCGTGGGGCTCATCCTGTAGATGGGCAACGAGCATGTTTTCCATTCTCCTTCTAGGCAGCATTGGCCCTGCTGATGACCCACACTGACATTAGTCCAACAACCACAATTGTCCAGGTGCATTCTCCCCAATTGTAAAAGTCCACTTGGTGGCACTATCTGCTGGCCCACGTGTCTTCGGCGTGGCTGCAAGAGCGTCCTCAAAGGCCTTCCCGAAATCAAGACTGCATTGCCACCTGAGAGCCCATCAAGGCTTGCCCTGGAGAGCACCCCCAGGAGCCCAGCGAGGCCCCCACCCATCCTGCCCCTGCTCCATCTGGGGCCGGTGGGGCTGGCCCTGGTCGGGGAGCTCTTCTGTCCTCCCGAAACCCAGATCACAAGGGCGCTGTCGCTTGGAAGTGACAAAGAGCAGTACAGAGGAGGCGGAGGGGGACGTGATGGCCATTGCCAAGTGGCGGAAGTGAGATTAAGATGAATCTGGACGCAGCTGGCGCTGGGGAGACGTGCTGGCTTACCAGCCAGGGCAGCAGCCTGGAGGACGGGTCGGTCCATGGGACCGGGCTCCCCCCATAGGCCCTCCCTCCCTCCCTCCTCCGGAGCTGCCCTGCACACAGAAGCCTGCAGGCCTCAAGCCAAGACCCCAACCAGGAGGGGAAGGTCCTGGGGGCGAATGAATCGCATGGGAACTGTGGCACATTCAGAGCTCTTACCACACTGGTTCCTGCTAGAGGGACAGGTGTGGCTCAGCCCCCCACAGCTCTGGTCCTTCAGCAAAGTGGACACAATGATGCTGGATCTCCCGGTTTGGCAAAGAAGCTGGGACTCTAGATTTCTGATCGAAATCTCCCAGTTTTTTCCATACTGGCAATGAATGCAATGGAAAAAACCCAACACACGTGTGGATCTGAGGAAATGAGCCTGTGGTCCACCCTCTGGCTGCACGCCCCGCCCTAAGCCCACGGCTGAAGTGCTGACACCCAGGAATCCGTCCCTCACCTGGGGGCTTAGGAACCTGGCATGGCAGTCTTCCAAGCCTCCTGGGTCCCACACCCTCCACACACACAGACCCCGAAGCACCCCGGGGATGTTGCACCCCCCGCTGAGCCCTTGCACCTGACAAGGGGCCAGCTGCCCTTCCAAGCTGGCAAGCAGAGCCTCGGAGGGAGAGCCAGGGGGCTGGGATGAGGGACCACCTGTGCTCGGTGGATAGAGCCCCAGGAACCCACTATGGAGTATTAGAGCCCCCCAGCTGCCCTGGGACTCTGTCTCCCCTGAGCAAATACAGCTTGAATTGCCCTTCCCCTCTCACCTTCTCTGATGGGAACCCCCGATCCTGGGCTCAGGAATTCGGACCCCCTGCCTTAGACCATGACCGCAGTGGCCACCATTGTTAGTGAGGGTGGCAGCGGGTACAACCGATGCGTTGAAGCAGAAACAGAGGAAGAGAAGCTCAGCTGTAAAGAAGCCCAGAGAACTCCCATAGCTGTAGTCTGCTGGTCCACTGCCTCCAGGTCAAAGGGACAGCAGTGACCCCCTGCAGCTCCCAGGGGCCTGTGCCCTGCACCAGGGCGGGACTGGGAGGGAACGTCTCCCAAGAGGAGCAGGTGTCCTTCCCTTCCGCTCCCTTTGCCCATAGTTCTTCTGGGGAGGGGGGGTTGCATCCAAGCAGCCTCTGAACCTTCCCTGGTGTCACTTGTCTCCAAAGCTCTCCCCTGCTAGGACCCTGGAGGAGTCTGCTGATGTTTAGATGTAAGGGAATATTCCAGAACCCCCCCCCCTTGCAGGGGAACACCTCCTTTGAGCACGGTGATCCTCTCCAAATGGGGAGGGCTGTGGTGGGAAAAAGACACCTCAACATCATCAGCTCCAGCAGAACGACACTGGTGTGGTTGCTAAGGACTTTAATGGCCTTGGAGGGGAGGAGGTCAAAGCAGGGGCCCCTGCAAGCCTGAGCCGCTCCTGCCCGCAGCCCCCGCTGTCTGCTGGAGATTTTTAATAGACGCCACCTGGTTCCCAGCCGAGGCGGAACACGCTCCCGGGGGCCTATCAATAGAACGCGGCAGAGGGTGACCAGGCGGCAGATTGAGGGGTGGGCGGAGCGGCTCCTCAGTCGTGCTTTGGGGGGGTTGGTGAGAGATCGCGGCTACAGGAGCCCCCGCCCCCGCTCTCCACCCCCGGCCTGCCCCCCTGCCCCATCAGGGTCCCCGAGGTCCTGCCCAGGCCCGCCAGGGTGGGCTGCACGGCAGGGGAGAAGGGGGCGGAGAACTCCCTTCTTGCTGCAGAAGGGCAGGGGGCCTAGGTGGCCTGGCGGGGGGGGGGGCCTGCTTGGCCACTTGCACCCCAGCCCACCTGCAGCCTCTGGAACCTGGCAGTGGGGGCCAAGCATCTGCAACCCGCCCCTCTCCCCTTGCTCCCCATTTGGGGCTGAGTCCCTCTTCCCCAAACAAAAGCCCTCTCTAAAGCCTGCTTGCCCTCCACATGGTCCTTCCATGCAGTGTTGCTTTGTGGTCAAACTTCGGAAGTTCCATCCTCAGAAGCTCTCCCCGTGCCCCTCAAACTGGGTTAATCGGCCCACCACCGTACTCCCAGGAGTCGGGTTTGGAGCGCGCACCTGCTGGGAATTGCCCACCAGGCTGTTGACGCCCCCCCCCCCCGCCGGCAGGGGTCCTGGCCCCTTCAGTCCACCGCTGTGTTTCCCCAGCACCTGCCCGCTGCCTGCACTCAGCGGATACCCCGTGAATAACTGTCGTCTTGAAATAAAGGTTTAAAACTTGCAAAATTAAAAGATGTGTTGTTTAGAGGTACATGCATTTAGTAAACCTACTAAGAGTGGAAGTACCGCACACTCAAAACATCGGGATGGTGGTCACGCGCTATTAAAATAACAAGTGTTGGGGGGCGCCTGGGTGGCTCAGTGGGTAAGCATCTGCCTTCAGGTCGTGTTCCCAGGATCCTGGGATCGAGGGGCTTCCAGCTCAGCGGGGAGTCTACTCCTACTTCTCCGTCTGCCTGCCGCGCCTCCTGCTTTTGCACGCTCTCTCCCCCTCTCAAATAAATAAAATCTTAAAAAAAAAAAAAAGTGTTGGCCCGCATGTGGAGAAATTGGGCCCCTTATGGTGGGTTGTAAACATGGTGCGGCCACTGCAGAAAACCACACAGCATTTCTTCAAAATACTGCACATGGAATTACGTTGTGATCCTGCAATTGCGATTCTGGGTATATACACAATAGAACTGAAAGCAGGGACTCCAACAGGGGTTTGCACACCTACGCTCACAGCAGCACGATTCACAATCGCCTAAAGGAAACAACCCACATATCCGTCGGCAGATGAGTGGGTCAGCAAAATGTATGTTGTGTACCTACAGCGGAATATTATTCGGCTTTAAAAAGGCATGAAATCTGCCACCCGCTGCAACACGGATGAACCTTGAGGACATCATGCCCGGGGGGGGGGGGGGAGCCAGTCACAGAAGGACAAATACTGTCTGAGTCCACTCACATGAGGCACCTAGAGTGGTCGCATTCATAGAGACAGAGAGTAGAACAGTGGTCACCAGGAGCTGGGGAAGGGAGGAAAGAGGAGTTATGTTTATTTGAACTCCTCTGGCTTCCGTTTGGGGTGAGGAGAAAGTTCTGGAGATGGATGGGGGTGATGGTTGCACGACACCGTGAACGTGCTTCATGCCGCCAAACCCTACACGGAAAAATGGTCTAATGGTAAATTTTATGTTATGAACCGTTCATCCTAAAAATAGATATTGCCAGTTATTTTACCAGCAAAAGATGGTATTTGTACCACGTGTTCAAAAAAAAAATCCCAAGATGATGTCATAGCAGGGGGAGGGGTGCATAAGGGAAGATGACATCACAGCAGGGGAGGGGAGGGGTGCATAAAGGAAAATGATGTCACACAGGAGTAGAGAGAGGAGTGCATAAAGATGACGTCACAGCAGGGGGAGCAGAAGGGGTGCATAAAGGAAGATGACGTCACAGCAGGGGGAGGGGTGCATAAAGGGCACAACTGCGCCACGGGAAGCACCGGGGTTCATTCTATTAGACTTGTCTAGTTCACTGCCTGATCCACCCACACCTGCCTCCCCCACAGCCTCATATGTACGCCATGTATCTTGTTTCATTGATTCTAAGACGCTCATTTTTAAAGTTTAATCTCTCTGAAATCCGGATGCAACTCACAGCTGCTCAGAACAAAACAGTCCTGTGGCATAATTTCCGTGGTAGGCGCTGTCTTTCCTCGCGGCCCAGAAAATAATGATGCTTCTGGCAATCGAGGTGCCTCCGAGGAGAGGAAACCCAGGGTATGTATTTGTAAGGAAAAGTATTTCCTAAGAAGTGTTTACGTAACCGCTTTATTGAGCTATGAGTCACACACAGCACGATTCACCCGTGGAAGGTGTGCAGTCACGTGGCTTTTAATATGTTCACAGAGCCGTGCAAGCACAGCTGATGTTAGAACGTTCTCGTCACGCCCACCAGAAGCCCCGCATGCTCCAGCCGTCACTGCCCATGCCTCTCGACCCCCTCAGCACCAGGCAGCCACTAACCCACTCTCTGTCGCCACACACCCACCTGTTCCAGACGTCTCACATCCATGGAGTCGGACAGCAGACGGTCTTTCGGGACTGGCTTCTGTCACTTAGCCTCTTTTCAAGGTTGCCCTGTGCGGTAGCATTTTACTTCCTTTCCAAAGTGGCCCATCCACTCCTCAGCTCCCTGGAATCTGGCTGCTGAACCCGACACTTCATTGAAATGACCCGTGTTGGTCCCAAGCCGTCGCCCCCTTGGACAGTCTAGGGGCCATTCCTCAAGCTTCCCTTCGAGCGCGTTCGGCATGAGGCCTGGGCGAGCGTGGACTCCCTGGCAGCTCTCGCGGGGGTCACTCATCTCTTTCTCCCTGAAATGCCCCTCCCTTAAATTCCACACTTCACCCCCCAGTGCCATTCGCCTGCCCTGGCCTCCCAGGCCGGCTCCCGTGCCTTCCCCTTCTCCTCCTCCCTCGGACGGCGGGAATTCTGCAAGGCCGCCGTGGGCCGCGTGCCCTCCCCGGGTCTTCCCCCTCACCTCCAGCAGCCCGGCGACAGCAGGAGCAGCGTGAACCTTCAGCTCCGACCTGCTTCCAGCTGTCTGCGTGGACGCGTCCCCCACGGGGTGGAATCTCTCCCCTGCGTGACCCAGGCCGCGCAGCTCCCACCACGCCACTTAAACGCCGCCTGGTGCGTCCTCATTCAGCGAAAGCTGGTGCGCGTCCGCTATAGCTGTCGAAGGGCCAAGGGCACGTGAAGAGAAGAAAACGAAGGCCCTTCTTTCTCCCAGGAGCTTCCATTCCGGGGAGAGAGAGAGATGGTAAACGCTGAACTTTGCAATAGGGCAGGTGGCGATGTGCTCCTGAAAACAGCAGGCTGAGAGCAGGAAAGCTCCCTTGGCCTCCGACCTCCCATTGGATTAGACAGCGAGCAGAGATGAGAAGGGGAGAGGGGCAGGGGTGTGCTGGTAAATATTTATCAACCAGCTCACTGGGGAGAAACATCCAGATCTGTGGCTTTTACCCGCTTCCGTGGAGTAAATACTCCGCCTGGAGAGATTTCAGATGACCAACTTGACATTGGGGTTGGAGACATGAGGAAGATCGGCCCTCATGAGCCAATAGGAGTGAGTCCCAACACACCAGCGGAGAGGGGAGAGGGGTCTGGGACTGTCGTCCCGCTTCCTCTCTCCCAGCAGGACCGCAGTTCTTGGCAACAGTGCGGCTCAGACCACTAGGGCTCTAAGGAGCTGCTATCTACCGTTTCCTCCTCCCACCTCCTCAGGCCCAGGCTTGGGAATAGCTTGGGAATCGCTATCCCTAGTCAGGTCCTTTCCCTGCTCGGGCTCTTCATTAGCGCCCCTCAAGTTTCCCGTGCAATGCACCCCGTTTCCCGTGGGGCCCGGACTCACCCAGGAGGGTTGCCTTTTCGCCAGAGCGACAGGGACAGCCTCGCTGATGCAGTCACACTGAGCATGAGTGACAAGGGATGTGTGTGCTGCTCTCGCCGGTCCTCCCGAGGTTCACCACCCCCAAGCCTGTCAACCCTGGCTCTCCCGCACGCTCCCCTGCAGGGCGAACCCCGGCTCTCTCTCACCTGCTGAGCTCGCCAGCATCATGACTGTCGCTTTTCCTCCGCTCTCTGAGAAGAAGTCCCCGTTCCTGTGAATTTCACAAATGCTCTTTGGGTCCCATTTGAATCTTCTGCGGGGCCCCTGCCAGAGAGCCGGGGCTGGCGGGAGCTGGTACAAAGTCCTCCTCCAGAAATCACAGTCGTCAAGGAAAACACCACCGTCCGCTTACACAAATCGCTGGATTTGGGAGCAGAGTGGGTCATTTACATACATTTAGAAGATGAATTCAAAAGCCAGTAAATGCAAGCCAGGGAAGTAGAAATCAGTGTAATTCACTGCCATTGTACTGAACTCCATGTAAAGGCCAGATCGGTGAGATCGTATTCTGAACTTGCTCCTTGCAGAGCACATACCACCAGGGGTCACACGACCTGGTGGGCCAGGGTCTGAGCGGATTCCACGCCTGCTGTGGTCCTGCCACCCTCTCCCCGGCTGGCCGGTAAGCCCTCTGTGCCAAGACAGGCTGGCTGCATGAGGCCTGTGGTGTCCACACTCACACCACCAGCCTCACGGGCTCCTTGCCTCCTGTCAACCAGCCCATCTGCAGAGGAAAAGGCAGCATGGAAGAGAAAATGGGTTCTATTTTCAGAAGAGATTAGGATTAGGGTTGCAATTTACCTTGAGGTTGGTAACGGTTAATCTTACGTGTCATCCCGGCTGGACCAGAGTGCCCAGGTATGTGGTCAAACATTCTGCTGAATGTTTCTGTGAATGTTTTTGGATGGCATTAACATTTAAATCAGTGACGTTGAGTAAAAGCAGACGGTCCTCCATCCTGTGGGTGGGCCTCGTCCAATCAGTTGAAGGCCTGAACAGAACAAAAGACTGACCTCCCCTAAGCAGGATGCAATTCTGCAGCAGGCAGCCTTTGGATGGGACCTGCAGTATCAGCTCCTAGAAATACCTCCTTGGCTTGCAGCTTTGAACTACAGGATTTTTCTGTAAAATCACCAGATTTAGCAGTGAGCTCTTGCTTCTTCTTGGAAATATCACCCAACTGCTGAGGACAAGATCTGCCAACCCAATGTCCATTCCCCCTTCTTTTAGTAACAAAATCCAGAATTTACCTTGCGTTTCCTTTTTTTTTTATGATTTTATTTATTTGAGAGAGAGAGAGAGAGTGCGCACAGGCAGGGGGAGCGGGAGAGGGAGCAGACTCCCCACCGAGCAGGGAGCCCAATGCAGGGCTTGATCCCAGGACCCCGGGATGATAACCTGAGCCGAAGGCAGACGCTCAACCGACTGAGCCACCCAGGCGCCCCTAGAGATTACTTAAGCCACTTCTGTTGACTTGTGAGATGAAGACATTCTTGTAACACAAGTGACTGCTTTCAAGTCGGTCTGTACCTTAACTCTGGTTTTGTTTTTAACATGAGCTTTAAGTCAGAGACTCCACTGGTACTTTATATACCAATACCTTATGCTTGTTTTGTCTTTTTAACATTTCACATTGCAATTAGCTCCTATGCTCTACATGTGAAATCAGCGGCAGTGGGGGATGTCCGAGGTGGTAAGTCAAACCGAACGGGTAAACACCAGCAGCCAGGCACCTGG
Source organism: Ursus americanus (assembly GCF_024610735.1). Taxonomy (NCBI): domain Eukaryota; kingdom Metazoa; phylum Chordata; class Mammalia; order Carnivora; family Ursidae; genus Ursus; species Ursus americanus. Next base: position 100,577,463 of record NC_142128.1, on the reverse strand, counting down.
GGATGGGTAACTGGGGGACGGGCATTAAGGAGGGCACGTGATGGAATGAGCACTGGGTGTTATAGGAGACTGATGAATCGCTGACCTCTGCCTCTGAAACTAGTAACACACTATGTTAATTAACTGAATATAAATTTTAAAAAATAACCAAAAGGTAATTCACAGAAGAAGAGGTGTGCTATAGGTCATTTAGGAAGGCTTTCAAATACAAGACCAAAGAATGTATCGTGTAGGGTACTATTTGGTGAAACTGCAGGGAAAATGGAGGAGTGATGAGCGCGAGACCCGCTGGGGCAGAAAGGACGGAGAGAAGGTCAGGAGGCGTGGTTTGGGGATTACACCAAAGCAAGGCAGAGGGCAGCAGGTGTTCGCCAGCTCTGCCCACAGACTTGCTGTCCCCGGGGGGCAATGGTGGTGTCGCTGCTTGTATGTTTCGTGTATATTTTCCTTTTGACATATGCACAGAGTGACACAGGACGGAAATCTGCCTACGCCCGGAAGAACTCTTTCAATAAGTTTTCAGTGAAAAAGCCTAAGCAATAAGAAGAATATGAAGGAGAGCGGAGGGGAGTGTGGGGTTTTGCAGGGCGGTGAACATGGGGTGCTGGGGGGGCCAGGGAGGGCCTGGGGAAGTGGGAAGGGGCCACGGGAGGTACAGCTGGGAACTACACGTCCACAATGCCCTCCAAGAGACCCGAGTACTGGGTGCAGTGACTCTTCCATCATTCACTCCTTATTCTCGTGTTTCTTCGGAGGTGACCCAGCTTGGATCAGACTGGGGGGACGAGGACAATGCAGGGTCGCTGTGAGCAAGTGGCTTGTGTTAGTACTGATTAGTTTATATCTGCCTCTTTGCAAAAAAAGGAAGGAAGGAAGGAAGGGAGGAAGGGAGGAAGGGAGGAAGGGAGGAAGGGAGGAAGGGAGGAAGGGAGGAAGGGAGGAAGGGAGGAAGGGAGGAAGGGAGGAAGAAAAAGTACCCACGGTAAGGCAAGTGCTTTAATTTCCCCGAATCTCATTTTCCTCATCTGACAGTTGGGCCCCTGACACCCAGTGTCGGGCAGGAGGGGGGCAGGCGACCGGATGAGAACACCCCAGAAGCGCCTCACAGCGCCTGGGGCCATCTACAACTCCAGGGCCACCCATCCTCTCCCGCCTTAGGTGTTTCCTTAAGGGAATCACAAGATCATAGAACTAGAAGTGCCCTGAGAGGGGCGCCTGGGTGGCACAGCGGTTAAGCGTCTGCCTTCGGCTCAGGGCGTGATCCCAGCGTTACCGGATCAAGCCCCACATCAGGCTCTTCCGCTATGAGCCTGCTTCTTCCTCTCCCACTCCCCCTGCTTGTGTTCCCTCTCTCGATGGCTGTCTCTCTCTGTCAAATAAATAAATAAAATCTTTAAAAAAAAAGAAGTGCCCTGAGAGCAATCGTCCCCTGTAAGCACAAGCTGTTACTGCTGTCTTTATCCTTGAAAGTGCCTTATGGACATGAAGTTACTTGACAAAGGAGATGTAATAACTGCTTGTCCAGGAACGGCAAGTATGTGATACCTTTCCCAAAACTCTGAGGGCTGGGGGAAAGGGAGGTGCGCAGGGGGGCACTTTTAGCCCCTGTCCCTTAAAGGTGCTGGCTGGGAGAGGGAGGGATGGCGCGAGGCTTTCCACACCCAGCAGAAAGGCCGGACCGGTGGCTCCAGTGGGAAACGGTAGGCTGGACTCCTCAGTGAGTGCTCCGGGCAGCCCTGCCTGCCAAGCTGGGCATCAGTGCCGTATATGCCAGCTAGGACTGCTCTGGTGAGCTGAGCCTCGGGCCAGGTCTCCGGGAGCTGCTCTGTCCCGTGCAGAAACAGAACAGAACCTGGACGGGGTCCTTTCTGATCCAGCAGTGAAATCTCCTGGGAAAACAGCCCAGCTGACTGCCCCGTGTTGACTGCCCCACTGACTGGTCGCAGCAGCTGTAGCTCCCTGGACAGACACAAGCTTACCCACCCCCAGTCCTTAACCACCCTCTCTGCTCCCAGCCAGGCTGTGCTCCAGAGAAGTGCCCCACCTCATCGAGGGCTTCCCCCCCTCCCCCGGGGTCAAGTGCATTTTCACCTGATTTTCACGCGCCTGGCACCCTTCTGCACGGCTCGGAGAGTCACTTCAATTTCTTCGCCACCCACCCTCCGATCTTGCCCGTCCTCCTCTCCCAGGAAAAGTGTGCTTTTGTCTCCATGTGCCTGACCGCTGCCTCTGTGATTCGGGAGCACAAATTCCAAGCGTCACCCCAGTGGGCCCGAGGGCGTGTGCAGCCTTGTTTGAACATGTCACTGTATCTGGCTCACTCACTCCCCAGCCACCTACACTTACCTGCTTTTTAAAAATGCGCTTAAAGGGATGCTTGGGTGGCTCAGTGTGTTAAATGTCTGCCTTTGGCTCAGGTCATGATCCCAGGGTCCTGGGGTCGAGTCCCACGTTGGGCTCCCCCTCATCAGGGAGTCTGCTTCTCCTTCTGTCCCCGACCCCATGCTCTCTTCCCCTCTCCTGCTCTCTTGAAAAAATAAATAAAAAATAATTGTTTTTAAAACGCACTTAAAGAATTCCTCATTTCTCCACCGATTTTCCCCTACTCCTTCCAATGGGACTTGTTTATTTCACTTTTCCTCAAGGGCCCGATGGGCGCAGCATCAGCTTGCTGCTACTCTGTGTGTCGCCCGCGTCTGTCTGTCTGTCTGTCGGCGGTGGAGGCAGGTGCAGCGGGTGGGAGGCGCTTCCCCACCAGCTCAGGGTCTTCACTGACACGGTCCCAGCGGCCACCGCACACCAGCCTTGCAAGCACACAGGCACCCAGGCCCAGAATAGACCCACCATCCCACAGTATGGGGGGGAGAAACCACGCAAACCTTACCCTGAAGGGTTTCAGGGCAGAACAAGAAAACAGCATCTTGATTCGTTAAGCTGCCTCCGGGCTGGGGTTGAGAGAGATCCAGGGAAGAGTCCACCCTGGTCACAGGACACATGTGCCCCCTGCCCCAGGGTCCTGGGACTCCAAGGGCCGCCGCGGTACCGACTCCGGATGCCCTGGACAGGCTTCAGAGAGGATGACCAGGACTGTTCACACGACAGGATCGATGTGGGGTTTGCCCAAAAGAAAGGGCGCCTTGTGCAGGCCAGCCGCAGGCGTCACGACCGCTGCAGCTCTCGTGAAGGTAAAACGCTCTGCAGGTCCGAAAGCTAACAACGCAGAAGTAAAAATAGCCAATCCCACAAGTCCTGAAGTGTGTTCTCTTCTCGAAGTCCCACAGTGCCGGAGGCAGGAGGTCTGCAGAGCCGACACGGCTCTGTCGCAGTGCAGTTGGCCCGCCCTCCGTAAGAGCTGCGAGCTCACGGGGTCCAGCACCTGGAAATGCGGCTGATGGGCGCCGGAGGCACCGCCTGGGCCTGGGCGCAGAGCAAGGCAGGGCTGACCCGAGGCTGCCTTCTGCTTTCCCAAAACTGCCCTCAGGGGCCCAGATGCTGCTGCAGATGGGATTTCTCCCTCCCTCGGGGTTGGGCGTAAGGCACACTGATTACCAGCACCGCCCTGTCCCCACCCGGGTGCCTCAGCTCTGCAATGACGGTCCCTCCACCCTCATCTAAAGCTGCCTGGAGGACAAAAGGACAGGTCTCCTAAATGCCCCCAGCCCTGCTGAGCATCTGCAAAGAGAGATAGAAACCGGAATTAGCGGTTATGCAGGAGCTTTGCCCTCCCCAGGAAAACCCGGGGGAGATGCTGATCTTTGTGCCTCCTGGGAAAGGAGCCTCCTGAGAGGGGGTGTGGGCACCCACAATGCTGGGGATGAACTCCCGGACCCCCCTGAGTGGGCCTTTGTTCTCTCCTGGGAGAGCTGGTCACACCCCTCTCCAGCCAACATGGGTGTCAGGTGGGGCCCAGCTGAGTCAGGGGTGGGGGCTGGTGCAGGTCAACCTGCAGGAACCCTCTTCAGTCACCAGCTTTGATGTCACTCGTGGACACCAATCGAGGCAGCCTTTTCAAATTACTTCTGTTTGTCACAGGACTGGTTCAACGTAACAAAAAGCATCCAGTATGAAGTCATCTCAACTAACTTTATTTAAAACACACTTCTGTGAAGTCTGGGACGGTTCCTTAGTCACCTTGTAAAACGAGGTTCTCACCCACCCCACCCCCGCCACAGCAGGTGCAGAGGCTAGCCTGGGGACTGGGTCCCGTATGAAGATGCTCGTCAGAGACCGTGGATCACACGGAGAACAGCGAACGCAGGTACACTGATCCTAGGTTCCCTAGCTGTATGTGCTGGCCCTGTCACCCCGCCGTCTGGCTGGGGGTCTTGCAGGCATGCAAATTAGGTACCCAAATATATTCCTGCAGACAGGATATTTTATCAGGACGCAGGCAGCCCTCAGGGGCTGGTACTGACACGTGCGCTCGACGCAAATGTCCTCCTGTCCCTTAGAACAGAACCAGAATTCTGAGGGAAGTCTTGTTCTCTTAGTTCTCCTTCTATTTTATTTTATTTTATTTATTTGAGAGAGAGAGCAGTGGGGAGGGGCAGAGGGAGAAGGATAAGCAGACTCCCAGTCAAGCAGGGAGCCCGATGCAGGGCTCAATCCCAGGACCCCAGGATCACGACGTGAGCCGAACGCAGACGCTTAACTAACTGAGCCACCCAGGCGCCCCTCTTCATTCTTCTTAAGCTGCCCTTCCCGACAAGCCCCTTAGCGAGCACGGAATGAAAGCAGACCTTAATCAGGTCTCCCCCAGCCCAAGACAGAGCATGTAAACCCCTAGCACGCAGCGATCACGTCTGCCCGGCTTCCCGCATCCCCAGCCTGGCATCCCCTGCAAACAGCTGCTCAGGGGCACCAGATGGCTTCAGACGATATTGGCAAAGCACGTCCTCTACCGGAAGCCCGTGTGTCTGGGCGCCACTGGCCCACAATGGACCAGGCAGTGTTCCTTGTCCCCTGGCCACAACAATTGGTTTAGAAAGGGACACAGGACCTCATTAGGCTTCCTGAGATTAATATATAAACCCCGGGAGAGAGCCTCCTTCATCGGGAGTTGCCAAGCAAGGCAGTCAGCGGCCACAGAGCAAGTGACATGAGCAGGGGTGAGCTAGGCCAATGGAGAGGGAGATCCTGAGCACCTTATCTGGGCACCCGGACCCCGCCGCGCCAAAAGCCACAGGAACCCTGTGACGCACGCAAACGGAATTTCTTTTTACAAGGCAGCTCGGTTTTTCTGCCAAACCCAAAGTTCTGATAATTGTGTATCCGTGCTGTGGCTCTCCTATCTCCTCATGGTGGTCACTTGGCCATGATTAATACGTGCTCATTGACTTACTAATTAAAGTGATAGACAGCAGCAAGCCCTCTTCTGCCCCCACGGTTGTCCTCGGAAGGCGGCTGAATTAACCCCTGCGGGACCAAAGAGTCACCGCTGCTCCTGCCCCACTCGTCAGAAACGTGTACCTAGACGATGTCCAAATGCTTCCCGGACAGTATTACTACCTGTTAACTTGTCAATTGCCCCCTTGGCCACTCAGGTCTGTGTAGTCAGCTTGGGAGGAGGAAATCCTTTTTAGAATGGGTCCACCCAGCCTGTGGTCACTCTGTTAGGGTCACCCAGAACCCAACACCAACAGCTCACAAGCACGAGCAGGACAATATTGCATATTTAGTCTTACCTAGGTATTTTCTTTTTATTTTTAAGATTTTATTTATTTATCCTAGACACAGAGAGAGTAGGGAGTGGGGGTGGGGGTGGGGAGCAGAGGAAGAGGGACAGGCAGACTCCATGGTGAACGCAGAGCCAGACACGGAGCTCGAGCCTACGAGCCCACAATCATGACCTGAGCCGAAATCAAGAGTCAAACACCTGGGGCGCCTGGGTGGCACAGGGGTTAAGCGTCTGCCTTCGGCTCAGGGCGTGATCCTGGCGTTATGGGATCGAGCCCCACATCAGGCTCCTCCGCTGGGAGCCTGCTTCTTCCTCTCCCACTCCCCCTGCTTGTGTTCCCTCTCTCGTTGGCTGTCTCTATCTCTGTTGAATAAATAAATAAAATCTTTAAAAAAAATAAAAAAAGAGTTAGACGCCTAACCGACTGAGCCATCCAGGCGCCCCAACACTTACCTGCATATTTTAACATCCAGTTTTGTTACTTAGTTCCGGAGGTCAAGATGTCCCCAGTTCTCCAGAGGTCATGAGGCCTCGGCCAATGGATTTAACCAAAATCCCAAAGGAATTATTTGAGGAACCAGAAGGACTGTTACTAAATTTAAAATGAGAAATTTGACATTTAAGATTTAACTGACGAGAAGCTCAGAAACTTACATCGTCTTCTTGGTAAGCAAATCTACTTGAGACATTGAATTAAGAAAGCCACTGGGTCGGGGCGCCTGAGCGGCTCAGTCGTTAAGTGTCTGCCTTCGGCTCAGGGTGTGATCCCAGAGTCCTGGGATCCAGCCCCGCATTGGTCTCCCTGCTCCGCTGGGAGCCTGCTTCTTCCTCTCCCACTCTCCCTGCTTGTGTTCCCTCCCGCTGGCTCTCTCTATCTCTGTGTCAAATAAATAATTTAAAAAAATGATAAAATCTGGGGCGCCTGGGTGGCACAGCGGTTAAGCGTCTGCCTTCGGCTCAGGGCATGATCCCGGCGTTATGGGATCGAGCCCCACATCAGGCTCTTCCACTATGAGCCTGCTTCTTCCTCTCCCACTCCCCCTGCTTGTGTTGCCTCTCTCGCTGGCTGTCTCTATCTGTCGAATAAATAAATAAAATCTTTAAAAAAAAAATTTAAAAAAATGATAAAATCTTTAAAAAAAATGATAATAAAATCTTAAAAAAAAAAAAAAAGAAGGAAAAGAAAAAGAAAGCCACCGGATCAATACAAAGCAAAACACGTGGTGTGGGATGGTCACGTGGCCTATTTTCTTCAAGCTGAAAGAACCACATAGCGGTGTTAGTGCAGTGGTCAGACGGTCCTTCGCTCTGGTCAGAGCCCCCGCCCCAACAGACAGAGTCACATAACAGCTCCCTTCCTCTGCCTCCTTCCAGTGCGTCCGACTGTTTTCATCATCCAAGGCCGGCTTCAACATGACTCAGAAGAAGGCAACCAAGAATAAGAAGGACCCAAACCCCTCTCTGCTGGGCACTGCTGATTGCCTGCCCCGCACTCACCCCCCCCCCAACAGAACACCAGCGTAGCTCAGGTGTCGTGCTGACCCCATGCCACCCACATGCTTTAGAGGAAGTCCAACTACCACCAGCTCTAGGAGCAGGTCTGATTAATCTCAGCGTGTTCTGGTCTCCCTCGAAGTGGTTGGTTCTAGAAAGGGACTGTGACTTAATTTAAGCCAAAGAGGTACACAGCTTCTGGGAAGTTAGCCTCCCTTTCTTCCCGTGGGATGTTCTCCTGTTTGACCATGAGGCTGAATTGGGGCTACCGTCTTGCACCAGCTTGAAGATGAAGCCAGCCCAGGGGAGGGCCAAGGGAGAGGAAACAGAACCAGAGTTTCTGGGTGGTGTCCACATGGACAGGATATCGGGGCCGGGGGACAGGCGCACACAGGACGGCAGCTGTCTTCATTGTTCAAGCCAGCGGAGCTGTGTTTTTCTTTACTTGCAGCCCTAGGCAACCTAGCTGAAACATTCCCTCATTTGAGGACTATTTGGGGAGACAGGTGTGTTTGTTTGGTATCCTAGGGCAGAGCATAATAAGCTCCTCTCCTTTCACAGAGCTATTTCATTAAACTCTGAGCCAATGTGTGTAGAACAAGGACCCTTGCGACCAAATCCCTAATTAGCTCATAACCTTCATTTCCTCCCATTCATAAGCCTCTCAACAAAAGAGGATGTCAGCCACCTCCATTTTGACCTTGGTCTGTACTTTCTAACTGATACTGTTCTTCTCTCCAACTTATCTCTTAACTCAGGCAAACACCCGGCAGGCAAAGCATCGCTGATGGAAACTGAAACTACCCCCTAGCAATAGGGACTGCTCTGGGCCTCCTGGCGGATCCCAAGACAATGACGGGCCTGACCCTCACCACCCACCTGCACAGACCTACGGACCTTTGTCCCACATTTTCCTTATATAAACCTAGAAGTATTTTCAGCACTTTGGAGACCTTCTTTGAGACGCAAGTCTGCTGTCCTCCCGGTGTTGGCCTCCCTGAAATAGATCCCTTTCTTGTTTCACCATCACCCGACTCTCTGCCTTTGATTTTGTCTGTGGGGAGTGGCCAAACCTGCTCTGTCTGGGACCCCAGAGGCAGGTGGTCTCACCCTCCACCATCCCAGCTGCACACACCCAAGAGGAAAAGAACAGGAGGAAAGATGAGATAGTAAGACTCATGCTAGGGAGAGCTGGAGGGTTTTCCATAGGACAGCGTGGCCTTTGGGGTCAAACTGTTGCTCCAGCCAACAAGCAGCTCACCAGAAGGCTGATTCAGAAAGCCTGTGGGGTGGAGGAGCTCCAGGCCTGGGCTAGGGGTCTGCTGCTCTGTCTGAGGTAGCAGGAGGGAGGGGAAGGGAAACCAAGAGTTACATTATCCAAAAAAGCTGTCGAGGGGCACCTGGGTGGCTCAGTCGGTTGAGCGTCAGACTCTTGATTTCAGCCCCAATCATGATCCCAGGTCATGAGATCGAGCCCCAAGTCCCACTCCATGCTCAGCGGGGAGTTCGTTCAAGGTTCTCTCTACTGCCCCTCCCCCCACTCACACACATGTGCACGCACACTTTCTCTCTCTCACTAAAAAATAAATCTTGAAAAAAAACCTCACAAAACTGTCCAAAGCCAGCCCCAATGTACCTGGATGCCTGCCTCACCCTTCCCAGATAAGACTGCTCCAAACTCTCTTTGATGTGCAAAATCCTAACATGTGAATATTCACCAAAATCCCTTTAAAACATTGTGATGAAGAATAAAACTGGGGAACAGACAGAATAAAACAAAGGTGGCTCACCAATGCACGTAAGCAGATTATGGGAAGCCACGTTTATTTCATTTCTTAAAAGCATTAAGTGAGGGGCCTGGGTGGCTCCGTTGTCGGGTGAGCGACCAACTCTTGATCTCAGGGTCATCAGTTCAAGGCCCACACTGGGCTCTGCGCTGGGTGTGGGGCCTACTTAAAGAAAAGAAAAAGTACATATTAACAAAGGTGACTGGGAAGATGCTGGAAAGGAGAGCACTGAGGGGACACGCGCTATTGAAACATACCAGATACTGACACATATCGGAGAATTTCAATAATGAAAACAACTTGAACAGACTGACATGGAACAGAAAAGACATTTGACACTGGGCTGTCAAATACTGGGATTTAATTTTGTAAACTACACAAGAGACCCTGAAATGGACAGGCGAGAAGATGAACCAGTCGGTGAAGAGGCTGGGAAAACTCGATGGTCGTCTGGAAAAAACGTTCAGTCGGAGGCAGGCCTCACACCGCACAACAGCATGGGCCGGGAGAAATTCCAAACACACTGTATGTAAAAGCTTAAATCGAAGGACGTGAAAGACAACAGAAGGACCCAGGAGACGACACGTCCTGGGCCCAGTTCAGGCACCTCCCCAGGCCGGCCGTGGACTGATGAGACATAACAGACAAAGGACCCAGGGGATTAGGTCTCTCCCTTCTCCCTCCAAGGGCTTCTCTGCAGCATGGCGGCGAAAGCCCCCATTGGGAGGCAACCAGTTCTGTCTCTTGTGGTACCGTGGTCTGCTGGATAGCATGCTTTTTTTTTTAAATTTATTTTTATTAATTTTAGTGGGGGGAAGGGGCAGAGGGATAGAGAGAATCTCAAGTGGACTCCCCACTGGGCACAAAGCCCAACTTGGGGCTCAATCTCATGCCCCTCTTATCTTGACTTGAGCCAAAATCGAGTCCTACGCTCAACCGACCGAGCCCCCCAGGCGCCCCTGGATACCATGCTATCTTTAGCCTGTGCCTTCTGCCTTTCTTCCTCTCACACCCTCTCCTGGCCTGGGGGGTAGGGTGGGCTGCGTCTCCCGATAAAGCAATGTCTAGCTTTGCCTCCTGCTGTTCACTAGGTAACCTGGCTAAGACAAGGGAGAAGAAAGCCTGGTGGACTTCCTTTGTAATCCTGGGGTGAGAAAGGCCCCTCCCGCTAGGGCTCAAAATCCCAGAGCCGTAGAAGAGAAGATTGGCTAATTTAAATACATAAAAATAAGAACACCATAGGCTTAGGCAAAGTCAGACCACAAACAAACTCAGGGAAGTAATTACGATTCTTATTCAGACTAGGGCTTAATCTGCCTAACGTATTAAAGACCCGGAAATCAACAAAACGAAGACTCACAGCTCAGTAGAAGAGGGGCTAAGGATTGTAACGTTTGCAGAAAAGGAAATACTATTGGCCCTTAAGCAGGCAAACAGCCTCCACCTCGTGCATAACAAACAAAAATGCAAAATACATCCTCACTGAGAAATACATAAAGAATTCTCATAACACTGTCTTAAGACAAATAACTCAATAAAAAAAAACGAGACAGGGCTTTGAGAAGACATTTCGGAAAAGGTTACAAACCGCCAATATGCACACGAAAGGATGCTTGACGTCTTTAATCATCAGGGAAATGCAGACCGACTCTGTGATTAGATAGCCACCAGACCCACTAGAATGGCTACAATTTTACACTTCTCGTACAAAGTGTCGAGAAGTATGGGAAGCTATTGGAATCTTCTTGGGAGTGTAACACAGTACACCTACTTTGGAAAGCAGTTGGCTAGTTTCTTATCAGCTTAAACATACATGTTTTGTATTACTCAGAAATTCTACTTCTAGTAATTACAAAAAAAGAAACGAAAGCGTATGGGGAGGGGAGGGAGAGGAAGAAGGGAGGGGAGGGAAAATTCTCCGGGTCTCCCGGCACCACCCAGGAATAGCCAGTGTTTGTTTTTTTGTGTGGTTTTGTTTTGTTTTGTTTTGTTTTAAAGATTTTATTTATTTATTTGACAAAGAGAGAGCGCGCACAAGCAGGGTGAAGGGCAGAGGGAGAAGCAGACTCCCACCGAGCAGGGAGCTCGAGGCGGAACTCCATCCAACCAGCTGGGCCACCCAGGGGCCCCCAGCCAGTGTTAACATTATGTGACCACCAGCTCGCACACAGAGAGGGTTTGGTCAAGCTGTGTGTCCAGGCTGTGACAAGTCCTCCCTCGGGGAGGGCCTGAGCTGGGGGGGGGTGCAATGCTCCCCCAGCCAACCCTCCCAGGCATCACACATGTGCCCAGTATCAGGGCCCAGTCAGTCACTTGGGCAAGAAGAGCCAAGCTCCCCTCGCTCGGCCCGTTCCATCTGTTCTGCTCAGACACCAGCCGCCTGCCGAGACTTCCCAGCTCGCCAGGGATGTGTCGGATGTGCTAGTGAGCAAGTGCTGGCTGTCCCATGCCAGCTGCTACTCACTCTTCCTCCCTCTCCTGCTCTCCAGGGACAGGCCTCTCCAGGCACGGCTGCTGTTGGGGCCTCGGCCGACGACCCAGCATCGTGGGGGAGCCTCGCTGGTGCTGTGGCTGGAGCCACGCACCCACCATTGCCCCCACGGCCCCTGCGGCCACTGCTCGGTCTGCCATTACTGATGTGGCTGATATGCTGGGCCCCTCAAGCTGCCCACGCTGGGCAGTGGTCTGTGGCCGTGCGGGAAGGACAGCATCTTCCAGAATGTTTCCAGGGAGGTCCTGAGGCTGGGCTGCCTGTGCACCCTAATGACTGGGTACATCCCAGCTGACTCCTCGACCCCCAGTCCAGCCCAGATGAAGGGTCTGATGCAGGCCCAGTGGCCCCATCCGCATGTGACGCCAAGAGCCCTGGGAGCCACTGACCGCAGAGCCTGGTTAGCTGTGGACTTTCCTGTTACATGAAATAATCATATTGTCTAGATCATTTTGAGCTGTGGGTTTTGTTTCGAGCAATTGGAAGTATCCTAATGGAGTATGTTGAATTAGAGAATTTAGTGAATATAGCTTGTCCGCCCTCTTACCCTCTCTGGTCCATGGAGAGCAAAACTAGTGAAAATCCACATAGCAAATCTCACACGGGCTCCCAGCCCCCCCTTCCCCTTGCGCCACCAGGAGACCATCCCCCAGCAACTCCCGCGTCCTGGGAAGTGGCCGTAGCAGGTGGCTGTGGGCCAGGACTGCAGACTTGGAGGACGGTTAGAGGGCAGAGGTGGAGTCCTGATGGGCACTCGAATCTCATTACTGCTGTGAGACCTCCAGCGCATTGTTTGGCCTCCTTAAACCCCAAGGCCTTACCTGGGAACTGGAGAGAATGCAGTATCCACCCTAAAGGGTCACCCATTCATGCATTGACGCCCGGCAGGCTGAGAGCCGCCCACGCGCCCCTGTCCCAGCACCAGGACACATCGTAAAGATCCCATGACACGTGAGGGAAAAGGTGTGTTCCATAGATGTTGGTTTTTCACCGGACCTCAGGGAGTTATAACTTTCTGGGGGTCGGGAAGCCAGGCCTGGGGGAATCGAGCCCCGCCGGCCCACAGCAGAGAAGCATTATTCCCTTCTGCCTCCTTCCCGTGTTTCCCGGTCCAGTGCTGGACACACCTGGCAAGGGGGTGGGTCTGTGACGGTCGTGGGGGTGACCTGGGTGCCGAGGGTTACAACGAGCCCATGCCCACCCCTTCAGCCAGGTCGTCCCGCATGTCAGCACCCCATCGAGGATGCAGGCAAAAGGCACAGGGCTGGACCTGCCCCCCTCCCCCGCCCTGCACGTGGCAAACCCAGAGGGGCAGGAGTCATATTTCCAGCACAGCTCAGACCCCCCTGAGCAGTGGGGGGGGGGGGGCGACGGGCAGCAAAAGCAGGCCTGGGGCTCCCCAGAGAAACAGTAGATCGGCCATTAACTTAATTCTTCTCAGTAGACGTCTCCTTGAGTTTTATGAAAACCCGTTTGCCTCTGATAGGCAAGGGCAAATCCATCAGGAAAGCTGATACCCCCCCCCCCCCCCAGGGCTTTGCTTCAGAAGAAGGGAGTGTGGGCTGCTCCCTGCCCTGCCGACTCCCTAGCCACTGCTCCGGCTCCTGCCGCCACCATCCCACATTCTGAATGGAGACACAGGGCTTTCCGGTCCCTCTTTCCCGTTCCTGCTTGGTTCTGCCTTCGGACACACTTCCCATCACGGAGTCTGGGCCACCTCCATCACTCTGGCGGGCCAGCCATTCTCATCCACATCCACGGTGGATGCAGCCGCCCACCTGGAGCCCTCCCAGGCTCTGGGACCCCCGCGATCCCCTCCCTGCTGCAAGCCCAAGATGACAGAAAACCCCACAGCTCTGGGGCCCTCCAGAAGGAAGACCCAGAGCCGTGAGGCTCACCTCCTGGGGTAAAAATCTCTGACCCCCAGCACTCGGCCCAGAGGAAAATGATGGGCAGAGTTCATACTCTGAGCCCAAAGAAATGCCCAGCCCCGCAGAGGTAAGCCAACAGCTCCAAAGCGAAGCCTGGCTGTCCCTCCACAGGGATAACCTAATTTGACTCCCATCCCTGTTCCGCACCGTCTCCAGCAGGGACAGCATCTTCATTACTGTGCTGGCGTCTGGAGCCCGCAGGAGCCAGCCCAGCCTCCGGGTAATTGAAAATTGATGACAGCCTCTGGGTGAGGGACAGGCTCTGCCCAGCCCCAGGGCCTCGGGGCCTCACTCCAAGCCATGTTCCCGCAACCCTGCTCCCTCTCCTGACTGATACTGTGTCGTCCCAGCCATTCCAGTCCATCCCAGGGACACAGCACTAACCCACCCCCAGGGGGTCCAGGTGCCCAAACTGGGAGGGATCTTGACGGCCTCCTCCGGCTGCCACCATCCCCCAGCATGGTTCCCGACACGCAGGGCAGCATTCGAGTCTTAACCAGAGGACTTGAACAGCCCACCTCCTCGTTCATCTGGGGATTGATATTTTTTACTTTCACTTATTTAAAAAACAAAAAACTTCTTCAATGTGGTTCAATCCGAGTTGTGACTCAGTGTAACAATTAGGCAATCTGAACTTTGGCATCTAAACCTCCGAACAGGGCGCCTGGGGAGCTCAGTGGGTTAAGCGTCTGCCTTCGGCTCAGGTCATGATCCAGGGTCCTGGGATCGAGTCCCATGTCAGGCTGGTGGCTCAGCGAGGAGTCTGCTTCTCCTTCTGCCTGCCGCTCCCCCTGCTTGGGCTCTCTCTCTCTGTCAAGTAAATAAATAAAATCTTCAATAATAATAATAATAATAAATTAGGAAATAAAGACGTGTCCCAGTGAGAGCACACGTGCCGCCACCACTCTCCTGCGGTCCCTTTGCCCCACGGGGACCCCCCCACCTCTGCCACGAGCCTCAGACTCCATAAGGGTCCACACAGCACCACTGAGCCTAACTGGGGCCACAGCTCGGGGCCCCCCACTGAGAAGCCAAGCCCTCCTATCATGTCCCTGTCCTCTGCCCAAAGCCAGGGCCGCTATGGGGGTGTCAGTCAGCAGCACGCAGTGCGTGAATGAAAGAGTGAAAGAGCCCCCAGGAGCCCCTGCCTGTGGGAGTGCCAAAAGCCTGTGTCCTCAGGACAAGGGGGCCAGATCCTTGGTCCCCAGGAAGGAAATGTCTGGCCCCGGCCCTCAAGGGCCTCCACGGGAAGTGGCATTCAAACATCCCACTTTTGGGGGGCTAAAAACATACTTCCCGCACCGAGAGGCCTGTCCACCGTCTGGGGCTGCCTGCCTGTGGCCTCCACTCCCGAGCGGCTCTGCTGTCCCAGTCGTCCCAAGAGGGGCTCTCGGGACGGCTCCTCTTCAGTCGCTGTGGTGTGCCTAGCACACCTGCTCGCTCCCTCTGCCTCAGGGGCCCCTGCCAGCTTACTCTCCTCTCTCTCTCTGCCCCCCTGCCACCCCCCCGCCGCACTCACTCGCCCTGTGCCCCCCTCGCCCCCTACAGTCTTTCTCTCCAGGCGCTGAGAGTCTCTCTGTCTCTCTGTGTGACTCTTGGCTGAATGACTGAACACTTCCATTTATTTGACAGGAGACATTAGTGCACCAGTCTGCTGGGAGGTATAAGCCAGTGCCCACAGGGCTCTGGGATGCGCTGCGGGGACGCAGGGGGGTGGGGGCAGGACTGGGGAGAGGCGCTGTGGGAGGGAGGGCTGCCTCCCCTGCGGGGCCAGCTCAGGACTTCTCAGACTGGCCTATCGGCCGAGACCACCACAATGGCCCCAGGACCACCGCAGGCCAGTTAAATAAAGCCATCAGTATGTTCGAAAGCTTCCCTGGTGATAATGAAGTTCACTCAGAGAAGGGAGCAACAGGCCCAGCTGTGACTGCTGGGTGGGGGGCACCCCTGGGCAAAGGGGTGTCAGGCCTGCCACACACCTCCCATGTAAGGCCGTGCAAAAGTCCAGGGAATCAAGGGACAAGGTGTAGGGCCTGGGCAAGTGTCCCCAGCCCTAAAGGAGGAGGTGTTCCTGCAAAGCTCAGGGTTTCTGGAGGCAGAGGGGGTCCCTGCTGCTCAGATGTCCCAGAGAGTAATGGGAGAGGGGAGGAAAGAAGGCCTCTTGGCTTTGCTTCCTCTCTTCCTAATAAGACTCCCCCTCCCTGCACCCCCACCACCCTCACCCTCTAAATCCTCCCTGTTTGTAAAGACACCTCCGATCCATTCACTGAATGGGTGAGCAAATACGCAGCACCCACTGTGCGCTGGGCCCCGGTTTCTGCATCGACAAGTGGAGCCATGGCTCCTGCCCGGAGCCCTCCCAGAGCAGAGGGACCCTGGGAATCAGGGCTCTTCCTGCAGAACAGTAAGCCACAGGGGCCCTGGGCTCTTAGATCAACCCAGGCTCTGCCCGAGGGGGCTTGAGGTTTCCTGGGAGGATGGGACACTGAGCCAAGTTTTAAGGGGCAGCAGCGTTCCTTGGGTGCTTTCCGAGACTCTCACGGCCTCCGTGAGCACCGCACACCGCACCTGTTGCCACCAGCCGAGGAGCGGTGAGGTGAGGCACTGGGGTGCCAGGAGGGGTCTTCCTCACCCCGGTACCTGGCACAGCGCCTGGTGTCCAGCAGGTACCCGATGAACGGCTGTCGACTTAGCGTTCTCATTTTTGCTGGGGACGGAGCAGAAAGCTAGAGAGTCTCCCACGGCCCCAAGCTTCGGCCTCTGTGGGTCCACGCCTCCCGCACCGGCTGCTGTCTGGACCCAGGCGTGCTCCAGGCCCTGGTGGGGAGAGACACACGCTGTGCACAATTCACAGGAGGGACAAGGGACAGGGAGAGAGTGAGGGGGCCTGGAGGTGTCCTGGACACAAGAGAGGGAGAAAGCGGAAGGAAGCGCGGAAGTGATCAGCAGCTCAGAGCGCAAGAGAGAAACGTGGCCCATGGCCACCCGTGGACCCTGAACCGTAGCTCCGCCAGCCGGAAGCCCACGTACCCTCCCAGGACAAGCCTGCCCGGCCTCCGCGGCTTCCTCCAAACCAGGCAGGGGCTCTAGAAGGTTTTCAACACACACCGACTCAGGCCCATTTGTCCCAGAGATTTTGGTCTGGGCAGGCACCCAAGATGTGCATTTCAGGGGAATAAAGGAAATTAATACATGTCAAGTGCTTAGAAGGGCTCACATAAGCACTCAATAAATGTTGGCTATTTTATTTCCCATTATCCGAAAAGTCTATACGCACTCTGTACAGCACGAGATGTACCCACCCTGAGAAGCCAGCCGCTCTGACCCCCTGGGCCTTACACCTTGTAAAGGAAACCAGTGAATTCAGATCATGGCACGTGCACTCAGCCGTGGGGGCCTGTCTTTCCTCCATTTGTCCATTGCTCTCTGTCCCTGGTGCCCATAGCCTTGGCCCAGGCCACCCTCCCCTCCTACCAGGACAGCCCCTGAACTTCTCCGTCTCCCGTCTTGCAACCTGGCCTCCAGAGGGATCATATACAGGCATGCCTTCCTGCCCTCCTGCCAGTTCCCAAACCCCTTCCAGAGTGTGAGGCCGGCAAACAAGACCAGACGCCACCGGGAAGGATCTGCTCTCGTGGGTTCCGTCTCTGCACGTGTGGGGATGTGTGTGAGTATTGGACACCATCTAGTGGACAGCGGGCAACTTATTTCCAGGCTAAGGAAGGACCACCCCCCCCCCAAGCTCTAGCGGGGCTTCCTTTA
The DNA here is from genome assembly GCF_024610735.1 of Ursus americanus. Taxonomy (NCBI): domain Eukaryota; kingdom Metazoa; phylum Chordata; class Mammalia; order Carnivora; family Ursidae; genus Ursus; species Ursus americanus. The sequence goes on along the minus strand of NC_142128.1, from coordinate 100,560,321 downwards.
GAGCATAGCGAGGTTTTAAAAACAAGGATGCTCTTGACCCCCCAGTAAGATCAACGGGACACTGATGACTTCGAAGCAGGTGTGAATTGGACTGTCCGGGTAAACCGGGATGAATGGCCGCCCACCCCGTAAAGAGTCAGCTCTTTGGAACCATCAGTGACAGCCACTCGCAGGATGAGGGCAAGACCCAATGCCCTCCCATGCTCATCCCAAGGACAGAATGAGAAGGGCAAGAGTCCCTCCATCCAGAATGCCTTAGTTTGTGTTCCCCGGAAGCAAACCTGATGAAAGGAGGCGAGTAATGTCTGTTGCGAAGCAGGAGGGGAGTGGGGACGCAGTGACACGGGGCAGGACAGTCATCATACGTGCTGTCACCTCTGAGGGCAGCCGACACTGAGTCCTGACGGGACACCCCGGGAGCTCCACAACGATCCCATCCCCGGGCCAGGGAGCTGGGGTGTTTGTACATCATCAAGCAGCGCTGGTTATGGGGACTCCCGGGGGTGGAGGGGACAGGGCTGCCCCTCAGGTGGGCAAGGCAGTGCCAAAGCTGTGGGACAGGAACAGAGCAGGGGAACCACCAGCAAGGAGCAGATCCCCACTGCTGGACGGGGTGGGGGCATGAACCGAGTGGGGGATACAAGAGAATGGGGGGGCGCCCACAGAGTCTGCTATGCTGGGCTTTGGGGAAGGTTTCACTGTATCACATAGGCAATGTTTCCAGAAAAAAAAAGGAAGGAAGAAGAGATAGCTTTGCCTGATGCTTAGATAAAAAAAGATGGAGGGAGGCGCCTGGGAGGCTCAGTCGGTGAAGTGTCTGCCTTCGGCTCAGGTCATGATCTCGGGGTCCTGGGATCGAGCCCCGCATCAGGCTCCCTGCTCAGTGGGGAGCCTGCTTCTCCCTCCGCCTGCTACTCCCCTGCTTGTGCTCTCTCTCTGTCAAATAAATAAAATCCTTAAAAAGAAAAAGATGGAGGGTCGGATTGTAAGGATAAAAGGATCCCATGAGCCACCCCCAAATCCACCACCATCCCTGTTAGGAGGAAGGATTCTTCCTCACTGCCCATGAGAATGACTTTCTAAGCCCAGGCCTGGCCCTTCTCCCCTCCCTTCCTCACACTTCCGTCCCTAGGACTTGGAGGTCCCCTGTCCCCCTCACCCCCACGGTAGGTCCAAAGTCTGCTTTCTCCTGCGGTTCGCTGTTAGCAGGGCCACTGGCCCCCATCTGTAAGAAAGGGGATATTTGTCCTTCCTCTTGTTTTATTTTTCTGCGTTTCTAAAGCCCAGGGTAGAGAAGAGGGGAGGAGCCATTTACTGGGGAATCTCTGGAACACGCAGACAAGAGGGAGGCCAAACTAGGATTTTGTGCTTTCCTGCATCCCCCCCTTCCACTCACACCCTGCCCCCCCAAAAGGTAACACTCCTCAGTGCTCATCGGGGTGTTGTTTTCCATGCATGCAAAATGACCTTGGGAAACCAAGGGCGGAGGTGGGCACATTGGAGGATCTGGGGGCACCGGCTGGGACCATCTTGGCCATAGGGAGCACGCTGGCCTGGCTGGGCCCGGGTCTCTAATCACAGCCTGGCACCCACAGGGCAGGCTGTGGGTGTGGCCCCTCCCACCCACTCCCACACACACCTCTGTTCCTGCCACCTGCCGAAGGGAAGTCAGCAGGGAACGCCAGATGGCTGCCCACCTGTGCAGGCGAGCTGCCGAGACCCCACATGGGGCCAGAGCACGGAGGAGGCAGAACACGGGGCCGTCTGTGGCTTCACAGCTTGCGGCCTTTGGCCCTGGAGACCCTCTGTCCATGCCACAGACACTGGCCCTTGCGTGGAGCCTGTCGGGGTGTGGTCACCTTCCCCGTCTGGGCACTGGCAAGCTGGCCTCCCTGTAGAAAGGCCATCTTGTCACCTCTTCTTCAGTCACAGCCCATGAACGTGAGTGCCCAGAGCATGGGCTCGTCCCAGGAGGCCCAGCGCTGGCCAGAGGCCATTCGTTCAGCAAGTACCTACTAAGCTCCTTCTGTGGGCCAGGATAGGGGCTTCCCATGCATTGTCTTGCTCCCCAAAGCACCTCACAGGTGCTAGTACTATTATCACTTCCACAGAGAAGCAAATGGAAGAGGAGAGAGGCCAGCACCTTGCATGCAGACAGAGCGAGCAAGAGGCAGGGCCAAGGCTCAACCCCAGGTCTTCCTGGGACTCGGGAACCTGGGCCATTGACTACTATGCCTCACGGGACGGAAAGAGGATGTGGCCCAGCAGCGAGGGACCCGGTCAAAAGCTTTCCTCCTCCCTTGCTTTCTGAGAAAATGATGTGCCTGGCCTGTTACAGATCAGCTCTGTGATCTCCCAGAGGAAAGAGCTGTGAATGCTGAGCCCCGGGGAGACTGTCTGCTCATGGAGACCCGGTGCCTACTAACCACAGACTCTTGGCACCCCGTGATGGGGTCGGGGGATTGTCAATTCATTCCTCCTTTAAGGATGCTCCAAAAGAAATGGTCCTATGGGGAGACCCACAATTCCCCCTGGACCGGGGACCCCTGCCCTTCCAGGTCCTTGCTCACCCAAAGGGCAGACCCCTTCCATCAGAGGGACAGCGCTCCGCACACTGGCACTGAAATGGACCCCGCCTCCCAGACAAACCCATTCTGTGTAGAGTCCGACTGTTGAGGGCCACGGACTTCCCTCCTCTGAGGACAGACCAGGTCAAGCGCTAGAGAGGACTTCCGCCTAGTTCTTGGTGGTGACACGTTATCTGAAAGTGTTCATCATGATGGGTGTGAACGTGCGTTATGTTTAACCCTTTTAAGGAATAGTACTGGGCATGTGCTCCTCATCTGACTTGAGAAATAGAGTAATACCAGTGACTTCAAATCTCGCCGAGACGTACTTCCTTCCAATCCGCCTGAAACAGCTACTACTGAAAATGTGTTTATATCACTTCCTCACTTTTCTTTAATGTATTATAACATACGTGAGGAACTTTAAATAAAAGATTGTTCAGGGGTGCATGGCTGGTGCAGAGAGTTGAGCGTCAGACTCTTGGTTTGGGCTCAGGTCACGATCTCAGGGTCCTGGGATCGAGCCCTGCATCAGGCTCCCTGCTCAGCGGGGAGCCTGCTTCTCCCTCTACCCTCCCCCCATGTGCATGCTCGCGCTCTCTCTCTCAAACAAATAAAAATAAAATCTTTAAAAAAATTAATCTTTTAAAAAAATTTTTAAGATTTTGTTTTCATTTATTTATTTGAGAGAGAGAGAGAGAGTGTGAGAGAGAGAGAGTACAAAACCGGGGAGGATCAGAAGGAGAAGGCTCCTTCGTGGAGCCTGACGCAGGGCTCGATCCAGGGACTCCGGGACCATGACCTGAGCCAAAGGCAGACGCTCAACAGACTGAGCCCCCCAGGCACCCCAAATAAATAAATCTTTTAAAAAATTAAACAATAGATGGTTTAGTTTGCCCTCATTTTGAATTTTATATAAATGGATCTAATCTAAATTAATTACCCTCTGATTTAATTTTTTCCCCGAGGGCTGTGTTTTGCGGTCCATATACGTTTATGTGCGGGCTGTACTTCATTCCTTTACCCTGCTGGATCGTACTCCCCTGAATGAGTCTACCGCAACACATTCATTCTGCCGTTTGTGGGTATTTGGGCTGTTTGCACTGGGGGCTGTTGTGAGCAATCCTGCTCTAAGTATTTTGGTCATGTCGGGTCTTCCTGACGCAGACGCAAGCACACCCAGCAATAGAGGTAGGGGTGGTGGGGGGCGAGCAAGTTCAACTGAATGAGGCAATGGCTGGTCCTGATTCTATTCTGCCCTGGGGTTGGCTCTCAACGGGGCCGTTGCCATTTCGTGTACAACCATTTATGGAGTCACTGTGCAAGGTACAGAGCTTCAGAAACGAGCCAGATCCTGCCTCCGTCTTCCAGGGTTTGCAGGTTAGGTGGGAGAGGGCACGAGTTTATATTAGGTTCTGGGCCGCTTAGAGAGAAGGCGCTTTGCTTGTGTCCCCAGGGCATAGTCCCTGGTTCTGGACGGTTGACCTGCTTCCTGAGTTGGAATCATCAGGGTTTGCTCACTGATGCTTCCTTATACCCCTGTCCCCGGCCTCGTCTCCGAGAATACCTCTTTCCAGGATGCGATCCCTCTTGAAGGGTGTAGGTTAACCATGTTCCTTGTTGGGCAGCACAGGGGAACACGGCAGGACAGTGGCGCTCTCCCACTCTGCCACTCGCTAGCTGGGTGACCTTCAGGAAATCACATGACCTCTGCCCAGCTGTAAGTCCGGGAGACCAGACACAGCTCCGAGAGGCCTCCCTGTTTAAAAAGTCCAGCGGTTTTGCTGAACAGTATTGTACTCCAGGGGATTAAATGTCACTCAATTATTTCTCAATAAGTCAAATAAATCACATCACCATAGGGTTCTCCCATAATTCAAAAAAATCAGATCTGAAAACATGAAATGATGTGTGCGTATTTAGTTCTAACCAAATGGTCACGCCCTCTGAAATTGCAGAGGAAAGAGAGTCATGGCATTTTGATGCTATTAAAAAAAATTTTTTTTTAGAGATTTTATTTCTTTATTCGACAGAGAGAGAGAGAGAGAGCACAAGCAGGGGGAGCAATAGAGGCAGAGGGAGAAGGAGAAGCAAGCTCCCCACCGAGCAGAGAGCCCGATGCGGTGCTCAATCCCAGGACCCTGGGATCAGGACCTGAGCCGAAGGCAGATGCTTAACGAGTGAGACACCCAGGCGCCCCGATGCTATTTTTTTTTTTTTTAAAGAAGAGTTATTGATGTGCCTGGGTGGCACAGTTGTTAAGCATCTGCCTTCGGCTCAGGGCGTGATCCCAGCGTTCTGGGATCGAGCCCCACATCGGGCTCCTCCGCTGGGAGCCTGCTTCTTCCTCTCCCACTCCCCTGCTGTGTTCACTCTCTTGCTGGCTGTCTCTCTGTCACATAAATAAATTTAAAAATCTTTTAAAATAAATAAATAATAAAAGAAGAGTTATTGAAACATAAACTATAAGGACATAAACATGGTTGGGAGTTCCTCACTGGTGAGAATTATGTAACAATCTTCAAAACAGCTCATTGTCCTAGACACAGGGACCCCCAGCGGCTCCACATCCTCCTAGTGGACTGGGGGGGGGCACAGTTTTCAAGGCAAGTTGAAAACCTTTTTTTTTTTTTCATATTTATGTGTCTTCAATCATTCATTCAATCATTCATTCATTCGACAAACGTTTACTGTCTATCATGTGCCAGGTACTAGCTAGGGGTTAAGAATACAAAAGAATTCATGTGTTAAAATTTAGGTATATTGCCGAGTAGGGGGGTTGTGTCATTCATTCATTCATTCATTCATTCATTCATTCACAGGGCACTGGGCGTATAAAGGAGTAAAAGTCTGGAGGAGCAAGTGCCATTATCCAAGAATGTACAGTAGGAAAGGCAATGCTCACGATAAGGGCCTTCTCTTTCCCTCCCTCCCTCCCTCCCTCCCTCCCTCCCTTTCTTATCTAGAGAAGCTGTTTTTTCTAATCGCCTGTCTCAGGTGTCCCTTAGGAGTGGTCCATGTTCAGGTGTGTCCACCACTCGGAAAGTTCAGAGCACCCCCCACCCCCGTCACCTCTTGCTGACATATGGCTTACACAGGTGCCCTGCCCAGTGCTCCCTGGCACATAGACCCAGTTCCAGGTGGGTGGGGACTACACTGCCAGAGGGTCCAGGAGACTTGGGAGAAACAGGCAGGACCCCAATCCTCCGCCCGCCCCCCACCCCCACTCTCTCTGGGAACGGTTCCTCTCTGAGGTCCACGGGCAACAATGTGACAAGGGCACCAAGGACGCCAGCGCTCAGATCACTGGGGAGGGGTGCCCGTTCAGTACAACTTGTGGCCTGAATTTTGAACTAAATCACCAGACTCTCCTTGCCGTTCCTGTCCCCCACCCCCATCCCCACCCCCACTGCCCCGGGCCCCTGAGGCCTCAATGCCCAAGGTGCTCCTTCAGCTCAAACTGGCTAAGAAGGCAGCCCCCCAAGAGGGGGAGCCTGCAGGTGCACACGGCCACGTTTGGGCCAGACACTGCTCCAGCATCAGGGTCGCAGCCAGACCGAGAGCCAGACCACCGAACCCTACTCGTGGATACCACCTGTGAGGGGGCCCCCAGACCATCAGCAGTGACATTGTGCGAGTTCTACCTTCTTCCCCATCCTCGAAGTCATGGGGCTTGGTTTTGTTTTTACATGCTGCATGTACTTATATAATCAGGAGAAACAACGAGGCTGTTTCTATTGTGGGGTTTTTTAAATTTTATTTTTGTAAAGATTTATGTATTCACTTGAGAGAGAGACAGAGTGAGCAGGAAGAGGAGCAGAGGGAGAGGAAGAAGCAGACTCCCCGCTGAGCAGAGAGCCCCAAGCGGGGCTCCATCCCAGGACCCTGAGATCCTGACCTGAGCCGACATCAAGGGCCCAGCCGCCTCTGGTTCTCCCTGGCGAAAACCCTGCTTCACCCGCCCCCCCATCCTCCCTGAGCGCCTCTTTCTCCCTTCCTCCAGCAACAGCTCTCTCCTCTCCTTGCTAATAAACCAGGCAATGTTACGTATGGGAAAGAGCATTTGGGAGTTTGGAGCAAACGGGGAAATAAAGTAAGATATGTTTATGTCATTTAAAAAAAGCTGGGAAGTGTAAACAACATGGGGAATGTTTTTTAATGGTACTGTAGGAACTTCACAGAGGAAGAAATTCAGATACCAATGGAATATAAAAAGATATTCAATCTCATCGGCAATCAAAAACTGTATCAGTAGGGGCGCCTGGGTGGCATAGCGGTTAGGCGTCTGCCTTCGGCTCGGGGCGTGATCCTGGCGTTATGGGATCGAGTCCCACATCGGGCTCCTCTGCTGGGAGCCTGCTTCTTCCTCTCCCACTCCCCCTGCTTGTGTTCCCTCTCTCACTGGCTGTCTCTATCTCTGTCGAATAAATAAACAAAATCTTAAAAAAAAAAAAAACTGTATCAGTAAAAACAGCATTAAAAACAGGCAATAGCAGGGGCGCCTGGGTGGCCCCGTCAGTTAAGCATCTGACTCTTGGTTTTGGCTCAGGTCGTTATCTCAGGGTCGCGAGATCCAGCCCCATGTCTGGCTCTGCACTCAGTGGGGAGTCTGCTGGAGATTCTCTCTCCCTTTCCCTCTGTCCCTCCCCCGCTCATGCACGAGCATTTTATCCCTCACGCTCTCTAAAATAAGTAAATAAATCTTTTAAAAATAATTAAAAAAATACACACTGGAAAAAAATGAAAATAAGTGACAATGCAGGGCGGCACGTGGGGCTGGAGGACGAGGTAGAACTTTCCTCTCTTGCTCGGCACACTTTTGTTTTTGCTCAAGGACCCCTGCCCAGACGACAAATAATGCAAGATTCACACATAATTCAAATTTGTCATTAGCCATATTTAAAGAGTCAAGAGAAATGTAAAATTAATTTCAGTCGTATATTCTCTTTGACCCCATAGTCCCAAAATATTATCACTTCAGCATGTAATTAATATAAAGGAATTACGAATGAGATCTTTTCCTTCATTTTTTTTTCTACCAAGTCTTCAAAATTCACTGTGCATTTACACTCGACAGCACATCTCTGTTCAGCTGTGCTCAGTAGTGTATGTTCTTGTGGCCGCCGTATCAGAGAGCGGGTCTGAATCCGCCACAAAAAGGACGTACATCATGTGGGAAATATGAAAACTGTATGAATAAAATACATATAGATAACACTTCATCCTTGCAAACAAATTAGGGTACAGTGCGTCCATAAAAAGATTTCAAACTCTGTGTGTGTGTGTGTCCCGCAGGACACAGCCCAAATGGTACACAGGGACAAGTGATGGCCTCTTGATTGGGGAGTGATGGAGAGGAAGAAAAATTCTCACTCATCATTCTATTTAAGTCATGTTAATCATTTTTGTTTGTTTACCTTTATCAAAAGAGAATCACAGTAAATTCCTTGAGCTCATCCAGAGCTTCGGTCTCTCACACCCTGTGCCCCTGCAAGACAGCAGGGTGTGGGCTCAGGGGTCCCGTGGGCATCCCTTTGCAGATGAGAAGGTAGAGATGTGGCATGTGCCAGGGTCACAGGGCTGTGGGCACATGAGTAGCCAAACATCAAAAATAAAAGAAACTACTAGAATCAGAAGTTAGGATTTGGTGCTGGATTGGGTGTGAGATAGAAGAGAGAAAAGAGTCAAGTTGACACCAAGGTGTTTGGTCTAAGCAATGGGGGAACCGGGGACCACATCCTGCGTGGGCAGTACTAAGGGCGGTTTTGGACATCACGAGAGGAACATTTAAGACATCCAAGCAAAAATACTGAGTCGGTAGTGGGATCTAGCTGGCTCTCCTCGGGGTTCTAGGGCAGGAATTCCTAACCCTTGTGGGTGCCCAGGACCCCTTTGACGGTCCAGTGAAGTCCGTGGACCTCTACTGCGGTGGCAGCTCCCATAGACACATCAGGCATGGTATCCCCGAAGTCACGAAAGAGAAAAAGCCTCACAGACCAAATTAAGATGCTTGAACTACAGGGTTCATTGAATCAGTTTGAAACCCTGATTTAAACTTCCTGCAGAAAGAGACACAACATGGGGTCGATGACACACGCAGGACCGGGTAGAGGCTAGGTAGAAGACACACCATCTAAATCCAGGGTTAGGCAATGTTTGTATGTCCGTATGTTCTGTTGCTCTCCACTGCATTGGCCAAACAGTGGGGTTACGAATACCAGAGCCAAGGGTGCTCAAGGCCACTCTAAGTGCCTGGAGGCCACTCGCAGAGACCCGGGGGCAAGTGTGCCAGGCCACAGCTGTAGCTCGCCAGTTAGCCTGCTGAACAGACAGGGTTTATCTGCAATTCTTGGGCAGGGCGTACGGGAGCCAGAATGGGACCATGCTGTTAGCACCAATGAGTGAACCCAGAGGTCGAACGATCCTGTCTTTTGATTTGGTTACTCCCTAAGTAAAATTATTTTATGTTTCATCACATACCCCTTATTCTATTCACCTTCGACACCACTAACACACCTAACTTAAGATTCCTGCCTGTGCCTCACGACGAGCTTGCCTACTCAATACTCAACATCACCTCTCTTGCTACTAGCTTGCTTCTTTATGCTGGACACACTTCATGAGTTTCATCGCTCCTATTGATTTTTGTCTGCTCTAGCAGAACTCAACACTCACATACAGCACACTCCACTGTAATGTTTTATTTTTGTATTTTTTTCTAAGCAGGCTGCCTGCCCAAGGTGGGGCTTGAACTCATGACCCTGACATCGAGTCACACTCTCTACTGACTCAGCCAGCCAGGCGCCCTGTTCACTGTAGCTTTTATTTTATTTTATTTATTTTTTTAAGATTTATTTATTTATCTTAGAGCGGGGGAAGGGCAGAGAGAGAAAGAATCTCAATCCAATTCCCCGCTCAGAGCAGAACCCGACCCCTACATCACAACCCCAGGGAAATCAAGAGCCGGACACTGAACTCACTGAGCCAGCCAGGCACCTCCTCCCCTGCCATGTTTTAAGTGACTAAACTAAAATGCACTGGATTAAAACTGAAACCAGTTCTGTAAAGACATAACTGTTCAGCAGCAGGTCTTCCAAAACCCGCAATTTCAAGTACCGAGGAGCCTGTTAGGTGGGGCGGAAACACCTGCGAGGACGCCTGACAGCAGAGCCCCAGGCGCGGCCGTGCACCCAGATCCGTCCGGGTCCGGGCGGTCTGCACCCGCCCCAAGGCACAGCGGGCTCGCTCTCTAGACGGGGCAGGGCGGAATTCCGCGCGAGAGCACATCAGGACGCCGCGGCGAGAAGGCGGAGCGCGCTCCACGCCCCGCCCCTGCACACTGCCACCGCCCGCAAGGCTCGCGCAGCCGCAGGCGCCCGGGGAACGCTGCCCCCGCAGCCGGCAGAGGGCGCGCGCGGCGGGCGTGCCCCGAGGACGCGTGCGCGGGGGGCGTGCCCAGAGGACGTGTGCGCGCGGCGGCCCCGCCCCGAAGACGCGTGCGCGGGGGGCGTGCCCGCGGCCGGGCGTCAGCAGTCGGTGGGGGAGCGGCGAGGGAGCGCTGCGTGCTCGGCGGCGGCGGCGGCGGCGGCTCGCGGCGCTCGGGCGCCTGCGGGGAGCAAGGAGCGGGCGGCGGCGGCGTGTGTCCTGGGCGCGGCGCGGAGCGCCCGGAGCGGCGGCGGCGGTGCGAGGGGACGATGGCGGAGTCCTCGGACAAGCTCTACCGGGTGGAGTACGCCAAGAGCGGGCGCGCGTCTTGCAAGAAATGCAGCGAGAGCATCCCCAAGGACTCGCTGCGCATGGCCATCATGGTGCAGGTGCGCGCGGCCGCTTTGTGCGCGGTGGGGGGAGGGGGTGTAGAGGGGGAGGGGAGAAGGGGGGAGGGGCCGCCCCCGGGAGCCCGCCACGGGGCCGGGACCCGCCCGCCCGTCCACCCTCGAAAGCCCGGAAAGTGCGGCCCGGAGCTCTGCTGCTGGGTGGGGGGCTGCTTCCTTCCCTGCCGTCCGCCGGGGGGTGGGGGGAGAGGCGAGCGTGGGCTTCTGAAGCTGGCCTGGTTCTGACCTCGCTCGTGCTGGAAGATTTTTGTCCTACATTGATGATGGCGACTGGCGCGTGAGGATTTTTTAAAATCTATTTTCGTCTATGGCTTCAACATCCGCTCACTCTCGGTTTTTTCTTAATTATGCAGGACTATACCAGTCGGTGTTATTTCTGGACAGTGCATTCACTTTTAGCCTAATTTTGCTTTGGAATAATATTTTCCCCAAACTTTCCAGGTTTACAGGCTCTTTCTCTTCCCTATACATTTGCAGCTGTCTGGTTTGAGTAAGAGAGGCTGGAGGGGGGTTGCTCATCGGGGCTTCTGGACACACTGGGGTCGCCCCGACGGTTTCTGAGGCCTCTCAGGTGGGGGTGTGGGACTGGGCGGTGTTTCTGAGGGCCCCTGCCACGGTGGAGGGCTTCCTGCCTCCTCCACCTGTTAGTCTCCTCCTGTGTGCCTGTTAAATGTTGGTTCTCCCCTGCCCTGTCCCACTCTTCTCCAACATGAAGCTTGTGTTCACTAAGTTCTGTGCTCGTGGTCAAGGTAACTTGATTTTCTCTCTCTGCAGTAAGGCAGCAGTCGTCGCTGGGCTTTCAGTACTTACCAGGTGAAGCAGAGTGGGTACCAAGTGCCTTAGAGACTGGGGCTGTTCTGGTATCCTCAGGGATACCTAACTCAGTACCTGAGGTGCGGTTCCTATCCTTCAGTGAACACCGAGCATGTCAGGCACTGTGTTACATACTAGGGGCACAAAGAGGGTCCCCTGCCCACCCCAGGAGCCACCAGCTTGGTTAAAGGGACGCTAGCTGCTAAACATACCCGTGCACCAGGCATTGAGTGCCTGGGGTGGGAGCTTGATTAGGGGTCCTTACGCACAGAAGTGGCAGGAAGTTAATCGAGGCTGGAGAAGCAGACAAGGCCTACTGCCTGAAGAGTCAGATCTACCACTGGGGCTCTGTGATCTTAAACCTGAACGTATGGGCTGCCTGATCTGAAGCTCCCTCTCATAACACTGTTAACTATCCTGAAAATAATATTTTTAAAATAATAAAAAGAGGGAGAAGCTCTCTCAGTACAGGGGCTCTTAACCTATAAAGTCTGTGGGGTGGCAGTCAGTGGATTTAGAGAAGTTTACATTTCTGTAGTCACTAGTCTCTAAATAAAATTCATTACTTCCTCCAATTATGAATGTAAGCAGCAGAGTAAAAGCAGAAAAGCAAAAGCAGTACCTATGATTTTTGTCACCAGTGATAATTACAGATATTTTCATACCGCTTTACATTTGTTGGGGATTTCTCAAAATCATCCATTACGCTCATCAGTATTCAGTGTTACTGTAGTTGTTAGCGTGGTCGCTAAATCTTATTTCGTGCTTTAAAGCTCACTGTATCCCACAGAATTTTTAAATGTTTTGGTAACTATTTCAGTCTTTTTTGAGCCCGTGTGTTCTGTTACGTGTTTTTAAATTTTATTCGAGAAAGACACATCCGTAGGCTTCACTAGGTAGCCAGAGAGGACCCTGTTTTATTGGGAAGGACGGACAGAAAACCTTAGTACAGTCAGTGTGCCGAATACAGAGGAGGGCTAGGCTTGCGTTCCTGATCGTGAAAGAAATTATTGAAAATAAGTGGTTTTCTGTGGCTGTATTTGGGGGCGGAGTCGTAACTCAGAATGTAAAGTCCGGTCTTGTAGGCAGAGCTGGAAGCCGGAAAGAACGAAGCCATTCTTCTCCTGCTCGGGTTTAAATACCTTCTTTTACACTTGTATGGGAGGATTGTTCTGAGTGTCCGATACCTGATACTGGAGGTGGCTGCCCCGAGGCAGCCTCCGGGGGCCGAATGGAGGCCTTTTGACGGGTGGGCCCTGCGTTCTTGTGTCTCGGGCGGGGTTAAGGCAGACAGCAGGCAAACAGCGGGGTTGCAGGCTGTTAACCGGCATTCCATGTCCTCTGTGGGTAGGTGGGCAGTGGGCTGGCCAGTTTTATGCAGAAGGAAGCAGTGGCTGAGTGAGGACCTGGGTCCCCAGTAGGTGCTGGGAGTGTGTTTGCTGAGCACACGGAGATTATGCCACTTAAGAGTTGCCAGGTAGAAGCATAGTCTCGTGACTTTGCTCTAGTTCCCTTCCCGCCCTACCATTGTTACTCCCAACTTCTAGAGGAAAGCCTGGCTTTGCTCAGGGGTCCTTCCTCTCAAGGGTGACCGGGAGCCCTTACAGTCCCCCAGGCCGGTGCTGTGACAACACCCTTGGGCTGCACCTCTCTGTCGCCCCAGGCTGCATTGATGGTTGGGACACAGCACCCAGACCAAGGCTCCCACCAGAGCCGGGAAAACACGCCACAGCCACAAGGTCCAGTGTGGGGCAGGGGCACTGGGCCACGTGCCCTCCTGTGTAGGAGTATAACCCGAGTTCTGCGGAGGAGGGGTCGATGGGGCGCCAAGGCAGGAGGACCCCGAGCGCGAGCCCCTGCGGACGTACAGCAAGATGGTGTTGCCTGCCTCGTTGGCAGTTCGAGAGCCAGAACACAAGTCTGTTCGGGAATGCTGTTTATTGGGGGTGGGGGACCATCTTTTGTTTGGTTCGGAGGGCATCTTTTTCCCAGCAGGAATTACCCCACGTTTCCCTTCTGTTGTTTTATCTCCAGACTGGGGGCGTCCACACACTTGAGTGCCTTCTGTGAGCAGGTGTTGCCCGATGCTAGCAAGATGGGCATCGCGCCCTGAATTCAGCAAGCCTCCAGCCTAGTGCAGGACACGGGCACTGACCGAGTCATCACCCAGACAGATTGTTCTTCACTGGGAGGGGCTTGGGAGGAGCCTTCTGGGGAGCCGAGTGGGGCTGCAGGGCATTCTGGGCCAAGGGAGCAGCTGATATGCTGTAAACCAGGCAGCTCGATGCTGGGGAGTCCTTGATGGTGCCCTGGCGAGAACCTTCCTTCTGCATCTATTACACTGAGAAAGAGGCCACTCACAGCAGGAGGGGCCTAGGTGGGAGAAGTCATCGCTGCTCTTCCAGAAAATTTCCCCTGTCCGACAGCTCCATCTGAAAATTCCTTCGTGGTGTTTTATGTTTGATGCTGTTTTAATACTTTTATTCCATCTGCGTGGCGTTTAGCTTTATTTCCTATAAAAGCAGATATTTGAAGTCTCCTCTGCTTTGGTCAGAACCATTTGTGTATTTTTAAGTAGCTCTTCCTGCCAAGCAGCGTAGTGAGTGGACAGAACCTTGCTGTGGATGCAGGCAGGGCTGAGTCACTGGCCGCAGACATCTGTGAATTGGGGGTGCCGGTTCCTACCCCAGAGGCAGTTGAGGGTTACCTGTGATAGCTTGTGAAGGGTTCTAGGGACTGAGTAATGCCCGTGCTGGTCCCACTCTACCCAGTCACCGTCACCATCCGCTCTGCGAGCCCAGAGCTGGCACTGTTGCCAGGAGAGGAGCCTGATGGTGTCGCATCAGGAGCAACCCGAGTGTGTAGCAGCAAGGGAAGGAGGAAGCACACCGCGAGAGGGGAAGCACCTTTCCTCGCGGCTGGACTTACACGGTGCGCATGCTGACCGTCCAGCCCTGGGCCCTGGGGGCTGCTGTCTCCGCTCCCTGGGCCTTAGCCCTCCAAGAAGTTCATTCATTCCGCACACATTGGTGTGGCTGCTGCCGGCTTGACACTGTTTCCTGACACATTTTCTCTGCTTTGCTCATTATCTGGGCCTTGTCCCTTATTGTTCTAACAGCAGAGGCACTAAAAGAGCCCTTTCTGGGCCACACAGGCCCGACGGGGGCAGTCACTGGCCTCCCAGGCAGGCACAGCAGGATGGGGTCACAGAGCGGGGGTCCTGTGTGTGTTCCGTGGCACCTGGAGGGAAGTTGAGTCACTGAGGCGTGGCCCGTGGGGCAGAGCTCTCTTCAGAAGCGCCGCTGTTCCCCATGCTGTTCCCCAGCTGTGCCCCGCGTCCCAAGAAGAGACTGTGCCGTGGCAGGTAGCTGTTGGGGGAGATCTTGAGAAATGTGGACTGGGATGCCATTTCTTATCGGCTCACAGCTTTTCTCGCACAACATGGGGGACACGGGCACGGCTGTCCCCGTTTTACAGAGAAGGGGAAGAAGGGCGTCGTGTGTGCAGCTGCTGAGGACTGGGCTTGAGCTGCTCTCTCACCTCCCTTTGTTCTCTTCCAGTCGCCCATGTTTGATGGAAAAGTCCCGCACTGGTACCACTTCTCCTGCTTCTGGAAGGTCGGCCACTGCATCCGACACCCCGACGTAGAGGTGGACGGCTTCTCTGAGCTCAGGTGGGACGACCAGCAGAAAGTCAAGAAGACCGCGGAGGCTGGAGGCGTCACAGGTGTGTAGAGACCAGGGACGCGGCAGGTGTCCTCCCCAGGCCCCAGCTGGGCAGCTTCTCTGGGGCCTTTTCTGAGAGAGTGTTTGCCTGCCCCCCCCCCCCGCCCCGTGTCTCCCAGGCGCGCACGTAAATAACGGGGAGCCAGTGTGTGATTTCGGCGGCGCCTCGTCGACTTGCCTATGGCAGGGTGTTTGTTTTTTAAGGTGCTTGAGTTGGAGCTTTTATTTATTTATTTATTTTTGTTCTTAAAGGTTTATTTCTAAGTTATCTTTACACCCAATGTGGGGCCTGAACCCACAACCCCAAGATCATGAGTTGCTGCTCCTCCAGCTGAGCCAGCCAGGCGCCCCAGAAATGTAGCTTTGAAGTCTGTTGCAGTTTTCTTCTTAATAGACTTTTTTTTTTTCCCTAGCATTTGTAGGTTCACAGCAAAATGAAGCAGAAAGTGCGGAGAGTTGGTGTGTGTCTCCTGCCCCCACGCACACAGGGCCTCTCCCTGTCTCCCTCCAGAGCGATGCGTGTGTTACAGTGGCCCTCTCGTCATCACCCCAGGTCGCTAGGTTCAGGGTTCAGTGCACGTTGTACGGGTTTGGACAGTGTTCACCAAACAGCAGTTGACTCTTGAACAGCATGGGTCTGAACTGAACGCTGGCTTCTGTGTGGATCTTAGGAAGTTCAGTACGTTACTGTCGATGTTTCCTTTTCATAATGGTTTTCTTAACATTTTCTTTTCTGTAATCTGTGGGGAGTACGATATTTTTTTTTTTTTTTTTAAGATTTTATTTATTTATTCGACAGAGATAGAGACAGCCAGCGAGAGAGGGAACACAGCAGGGGGAGTGGGAGAGGAAGAAGCAGGCTCCCAGCGGAGGAGCCTGATGTGGGACTCGATCCCATAACGCTGGGATCACGCCCTGAGCCGAAGGCAGACGCTTAACCGCTGTGCCACCCAGGCGCCCCGGGAGTACGATATTTAATACACGTAACAGGATGCATCGGTTACCGGTGGGGCTTCTGGTGAATGGTAGGCTGTAAGGAGTTAAGGTTCAGGGGCATCAGGTTACACGCAGTTTCAGTGCACGA
Organism: Ursus americanus; assembly: GCF_024610735.1. Classification (NCBI taxonomy): domain Eukaryota; kingdom Metazoa; phylum Chordata; class Mammalia; order Carnivora; family Ursidae; genus Ursus; species Ursus americanus. The sequence goes on along the minus strand of NC_142128.1, from coordinate 100,544,300 downwards.
GGGGGTCCGCACCCCAGCCCCGCTTTGTTCGAGTGTCAGCGGAGCTGGGGTCATTCACACGCAGCCTCGTCACGTTGGCTTCTTCACTCGGAGACGAGCAGGCACTGCGGGTCCTCCGTGTCTCTTCATGGCTTGATGGCTCCGTTCGTTGCAGCGCCGAATAATAGTGCGTTCTCTGGATGGACCACGGTCTGTTCGTTCACCTGCGGAAGGGCATCTTGGTTGCTTCCAAGTTTGGGAAATTGCAAATAAAGCTGTCGTACACATCCATGTGCAGGTTTTTGTGTGGACATAGCTTTTCAGCTCATTTGGGTGGGTTCCAAGGACCGTGATTGCTCATCGTTCCGGGAGGAGTATGTTTCCTTTTGGGGGAAACCAGCAAACCGTCTCCCTCAGTGGCTGCCCCGGTTTGCATTCCCTCCAGCGTTTGGTGGTGTCCGTGATCGGGATTCTGGCCGTTCTGATAGGCATGTTAGAGGTATCCTGGGTTGATTTGCAATCCCCTGATGTCCTCCAATGCGGAGCACCTTTTCGTGTGTTTGTGGCCGTCTGAATCTCTTCTTTGGGGAGGAGTCTGGCTATTTTGCCCTTTGTTGATTTTCTTACCGCTGAGTTTTAGAGTGGCTCGTCTGTGTTGGATCGCAGTCCTTTATCAGCTCTGTCTTTTGCAAATCTCTTGTCCCTGTCTGTGGCTTGTCTTCTCCGCAGTATCTGGCACAGAGCAGAAGTCCCCAGTTTTAAGAAGTCCAGCTTACCAAATCTTTCTTTCCTGGACTGTGTCTTCGGTGTTGTGTCTAAATGTCATCGCCACACCTAGGTCAGCCAGGTCTTTCTCCTGTTTCACATTCTGGGAGCTTTATAGTGTGGTTTCCTTTTTAGATGAATTTTGTAAAGGAGATGAAGTCTTCATCTAGATTCATTTTGTGTGCGGATGTCCAGTTCACCACTTGTTGGAAATTGCCTTTCCTCCATTATATAGTGTTTTCTCTTTTGTGAGATGTCAGTGACTGGGGGGGGGTATGTTTCTGGGGTCTGTTCTGGTCTGTTTATCAGGTTGTCTATCCTGCCAGTACCCGACTGTCTTCGTGGTAAGTCTTAAAGTCGGATGGTGTCAGTCTCGGTCTTTTCTTCTTCAATATCGTGTTGGCCGTTCGGGGTCTTTTTCCTCCATGTGAACTCGAGTCAGATTGTTGATACCCACAGACCTAACTTGCTCGAGATGCCTTTACATTTTAAATAGTTTTTAATCACTTGTTGAAGATCTGAGACTGCGTTCTCGTTTGTCTGCCTTCTAAGCTGACCCCACTGAGCCCGTTCTCGTGACGCCGGGCTGTCGCGGGAACGTCCACCGGCCTTTGCCTGTGCTAAACTGTTCTCCCTGTCCTCGCCTCAGCGTGTTTGTACCCTGCTGCTGCTGGTCTGTGGAAGCTGAGAGGTCAGTGACACTGCTCACACTCGTGAGTAAAAATACCAGCGAATTTGCCAAGAAACGGTCCGGAGGGTGAGGGTGTCAGTTTGCGCTGGGGGCAGGTGTAACAAGTTCTTCTCGTTCTCTGGTCATTTTCCCTTTTGTGTTCAGGTTAGTGGGGGTTGTTTGTTTAGGGATATGTCCCTTCTAGCTACAATTTACGTGTATCAAACTAGATCATTTTATAATATGAAAAGGCACAATAGGTTTGCTGTAGCTGTGTTCCGCTTGCGAGACATCTTAAGTCCTAAAGTTAACATAATACCTGCTAGTTGTCCAGGGATTTTTGTATCCAAGAGCCTGATATAATAGACGGAGACACACAAGAAGTTTACATCTTCCCAGATCCTGTGATTCCAAGATGACGACCATTGGTCTTTGGGGTGTCTCCCTAGGAATTTTCTATTCAAATACTGATTCACGTGTGTGCTGTGTTTTTTCTTTCCCGTAGAATTGGGATTCTAAGTGTCACTTTTTCAGACGCTCGGTCACTTTGTGTGGGTGGTAAAACACACGTCCACCATCCGAGCAGTGTTCCAGTGTGCTTCGTCTGCATGACCCACACTCACACTGTTGTTCAACCATCACCCTGTCCACCTCCAGAACATTCTCATCTTCCCAGCCTGCAGCTCCATGCCCAGTTCACAGTAACTCCCCGTTTCTCCTCCCACTCTGTGATTTCTGCCTGAGTGGGACTCCAGGTGCCTCCTGGGAAGGGAATCACACGGGGTTTGTCCTTCTGGGACTGGCTTGTCTCCCTTGGCGTGTGTCCTTGGGGTCGTCCATGCTGTCAGCCCACGGCATCGATACGCCAGTTTGTTATCTGTCCCCCCATCAAGGGACGTTCGAGTTGTTTCTACCCTTGGGCGATTACAAGTGGTGTTGCTTGTGGACATTGGTGTGCAAGTACCTGGTCCAGACGCCGCTCTCCATGCTCGTAGGTCACGGCCGGAAGGGGAGCTGCTGGATCATGTAGTTCCGTTTAGCGTTCTGTGTACCTGCCCTACTGTGTTCTGGAAGGGCTGTGCGATTGTGCGTCCCGGCCAGCAGTACACGGCTTCCGGTTCCCCTGCATCCTTGCCAGCGCTTTAGTGTCTGAGGGGGTGCGTGTGTCTGTGTGGTTCTTGTTTTCCTTTTTTTCGTAATACCCATCCTAAGGTGTTCTCTCATGTGATTTTGATTTGCATTTTCCTAGTGACATTGACCTACGTACTGTGTTTTACAATTTAATATTTACTCTCTTTTAAGAGTTATTTATTTCAGAGAGGGTATGTGATCAGGGGGAGAGGCAGAGGGAGAGAGAATCCCAAGCAGGCTCCTCACTGAGCTCGGAGCCCGACGTGGGGCCCAGTCTCACGACCCTGAGACCATGACCCTGAGCTGAAACCAAGAGTCAGCCGCTCAACCCACTAAACTACCCAGGCGCCCCTGATGTTTACTCTTTTCACGTTAAAAATTGTGAGTTTGTATCATTTTTAAAATATGCAGTATTCGTTTATTGAGGTTTGCTACATTTTGTGCTTCGTTCACGACCTTTGACATCGACGTCCTCTCACCCTTGTGCGGGAGCCCCGTGCCCAGTGGAGACGCTGAGAGGTGAGCTTACGGGGCCGAGGCCAGGCCAAGGGCAAATGAGCCAGGGTTCAGCTCCAGACGGCCTGTCCTTCGAGGCTGCACTCTCACGCGTTTTGCTACGTTGCGGATGGAGCTGCTGCAGACTTCCTGTCCAGCCTGGGCACCTGTCCAGCTGTGTCTTTAATTCCAAGAAGCAGGGTGGCGGCTCGAAGAGATGACCCCGAGGCTTCTGTTTGTGTCCCATTGCCTTCCAGTAGGCTTGCGTCCCGTGCACTGGCACCACGCGTGCGCAGATGCCCGCGTCAAGTATTTCCGCTCCTCTTCCCTTGGCTCCGGGTGGGGTGGCATGTTTTGTCACATTTGGTAGTCAGTTTTATTAATGTGATATTCGTAGGTGTCCTTGCCTCATCCTTGAGGGCATTTTGTGTTTTTCATAATGAAACAAAGGTACAAATTTTTTTGTCATACCTTTTGCAAATATATTTACCAGTTTGACTTTTTAATATATGTAAAGACTTTTTTTCTTTTAATACAAAGTTTTGTTTTTAAGTAAACTCTACCCCTAACATGGGGCTCGAACTCACGACCCCGAGATCAAGAGTTGCCCGCTCCACCCACCAGCCAGGCTGCCCTTGGACGTGTTTCTTTGAAGTGCGTTTGTATGTTTTGCTGCATCGAAGCTTCATCCGGGAGTAAATGTCCTGTACTCGTGTCTGTCTGCTCACTTGCAGTTTCTGGTTCTGGTCTGATTTTTCAGTTTTTCATCCGGGATTTTTTTTAATGATTTATGTGACTTTTGAGAAATGTGGGCAGTCATGTAACAAACACCCCATGGAGTTAGGGAACATTTCTCTTCCCCCCAGAAGGTTCCTTGTGCTCTGTTACCCTCCCCACCTGGGAGGCCAGGCTCTGATGTCTGTCCCCGTGGATTAATTTTGTGTGACTTAGGATTTCAAGAAGCAAAGGAGTAGCGTGGACGTCTCCCATAACCTCCTTCCGCTCAGCACCACACCCGTGAGACACAGGCTGCCTCGTGTGTCACCCTTTGTGCTTTGGATTGCGGAGGGTAGTCCTCCAGTAGATCACCGCTGAGCCGGCCTTCCGTTGCCAGCTTCGCGCTGCTACAAATACAGCTGCTGTTCTCGTTCGTGTGCGCGTCGCTGCGCCACCCGCGCTCCTGCTTCTCCGGGGTGAGCACCTCGGGACAGAGCGGCGGAGTGTCCGTAGGTCTCCGTTCCGCTGTTTAGGGAAACTGCTGGACTGTCTTTCCGAGTCGCCCCATTTCCCATCCCACCAGCGCCTGGCACAGGCGCTCGTCAGTACCAGCCACCGATGCGTGTGCGGCGAGAGCACGTCGTGCTTTCAGTTTGCAGTAGTCGTCGTCTTGAGTTGTAAGGGTTCGTAGAATATTCTAGGTTGAAGTCCTTTATTAGGTATCAATGTGAATGCCTTCTCTCATTCTGGGCCTTGCCTTTTGTTTAGTTACTGGCAGTGGTTGATTTTTTCCCCCTCTCTTTCTCTTTTTCGTTAGTGCCGTCAGCCTCCTGAGAAGTCTTTGCCTGTTCCAAGATTGTGACGATCGATACTTCCTTTGCTTTCTTCTGGAAGTTTTGTGGGTCTGGCATTCATGTTTGGTTTCTGATCAGTCTTAAAAGAATGTTCGTGTTAGGTGTGAGGAGGGGGTGGTTTTTTTGTTTTTTTCCACGTGGCTACCATGTTCCCATACCATTTGTGAAAAGACTTCGTTAAGACCAGGTGACTGCATGACTGTGGGTGTGTCTGGACTCTGGACCCCTTGGCTGGTTTGTCTGCCAGCACCCCACTGTCTTAGCTCCTACAACTTTGTGGGACATCGTGAAATCACATAGCGTGAATCTTCAGCTTTGTTCTTTTTCAATATTGTGTTGACCTTTCTAGGTCCTTTGTAGTTCCTTACAAAAATTGTGGTAAACTTAGTGATTTCTTGCCCAAACAGGCTTGCTAGGTTTTTTGTTTGTTTGTTTTTTAAGATTTTATTCATCCGCTTGACAGAGAGCAAGAGAGCACAGGCAGGGGGAGCAGCGGAGGGAGAGGGAGAGGCAGGCTCCCGGCTGAGCAGGGAATCCGATGTGGGCCTGGATCGCAGGACGCTGGGATCATGACACCAGCTGAAAGCAGTCGGTCACCAACCTACTGAGCCACTCAGGCCCCCTCCCTGCGACTTTGACTGGCATCACGTGGAATCGGGATCAAAGTGGATTGACATATCGATACGTCAACAAATGGAGTCAATCCATAAACGTGAAGTAACTCCATTTACTTAGGCCTTCAATTTCACACTGTCCCAAAGTTTTCAGGCAGAAGATTCGTGTGTCTTGCTAAATCTGTTTCTAATTGTTCTGTGTGTTTATTTACACTGGAGCGTGGTTTAATTTCTTTTTTAAGTATGTTTATTGTTCACATATAGGAACATTTTGTATGTCGACCTTGCACTGTCCAGATTTGCTCAATTCATTTAACGGTAGAAGTAGTTTTTTGCACAGTCACGTCCCTACAGGTAGAGGTGACTTTACCTTTCTTTTCCAAGCTTACACTTTTTGTCTCTTTTTCTTGCCTTAATGGTACTTGGCTCGAGCCTCCAGTACAATGTTGAATGGATGTGGTTGGGGAAGACAGCCTTGTCTTGTTCCAGATCTTAAGACAGAAACATTCAGTCTTGGACTTACTTTTATATAAGAAAAGACTCTCCTTTGTTCCTGGATGCTTGGCTGTTTATCCCCAGGGCTCCTTGCTGAATGACCCCAGCTTTCCCCACTGATTTAGGAATGCCGCCTCCCTGCATGCTTCTTACTTGCAGTCCTCTTTCTGTATGAAGACACTCCCTTTCCTTTCACTTCTTCACGTAACTTTGATGCCGAGAAGGAGCCCGGAAATCAGAAGGTGGCGTTTGAATGTAGCTGAGGGCGTGGCTTTCATGATAAGCGCTAAGGAAGCACTTTCCACAGTGAGGGGATGGACCCAGGGCAGTGATGGAGCCGGAGGGTGACACAGGCACCCGCGGGCACCGAGCTGTTTCGAGAGCCTGTCCGCGGAAGGGTTGTCTTCTATAGCCAGAAAAGCAGCTGTGTTAGGCACAGCTGTTGGAGGCAGACGCAGGAGAGCTGGGCCAGTCGCAGTCGCCCGGACACGAGGTGTCCCGGCGGAGGGGTTCGGGGGTTCGGGGTCTCCGGAGCCGCCCTGAGGCTGAACGTGGCGCTGCTGTGTTCCATCCTTCAGGCAAAGGCCAGGATGGAGGTGGCGGCAAGACGGACAAGACGCTGGCGGACTTCGCGGCCGAGTATGCCAAGTCCAACAGAAGCACCTGCAAGGGCTGCATGGAGAAGATAGAGAAGGTGAGCCCGGAGGAGGGGGTCTGGAGAAGAGCAGATACAGGGGCTTTGGGGGCTAGCGCAGCCCTGGCGGTTAAGCGTCACGTGACCATCTCACAGGCTCGGAACTCCTGAGAATGTCCAGCCTGGACTCAAAGCTGGTCCACGAGGCTGCACGGGGTTCTAGTGTGTGGATTTATTGCCGCTCTGAGGGAGGGGCCTTCATATGTAAAAAGGCAGCGGCGGGGATGGCAGAAAAGCCGGCTGGAGTGGGGGCCTGGTGGGGGGTGGACCCGTCCTAGGTGGTGTTCCAAGGCCAGCTCTGCTTACGTCAGCTCGGGGCCAGCAGAACATTATCAGGGAAGAGGTAGCACGTCCTCATGGGCCCAGGTAGGTGGGTGGGTGGGTGGAGTTGACCCCATTTAAAACGGGGGTGCTGAGGCTTAGGCTAGCACACAATCCTGGGTGGGAGAAAGCAGTCCGAGGCTGCTGGCAGCCCTTGCGGTACCCTTGGACCTGAAGCCCCGCTGGGTGGGGTGCTGACTGGCCCCTGTGTCCCCCAGGTCACCGATGTCACCATTCTTCTTGTCTTCTTGGTACCACGTGTGGTTCTTCCTGCAGGGCCAGATACGCCTGTCCAAGAAGATGCTGGACCCAGAGAAGCCCCAGCTGGGCATGATCGACCGCTGGTACCACCCGAACTGCTTTGTGAAGAACAGGGAGGAGCTGGGCTTCCGGCCCGAGTACAGCGCCAGCCAGCTCAAGGGCTTCGGCCTCCTCACCGCCGAAGATAAGGAAACCCTGAAGAAGCAGCTCCCGGGAGTCAAGAGTGAAGGGTGGGTGGGGGGCCATGGGAGGGGTGGGGGGCCATGGGAGGCGGGGTGGGGCTCCGGTGAGACCCTGCAGATGCCAGGCTATTCCCGTGTCTCCCTTTGCTGACACTCAGCAGGCTGGGGTCACAGAGTGAGGGACAGTGACAGCCGCGCCCCTGCCCACCCCTCCCCAGCGCACGTTCCCAGTTCCCCATCTGATCCACGGACAGGTGGAACCGGTTCGCCACCACATGCGCACACGCTCCCACCCTGAGTATTCCCCCTGCCCAGGCAGACCACCACATCTCCTGGGACCCCTGGATGACTCGCTTTCCTGTCCCCACGGCCTCCTGTGTCTGGGTCTCTCTGATGCTGCTGCTAGGAGGATTGTGGTGGGAGAGGGGAGCAGTGGATGAGACGTGTCAGAATGGCGTGGGGTTCCTGTGGCTCCAGCATTTAGGATGGGAAGCCCAGTCGGAGCCAGTCTGGAGTCCATGGGCGCTTACTCTTTCCTGTTCCCTCTGCTGTCCCCTGGGCCCCAGTCTGGAGTCACTTGGGTCATGGGCACAGAAGGGGAGGTGTGTCAGAGCTATGCCCGGCTGTGGATGGTATTAGGATTGGGGTGACCCTGACCTTCCCATCATCGAGCAGCTGTCATGCACCACCTGGGTTCATCGCACACGAGCTCGTGGGCAGTGTATGCGGCTCTGGAATAGGTGGGGAAACTGGAAAATCGGGCTCGTGGATTAAGGTCCTCAGGACAGCACCGCCCGTGATGTGCGTGTCAGGAGGCAGGAGCTCACGCGTGTGCCGTTGTAACAGCCGGCATCAGTGGGGCACTGTAGTGTGGCCGGCACCGTGCCAGGCGCGTGACGAGGATAGTTCACGGTCCTGGAAGGTACACGGCGTTCTCTGTTCGTGGATGAGGGAAAATGCTAGGGTTTGAAGTCAGGTCTGTAACAGCTGCAGCTGAATTTTAACCACTGTGACCACCCCAGCCTGTTCTGGGGGGCTGCGACGGCCCTCACTGCTTCCCTCAATCGGGTGACTAGCAAGCTGTGCGGAGACTCTTGCTCCCGTGGGCGGGATTTAAATGATGGTGCAGCCCCACCTCGGAGAACCGCCGTAGGAGCAGCCCTGTGCTTTAGCTTGAAAGGCTCGGCCCCTGGCACAAGTGGTTCATCTTTCCACAATCCCAGTCCCTCGGCAACACAGTCCCTGCCAGAATCTTCCAGCTGCTTCATTCGTGCCGAGAGATACATGGGGGTTTTCATGTCAGATGGGGCCTGAGCCATGGATCCTGGACAGGCAGTTCCAAGGCCCTGGGGTCACCCCTGAGCCGCCTCTTGGCAGCAAAGTATGTGGGGCCCATCGCCAATACTGCCTGGGCAGACCATGAGCTCCTGGCGGCAGAGTGAGACGTGGTATGTCGGGGCCTGGCAGACAGGAGTTGCAAGGATGTGAAGGTCCTGCATCTCCACCCAGTCTCTGGTTCCAGGGTTCTGATGGCTCTTTTTCGTCCCATGTCTCTTTCAGAAAGAGGAAAGGCGACGAGGTGGATGGGATGGATGAAGTGGCCAAGAAGAAATCTAAAAAAGAAAAGGACAAGGATAGTAAGCTTGAGAGGGCCCTCAAGGTGAGCTCTGAGCTGTGGGTCTCTGCTCATCGTTCTCTAAATTCTCTGCCCTCGTTCTGGGAGGAAAGTTCTGGGGGGCGTGTGCATCCCACTTACCGAGACCTCCAAGAATTCCCAAACTGGGAGCAGTGGTGAAATAGCACGGCTTTCCCTCCACCCCCAGAGCAGGCCTTCGTGCTTGAAGGAGAGCCCCGCTCGGGCTCCAGGGGCTGGACCAGCTGCTCCCCAGCCTCACGGCCCCCTGTGTCCTGCACCTGGAGGGTCGCTGGCACGCACTGCACAGGGAGTGTCACGTTCAGGGGTGCCAGACTTGCGTGGCACGCACAGGAGCCTGGAAGAGACAGGGCTGTTCCTAGTTCTTTAATGGAGAGCTCTTGTGCAAAAGCGATAGGTGTGTAGTGAAAGAGAAGAGAACCGCCCGTTGAGTCCACAGTCACGGATCAGAGATTCAGCGCTGTGTTCATGACGCGTGTGTTGAAGCAAAGTAAAAATGATTGGTCAGAAAGTGCTGGGTGTTTGGTCGCTCACACACGTTCGTGCGTGGTATCCGCGGCTCTGGAATATGTAAGAAAATGAAAAGCAGGGGAGAGCCGGCATCGGTCTTGGGAACACGATTTCCACCTGCTTCGGCGCTCTCGTGAGAGGATCGATTCCATTTTTGCCGGTGGCGGTGGGTTGTGGTTGGTGTTACTCTGCACTTGCCCCGCCCCGTGTGTTCTCCTGAGCGGCGTCAGAGATGAAAAGAATGTCAGAAAATCACATGCTCCCTGGCCTCGGTCAAGCTGGTGGTGTAGTTCGCTTCCTCGGTTTTAACTTGCACCACGAGACTTGCCACGCACTCCCCGGTCCCCGTGACTGGTGACACGGTGCAGGTGCTGCGGGGCGGGGCGGGGAGGGGGGGGCAGATGCGGCGAAGCGGGAACAGACGTGTGTGTGCGCGGTGTCGCTCTGCTGGTTGCTTTATCTTCCTCACTCGAGGGGCGCCTGGCGGGCTCAGTCGCTAGGGCCTGCACCTCTTGACCTCAGGGTCATGAGTTTGAGCCCCATTTTGGGGATAGAGATTACTTAGAAGTAAAATCTTTTTTTAAAAAAAACAAGACAAAACAGGCCTCGTTAAAATCCTCACTTGGCGTGGAGAGTGACTCCATGGGGTCGGTGGGCTGGCATTTTTCTGTCCGGTTTGCAGGGGTGCGGTCTGCCCCTGGGAGGTTGTGAGTAGCTGACCGGGGACCCTAGCGAGGGAGGAGGCTCGCCCCACCCGTGCTCTGACGGGGAGGCCGATGCCGTCCCAGGCAAGGTGGTGGTGAGGAGAGGCTCAGAGCCTCACAAAGAGTGGGCACTGCGTGACTGTTGGCCCCCGAGCTGGAGAAACTCCGTGTCTTGCGACGCATACGTCTGTTCCCGTGTGATACGCTGTGGAGGCCAGCGGGGGGCTTGGGAGTGGTCCCCACCCGTGTTCAGGTTGGAGAACACGCCCCGTGTCCTTGGGTGCAAATGTTGGGGCTGAGGAGCCCGGGCACCCCGGCTCTTTGCCGTGGGGTCTGTCTGGGGGGGTGGTCCCAGGGGCGGCATGCTCCAGGTGGAACTGGAATGCCGCCGGAGTGCGGCGGGGCCGCTTCCCTGCAGGGGACCGGGTTGGAGGTGCGGCTCAGCTGACGCACAAGGACCCCACTGGAGGCTGAGCGAGGCAGGTGAGACCCCCTCTGGTGGGGTCTCTGCACAGAGCTGGTCTGTCAGCTGCCTGGCTCTGTCCGCAGGCCCAGAACGAGCTGATCTGGAACATCAAGGACGAGCTAAAGAAAGCGTGTTCGACAAACGACCTGAAAGAGCTGCTCATCTTCAACAAGCAGCAAGTGCCCTCCGGGGAGTCGGCGGTGAGCTGCCCCCCCCGCGGTGTGGGAGGCCCTCCGCTGGGACGCCCGCTGGTTTTGATCAGGAGGAGGGGAAATGCCACAATTCTGTGGCGTGGTCAGGGCTGTCGTGGTCATGGCGTCCAGGGGCAGGAAGATTGCCCCATACATCAGCCCTGGGTTTAAGTCTTGCGGGGAGACCAGGGTGGGCCGTGTATTTGCCTTGTGTGTTTGTGTCCCACATTTTAAGGCCCAGATCTGGCGGCCGTGGAGCTCCCCTCGTGAGGGAAGGCCTGCCAGCACCCCACCAGTTTCCCTGGCTGACGTAGCTCCTTGCGCAGGAGCAGGGGACGCTCTGGCTCTCCCTTTCTTTCTTTCTTTCTTTTTTTTTTTTTTTTAAGATTTTATTTATTTGACAGAGATAGAGACAGCCAGCGAGAGAGGGAACACAAGCAGGGGGCGTGGGAGAGGAAGAAGCAGGCTCATAGCGGAGGAGCCTGATGTGGGGTCTCCCTTTATTTCTAAATCACCGAGGGATGGGGGAGCTGTGGTGCTTCACGTGTGGACGGGAGGTCTCAGAGTAGAGAAGCCTGAGCTCTGCGTGTAGACTAGCGGCCCCTGGGAGTCCGTGTCAGGGCGAGCCCTCTTCTCTCTCCGTGAGTGTGGTCTGCCCGCTTTGGTGAGTGTCCTTCTCTGTAGCTTCTCCTTTCCTGGCTTCAGATCTTGGACCGCGTGGCTGATGGCATGGTGTTCGGTGCCCTCCTTCCCTGCGAGGAATGCTCGGGCCAGCTGGTCTTCAAGAGCGACGCCTACTACTGTACGGGCGACGTCACTGCCTGGACCAAGTGTATGGTCAAGACCCAGACCCCCAGCCGGAAGGACTGGGTGACCCCAAAGGTAAGTGGGGTGGGGGGTGGGTTCTGGGATCTCAGCAGAAGAACACCGCCATCCCACCTTCTGGGCTTGTCCATGCTCCGAGTCCCCACAACTGCCGTGCCATGTTCCCCGGCCACCCTCACACTCAGAGTACGAAGCTGCGTTGGCGGCTCCGCACACGTGGGAGCACGGGTTTGTCCGATAAAACCCTCCTGCCTCTTGATCTGAGCGCGCCCTCGGTGCCGGGCTCTGTTCTAGGCACGAGGGACGGAACGGAGCACAAATGGATGATGATTCCTCCCTCCGTGATGGGAGGCTTTTTCCTGAGGAGGTTTTCCTGCCTTAGTGCTGGGCGGGGGTTGGGTCTAGAGTTCAAGTAGCTCCTCCTATTGTTGGTCCCCTCTGAATTCATACTGAATTCTCAGGATGCAAAACACTCAGAACCTCGACGGGGGACTCTGCCTGCACGGAGGCTCCGTGCTAGCCGGCGCCGGGTGGCCTGCCCGTGCGAACTGCGGGGGCTGAGCCTGCGGGACGGCGGCACATAGTGGGCGCTCGGGCGTCCTGCTCTCCCTGCCGCCGAACTCGCTTTCCCGCGGCCCCCTCGCCTCACCTGCTTGCGGCCGAAATTACACCCCAGCCCACTCTGCCTCCGTGCTTTCTCTTGAGGGGTCGCTCAGAAACAGCTCTGACCGCCTCACTCCCCGTATCCTCACACCGATTCCCCGTTTCACGGGAAAATACTCTCCGAGTTTTTCTGTGTTTGCCAGTGGTGCAAGCCCATTTGTGGCATTTGTATTTCTTTTACCATCTTCGAGAAAATAAGGTGGTAAGAAATGGGATCCGTCTTGTGTTTTCGTACCAGTTGCACGGCATCCATGTTTACTTTTGAAGGTGCCTGCACGTGTAAGACCTGCTTTCAGGTCCACAGCGCTTGCCGGCTGTGCACAGTCCTGGACTCACAGCCCCGTGTGAGTCTGCTGCCCCCGGGACGTGGCCCACAGAGTCAAGGTCAGCTTTGCCTTTCCCACAACCTGCCCGCTCTGTGGGCCCTCTGCTCGCATGCGTGCGTGTGCGCACGCGCACACACACACACACACACACACACACACACTGTCCAGCTCTTCACACTCCCAGCAACAGGACACTAACCAGCCAGTGTTGCCAGCGTACCGCAGTATGTCTGTTGGTCATGTGTCTTTGCTTGAGCCCTGCTTTTTCAGCCCCTAGCTATCCGAGCAGTCACTGCCTCCGAGGAGCCCTCCCAGAGTTCCCGGTCTGTGTCACGCTGGTGTGTTCGTTGTAGAGCTTAAGCTCCTGTGTTAAAGTTAGCTTTTCTATATCTGACCCGGTTAAGACTGAACTTGTTTCTCGAGGGAAGAAACTGTAACCTCACCGTGATCCGTGGCACAGTAGGTGCTCGGCGTGTGTTGGAGAAGGTCCGTTGCCCCTTTTCTCTGGGGCTTTCACTGAGCATGGGTACGGCAGGAATGGGCTCTTCCTTGATCCCGTGAAGATCTAGGCAGGTAGGGACCGTACTGTCCCCTGAACTCCGTGTGTCAGATGCTCCTGGAGTGACTGCCTGGAGCACAGTCCTTTGTCAGTCCCCGGGAGGAAGGTAAACCGAGCTTTTGGCAGAGTCCGTGTTGAACACTGTCGGGCTCTCTGCAGCCACCATCCCTTCTAGGAAGGGAGAGAAACTCCCTGATTTCCTCTCGGGAAATACTCTCGGCGCGTGCAGTCTCGGGTGGGCATGCGACCTGTGAGGGGCCCCTCGAGGGTGAGGCCTAGAGGTCACAGTCCGGCTGCCCCAGTGGCCCCTGACCACGTCGTCAGCTGATTTTGTGTTTTGTTGGTTTGTTTTTAAGGAAAAACTCTTTGCTTACGGCACCCACGTGCCTGTGTCATTATGAACTCGGAAGCACTAGAAATAAGCGGTTTGTTTACAGCGTTACGTACTTGACTGCTGGAAGCCTCACATCATTTTTTAAGATTTATTTTAGAGAGAGAGCAGGGGGAGGGTCCGAGGGAGAGGGAGAACTCAGCAGACTCCCCACTTAGCGCAGAGCCCCACGCAGCGCGCCTTCTCACGACCCTCAGGTCACGACCTGAGCTGAAACCAAGAGTCGGACGCTTAGCCCACTGAGCCTCCCCAGCCGCACGTCTTCTACGTCATCCCTGATCACGAGAAGTAAAAAGAGGTTCCTTAATGTGGACAGGCTAAATCCTCTTGGCTCTGGCAGGTGGTTATTTCTAAGGAGAACTGGTTTCTTAACTGAAACTTAAATTTTTAGGAGTTCCGAGAGATTTCTTACCTCAAAAAATTGAAGATCAAAAGGCAGGACCGAATATTTCCCCCCGAGACCAGTGCCCCAGTGGCCGCGGTGGCTCCGCCGTCCACAACCTCGGCGCCCGCTGCTGTGAACAGCTCCGCTCCGTCAGGTACAGCCCTGGGCCGGCCGTGCGGGGAGGGCTGGGCCCTGACCTGAGCGGGAGGATGGTCTCCCTCTAGGTCCTCTGTCTGCCGATCCTGTGGGGAAGGCCTGCCCTGCTCCCCTCAGCAGGAGGGAGATGCTTGGGAGGCGGTCTCCTAAGAAAGGCCCACTGGGCCTTACCTGGAACGACATTCCGAATGTTCTTCTGCCCACACGACGGACCTTGCTTTCCCGCCTCCCGGCCACCCTGCCCCGTCAGTGATCCTGAATCCGACGGGATGCTCAGGGCTCTTGCACACAGACCTGCCGTGTGCCTGGCCTGCCGCAGGTGCCGACTGACCAATGCGAGTGCAAACACGCCTCACCAGCAGACTCCGTGAGACCAGTTTGGGGTTCTCCGTCTGCTGAAGAGACTCGTTGCCTTTCTTCAGTCCAAGGCACCTGGTGGAGTCTAAGGCTACGGCCACAGTTGGGTGGGTGGGGGACAAGGTCCGACCCTGAACGCGAGCCTGTCGATGGCCTGCCGTCTCCTGGGGAGGCGCATGTGTGTGTCGTCACTCTGCGTTTACTGCTTGTCGCCTGGGCACAGGTGCGTGTGCAGGGTCAGCGCCGACTTGTCCTCACAGGGAGGCCTTGAGGGACGTCTCCGTCCGGGTCCTCTTGTTTTAGGAGTGCATCACCAGCACTGGTCCACCTCCGCCACAAACAGGCACAGGTCTCTCGCAGGCCTTTTTGGTCTGGGGTCCGTGCTGGACCCGTCGATTGCCGGGTTCTGCTCAGTGTCCTGCTGACCAAAGCTTTGAGTAACTGCTCTTGAGGACATGGATTTGTTTGTTGGGGTTAATTAATAACTATCACGTAAGAAATTGCAGTTTATTTTTAGATGTGAGTTGGGAAAAGAATAAAAGTAATTGGGAGTTCACATGATTCCCCCTCCCTTTCCCATCCCACTGGCAGCCTCGTGCTCCCCACATGCAGCTTTCCCGGTCTGCCTGTGGGGCAGGGCCAGGAGCCCCCGCTGGCCAGGCCAGCCCATTCATGGGGCAGCGTCATCGTCACCCTGGCCTGGTCCTCTGAGTGCCAAGGGACAGGACAGGCTGTCCACATGCTGTCCTGTCCCGTCCTCTGCTTTCATAGATTTTTCCCGCGGGGATACTGAGTAAAGGGGAGCTGAGGGTGTCCTGGCCTGCCTGGGACCTCACGGCCTGACGACTGTTCTCTTGTCCCAGATAAGCCATTGTCCAGCATGAAGATCCTGACTCTCGGGAAACTCTCCCGGAACAAGGATGAGGTGAAGGCTGTGATCGAGAAACTTGGGGGGAAGTTGACGGGCACAGCCAACAAGGCCTCCCTGTGCATCAGTACCAAAAGTGAGTTGAGTCTGGTTTGTAAAGCAGGGACGTGCCATACCTCCTGTGATGGCGAGGTTGAGAGGGGGGACGTGCTGAGTGCGGTGTGGCACCCACAGGGTGCTCCCCGATGGGTGTCTTCTTTGGTCAGCAGCGTTGTTTGGTCCTTTGCTAAAGGAAACCAGCACCTGTATTTTGCAAAGCCGCTCTGTTGTGTGTGCGCGCGTGCCTTCTGTCCCCAGCCGAAGGCTGCCCTCTGCTGTTCTCGGCCAGACTGTCCTTGGGGACACTAACAGTCTTGGCACATCTGCAACCATTGGGGGTGTGGGCAAGCTCTGGAGTCTGCGGGACCACAAAGCTGGGGCAGGACTGGACGGACCCGCATGAGGGCGCTGCCTAAGGGCCGGGAGAGGGGCTTGCTTCGTCAGCCGATATAGAAACTGCTAGAGTGAGGCAAAGTGAAGAGACGGGAATACATTCCAAACGACAGCACAGGAGAAACTCTCAGAGAAAAAACTCTCACGGCATCGGAGGGAAGTAATTTACCAGGTTAGGAGTTGCAAGCGTGAGAGTGGTGACCGCAGCGGTCCCTGGGAAAGCCTGAGGCTGGGTTCACAGAATCATGTGGAGCCACACGTACGCCAGATCGCCAGAGCCATCGTGAGAAAGGACAGAGCAGGAGGCCTTGCGCTCCCTGATGGCAAACTGTATCACGAGCTCTAGTAATCAGAATGGTACGGAGCTGACGTCAGAACACGCGTAGATCAGCGGAACAGACCAGAGAGCCCGGAAGTAAGCCCCCGTGTACGTGGTCAGTTCATCTCCCACGGAGGAGCCAGGGCTCACGATGGGGAAAGCCGGGTCCCTACCTGACACGGCTCACGAAGATTGAGTCAGAATGAATTGAAGACTTGGGTGGGAGACGCGGAGCCATAGAATTGGTAGGAGAAAACACAGACGGTGAGCTTCTCGACCTTGGTTTTGGTGATTTTCGACTCTGGCACCGAGAGCAAGACCGGACCAGCAGGACTCCAACTGGGAAGCTTCCACGTGTCAGGGAAATCATGGGCAGAATAAAGCGGCATCCTGCCAAATGGGGGAGCACCTACGCTCATGCATGCAGGGTCCTGCAGAGGGACATGCTCCCTTCCCGTTGGGGACGCTGGCGCCGCCGTCAGACCACGGCTCCTTTCCGGCGTGCACCTGGCACTAGGCAATGGGGGGCGCGGTCGGTCAGGCTCTGGCTTCACTTCATGCTAACGCTGCAGCTGCTCTTGCCCCTGGTTTGAACAGAGGAGGTGGAGAAGATGAGCAAGAAGATGGAGGAGGTGCGAGAGGCCGGCATCCGTGTGGTGTCCGAGGACTTCCTCCGGGACTTGTCCGACTCTACCGGGAGCCTCCAGGACTTGCTCGCGGCCCACGTCCTGGCACCCTGGGGCGCCGAGGTGAAGGCCGAGCCTGTGGAGCCCGCGGAGCCCGCAGCCCCGAGAGCAAAGTCGGGGGCTGCGCTCTCCAAGAAGAGCAAGGGCCCCGTCAAGGAGGAAGGTGAGCCCTGGTGGCAGATCGCCCGCCCACCCCACTTTCCACCCTACCCCTACTTTCTGGTTTCATTTCTCTCTAATGTTTTCCTGTCTCGTCTCCTTCCAAGGCATCAACAAATCTGAGAAGAGAATGAAATTAACTCTCAAAGGTGGAGCTGCTGTCGATCCGGACTCGGGTGAGCACTTGGGAGTGTGACGGGTGGGTGGTCAGGAGACCGGCGGCGCCCAGACCACACCTGTACCCTCCTGCCTGCTTGGGCTCCCCGGTCCTGAGGACACATGGGTCTTGTGGGTGGCCTCCCGAGGGTGGCAGTAGGGTGTCCAGGCGGGTGTGCATCCCCCTGCCTGCAGACCCCATTCTCCCTGAGCTCATAGGCCCCTCGGAGAAAAAAACAAGGTGCTCTGCCTCTACGACAGGTCTGGAACATTCTGCGCATGTCCTGGAGAAAGGTGGGAAGGTGTTCAGCGCCACCCTCGGCCTGGTGGACATCGTGAAGGGAACCAACTCCTATTACAAGCTGCAGCTCCTGGAGGATGACAAAGAAAGCAGGTGCGTTCTGGGGACAGGATGGAGTCGCTGCAAGGTGGCCCCATGAAGGGGGTGTGCCTGTGAGGGGTGTGGTGAGGCCTTTGACGAGACCGAAGACGCCGGCACCCCACAGAGCCTGGCCTCCTGCTCCCCAACTTCACGGGACGCACTGTCCCACTGTCTCCCGAGACACTTCTTACAGCGGAATCCGGAGCGTCTCACCCCTGTACCCACACAGGGCCCGAACTTGGCTTTTAATGTTCCTTCAGACTCCCTAGGCCCGACTCTCGTGGGTTAACCTGGACTTTTTCTCATTAGCAAGTGGCAGCAGTTTCCCCACTGGAACTCTGGTTCATGGATGAAAGGCGGGCGCTGTGCAGCAGCGGCCTCGGGGGCGTGACGTCCACCCCTGGGAAGCCTTGGCCTGCGGCCGCTTATTACCACCAAGCGGCTGGGTTCTTCCCATTGCCTTAGCTTGTCACCAGCACGTTGATCCAAGAGTGAATATCAGAAACCCTCAAAGTCCAAAGTACCTGGTAGGCTACTTAGATTTTCTGAAGAAATAAGCCCATCGTCATGTGGTTTATCACCTGCTCTGGTGGCCTTGTTTTACTGGTTTTCACAGTGAAGGGACGACGTGGGCTGTTGGGTCAGGACACTTTTTCAGGTCAGCTCAGTATAGCACCTCCCAAACATTTCAGCCAAAAACCCGACCAGAGAATGAGTGCTTGTGCACCTGGGCAAAAGCCCAGAAAACCTCCAGGAAGCCCCAGATTTTCTTTGAATTTTTGGTTTACTTAAAAGTGCATTTAAGTTGGGGCACCTGGGTAGCTCAGTCAGTTAAGCATCTGCCTTCAGTTCAGGTCATGATCTGAGGGTCCTGGGATCAAGCCCGCTGAGCAGGGAGTCTTCTCCCCCCACCCCACCCCACCCCACTTGTGTGTACTCGCCTGCTCTCTCTCAATGTCTTTTTTTTTTTTTTTTTAAGATTTTATTTACTTACCTGACAGAGACAGCCAGCGAGAGAGGGAACACAAGCAGGGGGAGTGAGAGAGGAAGAAGCAGACTCATAGCGGAAGAGCCCAATGTGGGGCTTGATCCCGGAACACTGGGATCACGCCCTGAGCCGAAGGCAGACGCTTAACGACTGCGCCACCCAGGCACCCCTCGGATAAGGTCTTTAAAAAGAAAAAAGCAGTACATACAAATCTTATATTTGAGTTTCGTTTTTTTGTTGTTGTTGTTTAGATTTTCTTTACTTGAGACAGTACAAGCAAGGGGTAGGGGCAGAGGCGAAGGGAGAAGCCTGGCACGGGGCTCAGCGCCATGACCCTGAGTTCATGACCTGAGCTGACGTCAAATGCTTAACCGACCGAGCCACCCAGACGCACCTGTATTTGAGGTTCTGATACATCCTCACTGGGACAGAAAAATTACGTCCTGCATTCTTTCCACTGAGAAAAATGAACTCCCCCAAAGCTGAACAGTGCAGCACCTCGGGTACCAGTGCTGTGGGCCCCCGGTTGCCTGGGAACCAAGAGCGGAACCTGTAGGCTTGGCCTGCATGCCACTGACACACACGCGTGTGCACACGCACACACGCCGCCCGACCTGGTCGCATCGCAGCCTCTGGTCTGAGCCCAGAGCCGGCAGCATCTTTCGAGTGTGTCGCTCGTGGCTGCACATCGTGAGCACAAGACTTCCTTTCACATGACGCTTACTGTGCTGCTTTGAGGAGTGAAATTGGGAGTTTTCGGAAAGTCAGAGTTTGTAAGCCCCAGGGTTTGCTCCGGAGGCTTGGCTGCCAGATCCAAGTGTAACCTGTGCTTTGGCATTTTCTAGGGTCCATTCACCAGTACGGTTATGATGCGACAGCCCAATCCTCCGTTTCATCACAAGTAAAGGTCCTTTGTTGCAGTGTTTCTTTGGTTCCTCTGTGTCCGTCAGCATCCTCATGGGGGTCGAACCTCTTTGTCCCCCAAGCGGGATGAGGCGAAGGGGCACAGCTCCCGACACGTGAGCGGCCGACCCACAGGTTTGTATGCGATGCTCCTGTCGTCCCTGCGCCCTCGCAGGTACTGGATCTTCAGGTCGTGGGGCCGTGTGGGCACGGTGATCGGCAGTAACAAGCTAGAACGAGTGCCGTCCAAGGAGGATGCCATCGAGCACTTCATGAAACTGTATGAAGAGAAAACCGGGAACGCCTGGCACTCCAAGAACTTCACGAAGTATCCCAAAAAGTTCTACCCCCTGGAGATTGACTACGGCCAGGTAATCCCTGCTCTCACATCGTCTGCTTCTAGTAGAAGGAAGGGGTGCCGTGGTGTCCGAACCTCGCCCCAGGTCCCGGGCCTTAGAGGTGAATGCTACCCAACCTCCAGAGAAGAATACCGGCCCTTCCCAGATTCTTCCCACAAAATAGAAGAGGAGGGAACACTTCCCGACTCCCGACGGGAGGCCGGTGCTAAACGCGGACTCTGAAGCCAGGCTCCCATGTCCCTAGGAACATAGACGCGGAGTTCTTAACCGCGTAGTAATGAGCTGAGTGCAGCGGTGCAGGATGATTTCCGCACCACGACTGAGGGGGTCTGAGCCCAGGAATGCAGGGTGAGCGCACTGCTGTGCGACTGCGGTAAAGAGCGAAAACCACACGGTCGTGCTAACAGACACAGAAGCAGCATAGAATCAAGCCCAACACGCTTCCTTCCACGAGTCAGACCCACACAGTGACACGTGAGCTCAGATGACAACGGTGGTGGCATTTTGAGAATGTGGGGGCATCTTTGAAGTTGTTCCCTCAGTGCAACGGGGAGTGGTTCTCAGATTCCAGGTGTGGCTTCTTAGCTGACCCCATGTTTCTTCATAGATCATAGGACCTGGTCTGTCATCAAGATAGAATTACAGTGACTTGGGCTCTGCTGGGGTGCAGTTTTGGGTCCCACATGTTCTCCTGATCATTTCTGTTACACTTTTTTTTTTTTTTTTAAGATTTTATTTATCAGGGTATGAGCGGGAGGAGCGGCAGACAGAGGGAGTCGCAGGCTCCCCGCTGAGCAGGGAGCCCGATACAGGGCTTGATCCCAGGACCCCGGGATCATGACCCGAGCCTAAGGCAGACGCTTGACCGACTGAGGTACCCAGGCACCCCTCTGTTACACGTTTGGGGCTCATCTTCCTGTATATGTTACCACATAGCCTTCCGTTATCTCTTGGCTGATACCTTTGTGGACATCTGTTCTGACAAGGTGCTTACCCTGGTTTTTACATGAAAATCTGTTAGGGTTAGGGGTGCTGACCCCTCCCTGTGAGGCAGTCGAAAATCCACATATAACTTGACTCCCCCAAACTTAACTACATCTGCTGTTGACCAGGAGCCCTACCAATAGCGTAAGTTGATTTCAGCTCCTTTTGTTACACGTGTTATACGCTGTCGCTCTACAATCAGCTGAGCTAGAGGGAAGGAAATACTATGAGGAAATTCTAGGGAGAGAAAATACACTTTTTTTCATGATTTTTTATTTTTATTTTTTTAAGTAAACTCTACAACCCACGTGGGGCTCGAACTCACAGCCCTGAGATCAAGAGTCACACACTGTTCCTACTGAGCCAGCCAGGCGCTCATGTAGTAAAAAAAAAATCCAGGGGCGCCTGGGTGGCTCAGTCGGTGAAGCGTCTGCCTTCATGGCTCAGGTCATGATCTCTGGGTCCTGGAATCGAGTCCCGTGCCGGGCTCCCTGCTCAGTGGGGCGTCTCTCCTCCCTCTGCCCTTCTCAGCCCCACCCCCCTGTGAGCATGCTCACTCTTTCTGTAATAAATAAGTAAAATCTTTAAAAAAAAAATAAATGTAAACAATCCACGTACGAGTGGGCCCGCGCAGTCTGAACCTGTTCAAGGGACGCTGTACTTTTTTAATGGGGGGGAGGGGCACGTTCATTTCACAGAAAGAAGGGAATTTATAGATGAATAAAGATTTTAATTCTCGATCTTTGAGGCCCAACGCCTCTCAGATGGGGAGCTCTCTATAGAGTAACATGAGCTCTCACCATTAAAAATGGAATTTAAGGGTGCTTGGCTGGCTCGTTCAGTAACAGCTCTTGATCTTAGGATTGTGAGTTCAGGCCCCACGTTGGGTGTGCAAATTACTTTAAAATACCTTTTTTTAAAAAAGAATTTACCTTGTCTGTCATGTTGAGGTGGAGATCCTGGCTTGTCTGACTCAGCAGTGCCTCCTACTGGTTAGTTTTTCTGATTTCAAAAATAATGTTTTAGAAATTTTTGAGAAAGACGAAGACACGAGATGGTAATCACCCAGAGTGAAGTGCCGTTAAAATCACGGTGTGTGTCTTTAGCGCTCCTGTCCCTTCGCGGGGACTTTTCCTCACCAGAGAACTGGACTTTCCCTCACCTGCCCTGCACGCTATGTCGCGAGCACCCCGTTCTCCCCCGCAGCTCATGGTGGATGCCGGCCAGTAGAGAGACACAACCACCCACGTAGCCTCGATATTTCAGTAGCTGCATTTTAAAAAGCAAAAAGAGACCATGAAACTAAACTTAGTAATTTATTTTCCTTTTTTCCTCCCCCCTCCCCCCCCTTTTTTGAAACCAAATCTTTGGAATCGGGTGTGTTTTCAGCCCTTGCAGTCTGTCTCCCTTCAGACCGGCCGTCTTTCAGGGCCAGGGGCCGCTGAGTTCGGGTGCGCTGGCCTAGAGCACCTGTTGGGGCTGCACAGGTGGTCAGAGGCCGTAGTTCATGGCGTGTAAATGATCTGTAACGGTGCTACCGAGTACATAAATAGCTCTGTGGTTATTACACCTGAGAGGGAGGTACCCGGTCACAGAGTAATGCATTTATTTTATATTTTTTATTTTATTTTTTTTAAGATTTTATCTATTTATTTGACAGAGACAGCCAGTGAGCGAGGGAACACAAGCAGGGGGAGTGGGAGAGGGAGAAGCAGGCTCCCAGCGGAGGAGCCTGATGCAGGGCTGGATCCCAGGACCCTGGAATCACGCCCCGAGCTGAAGGCAGACGCTTAACCCCTGAGCCACCCTGGCGCCCCCAGAGTATATGCATTTACATAGGGCTTCTAACCGTGAGCAGTTGGCCTTCCCGGGAGCTGGAAGCAGGGAACACGAAAGTGCTGAAGGCTCCGTGTTGGGACGTGAAGTGTAGTCGACAGTCACAGCCAGGCGCACGAACACGGCGCATGGTGCACCACGCAGCCCAGGCAGGCTCGGCAGATGTCAGGATCAACGTTCACTCAGAGCAAATACCAGACGTGGCTAGTTGCTAGGGACACTGTGAGGGACAGGGCGCAGTCCCCACCCTCCCGCCGTTCAGAGGTTTCCAGTGCCGTGTGGGCCTGACTTAGCCTGGTTCCTCAGAGAGCAGGAGTGCGCAGTCCCGTGCAGTTAGCTCGTCAGGAAGTGTGATCGCAGGGTGCAGGGGGGAGGCAGTGGGGGATGGAGAGCTCATGCTGTCGGTCTGTGTGGCAGGAAACGGGTCTGGGTTTGGATCCTTGTATAGAAGGCTGTAGGAACGTCTGGTTGGCCCTGGGGTGAGGCAGTATAAGAAAGGGGAGAAGTCCAGTGTCCCTTTGGTCCATGGTTTGCCCTGGTGGCTGCCTGTTGCTTCCGGGGTGGCGGCGTGGGCCGTGGGCAGGTTCCCAGGGTGGGCAGGGGATGGGTGTGGAGGGGGGAAGGCATTGGGGGGGAGGGTGTGTGCAGGTCAGCAGGCATGGAGCTGGGTGCTTGCACTGGTGGTTGGGGGAAGGATCTGGAGCAGCCACAGGGACTTGGGGGTGCACGGGAAGTGTCTGATCCTGGTGAGACCCACGCTCATGGCAGCCGCTCCCTCAGCCTTTTCCGTGACCACTCAGCCTTTGCTGCTGGTGGCACCCCATCCTGTGGCTCCCTCATCTGTGGCCCAGATGCCACCACCACTTTGCTTGGGTTGTCGAACGGGCTCTCTGACCGGGTTTCTTTTCCCTAAAGGACGAGGAGGCGGTCAAGAAGCTGACGGTGAACCCCGGCACCAAGTCCAAGCTCCCCAAGCCAGTGCAGGAGCTCATTAAGATGATCTTTGACGTGGAGAGTATGAAGAAAGCCATGGTGGAATACGAGGTTCTTGTGCTCTTCGTTTGATCGGCAAGCTCGGGGGCGGCTGGGGGGGGCGGATGTCCGCGTCTCCCGCCTGTCCTTCCGCCTGACACTGAGCCAGGAGTCTGGGCCCGGGGCACCCATGCCCTTGTAAAGGATCACGGACTTGCCGTGAGTTGGACAGTGTGCCGGAGTGAGCTGGCTCCCGGGTCCCCGTCCCCTTGCACGTGTCCCCTGGCTGCCGTGGTAGTGTGTGCAGGCGTGGCTCTTGAGCAGGCCAGCCAGAGTCGTCCGGAAGTCCACGTGTAGCCCATTTACAGTGAAAGGAGCGGCCCTGACAAAGTGTGGAGAACTCCTGACGTTGAGGCATCAGACCGAACTACTGCTTCTAAGAAGTTTGGGGGTGGGGGGTGTGTTGGTCCTGTTCTTCTGCTTGGCGCAGGGTGTCCCTGTGTGGTCTCTAGCCTGGCTTGGCTTTCCCGGGAGTTGAGTGTGGAACCCGTGGCAGGATGGTCCCTGCCTGGCTGCTGTTAGAGAACAGTGTGGAGTTCTGGAGGTCCCCTAACGGGTTTGCAAACGGCCAGGGCTTGTGTGGTCCCGTTCAGAGAGACCCCTACAGCGACCTCTGTCGGGAGGGCTGATCAGCGTGATGGCTTATGGACGGGCTCACCGGGGACGTGGGCCCAGGAACAGGAGAGGGGGAGAGGCGTGCAGGGCGTGGGGAAGAGGGTCTCCCGTTGCCTTTAATGTTGTAGGAGAAATGTCCCACGTGTCGTTTCCAGCTTTCTGTGTCCTGGTTCGTAGAGTTTCTCAACTCTTAACCAGACCAGGTGTCTCCCTGTGACCTGTCATTCCTGTGCTGGCTTTCACTCAGGTGACCTCGTTTCCCAGGAAGACAGGCCAGGGGCCATGCTGCCAGAGCTGGCCAGAGGGCAGCCTGTGGGCCGTGTGCAAAGAGCGGGATGCCCACTCTTCCCCTGACGTGCGGCCTCCCTCCACTTCCCGCGGGGCTGGACTGCGGGTTGCTCTTCAGGGAGTGGGGTGGCTTGTGTTGGGTGAACCCTGTTCTTGTCCTTATGGCCTGTGAGTAGGGTCAGGCCTGGAGACCTGACCTTTTTTTTAAATTGGCACCGAAACCCCACAGTTGGGAGTTGGCTCTTTCTTCAGAGCACTGCCCCCCCCCCCCCAAGAGCTTTCGTGGCTCCTTCCTCGGAGTGGCTCCCAGAGCCAGGGTCTGGTCTGTAGTAACGAAGCTGTGCTCCTTTACATGCCCTGCTCTCGTCTCGAAATAGTTGGCCCACCTTCTTGCCCAGACCTAGCTGTGGCTACTTAACTTCCCAGAAACAGATCTCCCCTCGGGGTGGAGACGTTGTAGCTTGGAGGGAAGAGGGGCGTGTGGTCGGTATCCAACGCCGTGGCCGCCGGCCCGCGGTTCGTGCTGCTGCTCATTCCGTGTTCCCGATGCTTACACAGCCCCATCTGTGGTCCGCCGCAGCTGTGGAGGTGCGCCCTGAGCCCTGGGGGCTCAGGAGGGGGTCAGAGCACAAGCCACACAGGCCACTCCCCAAGTAGGTGTGGGCGCCTTGGGAGGAAAACGGTCCCGTTTTCCGGGTGGGAGACCGAGACTGAGCACAGTCGCCTCTCGAGGGGTGCGGATCACGGGCTTTTCCCGCTATACTTGCCACTTGTGTTGATGGTGATTCCTAAGGTGTGAGCGGAAGCCGTATTGCTAGGGTAACACGTGACCTTCCAGGGAAACTGGTTTGAAAAAGCGTTAATTTGAACAGAAATGTGGATGTTCAGGAGCGTGTACTTACAAAACCATTTCTCACCGCTTCCTGGTCCTTACTCAGCTGGGACCCCAGGGGAGGCTGCGTGAGTGGCCGTCATCCTTCCTTCTGCCACCGGGTGGGAGTTGGGCGGGGCTGGCACACGCGGAGTGTGGGTTTGGGGAGCCCTTGTTGGCTCTTCGCTGCCATAAACGAAGTGAGCAGGACCTTCTTAACAGACCCGGCGGGGCAGGCAGGGCTGGGTCTCAGGAGCCCCGAGGGGGCACAAGCCAGCTGGCCTGTGGTCCGCTGCACGGAGCAGCTTTGCGAGGGAAGACTCCCCCTGTCTCCGCAGATTGACCTTCAGAAGATGCCCTTGGGAAAGCTGAGCAAGAGGCAGATCCAGGCGGCGTACTCCATCCTTAGTGAGGTGCAGCAGGTAGGCGGGGCCGAGCTCCGGCTCAAGGGGGGCGGGGGCGAGGTAGTGAGGTGGCACGCCCCAACGCGTGAAGACCTGGAGGTTTCTTTAATTCCGTAAGTACAGTAAGAGGTCACAAAACTAACGAGATGGCCGTGTGTTCAGTAATCAGATACATAGTGAGCTCCCTGTAAGCTGGGTAAGGTATTTGCTTCTCCTGCCTCCTAGAAACATCCGGATGTTGTGGATTCTTAAAAGTTAGGCTGAAATTGGGGCACCCAGTTGGCTCGGTCCGTGGAATGTGCGACTCTTGATCTCTGGGGTCTTGAGTTCAAACCCCATGTTGGGTGTAGAAATGACGTAAAACTAAAATCTTTGAAAAAGAGGCTGAAATTATTTTGCAGTTACTAGGAAATCTCAGAGCAAAGTATTTTCTCGTTTTGGTTCGTGCTCATTGATCAGCACCTTACCGGGCACCCACCAGTGGCCCGGTCTGCCTTGGGGGAGGGTGCAGGCCTGGCCCGTGGAGGAGGAGGGGTACTCGGGAAGCAGATTTTCTGGCTGGTTCTAGAAAGGAGGCCGTGAGACATAGCCCTTAGATCCAGTGAAAACTGCTTCTGAGCCCAGGCCCCTTCCCCACAGCACAGAGCCGACTGCGGCACAGACCCAAATTGAGGGGGGGGGGGTGCTGGGGCCCTCAGGGGGCCAGGCTGTGGCCTTTTTACCACCTTCTGGCCACCCAGGTTCCCACCCAGCATCACAGCAGTCCAGCTCCTCAGTCTGCATTTATTGAGTACCTTCTGCGTACGGAGCACGAATGGGCACTGTGGCAGGAAGGGAACTTAGCCTCTCTCTGTGGCCACCTGGGCCTTCAGGTGCAAGAAAAGAGAAATCCTTCCCTTAAAACTGAAGATCCGTGGATGGGGGGATGCTGCCAGAATTCGTAGCGGTGGGGTTTTTTCCCCCTATTTTGTTGTGAAAAGTTCCCAAACATTCAAACAGTTGATTTTAAGAGTGCCCATGAGCTCACCACCTAGATGCTACTGTTGACACCTTGCATGGGGGCGGGGGCGGGGAGGGGGGGTGGTGGTGTTACAGGTCCCTAACCGAACAGGTCTTCATAGAAATGAAAGTTTACGAGGGGAGGGGGATCCTGGGGCCGGCATGACACCAACAGGAGCTGGTCTTAAACATTTTCCCTGCGTTTCGTGGCTCGTGCCAACACCGAGCCACGTCAGACTCGCGTCTCAGTCTCTGTCCCCTCCCCCAAAGGCGGTGTCCCAGGGCAGCAGTGACTCCCAGATCCTGGATCTCTCAAATCGCTTCTACACCCTGATCCCCCATGACTTTGGGATGAAGAAGCCCCCGCTCCTGAATAACGCGGACTCTGTGCAGGTAGCCGGGGGTTCCGGAGGGAGGTATGGGTCTGGGTGTCGCTCCCTCAAGGCAGGGGTAGTGCTGGGAGGACCACCTCTGGGTCCTCGTTTTGAAGTAGGATTTCTTCCACATGGGTGGAGACCGACCACAGACCAAACATAGGTCTTCCCTCCCTGCCTCTGCAGGGAGCCAGCAATAGCCCCCCACCCCCATTCTCACTGTAGCCTTGTAGCTTCTGGCTGTCCTGTCCCCCAGGGAGCACACCCCCCTTGGCATCCCAGGAAGTTCCAGCGGTGTTCACTACAAGCCAGCGGGTGGATGACAGACTGTCCCCCACCAGCTGGGAGGCCTCGCCTGCACCTTCTGTTCTGTTACCCGCGTGTGGGTTTTCTCTGCCGAACCTAGATGTGTCTCCCTCACCCTGGTCCCAAGCCCAAGGTTTTCCATCTGTTCCTCCAGGCCAAGGTGGAGATGCTGGACAACCTGCTGGACATCGAGGTGGCCTACAGTCTGCTCAGGGGAGGCTCTGATGACAGCAGCAAGGACCCCATCGACGTCAACTATGAGAAGCTGAAGACTGACATTAAGGTAACAGGCCCCTGTCTGGAGCATCTAAACTGCCTGTCCCAACAGCAGTGTTTCTCCTGGAGAGCTCCTTAAAACATCATTGGCGCCCAGGAGCCGGCCTTCCAGCACATTCCCAGATGCTGTGCTTGCGACCCTTGGAGACCTGCAGAGCGTCTCACCTGGAAATGAGCACCTTGGCCAGGCAGGCTTCCAAGCCAGGGCCTCTAATGCAGAGACTCGTTTTTGAGCCGCCTTCCAGAGAGTTCCATCTTTCCTTAATCTAGAGAGGATCTTGTGTGGCATGAGGTCTAGAAGGTTTGTCACGCCTGTTTCAGAAGCAGAAGTGCCTGTTGGCAGCCATAGGAAGAACATGGTGCCTGGGTTCCTACTTTCTCGGCTCAAGGTGGCCATGCAGGGGCAGAAGTCACCCTGCCTCAGCCCTAGCTTGCCTTGACCGTGAGCGTGGTCTGTCCCGTGTCTCGCCTCCTGAGACCCTGCGGTGTGGCTAGGTTCCCGTGAGCCTGGAATGGGGTGTTCACATCACTGAAGAGAGCCTCTTGCGTAGGACAAGGCATAGCTCTGCGGGTCCAGGTAGAATAAGCCACCAGATGTCACTTCTTTGGTCCCGGGGACACCTTGATGGGAAGGCCATGGCATGGTTTTCTGTGAAGGGCTTATTCTTTCTGTTGACAATTCTGAAGCCTTTTAATTAAGAAGCTGTGAGGAAAACCAGAATTCCTGGGCTTTCTGCACTTTGGCTAAGAACACAAAAATAGAAGAGAGCACAGCCTTTCTTGTGGCACACTCATGTTGTGTGGCGGAGATCACGTTGACGGATTGGTGGTGGTTTGGCGGGTAGAAGCTCTGAGCCACCATGTGCAGGGCCCTGAGGATTCAGAAACACATGGAGCGTTCGTCTTCCTCCTCAGAACCCGACAGTGTATGGGGTCCTTGCGGCTTCTGACTGCAGTCGTGGCTGGGGGACATCTGTTGGCCCCTGTGTTGGGTGGCTCTGCTTGGGGTCTCCCTCGTTGTGACTCCACGACGACGTTCTAGGTGGTGGACAGGGATTCGGAGGAAGCGGAGACCATCAGGAAGTATGTTAAGAACACTCACGCGACCACACACAACGCGTACGACCTGGAAGTCGTTGACGTAAGAATCTTCCTCCTCCTGCCCGCTCCCTCCAGCCTGGGCCTGGGCAGAAAAGAACAGTTTGCTTCTCTTTAACTGACTAGAGGAAGTGACTTACTGTTCGTGGGGGAGGAAAAATTAGTCTTAGGGTTTGGGGGTGGCTTTGTTCTTTGCTTAATCTTTTGTGTTCGTTTCCGATCTCAAAGCCTCATTTGAGAACCAGAAGGTACAATCAGACAGACGCTCAGAGAAGCGCCTTGGGGGCACCACTGCAAGACGGGGTCCTGCCCAGGGTCCTGCCCTAGGCGGCTCGTCCCCACCTGACCCACCACCTCTCCTCCTGCGACGGGCCGCGTCCTCCAGCTCTCGGGACAGCTGGCCCGTTCTCCTGCGTCTGGTAGATCTTGCTGTAGGGTAACAAATGGCTTCTGGTGTCTCGTTCCCTTCACTCCCCCCCCACCCCCCCCGCCCCGAGCAGATTTTTAAGATCGAGCGCGAAGGCGAGAGCCAGCGCTACAAGCCGTTCCGGCAGCTGCATAACCGCAGGCTGCTGTGGCACGGGTCCAGGACCACCAACTTCGCCGGGATCCTGTCCCAGGGCCTCCGGATAGCCCCGCCTGAGGCGCCAGTGGTAGGTGGCTGGCCTGGGGCTGGGCAGGGGGCGGCTGCGGGGCCCGTGTCCAGATAAGCTTTTGGCTGTTGCCCAGAGAGCATCTCACCTCGTTCTCCTGCCCCTAACTCTGGATGACGTGGCTGCACGTCTGTCAGCTGTAGTTTCTGGAACAAAAAAAGTAAGGGGTCTGGGCCTTGCCCTGGGAGCTGACGGGTATGTTAACATGCAAACAACAGGCTTAGGCCACAAGCCAAGCTGAGTCCAGACCTGCCTCTGCCACTTTGCGCCTGGTGACCTCCATGAGCCCCGGTGTGTTCCTCAGGAAACCGTGGGAGGGTGTGAGTGAGGCCCTACCCGGACATGAGGGGTCGATGTGTCACCCCCTGGGTCATAGAGGTGACCCGCCGGACGGGCACTCGGAGGCGGTCTTGCAGGCCTCTCGCCTCCCAGTTGTAATAAGTGGGGAGCAAAGAGTGGCGGGGCAGTGCCTTATGCTAGCACGTGACCTGGGCAAATGCCCTGACCTCCTTGAACCTCACGTTTGACAGAAGGACGGGAACATAATAGCCACCATTTGTCAGGTGTTTCTACGTGCCGGGCACTGATCTGAGTGCATATTAACTTGGTTAATTTTCACAAGGGCCCCGTGAGGTTCTTTCCCCAGTTCAGAGAGGAAGAAAGCGGGGTGCAGAGAGGTTAAGCAGCTTGCTGCGGCCCTGGGTGCCCGGCAGGACCCGGGTCCGAACAGCCTGGCGCGTGAGCTCGGCCTCTGTGCGTGGTCAGCACTCGGGAGGTCGGTGGTGCCCCGGACAGCCCTCAGAAGGTCTTCAGTGGCCCTTTTCCCACCTTCCAGACAGGCTACATGTTTGGGAAAGGGATCTATTTCGCCGACATGGTCTCCAAGAGCGCCAATTACTGCCACACATCCCAGGCTGACCCCATCGGCCTGATCCTGCTGGGAGAAGTTGCCCTCGGAAACATGTGAGTCAGCCTGGCTTTGGGGGAGGGAGGGTCTAGAAAGGAGAGCTCCCCTTGGCCGGGAGGGGACCCTAGAAATTCTTCGCCACAATGGTAGAAACAGGTTTTAGTTAAGTGAACGAGGAAGACCCAGGGTAAGGAACTCAGCCAGGCCTCAGGAACTGGCAGCGCCCATCCTTTGGGCTGACTTGCACGAAGGATGGTCACCCCCAGCACGCATGCGTGCACACAGGTGTTAGATTTTGTGTCTGGGAGCAACTCAGATCAAACTGGAGTCGATCCCAGTTTCAGATTCCTTGCAAAAAAAATCTGGTTGGTCCTGCCTGCATCGGGGGTCTGCCTTGGTCCCTTCGTCGTGACACGGAGAGCAGGGGCCTGGGGCTCACAGGCCGAGAAACCTCCAGAGTGGCCGGCCACAACAGAGTGGCCCTGTAGCAGCGATGGCCGGCACGGACCCTTCATTGTGGGGTGGGGGGGACTGCACCTTCACTTCCCGAAGCCAGGGTGGGAGGGAGATCCCAGCGGGCGTGGGGGGAGGACTGGATTCTTCTCACTTGGCCACCTGATCATCAGACTGGTGGTTTGAGAGCCCAGGGTCATCGGAGGCCCTTCTGAGACGGTCCTCTCTCGCGTAGGTACGAACTAAAGCATGCTTCACACATCAGCAAGCTACCCAAGGGCAAGCACAGCGTCAAAGGTACCGTGTTTGCGAAACCGCCATTCCAGCCCCGGGCGCTCAGGACAGCATGGGGAGGGCGCCCTCTCCCCCTAGCAGGCTGCGCGCCTGTGGCTAGTGGAAAACAGCTGGAGGTTCATTAGAAAATCAGGTCACGCCCTGTCTGCCACTAGTGTCACAAATGCCAACATAGAGTTCCCCGTTCGAGCCCCGGGAATCAGGTGCATCTGCTCTGGGTTTTAAGGTGACTCAGTTGCGGCGCTGAGGGACGTCTCCGACGTGGCGCTGCCTGGGGCGTCTGGGATCTCTGGGGCTCAGGGCGCCTGAGGGTTTAGGGCCTCCCCTGCCAGGCTGAAGTGACGGCTCTTGGCAGAATTAGGATGGGGGGGGTGGCTCTGCGCTTACTGGAATCGGTAAGACGCGCGCCCTGGGAGCTTGGTTTGTAACTACGGGTTTATATCTGGGAGCAGGATGGAGTGTGGAATGCGTGTGTGTCCTTCAAATGGACGCGTGGACCCGACAGTAAATGCATCTCAACTTGAGATGTATTCAGCCTCCGTCCTCACCGTCCTGTCACTTACGCCTTCTGTTGTGCAGGTTTGGGCAAGACGACCCCTGACCCTTCAGCCAGCATCACTATGGATGGCGTGGAAGTCCCCCTGGGGACCGGGATTTCCTCCGGCGTTAATGACACCTGCCTGCTCTATAACGAGTATCCTTTTGTGAGCGTGCCGGGCTTTCCGCTCCAAGGGCCGCCGTGGGGCTGCGGTCACTCACGGGCACCCGGATGACCGGGGGCGGCCGCGTGGAGCCCCTCCGTCCGCCACAGGTGCCCTCCGCGGGGGGACAGACCGCCCCCGGCATTGCCGGCGTGGGGGCGGCGCGTGCACCGGCCCCCGTGAAACCACGTGCTCCTTGACACGCGTCCCCTCCAGGTACATCGTCTACGACATCGCTCAGGTAAATCTGAGATACCTGCTGAAACTCAAGTTCAACTTCAAGACGTCCCTGTGGTGAGCTCGGGCGTGTGGCCGCGGTGCAGCCCGGGGCCCGGGGAGAAGGTGCCTGGTGCCCCGCGCTCCCGGACCACCGGGGCCACCGCGCAGCCGCCGGAGAGCGGACCTTCGCTGCGCTCCTGAGGAAGGATTTTCTACGGACGTTCGCTCACGTGTTTGGCGATTTTTTTCCCCAGCTTTTCAGATCCTTTGTTTGTGTGGGGGTGGGGGTGGGACGGGGTGGGGGCGGGGGTGTCTAGACTAGTCCCGCGGCAGAACGGCTGCCTGCCTTACTGGCTTCCCGGGGAGGAGGGCCGACGTCCACCTTCTTTCTACGAGCCCACCTTCAGTTGCAGTTTTGGAAAAATGTTAAGCATTTATTTTGAGGTAAAAATAAAAAACTAATTTCATACTACTTAGATTTTCTTTTTTATTTTGCATTTATTGTCCCTTTTTTGAGCTGCTTTTGTGTGAGTTCTGTGGGGAGACCAGAAGGAGGAATATTAACAGTTTCTCACTTAAAACAAAACAGTGCTTTCCTCTTCTGGACACGCTTGGCTGTGGAAGCCCTCAGAGTAGCGCAGTGCGGGGAGTTAGAAGTTGCATTTGAAATTCCAGAATTGCCCGTGAGCAGTTTTGTCTTCCAGATGAAAACGGTACCGCTAATACTCCCAAAGGCTAATAGTCGTTCTCGATTAAATGGAAATGGTTTCTCCGTTTGTGTATTGTGTTTGGCCTCATTCTGATGGTGGATCCCGTTCACCTCACGGTGCGAGGTCCACAAAGATGGCAGGGGGCTGTTGGCGCCTGTATTTGTGGGTACCCAGAATGTCCGGCAGCAAAGGGCATTGCCAGTGGGAGTGCCTGTCTGGGCGGCAGAAAACCAGACGCCAGGAGGCACGCGGACTTTCTGGTCACCAGGTACGTTGTGCCGGTGGAGGTCCTGTCGGCCGACCCGTCCATGGAACACGCAGCCCCCCACCGCTGCTCTCTGCAGAGGAATGAGCCTGACACGGACAGCAGGGTGACCGCTGGGTCACATGGGCCACATGGTCGCGGCACAGTGAGCCCATGGCTGAAACCTGAAAGGTAGTTACGTGGGGGTTTTGGTGAGGGAAGTGGAGCAGCCGGCATTCCTGACGGGAGAGAGAAGCAGGCAGGTGTTCTCAGAGTTGAGCTGCTCTGAGTGATGGCTCCGGTAGGGGCCCAAGGTCAAGTGTCCGATTTCACGACTCCACCTGGTGGCAGCGGCGTCCTTGCCTTTCCCCAGTGTCCTGGACTCGTCCCTGGTGCCTTTGACCTAAGACACGCTCCTGATCAGCCAGTCAGCAAGGCTCAGGCTTCCCGGATCTGGAATGTTCTGTATTCACCGTCCTTGGAGCAGAGAAAGGCAATCACCCTCGCAGTCCTTGATTAAACAAAGTATTTTTAGGTTGGAGTAATTGCTCAACGGGTTCCCTGTCATCACAACTGATGTCTTAAAGAGATTTGCGTTTCTCAATTCACATCTTCTAAAAGGGAATCTACCATATGATGCTTCAATATTTATATTTTGAGTTTCTTTCCTCACTTAAAGTCAAGTTCTATCCCCAGGGCGTAGCTGAAATGCATCCTGGTAATTTTAATTTTTTTTTTAAGCCATTCACAGAAACCCCAGCAGGGGGGTTGGGGACCTGTGCTGACCGTGCAGGTCCCTCGGGGCCTGCGTGCGTGGTCTCGAGCGCTGGAGGCAGAGGCCGCGGCGTCCCTGTCTCTCCAGGGCGGCAGCTGGCGGATTCGTGTTGGCCGTTCTGCCTTACCCGCCCCGCCCCCCCCCCCGCAGGGCGTCGCCCTCTGGAGGCGGAGAGCTGCCCTGATGATGTCCCAGCACTGTGCCTGCGGGCTGTCCTCCCTCCCACCCCGTTGGTTAGTGTCCTCACTGGCGGCCTGGCCAGCGCGTGGTCTGTCCGCCTTCTCCCGGCACCGCCTGCCCGGCGCTGGAGGCCCGGGTCTCAGGAACGGCTTCTCTGGGACCTGTCAGCTAGCTCCTGTGACACTCCAATATTGGTCACCAAGATTCCTCAGGGGGTTCATGATGTCCCGAGGTGGTGTCACTTCCCTTCCCTTAAATTGTTTCAAGTCCCAGAAGATTGGGGTTTGTGGGGTTTTTTAAAGAATAATACACAGCCTTCGAATCGCAACTTGTTTGAGGCTGATTGGCCTCCGGGTCCGGGGAGAGCAGCGCGGGGCTGTCTGAAGCAGGTTACAAGAAGACATGTTTGGAGACTCACTTTGGAAAGTAAAAAGGAACCGTGGCCTGTAAATGCTCCCGGGTGACCGGGCCCTTGTGTAAAGGAGGTTGTCTGATGCCGGACTTGGGGGCGGTGGTGGCCCGCGGCCCCGGGGGCTCACGGAGGGCGTGGGCACGTCACTGGTTCTGCCACAAGTGGCCTAACTGAAAGGAGGCGTGGCTGCTCGTGGTGCCAGCAGTGATGGCCTGGAGGGAGGTGGTTGTGCCTCGTAGGACCCAGTACACGCTGTAAGCCTGAGGGTGCTGGATGTCGCCGTCCCCCACGGCCATGGCGCATGGGTCTAGAGATCAAGGAGTTGGGGGTAGCAGTCCTCACCGTGACCACATCTGATACCCACTTGCCGTTTGCTTCCCACCCTGGAGCTCTGCTGGTTTGGAGGTCTAAGGCCCTGAGGGAGACATGTCTCCCCTTGAGGACACAACAGCAGTTCCATCGAATGCAAGGAGAGGCCGCCGCCTGGCTGGCTGGGGCTCCTTAGAGGCCGCTGTCCCCACGGCAGAGAAAGGGGGTAGTCTACT
Organism: Ursus americanus; assembly: GCF_024610735.1. NCBI lineage: Eukaryota > Metazoa > Chordata > Mammalia > Carnivora > Ursidae > Ursus > Ursus americanus. The sequence continues at coordinate 100,509,447 of NC_142128.1, read as the reverse complement.
GACTCCTGAGGGGGAGGCTGTGCCATGGAGGCAAGCACCTCCTAGACTCGGGAGCACCTCCTAGATTTGGCAGCACCTTCTAGACTCGGCAGCACCTCCTACCACTCAGGAGCACCTCCCAGATTCAGGAGCACCCCCTAGACTCAGGAGCTCCTTCTAGACTCAGGGGCTCCTCCTAGCACTACCATGTCCAATAGAATAGTTAATGGGAGCCAGCAGCCCCCAGCAGTGACACGCAGGACTGTTGAGGGCTCGGGCCCTCGAGGGTGAAGCGCTGATTGGCTGGAGTCCCGACCAAGGGCAGGGGGACGGGAACGGAGAGTGGAAGGGAGTTGTAGGCTGGCAGGTTCTCCGACCAGCTGTGGGAATGAGGGCTGAAGCAGCCCATCGGGACCCGAGCCTGGTGTGTGTGATGGTGGGTTGAGTGGCTGCGAATATACGACTGGGCTCTTGTCTGTGGAGTATCTATAAATGTCTAGGTTAGGGCGCCTGGGTGGCTCAGTCGGTGAAGCGTCTGCCTTCGGCTCAGGTCATGATCCCAAGGTCCTGGGATCGAGTCCAGCATCGGGCTCCCTGCTCCTCGGGGAGTCTTCTCCCTCTGCCTCTGCCCCTCCCCCCACTTGTTCTCTCTCTCTCTCAAATAAATAATTTTTTTAAATGTGTAGGTCATGTCCATACCCCCCCCCCCGATTGCTCCCCTCCTAGCTCAGTGCATTCTGAACTCGGAGGGCTACTCTTGCAGAACCAGCGGTGGGCTCCGCGTGGGGAAAGTAGAGGTCAGAGACCAAAGCAGACGAGCCCCGTACGCCTGGGGTCGCCCGAGCCACAGCCTCTATCTGGCCCTTTCAACCAGGCCTCTTCTTCATTGACCAAAAAGATGAATCGAGCCATTCACGATCCCTGAAGTTTTTTCATACCTACTTCTTTGAGTTGTTTGTCCGTTTGAAGATTTTATTTTTAAGTCATCTCTACACCCAGCGTGGGGCTCGAACTCACAACCCCGAGGTCAAGAGCCACACGCTCTACCCACTGAGCCAGCTGAGGCGCCCCCCTTCTGAGTTGTCTTAAGAATGTGTGTGCTAATCCCTGCAAAATACTTCGTGTGGCCCCTGACCTTGATATGCCCTCCATAAATTCCCGCCATAGCCGGGGTATGAGTCCAAACAGGAAACCCCAGATGAAAAGGGGGAAATGAGGGACCGGGACAAAGAAACCAATCTTGTGCTTGGGATGGGGGAGCTGGACGGTCTCGGGAAGAAGAGCCCAGGGCTGAAAAGGGGGCATGTGCCCCCCTCCAATCCCTCATGAGACCTCGCCAGGGCACTGGCCTTCCTGCCCAGTGTGGCCTCGTCCTCCCATGCCCCCCGGCAGCCCCCCATTATCCACTCGGTCTGAAGGGACCAGACTCCAACAGTGCCCCTGCCAAGGCCCAGCCCCACTTCCAGGCGGGCCTGCTGGGGCTCAGAATAGCCCAGCTGCGGCTTCAGCAGATGGCCGGGCTAATTTTAGCCATGCGGTGCTCACCCAGGCACCAGGCTGGGCCTTTAGATTTCAATAAGCCAGTGTGCAGCTTTGGTTTGGAGCCAGGAACAAAGCTTTGAGTTGTTGTGATCCGTGTGTCTGCCTAGCACTTTACAGGCATTCCAGAAATACACTGTTTAGACGATTTTGTTTCTCTGAACCAGCAAGAGCCCAAACTACAGAGCTAGCAGGCAGTGAAGACTGGAGCGGTGCCAGGGACGACCCAGGAGACTGAGTGCTGACGGGGGGGGGGGGTGGTGATAACAGGCAGGTGGCAGGTCCTCGGTGTCCCGGGCACCCTGGCTCTCCTGCTCTCTTTGCCAGAATGAAAGAAGAAAGCTGGCTTCTTAGCTCACCAGCCGCTGGTCGGGACCAGTCCTGGTGGATGGGCTGTATTTTGATGCTGTGGAAGGCCGGGTCGGAAGTCATCAGCCACACGTGCCAGCGAGAACGTGGGGACGACCCAGTGTGAAGTCGACAGATGTGGGAACTGGGGCTCACAGAAGCAGCAGACACCACCCAAGGGCCCAATGCAGGTTAGGACTGAGCTGGTTTGGGGGCGCCTGGGTGGCTCCGTCCGTGAAGTGTCTGCCTTCGGCTCAGGTCATGATCCCAGGGTCGTGGGATCAAGCCCCGCATCGGGCTCCTTGCTCAGCGGGGAGCCTGCTTCTCCCTCTGCCCCCCACCCGTGCTCCCTCTCTCTCTCGCTGACAAATAAACAAATAAAATCTTTAAAAAAAAAAAATAAAGGATTGAGCTGTTTTTTCCAGCGTGATATTTCTTACCTGTCAGCCCCCATCTTTGCAGACTGCCCTTTGCACAAACTCCCCCAGAGCCAGCCCAGCGTGGCTTCGAGACCTATGTTCCAGCTGCCTTGGCCTCTCTCTCTGCTTCTGACCAGTCACTGAAGGAAGGTGAGGACCCGAGCGGACATCAGCACGATGAGGAGACCGGGCTCTAGTTCACGGCGTCCTGCGCTGGGTGTGCGGACTCAGAAGAGGCTTCCTGGCAGACGGTGAATCCTCCGTGGCCCAGCAGCTTTCGGCTGCGAGAGGAGGACCGCGCCCCTGACGTCAGCTCTTGTCTGTATCAGGAAGTGGGCGGTGCCTGGATGAACTCCGCCCCGCATTTCTCTCGGCTTCCTCTTCACTGGGCCAAGATGGCAGCTAGACCCCTAACATCCCCCTATGCAAAAGCAGGAAAGGAGAGGGTTTCCTCCTCATCCGTCTCTTTTTAACAGGAAAAAACCCAAAACACAAAAAGCAACGACTTTTCTCCATGGCTCCCAGGAGACTGATCTCGGTGGCCGGGGTGGGGAGCAAGGCCCGGGCCCCGGCTACAAGGAGGTTGGACGGGAATGACCGGGGTTTGCAGCCCGTGTGAGGGCGAGGTGGGTTCTCGCAGCGAGGAACACGCGGCGGAGCATGGTGGCTGCGTGCGCGCCCCTCCCTGGGAGTGGGCCCGTGGGTGCAGCGCTCCCCAGACCACAGCTCTGGAGAATCACCAAGTCTCCCTCGGCTGTCCTAGCTGTGACTTTGGTGAGGTTGTAAACCACAGAAATAGAGACAGAGCTCAGAACAGGCTGCGTGGCGGTCCTTGGTTCTGACCTCGCACAACCGTTGGGCTTCCATGACATTGCCAAGGTCACTGCCAGACACCCCTGGCACAACTAAGCTTCTGTTTCCCTCTTTAGCTTGGTTTTTTCCTGGGAGCCCCCATGTCCTTGCCCTGCGGATGGTCCTGCCCTGCTGGTCGGGAGTGGAAACCCTTTGGCTGAGCAGTGCCTGGTTTCCACGTTATACTGGTGGTGATCCTGGGCCACTGCGGCAGCCAGCCATGGGCACGGCAGGAACGGACTGTGACGACATCTGGGCGGGGCTGGGGACTTTCTGGGGGCAGGATGGAGCCCCAAGGGAGCCGCAGCGGGGTCTTCCCAGGCACCTCCAGCACCAGCCCTGCGCAGGGACCAGGGACAGGCTCCAGGCAGCTGGCCTGCGGTGACAACCAAGGGAACGCATCTGACACCCCGCCAAGCTAACAGACACTTGACACAACACATCCTATCAACGTTATGTCCAACGCACACAACAGGTGATCAAAACCATTTATGTCTCCTGCTGCCCTTTCAAAAGTATTCAGCTGGCAGGGGCGCCTGGCTGGCTCCATAGAGGGAGCATGTGACTCTTGATCTGAAGGCTGTGAGTTTCAGCCCCACCCCCACCCCATGTTGGGCGTGGAGCCTCTTTAAAAATAAATAAAATGAAATCAAGTATAAAATAAAAAAATAAAATAGTTCAGTGAGGGGCGCCTGGGTGGCTCAGTGGGTTAAGCGTCTGACTTTGGCTCAGGTCATGATCCCGGGGTCCTGGGATTGAGCCCCACATGGCATCCGGCTCCCTGCTCAGCGGGGAGCCTGCTTCTCCCTCTCCCTCTGCCCCTCCTCCTGCTCCTTCTCTCTCTCTCTCTCTCTCTCTCTCTCTCGTGCTCTCGCACTCACAAATAAATAAAATCTTTAAAAAAATAAAATAACGTAGTTCGGCAAGGGCATCTTTCTCCTGCCCCTGGAAGAGCAGCCTGCAGGCAGGCCGTGTGACTCTTCCGTAAAGACAGATGGCCTTTCACCCCCCACGACGACTCTGAGATTCAAACAATTTCAACTTCTCTCCACGCACTGACCCCTGACCTGTCTGGAGGTTCTAAGAGTCGCAGGACTCTTCTCAGACGGTTCCCTCTGCACGCCCGCTGTGTTGCGAAGTCTCCTTCAGAACTTCAGTCCAACTGCACACCATTTAATTTTACCCTCGCACCAACCTGGGAAACTGAGGCCCAGTGTGGCTGAGTGACTTGCCCAAGGCCGTACAGCTACGTACGTGTCAGGGCTAAGCTCTAGACATGTCTTTCATTGCCTGACCCCTACAAAGATCCTGCTGGATGGGCGGACCAAGTGACAGCCCTCCTCACCCACCCCAAGGCCTGCGGCTGATGACCAGGGCTCAGTCTAGACCAGTGTACAAAGAAAGAATTATTGCGCCTCCAAAGCAGCTTCTGGGGGTGATGGAGATGCTGTGTACCCCAGTTGTGGCATCATAGTCACTGAGCTGCACACTTTAAATAGGTGCAGTTTATCGTAACTAAGGACCCCTCAATACAGCTGATTTTTAATCTTTTTGATATTTTTTAAGTACGCTCCACACGCAGCGTGGCGCCCAACGCAGGACTTGAACTCATGACCCTGAGATCAAGACCTGAGTTCAGATCAAAGGTCGGACGTTCCACTGACTGAACCACCCAGACGCCCCTACAGTTGATTTTTAAATACCAATGGATTAAGCAGTCCTAACGGCCTCTGTCTTCAGCGGCGAAGAGCAGAGCGGAGCCGTCATTACGCACACCCAGCATGGGTGGCCAGGTTGGACTAGGCATCATGAGCGCGTGGGAGTCACCAAAGGCGACAGAGGTATCCGGCAGATTTCCAGAGAATCCACATGACCCCACCTCAAGGGGGAGAAAAGACAGGCTCCTGACTCTCCCCCTCCCCTTTCCTGTTTCCCTGCAGAGCCCGAGCCCTCTGTTTCCTTCCCGAGCCCCCTGTTTCCTTCCCGAGCCCCCTGTTTCCTTCCCCTGGGCTCCCAGGCAGTGGCTTTGGGCAAACGCAGGAGTTATTCTGACCTGGCGCGGACCCTCTCGTTGCTTGACAGTGGGGGGGCCTGACCTAGGGAGCTCCCAAGCCCTCGCCTGGGGGTGAGCATGGTCCCCACCAGGCTGCCTGGGCTTGGATCCTGGCTCGACCACCTGTGAGCCCTGGGGCAGCTCACTGACCTCTGTGCACCTCGTCTCCTTCATCTGGAAAGTGGGGCCTGCGGCACCTGCTGCTGGAGTCGTTCCAAGGACAGACGGGTCTCTTTTATCTCGTTTTCACAAGTTAATAGGCGTGAAGTTCTTAGATCGGCGCCTGGTGCGGTTACTGCGTTCCAACATTTCAACCATTGCCCTTGCTTGTCGGCCCATCGACGTGTATTAATTCTAATAAAATTGAAATTCATTTTAAAATTTCTTCAATACCGTGTCTTACATTTTAAAAATCTGCATCATGCAGCATGATGCAATTCTGTGAGGAAAAAAATTTAAAAGATACACGCCTAGAAAAACTGATGAAGAAGAAAAGCACATGTAAAAGCAGGGATTTCTCTCTTTTGGGTTTTTCACATTTTTTGTTTGTTTGTTTCTTTTTTTCACAAGAAGCCTTTACAATCAGGTCACAGAAACGATGACTTTTTTTTTCTAAGATTTTATTTATCTATTTGACAGAGCACAAGCAGGGGCAGAGGGAGAGGAGAAGCAGGCTCCCCACTGAGCAGGGAGCGCGATGTGGGGCTCGATCCCAGGACCCTGAGATCATGACCTGAGCCGAAGGCTGATGCTTAACAACTGAGCCACCCAGGCGCCCCTCGATGAATGTTTTTAACACGGTTGGGGATTCTGCTTTCTGGCCGCACTCTCCTTATCCCTGCTACGGACCAGAGACGAGCCCTGGTCCTGGGTGACCCCACCCCCCATCTTTCCTGAGTTTTCCCCAGGGCAGGCCCCAGACAAGTCACTGTGGGGGGGCCTGCGGGCACCATGGTGGCTCTCTACTGGGATTCCCGGGCCTGGCATCCATCTGCTGGCCCCCCAGGCGCCTCTGCACCGGCCAGGGCTGCCTCTCCAAGACGCTCCTGGCCCTTACTCCCCAGTGCACGTGCCCGAAGGATGGCCGCCAGCCTCGGTGCCCCCACAGCACTTCCTCCAGGCCTCACGCCCGGGTGGGGTCTCCCTGCCCACTGGACAGATTCTTCTGCACTTCCGCAGGACTGGCTGGTTCTTCTGACTGGGAAGTTGGGTGGACCACGAGGGGAGCGAATCGGTGAGCTCTTTGGCTCATTTGGGGTTAGGGACAGCTGCACAGGGGCGGGTCCCCACTGTAAGACAGGCGAGCTTCTGGGGCCGAGGGAACTTCCCCACATGGGCCCTGTCAACAGTACCGCTCGCGTAATGATCGGCAAGACATTGGGTGTATTTGTTTGCCCTTAAGAGGAGCAAGAAAGAGGGAGGCAGGGCCCTCTGAGCCAACTCCTCAGCCCCCAAGGGGCCGTAGACGGTGGCGGGGGAGGCAGATGGAGGCTCCCGTGGAGGGGAGAAGCCTGAGACCCAACCTGGCCGAGGGTGTGCAGGGCCCGAGCAGTAGGATGTCCAGGATGGGGTCCCCAGCAGAGCCCCCTTCACAAGTGCCCATCCTAGATGCCCCCCTGAGAAGGTGGTTTAAAACACAGTCTGTCCCCTTTTAGGGGTGCTGTGTGTCCAGTGACCCCTCTGGGCCCTGGGTGCGCCCAGGGGCAGTGGCTGAGCCCCGCAGCAAGGACACAGGGCTTTGACTCTTGGTGTGAGAGACAGCGGTGGCACCTGGGTCTCCAGCAGTGGACCCCTTGTCCATTTTCAGCTGCGCCCCCAGCTCCGGGCCATGGAGGGAGGCCCGTCCACAGACACGCCACTTGGCCAGTGCCTCCCATGGATGCCGGGTCGCTGGGTGATGGGCGGCAGTGCCTGAGCCAGTCCCTTCTCTCCACGGCCCCTGCTGGGGCCAAAGGTGACGGGGGGTCGGGGGGGGGTCGGCCATTTCCCCATCTCCGGGCCAGGAAAGACCCTGGACCCAGTGTGTTTAAATCCCTCTGCTCTGTTGGCATTTTGACCCAGGTGCTCAGCTGAGGCATTCCCAGGGCAGGTAACCAACTCTCTTTCCACCAGACGGAGGAAGCCTTCTTACCTCCTGAAGCCTGGAAGCACCTCCCTCTCCATTTTGAAGAGAAAATCCTTAGCAAGAAATGATTTCGGGGGCACCGGGCTGGCTCGGTCAGCGGAGCGTGCAACTCTAGATCTCGGGGTCGTGAGTTCGAGCCCCCCACTGGGTATAGAGATGACTTAAAAATCAAATCTTGGAAAGAAAGAAAGAAATGATTTTGTAGAAAATCTTGAGGGGCACCTGTGTGGCCCAGTCGGTTAAGCGTCTGCCTTCAGCTCATTTCGGCTCCCTTAGCTCGGGTCATGATCCCAGGGTTCTGGGATCAGGCCCCACGTCGAGCTCCTTGCTCAGCGGGGAGTCTGCGTCTCCCTCTGCCTGCTGCTCCTCCCCACCCCAATCGTGCTGTCTCTCTCTCAAATAAATAAATAAAATATATATTTTTTAAAGTCTTGGAAATAGTTTGTATTTCGTGGAAAGCAAGTAAGTCACGGGGCTGAAATGAAATAAGGCGTCGACGACGGGTGAGTGGCTCTGGGCCCAGACCCTGAGAACCGCCTCCTAGCCACAGGGGCAGGCCTGCTGGCCCCGCGTCAGCCGGGAGGGCAGTCTGGAAGCCTCAGCCGTGGATCCGCAAACGCCAGGGGCTCAGCGCCTCTGCTGCTTTAGAAGAAAACCGAGCCACACGGTGAATGGCGAGGATCTTGGCTGGAAACACAGAAGCCGGGGAGGGAGGGGACGGCAGTGGAAGCCGGGGCTTCAGCCAAGGCTGGAGGAGGGCCCTCAGGGGTTGGTTTTGGCATTTTTACCTGTCCTCACGGATTTCCTGCTCACAGGTTGTGAGAGCACATCTGTTGTTGGGGCTGGTCGAGGCCTCGGGGTATTTAACGCAGGGATTCCGTGGACCTCCCGAGAGATCTGGGTCATCTCAACTTTAACATGGAAACTCCCGTTGTGTGTGGGTGTGTTGGTTTTAAAACTTGTCCACAAATTCTTTGATCATTTTCCCCTCGAACAGCAAGAGCTACTTTGTCTTCCCTTCGACGTAGGCGGCATTTGGTGAATTGCTTCTAGAAAAATAGGGCCTAAAAGGCAGTGTGGCTGTCTCCTTGCCCCCTCTCTCAGTTCGCTCTGGGGGAAGCCAGAGGCCAGGTCGCGAGGACACCGGCAGCCTCGGTGGCCGCAGGAACAAGCCTCTCGGAAGGAGATCCACCTGACCCAGGCGGGCCTGTGGATCAGGGTTCTCAGCCTTGGCACTACAAACATTTGGGGCTGGATAATTTTTCTGCGGGACAGAGGGTGGCTCTCCTGGGCCCTGCAGGTTTAACAGCACCCCTGGCCTTCACCCACTGATGCCAAGAGCACCCATACGCACCGCTTGGTGACAATCACCAATGTCCCCAGGGTACAAAGTCACCCCCCCCTCATTGAAAGCCACTGCATCCCTGGTCAAATCATGACTTCCCTTTCCGTGAATCACCCAGAATCACGAGCCAGAAACACCCAGCTAAGCTGCTTCCGAATCCGACCCGCAGAAACAGTGCGATAAGATACTATGCATAATACATAAACTATATAACATATAATCAATACACTATATAGCCTACATGTAATACACAAAGTCCTTGAGGTGATTTATTGTGCTGCCATAAGTAACCAATGGACATAGGAGTTTTTCAGAGGAAGAGAAGGGTCTTTACCTTTCTTTGGGTTCTCGGGGGGCACCTGACCCCAAAAGGTTGAAGGATCCCAGATCTAGTCCAGCCTCCCAGCCAGTGTAAAAATCCTTTCCATGGCACACTTGAGGCGCTGGCCGAACCAGGACTGCTCGAGTGGCCCCGTCTTCCTCCCCCCTAAGGTCCCTCGGCTCGATGTTAACAAACCTGGCTGTGATGTGCTGGAGCTCGGGCCGCCCCGGCCGCGAGGCTGACCTGGTTTTTCAGATTTCCTCACCAGCTCCCTCAATCCCTGCCAGAACTCCGCTTCTCTGCACCCTTCGAGGACTCCTCCTCCTCCTCTCCCTCCTCCTCTTTCTTCAGACTCTTAACTAGCCAACTGATTCTTGCTACCCTGAAAAGAGCGTGCATTTTCTGTTTAGCATTCCTGCGAATAAGAGCGTTGGACAGATCATTTCTGGGCGTGCTCCCTGCTGGGGGAAGCCCCCACTTGTGTGTGGGGCTTTAGCCACCTGCGATTGCTTGGGCCTTGCTCTCCACACCCCCTGAGGTCATGGACATGCTGCAAACAGTTCCTTCCTGCCAGCTCCTTGGACTGCGGCTGTTTATGATCTCCTTGCCCGAGGCCGAGGACTCCGCAGTCCTTACCCCCTGCTCATCTTCCCTACCCAGAGGCTACCTTGAGGGCCCCTTCAGTCTCTGTTGCAATCCAACAGGATACTTCCCCTTTGTTATACCGCCACGGGTCCAGCCCCATTACTTCTGAAGCCGGCCATTGTGGGTCAGAACCAGCGGCCAGAAAAAAACAGATGCAGAAAGAGAAACCACAGAGCAATGAGCCTCTTTCCAGAACCCACCCAGCCAGGGAGAATGCAGGACTTTCATTGGCTGAGAGCTCGTGCAGTGGGAGGCGCATGCCTGGGGCTCATTGGCTCTGGGCGCAGAGCACCACAGGCTCTTCTTGGCTAAAAATGCACGCCTGAAGGGGACTCTTGGAGCAGGAGAAAGAAAGTGACACAATACTGTGAGAATGTGTGTGTTTTTAAAAGAAAAACATTTCTAAAGACAAGTAACTTTATAATGAGTGCTAGCAGGATGGCATTATGTAAGAATATGCACGATTTATTTGCTCTCCTACTTAGAAAATAGACTAACCAAATTACAAGCATTTGTCTCCTGAAAAGCCATAACAATTTATTCTAATGATCGAACTTTTAGATGCCCTGTGCTGACTTTGGCCACCTCGGATAAACTTGACAGACTCTCAAAAGCAGTTGGTATGCTTGCCCGTGTGTTTCTCTTTTACACTGATCCTAGCAGGCAGGACCCATGTTCTGTTTGTCTTTGTATTCTTCAGTCCTCCTTGTACGGTTAATGAGTTTGTACACTGCACAAGAATGCCCAGCCCGGGGGAAGGGGGGCAGTGAATGAAGGCTGAAATCCAGCCTCCTCTTCCCTAATCAAGCTCCACGACTTGGGGTTGTGTCTACCCAGAGGAGTAAACTTCTTCTATTTTTTCTAACCTATAAGCTTTCCTCATTCCCTAATAGCGCCCTTTGATTTCTCATCTCCTGAACATTGTGGCAGCCCAATAAATGTTTCCCAAAAGAGGAAATGAAGAATAAATGGACATACTTTGCTTTTAGGGAGGTGATTTTTATTTTTCTTGGCCAGTCCAACAACTGTTCCTCATCTTCCACACCCCACTTTTTCCCCTGCTATCCACCCCTTCCCCACTCCTCTACCCTCAACTCATACTCAGGGTGAATCCTGAGGAATCTAAGACAGTGGTACTAAATCTTGGCTACGCATGAGGGATTTTTAAAATCCTCATGCCCAGGGCACATTCCAGCCCAACGGAAGCAGACCGTGAGGTGGGGGACATCAGGCGTTAGTGGTGTTTAAAGCTCCCCGGGTGATTCCACGCACACGAGGCAGGTGGTTGATAACCCAACAGCACTGATCTAAGCCAACCGTGGTGGCCCCATGCCCCTTGCTGGCACACAGGTTAGGACAAAGCATGTGGCCCAATTCTGGCCCATGAGGCTTGAGGGGAAGTCTGCCAGGGGCTTTTGGAAAAGAGGTCCTCACTGAGGTGAGGTGGAAGAAGGTGGCTCCTTCCCCTGGGCTTTCTGATATCTGGATGTGTAGACACAGTAACCATCAGTCACTGTGAGAACAGCTCTCTCCTTCTCCAGGACGAGCTGATGGGCCGAGGAAGGCGGGCGGCGGAGAGGGGAGGGACCCAGGGCCCTGGTAACTTCCCCAAATTGCATGACCCCCAGCCTGAAGACACACCATATCTTTATCGTTCAAAGTCATTTGAGTCGGGTTATTCTATTACTTAGAAAGGAATAACTGAGACAGTTAAGAGCTCTCAATATATAAAGGACTTTAAAAGATTTACTTCATTGGAAAGAAAGTTCAATGAGAGTGTGTAAGTGTATGAGGGGGGCAGGAAGAGAGAGAGAGAGAGAGAGTTCGTGTGTTTCCCCCCAGAGGAAAGCAACAGGTGAGGAGCAATTGAGACACAACATGAAAACAGAGGAGGAGAGGGGAACAAAAAGCCAAGAGCTAAGGGCACCCGGCTGCCTCAGTCAGTAAAGCACAGGACTCTTGATCTCGGGGTTGTGAGTTCAAGCCCCACGTTGGGTGTAGACATTACTTAAAAATAAAATCTTTAGAGGCACCTGGGTGGCTCAGTTGGTTAAGGGTCTGCCTTCGGCTCAGGTCATGATCAGATCCTGGGTTCGAGCCCAATTCAGGCTCCCTGCTCGGCAGGGAGTCTGCTTCTCCCTCTCCCTCTGCCCCTCCTCCTGCTCCTGCGTGCTCTCTCAAATAAATAAATAAACCTTAAAAAAATAAAATCTTAAAAAAAAGAAGAAAGCCAAAAGCTAAATATAGACAAAAATGCATATACATAGTTTGGGAGGGAATTATGCTTTAGAAGAGGAATTAGAATCACACACGAAGGAGCTGGAGGAGGCGCTAGTTAACCTTGAGGACATTAGAAGGCTGGTGATCAATGGAGTCGAGACACGGCTGCTGAACACAGAGGCCCAGGGGGAGGGTTAGAACCCAGGAGCTAAGGTTGTAGGAGAAAGAACAAGTTCCAGGACCAGGGGTGGGCGCGAGGGATGCACCAATAGTTAGTTATTAATATCCGCTCTGTGTTCACTCAGGTACGTGACACCAGGAATCCAAGAATACTTGGAACCAACGTGCAAGCTTCCCTCTCAAGAAGCCACTGGACGGCACTCCGTCCCGCGCACAAGATGCATGTAATAAATATTAGTTGGGGCACCTGGGGGCCCAGGGGGCTGAGAACCCAGCACTTGGATCTGGCTCAGGTCATGATCTCAGGGTTGTGAGATCGAGCCCCACACTGGGCTTCCTGCTGGGTAGGGAGTCTACTTGAGATTCTCTCTCTCTCCCCCTGCTCTCTCTCCTAAAATAAGTAAGTCTTAAATATATATACATATATATATTGAATCAACCAGAGGCAATATATGATCAAGCAGCAAATTGTTGGCTCAAGGCTACTGTGTCTTTGGGATGCAGAGGAAGGGAAATTGAAAGACTCGCTGGAGTGATTCTGGAAAGGACCATGGAACATAGGAGCCCGGTCTTGAAATGTACAGAGGATTTACGCGGGCAGAGAAAATGCGCAGAGGCTCAATGACATAAGTTCTTGATCATGGATCCCTGGCAGTTGCTACAGGCCAAATAATTCTATCATGATCCAGAGACAAGTTCACTATCGATGCAGTCGAATTTGATGCGTGACTCACTGCTTTTATGTGAAAAAGGCAAAGTAGTCCATTCAAACAGAAAATTGTATGAAAAAGCTGGGAGTAACTAACAAAATCCTTGTGCCACTCTTCAATGTTAGCAGTTCTTATATTTTTTAATTAATAAACAGGCATCATGTGGAAACTTCGCTGAAATAGCCTTTGTGAAGCTTGGTGCTCCTTCTGTTGACAGACTGGACACGCCACCATCACTCTGGGGCGAGGGGGCAGCAGCTTACTGGCTGGGTGATCCTGGAAAATTTCCTAAACTCCTGGAACGTTAGTAAAATGAGGGATAATCACGGTGCTTCTCTCAACAGGTTGTGAGATCAAGGGAGAAAAATGCAAGTGGTACTAACTAGTGACTAATATGTAGTGGGTATTCTGTTAATTTTATCATATAAATGTAAAATAACCATTGTCACAGGCAGGCAGGTAGTCTAAGGCTTAAAATCGAATGGGCCAGAAGAAAGGGAAAAAAATAAATAACCAATAATTACCAAATAATGAGCAAACAACCAAAGCGAGCTGCTACTCACATTTTGGTGCATTTCTTTCTGGTCTGTTTTCTATACAGAATGTTCTGGTTGTAACCCTACTGTAAGTATAATTTTGCATCCTAGTCTTCTGGAAGAACTTTTTAAAAATCCATCACCTTGGGGCGCCTGGGTGGCACAGCGGTTGAGCGTCTGCCTTCGGCTCAAGGCGTGATCCCGGCGTTCTGGGATCGAGCCCCACGTCAGGCTCTTCTGCTGTAAGCCTGCTTCTTCCTCTCCCACTCCCCCTGCTTGTGTTCCCTCTCTCGCTGGCTGTCTCTCTCTGTGTCAAATAAATAAATACAATCTTTAAAAAAAAAAAAATCCATCACCTTAGGGGCGCCTGGGTGGCTCAGTTGGTTGAGCATATGATCCTTGATTTCAGCTCTGGTCCTGATCTCAGGTACCTGAAATCAAGCCCCACATTGGCCTCCACACTCAGCACACACTCTCTCTCAAATAAATATTTATTATTTATTAGTTTGTTTATTTATTTATTTTTAAGAGATTTTGTTTACTTATTTGATGGAGAGAGAGCCCAAGCAGGGGGAGCGGCAGGGAGAGAGAGAGGGAGAAGCAGGCTCCCCGCTGAGCCAGGAGCCTGATGCGGGCCCCGATCCCAGGATCCCAGAAACATGACCCCAGCGGAAGGCAGACGCTTAACTGACTGAGCCACCCAGGTGCCCCAATACATAAATCTTTAAAAAAATTAAAAAAAAAAAAGACTGAGGAGATCATTTTAAGACCTTTGGGCCAGCTTTGTTCTGAATCGGCTATTTCTCTCCATTGGCATTACAACCTAATCAAGTAAGTTACCTTATAACCATCTTTTAACACAAGCAAATGAGGCCTAGAGAGGTAAAGTCAGTTAGTTACTTGTCCAAGGCACTGTGGTAGTCGCTTACACCGCCGGCCTCCAGCGAACCATGCCTCCCAGTATGCACTCCCCTCATCTGGCACCTGTGCTGACCCGCGGGGCGCTTTAACCAAGAAAATGCAGCAGAAGGGACGCTGGGCAGTTCCAGCTTCCTGGGAGCTTCTGCTCTTGGGCTCAGACATCTGGCTACTCTGCGGGAGAGGCTAGGTGGGGAGACGGGCTGGAGGAGCCCTGGGCCCAAGCCTGCAGGGGGAGAGAGAGCGGGGTGCTCGTAATTGGATAATCAAATGTATTACAACACGATTTTACTTAATTCTACTAGAAATATCTACTAAAAGGGTACAGGGAATAATGGATACGGTCGGTATTTACTCAGCAACGAAGAGGATTATCCACAAGCGAAGCAGAGTTCTGACACATTTTGGAAAAGGGAATCTCAACGAAAACAAAGTACTTACAAATCACCTGCGGTACACTAGTAAATTTTGCTGAGCACAGACTTTAGAAGTCGTGCCTCAGAAATACAACAGACAACATTTAGTTCGTTCTGGGTACAACTTAGGGAAAGGGGAGACGGGGGCGTGGGCAGGGAGCTGGTCCGACGTGCCGGGATGTGAGCCCAGTGTTCTAGCTCAGTGCTGCCACTGACTTCTCAGTAGAGCCCCGGGAAATAGGTTTAATGATGCCTCCTGCTTTGTTCCATTTTGTTTGAACCAAACGATACTTGACCTGGGTCTCAGGAGAAACAGGTACTTGATGACCCTCCTAGGGGTCATTCTAAAGAAACAGGAGTGGTCAAGGATGCAATTTGCATCTCCCTGCAGTCACTTGGTTCCGGCGGGAGAGGTGGCTTCTCTTTCCAGTATAGTGTGCAAAGTAGTAAGGAGCATGCTTGGCGAAAAGACAGAGTGGAAAGGAGAGCGTTTGGATATTGTTTTCTCTTTTCTTTGGTCTTTGGTTTGCCGCTATCATTGAAAATTGCCCAGCAGAGTGTCTTTGACTTTGCGTTTTCATTAAGTGTCTTTTAGAAAAGCATTCTGTAAAAAGTGACTCCCAAAGGTTTTCAGTTGGAGCGACTGGGTGGCTCAGTCCGTTGGGTATCTGCCTTTGGCACAGGTCGTGACCTCAGGGTCGTGAGATCGAGCCCTGCGTCAGGCTTCACACTCAGCGCAGAGTCTGCTTGGGATCCTCTGACTCTCCTTCTGCCCCTCTCCCCCACGCTCTCACTCTCTCTAAATACATCTTTAAGAAAAATAAAAATTTTACTGTAGGAAAGTGGTAAATACAGACATAAAGAAAATAAAAATCACACATAATCCCACTACCCAGGGATAGCCACGGGTGGATAGGTCTTGTTCTGGATTTTAGTTTATACATATTTGTAAGTGGAATCCTACTATGTGTACTGTCTGTGCAACATGGCATTTCTTTACTGTGGTAAAACATACACAATATACAATTTACCATTTTAGCTATTTTTTAAAAGATTTTAGGTCATCTCTACACTGAACGTGGGCTTGAACTTAAAACCCCTGAGACCACGAGTTGCACGTTCCACTGACTGAGTCAGCCGGGTGCCCCCATTTTCACCATTTTGAAGGGTAGGGTTCGGTGGCACTATGTTCATTCACACATCTCTGCAAACATGCCCACATCCATCTCCAGAACTGTTTCGTCGTTCCAAACTGAAACTCGGCACCCGCCACACACTAACTCCCCCTGGGAATCCCTGCTCTATTTTCTGTCTCTATGAACGCGACTGCTCTAGGTACCTCACACAAGTGCAATCCTTACAATATTTGTCTGTCTGTGACCGGCTTATTTTATTCAGCATAATGTCTTCAAAGTTTATCCATGTTATAGCATATTTGAGAATTTCCCTCCTTTTTTTTTTTTTTTTTTTTTTGAGAGAGAGGGAGCATGAGAGTGGGGGGCGGGGAGAGGGGGAGGGAGAAAGAGACTCTCAACAAGGTTCCACACTCAGCACAAAGCCCAACACAGGGCTCGATCTCAGGACATAGATCATGACCTGAGCCAAAACCAAGAGTCAGATGCTTAACAACTGAGCCACCCAGGTGCCCCTCTTATACGTCATTTTAAGTTGGAATACACAATTTAATAGCCTTGTGATGGATGTGTCATTGTCTCACCACAGAGGGAGAAACTTAGGCAGGGAGAGGGGGCCAGGTTCCTGATTCTCTCACCTGGTCGATGTCCTTGCGCAAGTTTCCAGGTTGTTGAGAGAATCAAGTAAGCCAATGACTTAAACTCTCATAAATACCCAATAAAGAACCTCACTGAAAATCACAGTTTCGTGCGTTGCTGGCAGTCCCACAGTTAATACGTAGTAGGTGTGGGTCTGGGAGACAGCTTCGGTCTTCAGAGTGTGAGAAGACTCATTTAGGGTTTTTGTTTTTTGTTTTTTGTTTTTAAATTTATTTATTCGACAGAGATAGAGACAGCCAGCGAGAGAGGGAACACAAGCAGGGGGAGTGGGAGAGGAAGAAGCAGGCTCTTAGCTGAGGAGCCTGATGTGGGGCTCGATCCCATAACGCCGGGATCACGCCCTGAGCCGAAGGCAGACGCTTAACCGCTGTGCCACCCGGGTGCCCCGAGGGTTTTTGTTTAAAATGCAGATTATCAACTATCTATTAGAAAACCTGAAAGACTCCACCCAAAAACTGCTTCAACTGAGAAATTCAGTAAAGTCACAGGGTACAAAAATCAATGTGCAGAAATCTGTTGCATTTCTGAACACTAACAAAGAAGCAGCAGAAAGAGAAAGTAAGGAAACAATCCCATTCACAAACACACCAAAAACAATAAAACACCTAGGAGTAAACCAAACCAAGGAGGTGAAAGATCTGTACTCTGAAAACTACAGAACACTGATGAAAGAAACTGAAGACAACACAAAGAAATGGAAAGACATTCCATGCTCATGGATCGGAAGAATAAATATTGCTAAAATGTCTCTACTACCCAAAGCAATCTACACATTTAATGCAATCCCTACCAAAATACCACCAGCATTTTTCACAGAACTAGAAGAAACAATCCTAAAATTTGTGTGGAAGCACAAAAGGCCCCAAAGAGTGAAAGCAATCTTGGAAAAGCAAAGCTGGAGGCATCACGATTCTGGACTTCATGTTACATTACAGAGCTGTAGTCATCGAGACAGTCTGGTGCTGGCACAAAAACAGACACAGATCAATGCAACAGAACAGAAAACCCGGAAATGAACCCACAACTATACGGTCAGCAACTCTTCAACAAAGCAGGAAAGAACATCCAATGGGGAAAAGACAGTCTCTTCAGTAAAGGTGCTGGGAAAACTGTGCAGCAACATGCAGAAGAATGGGTCTGGACCATTGTCTTACACCACATACACAAATAGACTCAAAACGGATTTGAGACCTAAATGTGAGACCGGAAACCATAAAACTCCTAGAAGAGAGCACAGGCAGTCATGTCTCTGACATTGGCCAAAGCAGTGTTTTTCTAGATATGTCTCCAGAGGCAAGGGAAATAAAAGCAAAATAAACTAGACTTCATCAAAATAAAAAGCTTCTGCACAGCAAAGGAAACAATCAACAAAACTAAAAGACAACCTACTGAATGGGAGAAGGTATTTGCAAATAACATAGAGGATAAAGGGTTAGTATCCAAAATACATAAAGAACTCACACAACTCAACACCCCAACCCCAAATAATCCTATTAAAATGGGCAGAAGACATGAACAGACATTTCTCCAAAGAAGACATCCAGACGGCCAATAGACACGTGAAAAGGTGCTCAACATCACTCATCGTCAGGGAAACGCAAACCAAAACCACGATGAGATGCCACCTCACAGCTGTCAGAATGGCTGGACTCAACAACACAAGAAACAACAGGTGTTGATGAGGATGCGGAGAAAGGGGAACCCTCGTGCACGGTTGGTGGGAATGCAAACTTGTGCAGCCACTGTGGAAAATGGTATGGAGGTTCCTCAAAAAGTAAAAATAGAGAAAAAAAAGTTAAAATAGAACTAGCCTACAACCTAGTAATTGCACTCTTGGGTATTTACCCAAAGAATACAAGAACACTAATTCAAAGGGACACCTGCACCCCCACTTTTTACAGAAGCACCCACAATAGCCAAGGTATGGAAGCAGCCCTCACAATATATCCATGCACATGTGTGATATATATACATGATGGATTATTATTCGGCCGTAAAAAGGAATGAAATCTTGCCATTTGCAACAACATAGATGACCTAGAGGGTATTATGCTAAGTGAAATAGGTCAGAGAAAGACATATACCATATGATTTCACTCATATGTGGAATTTGAGAAATAAAACAAAGGAAAAAAGAAAAAAAGACAAACCAAGAAACAGATTCTTTTTTTTTTTAAGATTTTATTTATTCAACAGAGATAGAGACAGCCAGCGAGAGAGGAAACACAAGCAGGGGGAGTGGGAGAGGAAGAAGCAGGCTCATAGCAGAGGAGCCTGATGTGGGGCTTGATCCCATAACGTCAGGATCACGCCCTGAGCCGAAGGCAGACGCTTAACCGCTGTGCCACCCAGGCGCCCCAAGAAACAGATTCTTAACTCTAGAGAATACACACTGTCGGTCACCATAGGGGAGGGTGGTGGGGGAATGGGGGAAATAGGTGATGGGGATTAACGAGTGCACCTGTCGTGATGAGCACTGGGTGATGTATGGAAGTGTTCAATCACTCTATTGTACATCTGAAACTAATATTACACTGTGCTAACTCTACTGGAATTTAAAAAAATAATAAAGTTTTAAAAACAACAAAAAATAAAATGCAGATTATCAGAAGAGCCTAAAATTACTTAAACAGCACTTTTTCCCCTGTAAGAATGTGAGGCACAGAGATTTAAGAAACAAACCTGCGAGGCGCCTTGGGTGGCCCACTAAGTTAAGCTCCCCTGACTCTCCTTTTCGGCTCAGGTGGTGATCTCCAGGTGGTGAGATGGAGCCCCGAAACCAGCCCCACGTCGGCCTTCTCGCTCAGTGCGAGTCCGCTTGAGATTCTCTCTCCCTCTGCCCCTCCCTCTGGTGCTCTCTCTCTCAAATATAAATAAATCTTTTTTAAAAAGAAGGAGAAACAAACCTGCATTATAGATTACACAACTGGCAGCCAGAACCGCAACCGGGCCTTAGGGCCTCCAGAGCGCAGCCTCTGAACCTCTCCCAGGGCAGGTGCACAGGTCTCTCCCCTCTTTTGCCTGCCCGCCCCAAAGAGCCTCCCCGCCACCACCCATACGTGTCTCCAGGACTCTAACCTTGTGGCACCGCAATCCATTGCCCACATTTTTGTTCTACGGCACAGATGCAAGCTGCCACCCTGTTACTCGGAACCCGGCTTCTCCATCGCTCCAGCGCGCTTAGCCTGGCCTCGCCTGCCTGCCCCGTCGGCGCTTCTAGTCCCCTGAATTCACCTGTGTTGTATCATCTTTGCCTCACTCTCCCCCCGACCCCCTGAATTCGTGGAGAGGAAGCCTCGGGGCTCACTAACGTCCGTTACTGTTGACAAGCCACGGTGGCTTTATCACGGGGCAGTGCAATCTCTCCCGCAGCGGGACGAGCTGTCATCGGTGTCCCCGGAACACCTGGGGCAGGGGACCCGCCGCCCCGCCGCGGACTCCGGTCGCCGGGCCGAGAGTGCCCTCCCCACCCAGTACGAAGTCCTGCGGCGAGCAGAGCAGCTGCCCGGCGGCCGGCCGACGAGCTCAAGTCGGTGACCCAGCCAGGGCCCTCCCGCAGGCTCCCCGCGGCAGGGAGGGCCGGGCGCGCCGGGGAAGCGCCGGCCGGGCCCACAGGTGCCGCCTGCCCGCCGCGCCCCAGCCCGCCGCCCCTCTCCGCCCCCCCTCCCCCACTGCAGCCGCAGCGCCGGCCGCGAGCCCGGGACAGCCGGGCTGGCCTCTGGCGGGCCTCCGCCGCTCCCCGCGCGCTCCGGCGCCGGGCCTGGCAGCGCGGCCTCCTCCGCCTCCCTCCGGCCCGCGGCCGGCCGGGGCGGGGGGGCGAGGTCCGGGGCGGGGGGGGCGGGGGGCGCGGCGCCAGGCCCGCTCGGCCGCACCCCTCCCCGGCGGCCGCGGGCGGAGCCGGCCCGCCTCAGCCGACATCCGCGGGAGCGGCGCCGCGCCGCGGGCAGCGAGCTCCGCATTCGAACCTCCCTCGCAAAGACAGTCTCCGCCCCACAATGCACCGCGGCGGGCAGCCTTTGAAAAAGCGGCGCGGCTCGTTCAAGATGGCGGAGCTCGACCAGTTGCCTGACGAGAGTGAGTAGCACCTCAAAGCGCCCCCCGCCTCCCGCCGGCCGCCCGCCCCCGGGCTGCGCCGGCCGGGACGGGCGGCCGTGCCCTCCGCCGGGCGAGCGGGCCGGTTGCCAGCCCCGCCGCGCTCCCCCGGTGCTCCCACCCCGGGGTTGCCGCCGCGTCGCCGCCTTTGTTATGGTGTCTGTGTGCTGGTTTCTGGGGTGGTGTGAGCGCCGGGGCCGGAAACCGAAAGCCCGGGGGCCCGGCGCGCGCCCGGCGGAGGCGGGGGCCGCTGTCCCGGCCCGACTCGGGCCCCCGGCCGGGTGGGGGAGGAGCGGCCCCGGGACCGCGGGGGCCGTCCGCGCCGCCTGCCCAGCTCACCCGGCGCGGGGGGACGCCCGGCGGGGTTATGTAACCCGCCCGGCCGGTGCCGCGCGGGGCGGGGGCCGGGGAGGGGCTGCCCGGGCCCGGGGTCGCGTCCTTCCGCGGCTCCTGCCTCTGCAGGCACTCGGGATCCCCGCTGTCCTCCCCCCACCCCCCTGCTGTGTCCACCCCTGGAAGTGTTTCCGTGTCAAAGGGCTGGCCCCTTCCCCTGGGACCACAGGTGGCTGTGGACCTTTCCAGGGGGATCCAGGCTGGGCGCCCCGGTGTGCTGGTAGCCCCCAGCCCGCAGACTTCCTGGTGTGCGTTGGTGCCTTCAGAATCATGGGGTACTTTTCTGCATGGCTGAGAGCATCGCAGCTTGCACACACGGTGCCCTTCCTGACACCCACCCCTGCGATCGCCTGCCTTGACGGTGTTTACTCACCCTGCTGCCTCTGACCTGCACACTGACCCGTGTTTAGTAAGTGCAAGCACCAGTTCTGTAGGTTAAGCACGACAGGGCGGAATTTTGTAATTTACAGTGTTGTATGAGGTATGGAAGAAGGCAGGTATTTGAGTTAATTACAGAAGGGTCCTCCTGATCCACACTCACTATTCGGTTTATGTATGCCTGTCGTTTGCGAGAGTCTTAGTGTAACAAAAACAAAAGTCTCAATCACGGCTAAATCCAACTGTGCAGGATGCAGGCAAATAGAAACTCTTAAAATGAGAGCTACATACAGCTAACTCTGTTTTCTTTGTGGGGTCATGTATCCTTAATGTGTTACAAAGTGAAAAGTTCAAGTTACCAAACTGGTGAACAGAGTTTGTGTTTTAAATTTGTTCTAGACCAGCGCAAAGTTCCAGTAGAATTTTCTGGTTGATGGAAATACTCGATTTTGTAATGTCCTGGAGGGTAGCCACGAGGCACCCGGGGCTGCGAAACTCTCCAGATGTGGCTAGCGTGACAAGATCAGGATTTTAAATTTTATTTTATTTTCATTAATTGAAATTTACGAGGTCTCCTGTGGCCAGTAGCTACTACATTGGACAGGGCAACTCCGTGGACCACCATGGGGCTTGTTGTTTCTTGTCTGGAGAACACAGTTATGATTTTGGATGCCCCCAAATAAGGGTGGGCCTACTAGACACAACGTGCTTGTCATCTGAAAATCTGTGCTATCTTTAGAATAAAGATGTTATATCAGGGCTTTGAAGTCACACCCACTAGACCTGTCATTTTGATTACTGTGGTCATTCTGTTGAGATGACAGGCATTTTAAGTGGCCTTCTTTTAACTGTCATTTGGAATATTTGCTTGTCGTCGTTAAACATTTGTTGAAAACTTACTATGGTTCTTCGTAGAGACTGGGGACTCACCCTTCACATTCCAACTACACTCTCAAACGATATAGCTGACGTTTATATTACTTTGTGACATCTCTGGTACATTGGGGTGTATATGGGTGTACCCCTGTGTTTGTGTGGTGTAGGTCTTGTTTAGCTAGACCACAGCTTGTTGAAAGCAGAAATTGCCTTACTTCGTTGGTTGCATAGAGCTGCATTATCGAGTATATGTAAATACTTGATTTATACTGAATCAAAGGTAGAGTAAGAGGCATTCTTAATGAACCTGGAGCAGAGTCTTGGAAAGGGAAAGTGACTTCAGTCTGATACTGAAAATAGCTGTATGTTTCTCTGCCAATTTTAGTCAAAGGGGCTAGCTCATAAATTAGCCAATAGCCAGTATAACATTATCAATACTAAAAGCTACCATCTGAGTATTTACTGTGAACCAGATGCTGTGCAAAGCTTATGATAGGCATTTGCTCACTGAGTGCTCATTTCAGTCGGCTAAGTACTCTTACGAGCTGGATTGTGTGTATGAGGAATCGGAGGCTGTCTTCTGCCCAGGCCTTTCCTCTGAGCTCTGGACTCAGTATCCCCTACCTGTTTCACATCTCCTCTTAGATGCCTCAGGGGCCCTTCAGACTTTACGGGTCCAAGACCTACATCATAATCCAGGGGTTCCTGTCTTAATGAACGGCTCCACTGCGCGTTTGCTGAAACCTAAAGGCTAGCTTTGGCCCTTCCCTCTCTTCCATGTTCCATATCGAAGCCTTTACTACGTCTTGTAACTTTTACCTTCTGCATGTCTTGATCTGCCTACTTCTCACCATCTCCTGCCCCAGCCCGGGTGACGCTCCTGTGCACCAGTCACCATGAATCCATGGCCCGCCCCCACACCCCAACCTACACGTGGCCAGAGAGGTCCTTCCAGAATGTGTACATGTCATCCTGCTGCTTGGAACAGTTTAGTTGCCACAAGAGCCTTGGACTCTGGCCACACTCCACCTCTCCGGCTTCAGTTTGTACCACTCTTCCTCTCATCCTGTCCCTTTGGGCTAAATTTGGCCTTTTTCATTCCCTGTACTCCCCAGGCTTGCTTCTTTTTTTTTTTTTTGCAAGGCCTTTGCACATGCTGCTCTCATTATCTGGAACGCTCTTCCTTCTCCTCTCGTGCAGTTGACAGCTACTTAGCCTTCAGATCCCATTTTAAGCTTCTTTAGAAAGTGATTTTCTGTCCTTGACAAAGATTACATCTTCCTATTAAATCTTTTCCTACCACCATGCAACTCCGTGGTGGCACCTGTCACAGTTGCCACTTTACATTTGTTCACGTGATTGGCTAGAAGCCTCCTGGAGAAGATATCCAGTTCCGGTTCCATGAATAATACCTGGCTCACCTCTCTGACCCTTTTCCACGGCCCTCTTCCTTTGCTAGCTACTCCCAAGCACAGTGCCCTTTCCCCCTGTTCCTTGAATGTTCTAACCGGTCTATCTCAGGGCTTTTTTTTTTTTTTTTTTTTTACCTGTTATTTCTTCTGCCCAGACTCATTGCTTTGACCTCCGCTCCCTCAAGACTAGTCCTTTTTAGATGTTACCTCCTCAGAGAAGCCTTCCCTCTCTACTCTGTGTAAAGTACCCCTCCACGCACACACACTGAGATCCCCTCATTTGTTTCCTTTATGATAACTGCCACGCATCATTATCATTTCATGTACTTGTTTATTGTGTGTCTTCTTCCACTGGAGTGAAAACTCTCAGAGAGCAGAGGCCTTTGTCGCTCTTGACCTTCAGGTCAGCCCAGGCCCTCGCATAGTGTGGTAGCAGGCGTTCAGTGGATACGTCGCTGTTGTTGATTGACCAAAGTAATGGTAGCAATAAGCATGATCTAAAAATTAGCCATGTGCTATGTGCATTGGTCTCTAAGCACTTTTACATATGGTAACGTGTCTAATCCCCATTTTACAAATGAAGAATCAGCACAGAGGAGTGAAGTAAAATGCTTAAGTAACCCAGCAAAAAGTGGCCGAACCAGTGTCCAAACACAGCTAGCCTCCGTGTGTGCTCTTGACTGCTGTGCTATACCACCTCTCAGAAAAAAGTTCAAAGTGGTAGGTCAGAATCCCCAGGACAGAGTCTTGCCTTCATGGAATAGGAATGGATATCCCTGAGGCTCGCACCTCTTCCTTCCGATCTCTGCTCAAGTATCACCTTTCAGAGAAGCTACTCATGAGCACCTCCTAGAAAAATAGTCTTCCCTCTCCCAACCCTCTAGCACATTCCTGTTATCCTGCTTTACCCCACCCCCACCCCCCACCCCCCGCCCCGCAGCGTTCATCATCACTTGATATGTGTATGTATGTGTTTGTCTCCCCTCTCCCCTCACTGGGACGTAAACTCCATGAGAGTGGGGACTTTGGCTCTTTTGCGTGCTGTTGTATCCCCTGTGCCTACAGCAGGGATTGGGGGGTGCAGTCGGCACTCCACATATTCCCTGGATGAGTGGATGCTACTACTTTTTCTAAAATAAACTGTGTTTCTCGTGGTGGCTCTGTGCTCTGTCCACTAGCTGCTTCCCAGTTGTATTGTTCTGCGTGAGGCTTTTTAGCTAGACTTTATGGCCTCTCTCCCCAACTTCGCCCCCACAATCCTACTTCCATTGGTCATTAAACCACCGTGCTGTTTGGAGGCCGGCCAGGTGTCCTGTTACCTGGTCTCCACATCTGTGCAAGAGAGTAGAGTGAGAGCAAGGGTGGCTTTGGTGTTGATGGCTTGTCGGTTCTATAAGCCTCTCATCCTGCCCTGCAGAGGAAAAGTCAGATGAAGTTTAGGGATCAGAGTGGCATAAAAATATTTCATAGCCAGAACCGCAGTGCATTCTCATTGTTTCTCCTTTAAAGTCTGTTGGCCATTTATAAGAGTTGTAAATCATGGCTGCTTCTGTTAAACACCAAGGAGAATTAATCTGTCTACTCTGATTTTTTTTACCTGGTTCATTGTCTTCTTTCTTACTTTATCCCCTGGAATCATCCTTTATTTATTTATATTTGTGTTTTTATGAAATGCCATTATGGTTTGGCTCCTTGGAGTTATTTGCACACATTTTGAACTTACCATTTAAAACTTTGTCTTTTCTCAGGGCAGGTAAAGGACCAGCCTTTCAAATAACATTAACTACTGCCTGATCTTAGATTATATTCTGTCAAACATAGATGGATGTCACAGTAACTGAGATGAGAACTAGCTGGTTCTAAAATAAAGCAAATTTAAAAATGAGAAATGATATGTAATAATTTGACTATAATACAAGAAAAAAGTGTTCTAAACAGGTTTTTTTTTTTAGGTTAAAAGAGGGAGATTTCACTCATCTAGAATTCTGTGAATAGTTTGCATTTTGGAGCGTAGAAGGGATTTTTTTTTCTGTTAATTTTTGTCGTTGAGCTGTAATTGACATTTAACATTGTATTCTTTAGGTGTACAACATAATGATTTGCTGTGTGTGACATGATTGCCTCACCTGGGTTAGTTAACACCCATCACCACACATGGTTACAATTTTTTTTCTTATGGTGAGCACTTTTAAGATCTACTTTCTTAGCACCTTTCATGTATATAATACAGTATTGTTAACTGTGGTTGCTGTGCTGTGTGGTACATCTCTGGGATTTATTTATCTTATAACCGGAAGTTTATACCTTTTGACTGCTTTTACCCATTTTTTTTTTATTCTTAAAGATTTATTTATTTATTTGACAGAGAGAGACAGCCAGCGAGAGAGGGAACACAAGCAGGGGGAGTGGGAGAGGAAGAAGCAGGCTTCCAGAGGAGGAGCCCAATGCGGGGCTCGATCCCAGAACGGAGGGATCACGCCCTGAGCCGAAGGCAGATGCTTAACGACTGTGCCACCCAGGCGCCCCTGCTTTTACCCATTTTGCCCAAACCCCAGCCCCCACCTCTGGCAACCACCAGTTCATTCTCTGTATCTAGGAGTTCGGGTTTTTTTGTTTTTGTTTTTGTTTTTAAGATGCCACATGTAAGTGAGAGAGATCATCGTTCATTATTTTTCAAATGACTTGGACGTCTTTGCAATATACATCTCCAATCCTGAGATTTTCAATTTAGTTCTCTCCCTGTCTCATAAAAATGTATTTCCCTGTGGTTTCTCCTGCCTCCCCTCACCCGTAGATCCCACCCTTGATTCACACCAGAGCCTGTAGCGCAGCGCGTCTCAGCCCAGCGGGCCCGAGGGTTACCTGCAGCAGAACCCCCGAGGACCTTTATTAACAACATTGGCTCTGCGTGCATGAGGAGCTTCCTGGTTATTCTAATACACACTGAGGCTTGTTTTAGGCAGCGAACCCCTCCATCGGTATGCTGGCCCCTCTGACTCTTCTGAACTCCCTTTTTCAGCTTGGAAACCCTTCAGGGTCTTGAAGGGTTGCACACACCTGCATTCTAGACTATCCGAGGCACTTGTTGACAGATACCACAGCGCCCCTGGATGATTTTCGTTTTCTCTTCTCTCTGCTCTATTACCGCTTCCGATCTTTGCTTCAGTAAACGTCAGTCCCTGTCTCTTCTCCTCCAGCACCCGAATACTTGCGGATGCGGATCCAGAATCTCTCTGCCCACTCTCCCTCTTCCCACTCTTGGAGAGGCCTCTGGTTCTCACTTCAACAAGACTCCCATATATCTCTCTCCAGCTCTTCCTTACCTTCTGGGACTTCTGTCTGATAGCTTCAGTGGCCCTCTGGTTATCTCTGATTGCACATCCCACCGTCACTCCAGCCTCAGCACCGCTAAAACCAGACGGGGCACTCTCGCCCTGTAGCCAAGTTCTTTTTCTCTCACATTGATTATGAAATAATATTGATTTGTTTTAATTGCAGGCTCTTCAGCAAAAGCCCTTGTCAGTTTAAAAGGTAAGATCATAGCACGATTCTGTGGGCACGCCATAAGCTAGAAATTTAATTCATTAAATTGATTTGGGTATAGTCTTTTCAGTCTAAGTTAGGATTCGGTATAGCTTTTTAGTATTGGTTTTCACGATGGTAATTTTAAATTCATGGACTGTTTTAGGAGAATTGATCTTTGGTTAGTGGAAATTATTAAGAAATTTTTTCCCTGAGAATTATTGATTAAAGAACTTTTTTCTTTTTTTAATTTTGTAAGTAAACTCTATGCCCAGTGTGGGGCTTGAACTCACAACCGGGGGATCAAGAGTCACACGCTCCACCAACTGAGCCAGCCAGGTGCCCCAAGAACTTTTTTTTTTTTTTTTTTTTAAGATTTTAAGTAATCTCCACACTGAATGTGGGGTTTGAGCTCACCACCCTGAGATCAAGAGTCACATGCTCCCCATGAGCCAG
This sequence comes from Ursus americanus, assembly GCF_024610735.1. NCBI lineage: Eukaryota > Metazoa > Chordata > Mammalia > Carnivora > Ursidae > Ursus > Ursus americanus. The sequence goes on along the minus strand of NC_142128.1, from coordinate 100,481,918 downwards.
CCGGGTGCCTCAAACCCCAGGAACTTTTTAACTAGACATTGCAGACATCTTACTAGAGTGAAAGCATTTCTTGAACAGCTGTACTCAGCTGTATTTTTGCTTAAGAGTTTATATTTTTAGCAGGGCACCTGGGTGGCTCAGTCAGTTAAGTGGCTGGCTCTTGACCTCAGCTCAGGTCTTAATTTCAGGGTCCTGAGTTCGAGCCCTGCATTGGGCTTCATGCCGGGTGTGGGAGCCTACTTAAAAAAGAAAAAAGAGTTTATATTTTTAGGAATTCTGCTTTCTAAGTAAAAATGCAAGTCTCTTGAAATGAAAGAATGACAGTACTTTTCTTTTCCTAAGAACAGGGTTATACATGTTCTTTGATCTTGCTCTTTCTTTCTACAAGTACATTAGACCAAGCCTCTTACTGTAGTTTGTTTTGAATTTTTGCTTGAGCAGGGTTCTACTAAGTAAATCTGGAACCAAGCTATGCTCAAAAGTTCACTGGTACTTTTAGTGTTTAAAGTTCTGTGTTGTGCTTTGCATTGGTGATTCACCACATCGAGTCCTGGCTTGAGAACACTTGCCTTCCAGAACTACCCTAATTCATTTGCCTAGCAGGATCAACCCTGGTCCACCTCTTTTCTTTTGTACTTAAAACGTACATCTCAAAAAGTATTCCATTATTCTTTTCCTCCCAATATAAAAACTATTCTTTTTTTTAAAAAAGAAGACATATACAAGTGATCTATTTCTTACAGAAAAAAATTAGGAAATGCTGATGAGCAGCTCGAAGAAATGAAAATAACTATCTTGTGTGTTTTCATCCCAGCTTTCTTTGTCTTTCTCTAATAAACATATCCTTTTTATAAAAATTAAACTCACCATTCTGTATTTTCATAATATGTCTAATCAGTTACTTGATTGGATTCTTTTCTGGTTGCATACAATTCTGAAGACATTTCTTCAAATCAAGGAAAACAGAAACACCCACACATTTTATTTTTGTATATCCACGGTTTCACTTATTGAAGCAGGAAACATTTAGACGTATACTCTAAATTGAAGATTAGAAGCTTTTTCCATTTTTCCACTGCACTGTTTTCAATCAGATTGTACTTAAGCTTCTTAGCAAATTAGAATAAAGGAATTACTAAAAACACAAAGAAGCCACACATATTTTAATATGAGAATTTAATACTTTCACGATGCACTGCCTTGTCAAATTATGTAGAGTTTGACAAAAAGATACAGAAGAGATTTTTAATTTGTAATAAACCAAAATTACTGTGGGCAGTATATTTTTTCCTTGTTAAATATCTTAGATATATTGCTATTAATAAAAAGGCAATGTTCATTGTATAAAATCCTTTGAACTAAACCTAAATCTTACTAGTAATAATTACTTATTACAGAGGGAAGCTTATCTAACACATGGAATGAAAAGTACAGCTCTTTACAAAAAACACCTGTTTGGAAAGGCAGGAATACGGGCTCCGCTGTGGAGATGGTAAGGGATTAGTTTTTCTTACTCTTCAGAATATGATAGCTAAATTGTTTGTATGATTGTCATGTACACAACTCTTACAGACCAGTAAGAGTTTTCTAAGGTTCTCCCCGACTCCAAGCATTTGAGTCTTTAAGCGCCATTGAGTGTAGTGTACGATCATACTTAGGTTAACAGTCTATAGCCTTTGATAATCTAGTCATCAGTAAGCATTGTTAAGTAATTGCAGTTTCTTTAAATTGGCAGGACAAAAAAAACTCTAACAACCCCAAATCATCCTTTATTTAGAGTATAAAAAATTTCACATGGTTCTGGTCTCTGCAAAAAGATGTATAAGTAAGTGGTAAGATAATAAAATCTTGTGTAGGTCAAGGGTAAGTACATGTAGGGTACAAGGGTCTTCTTTCAGGGTGGTGGAGTATTAAGATTCTCAGTAGGTTTAATTTCAAGGGTCAGTACCTCTAGCCTTGACCCAGTTGGACGCTGCCCATATGTTGTTAGCCCTCTGTGCCTACCTCTCTTCCGACTGGGCATGCAAGTCTGTCTGCAGGGGTGGGAGAAGGATTTGAAACAGGATGTTGGTATGATTGGGATATTATTTCTCTTCTTCTGTTTTGATGAGGCCCCTGAACCTAGGGTGGACTGTAAAATTGTTCCTATTACAGACCCTTTAGTGCATGATGTCCTTTGGGTATTTCAACAAGTTAGTTCTGGTTCTGCAGTCTAGTTTAGCCTATAGTCACTTACCAAATACCTGTGACAGGTGTCTTGTACTTTTATTCACAGATGGAAATTTGGTTAACAATTTTTCACAGCGCATCTAGTGCATTATTATACATTGAGATTGACTCTCTAGAGTGATCTAGTAACTTCGTCCAGCCCAGCCCCATGCAGCCAACACAACGTGTGATACACCCAACTGCTATTAATCTGAGCACTAACATAACGAGAACTGGAATTTCCAGAACTTGTTTTCCTCTCGTCACCATTCAAGGCTGCTAAGGATACTTGGGTTCCAGTTTTAATCATCAGCTAGGTGTTTCATTTAGTCATCAGCTAGATGTTTTGATTGTAAACAAGTTGCATAAATCTGTACTAGTTTGTAAATCTGAGCTTCTTTGTATTCGACGTGGTGTCCTTTGTATTACCCATCCTTACCCTTCCAGGCTGCTTATAGTCCAGCGTCAGCTCTGTCTCCCAAATATAGAATTGCATTTTGGAATAAAAATGGGATGTGTTCAGTCTTTTTATTAACTAAACAAATTTCTACCATAGCCTTTCAGAAACTCAAAACGAAGTCGACTCTTTTCTGATGAAGATGACAGACAGATAAATACAAGGTCACCCAAAAGAAACCAGAGAGTCGCAATGGTCCCACAGGTATGTGTGTCGCTAGCGTTTTGTTCCATGTGAAAGGAAATGAGCAATTGCTCAGCATAATAAAGTTTATTTTTTACTATTCTATTACATTTTGAGTAACAAGTTCTTTTTTTAAGTCAGTGCTCCAACTCAGCTCCTATATTAATTACCTAGAAAGGCCATTATTTTATTGATCGACTTTTTCTGGGAGTAGAAAGTCGGTCCTCAGTCTTACAAACGCACACTTTTAAGCGTGGAGAGGAGAGTGGACGTTAAGCAGATGGATTTGGCAGTAGGCAATCAGTTTGGAGTTTTGCATGGAAATAAGAGGGAGGGAAACATTTTACTTTATCACTGAGGAAAGTGTGTTGAATACTTCCTTATCCGAAAGAGGAAACTGTGTAGTATGAAGTCATATCTTCTTTTTCATTTTTGGCATTTTTTTTCAGTAAGAGATTAATTTATTCAATATCTTCTCATTAGCTTTTTAACTTTTTTAAAATTGAAGTATAATTAACAGGGTTTTGTTAGTTTCAGGTATACAGTACAATGATTCAACAATTCTATACATTACTGAGTGCTCATTGTGATAAGTGTACTCTTTTTTAAGATTTATTTATTCATTTTAGAGAGAGAGAGAGAGAGAGCAGAGTGGGTAGGGGCAGAGGGAGATGGAGAATCTCAAGCAGACTCTGAGCTGAGCACAGAGCCCGATGCAGGGGCTCGATCCCATAACCCTGAGATCACAACCCGAGCCAAAAGCAAGAGTCGGACTCTTAACTGACTGCGCCAGCCAGGTGCCCCACGCCACGCGTACTCGTAACTCCCTTCACCTGTTTCACCTACTCCCCCACCCACCTTCCCTCTGGTAGCCACCAGTTCTCTGTATTCAGGAGTCCGGGGTTTTTTGTCTCTTTTTTTTCTTTGTTTGTTTTGTTTCTTAAAATCCATGTGTGAGTGAAGTCATGTGGTGTTCATCTTCTCTGACTTACTTCGTTTAGCACTATCCTCTGTGGCATCACCCATGTTGTTGCAGATGGCAAGATTTCATTCTTTTTTATGGCTCATTAATATTCCGTATTGTATGTATACCACCTCTCCTTTATCCATTCATTTCTGGATGGAAACTCGGGCTACTTCCGTATCTTGTCTGTCGTAAATAATGCTGCAGTAAACATAGAATCTATCTTTTCGAATCCCAGGAGTGGGATTATTGTATCAGAAGCTAGTTCTATTTTTAATTTTTTTGAGCAACCCCCTTACTGTTTTCCAGAGTGGCTGCACCAGTTTGCGTTCCTACCAGCAGCGTACAAGGGTTCCCCTTTCCCCGTGTCCTTGCCAACACTTGTTATTTCTTGTGTTTTTGATTTTAGCCATTCTGACAGGTGTCAGGTGGTATCTCACTGTAGTTTTAATTTGGAAGATTCTACTAAATATTCGAGGAAGTTGTGGTAATTTATATTACCTCTAGCCAGGGGATCTTTAACACAGTTTTATAGCCACGGAACCACCAATACCCTATTTAAATAAAATCTGGGTTAGTAACTCAACAGAAAGAAAAATAGCACTTTTTCTGATAATAATATTTTATTTTATTTATTTATTTTTAAATGTTACTACTTTTTTTTGTTTTTAAAGATTTTATTTAGTTATTTGACAAAGAGAGACAGCCAGTGAGAGAGGGAACACAAGCAGGGGGAGTGGGAGAGGAAGAAGCAGGCTCCTAGTGGAGAAGCCCCATGCGGGGCTCGATCCCAGAACTCTGGGATCACGCCCTGAGCCAAAGGCAGACACTTAACGACTGCGCCATCCAGGCGCCCCTGATAATAATATTTTATAATAATTTGGTTGTTATTTATGCTAAACCACTCCCAGCTTACAAATATTTTTTTACATTTTGAAGTTAATTTTTTAAAGTACCGGTGCTATTCTGAATTGGATTCTGGGACAGAAAAAACACGTTAATAGAAAAACTGAAGAAATCCACATATAGTCTGTAGTTTAGTTAATAGTGTTGTACCAGTGTTCGTTTCTTAGTTTTGACAAACCGTGGTTATATTAGATGCTCCCATTAGGGAAAGCTGGGTGAAGGGCATGTGGGAGCTCAGTACTATCTTTGCAACTTTTCTATAAATTTACAATTTTTCAAAAGTTAAAGGCTTTAACAAAAATAAAAAGTTAATTTTTACCTCTACCAGTTCTCTAGATCTACCTCCCTCATTAACTGGTAACCACTGGAATTAGTTTGATTAGCCTTTTAGATGTTTATAGACCTTTCTTAAAATTTTATATATGTATTCATAGAAATCATCATTCTGTAATTCAGTTTTTCATTTAAAGTCTAGTTTTGAGATTTGGCCATGCTGATTGATTTAGATCAATGACAGGCAGCCTTCAATATTTTTCTTTTTACCGTTATATATTATTCAGCCTTATGATACTGTAGTTTATACCTTCTTCTATTTATGAGCATTTAAGTGGTTTCTTAGTTTTTACTCTTACAGACAATGCTGTAGTGAACACCCCTGCCGCAAGCACTGCAAGTGTTTTTCTAGGACAGATGCCTGAAATGTGGAATTGCTGTATCATAGGATATGCACATTTAGACATTTTATATTATTGTACAAGGACATTGTACTGGTCTCTCTATATATTTTTTAAGATTTTATTTATTTATTTGTCAGAGAGAGAGCGCACAAGCAGGGAAAGCGGCAGGCAGGGGGAGAAGCAGGCTCCTGCTGAGCAAGGAGCCTGATGCGGAGCTCGATCCCAGAACCCTGGGATCATGATCCGAGCCCAAGACAGACGATTAACCAACTGAGCCACCCAGGCATATCTGGTCTATATTTTCTACTAACAAGACATCATAGTGCTTGTTTTCTCAAATGCTTGTCAGCTCAGTATATAAACAAACATCTAGGTTATTGCCAATCTGATTCATAGCATCTCCTTGGTTCTAGGTGGTATTTCATCTATGAGTGACGTCGAGGTACTTTTCATGTATGTTTAAAAACAGTTTCTTTCTGGTAAACTGTTTGTCTTTTTTTCCTATTTTCTGTTAGATTCTTGGTCATTTTCTTATTCATTTGTAAGAATTTTGTATATAATTTGTATATAATTTTGTATATAATTAATTTTGTATATAATTAAGAATATTAGCCCTTTGGCTACTTACATTGGTTGTAATTTTTTTCAGTTTGTAGTTTGTCTTTTCCCTTTGTTTCTGTATTTTTACCATGTAGGATTGAAAAAAAATTTAAGGGTCACATAGAACTGTCTTTCCTTTTATGACTTCTTGGGTTTATACTTAGAGAGATCTTCCCTAGTCTAAAATTTATACTTTATTAATTGACTCAAATTTATTTCATTTTTTTTTTTTGATGCTTAAATTTTCAATCCATCTGGATTTATTTTGGAGTTAAGGATTGGGTTATACTGCAACCTCGCTTCTTTCCCCCTCCCAGAGGACTACTTAGTTGTCCTGTTAACATTGAGTGAGTAATCCATCTTTTATACATTGATTTAAAATACTGCCTGTATCACAAGCTACATTTCTGTATATATTTGGGATTATTTCTAGACTTTGTATCTGTCTATGACTAGTATGTCTCTATATGTGCTAGTATCAAATTGTTTTTGTCTGGTAAGACATTATTACATATCCTATTTTTAGGTTTTCCTAAATATTCTTGCACCTTTATTTTTCTGTAGGTACTTCAGAATCAACTTGACTAGGAAAAAAACCCTGTTGGGATTTTTCCTGGCATTACCCTAATATTATGAATTCATTTATGTTATGTAACATATTTGTAGCATTGAGACTCTCTACCCAAGAACTGGTTTCAGTTCCACTTATTCAAGCCTCAGTGTCCCTCTGTAGACTTTAAAATATTTTCCCGTGTTGATCTTGAACATTTGTTAAGTGTATTCCTAAATACAAAAGTATTTAATACTTTTGTCATTTTTGCTTTCATAAACAGGATATTTCTTCTGTTTTATTGTCTGTAACTGGTTCTCACGTATTTAGAGAAAAGTAGTGATTTTTTTAAGATATTGATTTGTGTCAGCTTTGTATTGCCCACTTTATTAAATTCTCTTACTGTTTTACACGGTTATAGTTGTTCTTGAGTTTTCGAGGACAGTCATATCACCTGCAAATAATGGTTTTATTTTCTCCTTTACAGTTTTTATTCTTCTTATTGGATAATTCCATCAAAACAATGTTAAAAAATTGTAGTGATAGTCAACATCTTGGTCACATTCCTCACTTTAATGACAATGTTTTTAGTATTTTAACATTGAATATGATAATGACTTTTGGATTGGAATGAGGAGAAATAAATTTTACAGGTTAAGAAAGTATCCATCTATTTTTGTTTTCTTGGTCAGTAGAGCTAAAGGCCTGTCAGTTTTGTTGATATTTTCGAAGAACTTTTGGGGGCACCTGGGTGGCTCAGTTGGTCAAGTGTCTGCCTTCGGCTCAGGTCACAATCTCAGGGTGCTGGGAACGAGCCCTGAGTCAGGCTCCCTGCTCAGCAGGGAGTCTGCCTCTCCCTCTCCCTCTGCTGCTCCCCTCCCCCTGCTGTCTCTCGTGCACTCTCTCGCTCTCAAATAAATGAATAAAATCTTTAAGACAAAGAACTTTTGGTTTCATCCTTTTGTCTCTTATTTTTCTATTTCACGTATTTCTGCTTTAATTTTTATTTTCTTCTTTCTGCTTGCTTTGGGTTTTCTTTGCTCTTCTTTTTCTAGCTTAAGTTGGAGGAATAGGTTATTTATTTGAGATCTTTGTCCTTTTCTAATATAGGCATTTACCTTATAAATTAGTCTCTCTCCTGCCTCCCCTGCCACAAGCACTGCTTTAGCTGTATCATTTAACTTTTGGTATGTTGTATATTTTCAGTCATTCTATCTAATTCTGTTGAGAGTTTTTGTTAATGAATATTGAATTTTATCCAGTATCTTTAGCGCCTGTAGAGGTGACCACCTGATTTTTATTGTTTTTATTCATTAATAATGACACTTTTTTCTAATGACAGAGTTTGTTTGTTTTTGAAGGTTAAACTTTTTATTTAGAAAGACTGAAACAAATATAAGCTACTTTCCATACTAGGTCGTACAAAAAATGACCTGAAAATTTCCTTTTGTTATTCCTGAAGAACTGGATTCCTGTGATATAGGCCTTGTTCTTTCTTCAGGCCTGGAAAACAAATATACAATCGACTTCAGCAAGTGATTTATTTCCCCCTTTCCCATATTTAGAAATCCCTTACGATCCCTCAGGCAGTTCCTTCTGGAACAAGCTTCCTCTTTTCCCCCAGCCAGCCCCAGTGGGTTCACCTTTACAGGCTCTGGTAATGGCACAGTTTTCTAATGCTGGACCATCCTTGCATTCTTGACACAAATTCCACTTGATTGTGTGGTATTCTTTTGATGTTCTGATGATGTTTATCTGGTACCTTTTTTTTTTTTAAGATTTTATTTATTATTTTGAGTGAGAGAGGGAACGACAGGAGGTAGGGGCAGAGGGAGAAGCAGACTTCCCACTGAGCAGGGAGCCTGATGCAGGACTTGATCCTGGGGCTCCAGGATCATGACCTCTGAGCCAAAGGCAGTCACTTAACCAACTGGTTAACCAGGTGCCCTGGTACCTTTTTTTTAAGCTTTTAAAAAATTGAGATAGCATTGACAGATTACATCATGTAAGTTTCAGGTGCAGAGCGTAATGATTTGATATTTGTGTACATGGTGAAATGATCACCACATTAAGTATATAGTTAACATCTGTCACCACAGTTACAAATTTTTTTTCTTGTGATAAGAACTTTTAAAATCTATTCTGTTAGGGGGCACCTGGGTGGCACAGCGGTTAAGCGTCTGCCTTCGGCTCAGGGCGTGATCCCGGCGTTGTGGGATCAAGCCCCGCATCGGGCTCTTCTGCTGTGAGCCTGCCTCTTCCTCTCCCACTCCCCTTGCTTGTGTTCCCTCTCTCGCTGGCTGTCTCTATCTCTGTCAAATAAATAAATAAAATCTTTAAAAAAAAAAATCTATCTGTTAGGAACTTTTAAATATGCAATACAATATATACTATGGTCACCATGCTGTGCATTACATCCCCACGACATACTGATTTTATAACTGTAAGTCTGTACCTTTTGACCCCTTTCAATCCATTTCACTCCCCCCTTCCCAGCAGCCACCAATCTGCTCTCTGTATTTATGAGTTTGGTTTGTGTATGGGGTTTGGTTTGGTTTTGGTTTGGGTTGGTTTGGTTTTTTTGGTCTGTTTTGTTTTTCAGGGGAGTTTTTTTAGATTTCACATATAAGTGATATCATTTGGTGTTTGTCTTTCTCTGACTTATTTCACTTAGCATAATGCCCTCAAGGCCCATTGGTGTTATCGCAAATGGCATGTTTCATTCTTTTTTTAGAGCTGAATGGTATTCCTTGTGTGTGTGTGTGTGTGTGTGTGTGTGTGTGTGTACACTACATTTTCCTTATCCATTCATCCATTGATGAACACTTAGGCTGCTTCCATGTCTTGGCTACTGTAAATAATACTTCTGTGAGCATTGGCGTGCAGCTATCTTTTCAAGTTAGTGTTTTTGTTTTCTTCAGATAAATACCCAGTGGTGGAATTATTGAATTATAAGGTAGTTCTATTTTTAATTTTTTTTGAGGACCCTCCATACTGTTGTCCATAGCGGCCACACCAATTTACATTCCCACCAACAGTGCATAAGGGTTACCTTCTTTCCACATTTTCACCAACACTTGTTATTTCTTATCTTTTTGATTTAGTCCTTCTAAAAGGTATGAGGTGATATCCCATTGTGGGTTTGCATTTCCCTGATGATGAGTGATGTGTTGAGCACCTTTTCATGCCCCTCTTGGCCATCTGTATGTCTTTGGGAAGATGTCTCTTCAGATCCTCTGCCCATTTTTTAATTGGATTGGTTTTTTTGCTATGGAGTTGCATGAGTTTTTATATATTTTGGATATTAATTCTTTATCAAATAAACAATTTGCAGATATTTTCACCTATTCTATAGATTGCCTTTTCATTTTGTTGATGGTTTACTTTGCTGTGCAGAAGGCTTTTAGTGTGATGTAGCCCCATTTGTTAATTTTTTTTTTTATGCCTTTTGGTGTCAAATCCAAAAAAATCATCACCAAGACCAGTGTCTAGGAGCTTACCACTTACATTTTTTCCTAGGAGTTTTATGGTTTCAGGTCTTACATTCAAGTCTTTAATCTGTTTTTTTTAATTTATTTTTTTATTATGTTTTTTTAGAGAGGGGGAGGAGCAGAGGGAGAGAGATAATCTTAAGCAGGCTCTCTGCCCAGCATGGAGCCCAGTGCGGCACTGAATCTCACCACCCTGAGATCATGACCTGAGCCAAAATCAAGAGTAGGATGCTTAACAGACTGATCCACTCAGGGGCCCCAAGTCTTTAATCTATTTTGAGCTACTTTTTTGTATGATGTAAAGATAGTGGTCCAGCATCATTCTTTTTTATGTGCCTGTCCAGTTTTCCCAACACCATTTATTGAAGAGACTGTCCTTTCTCCATTGTGTATTCTTGCCTCCTTTGTTGTAAATTAATTGACTATATATGCATGCATTTATTTCTGGGCTCTCTCTTCTGTTATATTGACCTGTGTATCTGTTTTTATGCCAGTATGATACTATTTTGATTACTGTAGCTTGTAATACAGTTTGAAATTGGGAGCTTGATACCTCCAGCTTTGTTCTTCTTTCTCAATATTGCTTTGGCTATTCAGGATATTTTGTGATTCCATACGAATTTTAGGATTGTTCTACTTCTGTGAAAAATGCCGTTGGAATTTTCATAGGGATTGCATTGAATTTTAGAGTGTTTTAGATAGTATGCATATTTTAGCAGTATTAATTCTTCCAATCCATGAGCATGGAGGATCTTTCCAAGCCTTTTTAAAATTCATGCAGGGAGGCCTGAGTGGCTCAGTCGGTTAAGTGTCTGACTTTGGCTCAGATCATGGTCTCGGGTTCCTGGGATTGAGCCCCTCATTGGGCTCCCTGCTCAATGGGGAATCTGCTTCTCCCTCTCCCTCTGGCCCTACCCCCACTCATGGGCTCGCTCGCTCTCTTTCAAGTAAATAAATAAAATCTTAAAAAAATAAAATTCATGCAAACAAGTGATTTTGTTTTCAGATTTTCTTTTATTATACTTCAGTAGATTTTATCTGTCTATGCTGTCTTTATAAAAATAGTTGGGAAGCACTCTTTTTTTTGTTTTTCATTGAATTAAAACATCTTAATAGCATTGGTGCTGTGATTGATACGGAATTCACTGGTGAAACCTTCTGGGCCTAGTGCTTGTTTGCTTGCATTTTCTGTGTTTCTCTGTCACAATTATCTTCTTCCTACGTACTTAAATTGAAATTGTACAGCAGTACAAACATGGTTGGGGCAAATGTTTTCACTTTCCTTGTCAGAATATGTTATGAAACTGGAAGCTTTAACTTTGTAAGAAATAATCGCAATGTTTATTTTGTTAATTAATAACAAAAAGTTTTATGTTGTTGAATCTTTTTGAGTACTTAATCATAATCTACCTTTTTACAAATGTATTCGATGTTATAGGTGTTCATTTTTACTTGGCGGACCTGAAATTAATCTCTATTTTTTATTATATAGAAATTTACAGCAACAATGTCTACACCAGATAAGAAAGCCTCACAGAAGATTGGTTTTCGATTACGTAACCTACTCAAGCTTCCCAAAGCACACAAATGGTGCATATATGAATGGTTCTACTCAAATATAGATAAGTATGTATCATGGCTTATATCGTGGATATCACTTGAATCAGAAATTTAAGTTTTTCAAGCATTATTAGCTGTTTTCTTTTCTGTAAGCCTGTTTTGATTCTTTTTTTTCCTGATTTATTTTTTCTGTTCTTCATTCTACTTTGATCCATTTCCATTCCTCATAGTTTGCTTTTCCCCTTTCTCCTTTGCAGAAGTGGTTATACATTTTTGAGAAAACTCAAATGAAAGTATAATCTATGTTATAATTTACAAAGACCATGGAGTGGAGATGCCCTAGAACAAAGCTCCCTTATTTGTAATGAACAAGACATATTTTTTTCTTTATTTTTTTAAAGATTTTTATTTATTTATTTTAGAGATAGCACAAGCAGGGAGTGAGGGAGAGGGAGAAGCAGACTCCCCACTGAGCAAGGAGCCCGATGCCAGGACCCTGGGATCATGACCTAACCCCTTAGAATCTTCTAGTTTTCTAAAACTGATTTAATCTCAAAGAGGACTCCTTGGTGTTGGTATTACCTTTGGGACAAGGATACATTGTGGCTAACATTGTTCATCCCCACTGGATATAATGACGGTGCTAGGATATACTAGGATATACTCATATATGAGATTTAACAAAAATCAGTGTCTCCTAGAATCTCCAGCACAGACAATATTTCTTGAGTAACTTGTACATGTTGTTTCACAAATGCCATTTTTAGTTTTAGCACTTTGAATTTGTACCTATTTTGTATATGTTCTGGATAGAAGTAAAAGATGGCATTTGGTGATTAGTATAATGTTGAAAATTGGAAAACATTTTGAAATTTATGCCTCTGAAGTAACTCATTGTGTCTTAACCATTAAAATACCATTTCTGTTTTACAGACCACTTTTTGAAGGCGATAATGACTTCTGTGTATGCCTGAAGGAATCCTTTCCTAATTTAAAAACAAGAAAGTTAACAAGAGTAGAATGGGGAAAAATCAGGCGACTTATGGGAAAACCACGGAGGTAAAAATAATATTTTTATTTAAAATAAAATCATTAAGTTAGTTGGTAATATCATTACCACATTGATTCTTTTTCATCTTTACAAAGACTAGTACTGAAACATAACTTTTCAGAATAATTATATGTTAAATATATCCTGTTAACCAGCCTTAATGTAGGTGCTTTTCATACTTGTGTGTCTTACAATTACATGTACAATTCCATTTTTGTTCAAATTACAGGCTTTGAGTATAATTTTCTTACATTATCTATGCCCCACTATGTTCCAAAAAATATTTAAGAATGCAGTAGAAAATATAGCTGATCCTTTAACAACATGGGGGTTAGGGACGCCAACCCCGCACAGTCAAAAATCTACATATAACTTTTGACTCCCCGAAAACCTAACTACTAGTCATTTACTATTGACTGGAAGCCTTACTGATAACATAAACAGTCAATAACACATATTTTGTATGTCATGTGTATGTCAAGTATACTGTAGAAAATGTATTAAGAAAATCATAAGGAACAGAAGATATGTTTACAGTACTGTACTGCATTTGTCAAAAATATCCATGTATAAGTGGATGTGGGTGGTCACATCCATGTTTTTCAGGAGGCAGCTGTATTTAATAAGCTCTCAGGGTATCCATACATTGTTATTATCTTTTTAAAAACCGTTTATCACTGCAAACGCCTTCTTACAAGTACGTATTTTACTTTATATAAAAATGGGATGGGGTGCCTGGGTGGCTCAGTCAGTTGGGCGTCTGCCTTCGGCTCAGGTCATGATGCCAGGGTCCTGGGATCGAGCCCCGCATTGGGCTCCCTGCTCTGCAGGAAGCCTGCTTCTCCCTCTCCCACTTCCCCTGCTTGTGTTCCCTCTCTCTCTGTGTCTCTCTCTGTCAAATAAATAAAATATTTTAAAAAATAAAAAAAATAAATAAAAATGGGATAAGGAGGTAGGCAAAATGGATGAAGGGGATCAAAAGGTACAAACGTGCAGTTATAGAGTAAGTCCTGGTGTGTAGCGAATAGTGTGATTACTATAGTTACTAATACTGTAAAGCATTTGAAAGTTACTGACAGCGGATCTTAGAAGTTCTGATCCCAAGGAAAAAAATGTTGTTACTATATATGGTGTCAGATGTTAACTAGACTTAGCGTGGTGATCATTGCACAACATATACAAATATTGACTCACACTGTTGTACACCTGAAGGTTACATAGTGTGTTATATGTCTGTGACACCTCAGTAAAGTCAAAACATATGCTATCTCAAAAAAACAAACCCCAGAAAGAAAAATCAATTGAATCTATCCAATATGTTGTTTTCTGAAAATTACTTTTCATGTGAAATGACTTTTCCTTATGTAGTGTTATCTTGCTTTCTAACACATTGGAAAACCGTATATTACTTTCGAGTGAAATTTTGAAATCTGTTAGATTAGTTCTCATATTATGTCTCTCTGCCTAGTAAAAGCATGCACAAGACTCTTTCACTGTAGATGGTGGGAAAATCCAGGGAAGGCATGGAAATATAGAGTGACTTGGGCAAGTAGAAACAGAATTTAATTTTAATGATTTCTGTAGATTGTGATGAAATGCAAGGAGAACTTTTAATTGAACTGGTAATATTTTATTTCTGTATTAAAAGATGACCTTGGTGATGATGTTTTTAATATTTTCCTCATTTATAAGAACACACACACACACACACACACACACACACACACACACTGGAATATTACTCAACCATAAAAAAGAATGAAACCTTGCCATTTGCAGCAACATGGATGGACCTCGAGCGTATTATGCTAAGTGAAATAAGTCAGACAAAGAAAGACAAATACCATATGATTCACTCATGTTTAGAAACGAAAACACGAAAAAAGGGGCACCTGGGTGGCTCAGTTGGTTGAGCGTCTACCTTCTCGGGTCATGATCCCGAGGTCTTGGGATTGAGACCTGTATCGGGCTCTCTGCTCAATGCGGAGCCTGCTTCTCCCTCTCCCTCTGCTACTCCCCCTGCTTGTTCTCTCTCACTGGCTCTCTCTGTCAAATAGATAGATAAAATCTTAAAAAAAAAAAGACAAAAAACCTCTTAAATACAGAGAACAGACTTGGTGGTTAGCAGAGGGGAGGTGGGTAAAATAAGTATAGGGAATTAAGAGGTACAGACTTCCAGTTATAAAAAGAACAAGTCATGGAGATTAAAAAGAAAAGTACAGGGGCGCCTGGGTGGCACAGCGGTTAAGCGTCTGCCTTCGGCTCAGGGCGTGATCCCAGCGTTCTGGGATCGAGCCCCACGTCAGGTTCCTCCACTGGGAGCCTGCTTCTTCCTCTCCCACTCCCCCTGCTTGTGTTCCCTCTCTCGCTGGCTGTCTCTATCTCTGTCGAATAAATAAATAAAATCTTTAAAAAAAAAATTAAAAAAAGAAAAGTACAGCATAGGGAATATAATCAATAATATTGTAATAGCACGTGGTGACAGGTGTCAACTACACTTATTGTGGTCCGCATTGAATAGTGTTTAAAATTGTCAGCTCGTTATATTGTACACCCGAAACTACTATAACACTGTATGTCATTTTCACATCAATGAAAAAAATGCAAAAAAAGAATAAACCCCATTAACAAATTGCTGAATGATTTCAGTAGATGCTTCACCAAAGATCTAAGGATGTCAAAGAAATACTAGAGAAGATATTCAACATATTAGTCCATAGAAAAATGCAAATGAACCCACAGTGTCTAAAATTTACAAGATTAAGCATACCAAGTGTTGGTGAGGCTATAGGGAAACTTGGAATCCTATGTGCTGCTGAGGGGAATTATAAAATGGTGTAACCACTTTGAAAAACTGATGATTTCTCTTTTGTTTTTTAAAGACTATTTTTTTGAGAGAATTTTAGGTTCACAACAAAATTGAGAGGAGAGATTTCCCGTATACTCCCTGCCCCCACAAGTACCCGGCTTTCCTTACCAGTATCTTCCACCACAGCGATACACTATGACAGTTGATGCGTCTGTATCAGCACATCATAATCTCCCAAGTCCATAGTTTACATTAGGGTTTACTCTTGGTTTTGTATTCTGTGGGTTTTGAAAAAATGTGTAATGACATAATATCTATCATTATAATGTCATACACAGTATTTTCACTGCTCTAATAATGTTTTGTGCTCCACTTATTCCTTCCTCTCCCCATGGCCCCAGCTCATGCCAACTGCTGATCTTTTTACTGTCTCCAGAGTTTTGCATGTTCCAGAATGTCATGTGTTGGAATCATACCGTATGCAGCCTTTTCAGATTGGCTTCTTTCGCTTAGTAATGTGCATTTCAGGTTCCTCTGTATCTTTCATGGCTTGATAGTTCATCCTTTTTTGTGCCAAATAATATTCCATTGTCTAAATATACTACTGTTTTTTTATCCATTCACTTACTAAGGGACATCTTGGTTGCTTCCAAGTTTTGGCAATTATGAGTAAAACTGATGTAAACATCCGTGTTAAGGTTTTGGTGTGGACATAAGTTTTCAGCTCATCTGGGTAGATACCAAGAGTGTGGTTTCTGGATTGTATGGCAAGACTGTTTAGTTTTATAAGAAACCACCAAACTATCTTCCAAAGTGGTCATGCCATTTTGCATTCCCATCAGAATGAATGGGAGTTGCTGTTGTTCCACATCCTTGCCAACATTTGGCGTTGTCTGTGTTCCAGTCATTCTAATAGATGTGTAGCAATGTCTCATTTAATTTGCATATCCCTGATGACATATGATGTGGAGCATCAAATTGGCTTGTCATCTGTATATCTTCTTTGGTAATATTTGACTTCTTTGGTTTCTTAAAAGGTTAAACTTACACTGACCATATGACCCAGCCGTTCTACTCCTAGGTATTTAGTTAAGAGAAATAAAAGCGTATGTTTATACAAAAACCTATACAGAAATGTTTGTATCAACTTGGTTGTAATAACTGCAAACTGGAAACAACGCAAATGTCTACCAATAGGTGAATGGATAAACAAATTACGACACATTCAAAGAGAAGGATACTGTTCTCCAATAAAAAGAATGAACCATTGAGGGGCGCCTGGGTGGCTCAGTCGGTGAAGTGTCTGCCTTTGGCTCAGGTCATGATCCCAGTGTCTTGGGGTCGAGTCCTGCGTCGGGCTCCCTGAGCAGGGAGCCTGCTTCTCCCTTTCCTCCCCGCTCGTGCTCTCTCTTGCCATCTCTGTCACTATCTCTGTCTGTCTCTCTCAAATAAATAAAATCTTTAAAAACAAGAAAAAAAGAATGAACCGTTGATACATGTAACAACATGGGTTAATCTTGGAATAATTATGCTGAGTGAAAGAAGCCTGACAGAAGAGCTCATAGGAGATGAGCTCGTTGATATAAAAGTTTAGAAGATAGAAACTACAATGACAGAAAGCAACCTAGTGATTGCTTGAGAAGTGGGAGGGATGTGAAGGAGGGATAATAAAGTGCCACAAGGAAACCTTGGGGAGTGATTGATACCTTCGCACGTTCATTATCTTGTCTGTGATGATGGTTTTGCGGATATGTATTTCGTGGCATGAAAGCTATGTTTAAGTTACTTGGGTTCATCCTAGTATTTAAAAATAGAAGTAAGTTAGCCCTTAAAGATAAGAGTAAATTCAGTATTTATGCTTTAAGGCAGGAAGTATGATTAAACATTTACACAGTGGTAAGCCTCATCTTTGGTTCTATACTGGTGTGCTCCCTGGGTCACAGGAAAAATACCATGTTCTTCTGAATAGGATATTATAATTGAACTTCATCCCAGGAGGAAACCTGGGATCCAGATGCAGTGTTGTTAAAGGATGGTGAACAAATCCTCCTGCGTTGTAGGAAAGGATGATGTAGACTTGCTTATAAATCTTTAAGTCTTGCAAAGTCCTGTTTTTAAAAAGATATAATTTACTTTGAAGAGAAACAATTATTATTTCTAAGAACTCATTCTTAAATACATTACTCAAAAAAAAGAGAGGAAAAGAGGGAATGGTGAGATGGATGGTCTGATTTCAAGGGGTTTTTTAAAATTTATTTTTATTTTTTAAAAATATTTTATTTGAGAGAGAGTGAGCAAGAGAGAGAGAGAACAAGGAGGGGGAGGAGCAGAGGGAGAGGGAGAAGCAGGCTCCCTACTGAGCAGGGAGCTGGAGGCGGTGCTCGATCCTGGGATTCCAGGATCACGACCTGAGCCAAGGGCAGACACTCAACTGACTAAGCTACCCAGGCACCCCTATTTTTTTTTTTTAAGATTTATTCACTTTTGAGAGAGAGAGTGCGAGTGATCATGGGATGGGACAGAGGGAGAGGGAGAGAGAAACTTTAGCAGACTCCTCACTGAGCTCAGAGTCCGACCTGGGCCTTGATCTCACAACCCTGAGATCCTGACCTGAGCCGAAACTAAGAGTCAAATGCTCAACCGACCGTGCCACCTAGGGGCCCCCTGATTTCAAGTTTTTGTATAGGATAGTTATCAGTTTATATGATTTTTATAATTCTAGATGTTCTTCTGCATTTTTTGAGGAAGAGAGATCTGCATTAAAACAGAAACGACAGAAAATAAGGCTGTTACAACAAAGGAAAGTTGCAGATGTTTCCCAGTTCAAAGATCTCCCAGATGAAATTCCTTTGCCCCTGGTTATTGGAACCAAAGTTACAGGTAAGTGAACATAAGCTCATGACCATTTTGCTTTATAACTTTTCACCAGACAACTACTAGATAACCACTGGACAAAGGGCTTTTAAATTTTAAAAGCTGAAACTCTAGTGCTACAGCAGGGTACCGTAGAAGTTACTATTTCCTCATCTGTGGCATCTGGTTCTTAAACTACTTGGGAAAAAGTGTACTGGTTCAGAGCAGCGTCTTCGACAGCATAAACTAAAGCAAACTGCCACAAAGATGAAATTTAAAACTCACTGGAATAAGCATCTCTCTACCTTGTTTAAATTTTTAAAATTTTAAATTGTTCTGTCTTTTGCCTTCACATCATTTATTTTCCTTTCTAACCAATCTCCAATGGTTAGTTCACAAGTACCATTGTTTTCGTGCTCTTTGGGTTTAGGGATGGTCCGTTTCTAGTGACTGAATAGTAATTACTCAGTAGGTAGTTTGCTCAGAATTTTAAGGGTGTAAAGTCTGTCACCTCATAGATGTGATTCTGTGTGTTCCATTCAGTTATGACACGGAAGGAAAGTACCACCGAAATCTCAAGTTTAAGTTAATCCTTAATAATTTGGTAAAGTAAAATTACAATTTATGGAATATAGGAAATAACAAGGTGTTAAGTGAGTAGGTAAATTAGTAGCTGTATTGAAAGGGATTAAAAAATGGTTGGATTTATCAAAGAATATTTTCTGGATGAAAGGTAACCTCGAGTGACATATTAATATCACTTTTTCTGGTTATAAAAGTGGTACGTGTTTCCATTATATTTAAAAATGGGTAATTAAGAGGAAAGGTAGATAAGAGAGAGGAGACTTTATTGTGCGTATGAAATGCAGGTAGACAAGAGAAGAATAGATTTGGTCATAACTTACCGTGACAACTTAACCATGTACAGAAGTTACAGATGATCTCTCGCTCAACAAAATTAGTGTGGGGGTGAGATTGGAGATGAAGTGAGGAGGAGATTGTATTCTTGAAAAAATACATTAGTTCTAAAAACCCCGTATAAATAACTACAGATAAAAAGTGTGCAATACAACTACAAATCAGAGAAGTGTTAGAATGCATAGTATGACATAGAAGTTAATTGTTCAGAATTTTAAGGACTGACAGTTTTATGGAGGGTCTGTAAGTAGGTATTCTCGTTACAGTGGAGAATAGGTCGGACAGGATGTATAAAGATATGAGAAAACTTTGGGATGCCTGGGTGGCTCAGTCATTTAAGGGTCTGCCTTCGGCTCAGGTCATGATCCCAGGGTCCTGGGATCGAGTTCCATGTCGGGCTCTCTGCTCAGCAGGAAGTCTGCTTCTCCCTTTGCCTGCCCCTCCCCCGGCTTGTGCTCTTTCTGTCTGTCAAATAAATAAATAAAATCTTCTAAAAAAATGCCTAACACTATGCTGTCTTTAAAAATTATACTTAAAATATAAAATCACCGATAGATTAAAAGCAAAAGGGTAAAAAAGATACGCCATGCAGATATTGACCCTAGATAGTTGAACTGGCTATATTAACATTAGACAAAATAGATTTCAAGACAAGGCGTATTACCAGAGAGAGGGGGAGAGGAATATTTGGTAATGATAAAAAGGTCAATCAGCAGAAAAATGCAACAATCCTAATATACATTCATTAGTAAGTCCTTCATAACAGAACTTTACTTAAAGCAAAAACTGAGACAACTGAAGGAAGTCATATACAAATCAACAGTCATAGTTGTAAATTTTGTCACCTCTCTACCAGTAACTGAGAAGAGGAAAAAAAAATCAGTACAGGGGTGCCTGGGGTGGCTCAGTCATTAAGCGTCTGCCTTCAGCTCGGGTCACGATCCCAGCAACCTGGGATTGAGCCCCGCATCGGGCTCCCTGCTCCGCAGGAAGCCTGCTTCTTCCTCTCCCACTCCCCCTGCTTGTGTTCCCTCTCTCGCTGCCTCTCTCTCTGTCAAATAAATAAATAAGATCTTTAAAAAAAAAAATCAGTACAAATATAGAGAATCTGAAAAACACTGTCAATTACGATGGTCCAATTGATACATTTTTTTTTTTAAGATTTTATTTATTCATTCGACAGAGAGAGACAGCCAGCGAGAGAGGGAACACAAGCAGGGGGAGTGGGAGAGGAAGAAGCAGGCTCCCAGCGAGGAGCCCGATGTGGGGCTCGATCCCGGAACACCGGGACCACGCCCTGAGCCGAAGGCAGCCACTTAACGACTGCACTACCCCGGTGCCCCCAATTGATACATTTTTAAAAGATTTTATTTATTTATTTGAGAGAGAGAGGAGGGACAGAGGGACCCTGAGATCATGACCTCAGCTGAAGGCAGACGCTTAACCGACTGAGCCATCCAGGCGCCCAGATCCAATTGATATTTTTGAACACTAAGCCGCAAAACTGTAGAATACAGATTCCTTGCACATGCACATGATTTGTTTCTCAAAACAGACCATCTGCTGGCAATGTCAATAAATTTTACGAGATTGAAATCATACATAGAATTTCTCTGAACACAACAGAATTTAATTAGAAAGTGAAACAGTGAATCCTGAAGACATTCAAATATTTGGGAATTAAGGATTCTACTTCTTTTTTTTTTTTTTTTATCTTTTTTTTTTAAGATTTTATTTATTTATTTGACAGAGAGAGACAGCCAGCAAGAGAGGGAACACAAGCAGGGGGAGTCGGAGAGGGAGAGGAAGAAGCAGGCCTCCAGAGGAGGAGCCTGACGTGGGGCTCGATCCTAGAACGCTGGGATCACGCCCTGAGCCAAAGGCAGAGGCTTAACGACTGTGCCACCCAGGCGCCCCAAGGATTCTACTTCTAAATAACTCCTATGTAAAAAGAGAAAGTTCAAGGGAAAATAGCAAATACTTCTAATATAAAAATACAGCATGTAAAAATTCGTGGGGTGCACTAAACAGTAGTTGCAGGGAAATTTACAGTTTTAAATGCTTATATCAGAAAAAAGTGCTTACATGTTTTTAAAAAACTATTTAAATTTGCATTTTAAGAAACTAGAGAATAAACCCACAGCTAACATCATACTCAACAGGGAGACATTGAGAGCTTTCCCTCTAAGATCAGGAATAAGACAAGGGTAGCCACTCTCACCAACGTAGTACTAGACGTCCTAGCCAGAGCAGTTGGGCAAGAAAAAGAAGCAAAGACATCCAGATCAGAAAGGAGGAATTAAAATTGTTTCTATTTACAAATGAAATGATCATATATATAGAAAACCCTGAAGACTCCACCCAAAAACTATTGGAACTGATAAATTCAGTAAAGCTGCAGGATATAAAATCTATATACAAAAATTGTTGCATTTCTATACGCTAATGTTCAAAATACTTGAAAAAGAAAATAAGAAAAAAATCCCATTTATGATGGCATCAAAAACACTAAAATACTTAGGAATAAATTTAAGGAAGTGAAAAATCTATATACTGAAAGCTATAAGACATTGATTAAAGAAACTGAAGACACAAATAAATGGAAAGATACCTCATGCTCAAGGATTTACATTCTCGACATGGTTCGACTGTCCATATTTCCCAAAGCCATCTGTAGACCCAGTGCAGTCCCTGTGAACATTCCAATGGCAGGCGTCTGGGTGGCTCAGTCGGTTAAGTGTCTGCCTTCAGCTCAGATCATGATCCCAGGGTCCCTCTGTCCCTCCTCTCTCTCTGTCTCTCTCAAATAAATAAAATCTTAAAAAAAAAAAAAGTCATTTCTGCCAAGATTGACCTGTTGAGGCAGACAGTCCAAATCACAGCAGACATTTTCTTTTTTTAAATTGAAATTGATATGCTTATTCTAATGTTTATATGGAAATGGGAAGGGCAGCCTAACCCAGAAGTGGATCCACACATATGTGCTATTGACTTCCTACGTCATCAAAGCATTTCAGTGGAAAGGAAGGGCATTCCAACAATGCTGGAGCAATTAGATGTCCATATGAACCTTGATGCTTCCTCACACCACACAAAAAGACTTTACCTGAGATGGACCAAAGAGCGAAACATAAAAGCTAAAATTATAAAGCTTCTATAAGTAAACACAGGAAAATATCCTTGTGATTCGTAAGTAGGCAGAAATTTCTTGGATCTGACAAAATAACAAAAAAAGATGATTTTTAGGCTTAACTTAAAAACTTTTGCTCATTAAAAGCCACCATTAAGAAAATAAGTAGGCAGGCAGGCCACATATTGGGAATAAATATTTCCAAAATGTATATCCGAAAAAAGACTTGTATCTAGAAATTATTAAGAACTCTGTAAGTTAGTAATAAAAAGACAGTCTGGTTCAAATAACTAGACAAAACACTTGAATAGACACTTCCCAAAGGAAGATATATGAATGGTGCAGAAGCACATGAGAAAGTACTCAACATCATCAGGAAAATGCACATTAAAAGCACAGTGAAGTACCACCCCCCACCCCCAGGATGGCTAACACTGAAACAGCTAGTAACACCAAGGGCTGTCAGGGATGCAGAGCTACCGTAATTCCTGGCCTCTTTTGGTGGCGTTGTGAAATGGTCTACCACTTTGGAGAAAAGTCTGGCACTGTTTTACAAAATTAAACTTATGCCTGCCCTATGATCCAGCTGTTCTCCTCCAAAGTATTTACTTAAGAGAAGTGAAAACAGCTGTCCATAGATGGATAGCTATGTGCTAGAATGTTCATAATTTTAAAGCCAAAACCTGAAGTCAACTTAACAACAGGAAGATGGATAGATGTAGTATTTTCTTATGATGGAATATAAATTGGTAATTAAGAGAAACTACTGACACATAGATTAACTTCCGACAATATGCTGAGTAAAAGAGGCTGAAAACCATAGAATGCATATCGTTAGGTTTTCATTTCTATGAAGTTGTAGAATGAGCAAAATTAATTCATGGCAGAAAAATACCAGGAAAGCAGTTCTGCTGAAGAAGGGATTGGTTGGGAAGGGGGAACTTTCCGGAATGATAGGAATATTCTGTGACTTGATAAAGGTTTGTTTTACATGGATATTTGCCATAATTTATAGAATTATACACTTAAATTTAGATTTCACTGTATATAAATTTTACCTAGAAAGAAAAGTGCTATAAACAAACAAAATTCCACATTCCTTACTGCAAAAAATTTTTTAGTGAACAAGTAGTAGTAGACTGATTTCTTCCCCCCAAACAATAACAAAATGAATTTTAAAAGCATATTTGCTGTAAGAGCAAAGCAGGCAGGTAAAAAGTGACTGGACTTTGTAAATGGCTCCTAGTGCAGAGGGAAGAGCAGAGGATTTCTGATCAACACCAAGGTGCTCAACATGATGGGAAAGCCGAGTAGTGGAGAAGTTTTGGGGAAATGTCTAGACACCACAGTGTAGCACACCATACAGGAAATTGTTCATTAGGTGTCCATTACTCCGAATGGCTCTAGAACTAGCACGCTGTGCAGTCAGAGAACTCGCAGGCACTCGCAGCTCAAGCCAAGGGTGGGACCCAGGCCTCAGCAAAGATGTTCTGAAAAGTTTGTGGGGCCACCCGAGCCCCGGGGTGAGGGGTCCTTCCCCTGCCTTGTTCATCTGCCGCATGGGGAGCACTTCACTCCCCCTATAACTGGTAGGCTGCCCCTCTTCCTCAGCCCCTTCCATAATCCCACCTGGAACCCACAGTGACTTCCCACAGTCTTCCCACCATGGCGTTTGGATCCTCTCCCTGGCATCCACCCAGCGTTTTGTCCTGGGTTTGAGAACCTACATTCATTCGCGCTGGCTTGGTGAAGGCTCACTACCGTTCCCATGTGTGGGGTCCACATCAGGCTTTCTGCCGTGACCATTAAAATGAGGACAACTAGCAAAAAAAAAAAAAAAAAAGATTTGAAATAATTTGTTAGGAAACTGTAAGAGTCTGAAGTGTCCCAAAGGTAATGTAATTTGTCTAAGTCAAAGGGGTAAAGGGAAAGAGACCATCAGACAAACAGGAAAAACAGGATTTACAGCAATAAATAGAGTTAAGATTTGACAGTTTCTTGTTAACCCAAACTCTTGAGTGCTAGCGCATAGCCGAGGTCCTGACCCATAATCTTTAAAGCTGCCCCTTGATGTCTGTAATGAAATTACTTTCTAGATTTTCGGGATGCCATTAGGTATATTCACCACATTACCAGCAAACCATCTGCTGTGCTTCAAGAACTGCATCTTGGGGCGCCTGGGTGCCTCAGTCGGTTGAGCATCTGCCTTCGGCTCAGGTCATGATCTCAGGGTCCTGTGATCAAGCCCCGCGTCAGACTCCCTGCTCTGCGGGAGCCTGCTTCTCCCTCTCCTGTGCCCCTCACCCCGCTCATGCATGCTCTCTCTCTCTTTTTTTTTTAAGATTTTATTTATTTGAGAGAGAGAGGGATGGGGGACAGAAGGAGAAGCAGACTCCCCGCTGAGCAGGGAGCCTGACACGGGGATGTCTTTTCTTATTTTCCTGAACTTGGCTTTCTGACCTAGAGTCTACTTTCTTCCCTGAGTGATCATGTATACTAACGTAGGTTGCTGCTTTTGTTTTTGATTTTTTTTTAGCTTTGCATTGTCAGCACAGCACAGTGATCCCATACAGAAATGATTGTTAAGGGGACCCCTGCGTGGCTCCATTGGTTAAGAGTCCAACTCTTGGTTTCGGCTCAGGTCATGATCTCATGGTGGTAGGATCGAGCCCCGAGTTGGGCTGTGGACTCAATGCAGAATGTGTTTGAGAGTCTCTCTCCTTCTCTCCGTTCATATGTGCATGTTCTTTCTCTCTCTCTAAAATAAATAAATCAGTCTTAAAAAAATAAAAAAGAAATGACTGTTAAGGAGAAAGCTGCTACATTAGAGACAAAGAAGTTTAAAACAAAATATTTTTAAAGTTTTTGAACCAGTTAAGTAAAACTGAATAGAAGTTAGGGGCGCCTGGGTGGCTCAGTCATTAAGCGTCTGCCTTCGGCTCAGGGCGTGATCCCAGCATTATGGGATCGAGCCCCACATCAGGCTCCTCCACTCGGAGCCTGCTTCTTCCTCTCCCACTCCCCCTGCTTGTGTTCCCTTTCTCGCTGGCTGTCTCCCTCTCTGTCAAATAAATAAATAAAATCTTTAAAAAAAAAACTGAATAGAAGTTAATCATCGCTTGAACAGATAGATACTCCTGTAATAATAGGGGAGCCTGACTTGTACTTTAGATACAGATCTGTGGAAGAGGGGCATAAATGTCATCTGCAGGGGTACCTGGGTGGCTCAGTCAGCTAAGTGTCTGCCTTGGGCTCAGGTCACGATCCCGGTGTCAGTCCTGCGATCGAGCCCCACATCAGGCTCCCTGCTCAGCGGGGAGCCTGCTTTTCCCTCTCCTCCCTGCTCATGCTCTCTCTCACTATCTCTGTTTCTCTGTCTCAGATAAATAAATACAATCTTAAAAAAAAAAAAGGATCATCTGCAGATAATCTATTAAGAATGTGGCAATAGTTTTTTTTCTTGATTTATGAAAGTAATACATACTCAAAAAAAAAAAAAATCCCCAGAAGTGCAGAGGTGAAACCCCACTCCCCCAATTTTATATTTCTTCCTCTAAAGTTTGGTGTATTTAGTCCCACAATATATGCCAAAATATAAGCTTGTCCTCCCTCCCAATTTTCCCTTGAGAAAAAGAGAGTTAGTTGCTTTATATTTAAATTCTTACATTTTTCATTTTACAAGTATTCTCTCAGATTATTTTACATACCCAAGTGCTTTTTGGTGAAGACTCATTGTTTCTAACATGATTTTGTTGTGGTTTGAGGATGTACTTTGTATGATTTCAGTTCTTTTAAAGTTACTGAGACTCGGGGGCGCCTGGGTGCCTCAGTTGGTTAAGTGTCTGCCTTTGGCTCAGGTCATTATCCCAGGGTTCTGGGGTCGAGTCCTGTATTGGACTCCCTGCTCAGCGAGGAACCTGCTTCTCCCTCTTGTGCGCGCACTCTCTCTCTCTCTGACATATAAATAAATAAAATCTTAAAAAAAATAAAGTTATTGAGACTTGTTTTATAGCCTAACAGATGGTCTGTCTTACACAATGTCCCATGTGTGTTTCAGAGGACAGTTGGGTCAGTATTCATATATGTTAGTTAGACATGTGGTTGAGAGTATTGTTCATATCTTCTATACACTAATTGATTTTCTGTCTCATTGTTGTATTACTGAGAAAGAAATACTAAAATCTGTTTTGTTTTACCATTCTGTCAGTTTTTGCTTTATGTATTTCGGTGCTCTATTAAGGTGTACATACACATTTATATTTGTCATATTTTCCTGATATATTGACCCTTTCGTCATTATGAAATGTCCTTTTTTGTTTCTAGTAATATTCCTAATTTTTATTTTTGTCTGTTACTAGTATAGCCATTCCACGACTCCTACAATGATTGTTACCCTGGCGCATCTTCTTCCATCTTGTCACTTTCAGCCTCTTTGTGTCTTTGAATCTAAAGCATGTCTCAGACATTTAGAAATATATAGACAGCATATAGTTCAGTCTTGCTTTTTTTTAAATCCAGTCTGCAAACCTCTGCTTTTTGATGAGTTTTTAGTCCATTCACGTTTCATGTAATTGTTGATATGGTTGTGTTTATGTCCGTGCCTTTGCTGTTTGTTTACAGTATGTCTCGTCTCTTATGTTCCTTTGTACCTCGTTTGCTGCCTTCTTTTGTGTTAAACAGATATTTTTTACTATACAATTTTAATTTTTCTTTTGTTATTTTTTGAGGTGTGTGTGTGTTTGTGTTTGCTCTAAGCAATATGATGCATTTTTAACATATCGCAACCTAGCAAAGGTTAATTACTGACTTCTGGTAAAATATAGCAACTTTGCTTCAGTATATCACCATTTCTTCCCATTTCCTTTTTACTGTCATCGTCATCTATATTGCATTTATGTCTGTGATAAACCTGGGAAGTCAGTATTATAATTATTGCTTTAAGTGATCTTGTTTTTAAAATGAAATTAAGAGAACAGGGGGAAAAATTCTGTGTGTGTGTGTATTGTACACATAGCTTTTTATGTGCACTTACATATTTACCATTTCTGGTGTTCTTCTTTCCTCACTGTGGATTTTAGTTAATGTCTGGTATTTCCTTTTATCCCAAAGGGTGTTTTTTAGTATTTCATCTTAATTTGTTTAGTAGCAACAGATTCTCTACATTTTTGTTTATCAGAGAATGTCTTTATTTCTCCTACATTTGTGAAGAATAGTTTCATGGGATGCAGAATTCTTGCCTGTTTTTTCTTGTTGGCACATTGAATGTATTGCTCTGCTGCCCTCTGACCTTCCTTGCTTCTGAGGAGATAGTTTCTAGTGAGATGTACCTGTTAATTGTGTGGCTCTTCTTCTATATGTGATGTCATTTTTCTCTTGATGCTTTCAATAGTCTCTCTCTGTCCTTGGATTTTGGGAATTTCACTACGATGTTTTAGGTTTGATGCTCTTTGTATTTCATTGAGCTCTTTGAAAGTTCAGTGAGCTTCTTGCATTGGTAGGTTAATTTGTTAATCAAATATGGGAGATTTTTGGCCATCAATTCTTCAAATATATTTTCTGCTTCTTTCTGTCTTTTGGGACTTTCATTACAAATATGTTGGTAACCCGATATCTTCCCGTAGGTGTCTGAGGCTCTGTTCTCTTTCTTCCAATCTTTTTCTCTCTGTTCTTTGGATTGCGTAATTTCTGTTGGTTTCTTCTTAATAGGTCATAGTCCAGACTTCTACAATACATTATTTGAAACATTCACTGCTTCTTCTGCTATCTCAAGTTTGCTCTTTACCTCGAGAATTCTCATTTGGTTCTTTTGTAGGTTCTGTTTGTTGAGATGTCCTATCAAGTATTGTCATCTTTATTTTAATTCTCTGATCATAGTTACAGTATCTACTTTTGAAGCCTTCGCTAAATCTGTCATTTCTGTCAATTTCTACTTAATACCCTTTTTATCCTGAGTAAGAGTCATGCTTTTTTATTTCATTACATGTCTAGTCATTTTTGGTAGAAAATGTGACATTTTAGGGGCGCCTGAGTGGCTCAGTCATTAAGCATCTGCCTTCGGCTCAGGTACGATCCCAGTGTTCTGGGATCGAGCCCCGCATTGGGCTCTCTGCTCGGCGGGGAGCCTGCTTCTTCCTCTCCCACTCCCCCTGCTTGTGTTCCCTCTCTCGATGCCTCTCTCTCTGTCAAATAAATAAAATCTTTTAAAAAAGAAGAAGAAAGAAAAACTTGACATTTTAGATAATGATTGTAGTAACTCTGCCTTCTATTATTTTTGATAGTTGTGTTTGCTTTAGTAACTTGTCTTGTGCAGCCACTGATGTTCTGCTCAGTTTTTTCATTCTTGTATTTTTAAGCTTGGCTTCCTAGGAGTTGCACCTGTGTCCGTATAACTTAGTGATCAACCAGCGACCTGGGCAGAGGTTGTGAGCAAGCGTCTTCATAAGAAAGGCCTCAGATTGATCTGTGTGTGAGTTGGGAAATACATACAAAGTTGCTGTCAGTTTTCAAGTGAACCTTAGCTTTTACTTTTTACCAGTTTGCCTGCATCTTCTCTTCCCATTCACATAGTTTTCCAGTTAGCTAGAGATTTATGGAGAGCTTTCAGCCCTTGACGGCTCTTTAGTTTCCACGATCTCCCTGTTCTGCCACTCACGTCAGCCAGGACTACACCTTGGGCTTAGAAAACTGGGGGCTTCTCTTATTCTCTCCTGATCAAGTTTACCACTTTCAGGGTCACAGGTTTCACCCATTGGTCCACACTGACTCTGCCCCTTCTGGCAATCACACTCCTGTTTTCATGACAGCCCTTCACTAGTAAAACAATTCTTACCAACCAAGGTCGTGGTGATGGTGAGGGTGTGAATAGCCTCACACAAGAAGGCCACTGACTTCCCCTGTCCCGACCTGAAGCTTTAGCCGTTTTTTAACAGTAAGTGTTTCTTTTTTTTTTTTTTCTTTAAAGATTTATTTATTTATTTGAGAGAGAGCATGAGGGGAGGAGCAGAGGGAGTGGGAGAGAAGCAGGCTCCCCACTGAGTATGGAGCCCGATGTGGGGCTTGATCCCACAACCCCGAGATCCCACAACCCCAAGCCAAAATCAAGAGTTGGACACCCAACCAACTGAGCCACCCAGATGCCCCAACAGTAAACATTTCTTAATTGTTTTTTGCATTTGGTCCCTTTCCAGAACCTCGAAATGGTTGTCTTTGACAATCACAGTCCAGGCGCAGTACAACACCTCTGTTAATACTGGAACAGTGGGAGCACTCCTGAAATTCAAGTTCCTAGATGCCAGCCTTGCAGGCGGGCCTTTCTAAGGATCGCAGTCTTAGGCCTGGTATATTAACCTTATCTGAACATCATCCTGGTCTTTTTTTGATAGTTGAACTGCTCCTAGTGTTTCTTTCTATTTTTTTTAATTAAGATTTTATTTATTTATTTGACAGAGAGAGAGGCAGCGAGAGAGGGGGAGTGGGAGAGGGAGAAGCAGACTTTCTGCTGAGCAGGGAGCCTGATGCAGGGCTTGATCAGAGGATCCCAGAATCATGACCCGAGCCAAAGGCAGATGCTTAACAACTGAGCCACCCAGGTGCCCCGAACTGCTCCTAGTCTCACTTGAATATAATAACCAAAGTTCTTCTGTTGACTTTTTTTTTTTTTCAATTTGGGGTTTAAAGCAGTGATTTAAAAATATTTTCCCCTTGGGCGCCTGGGTGGCTCAGTCAGTTAAGCATCTGCCTTCAGCTCAGGTCATGATCCCAGGATCCTGGGATAGAGTCCCATGTCGGGCTCCCTGCTTAGCTGGGAGTCTGCTTATCCCTCTCCGTCTGCCCCCTCCCCTGCTTGTGTGTGCTCTCTTTCTTTCTCTCAAAAAAATAAATAAAATCTTTAAAAATAAATTTTCCCTGTAGATAATATGATTTCATTCATTTACCTAATTAGTGATCATCATTTTTAAAAAGATTTTATTTATTTATTTGACAGAGAGAGAGAGACCACAAGCAGGGGGAGCAGCAGGCAGAGGGAGAGGGAGAAACAGACTCTCTGCAGAGCAGGAGCCCAACGTGGGACTTGATCCCAGGATCCTGGGTTCATGACCTGAGCTGAAGGCAGACGCTTAACTGACTGAGCCACCCAGGCGCCCCGCCATCATCATTTATAGTTGTAGTTTAAAGATTCTGTTGTTTCTCTAAACCTAAAAGGAAGTACATGCTTTATTTGAAACTAGAATAAACAATGATACTATACTTTCTACATTTTAAATTGCATGCTTAGAGCAGTTTTATATTTGACAATTCGTTGTATCTTCCAAATATCTTAATGCCTTCTTGTTTCTTTTCCCAGCTCGATTACGTGGTGTTCATGATGGTCTCTTCACTGGACAGATAGATGCTGTGGACACTTTTAATGCTACTTATAGAGTAACTTTTGATAGGGCAGGGCTTGGAACCCATACCATCCCTGACTACGAAGTTCTTGTAAGTATTTCATAATGCACTTGTGTCTTATGCCTAGTAAATATTTTATATGGGGTGCCTGGCTGGCTTAGTCGGTAGAGCACATGACTCTTGATCTTGGGCTTGTGAGTTTGAGCCCCCTGTTGGGTGTGGAGATTACTTAAAAATTTTAAAAATCTTTTTTTTTTTTTTAAGATTTTATTTATCTGAGGGAGAGAGAGAGAGAGAGCACGAGCATGGGGAGCAGTAGGCAGAGGGCGAAGCAGGCTCCCTGCTGAGCAGGGAGCCCGATGCAGAGCTTGATCCCAAGACCCTGGGATCAGGTGGACGCTTAACCGAGCCACCCAGGTGCCTCAAAAATTTTTAAAAATCTGAGAAAAAGCAAACCAAAAAACTGTGTTGTGTAGAATTTTCTACAGACTGTATTTTGTGGTAGAATCGAGACTTCAGGTCATGGAGGAAGCGATCCTTAGGAGTTCACAGGCCTGCCTCCTAGGCGCCTTGACCAGAAGTGTGCTCAAGTCTTCAACGTTGTCTAGAAGTGAACATCATCCATTGTACCTTATCCACACAGCATTTTAGTGTGACAGAGCTGATCACTGCTCACTAAATAACCTTGGGGAATAAGCGACATGGCACTTTTATTCCAGCTGTGTTGTTAAACTATGGTCGCCATGCCAAATGATTTTAAAAGTATGAAGTAACATCTTGTACATTAGGATTTGTTCTCCTGTTTTATCCTCAGAATTATGCAGGGTGGCTTTTAATTACCTTCACTTTTTGCATAATGAAACTTAAGACATAGTACATTAAGTAATTTATTCAAGTCTCTAGAGCTGGTTTCCTGGCACGCTAAGACCAGAATCCGGATCTTTTGAATTCTTGGATCAATGCTTTAAACTACTAGGCCATTACTTCACAATCATGTTTGATTTAGCAGTGTCATGAGACTTATGCACCTTTCTAATAAGTCGAAATAATTTTAAGAACTAAGACAACTCTGCAATCTAATAAAGATTTTTAAAAGTTGAATAGTAAACTTTTTTTTAAAGATTTGAAGTCCTCTCTGCACCCAGCATGGGGCTGGAACTCACAACCCACAACTCACATCGAGAATCGCATGCTGTATTGACTGAGCTGGCCAGGCGCCTCAATAATGAACTCTTTATAACAGAATTGTTTGCCACTAAGCATTATGGAAATTGAATTGTTCACTTTTAACCTTCCTTTTTTCATTTCTTTGTTATACATTTGATTTTTAAGGTTTATGGGCACCTGGGTGGCTCAGTTGGTTCAGTATCTGCCTTCGGCTCAGGTCATGATCTCCGGGTCCTGGGATTGAGTCCCATGTCGGGCTCCCTGCTCAGCGGGGAGTCTGCTTCTCCCTCTCCCTCTGCCCTCTGCCGCTCCCCCTGCTTGTGCTCTGTCTCTCACTCAAATGAATTAATAAAATCTTTTAAAAACATCAAAATTTCTTTATCTCCTTAGTGCAAATGTAGAAGAATCTTCTTTTTCTGATACGTACCTTTTAAAAATTAAGACTGTTTATTGTGAGGCTTTCCTTATCAAACATACTTTTTAGAGAGGAAAAATAGGAGAGAAAGAAAATTCGAACTACGTTTGTAGAGCAAAGGACGCCAACCCTAAGTGTTTTTCCTTAAAGGATGCAGTCTTTCAACCCCCCCATCAAAAGAGGAAAATTGCTTTTCCCGTTCATTAATGTGATTTCCTTGATGAGATCGCCCAAATATACCCCGGCCGGATAAGCGCACAGTAGGCAACACCCAGCCGGCCTTCAGCTCACGGCAAGCACCGGCGGCGACAGGACGTTTCATTTCCTAAGTGTTTCCATCCGGTGGTCTTTTTCTTTTCTTAATTCTTCTGTTTTGTGAGTTCAACCTTTTGATAGCAAAGTAGGATTTTCATACTCTGACTTACGTTTTAAGCCCTTTGACCTTTGTAGGATAATAGATTCTGTGATAAATATAACACATGAGCTGGTGGTATTTCCAGCTGCAATGTCACGGGTATAAGGCTAAGATGATCAGTAAAGTTCTTCAAGACTTGTGGACTTTTCTCTTTTCTCGAAGAGTAATGAGCCTCACGAGACGATGCCAATTGCTGCCTTTGGACAAAAACAGCGGCCTTCTCGATTCTTCATGACTCCACCACGGTTACATTATACCCCTCCTCTCCAGTCACCGATTACAGTAAATAATATTTTTTAAATGTCATCAGTAGTTGAAGTGATAATTATGAGTGTGAGTTATGTTTTTATGAAATAGACATCTATTACAGCAACTTCGGGAGGTAGCTACATTATTTTAAGTTGTCAGTTATTAAATAAAATAAGTAAATAGTTGCTTCAACTCTGGAAATATTTTCCTTTTTGTAAGATTTTTAATGTAATATTAATTATAATTGGATTTACTTTTTATCTAAAAATAAAATGCTTTCTTTTGAACAGTCAGTGGTTAAATGATTCCCTTTTATTCCCGTAGGATAATGATCCTTTACTAGGACAGTCACCTTGGAGAAGTAAAATTTCTGGCTCTGACACGGAAACGTTAGGTGGTTTTCCGGTAGAATTCCTTATCCAAGTGGTAAGAATTGCTGAGTATCTTGGCTTGCTTATGAAAAAAACTCAACGTCTTTTGTGTTAATTAAAATTGAAAATTTTTCTATGACCAAATATTTTTACTTTTTTTTTTTCCTTTTAACCATTGTGTTGGTTTTAAGAACCCTGTTATTTCCAGCAAAGCGTGAAAATAAAAGTCAGGGCATCTGGGTGCCTCAGTAGGTTGAGTGTCTGACTCTTGACTTCAGCTCAGGTCGTGATCTCAGCGTTGTGAGATCAAGCCCTGCATGGGGCTCTGCAGTCAGCGAGGAGTCCGCTTGAGATTCTCTCTCTCCCTCTTCCCCTCCCATTCGCTCTTGTTCTCTCTCGCTCGCTAAAAATAATAACAACAACAACAATAATAATAATAATATAATAATAATAATAATAATAATAAAGAAACCTTAAGGAAATAAAAGTCATAACAGCCAAAAAAGACTTAGAGGTCTTTTTTGTTGAGCTCTTCTTGGGTTTGATTTTTATTTTGCTATGTTAAGGACTCTAACGTTATAACGTATGCTCTGTCAAACCTGAATGGTTAGCTGTTAATAACCTGTGTAAATATAAAGGCCTTTATTTAGTAACCTCAGTGCATCCTGCAATTATCAGTCAACTGAGCAGTTACGATGCATTGGCTTGCTAACTAGTGATATAGACACTGAGAAATATAAGCCTCACCTGAAACAAGTATAGATTTATTATGTAGAACAATATTCCTCAATAGACTGACTCATCAGAATGTAATGAGCTGTTTGCTTTGAAAATTAGATTAAATCAGTCCTTTACTTTGAATCATAGTCTAATAATGTTTGATTTCTTTTCCTTTTTTGAAAAGAAATCTACTTTGGCTTGGGGTAGAGTATAAATAAATATATTTATAACATAACCCAATAAAATATTCCGTGTTACCACTTGCAATTGATGTTATTTTAAGGACACATCTTATCATTTAATTGCGTTTGTATAGCTTTTTGTATTCCTTGATCATATGTCGTTGGTTATCCTTGCAGTGCAGAATTTCTTTTGCCTTTTGGTTTCCAAAGTAGATAAGATATTTTTATATGAAAAGTTGAAATTATGAACAGAGCCAAGGCTTATCCTCTTCACAAATAGGACGCTTGTTTTTTAAAGAAATTCTTTCTTTTAAGTAGAGAAGTAAAAACAAAGCTAATATGACGTTTTTTTGGGGATGTGTGTATGTGGGGGGGGGAGGGAAGGGAAGGGGGGAGGGAGAGAGACACCAGCAGAGGGAGTCAGAAGCTAAGTACTACTACAGTACCTCTAAGTACTGATATTTTTATTGGTGCTGAAATATTTGGTTTCAGTGCTTAATTTTAATTTCAAAAACTAGGTATAAGGCCTACTTAAAACACTACTTTTACTATTATTTTAAGCTATCTAAGAGGTAAAAGTAAAAGTTCTCTTACGTACTTGTCTTTTGTACTATATAAGGTTTTATGAAACTCAGGCTGCTCTTGTTAATATTAAGCTTTGAAGTAGACATATGTGTGTGTGCACGTGTGTATATATATGATTTTTTTTTTTTAAGTAAGCTCTACGCCCCACATGGGGCTTAAACTCACGACCCTGAGATTGAGAATCGCACCCTCTACTGACTGAGCCATCCAGGGGCCCCTCAAGTAGACATATTTTTATTTTTTTCTGTTCTTAATATTTTTTTTCTTATGACAAAACAAGTATTAAAATTTTTTTGCAAGTTTTGGGGCGCCTGGGGGGCTCCATCAGTTAAGTGTCCAACTCTTGATTTCTGCTCAGGTCATGATCTCAGGTCTTGAGACTGAGCCCCATGTCTGGGTCTGCACTCAGCGGGGGGCCTGCTCAAGATTTTCCCCCTCTGCCCTCCCACCCTCCACCCCGCTTGCTCTCAAAAAAAAAAAAAAAGCAAGTTTCATAATTCAAGTTTACAGTGAATTTCTTTTTGAGGAAACTTTTTATTTCCTGGGGTTAGGGATTTTGAAGAATCTAAAGAAACTGATCTGCCTTCTTCAAGGGGACTCAGTTTTGAAAAGAATGAAAAAGAAACAGCATGATTTTCTATCAAAAACAAGCAACACAACACTGAAGTAGAAACAAAAAAGGAACCGTTGCCTTCATCCCATCTTTTACTGCTTCCACCTCTGAAGAATCCTATTTCCATAAAAATCCAACAACTTGGAAGAGAAGGGAGGCCTGTCCCCAGCTCTGGGCCTGCCGAGAACTAACTACAGTCTGTTCCGTAATAAGTTTGAGGCATAGCTTACTTACTAGGCCCTCTGCCTGTATCGACTTAGGCCAATTCTTAGGGTTTTTTATTATTGAAAATTTAAAGCACACAAAAGCAGACAGAATTGTTTACTGCTCCTCCGTGTGCCCAGCATCGGACTACAGCGGTTCTCAGCAACTCCCGGCTGGCTCTATTTCATCTGTTCTTCCACCTACTCTCTCCCTTTTGCATTATTTGGAAGCAAATGCCAGACATTGTATCATTTATATGTAAATCTTTTATTATGTATCTGTAAGGACTTTTTTTTTTTTTTCCCCAAAGAAACATAACTAAGGGACACTTGGCTGGCTCAGCCAGAGGAGCACGTGACTCTTAATCTCATGTCATGAGTTCGAGCCCCATGTTGGGTGTAAAGATGACCAAAAAAAAAAAAGGGGGGGGGGAAGAAGAAAGAAACTTAACTATAGCACCATTATTACATCTAAAAAGTTAACAGAATTGCCTTAATATCATCAAACGTTGAGTCAGCCTTCAGATTTTCTAGTTGTCCTTAACCATTGACTGCTCTTTTCCCCACACAACTTACTTGTTGGAGAAACTGGATTATTTGCCCAGAGAGTCTCCCACGGTGGATTTTACTGACTGAATCCTTGTATCATTCAGCATGTCCTTTTGTCTTTTGTATTTCATGTAAATTGCTCATTGAATATAGAAGTTTGATTAGATTTGGGGATTTTATTTTGTTCATTTATTTTATGTGATTACTTTTATAGGAGCTTTTGTGTTCTGATAGACCCACGCTATTTTATGTTTTTTATATAGAGTTAGCTGCCACTGATTGTCAGTGCCTAGATGCAGCCATTCATTAGGATTGCAAAATGGCACTGTTCTCGCTCTGTCACTCCTTCTTCATTTACTAACTGAAATAGTCTTTTTTTTTAAGATTGACTGATTTAGAGAGAGAGCGCGTGTGAGCACAGGGGAGGGCAGAGGGAGAGAGAATCTCAAGCAGACTCTATCATGAGCACAGAGCCTGTCCTGGGACTTGATCCCATGACCCCAACAGAAGTCAAGAGTCAGACACTTAACCAACTGAGCCCCCAGGTATCCCTGAAATAGTTTTGTGAAGAAAAGCTTCCCCTAACCTATTATCTGGTTACCTAATGGCATATAGTTCATATAGGAAAGGCAGGATAAACACGTGATTCTTTCTCTTTGTCTTCCAGCTTATAAAATAATGAGTTTGGTCACTGGCATTCTCCAATAATGGTTAATTTTTTTTTAAGTAGCTGTATGAACTCATACATTTTAACATATTGGTGCTTCCGTCCATTGCAGTGGCTATTCTTACTGGTCCCTGAATGGTCCCATGTGGGCCAGTGAAAGCTTGTTCAAACTGACTCCTGAGTCCTTTCGACATGTTCTGGTTACAATGGATTTTAAGAAAATATTTTTCTGCTAGCCAATCAGATTTATTTTTAAAAACGCCTGTGCTATATTTATTTATATTGAAACACTAAAATCTGCTAAAATATCTTAGTGGAAAATTGGTAATTTGATGTTTGTTATACTCAAATGCCTGTATTCCAAAACATCTCTTTTTCTTTGTCTGTAGACCAAATTATCAAAAATTCTCATGATTAAAAAGGAACATATCAAAAAATTAAGGGAAATGAACACAGAAGCAGAAAAATTGGTAAGGATATTTCTCTTTTTTATTTATTTGTCTACTTTTAAAATGGTGGGGACTTCTATATCTAAGGAATTAAAAATACTTTTTTGGAGAAAACCTTGAGATAAACGAGATAAATGTTATTTTTAAATCCTCACTTGCTATCTTTATCTCTTGCTATACGAAACACATGCTAAGTAAATTAGCAGTACAGTGCAGTTCATTACCCCAGACCTCATTATGCCACTGCCTATCCGGTTGGATAGGATTAATGAACGGGTGGGCTGGGTTCTTGACAGTTTGCGTGAATGTAGGATTCCTAGCCCTGGTGCCTTGACTAAGGAAGTCATGTTAACAGAGGTTATTAAAAGTGATTTAGAATAAATAAATCAAGAAATATATAAGTTGGCATATTCGGGTTATCTTGACAGGGCTTCATATCCTATTCTGTTAATCTAGTCAGTCCAAAAATATGAGAGTCAGTTTTTGTCATAGGAGAGAATTATCAGAGTTTTTTTTTTAATGTAGAAAATATTCGCTAAGAAAGGTTTTGAATTGTACTGAAAGTCATAACTTGCTTATGGATTTGTAGGATGGCAAATAGATTTCATCCCAAGTACTGTCTCCAAGTGATTGCAAATGGCCACATGGAGATTTGAAAGTAACGGAGAGCTCCGTCCTAGACCCGGGCAAGCGCCGCAGCTCGTTGCCGGCACCTGCCTTGAGCGCAGGCCTAGGGAGTCATAGCATCCGTCATCCCCAGTGCGTGCGGGCCGACAGGTGGATAAGGGATGCCCAGCTGAAAGAGGAACAGTCTTCTTTTAGGATGATGGCATTTTATCTGAACTTGACTTTGAATTTTCTAATTTGAACCTCCATTTTATGGAATTGGAAACTGAAGACCAAAGATGTCAAGGAATTTCAGTCTAAGATCATCCTGCTATTTAGTAGTACAGATACCAAAACAGGCTTCCTGGGGCGCCTGGGTGGCTCAGTTGGTTAAGTGTCCAACTCTTGATCCCAGGTCTTGATCTCAAAGTCGGGAGTTCAAGCCCCGCATTGGGCTCCAAGGTGGGCTTGGAGCCTGCTTAAAAAAACAAACAAAATAGGCTTCTTGGTCCCAGCTTAACTCATTTAGGCACAATATGAAAACAGTATTGACAGATACACAGGCTCTCAAAGATAGCAAAAAGTTAGCTATAATGTATTGCCATTATGCATCCAAACATAACAATGTGTATTCTTGCCTCTTTCCTACTAGACTCTTAATTCCTTTCTTGATTTCCAGCAGTTCTACTTCTGCCGTTTTCTCAATGCCTTTTCATTGCTCTTCACCTATATCTCTTCTAATCATTTTATCATCTCTTTCGTCTTTCTGCATAGTCTAATTATGTCACTTTCATATCCCTAGCGAGGACTTTTCCCTGTGTCTAGGTTCCACACCTTAAAGTACTGGGCTTGCCTGAACCTGGTTAGTGTTACCTACTTCGAATAGAGGCCT
Organism: Ursus americanus; assembly: GCF_024610735.1. Taxonomy (NCBI): domain Eukaryota; kingdom Metazoa; phylum Chordata; class Mammalia; order Carnivora; family Ursidae; genus Ursus; species Ursus americanus. The sequence goes on along the minus strand of NC_142128.1, from coordinate 100,443,090 downwards.
GATTTGATGTTGGCTTGGCTCTTGGCATGTGAGAACTTTGTAGAAGTCTAGATGGCTTGATATGTTTTATTACTTGTTTTGTTTTATTTATGATTAAAAACAATTCCCATTATAAAACTTCAAATACTGTAAGACCGATGACAACAGTAGTGCTTTATAGTACCTTCCCCATAGATGGATGTTATTTAGCTTAGCATGTGCTATAAATGTTTATATGGTAAGCACACGGACTTCTTCTTCTATGCATATACTGTCCTGTGTGGTTTTGAAAATTGTTTTCTAAACAAATTGAATTCTGTCATTATATTAACTTAATTCAATCTTTAAAAATTTCTGTATTGTACCATAATTTAGTTTATTAATAGGTATTTTGATTATTTCCATTATTTTTCTAAAATAGAGCTAAAGGGGCACCTGGGTGGCTTAGTCGGTTGAGCATCTGCCTTCGGCCCAGGTCCTGGGATTGAGCCCTGCATTGGGCTCCCTGCTCAGCGGGGAGCCTGCTTCTCCCTCTCCCTCTGCCGCTCCCCCTGCTTGTGCTCTCTTGCTCTCACTCTCTCTCTCTCTCAAATAAATAAATGGAGTCTCAATAAATAAATAAATAAATAAATAAATGAAATCGTGCTAAAGTGAGGCGCATGACTAGCTTGATCTCTGGGTCATGAGTTTGAGCCCCAGACTGGGTGTAGAGATTACTTAAATAAATATTAAATATTAATAAAATAAAATATTAAATATTAATAAATATTAAAAATAAAAATAAATAAAATGGTGCTATACCAATATCCTCCTCTCTATAGTTTTGTGCATTCATCTGTGTCTATCTGTAAGATAGAGTCTTAAAAAGTAGAATGGCTGGGCCAAAGTATATGAACATTTTTTTTTTTTTTTAAGATTTTTATTTATTTATTTGACAGAGAGAGACAGCCAGCGAGAGAGGGAACACAGCAGGGGGAGTGGGAGAGGAAGAAGCAGGCTCATAGCAGAGGAGCCTGATGTGGGACTCGATCCCGGTACGCCAGGATCACGCCCTGAGCCGAAGGCAGACGCTTTAACGACTGCGCTATCCAGGCGCCCCCAAAGTATATGAACATTTTAAAGAGTTAATGAAACTTTCTGGTTTAAGGGGGTAGGCTGAAGACACATTTTCTTCCTATCCCCTACAATTTCACATGAAATAAGATGTACAAAGAGAAATAAATAGAGTAAATGGAAGCAGACTGTTTAACAATGATTGCAAGATTTTAAAAATTTTCTGTGTTGGATGAAACACAGCAGAGATGGAACATGGCTGGGAGTCTGCATGTTGGAACCCTAAAGAGGCTCTGGCCCCAGAGTTGCACATTTGATGGAGGAATGCAGAAGTGAGGTGCACTGCTTAAAAGGAATTGATTGAATGTCTGTTTCCTCATTCCCCGTTTTCATCTTAGTGACAGAACTGGGTAAACATGACATTTACCCAAGTTAAAAAGAGAGAAGGAAACAGACGTGCCTCTAAAGAATTTGCATATGGAATTTGGGGGAAATCTGAGGCTTCTGCTTTTAGTAATGGCAGATTAGTAATTTGGATTAACCTTTCTAATCTAGATAGTTGAGAACAATCATTTCCCTGGAATAAAATATAAAAATCACCTGCTTGAAGACACTAGAGCATTAACTCGATCTTAAAGAATTACAGGGATAGAATCTGGGAAAAGAGGTAAACTCAGAAGGGGGAACCTGGCATTTAGTATTGCTTTTTTCTTCGGGGGTTTTCCACACTTTCAGAAAAGGTAGCTGAGAAACTGAGTGGCATTCCTGAAAGGTATACAAGGGGAGGGAGGACAAAAATTAGAGTCCAGAGACCACCAAGGGTTAGGGGAAGCTGGCAAACCTTCCTTGCTCTGAGTTGGAACCCCAAAAGGCAACATTGGCCCAGCTTCAAATGATCTCATCTCTAAAATGGAATTAAGGTGATTATAGAACTTGAGACCCTTAAGTAGCCCACCAGAAGTAAATATTCCTCTTGGTGGAATATAACATTACACTCAAATTATTTCTAAACTTCTTAATATACAGTGTCTGACACTCAATTTTAAATCTCAGACACAAGAGGAGACGAGATAACCCTAAAACAAACCAAAAGAAAGTATAGACAATTGGCAGATTCTAGATAATGGAATTTTTTAGACAGATTTTAAGTGCCAAAAGGTCAAAAAATAATAGACCAGAGATTCAGGAACTCCTGTGAATCTCAATGGGATAAGTAAAAAGATAAGGACTTAAAGGCACATGATAGTAAAGCTGCTAAAAACTAAACATAAAGTAAAAAATATTTAGGGGCGCCTGGGTGGCACAGCGGTTAAGCGTCTGCCTTCGGCTCAGGGCGTGATCCCGGAGTTCTGGGATTGAGCCCCACATCAGGCTCCTCCGTTAGGAGCCTGCTTCTTCCTCTCCCACTCCCCCCGCTTGTGTTCCCTCTCTCGCTGGCTGTCTCTATCTCTGTCGAATAAATAAATAAAATCTTTAAAAAAAAAAAAAAGTAAAAAATATTTAAAATACCCAGAGCCAGGGGCACCTGGCTGCCTCAGAGCATGCAGTTCTTGATCATGGGGTCATGAGTTTGAGCTCCACATAGGATGCAGAGATTACTTAAACAAGTAAAAATCAATCAATTAATTAATTAAAATAAAATAAAATAAATGAGATACCCAGACCCCAGATGGGTACTGGGCAACAATTTCTTTGATATCTGACTTCTCCACAGAACAATAGAGAACAGAAAATGGAATGACATCTTCATAGGGCTAAAACAAAATTACTACCAACCTAGATTTCTATACCCAATGAAAATTCCTTCAAGGTAAAGTAACATAAGGACTATTTGAAGACAAATTTATAGAATTTGTTACCAGAATACCTATACTAAAGGAAATTAATAAAGGTTTTGTTCAAGTAAAAGAGAAAACATGAAGAGTGCCTGAAGGGCTCAGTTGAGCATCTGCCTTCGGCTCAGGTCATGATCCCAACGTTCTGGGATTGAGCCCTGCATCGGGCTCCCTGCTCAGCGGGAAGCCTGCTTCTCCCTCTCCCTCTGCCCCTGCTTGTGTTCCCTCTCTCGCTGTCTCTCTCTCTGTCAAATAAATAAATAAAATCTTTAAAAAAAAAAAAAAAGATAGTAAAAGATGCCTAACTACCAAGCTAATCAGGGTGAGGTGGGTAGGGAAATGGAACAATAAAAATATTCAATCAGTCTTTAAAAAAAAAAAAAAAAGACAAAGGAAAGAAAAAAAATGACACCAAGCAGGGACAAGTAGAAGGGAAATAGTAAGTTGGTAGATTTAAATCTAAATATATCAGTAATAATATTAAATATAAGTGGACTAAATCTTCTGAATAAAAGGCAAAGATTGCCAAACTGGATGAAAATAAAACCCCAACTCTATGATGCATATAAGAGACACATTTAATATTAAAGTATCCTGAAAATAAAAAATTTTAAATGTATGAAAATGTATACAGTGCCGAGTTTTAAAATAGCAGTAGAGGGGCGCCTGGGTGGCACAGCGGTTAAGCGTCTGCCTTCGGCTCAGGGCGTAATCCTGGCATTATGGGATCAAGCCCCGCGTCAGGCTCCTCCACTATGAGCCTGCTTCTTCCTCTCCCACTTCCCCTGCTTGTGTTCCCTCTCTCGCTGGCTGTCTCTATCTCTGTCGAATAAATAAATAAAATCTTTAAAAAAATAAATAAATAAAATAAAATAGCAGTAGAAGATCTGATAGCTGTAGTAATACCTGACAGTAAAATTCAGGGCAACAGGTATTACTGGATATAAAGAAGTGTGCTTCTTAATGATGAAAGGTATTTCAAAATAATTTCAAAGTTATATGTACATAATAATGGCTTCCAAATTCATAAAGCAAGAATTGGCAAAATTCAAAGGAAAAAGACATTTCCACTATATAGATAAAACAACTAGTCAAAAAAATCTAATAAGGAGGGGCCCCTGACTAACTCTTGATTTTGGGATCAAGAGTTCAAGCCCCATTTGGGGCATAGGGCTTACTAAAAAAAAAAAAAAAAAAAAAAAAAAATCAACTGGATTCAATAAAACTTTTGAAAAATCAATGTTATTTTTTAAAAATCTAATAAGGATATAGATTTCAAAAACACAGTGAGCAAACTTGATCACATTGACATGTTATACCTACCACCTGCAGGATACCTATCCTTTTCAAGCTCACATAGAATATTTACAAAATTTAATTGTATGCTGGCCCTAAATAAAATCTCAACGAATTTCAGAATGATTAGACTTTTCCAGAATATGTTCTCTGATCACAGTACGAATAAGCTTAGAAGTTGATAAGAAAAAGGATTGGGGCACCTGGGTGGCTCAGTTGGTTGAGCAGCCTACTTTGATTTTGGCTCAGGTCATGATCTCAGGGTCCTGGGATTGAGCCCCAAGCCTCAGGGTCCTGGGATTGAGCCCCAAGCCGGGCTCTGCACTCAGCAGGGAGTCTGCTTGAGATTCTCTCTCCCTCTACCCCTCCCACAGCACTCGTGTGCACACACACTCTCTAGCGCTCTCTCTCAAATCTTTTTTTTAAAAGATTAAAAAAACCTTTTGTGCTTGAAAATTAACGAATGCAATGCTAAATGGCAGTAGATCAAAGAATAAATTGAGGGAAGTTTAGAAAATGTTTTGAATTGGATGGTATTGAAAATTACATACATCAACATGTTGGGCTGCAGCCATGCCTGTTTTAGAATAAAAGAACTGGGGCGCCTGGGTGGCTCAGTCAGTTAAGCATCGGCCTTCAGCTCAGGTCATGATCCCAGGATTCTGGAATCAAGCCCTGTGTTGGGCTCCCTGCTCCTCTGGAAGCCTCTTCTCCCTCTGCCTGCTGCCCCCGCCCCTTGTGTGTGCACGCACTCTCTCTCACGCGCTCTCTCTCACTGACAAATAAGTAAAACTTTTTATATAAAAAAAAGGATACAAATAACTCAAGAAAGAGGCAACATTGCTACAGTGCCTACAGACAGTAAAAAGATCATGGAAAGATATTGCTATGGATTGAATTGTGCCCCCCAGAATTGATAGGTTGAAGCCCTAACCCCTAACGTGACTGTATTTAGAGCTATGGTCTCCAAGGAGGCCGTTACGGTTGAATGAAGCCATAAGGGTGGGGCCCTAATCCAATAACACTGGTGTCCTACAAGAGGAGGAAGAGGCACAGAAATTTCTCCCTGGGTGGTGCCCCTCTTGGATGGAAGGAAGGGAGGGAGGGAGGAGGAAGGAAGGAAGAGGGGCGCCTGGGTGGCTCAGTTGTTTGGACGGCTGCCTTTGGCTCAGGTCATGATCCCAGGGTTCTGGGATCAAGCTTCTAGTCGGGCTCCCTGCTTAGTGGAGAACCTGTTTCTCCCTCTCCCTCTGCTCCTCCCCCTGCTTGTGCTCCTTCTCTCTCTCTGTCAAATAAATAAATAAAATATTTCTTAAAAAGAAAATAAAAAGAAAGAAAGATGAAACAGATAGAAAGATGAAACAGATTGATTTTAGGGGATCTCCAAGTTGTCATTAATCAACCTTCTACTCATGTTAATATCTTGATTGAGTATTACAATGCAAAACAAACATTTAATAAAATAATTCCAGTTGGTAAACATAACCTGGTCATTGGTAATAAAATATTTAAAACACGCACCTTCAGAACATCTGGCTGGCTCAGTTAGTGTGCAACTCCTGATCTCAGGGATGTGTGTTCGTGCCTCATGTTAGTTGTGGAGATTACTAGAAAATAAAAAATTTTTTTAAAGATTTTATTTATTACCTGTCAGAGAGAGAGCACGCACAAGCAGGGGAAGCGGCAAGCAGAGGGAGAAGAAGCAGGCTCCTCGCTGAGCAAGGAGCCCCCCTCTGGACTCCATCTCTGGATCCTGGGATCATGACCTGAGCCAAAGGCAGACACTCAACTGCCTGAACCACCTGGGCATCCCTAAAAAATAAAATCTTTTAAAAATAAAATAAGATAAAATAAATATTAAATAAAATATAAAGTAAAATAAAATATAAAATAAAATAAAAATATACTCATTATGTTTCCAGACAACAGGAGGAAAAATGTACCATGGTATTTTTTCTCCTAGCAAGGCACTGTCACTTAAATGTAAACCTGGAATTCAGGTTTACAGGATAAGAACAAGGCAAGAAGTTTCAGATTACCGTAGAATGATGTTTGTTTCCCAAAGAAGGAAAAGCATAAATCACATGTTTACTTAGTTGAAATTTAAATTGTTTAAAATAGCAGGTAAAACGGATGCTATCGCAAATTGTGTTGATTTTGGAAGAGATGCTAGCAACTAGTGCTATCAGAAGTATGTTAAGGTATGTTTTTGATACCTGTGTTTACTACAAACAAATGGTGGAGCAGGATGGAGTTTATTCAGAGTACCTCCTTTGTATGACATGTAACAAACAAACCCTACCTTTAAGTGGAATCATCAAAAAGGAAATAGGTGTATGATATGTGATTTGGGGATTAGTTCTAGAATGTAAACAAAATCTGGCAAATATCCTTAGAGACTGTGCCAGTTCTGGTATATTGATATAAGATATGTACAGCGCCTTGTAGAGTGGTAAAAATCACATGCTATCTTTTTTTTTTAAGATTTTATTTATTTATTTATTTATTTATTTATTTATTTATTTATTTATTTATCTGAGAGTGCGAGAGTGGGGGGTAGAGGCAGACTCCCCGCTGAGCAGGGACAACCCCCCCCCAGTCATGCAGGGACTCGATCGCAGGACCCTGAACTGAAAGCAGATGCTTAACTGACTGAGCCACCCAGGGACCCCACTATCTTTTAATCTTAACATAGCTGTTACTCATCCTAGTTTGTATATCACTTGTGAAGTGGAATTTTACAGAGCATTTCAGGGACAAATACAAATTATTCAATTTAATTCCATCTTTGCAGAACAATCCCAGATATTATAATGTGAGATTTTATTTTTCATATCTGCAGAACTAATATTTTAAAAAACCTTCCGAAATATAGCAGCTCTTTCAGATTTATGAGTCATAAATTTTCTGGGTATACATTCCATTTATTCTTTATAACTGTTTTCCCTTATTTTTCTCTGAAGCTTCAGGTTAATGACAGGAAGCTAACTGAACGTTTGCATTGCTAACCCCTAGTGTTTTTAGCACCAAGGAGAAGTAATTTTATCTACCTTATCCCCACCCAGCCTCCACCCTAACAAATATTTAATTTTATTTAATTAATTTAATTTTGAAGTTGAAAGTTAATTTATATTCTATTTTTACCAGATGTCCTGATGAGTTTATTGTTTCTCACCTCAAAGGACTAGACATACTGTATGTTCAAAGTTTATTTTCTTACGGAATTTGCAAGGAAAATAAAATATTGGTCGGATAAAGTCTCCTTTAAATTTGGAAAGCTTATGGGGCGCCTGGGTGGCTCAGATGGTTAAGCGTCTGCCTTCGGCTCAGGCCGTGATCCCAGGGTGCTGGGATCGAGCCCCGCATCAAGGCTTCCAGCTCAGTGGGGAGCCTGCTTCTCCCTCTCCCTCTGCCCCTCCCCCTGCTCACTCTGTCTCACTCTCAAATAAATACCACTTTAAAAAGAATAATAAAGCTGTTATTAAAAAAACCTGACCTTTTAAATATTTACTATAACTAAACATGATTTCCTACCAATTGCTCCTATAATAGCTAGTGTGCTTTATTTAGACTGCCACGTACACGCTGAGCGTGAAGACTGGTTAACTAGTAAACAGGTTTCTGCAGAAATCCAAATAAAAGGGAACTAAGAACATGACAGGACAATTCTGACAACACATCTGGGGCAAGAAAACCAGGACAGCAGGAAGAAGCACAGAGAGAATATTACCCAGAGAACCACCAATATGAGGTTTTTAAACATGGTTAAGACGGAATTCTCAGGGATAGATCCCTTTTCTTACTATTGAATTATTACTAACCTTTCTCTTTAGGGGCATGCGACTGGCCCACTCTGTAGAGCACGTGACTCTCAGTCTCACGGTTCTGAGTTTGAGCCCCATGTTGGGCATAGAGCTGACTTAAAAAAAACAAAACAAAACCTTTCTCTTTAAAAATGAGAATGACATATGGAAGCCTACAATCACAATTGCAATTTGGTAGCATATTGGCGATTCTAGCCAGTGTAATAAAGCAAAAAATCTACAAAGACTGGAAAGGAAGAAATAAAACCGGCTTTATTCACAGTCGATGTGGTTGTGTACCTAGGAAAGTGAAAAGAATCTGCAGATTAATTATTAGAATTAGTTTAGCAAAGTTGCTAGATTAAATATCAGTTTTTTAAAAAAGTAGTTATGTTTCCATATATCAGTATTAAGTAATTAGAAAATGAGATTTCAAAAATACCATTTAAATATATAAATGATGTAAATATAAGATGTATTAAACTTCTATGTAGAAAACTATTAAATATTGAGAGAAATTAAAGGAGACTTAAAAACAGATATATCACATTCATGATTTCAGACACAGTGTTGCAAAGGTGTGTGTTTCCCCCAACTTTATCCATAGGTGACGGAGTGTAATCCCAGAGTCCTAATCCATGTGTGCGCACATACACACATGCGTGAAGTAGATACAAATTGACAAGCTGATTCTAAAATGTATGTGCAACTACAAAGAGCTAGGATCTCCAAGGTGTTCTTGAAGAAGAGCAAGGGGGGATGACTTCCTGTCCTGGAGATCAGTACTGTACAAAGCTGGAGTCTTCACTGTGTGGTGCTGGCACAGCACAGACACGTAGCCCATGGAACAGAATAGAGAGCCCAGGAATAGACGTACACATGTGTGGACACTCGATCCATGACAAAAGTGGTTCTGCAGAGTAATGAGGAAAGAAAAGTTTTTGAATTAATTGTGCTGAGTCAGTGGGTATCAGTATGGTGGGGGTGGGATCCCGCCCCCTACCTCACTCAAAAAATGACTGTATTATGTATTTTTATTATTTTTTTTAAGATTTAATTTTTTTTGGAGTAATGTCTACACCCAACATGAGGTTCAAACTCACAAGCTTGAGGTCAAGATTTGCATGCTCTATTGGCTGAGAGCCACGTGCCCCCAAAATGATTGCTATTTTAGATCTAAATGTGAAAGGCAAAATATAAAGCTTCTAGAACATAATATAGGAGAATATTTTTAAGACCTTGGGGTAAGAATTCTTTAAATGAAAAAAGTAGAGTATGGGACACAGTAACCATAAAGGAAAAGATTAATACATTGAACTAAATTAAAATTACAAACTTCTGTTCATCAAAAGATACAAGAAAATAAAAGGCAAACCACAGAATGGAAAGAAATGCTTACAGCACATATAATTGACCAAAAGCTTGCATCCAGAATATATAAAGAACTGTAAGTCAGTAAGAAAAAGATAGGCAGGGGCGTGTGGGTGGCTCAGTCGGTTGGGCATCTGCCTTTGACTCAGGTCGTGATCCTGGAGTCCTGGGATCGAGCCCTACATGGGGCTCCCTGCTCAGTGGAGAGTCTGCTTCTCCCTCTGCCCCTCATCCCGCTCGTGCTCTCTCTCTCAAATAAATAAATAAATATTTTTTTAAAAAAGAAAGAAAAAGATAGGAAGCCCAATAGAAAAAAGGAAAGAGAATTGAACAGATACATTTTTAAAAGAGGATATTCAGATGTACAAAAAAGTTTTGATAAGGTATCCAGACTCATTAGTAATAGAGAAAGTGGCTAATATTCAAACACTTAAAATATCAAAGATTGGCCATCCTGGAACCATGGCCCAGTTTGCCCGTAACCTGGCGGAAAAGGCCCCGGCACTGGTGAACGCTTCTGTGACTTACTCAAAGCCTCGATTGGCCACATTTTGGCACTATGCCAAGGTTGAGCTGGTTCCTCCAACCCCTGCTGAGATCCCTGCAGTTATTCAAAGCTTGAAAAAAATGGTCAAGGGTGCTCCGACTGGTAGCTCACACAGTTCACAAGTAAGGAAGCCCTGCTGAATGGTTTGGTGGCCACCGAGGTGTGAGTGTGGTTTTATGTCGGCGAAATTACAGGCAAGCGTGGCATCGTTGGCTAGAATGTTTAAAGACCAATCTTTAGCATCTGTTTATATGTGGCTTATTATTTGTGTTCTTGGACCACATGTGATTGGACTGGTATTTGAATAAAATAAGACAATGTATCATAAAAATACCAAAGATTACAAAATATGTGAAGCAGCCAGAACTTTTTTTAAAGACTTTCTTTATTTGAGAGAGGGGGTAGGGAAGGGGCAGAGGGAGAGAGAGGATCCCAAGCAGTCTCTGCGCTGAGCGCGGAGCCTCACGTGGGGCTTGATCTTGCCACCCCGAGGTCATGATCTGAGCCGAAACCAGGAGTCGGATGCCTGACTGACTGAGCCACCTGGGCGCCCCAGCCAGAACTTTCTTATTCCATCACTTTGGGGAACTCTTTGGCTCTGGCTGCTGAAAAGTACACATGTGGGTACCTAAGTACAAAGTGTCATAGCGACACTATTCATATCGGCCAAGAACTAGGTGCAGCCCTATTGCCCAATGACAAATGGAACCGATAGAATGCCTGGGTATATCATGTTCTACAAAGGAATAGTACACCACAGTGAATGAGCTATGGATATGCACAACCGTGTGGATGAATTTCACAATGTTAATTGTAAGAAGCTAGGAACAAAAGTATATACTTTATAATTGCATTTCAGATAAATTTCAGAAGTCAAACTCTGATGTTTGATGTCAGTAAGGTTGCTTTGGGGAGAAAAGGAAAAAGGATTGTAAGGTGACACGTGGGGGCTTCTGAAGGGTTGGCAGTGTTTTGATCTGGGTGGATTTTTCCCATGACTTCCCCAACTTTGTTGAGGTGTAATTGATGTGCAGTGAACTGCATCTGTTTAAAATGTACGGTTTGATTGGATAGATATGTGCGTCCGTATACACATACACACCCATGAAGCCATCACCACAGACTAGGTTACAAGTATTTGTCTTCTCCCCTCCTCACCAGATTTCCCCAAGCCCTTTATAATCCATCCTTCCCTCTACCCAGCCTCCGGGCAACCACTGATCTGCCTTCTGTTATCACAGATTAGCTTGCATTTTCTAGAATTGTGCATAAATGGAATCGTACAGGGATACGCTTTTTTTGCCTGCATCTTTCATTCGGTATAATGGTCTTGATCCATCCCCTTGGCTGTGTGTTCCACAGCTCATGCAGCATGCTGTAATTCTTTCTTTCTGCTGAGCGGTACCACACTGTGTGGACGTACCACGATCTCTTGATCCATTCACCTGTTGAAGGACATTTGAATTGTTTACATTTTTTTAGCTATTACAGAGAAAATCAAACATTCGTGTACAAGTCTTTGCATGGAAAATGTTTTCATTTCTCTTGGATCATATGGTAGGTGTAGGTGTTTAACTTTTTAAGAACTGTTGTTTTTACACAGGTGTTTGCTTTGTGATAATTCATTGAATTGTACATTTATATCTTGTGCATTTTTCTCATACCTTTTTTTAAGATTTCTAAATTTAAGATTTCTAAATTTTTTTAAAGATTTTATTTATTTATTGGACAGAGAGAGAGGCAGCGAGAGAGGGAACACAAGCAGGGGGAGTGGGAGAGGGAGAAGCAGGCTTCCCGCTGAGCAGGGAGCCCGATGCAGGGTTCGATCCCAGAACACTGGGATCATGACCTGAGCCGAAGGCAGACGCTTAACAACTGAGCCACCCAGGCGCCCCTAAGATTTCTAAATTTCTAAATTTATTTGAGAAAGAGCACAAGCTGGGGGGAGGAGCAGAAGGAGAGGGAGAGGCTCCATCCAGAACCCCAAGATCATGACCTGAGCTGAAGGCAGATGCTTAACCTACTGAGTCACCCAGTCGCCCCTCATGTTATACTTTCCAATTAAAAAAATACTAAGTTACAGGGCGCCTGACTGGCTCTGTCAGTGAAGCATGTGACTCTTGATCTTGGGGTTGTGGGTTCAAGCCCCACACTGGGTGTGGAAATGACTTAAAAATAAAATCTTTAAAAAAAAAACACAAGTTTTATATAACATGAGGTTATGCCTGAGAGGTCTCATTCTGGCAGTCGGGGTCCACAGCCTGACAGGTTCCCCTTCTCCACTCACCCTAACACAGTCCGACAGTTGACATATCCCATTATATACACAGACATGCAAATGTATTTTCTATTCCAAAGAATTTTAAATATTTTCAATAGAAAGTTGAGAAGAACAAGTTGAGAGGTGGGGACACCTGGGTGGCTCAGTCAGTTAAGTGTCTACCTTCGGCTCAGGTCATAATCCCAGGGTCCTGGGATGGAGTCCCCACGTCAGGCTCCCTGCTTTGTGGGGAGCCTGCTTCTCCCTCTCCCTCTGCCGCTCCCCTTGCTTGTGCTCTCTCTCTCTGTCAAATAAATAAATAAAATCTTAAAAAGAAAAGTAAATGGCAAAAAAAAAAAAAACCCACCAATAAAGGGTAGATTTGGCTTTTTTAGAGAAATATAATGTAAATGGCAGACGTCGTGGTGCTCGTAAGAACAGGCTCCTACATAACAGTAACACCGTTAGCGCACACGAGAAGTACAGCACTGAGGACAAGTCCGATAAACTTCCGTTTGTTTTGGATATGTCAGATCTCCCATTAGATCACTGAACGTGCACTGCTCAAAAAAATCCTTATCGGGGCCCCTGGGTGACTTGGTTGAGCGTCCAACTCTTGATTTCAGCTCAGGTTATGATCTCAGGGTCGTGAGATCGAGCCCCGAGTCGGGCTCCTCACTGAGCATGGAGTCAGTTTGGATTCTCCCTCTGCCTCTGCCCCCCCCACCCCGTGTGTGCTTTCTCTCTAAAAAAAAAAAAATCCTTATCAAAATCTGATTTTGGGGGCACATGGGTGGCTTAGTTGGTGAAGCATCTGCCTTCAGCTCGGGTCACGATCCTGGAACCCTGGGATCGAGTCCCGCATCGGGTTCCCTGCTCAGCGGGGAGCCTGCTTCTCCTCCTCCCCCTGCTCATGCTCTCTCTCTGTCACTCACTCTCTCTCTCTTCCAAATAAAGAAAGAAAGAAATCTTCAAAAAAAAAAAATCTTGGGGCGCCTGGGTGGCTCAGTCATTAAGCGTCTGCCTTCAGCTCAGATCATGATCCCAGGGTCCTGGGATCGAGCCCCGCATCAGGCTCCCTGCTCTGCTGGGAAGCCTGCTTCTCCCTCTCCCTCTGCCCCTGCTGGTGTTCCCTCTCTCACCGTGTCTCTCTCTGTCCAATAAATAAATAAAATCTTTTAAATAAATAAATAAAAAAATAACCTGATCTTTTTTCTTGCAGAAATCCTATTCCATGCCCATCGGCATCGAGTTTCAGCGGAGGTATGCAACAATCGTTCTGGAGCTTGAGCAACTCAACAAGGACCTCAACAAAGTTTTGCATAAAGTTCAGCAGTACTGCTATGAGGTGGGTGATGTGTATAAATTTCCCCGAGGGCCTGTGCCCCCCCCCCACTCTTGTATTTGAAGCTAAATACTGTTACCTTCACATTTTAGAAAATTCAGACTAAGCCAACATCTCTATCAGGTCCTTTAGCAGAACCGTATTTTACAGCATCAGTGTCGAAGAATGCTTAATGACACAAAGTCACCTCTCAATTCCGTCGATTTTTGTTTCAATTACAAATGGTTTAGCTCTTGAAAAATTTAGAAAAATCCAGAAAAATGATTACTCTTAAACTCTTCGTTCCACAATCCCAAATACTGTATTTTGGTTTATTTCCCCTTAGTCTTTTCTATAGATACGTGCATTATATAGATATCGATACACATAGAGATATATGCTTTTTCTCACGAAGTTATGATCATGCTGTGTGTACAGTTTTATTTCCTCCTTCTTGAAACTTTACATTAGAACTATGGATTCTTGAACTTCAAGTATGTGGAGCACAGGGTTATTTGTGAATTGTTACCGTGGACATAAGTTATGTAGATGAAGGCATTTCAGTGGTTTCACCTCCAATTTGATTTTCTTACAACAAGGTAAGAATTAAATGACTGACGTGAGCTCAGAACGCTCCAGCGCTCGCATTTGTAGAGGCGTTATGTTTCCTGTGAGCCACCCCCATTTGTCATAGGAGGCTTTTCAACAGTTAGCTCTTTAGGACACTAGCCTCCTAGTTAAGTCCCAAAGGTCTGCCGTAGGCCTTGTTACCAGTCCACCGCCTGGAGCTGAGGGGAGTGGACTGCGGTTGCCTTCACTACACTCGGAGAAAATTTTGCTCATTCCTCTAGCCATCCATAATCGTTTACTTTTATTTTCCTGGTAGTTGTCGCCTACACAGTAATAAGTGTCGTCCTAGAGAATAGATTTCTCCCTCTGGACTAGCAGCTAACCCACGAGAGATGCAAACCAAGCCGTCCAAGACCGCACGTAACAAAGCTGACGACACACGCGGAAGTGGGCCGCTCATCAGTCTTCCTGTGTCATTTCCGTGTGTGCACAGGGCCTTTTGTGATAGGCTCGTTTCCCCATGAAGTAAAATGATTTAATTTTCACAAAGCTCCTGGGGAAGTATAATACTGATTTGATTTTAAAGATTTTATTTATTTGAGAGAGCACGAGCGCACGTAGGGGCGGTGGCAGAGGGAGAGAGAAGATCTCAAGCAGACTTCCCCATGAGCAGGGAGCCCCACGTGGGGCTCGATCCCAGGACCCTGAGATCATGACCTGAGTCGAAGGCAGACCCTCAACTGACTGAGCCACCCAGGTGCCCCTAACCAATCAACTTTTAAGGGGAAGTTCTTAGAGTAAAATGCCAGCTAATAACTGTAGGCGGGATGGTAGAGCGAGCGGAGTGGTGCCTGGCGGCCATCACCACAGTAACTGGTCACAGCAAGGATCCTCAGTAAAACCTGGGGGATCAAAGTGTGAGGATGAGGAGCCTCCGAATTTCTCTTCACAAATACTGACGAAGGGGAAAATCCTGTCCGTGGGGAAATCTGGCCGACACCCGACCACCTTAACCGAGCGATCAGAGGTACCACGGCCAGTAATGGGACAGATGGACATCAGGCGCCTCCTGACCGTGCTGCCCTGAGTAAGAACTCGGCATCACGCTGGTGTTCGTCCCCAAAATGCATGACTTTAGCCTAATCATGGAAACAGACAAACTCACGGTGAGGGACAGTATACAAAATAATTGGCTGGTAGTCTTCCAAAATATCAAGGTCATGGAAGAGGAACTGTTCCAGAATAAAGGAATCTACAGAGACAGGACAACCAGATGTCTTCAGGGGGGAAGAGCTATGTGTAGGACACTGTTGGGACGGTTGCTGGAACGTGCACGTCCCTGTTAGGGGAATATGGTCTTCTATCCGTGTGAAATTTCCCGATTGTGACAGTTGCCCTGTGGTGTGTCCTTAGGAAACGCGGCCTGGAGTATTGAGGGGGAAAGAGGCACAGTGTTCACAGCTTATTCTCAAATAGTTAAGGGGGAAACTTTACATTGATTCCCCAGAGAGAGAGCAAATGTTGCCACACGGAATAAACCAGAAACAGCGAGTCTGGGTAGAAGGTTTTCAGGAGTTTTTTGTTCTATTCCTTTTTAGCAGTTTGAAATTATATCAGAATTAAAACTTGCCAAAAATATGAAATCAAGAAAAGAAAACTGTTCGAGAAGAAGCATTTCTAAGGTAGGAGTGAGGCCCGTTTTCTTCATAAAGGCTGGTTTCGTAACCATCCGCATCCGAAGACAGGGCACGAACACACAGAACTCGTCTGGCCTGGTGACCGTACCTCTCATGCTCGAACCCTCTGTTTCCAGCTCGCTCCAGACCAGGGCCTGCAGCCTGCGGACCAGCCCACGGATATGAGACGGAGGTGTGAGGAGGAAGCCCAGGAGATCGTCCGGCACGCCAACTCCTCCACGGGACAGCCCTGTGTGGAGAACGAAAATCTGACAGACTTAATCTCCAGGCTTACCGCTATTTTATTACAAATTAAGGTACATCTGCGAGAAAACATTCTCTTGATTCTGCCGCCTACACAAACGACGCTAATTTGTTGCTAAACGATTATAATACACAGATTGTATCAGGTGTTCTGCGTCTGTATTTGAACTAGAATTCAATTCAGTTTTGAAATATTTTTTCCTTTAGTGTCTGGCAGAAGGAGGAGACCTGAATTCCTTTGAGTTCAAATCACTTACAGATTCGTTAAATGATATCAAGAGCACCATAGATGCTTCTAATATCAGGTAATCCGTTAGGTGTACCCTAACCATTTGTCGAAGTTCATGGGGATTTCCAGTACCAGTTTTAAGAATTATGCATATTTGTGAAGCATTGCTATAAGTTTTATCCTGTAAATAAATTCCAAAAGAGCTTTTCAGTTGTATCCTGTCTGTTGGTGGAACAGAAATTTCGCGTGGATTTGCTTGATGTAAAGGACTCCGAAGACGCGGGATTTGGGTTTTGGTTGGTGGGGGGGGTCACCGAGTAGAGCTTCCCCAGGCAGAGACACTGGCCCCTGGCCCGCACTCCCGTGGCCCCTGTGCCCCTCCAGCAGCCTTCCCGGGAGCAAGCGGTAGCTGCCGGGTGGGGGCTCTACTCCTTCCTCAGGGTCAGGAGCTCGGCCGCTCACATTCAGCTGTTTTCTTAACGTCGTGAAATGAAGCAGTTAACCGTGTTTCTTCTTCAGTTGCTTTCAGAATAATGTAGAAATCCACGTTGCACACATCCAGAGTGGCCTGAGCCAGATGGGGAACCTGCACGCCTTTGCAGCCAATGACACCCACAGAGACTGAGGAGGGGACCTCGCTGTCGCAGCCGCCTCGGACACCGCGTTTCCTTCCGCTCGGCTTCCAACACCAAACAACCCAAGTGCTGGAAAACAAGGGAAATGTAATCTCCAAATACGGCATTTTAATCTCCTGTGCTGCTTAACCGGCGTCGGTGACCAGCAGTCTCTTTATTTGTCTTTTATTACTCAGCCGCAGTAGCGTCGCTTGTTACATGTTTATTCGCAAGTATTTTTAAACTCAAACTGTCTGAACGGAATACGCGCTCGAGGAAGAGTGTGCTGACCCTTTGTTCAACGTGCATGAATGCAGCCCGGCTGGCGCAGACACGGGCCTCGTGCGCGGCCAGTGGGGCGCTGGGCTCGGCCGGGAGATGACAGCGCGGCCCACCAGCTCCCCACCGTCCCGGCCTCCGTCCCCGTCTCCCGCAGAGCGCACCCTCGAGAGATGGGCAGTCACGTGCGGACGAAGCCACTGGAATAGCGATGGGAGACGCGGACTTGACAAGTATGCGGGACGGATACTTGCAGTGTGACATGGCTCTAGAGATCATTTTATAATAATAAATATTTTAATTTATCATAATTTATAAAAGAAACCTTTGTTGTTTGTCTGTTGAAAGAAAATGAAGGAGCAGGAAAAAAAATTACTTGCAAAATGCTAAATTTCAGCAAGTGGATTTGGCATGACTTTTCCCGTCAATTCAGGGCAAAAAGTGCTATTGTTATGAGACTTATTTAAAAAGACTGATAACACACTATTTTCATATTTTGTTTATTTGCACAACTTTTGAACCAGATGACTGGTTAAAATCCAACCGTACACAATTTATAAAGTCAAAAGATTTTATAAGGAAAACAAATATAATAACCAGTGCTGTGAAATGCAGAAAAAAAGGTTTGTATTCGGTTGTGGGGTTTTTTTGTTGTTTTTTGGTTTTTTAAAGGAAAAACCCTGCCTAAAACGTTAATCTTGTAAAAAGTGTGTATTTGGAATTTTCTTTGTTTTAATATAGAATATTATAAAGTCAAAATATAATACATTGTTTTCAGATTCGGAGTTTAAGATATACCTGTAGCGGTGGCTTTGATTCTTTTAGATGTCTCATAAAATGGGACTTTTTATATGTTAATGTATAATAAAACTAAAACGAGATTATTTTCCATTTGAAATTTTTGTATAGTTTAAAAATGCTTCCATATTCTTCGTTGGTATTGTGCCCTGCAGAACTTTAGTGCAGAGTTTATATTTAGCTAAACTGTTATGTTAATTAAGAAATGCATAAATCCTTTATTCTTAATATTTGTAATTCTAAATAAATTGATCTATGAAAAGTAGTATTGTCTGCCGTTCTCATTTAATTAATACGAGTTGATAAATATTCCTTCTATTTCAAAAGTTTTAAGGAACTGTAAATTCCACTGAATTATATATATATATATATATATATCTATTTTTTTTTTTTTTAAGATTTTATTTATTTATTTGAGAGAGAGAGAGAGAGAGAACAAGCTCGGGGGTGGAGAGGAGAGCCAGAAGCAGACTGTCCACTGAGCAGGGAGCCCGGCCCGGGGCTGGATCTCAGGACCCCGGGATCATGACCTGAGCCAAAGGCAGACGCTCAACCGACTGAGCCACCCAGGCGCCCCTCCACTGAATTATAATTTTAGGGGAAACGGTACAGATCAATTACTAAATCGTTTTGAATTACAATATCATATAATACCTATCATCCAATATAACTTTAAGGGAGGGGTTTTTCCATCTCTACAAATCACTGTGAGAAAACACACCAGTTCTTGGCTTACTGTAGACCTAGTGAGAGGTTGCTTTTAATATGGTCTGCCTAGAATTACATAAACAGTTTTTTTCACATTTCTTTCTTTTTTTAAGATTTTTTATTTATTTGTCTGAGAGAGCGAGAGAAGCAGAAAGAAGCAGGCTCCCTGCCAAGCAAGGAGCCTAGATTCAGGACTCGATCCCAGGACCCTGGGATCATGACCTGAGCCGAAGGCAGGTGCTTAACCAACTGAGCCACCCAGGTGTCCCGTTTTTCACATTTAAGACTGACTTGGCAGGGGGCGCCTGGGTGGCTCGGTTGGGTGTCTGCCTTTGGCTCAAGTCATGATCTTGAGGTCCTGGGATCGAGCCCCATGTCAGGCTCTCTGAGCAGAGAGCCTGCTTCTCCCTCTCCCTCTGCCTGCTGCTCCCCCTGCTTGTGCTCCTTCTCTCTCTCTCAAATAAATGAAATCTTAAAAAAAAAAAAAAAAAAAAGACTGACTTGTCACATTTAAATTCTACCTCGTTCTAAACACATATCTAGCCAAGCATTGCCCGCGCCTTTCACTGCCACTGTGTGTTGGTGGCAGGAACTGTGCCGAGAATATATTTGAATTTTATTTCTGTTTAGGGAAGAAGAAATCTGTATCGTTCGAACTAGTCATTTTGGATCAGCTGTACATTTATCTGAACGATGTTGCCACCGCCTAGCACATTTCGTCTAAAGAGAGTCGTCAATGCCACGTGCCATGTAGGTTTCGTTCTGAATTACTTTCTCTGAGTCCCAAAAACCAGGTTCACTCACTACCGTTGAGAATCTACCAAAAGATTTGCCTGTTAAATTCCTTCTCTTGAATCCACACACTTTATGAGCCTGTGTCATTACCACTTCTCTCGCTTGGCCTGGCCACCGTCCCCGCCAGCCTGGAAGTCATCAGTCACCTCTGCCTTCTCTGCAGAGGCCACTCCGCCCTCTCAACTGCAGCCTTCCGGAAGTGATCGTCTTAAACTGCAAAACTGGTCATGTTCTCTCCATTTAAGGTCTTAGGGCTCTCAGAACAAATTCAGAATGCTTCCAGTAAGACCCAGAGAGCCACGTATGGTCTGACGTCCCCTAACAATTTCTCCACCCTGCTTCTTAAGCCACAGGGCCTTTGCACATGCAGTTCCCTCTCCTCACCTTGGTTAACTCCTGACCATCCTACACATCAGTTTCTCCGGGAAGCTTTCCTGGTCCACAACACACTGTCTCCAGGTCCTGTACCTCTCTGTGCAGCACATGTCACATCTGTGATTCAGTATTTCTTCTTTGGTCTGCCTGCTGGCCTCTGCTCCGAGAGGGGAGAGGGACCGTTTCTGGCTGGCTCACCGTTGTATTTCCAGGCCCTGATAAAGTGCCTGTTCACAAGTCGGAGTTTCACTTGTGATCTGAACCACTAAAGTTTCTTGCCCTTTACAACAACAATAGCCCCTACCTTCTGTGGCGTCGTAAGGATTAAGCACATAGTGCCCATAACACATTTAGCAGGTAGAGTCACTCAAGAGTTAAAGGGAGAGGCAGACTAATGTTCTTGGAGGGTCCCACAAGTTTTAAAAATTAAAAATGACAAGAGTTACATATTTATAGATTTTGTAGGTATTCGCTGGGGAAAACACAACGTAAGGGCAATAATCCAATTAATAAGTTCATTGCAAGATTCACCTCCACACATGACCCTTTAGTGGACCGTAAGTTCCGAGTGTCGGGCTTTCGGTCTTGTGAGTGTGAATGTGTGTAGCGCCGCGTCTGTCCAGGTCACGCGTCCAGATGGAAAGGGAGCGCTGAGCAGGACGTGGGCACGCCGCGAGCACTTAAATAAACCACAGCTAATGTTTACCATCTTGTGTTTTCAAGGGTTCGGAAGTCAGGTCTGCCAGGAAAGCCTGAACTGTCTCCCATCGGCTTCTCGCAATGCATTCGCTACTCTGAAAAGTGCAAGTCATTTGAATAACACCTCTGTGAAAATGAGGGCAACTGGCATGTGCGATCTCGAGGACATTCCACCGCGCTCAGACTGTTCGAGTAACATCCGGAGAGGAGTCCTGGCCTTAGCCACAGCCCCCGAGAGCCTCCTCCAAAGCGCCATGTACAGAGACAGCCCCCCTACGGCCACCCCATGGACAAACGGTCTCCCTCGGCCCTCAGGAGCTTGAAAACCCTCAAAATATCAAGACAGGATTTTAATGGATCTCAGGCTAACTTAGACCCTAATGTGCATACATTCTAATGTATACGTTGGGAGAGAGAAACCAGAAGCCAGCACTCATGCGACTGATTGGAACACTGATTGTCAGCACAGCGGCCTGATGACCAAAGGGCCACATTTGCAGAGACTCTGTTCTTCCACAAGTTGTGGAGGGAGGCCCTGCACAACGTGCTGTCCAAAGGACCAAATTCATTTCAGCTGAATGACAGGGAAGCATTTGCGGAAAGCATTTAATAACCCACTCAAGTTGCACCAAGTACAATTACAAGTGCTAAGGGTAATGTGGGAGTGACTGCAGTAAAAGTTACAAAATCAGGATTAGAGGAAGGTTCAGACTCCAGGGGACGGGGACCTCGAGGGTCTGAAAGAGAGAGGTATTCATTTGGTCCCCTGGCGACGGACAGGAGGGGCTCCTGACCTCAAGAAGTTGGCTGGAGATGTCTGGGAGGGTAACGGAAAGGTTTTTTCCATCTGGTGGCCACTGGAGGCTTCTACAGATTTCTAAAGAGAGTGATGTGTGGAAATCTGAGAAGCCAGAGGCTGGGGGCCCTTGGAATAATCTGCATGTATGACCCCGGAGCTACGAACAAGTGTAAAGACGACAGGCCACATACACAGAAAAGGAGTCGATCTCGGGGACAGGGTGAGGACTGGGTCCGAGTGAGTTCAAGGTCAAAGCTTTGGAGGAACCCGAGAAGCCGGCAGCTGCGGTGCACAACGGGACAGTGAGCCTGGCCTTCGTGTTCTCAGGACAGGGAGAGGGAGTTCTGACAACGCAGTCCAGAAGGGAAGAGGGGGACCGGCCAGCAGGAGCAGGGATGCAGACTGAACTGGAGGTGCGGGTTTGGAGACGCCCAGGTCAAGGACCTCGGGACTCCTGGGGCGGGGCCGGAGGAAGAAGAAGGGGGGGCGGAGGGGGGGAGGCTCACAGGAGAAGGGGAGGGAGCTTCACAGCTCAGAGCCCCGGCGAAACCCTCACCGAGGTTAGCAGGCATGTGTCCCTCACCCCGCAGCCAGAAAGGCCAGCCTTCCGATGTGTGCGTCGTCGCCTTCCGTCCTGGCTCCTGGGGGCTGATCCTGGCTTGGCCCAGACTCCTCAGGAGTGACCGAAGGCAGAAAAGATGTGTTCCTCCCACGAGTCCGGCTTGGAACCAGTGTCTTCAGAGAGGGGAGAGTAGGTTTCGAAGTGCTGACCTTGGCAGCCTGGGTGGGAGATGCCCTCCCCAGCCCTGTTGGGATCGGGCAGGCAGTTCACGTGGGCTTCAAGCGGCAGCTGGGGCTTCAAACATTTCGCTTCGGTTCCCTGAACGGCGGGGTGGAGGGAAAGCTCGGGCCTGGCCGAGGGCTGAAAGGCTTTCCCGCTCTGCCGCCTCGACTTGGCCCGCCGGTTTTGGAACCACACCTGGAAGAGGGAAGGGAAGCTGTTTGGGGTTGGAGTGCTTAGGCTAGCTCACCATTCCTGAGTTCCCCTTGAACCCACCCTTGTTCCCCTCTCGGAGCCCCACCCCCACCCCTGCTTTTCACAAAACTCTTGGGCCAAACGGTGGCTGGGAATTCAGAGGCCCAGGCTTTCCCTGCCTCACCGCTCCGGGGTGCAAAACGGGAAACCCGCCTCGTTCTACCCGGGCAGCATACGGGGATATCTAGGATGAAAAGTAGCGTAGCAGAAACAGAAGCACTTTGCATTTGAGGATAAAATGCTTCTACGCTTAAAGATGCCAGGCGTTGAGAGAATTTAGAAAATCAATTTCGGGAAGTACAGCCCCTTGTCAAATCAATCGAGAAGGTGCTTTTGCTCTGCGGACTTCCCTTCTGTGAATGAAGTTTTCTGCTCACCGTTTCCCAACAAACAGAGTGTCCGGCTTAAGAAGGCTCGGCAACAAGCCTTAGGAACGCTTGGAGCCGACAGATGGATTCCACCAGGGACGCGGGAAAACGAGTCCGCTCCTCCCAGTGTTAGAGTGGGGGCTCCTACTTAAAACTGCCTGTGGACACAGACCAACGCGCGGCAGACTCGCGCAAAAAGGCAGGCTCTTCGTCACCAGCAAGCTCCAGGATTTGGGTCTAAATCACTTCGCAATAAACGCGCCTGGCATTGGATTTTTCAAACTGTGGCACGAAGCTCCCTGTGCATCAGGCTTTACTGAGATGCTACACTCCTTCGAACCAAAATTCCAGACCCAATACCCCCAAGAAAGAGGCCTTCAGGGCGCTGGGGGCCACTCGGAGAGTCAGCCCTGGCCTCTCCCAGAGACCAGGGTCCCACCGGGGGAAGCCCCAAGCGTGCCTCTTTTATCCGTCCTTCCTGGATCAAGAAAAAGTGTTAAAGTACTTCTCACCCTCCTGCTCGAGGTGGACTTTCCGACCCTTTCAAGGGGCCGGAGGGCGTCCTTGGAGGGGCCGCGATCACACGGGACTCCGACGGAGGAAAGTGGCTGCGCGCGCGCCGCCGGACTCCGCCCCCCCCCCCACAATCGCCCCAGCGACGGGTCCCGACGCCACCCGCCGTGGGCAGCCCGGGACCCGGGGGCTACCGGAGAGCGACCTGCCGAGCGCGAGGCTTACCTGGATCCTGGACTCGGGGAGCAGGGTGAGCGCGGCCAGGCGCTCGCGCAGGTGGATGTCGGGGTACATGGTCCGGCGGAAGACGAGCTCCAGCAGCTGCAGCTGCTCCGCGCTGAACGACGTGCGCTTGCGGCGCTGCGACGCCGACGGGGTGGGCGCGCCTGCGGGGGGCGCGCGGGGCGCAGGGGGCGCCGCGGCTGGCACGGGGCCGACACCCAGGAAGCCGGCGAAGGGGCCGGGGCCCGGGGGCGGCGGCGGGGTAGCGGCGGCGGCGGCGGCGGGGCCGGGCGGGGGCGCGGGGAGCGCGGGGGCGGCCCCGAAGCCGAGCTGCTGGGACCGAGCCGCGGCCATCGCTGTGCGAGCCAGTGCGCCGCCCGAGGGGCGCGGGCCCGGGTTATAGGGCGCGGGCCGAGGGAGGGGCGGCGGCGCGCTCAAAGGGCCGGGCGCGCGGAGGCCCGTGTCCCCCCGGGGGGTCGGCCCGCCCTCAGCCCCGCCAGACGCCGTGGGAACTGCCGCTTCCGCCGCTGCGGCGGGGGGAGGGGAGGCGTGAACTTGGGCCGCTCCCCCTCCCCCCACCCCGGCGACCCCCGCCCGCCCCGGCCCGCCGGCCGCAATCCACATCACGGGGCGGGCCTCCCGCTCGCCGGCGCGCCAGGCCGGGGCAGCGACCCTTGCCCGAGTCCTCGGAGCTATTTACTTACCCCCCACCCACCCCCGGCTACGTGCCAGACCCGGTACCAGGTTGGTCAAACAGCCCGGCCCCTGCCCTCCGCCAGCCTCCCCGGCACATCCTGAATCGGGAGGGGGTGCAGATTAAGGGGCGGCAGAGGGAGGCCGCGACCTCACCTTGAGAGAGCGGCGGCCCCTTCGGAATGGCCGTGGGCCGTAGAACAAGGGTCCCCAGGGCGCCGCGGGCCTGAAAGCGTGCCCACGTTTACAGACGCGCAATCTGGTCTTTCCGGGGGGTTCCAGCGATGCTCACGAGCCGTCTGACGGACGGGGCCCTGGGAAGTGTCCACGCCGGCCTGCCTCTGCCCTGGGGGGCCCCGTCCAAGTTCCCGTTTGGTCCTGATGTGTGCTGTGGTCATGGTTTGCGCCTCCGCCGCCCCTCCTAGACGGTAACGTCTGAGAGCTCGGGCACCCATTTCTCTCCTTCAAGTCTGGACATCTCACCGTGCTTGAGGCGCTGTGCTAGACCCTCCGTGCTAGACCCCCCGTGCACGCCCCTCGCACTGGATGCCTCTGAATTCACTTTATGGGGAGAGAAACGCAGAGTCCCGCGTGGGAACCGCTCCACCCAGGAGAGGGGCCGGAGGCCCCTGGCTTCCTGCTCCCAGAACCTGAGCCCCGATTTGGCCAGGACCATGCAAGGTTACTCTGTCGGGAGTGTCCTTCAGGGCGCTGTCCCTGCCTGTCTGTCCATTCTAGAAGGCAGTAAGACACCCCCCCTCCCCAGGAAGGCCTTGGATGTTTCCGTCCTGGAGGGACGTCCTGGGTGTCAAAGCGGAAAGGCTGCTGGGGACAGGAGTTCAGCGCTTGGTTCTCTCCTGGCGGGTGGCTGGGGTGTCAGGGACTGTTTCAAACCCCTGAGGCTCTTCCGGGCAGTCTGCTCCTCCGTCTCCCCACCCCCATGCCTTCTCTCTCTCTCTCTCCCTCCTCCTCCCTTCTTCTCTCTCTTCCTTTGCTGGGTTATGAGTCTTCAGGCAGAGGGTATATGGGATGGGAGGTCAGACCCTCCATTTCGATGTGCTCCATCATTCTTTCATTAACCCAAAAACCTTTTTTTTTTTTTTTAAGATTTTTATTTATTTACTTGAGAGAGAGTGAGGGACAGAGAGAGAGAGAGAGAGAGAGAGCATGAGAGGGGGAGGGGCAGAGGCAGAGGGAGAAGCAGACCCTGGGCTTGATCCCAGGATGCCAAGATCACGACCTGAGCCCAAGGCAGATGTTTCACCGACCGAGCCACCCAGGCGCCCCCACCCAAAAGCCATTTATGAAACATCCCTGGGCAAGGCCGTAGTACACGTGTGTCCCTATGAAGCAGGTATTCCCCTCCCAGTCTTACAGATCCGGAGTAATTCCACAATCCAGACGAGGCCCAAAGGACTCCAAAGCCACTGTGCCAAGCCGGCCTCCAGAGAGACTCCTGTCTCACCACTCAGTTCCCCTGCACCCTCGGGAGGGGGGCAAAACCCCTGGCCCCTCCGGTCTTGGGGTTGTCTTTCAGGCCCCTTGGGCTCATTGGGGTCCCAGGCACAAGCAGTGGTGATCAGCCAGACTTGAGCAGACCTAAGGTCCGTAGCTGTAGCCAAGCTACCGGGACCAGGAGGCCGGCCTCCGAGGGAGCCAGCGATTTGCCGGCTGCTGGCAGCCACTTGAGGTCCAACAGCCGGAGAGGGCCCTTCGAGCCAGAGACCGCCCAGGGCCAGGAGTCACAGGAAATCTCCGGCTGTGCGGACACCTCCCCCGCCCCCGCCCCCCGGAGTCCTGCGTCCCAGCGGCACCTGCTCCCCGCGGGGCCTCGCAGGCCGGAAGGTGGACCCGCCCAGAGGAACGAGTGCCTGGTCATGGGTGCAAACGGTGGCGGTTTGACAAAGCCACCTACACACACAGGCTTCTCAGCTTTCGAACCAGCAGTGAGAGATGCCCGCGCTCAGCGAGGGGCCGGGTCATCCCGCAGGCTTGGCTAGACGAGCGGTCTCCTTCCTGACTTTTCTGGAGAGCCTGTGGCATCATAATCCTCTGCAGTGGAATAAGATTTCAGCCTTTCCCCTTCTCTCCTCCTTTTGCTCTAAATGACGTTTTATCCATGCACGCTTGTAACCTAAGGCAGCACCTCGGTGGGGACACGGCCGAAACCCAGGATTGCAAGTGGGAGTGAGGGGTCGGCGAGGGAGACTTTATCCTACACTCCCTGGTGCTGCCTTATGATTCTTTCATCACGTGCATGATGACTCGGGGCAATGTGGCTTTCTGGGTTGGATCTTTTTTTTTTTTTTTTAAGTAAAGTCTACACCCAGTGGGGCCGGAACTCACGAGCAGGAGATCGCATGCCAGGCACCCCGGGATGGATCCTTAGGAAAGACGAAAGGACGTTAGTGGGAACACTGTTAAAATCTGAATGTTTAGAGGATGCAAGTAGTGTGTCTGGAAAGAGCTACTACTTGGCTGGGAATGGAATTCCCATTTCCGTGGTGGACGCGGACCAGGGTGACGAAGCTCTAAGCTCCCACAGCTCTCTTCAGAAGCTCTGATGTGTCCACTCGCTCGAAATCACAGGTCCTTTCCGCTCCCCTTGTGTTTGACAGACACCTCTAAAATCACAAATGGTTCCCACGAAACCCAAGCTCTGGATTCCTTACTCAGTTATCCTGCTGCAAGCACACAATGAATATTCTAGTTAATTCTTCCATACCTGTTTCCCCAAATGGAAAACAGAAAGAGCCCAATCCTTGACAACATCTTAAAAAATAATTATGGCAAGTTATTTTCCCAAGATACATAATCTGTGAAATTTAAGTGCTTTTAAAGAAATTTTTATTTATTTATTTTTTTGATAGTGAGAGAGAGAGAATGAGCAGGGAGAGTGGCAGAGGGAGAGGGAGAAGCAGACTCCCCACTGAGCAGGGGACCCCCCCCCCCACTCGGGACTTGATCCTGGGACCCTGGGATCGTGACCTGAGCCGAAGGCAGATGCTTCACGGACCAGCCACCCAGGTGCCCCTAAGTACATTTTTAATAGGCTCCAGGAGGTACTTTTCTGGACCAAAGCCAGTCAGGTTACCAGTTTCAGAACAGCACACTGAAGTTCAGGTTTAGCTGAAGGCAAGGGTCACTGAGATCGAGGGGTCTTGTCCACACCTGGGCTCCGCTCACTCACCACCAGACTTGCTCAGGGCTTTGGTCCTTATTTGCATTTGGTCCCTGGTAACATCTGGTGAAACAGAAGGGGAGAGCAAGGTGACACAGAAGACAGGCCTCCGGGAGACACACCCTGCATCCTGAGGGAAGGCCAGTGAGGACGCTGTAGAAAAAACAACAAGCTTAAAAAAAAAAAAAAGTATCATTATCTGGAGCAGCCCCAGTGGGGAGGCGGGAGCCACTTGGGGTAACCGTCCTGCTCTGCTTCCTCGGCATTTCCCACCACCGCTCCTGTCCCTGGTTCCCCCAAACATCACAGCCGCCTGCCTTTCCTCCCGAAGTGCTAAGTACCCTCTTTCCGGCTTTGTTGTTCAAGTCGGGTCCTCGGCGCTGCCCTGAGACCTGGCCCTCGCTCCGCCGGGTGTTTATTGACCAGAGAACCAGGAAAAGGAGAGTTGATGGCTCTCCTCCCGCCCGGAGCCCCCGAGCTGTTCGCCCCCTTTGATCCTGCCTTTGATTTCCTCCCCTCTTGCTGCCCAGCCTCCCGAGTTTCTGGAGTGTATTCCAGAAGCAGAGGTTACAGGAGATTGAGAGACGACATCCCCCAAAAGGTATTAATGTGCCAGGAAAGTGATAAAAGGTGAAGGAGCCTCTTTGGTTGCTTGGTTAACACCGAATGAATTCCAATACCAAACGCGAGATAGATTTGGGACCCAACAGAGTGAGTTTTTTAAAAGGACGATTCCTTTCCTTCTTTCAGTTATTTCTACCCAAAGCCTCTGGGCGGTGTCTTTTACCACCCAGACTCGCACAGCCAGGAAGATTAAGGCACATCTCAACCCCAGAGAGAGAAAACCATAGATTTCCCAAGTTCGCGTCCACACGCTTCATAACGAAGAACAGAATGGACCAGCAGACTCTGTGGCCCTCACACCGACGTTTGTCTGTATTTCTTTCGGCGGCTTATCGAGCGCTTTAAATGGGGCTAGTGCCCCTGAACTGGGTTTTCGTATTTTTGTATGTGTGGTTTATTTTTTACCTTATTTCAAGTTAACTGATTTAAATTTAAGCCTCACGTGGCCAGTGGCTACGGAAACAGGACAGCTCCGGGTCGTCTTCCAGCAAACTCCTCTTGGTTGATAGTTGCTGATATGCAGGTCCAACGAGGCCTTTAGTTGGCTCAGAACCATACACTAGATTTGAATTCTGGGCTCTCGTTTTGCGTCGCTTAAACAGAGCTCTGGATCCTCAAAATGATGAACCCGTCTTCATACTGAACAGTCCCCCATAGATGTGGCCACGGATCAGTGCGTTAAATCTTGCCGTGGTTTCTTCAAAGGCGTCCATGCTGGTGAAAGCTGTGGGATGCTGTGGGTTTCTTTAATATGGTCATTGGACTCAAACCCCGTGTCGTTTTGATAATTTTGTTCTCTTGCAACCACATAGTGCAACTTCGCTTCAAAAGTTCTCTGACTCTGTGTGAGCCGTGGCCGGGACTGAGTGAGCGTATGTCGCCTACCCTGCATGCGGCCACCCTGGACAAGGACAAATAAAGAGAGAGGCATCAGGAGAATTCAGCATCTGCCAGTATCTACCTGTTCTTTTCTACTTCCAAATAATTTATTAAAGCATTAGCAGGTGCCCACGGTAACCTATGATCAATTCCGGACTTGGCGTTCCGGCCCCAAGTAGTGGGTGTGTATGTCCAAAATACTTCCTTTTACTGGATGTCATCGCCTACGATAGATGGGAGACATCCGAGCGGGTAAAATGCCACTCTAAGACTCTTGGTGGATATAAGAGAGAAGGCACTCCCAAGGAGACACTATTCCATTTTAATTTACACCAGGATGTATGGTTTTCACTAAACGGCTCCACTCTGGGACTCCTTCAGATTGCACACAACGCTGTCAGTGCCAACCCCATGCCTGGCCCCCCGCTCTGGGACCGTGGGGAGGGTCCCCTTACCACTGGGCATTCTGTTCAGCCGCCTGGCTTCTTGCGTGAACGGCCATCCTGCATCAGTGGACCCCCCGCCCCCACCCCCTAGTGCACCTGACCCATGACTCCGGGGAGCGGCCGTAGACCCAGACCAGCCCGCTCCCTTGTGACGCCCCAAATAGGCTTTCGCTCTGGGTGTGCCGCTTGAACAAACACTGCCAGAGAGGGCCCTGCTTTTAACCTGGTTGATGATTCTGGAATTATTTAAACTCATTCACATGCAGGCTGTGGTCTCTCCACACCATTTCCAGTGCAAAGGGGCGGGGGAGTGCTCCTTTGAGAAATGTCTCATTCTAGGTCAGGGGCAGCAAAGGCATGAGTCTGGAATATTCAGTCACATTGGCAGAGGACAACACTATTAAACACCACTGCACTAGCCTCTCGGGAAATAAGTGAAGAGGCTCCCACTGCTCAAACAGGACAATGTGAGCATCAGTAAGAATAATGAAAACAATAGGTTGGGACACATCAAATGTATTAAAATCAGGGCGCCTGGGCGGCTCAGTCGGGTAGGAGTAAGCGTCCGACTCTTGGGTTCAGCTCAGGTCATGATCTCGGGGTCGTGATCCCCACATCGGGCTCTGTGCTGGGTGTGGCATGTGCTTGGGGTTCTCGGATTTTCTCTTTCCCTCTCCCTCTGCCCATCTCCCTGCTCACGGGTGTGATTTCTCCGCTGAGCACGGAGCTAGAAGTGGGCTTGAAGCAGAATAGGGGCTCAACCCCAGGACCCTGAGATCATGACCTGAGCCCAAGCCAGATGCTTAACCAACTGAGCCACCCAGGTGACTCAAGAAAAATTCATCTCTAAGAGCAGTTGGGATATTTGAACCTTAGCTCTGAGATGATATTAGGGAACCGTGGTTAGTTTTTAATTATGATAGTGATTTCGTGCTATATTTTTATCGTCTTTCAGAGATACATAGAAATGTTGGCAGAAGAAATAGTACAATGTTTGGGATTTGCTCCATGATAATCTAGTTTGGGGGCAGGGGAATACAGAAGAAGCAAGATTGAATAATAAATGAACAACAGCTAAAGCTGGGTCGGGGCCATTGACCGCAGTGTTCTCTTTACCTTTGTGTATGTTTGAGATTTTTCTGGAATGAAAAGTGAAAAAGAAAAAAGTCAGTGTCTTTGAAAGACGCAGAAGAAGATTCTGAGCATGAGGACAAGAGCTTCGCTCCGGGGAGGCAGGCTCTGCAGCTCTGTGAGCCCCGGCAGAGGAGGAGGGGAGCGGCCCCCCACTGGGTCTGGGGGGGTGCTTAGAGGATGGCAGTGCGGGGAGTGGGTTCAGGCCCCACAACCGGGTCAGCGTTGAGTGTGCCCGGTGGGAGCCCTGAGGCGCTCCCTGGACGAGGGGCAGAGGCGGGGTGTGGGCGCGCTGGGACAAAGCCTCGGGGAGAAGAGTGTAGGAACAAAGGCACAAGACAGGAATATCGCAGGACTACAGGGGCCAAGGCAGTGGGGCCGGCGAAAGCCCTGAGTGCTGACCCGCACCTCATCCACGGCGTGCTGAGAATAACTCCCCATCTCCTGGGCCCACCGGAGGTGAGGTGAGGGGCCTCTTCCGGCGGTGCGGGGCTGAGGAGCCCACCCCAGGAAATTTCCAGAAGAGGCAAGGCTGCCCTTGGTTCATAGCCGCCAGAGAACCCGTTGCCCCCTGCAGGCCTCACAGGGGTGTTTGCGAGGTGCTGCCCAGCATGGGGGTCTTGCGTGGGGCTCCCCTTCCCAGACTTGGGCTAAGGGTGACAGGGTTCCTTCTCCCAGGACTTAGGCTCCTTCCAAATCCCGCCCGCCTTGCAGGCCCGGTCCAAGCCCTCCTTCCGTGAACCCACAGTCTCTCTGGGGCCTGCCCTCCACTGCCCGCCCCCCAGTTCCCAGTGTGAGTCCTACACTCTGTGGAAATCAAACGCAACCATAGAGAAAAGGAGAGACCCGTAAATAAATCTATCTGGCGGCGGCCACTATCAGCCCTTTCGTGGAAGACCTGTTCTGCATGTGTGTGTGTAACGTTTTCATACCTATAGCTCTGAAAGAAAACTGTACACGCATGGTTTTTATACAGACACGTCTTGTTTACCAAACCCGAGACTAACTCCTTCGTGAGCATGAACGTATCATACGATTTTGTGCCTGGCACAGCATCAGATCTGGAACAGGCTCATAATACGTATTTGATTGATTCGCTCAAAGACATCTCAGAGCCCACAGTCCAAACTCGGTGGCAGGCTCGCCTGCGGGGGGAGGGGTTGAAACCAGGGAGAGGGGCTTTCACACTTTACCTCACGTGTGTTTAAAATATCTGTATTTCATGCGGCGCCTGGGTGGCTCAGTCATCAAGCGTCTGCCTTCGGCTCATGTCATGATCCCAGCGTTCTGGGATCGAGCCCCGCATCAGGCTCCAGCCCCGCATCGGGCTCCCTGCTCAGAGGGAAGCCTGCATCTCCCTTTCCCACTCCCCCTGCTTGTGTTGCCTCTCTCAGTGCCTCTCTCTCTGTGTCAGATAAATAAATAAAATCTTTTTAAAAAAATCTGTATTTCAGGACCCCCTGGGTGGCTCAGTCAGTTAGGTATCTGCCTTCGGCTCAGGTCATGAACCCAGGGTCCTGGGATCAAGTCCCGAGTCGGGCTCCCTGCTCCGCGGGGGAGCCTGCTTCTCCTTCTCCCTCTGCCCCTCCCTCATTCTCTCTCCCTCGAATAAATAAATAAAATCTTAAAACATAATAATAATAAATAAATAAAATCATTAGAAAGAAATAAATAAAATATCTGTATTTCTCTTTCAGCAGCTACTCAAACTCTTGTAATCTCGCCTGTGTTCTGGATTTGGGAGGACGGGGGCCACCTCCGGGATGCCCCAGGGGAAATCCCCGGACGCTCCTATTCTGGGAAGACCCTACTTGACTCAAACCAGCCGTGCTTTGAAAACACCCTCTGGCTCTGCAGGTGGGCCGGGAGTGTGATGTCCTGCGGACAGGGCCTGTGCGTCTGAGCTGGGGCCTTGGGGATGGCCTTGGTCTTAACCTCGAGATGTTTCGAAAGCCTTTAGGGCCGGGGAGGAAACTTGAGAATCCTGAGTGAGACCCCTTGAATCTGAGGGCTGGGGGTGGCGTCCAGGGCTGGCCGAGGGGGGCTGGCTGGCTGGGCGGTTGGGCGAGCGTCCGTCTTGGACTCTGGAAGTCCTCTCCCTGTTTCGGCCCTGCAGCTGCTCCTGGAAGCCGGAGTTTGTTCTGAGCTGTTCATTCCACGCCTGGAGCCAGACCAGGCGGCCTCCTTTGGCGCACAGCCTCTCTTCCAAGGGACACCCGTCCTCCCACACGGTCGCCAAAGCCCCTGGCCCAGGATGGATGGCTTGGGGTTCCGTCCCACATGGAACACCCAACAGGAGTCCTGGCCCCAAGACTGGGTCAGGGTCTTCTGCAGGGTGGGGTGAGGGTGTGACGTCTCCCAGCCCCCCTGCCTGCCTGCCCCTCTCCCCTGACGGCCTTCCCTGCAGACAGTCAGAAGCTGGGTCAGGCTGGTTCTCCACCCCCCACCGCTGCCCAGGCCCGGGTACATCACAGAGGCTCAGGGAACGTTTCCTTATGAAAAAGCATTCGGGGGCCAGGGTGCCCCTGCTGCCACCATGCTCCATGAGCTCTGGCAGCCCCCCCAGGGCTCCCACACCAGGAAGGGTGCAGATGGTCGCACTTCTCTTCACTCTAGTCCCTTATCGATGGTCAGCGCGCGGGCAGGCCCCTAACCGCTCTGAGCTTTGCTTTTCTTGTCTGCTCAGTGTGCCTCCGAGGAGCAGAGGGGCTCACCTAACAGAGGGCTCGCCCAGGCGGTAGTCAGGCCAAGTGCATGCCGTGGCCGTGGCCGAGGCCGACCTGCGCCTGCGAACGAACCTACTTCAGAACACCGCCCCGGGGGCCTGCCGATCCTGACCTTGGCGTTGGCGGTGCTGCGGCTCGGGTGAGGTGGAGGGTCCTGTGCACGCTCTTTGGCTCTGCCCGTGCCCCCTCCCCGCCCTCCACGGCCTGGCGGGGCTCCCCGGGCACCCACCCTGCACGTCTGTCACATCTCCCTCCAGGCTTTGCAGTCAGTGTTTTCCCAGGTGGGCCCATCTGGGTGCCCACCTGGCCCGCGAGCTCCCCCCGGGGGGCGGAGGGCAGGCCCCAGGTGTGTGTGGAACTCTGGGCCCGGCTCAAATGCATGAGGGCCGCGAGCTCCTGCTGGTGCAGGAGTAAGGAGCACGGCCCCCACGCAGGGTGCCGAGACAGCGGACACGGGAGGGCAACCACGCAAGGGCGGCCCTGGGCTCCACCAGCTCTTTCTGGAAGACTCAGCAGGGCTCTCTGTCAGTCCCTGCAGATTTCCGTCAACTGCTTTATTCAAGAGGAACTGGGGGTGGGAGGCTCAGCGGGGGCGACTGACGGCTTCCCCCAGAGCCTCAGTGTTGCCAGCAGGGAAATGGGCAAAGTGGTACCTGCCTCCCACCTTCTTCCTGGAGTTTCTCTGATAGTTGAAGCTTTTCACAGCACCTTAAAAGGCTCAGATGAAAGGCACGGATGGGATGAAAGGTTCTTGGGGCCATATTAAGTTTCTCGCAGTTTCGAAGCCTTGGAGGAGGCTGGAGGAAGTGGTCAGCTGACGGGTACTTGTGAAGCCCCAGAGGGTGATGTGGAGAGGAATTAGCATGGCAATCAGCCACACCTAGGGTGAGGGGGTGGGGGAGCTGGGGGCCCTTATCTGCAATGAAAACCTGTCATTCCTCAGAGGACGGGGACTTGGGGTAAGGTGCTGAGGACCCTAGGCCCAGGGGAGGAGGCCAGAAAGGCAGGGCCTTGGACAAGGACTTCCCCTCCCCTGGGCCTCAGTTTCCCCATGTGGGAAAGGAGGAAGCCAAGCAGAGGAATGGTCCCCCAACTTGGTGGCACACCACAATCACCTAGGAAGATTTTATTTTATTTTATTTTATTTTATTTTATTTTATTTTATTTTATTTTATTTTATTTACTTTCCACCTAGGAAGATGTAAAAACCCCGACTCCCGGCTGCACCCCAGAGGGAATAAAGCTGAGCCCCAAGGAGGTAGGACCCTGGCATCAGAAGCTTTTAAAGCTCCCCGGGTGATTCCAGGGTGCAGACTGGTGTGAGGACTGGAGCAGATTTCTAGAATTATGTGATTCGCTAACGTAATGCACTTTCCCACCACGGGAGGAGTCTCACGTGAGGGGCTTTAGGGGAGGGGGTCGGAAATTCAACCTGTGCGTCTGAGTCATTCAGAAAGCCCTCTCAGTTGCATATGGGAAGACAGGGCAGGGCTGCACTGAAATCCACCCCCAAACCTAGCGCTCCTGTCAGTGGGTTTCATTCTTCTCCTTGGCCAATTCCTTTTTAAAACCAGGGCTGCAAGTGAACAATCCCGTCTGACCATGTTGCTTTTCTACTGACCCTCCTTGGTGGGAACCCCAATGGGCAGTGAGAGGGGACCCCAAACCAGCAGCCAGGAGGGGGCGGTGCAGGAGTCCGCTGCCAGGGGTTCAGCCTGGGGCCAGGCTCCTCTCCTCTCTCTGCCTGGGAGACCCCACGGGGCCTCCACCCCCGCCCAGGACAGGCTTGGAGGGGCGCTGGCTTCGGATTCTCACTGGCGCCCACCAGGGGCTCTGGTCCTGCCCTAGAACCCTGCGCACAGAAAGAGAACAGTAGCGCCTACCGGCGACAAGGATTCTCTGCTTGGCCAAACTTCAGTCAGCCTCCTGAACCTTCTCCCAGGCCCATCTGTGCACTTCCGTGTAAAATCCAGTTTTGGGCGACGCCTGGGTGGCTGAGTAGGTTAAGCGTCTGCCCTTGGCTCAGATCACGATCCGAGGGTCCTGGGATCGAGTCCCCTGCTTCTCCCTCTCTCTCTGCCTGCCACTCTCCCTGCTTGTGCTCTCTCTGCCAAATGGATAAATAAAATCCTTAATAAAAAATAATAAATAATAAAATAAAATCCAGTTTTGGCCGGGGCTCTGCTGAACTGGTTTGGCGAGAACACGCCCTCCCTCCTCGGGATACTAACCGGTATCCGACCCCAATATTCTCCACTGTCCCCAGGTGATGTCTGACCCCCTTGGCCTGTCTTCAGTGAGAATCCTGTTGGGTTTATTCAGCCAGAATCCCGCCCACATCACCCACCGACATAATTTAATGTAATTTTAGTACTGACCTCTTGGTGACCTTCCAGGCACTGCTCCACCTGCTTCTCGGCTGTACCCCCCACTTGCCTGTGCTGTGTTCACAGCTGAGACCAATCTCTGTCCCTGCCCTGCACAATGCCATTGTATCCAGAGTGTCCTGAATAAGGCCTGCCTTTCCATTTTTAACAAGTGTCATGCATCATTTTTCTTTTTTTCTTTTTTTAAGATTTATTTATTTTAGAGAGAGAGAAAGAGAGTGGGGGAGGGGCAGAGGGAGAGAGAATCTCAAGCAGACCCAGCCTGGGGCTCAATCCCACGACCCTGAGATCACGACCCCAGCCGAAACCAAGAGTCTGACGCTTAACCGACTGAGCCACCCCGGCACCCCCATAATTTTTTCCTTAACACAGAGGCCATTTTTGAAAGTCTGGCCATTTTGATCACAGCATGCCAGGGCCTCCGGACCCAGAGTGGCCCTCGGGCCGTCTGTCCCCACGGCTAAAGGACATGGGAGCGCTGTGAGTGAGCGCTGTGTTTGGAGTTGCAGGGACAGAGGGGACAACGGACAGAGGTAGCCCAGTACACAGCGGGCTTTCCTTTTGTACCAAGTTCTTTAGCCCCTGGTCCCTCCTATTGTTAGGGTCACTGTCTGCCCCTCCTGGCTATTCCAGAATCTCCCCCACCCTCCACGTGGGAGGCTCTGTAGCAGGCCCTGGGGGACCCCCCAAGGCCTATGTCGCACCATACAACAAAGCTCTGGTGGACCGAAGCTGGCCCCCGACTGTCCAGGCAGCCACCTCCTTGCCAGCTCTAATGGGAGGTGCAGCCACGTTGCTGACTGCTAAAAACCCTCAGGACGCCATACATGGAGGTTTTACTCCAAAATCTTCTCCTGAATCTGACCAATAGTGCACTTCACCCGCGTACAAACCTTCTCAGGTGACTTAGCTCCCTGCACATCCGCCTAGAACCCAACGTGGCCACGCCCCAGGCTGAAACCCCGCCCACGGTGGACCCCCTGCACCTCCTCCCTCCTGGCCGCTGGTTCGGGTCCCGTCTCACTGCCCACCGGGGTCCCCACCAAGGAGGGTTCGTAAAAAAGCAGCAACTGAGGACCCAACACAGTCTGATGAGATCATTTACTTGCAGCCCTGTTTTAAAAAGGGAATTGGTGGGGGCGCCCGGGGGGCTCAGTCGGTGAAGCGTCTGCCTTCGGCTCCGGTCATGATCCCAGGGTCCTGGGATTGAGTCTCGGGTGCACCTCCTTGTTCATTGGGGAGCCTGCTTTGCCCTCTGCCTGCCACTCCCCCTCCTTATGCTTTCTCTCTCTTTCTCTCTGATAAATAATAAAATCTTGAAAAATAAAAAAATACAGTAAAAAAAAAAATCCCCCCAAAGAAGCCACCTTAAAGGCTGCTCACTGCACAAGAGGGGGCTCCACCTCAATAGTTTCAAAGTTCTTCCTAGGGCAGGAGAATCCTTCTCTGACGGCAGGCCGGGATGCCGGGGCGTGAGGTGGGGCAGGACTGATGCCATAGGGAGGGTTGGTGGGTCCGCGGGGCTGTGGGGACTTTGGAGGCAGTATGCTTCTACTGGCAGCTGGGCAGTGACTTGGCCAACTCTTAACCCCAGGTCTCTGATCCATGCAGTGAGGACACTGGACTCCCAGGTCCCTTCTAATTCCATGACTCAAACGCTTACCGGGCTAGCACGGGGAGAGGGGCTAACTACACAGCAGGACCGCCTTCTAGAATGGGGTCCTCCTGGTCTTCCCCAGGTGTGCCAGACAGATGCTCGCATGGGTGAGTTCCTCCTGTCCGGTCTGTTGTGCCCTGCTCCCCCCAAGGGTCCAGAGCGTGCCCGATTCCGGGTTAAATAAATGGAGGTACATCGGTTCAAAGGAAATCAAGACCGGCCAAAAAGAATTTGTAGCTCGAAGTGTACTGTCATGGAGAGAAGTCCTCCAGGATATCGTGAA
Organism: Ursus americanus; assembly: GCF_024610735.1. NCBI lineage: Eukaryota > Metazoa > Chordata > Mammalia > Carnivora > Ursidae > Ursus > Ursus americanus. The sequence goes on along the minus strand of NC_142128.1, from coordinate 100,405,670 downwards.
AGGCAGAAAGCAAATCGCCAAACAGCATGCACACTAGAAGCACATCTGTCTCTGTTAAAAGGCTCCAGGCTCTGTATACATGCGTATATTTGCATACGCACAGAAAAAATTTCAGGGAAGGTTGCATAAGTTCGAACCTCTGGGAAGTGGAACTGGGGCGTTTAGGGGTGGGGGAGGGGAATTTCACTTTTCACCTATCCTTCGGTGCTGTGTGAATATATTTTTACCACAAATAGGCGCTATTAATTAAAAAGCAAATATATTAGAGCGAAGTGAATAGGGAATAAAAACTATTCCTTTATTAAGGATACATATGAATTATTATTGATATTTGTAGAATTATATAAATGCTTATCTCATAGGCATATATTTTATATTTGTAGAATAGTATTAATACTTATCTCCTACATATATATTTTATATTTCTAAAATACAACATATATGGAGATGTATGAATTACAATTAATATTAGGAAAGATTAACAAATAAAATTTATAAGGAATAAAAGAATAAGAAAATATTGCCTGCTCCCATCGCCCGGGTTTGACGGATACGTGGTCTGGCGCTCTCGCCCTGTTCCACATCCAGATGCAAGAGTTTCATAGCCCTGCTTCCCAGGCAGCTTAAACAATTTTTTTATTTTTTTTTTAATAAATAGGTATAGCCTGGGGCCCGGCCCTGTGCCACGGGGGAGGCCGTAGCTGGCACATTCTTGGTATTTATTTTAAGGTCCTTTAAAACAGAGATCTTATTTGATTATCACCTCGATGTCTGCTTCAGCCAGGATCCTGCTGTCTGACACCTGGAAAGCCAGCCCCCTGGTCCCCACTCTGGCTCTGGGGCTCATCCACCAGTTTTTCCTGGGGGTCAGGACTTCCTGCTGCTGTCTGAAGATATGCAGTGTGACAGGGCTGTCCTGATGCTTCAGAGGTCCTGCCCCTGAAGCCTCCCCGCCGGCCTGCCAGCCCGGACCCCTTGCTCCCAATGGCCAGTGTAGTGCGTCCGCTCCAGGCAGTTCTGTTTTTCTCGGTCTTGGGGACGACGACGAGCTGGTTGATCTGCGGTTGGGGCAGCGGACGCTAGCCGTCTGTCCTGCAAGGCTCAGGTCCTTCTCCCAACCTCCCCTTTCCTGCTGGAAGGTCCTGGAGACAAAGAACCTGTCTGTAGGGATCTGAACACAGAACCTGAATGTTACAAATAAACACAGTGAATTTTTTGCACGGCTAAAATTTCCAGGGAGGGATCTACGCCTACAGTAATTTTTTAGGGGTGTTCGCTATTTCGAAAATCGTGTCACCCACAGCAACCCCATTACCCATCTGCGTTTGTAGGAACTGATGACAAGGTGGCCCCACGTGCGGGCGAGGCTCTGGAGCATTTCACTAATATGCTAACAGAGACACTAAAAATGATCCGATTTATGAAGAGGCTTTGGGTTGACGGGGTTGAGATCAACAGCCCTGGGACGTGGCCCTGTTTTGCACACCCCGTTAGCTTCTGCACCCGGAATATATGGTAGGTGCTCAATAAATATTTGTTGAATGAATAACTTAACTATGAAAATAATTCCGGGAAGCTGACACCAGCTCCTTTCTCTGTCCTGTGCATGTAGGCTCCCTGCAGAAGCCCCAGAAAATTATTTTTAATATAAGAATAGAAGATTCATGTGTTTTTAAATACAAGAATACACAATAGAAAGATTTTTAAAATTACCCATAATCTTCCTTCCCAGATAATCCTCAGTGATATTTTTTAAAAAATAGTGCCCTGGCGACGCCCGGCTGGCTCGGTTGGTGAAGCGTGTACTCGAGCTTGGAGTCCAGAGTTCGAGCCCCACACTGGGTGTAGACATGACTTAAAAAAAATTTTTTTTTAAATAATGCCCTGTATAAGACTAGAAAATTCATACAGGTAGAAAATGTCCCTCAAATATCCCATACGTGTAGTTTCTGTAGCCATATAGATATTCTAACCCGGAAAAACCATACTGTGAACACGGCTCTGCCCCTTGCCTATGTAACATAGTAATATTTTTGAGCTCTTTTCATACCGGGGCTTTTTTTTTTTTTATCTTTAGGCGATCCCTACACCCAGCATGGGACTCGAACTCACAACCCCGCGACCAAGAGCTGCATGCTCTCCTGACTGAGCCGGCTGGGGCCCCACACCGGGGCGTCTTTAGCATCTGCTAGAACGCCACTGAGTGGAGGTACCATTATGTTTATGGCTGGTCCCTTATCGCTGCGCACTTTGGTTGCTACTTATTTTTTTTCTCTTAAAACACTGTTGGGGCACCTGGGTGGCTCAGTCGGTTAAGTGCCTGCCTTCAGCTCGGGTCATGATCCCAGGGTCCCGGGATCGAGTCCAGCGTTGGGCTCCTTGCTCAGCAGGGAGTCTGCTTCTCCCTCTCCCTGTGCCCCTCTCCCTGCTTGTGCTCTCTCACTCTTGACCTCAAATAAATTTAAAAATAACAATAATAAAATAAATCTTAAAAAAAACCAACCAACTCTGTTGTAATAAACATTCCTGTGCCTATCTCTTAGCACCCTCTTGAGGGACTCCCTGCACCCCTTGCCATGCTCTGGAATCAACTGTTGTCCTCGCCTGGCCAGTCCCAGGCAAAGCCAGGGGAATGGGAGGGGTTTTCATCTCTCCAATAGCAGCCTCTGCTGGGCTTGGCCAGGAGAGCACACAGTTAGAAACAACAGAGCTACTACTAATAGGACCTGTGTCAGTGCGGCTTTCTGGGAGGCCAAATTCTGCGTGATTGTTTTTCTTTACGCTATTCTGTATTGACAAAATTTTCTACAACAAACACAGACTTTTATAGTTAGAAAAAGAAAGCAACCTAGACTTTATCTTTTCTTTTTAACATAGACTTTATCTTATATGATTTTTTAAATTTTAAGAGAGAGAGCACAAGGCGAGGGAGGGGCAGAGGGAGAAGCTGAGCAGGGTGCCCGACGCGGGACTCGATCCCAGGACCCGGTGATCGTGACCTGAGCTGAAGGCACACACTTAATCGACTGAAGCACCCAGGTGCCCATATCTTAAATAATTTTATGGCACGTCCTAGAGGGAGGTAAGAATGTCTTCCCTTCTTGCGGAGGGCTCCTTAAGATGGCTTTCCCTGCGGCAGCCCAGATGCGGGGTGGGGACCCATCTGGAGGTCTGGTGGCAGGATCTTTCTTATGCCCTTGTTGACTCAGGACTCTGGGAGGCGTCTATAAAAACAGTGATAATAAAAGAGCTGACATTTATGGAGAATTTATTGCGCTGGTTACTATTCTATGGGTGGTTATGCTTGTTAACACATGTTCTGATAAGGTGTTATTATTATCGTTCTGCAGCTGTAGAAAATGAGGCACGGAATGGTTGCGTAGCATGCTCAAGATGATACAGCTAGGATGGTGGGAGAACGGGCGCCGAAACTATGCAGACTGGCTCTCGAGTCTCCCGTGCTTAGTCCTATACTCACTCCCCTTTCTGTTAAATAGTGTTCTGTTATAACAGACCTCTCTGACCCTCTGTTTCTTCTTCTGTAAAATGGATTCATAGCATCTACTTAATGAGATTTTGAGAAATAAATGAGATCAAGCATGTGAAGTGTTTGGGGCATTGTATGTGTGAAATAAATTAACTGGCCATCATTAATACCATGGGGGGGCCCTGTTTACCACGATGGGGGTTCCAGAGGTGGATTGTCTGGGGACCCGGTCTTCCAAGGACACATCGCCTTGAGGAATGCTCTTGATCTGCTCTGTGGAGGGAGGTGAAGGCTCATGGGGGCTTTGGCTCTGTAGCAGCGGTGTTCAGCAGCTGTGTTTGTGGTGTCCGAATTGCCCATCGGAGACACAGGCTGGCCTTGCCTGGCAGCGCCCCCTTGAAACGCTGGGCACAGTCTGCATATGAAACGCAAGGGCCCCAGAGAGTAGGCAGGACTCAGAGGTACGGGCCAACCAGGGCTGCAGGTAGCGTCAGGCCTTCAGGGTGAGGTCTGATGGAGCTTCGGAGCCGGACAGACCTGGCCAACCCTGGAGGCTCCCTGACCAGTGCTGGGCAAGAACCTGCTGGCTGCTTCACCTCCGTGACTCAGTTTCCTCATTTTTAAATAGGGACAATGACACTTATTTCAAACAGCTGCTCGGAGGCTTAAATAAGACAAGGTATAGAGGGGTGCCTGGGTTGCACAGTGGTTAAGCCTCTGCTTTCGGCTCAGGGCGTGATCCCAGCGTTCTGGGATTGAGCCCCACATCGGGCTCTCCGCTATGAGCCTGCTTCTTCCTCTCCCACTCCCCCTGCTTGTGTTCCCTCTCTCGCTGGCTGTCTCTGTCTCTGTTGAATAAATAAATAAAATCTTAAAAAAAAAAAAAGACAAGGTATAGAAAGGGGGTTGGCCTTGGGGGCGCCTGGGTAGCGCAGTCGTTAAGCATCTGCCTTCGGCTCAGGGCGTGATCCTGGCATTCCGGGATCGAGTCCCACATCGGGCTCCTCCGCTGGGAGCCTGCTTCTTCCTCTCCCACTCCCCTGCTGTGTTCCCTCTCTCGCTGGCTGTCTCTCTGTCATATAAATAATAAAAATCTTAAAAAAAAAAAGGGGGGGGTTGGCCTAGCTCTTTGCACATATGTGTTGAGTGCTATGATCGGCCCTCTTCAACGATCAATTCAAATTTTAGAAAGCTCTTCCTCTTAGTCAGTTGAAGTTGGTCTCCTTCATGGAAGTTCCTTGCATTGCTATGAAATGTGCGTGCCCTTTCAGTCGTTCAGCAAACGTAGATTGGGTACCTTCTGTGTATGCTGGGGTCAGGCCAGGCCTGGGAGCACATCCAGAATTCATGGGGCTTGAAACTTATTCAGGGATGGGAGGAAGGGGAGTTCTTTAAGACAAAGAATAGAAAATCAGGTACAGAAATGAATGTTTATTTAGAATGCAAAATGAAACCCCAATGAATCACAAGTGTTAAGAAAGCTGACTAGTATGATAAAATTCAAATGATACAGTAATAAGCCACTTGGATGGCTCAGTCAGTTGAGCGTCCAACTCTTGGTTTCAAGCTCAGGTCATGATCTCAGGGTCCTGATTTCGAGCCCCATGTCAGACTCTGCGCTCAGCCAGGAGTCCGCTGGAGATTCTTTCCCTCTCCCTCTGCTCCTCCCCCTGCTCACGCTCTCTCCCTCTCTCTCAAATAAATAAATAAAATCTTTTTAAAAAATGACACAGTAATAATAACCACTATTATTCATATTACGTGATTTCCTGATACATCTCTATGCTTGTTTTTCTTCCTACATTTTTTTTGGCTGCATATCCCTTGTTCTCCACATGATAACAATTTCAAAATTTAATTTTCTATTGAGGGGATAGAAAAATAATTCAGTCTTTCCTCCAGCAGGGCTGATTGAGTTTGGGTTTTTACATCCATCATTTAGGGAAGTGTCATGGTGGTCAGTGTGTTGTGCGGGAGCAGACCCGCCCAGAGCCCCAGCCTTTGTTTTGGCTCTGCAGGTACCAGGTGGGGCCACAGCCGCTGCTCCCCCTCCCCCGCTGACACCCCCGCCCCGTCACCTTGGAGGTGGTCGGGGCGGAGGGGTGAGTCCACCTGCGGCAGCACTTTCGCCTCCGGCCAGCAGGTGGCGCTGATGGGCCCTGAAGCCTAAGCATTAGTCTGAGCCTCTTCGGAACAGATCTTGGACTCAGGGGCCTCTCCTTTTCTCAGCAGTTCACCGCTTCCTACTGTCAATGGAGGATACTACTTAGTTACAATTATCGATATTATTATTATATGGATATTAGCATTTGCAAATAGGAGAATGGAAGGCTGTACCCCATGTTGCTAATGTTGGTTACATCTCAGTAATGGGATTATGGGAGGCTTGCTTTTAAAAATTGTAAGTCTTTAATTAGACTCATTTTTACCTTTGCACCTAAACAAATGTGCATAATTTCATAACGGACAATGGCCCTTAAGAGGGTTTTGGATGTTGGGGGCACCTGGATGGCTCGTTCGGTTAAGCTTGCAACTCCTGATTTCTGCTGGGGTCATGAGCTCAGGGTCGTGGTATCGAGCCCCGGATCCGGCTCCACACTCGGCTTGAGGTTCTCCCGCTCCTTCTCCCTCTGCCCCTTCCCCATCTCTAAAAAAAAATAACCTTTAAGAGTGTTTTGAATGTGAAGGTCAGAAAGGCGGGGTAACAGTAGCTACGTGAATCCTATCTTATCTTTACAGGAATTTAAAGCACTTTCATAGATAAACAATTATTTTAGGCCTGTTCCTATATCAACATCTTGCGACGGAACAAAGGCAGAAACAATTTCTACTTTTTACAGAGAAAGAGACAGAAGTCCAGAAAGTGGGCCTAAAGTCACAACGCCTAAAAGGGGCCAGATTCAGTCCCTCTAGGCCCTTCCCCCACCCTGGCTGGCTCTGTGGGCTCCAGGGCACATCTTTTTGGAACTCATTTATTCCTTCTCATATCCCTATGCTGCGCTTTCTCAGGATCCCGTCATCTTGGCCTGGGCTAACAGCAGCTTTCATCCGGAGCTCCCTACTGCCGGCCTCCCGTCTGGTTTCCCCTTCTACTGCTGCCTGCAGCCCGAGTCATTCATGAAACTCTGGCCTGGCCTACCCTTTTCTGCCTCTCGCATCAGGCCCCTGCCGCTGTCTGGAGGCTCACCCCCTGCCACCCCTCCCCTCCCTCCGCAGTTTCTGCTCAGGCCAAGGTTTTTGCAACCCAGACCCACAGGTTGTCAGCGAATGGTACTCCCTCTCCCTAGAATGTCATTTCTTTTCTTTTTTTTTTTTTTTAATTTATTTGACAGAGACAGCCAGCCAGCGAAAGAGGGAATACAAGCAGGGGGAGTGGGAGAGGAAGAAGCAGGCTCCTAGCGGAGAAGCCTGATGTGGGGCTCGATCCCGAAACACCGGGATCACGCCCTGAGCCGAAGGCAGACGCTTAACGACTGCGCTACCCAGGCGCCCCTAGAATGTCATTTCTACCTTCTTCAAACATAAACACTCATAGTAATCCACAGAATGACCTCCTCAAACCTTCCAGGCAGGATACCATCTTCTCCTATATCAGGGAGTCACAAACACAAATGCGTACAGGGGCCAGGCAGGTGGCAGTAGAAATAGATAGCGGTGTAAAATGATCCCCAGCACCTCCTCCAGGCCCAGGATAAATGGCAAGACAGTGTCCTTCACATTGGGGGGGGACTGGGGGGCTTGTTGCAAACTTGAGACCACATGTCCCTCCTCAAGGAAGCAGCCTCCAAGTTCATTGTCGCCCAGCGCCAACGCCAGACCCAGATCTTGAAATGCCAACCGCCAATTCACACGTAAAGCACTGTGGGTGTCCACTCTTGTGAGCCAAGGAAAAGACATCAAGTTGGCTGGCTTTCTCCTGCGAGCCTCCGACGGCAGCGTCTCCTCTGCGTTTTGATGGAATACGGTACACAGCAGCGGCCCGAATTTATGAAAAGCTTACTGCGTGCCAGACGGGTCCTTTTCTTAGTGCTTTACATGTATTCACACCTCCCGTCTTCTCAGCAGCTTAAGAGGTGGGTGCTATTATTATCCCCAGGTTGCAGCGCACATGGCAGAAGTGGAGTCACGCGCCCAAGGTCACCAAGTGGGATTCCAGCACCGGGCACCCCGGCCCTAATACAGTGCTGCTCACCGATCCCACCTACTGGACCACAGCTCCTCGGGTGTAGACACCACGCACAGCCCCTCACCTTCATATTTCTCCCAGCGTGTGGTGTAGGAGTCACTCCTTAACTGTACATTGAGCTGAACTGGTATCCTACGGGACAGATGTAATTAGACCTCAATTCACCCACTCACTGTAACATTCTGAGTCCCTACCCCCTTGACCATCCTCTGTTAGGGACTATGGGAGATCAGAGGCACAGCCTTTGCCCTCCAGATGCCTGCACTCAAGGAACACAAAATAATCCTCACTGCTGAAGCGTTCTGCATTACTGAGACTAATGGCAATGTGTACTGAGTATTGATTATCACCAGAGAAAGCAGGAAATTGAACTCTGTCTCTGTCTGGAAATCTAATAATATTTCACAGAGAAGATGAACATAATGTGGAGGGAACAGAGGGAAGCAGGCATTTTAGGGAGGAACTTCAGAAAGCATTTCAGAAATGGTCATACTTCCCTGGGCTCGATCCCATGACCCTGGGATCACGCCCTGAGCCGAAGGCAGACGCATAACAACTGAGCCACCCAGGCGCCCCTCAAATAAGTAAATAAAATCTGAAAGAAAGAAAGAAAGAAAGAAAGAAAGAAAGAAAGAAAGAAAGAAAAGAAAAGAAAAAAGAAAAGCACCCTCAGGGCTCCTGGCTGGCTTAGTCAGTAGAGCAGCAACTCTTGATCTTGAGGTTCTGGGTTCGAGCCCCACATTGGGTGTAGAGATTACTTAAAAATAAAATCTTTAAAAAAAAGAAGAGAAACGTCCCCTCTTTTGTATAGGAACAGACACGGGGAAGATATTTGAAAGGTTTTGGAAAATATACCATTTTGCTTACTCTCTGTGCCTCCACATATAAAGGAGAGAAGTATGGAAGGAGGGTGGTTCATCTGAATTGTTTTATACAAGTCAGATTCGACTGTGGCAAGGACATTCGAACGAACGTCCATTGTAACGTCTAGAAGGAGCGATTGATATGTTATCTCGATCGTGGTTAATGGTCTCACAGGTACGCGTACGGCGAAGCACATCGCCTTGTAAACTTTGAGCATTTGCAGTTTTATTGGACATCAGTTATACCTCAATAGAACCGTGCAAAAAAGCGTCCTAGGCTCTTGCTATTCCAAATGTCTATAGACAGTAGCAGCCTTAGGAGGCTTATTAGAAATGCCTCCCTTCTGACTCCCTTCTGAGTCCGAGTCTGCAGTTTAACAAGCCACTCGGGTGACTCGCAGGCATGGTTAAGTTTGACCTCTTGTTATAGTGAGTGTCTGGAACTCACTTCCCATAATGAGTAATTAAAGGGAAGTTATATTCCCTAATCTTTTTAGCTCACTAAGAGCAACTACCTGCGAGATAGTTCCTGATGGCCCTAGTAGGAAGAGGTTTAAATGTTTGATACAAAGGATGTGCTGATTGTTCAAGTCCCCGACAACTAGAAGCAGGTTTACCGGAGATTAATGAAGGCAGTTTTAGAGCTCTCACATACACAGGTCCTCCCAAGGCCTTTTGGAGGAGCCCTAGCGGTATATTCACCTGGTCCGAAGTTTCTGTAAAAGTTTCTAAAGTAAGGTACTTAAGACCGCTGTCTCTTTGCATCCCGACTTCTGTGACTTCTCTGTGTTTCATGATTCAGGAATGGCCACGGGCTTTTTTGGGATATGGCTAAGGGGACAATGATCGATTAAGGGGTACATTTTTTTAAAGATTTATTTATTCTGGAGAGAGAGAAAGAGAGACAGCAAGCACAGGGGGAGGAAGGAGCAGAGGGAGAGAGAGGGTCTCAAGCAGACTCCTCGCTGGGCGCAGAGCCCAACATAGGGCTCCCATGACTCCCATCCCCGACTCTGAGGTCATGACCTGAGCTGAAATCAAGAGTTGGGTGCTTAACCAGCTGCTCCACCCGGCGCCCCGAGTAAGGGATACTTTTAATTGGGGCTTAGTGGCTCGCATTTATGTGATTTGCAGTCGTTTCCGCAAGCCGTTAAATCATTGCTGTCCGTGGGTGTAGGAATGGCTTTCTGAAAATACACCTACTGCCCATTATGCCAACTCAGCCAGCACTACGTCACAAAGGTGCAGGGCCAGAGGCAAAGGAGCTCTGTGATGCCTGGCCCAGAAAATACGTGGGTAGTGGAGGGGAAACAAGACGTACAAGAAAAGGAGAAACTAGTCCATAGAAAATCCTTCCAACCATCAAGAGTAAAAAATTATAAGCAGAAGAATCAAGTCTCTCAATGTCTAACCTAAAATGGAGGTTCTCACTCATCAGACATCTACTATGTTACATTTGCAGTTGTAAATGCACCGTGCTGATGTTTGTATGCGAATCACGCAAAATGGAATTTAGTACCATTCTTGCGTTTATGGGACACAAACGTGTAATTCAATGAGTCTGTCTGTAGGTGAAGTCACATGTTTTATTGATCTTAATGGATCAGAACCTGTCTTAAGGGAGCAGACAGATCTTGTTCTGAGAACCACTGGGGATCCAGTAAAAACCATACACGACATTGCCATGGAAGCTGCCAAACAGCCCTAAAATACCCCACAGCTCGTATGTGAAAGCAACCTGATACAGGTTCTTCCAAATTTGACAATAATCTTTAAAAAGAACACACTAATAACACTAATGAGTTGTGAGGCTGAAACATAAACAATAACAAAAAATTTTGAGCACCCTGCTGAAAAGAACACCCACCTATTTTCTTTATGGAAGAGTATTACAAAACATCGTAGGAAAAGGTGATTAAAAGTATGCAGCCAAAAAGCGTGGGAAAAATTATCATAAATGGTGCCCATAAAGTCTAGACAGACAGGTAAATAAATGTAATGCTGTCAAGGGCATTTTCGATCTAAAAAAAGTAATTGTGTTTCTGGACTTTTGGACACCTTGTAGAAGTGTGTCAGGAAGTTAATAAATGCTTTATGGCTGTGTGTGTGTGATGCTTGTGGCTTTTTTTAACTTTTCAAAGTATCATTTGTGATTTCTCATTCTAAGTATACTTATGCACATAATTTGGGGTATTTTTCTTTTTTAAGTAGGCTCCAATGCGGGGCTTGAACTCAGGACTGAGACCCAAGACCCGAGCTGAGATCAAGAGTCTAGAGTCGGTTGCTTCACTAAGCCACCCAGGAGCCCCTGGGGTATGTTTTTTCTTACTGGGGGTCCCACAAATTGTACCGTTCCCGCAAAACCAGGGTCTGCCGATTTAAAACAGCCGCAGAGAAGCCAATGATTTCTCTACAACCTCAGCTTCCTCAAAAAAAGTCATTCGCCCAGCGTTGCAGTGAAGACCAAGGCAAAGTGGGGGGCAGGTTCCGGGAAGTCCACGACCCCACACGCGGGAAGGGTCTCGGCCTCGAGCCTAGGGCGCCTGCCCACAGTCACCCCGGCCCGCCCCTCCGCGACCCCAGCCCCCCGGCCCCGCCCCGACCGCCGAAAGTGGGGGGCGGGGGAGGGGCCAAGGGGGGAGGAGGACGCTCGCGGGTGGACGCGGGCCCGAGGGGCGGGGCCGGGGCCGGCCGGGGCGGGGCCCGCGGGGGCTGGGGGTCGCGGAGGGGCGGGGCGCGAGCCTCAGCCCCTCTCCCGGAGCCGGAGATCCTCCTCAGCGGCGGAAGTTCCGGCGTCGGCAAGTGGGGGTCAGAGGTCAGCAGGAAGTCGATACGTGGCCGCCGCCTGTCCCCGCCGAGGAGGCGCAGCAGCCGGAGATGGCGGCGGTGCTGAACGCAGAGCGACTCGAGGTCTCCGTCGACGGCCTCACGCTGAGCCCGGACCCGGAGGAGCGGCCCGGCGCAGAGGGCGCCCCGCTGCTGCCGCCGCCGCTGCCGCCGCCCTCGCCGCCCGGGGCTGGCCGGGGGCCGGGCGCCGCGGGGGAGAAGCCGGAGCCCGGGGAGGCGGCGGCTGGGGGCGCGGCGGAGGAGGCGCGGCGCCTGGAGCAGCGCTGGGGCTTCGGCCTGGAGGAGCTGTACGGCCTGGCGCTGCGCTTCTTCAAAGGTGAGCCGGCTCGGCCCCACCCCCGCCTCGGCAGCCCCGGCGAATCCGACCCGGGCCGTGGCCCGAGCGTGACCGGGCCAGTCACCGCCTCGCCTGCCCGGGCCGCGGCGACCGGAGCGAGCTCCGTCCTTGGGGGGGGGTCCCCGAAGTTTGTCACCACCCGCTGGGCCACTGGGTCACACCCCTGAAGGGCCTGGAACGTCAGTGTAGTAGTCCCGAGTCCTGCCTCCCCGAGGTTACCAGGACGTTTTACCCAATTTAGCTTCTCAGGTTTCCATGGCCGGGGTGGAAGAATGAGCCTTTTCTCTCCCAGAGGATCCCATTCTAGGATGACTTTTTGTATGGGTTTTGTTTTTATTTTTGTTTTTAACTGTCGCCTTCCTTTTCTTGTTTCCTATGGCTTGGCACATCACACTCCACCGATTTTTACCCCTTTTTCGGGCAGGAACAAATCTTCCCATAGGTTCTGTTCACTCCCTTTCCAGTCATTCTGGGGAACCGTAAACTCCGGATAGGACTTGCTCACCTAGCAGTTTTGATGTGGCAGAGAGGAGCAAGTATTAAGCTAATAGGTTCCCTCTGGCTAATCAACCTCTAAAGGCTTCGAAGGGATGCCCATTATGTTCTAGTAACTTCTAGATGGTTAGAACTGCACCTTGGAAACAATGTGCAAGAGTAAATTCTCAGTTAAGGCCTAAAAGTACCCTCTCTGTTTCTCGCAGAATTAATTGTAAAATGCCTGTTGTCTTAGAGCAACATTGTGGTGTGTGGTTTTTTTTGGTTTTTTTTTTTTAATTGGGTGATTCACTGGTGGTGATACCAGTCACATGATCTTTTCAGTGGGAAAGACTGATGAGAAGCCCGTTAGTTTGATTCTTAGAGATATTTAGATCTTGAGGGGCAGATCTTCTGCAGAATGAAACTTTAAAAGTGGTTGCTAGGTTTCGTATACATTCCAGAACAGCATATTTATGACACTTTTCCCAGAGGGAGTTCCTTTTGGAGTACAGTACATACTTCAGTAACTGAAGTTGTGTAGTTCATTGTAGTGATACATGCAAAAGCTATTTGTTCTCTCCCGAAATAACTGTGCAAACTAATGATAGTCTTTTATAAATTTTGCAGAACATTTGATTACTCCACATTCATTGTATTTTTTATTAAAAAGTTTACCCTTGAAATATTCATTGTCATTGAACAGGGAGTTCAGTCCTCTGTGCACTGGCCAGCTCGGGGAATTGGTAATGGCTAATGGGTTTTGGATCACTTGACCCTTAGGTCACTGGCTTGGATTTAGTGTTTCCTGTGGTTGTGATATATTACCACTTATATAGAAATCTGGTGTTTCCTATACAATTTGTATAACTATATTTTACTTCAAATTTTTATTCTTGGAACTTAACTTTTCCAGTGTTCAGGAAGATTAAAGTATATAGTAGCACAAAGGTATCTAAGAATAGAAAAAGACCCACTTTTAATCCTAGCTTTTCCCACATGACTAACAAAAAAATAAAGGTCATTTTATCTTCTGAGTCTGTCTTATTTGAAAGTGGTAATATTTTCTTGGAAAGATTAAAACACTGTATGATGTGCAGTAAATTTAGCATTGCTTTGGGAGTCAGGAGGCCCTGGATTCTATTTACCATGTAAACTCCTAGACAACTAACTTTTCTCTTCCAAACTGTTTTCCAGGTGTGTGTGTGTGTGTGTGTGTGTGTGTGTGTGTGTATAGAGCAGCTAGGTTCTATGAAATTTGATGTCTCAGATTTAAGATTTGGTCTCAAGCTAACATTATTTTAACATGTTCGTTGAGTAGAAGCCCTTGGGGAACCTGTAATTGGGGGGCCTAGTTATCACTGACCTTAGAAAAGCTACATTGATAGGTATGGTTCATTCACTTCCTAAGTTAAGCTCTCAAAGCAGTATTCAGATACTTAAAAGGAGAAATAGCAGTGTAGCAATTAAAGCTACCTTTCTGCATGGATCATTACATAGTTGGCAATGATGAGGCTGTTAGGATAAGAGACGCCTAAGGGGGGTGCAATCTAAAAGCAGTCAGAAGAATTACGGAAAGTGGGTGAGTCAAATGTTGCTGCATTTGTTTTAATGTGTAAATTTTCCCAGTGCAATACTTGGCATTTTTATCAGTTTTGTAAGGATTTCTAATAGATCACTCTTTTGTGGTTTTTGTACCAGAATCTCAGCAAGATTCAGAAATGACATTAAATTTTATCTTCCACTGTGGAATAAATATAAATCTTGAAAGAATGGCTATCTATTGAAAATAACTTGGATTGGGAATCACGAACTCTGTTTCTTCTTCCATCCTTGTCTCAGTGGTCACAGGCCAGTGTCTGAACCCATTATGTCAACTAATCACTCTCTTAATTTCATGCAGGTAAACATAATATAATAGATGAAAGTATGGGTGAGTGTAAGTTAGCTTTCTTACTGTCCAAACTTCAGACATTGTTGCGGCTCCAGGCTGGCTCAGTTGGTAGAACATGTGGCTCTTTTTTTAAGATTTTATTTATTTGTGAGAGAGAGCTAGCCCACAAGCAGGGGGAGCAGCAGGCTCCCCATCCATCAGGGAGCCTGATGCGGGACTCAATCACAGGACCCTGGGATCATGACCTGATCCGAAGGCAGATGCTTAACCAACTGAGCCGCCCAAGCACCCGAGCATGTGACTCTTGATGTTGGGGTTGTGAGTTCGAGCCCCATTAATGGGTGTAGAAATTACCTAAATAAATAAGCTTTAGATAAATAAACTTCAAACATTGTTGAATCCTTTAATGGGTAAAGTTTTATGTTAGGTTACCACTATAAAGTAGTGGTAAGGAGCTTAGTGTCCAAAAGTTAAAGACCCAGTGACAGTCTCAATACAGTGTGAAGGATGGAAGGGACAGATGCCATTCCAGAGGCGGGGTCTGGGGAGCGGGCGGGAACGGCCAAGAGTTGTGAAAGGACAAGGCGTGTGTCGGGAAATGGCAAATAGGAAGCAGTGTGATAGAGCTGGAAAGGCACGTTGGTGTCAGTTCCGCGGAGGGACTTAAAGGCCATTGTAAATAGCCTTTTTGTCAGTGACAGTGAAGAACCATTGAAGGTTTTTACGGGGCGGAGCCAAGTTGCCCGATTCTAGCTTAGCAAGCTTCAGCTGGTATTCTGAGCTCTTTGGGTAAGGACTGTGTGGGGTGGCTTTATTGTAGCCTTTATACTTCTTGGATGGAGCTAACCTGAGGAGTTGTGTTTTGGTTTTTAGAGTCTTTGGGGGTGAATGTGTCCTTCTCTAGTATTTTATTTTTTCATTGCATGAAGCTGTTAGATGGTTGCATTAATTTAAAATTCCACAGTGTCAATTAGCCCCAGTTGCTGAGCTGATGTTCACTCTATGTCAGGTACGGCTTTGAGATAGTATAATACATAATATGCAACATACATTATTCTGTGTAATCCTCCACAGACCTTCTAGTGAGGAGTTGTTCTGGTTTCTTAGTAAAGGAACTTGATCCAGGTCCCTCGGTTATTTGTAAGAGGCAGTGTTGATTCTCAACTCTGATTCCAAAGAGGTCTTCCCGCTACAGGAGATGACAAATGAATAGAAACCCTGCTTTTTCTGATGGTGTTCTGAGGAAGATATTTAGAATTACTATCCTGTTGCCTTATCACATTTTGGAACTTTTTATTTGTTTATTTTTATTTTTTAAAAAAGATTTTATTTATTTGAGAGAGAGCACGAAGGGGGGCGGTGGGGAGAGGCAGAGCGAGAGGCTGAGCAGGGAGCCCGATGCGGGCTCGATTCCAGGACCCTGAGATCATGACCTGAGCCGAAGGCAGACAGTCAACCGACTGAGCCACGTAGGCGCCCCCTCATTTTGGAACTTTTTAAATATATGTGCTTGGAAATATTAAGGGCTAATGAAAAGATTCATATTGGTTTCTGCACACACTTTATTGAGTCTCTTTAGATACCTGGAGGAGTGAAGTGTGAGATAACCATCTACTCTGAATTCCTACACGATATTGTATCAGGCTTGAGATTTTGAACGTAATGGGGCGGAAATTGGCTCGGAAGGACTAAAGTAAACGTGCTCGTCAAAATATTGACATGATAAATCCCACTGCTACTAATATAATATGAGCTCTTTTGGGAGGCCCGCATTTAGCTAGAGTAATGATTTTTTTTTTAACTCTTGTAAATTGAAAATGGATGTGTTAATTCATTGGGGACTGGAAAATGGTGGTACTCTAATTTTCTTTCGCTGGAATACTTTCCTTCATATGCTGTTTGGTGTGGAGTGTAAATTCAAATAGGAAAGGAAAAATGCTTCTTTCCCTTTATTGGTTTTCCAAATAATGAGTTGTTTCTCTAGCAGCCTTAACAGGTGACAGTTTTTTTTATTGCCCTTATGTACTCATGCTTTTAAACGTATTTGATTTTTCTTAAGCTCTTACCGATGCTCAATACCATCTTTAGCAAGTGGGAGCCTTGTCAGATTGGCTCGTAAGTTCCTTTGACATGACTGGTAATTTTTCATAGCTTCCTTGCTATCTGGTGTGATGAGATATTCCAGGTTATTCTTATACATTCCCTGATTCAGCGGGAATCATCAGCCATTTGTCCAAGGAGACATGGTTCCCGTTAGTGGGAAACAGCATTTGAAGAGACGTAACATGGATGATGGTAGTGGATGCTCATTGCTACTGGATTGGCCATTATTTCTAGGCCTTTTCGGTAGACAGATCAAGGGTGGGTGTGTGTGTGTGTGAGAGAGAGAGAGACAGACAGACAGACAGAGAGAAGGGAGCATTTTTGAGCCTATGATGTATTTAAGCTGTAGTTGAATTTGGAGGAACTTAAGTCTTGGCCTCAGGGTCTTTCTGGACTTGTTAATGCGTTTCCGCTAGCTGTGCTGGTGATTATACTCCGTGGTACACACAGCTGTCACCGATCGCAGAGAGGCTGTCAGGCGGACGGGCCGAAATGGCTGTTTCCGTTTGTCACTTTAGCATATGCGTGTACAACAGCATGTAAGGATGGCCCCATTAATGTTTTTTAAAAATGTACAGCTGTAATTTATTCTTTGGTAACATGTATAATTAGTGTGTGCCTCCTGGACTTCAGTGGTCTGCCCTCAGATAATTTCAAGTTTATTACTATCGACCATCTGTTAAATTTTGAGGTTTTTTTTAAAAGATTTTATTTATTTGAGAGAGCACGAGTGGGGAGGAGAGGGAGAAGCAGGCTCCCCACAAGCAGGGAGCCGAAGGCAGACACTTAACCGACTGAGTCACCTAGGCACCCCATAAATTTTGAGTTTATTTTTCCCTTTTTTATTGTCTTTACCTTTAGACGTAAGTGTATAATACTATAGGAGGACATACAGACCCAAGAGACAGTTCTAACCACTGGGAGCGCCTGGGTGGCTCAGTCGGTTAAGCATCAGACTCTTGATATCAGCTCAGATCATGATCTCAGTGTCGTGAGATCGAGCCCCACATCAGGATCTGTACCCAGCTTGGAGTCTGTTTTTCACTCTCCCTCGCCCGCTTGCATGCTTGCTCTCTCACTCTCCTAAAATAAATAAATAAATACGATCTTAAAAAAAAAAACACCAAATCAAAAAAAGAAAAAAAAAGAAATTGTAGCCACTAAGAATAGTAATACCTCTCAAGCATCTAATTTTTTAATTTGCTGGTTCATATTAAATTTGAGCTGAAGTTTTCGTGTGAAGACTGGATTCAAGGATATGTTTGTACATGTGCGTGTTTATATGCGTGTGTGTTTAATGTAAGTGATTTTAACATTCACCAGAAGCCTCTGTTTGTTTAACACACATGCAGAAAAGGACACAGGTGATAGGTGTATCGCATGATGGACTTTCACAAAGGGTACATACTCTGGTCACCAACACCCAGAAGGAGATACTGTTTATGGTAGCTTCCTCCTTATCCGTGGCATCGCTCTCCCTGGTGGTCAGCTGCAGTCAGGAAGCAGGTGGTCCTCCTCCTGACCAAGCGTCAGAAGGTCAGTAGCAGCCTGGCGCAGCGTCACACCTCCAGCGTCCTTCACCTCACGTCATCTCATCCATCATGGAGGCATTTTATCATCTCCCGCCATTATAAGGATGAGGACAGGACAGTAAGGTATCTTGAGAGAGGCCACGTTCACATAGCTTTTATTACAGGGTGTTGTTATAATTGTTCTATTCTTGTTGTTACTGTCTCACTGTGCCTCATTTTATAAATTAAGCTTTATCATAGATACATACATATGGGGAAAAAGCATACTATATATAGGGTTTGGTACCATCCATGGCCATCACAGTGGGCCTTGAAATGTATCCCCCGCGGATAAGGGAGGACTACTGTACTTTAATCCGTTCACTAAATGAGATCTGTTCTGGCTCAGTATTTAGGAAGTTGCGCTCTGGAGTCAACACTATCTAGGGCCCTTTTTCTAGTTCTGCCACTCAGTTTCTTAAATGCCGTGCCTTCCTTTAACTCAAGGGTTGTTGTGAGAGTTACGGGAAATTATATATGTAAATTCTTAGCCGAGTGCCTGGCAGTTGGTATTCTGTGGCTGCTTACGTTGTTAAAGAGGAGAGATAACCAAGACTTTATTATGGGGTGTGTTGAATTAATTGGGAGGAGGAGTCAGCTTTTATTAAACACTTAGTACGTGCTAGGCCAGGGTGTTTTATAGTCATTGGCTCAGAAATACTGCATTGTGTTACACTTTCTTACAAGTAATATAAGAATTTACCAGTCAGGTTTTTCTCAATCCAACATGGAGGAGATGTGGTTTTAATTTTAATATTTCTGAAAGATGGATTTTACTCCAAGTATTCTTTGGGAGTCGGCAGTGTGCTAGGGCCGTGAAAGCAAACACATTTGATCTTAGGCTGGTTTGGTGGAAATACAGGGAGGAGAGAGATGGTCCTGCTCTCCTCTGTACAGATCAGACAGTCCCTGGATAATGCTTTTAGTTTGAGGCGTCATCCTGTAGGGTTAAAGACAAATGGAGCTGGTCCAGAAGAGAGCAACTTGTCTGGATGTGGGAATTCAGATCCCTGCTGTCGTTACCGTGATGGGTGCTGTGCGGTCAGTGTCTGCTCCGTGCTCGGTGTGGGCACTCTACCAGGACTTTGGAACACATTTTTTCTAACCCTCACAAGAACCCTATGGAGAAGGTCCCTCCATTTTATTGGTAACAAAACTGAGGCTCGGAGGGTTAAATGAGTAGTCCCTATTACGTACTCGGCGGAGAGGGGATATAAGTGCAGGTCTTCGGGAGGGGCGAGGGAAGGAGCTACGGATGCTCAGCCCAGAGAGTAGGGAACTCAGGGCAAACATGATGGGTGTTTTGTGGCTTTTGAGGTCTTATCGGTTAAATGTGTTTTACTTAATGCTGAGCACCGGAAATAGACCCTCTGGATGAAAATGTGAGAGGCGAAGTCAGGATAAAGAACTAAAACTCACAGCCACGCAGAGATGGAATAGAATGCTCTGGGACAGTGAGTTCCCCTCCCCTGGACCTGCTCAGGCGTAAGTCAGCAGTTGCAAGGTGGGTAGGCTTCAGTTCCTCTTTCTTAATCTTCTTTGTATCTGCTACAGGTTTTTTCTTTGTGGTTACCCTGAGGCTTGCGTAGAATTCTTTATAGTTATCTTAGTTTAAACTGGTAACTTCCACAGCATACAGGAACTCTGTACTTTCCTTCTCTCATACTTTAGGGTACTGATGATTTCATATGCATCTTTTTTATATTGTGTGTCCAGTAACAGATTACTGCAGGCCAAGTAGATGTGCAGAGGGGATTCGAACTTCAGGTGTGCAATTCAGTCACTGATGGTGAATATCCTCTCCAGCTCGTAGATTGTATAGTTTCATTTCATCAAATAAAGGCTAGAAGGGACATTGAAATACTTTGTTACATCCTCCACCTTTATCTCCAGAGAGAAGAGAAAAATATGATTTTTGTGTAAACTTATTCTAGCAATTGAGGGGTGAGACTAATAACCCTTTGTATATTATTTCAGGTGGAAGGGACTTAATATTAATCTTTCAGAGCTTTGGGGTTGGTAACTGTGATTATAATACTATTATCAAATTATGCTGCCTTATTAGAACTGTAAAGTTAAGTACTAATGAATTTAATAAGAACATAATTTAGAAGCCATTTCTATTTTTAGTTGCTTGGGAAAATGTGTTTTGTGTATTGCATTAGTTTCCTATTACCACTATAACAAATCACAGATTTAATGGCTTAAAACAGCACATACAGTCTTACGATTCTGGAGGTCAGAAGTTCAAAATGGGTCCTCCCAGAATTTCAAGGTATTAGTCCATTGTTTTCTAGCTTTCAGTATTCATAATCTTAAGATGTCTGTAGTCTTTCTTATTCCTGGTCCTGTGTATGTCACCTGTTTTTCTTCCTAGAAGTTTTTAGAATTTTCTCTTATCTCCGGTGTTCAAGAACTTCTGTTATTGCCTTTCTGTTTGTTTAATTTTTTGAATGATTATGTTCAATGTTTGATAGTTCTTCTAGTCTCTAAACCTGCATCCTTCATTTGTGGGAAATTTTCTTGTATTATTTCATGATAATTGCCCCTCTTTTTTCCTCTCTCTTCATACTGTTAATGTATGAATTATGCTGTTAATATCAGGTGTTGGATCCTGGATTGAACATCTAATTCTGTTATCTTTTCCATCTTTGTCTTTTTGCTCTGTCTTTTTTTTTTTTTTAAAGATTTTATTTATTTATTTGACAGAGATAGAGACAGCCAGCGAGAGAGGGAACACAAGCAGGGGGAGTGGGAGAGGAAGAAGCAGGCTCATAGCGGAAGAGCCTGATGTGGGGCTCGATCCCACAACGCCGGGATCACGCCCTGAGCCGAAGGCAGACGGTCAACCGCTGTGCCACCCAGGTGCCCCTTTGCTCTGTCTTTTAAGAGATAATTTCAACTCTATTTTCCAACCTATGGAAGATTTTTAAAAATTTGTTTTTACATTTTTCATTTCCAAGAGTTTTTATTCTCTAAATTGTCTTTCTTTCTGGTACCTTGTTTTGCTTAATAGACATATCAGCTTCTGTCTCTGAGGATATTAAATGCAAGTTTAGTTCTGTGTTTTATTTTAAAATTTTCTTTTAGGGGGGCCTGGGTGGCTCATTCGGTTGGGTGTCTGACTCTTAGTTTTGTTTCGTTTCAGGATCTCAGGGTCGTGGGATCCAGCCTGGCATCAGACTCCACGCTTAGTGTGGAGTCTGCTTGAGATTCTCTCTCGCTCTACCCCTCCTGCTTTTGCACATGCTCTCTCACTCTCTCAAGTAAATAAAATCTTTAAAATTTTCTTTTAGACTTTTTTTCCATGTTGGAAGCTTTCTCAAATGTCGGGTAACACTTGGCTATTCCTTCATATAGAAGGGTAGGGCACTGAGCAGCTCACTGTAACCTTGAGCAGAAGCCTTTCCTGGAGGGTGAGGAGGCACAGGTTTCATAGGGGAACCCTCAGACATCAGTATCTGTCAAATCAGTAACTGTCGGTTTTTTCTTTTGGGCTAGTTTCCCCTGCAAATACTCCTGTCTCCTTCCTGGGATGTATGAACTTAGTTGTCAGCCATCAGGAACCAGGCAGGAGAAGGGAGGGCGGCTGGAGTTGTTCACCATTTACTAGGGAAACTTTTGTTTCTCTGTGTTTAGTCCTGCAGTTCACTCGCAGCCTGGTGTCCTCCCATCTGGAGCATCTGATTCAGGT
Organism: Ursus americanus; assembly: GCF_024610735.1. NCBI lineage: Eukaryota > Metazoa > Chordata > Mammalia > Carnivora > Ursidae > Ursus > Ursus americanus. The sequence goes on along the minus strand of NC_142128.1, from coordinate 100,384,214 downwards.
TCTCTAGTAAACTGCAGACCTCTGCTGAAGGAGGGGTGAGGTAGCTCTTTGCTGAAGTAGGGGTGAGGTAGCCATCTGCATGCTTGGGGTTGCCAGACAATGGGAGGGAGGAGTACCAGTTAACAGATCAATTACCCTCCCCTGAGGGATACACAAAACACAGGTATATATATATATCTCTCAGGGGAGGGTAATTGATCTGTTAACCTGTCCCAAAGGCTGAAAGATAAGTTGCTTGACTTTTTTTTCTTTAAGATTTTATTTATTTTTGTGACACAGAGAGAGAGAGAGGAAAAAAAAAAGAGCGTGCATGTGCAAGCCCCAGCGGGCCGGGTAGGGGGGTGGAGGGTGCGGGGGAGAGGCGGAGGGAGAAGCAGACTCCCCACTCAGCAGGGAGCCCGACATGGGACTCAGTCCCAGGATCCTGGGATCATGACCTGAGCCAAAGGCAGATGCTTAACTGACTGAGCCACCCAGGTGCCCCAGTTATCTTGACTTTTTAAAAAATTTTGTTAAGAAAAGAAGTGTGTGTGTATGTATGTATTTATTTTTAAAGATTTTTATTCATTTGAGAGAGAGAGAGAGAGTGAAAGTAGCGGGGAGAGGGAGAAACAGACTCCCCGTTGAGTGGGGAGCCCAGCATGGGGCTCGATCCCAGGACCATGGGATCATGACCCCAAATGAAGGCGGACACTTAACCATCTGAGCCACCCAGGCACCGCAGTGTGTATGTATTTAATATGAAAGTACATATGCGTATTGAAGAAAATTTGGGAAAATAAAAAATTAATAAAGAAAAATCTGTAATCCAGTCTTTCAAAAATAACTGTTACTATTAACATTTTGGTGTGTTTCCTTTTCTTGTTTTGTTGTGGTTTTTTTGGTTTTTGTTCTTGTTTTAGATAAATTTTGTCCCCAGCCTGAATAAGGATGATTAATTTGAAGATCTGGTAATAGAGTTTAAAGAAAAGATTATGGAACAGTTCTTAAAACTAACAAGTGTGTAAATGATTCGATGGAAATGCCAGTATAATTCATAAGAATGGATGTACTGTTTTGCTAAGTCTCACAGAAATTGACCTGTAAAGTTAATTTTTTCTTCAGTGAGATTTGTTGGGCATGGTTTTGGCAGTACTGGTGGACCAAGCATGGTGCTTGCTTAGCTCTGGGGCTCTTGGTGGTGAACAGATTTGACTGCCTGACCAGAACTAACCGTTAAAACGTATTCCTCTTTTTTTTTTTTAAGATTTTATTTTATTTTAAGATTTTTATTTATTTGAGAGAGAGAGTGAACAGGTGAGAGAGAGAAAGAGCACAAGCAGGGGGAGAGGGAGAAGCAGGCTCCCCACTGAGCTCTTGAGAGCCCGAAGCAGGACTGGACTGGGATCATGACCTGAGCCAAAGGCAGATGTTCAGCTGACTTAGCCACCCACCCAGGCACCTCTAAAGATTCTAGGTTATTTTTTTTTTTTTAAAGATTTTATTTATTTATGTGACAGACAGCCAGCGAGAGAGGGAACATAGGCAGGGGGAGTGGGAGAGGAAGAAGCAGGCTCCCAGTGGAGGAGCCCGATATGGGGCTCGATCCCGAAACACCGGGATCACGCCCTGAGCCGAAGGCAGACGCCTAATGACTGTGCCACCCAGGCGCCCCTAAAGATTCTAGTTTTAAGTAATCTCTGCACCCACTGTGAGGCCCCATCTCACAGCCCTGAGATCAGGAGTCCGTGCTGTACTGATGGAGCCAGGTAGGCGCCCAGAGACATATTTCTCTTTTGAAAAATCCTTTATGGATTGGTGGTATATTCTTAATTCCGTCAGGCATAAAAAGGGCAGGTGTTAAAATGACATTCAGATATCCTGAAACTCACCCTCCCTATTGATGAGTCACTTCTTAGGGCTGGAGGTCAGCCGAACACCTTGCTGATTAATGAGTACAGTTTCCTTGTTTACGCACCAATCCCTTCTTCCCCTGCTCCTAGATCATTACTGCTGAGTGTTCTGAGTGTTCAAAATAAAGTAAATTCATTACCTGATAAGAAATGGGCCCTCCCGCCATTAAAATAACTGGTGTGCTCATAAGCTAAAAAATTTTTTTCTCGTATGCGCTAGACTTGTTAGTTCAAATCCTGTCCCCGTGCCAAGTTAAGAATTTTTGTGTTGTGTAGGTTTGAAAATTACTGTATTACGTGACTTATCAGGAACGTGTTTGGTCTTCCAGTGAGTGAAGTTTCCATCTGCTTTTATCTTTATTTACATTTACTTAGGTCAAAGCAACTACTTTCACAGGCTTTTTTTTTTTTTTTCTTTTTTCTTTTCTGAAGGAGAAAATGAAACAAAATCCCAGGAATACTGACTGAACAAAGCAAGGAACTTGTGCCATGTGCTCTGCCCCTGCTACTTCTTAGGCTCGCCACACCTTCTTTCTCAAGTCACCAGCACATAATTTCTTTTTATAAGACTCAAGATAAAATGATGTAGTTAGAATAGTTCCTGTTTGGTTTTTTTAAAAAAACAAAAACCTGGGGCGCCTGCGTGGCTCGTTGGTTGAGTGTCTGACCGTTGGGTTCAGCTCTGGTCATGATCTCATCAAGGTCCTGGGATCGAGCCCCACCTCAGGCTCTGTGCTCAGCGGGAAGTGTGCTTGGGATTCTCTCCCTCTCTCTCAAATAAATGAATAAATAAAATCTTAAAAAAAAAAGCTTAATTATGTTTCAGCTAATAGATCAGAAGTTGGAACTGTTCTTCAAATCATCACAAGTTGGTGAAAGTGAGAAGAACATTGTTCTGGGCTATGTTTCTTTTTTCTTTCTTTTCTTTTTCTTTTTCTTTTTCTTCTTTTTCTTTTTCTTTTTTAAGTAATCTCCACACCTAACATGGTGCTTGAACTCACACCCCAAGATCAAGAGTCGCATGCTCTACCGACTGAGCCAGCCAGGTGCCCTTGGGCTGTTTTAATAATTACCTGTGACATAATTAGTACCAGAAAACTTTTGGTGGTTAATTTGTATGAAATAAAGGTAGATGCTTAAGGATGGTTAGGCACATCTTCAAAATTAAAGGAAGGCTTTTTGGTTAATGGTAGCCCAAAGTAGCCACTATTGTTTAATACGTTTTAACAATAGGGTTCTAAGTAGCTACTTTTGTAAGAAAAATCTTAACTGTAATTTTAATTGATTGATTGATTGGAAGAGAGTGGGGAGGCAGAGAGGGAGAGAGACAGAGAGTGGGGTTGTGGAGGGGGGGAGGGAGAGAGAGACTCTAAGTAGGCTCCATGCCCAGCACAAGCGGACGCAGGGCTCAATCCTACGACCCTGAGATAATGACCTGAGCCAAAATCAGGAATCAGACACTCAACTGACTGAGCCATCCAGGTGCCCCATTAACTATAATTTTTTAAAAGGAAGCTCTATAGTATGTATAATCGCTCACCCAATTCTTGAAATTTCGTCTTTCTACATTCTCTGTGAGTCTTTGGCCATGTTGTAGGCATTTTTATATAATTCTAAACATCATATATAATTTTTCATTCTACTTAACTTTAGTTAATACATCATAAACCTGTTCTCTGAAATGCTGTGTAACCCTTATAATTGCCTTTTTAATAGCTGTATATTCTGTTCCCTGGATTACTGTAATATAAGTGTTGTGTTATTGTTGAATAGTTAGATTTTTTTAATTTAAATAATACAACAGTAGGTACGTACAACACCATTTTTCTTTTCTTTTTTTTTTTAAAGATTTTATTTATTTATTTGACAGAGATAGAGACAGCCAGTGAGAGAGGGAACACAAGCAGGGGGAGTGGGAGAGGAAGAAACAGGCTCACAGCAGAGGAGCCTGACGTGGGGCTCGATCCCACAACGCCAGGATCACGCCCTGAGCCGAAGGCAGACGCCTTAACCACTGTGCCACCCAGGCGCCCAACACCATTTTTCTTGCCAAGATAATTTTTCAAGGTTGTATTTCAGAGAGATTTCATTGGGAAGAGAATGAAATAGCAACTCTTTTGAGCTTTTTGGTTTTTCCATGAAAGACAATGCAAAAGGTTTATTTTGGTTTTGTAAACTCTAATCCATTTTGCTTTATCTTGATTATAGACTGTGATGGAATTAAACTCAACTACTGGCCCAGCCTGAGTTGAAACAAGTCTACTTCGTTGCCTTTTGATCTGTTTCCTTCTAAGTCAGAAGTAAACTCCAATCTTTTCTTGGGGCGCCTGGGTGGCTCAGTCAGTTGGGCATCTGCCTTTGGCTCAGGTTATGATCTCAGGGTCCTGGGATCCGAGGCCCATGTCGTGTCAGGCTCCCCACTCAGCAGGAAGTCTGCTTCTCCCTCTCCCTCTGCCCGTCCCCCCGCTCATGCTCTCCCCCCCCCAAATAAAATAGAATATTTTCTTTATCCCATGTAACTGTTATACTTTGTTTGCAGTAAATATATACCTGAAATATGCACCTGGATACTGCTGTTTACTGTATTGCCATGTTATAAATTTTTAATTCAACCTCAGTAATTTGTAAGTTACATGATGGCAGTGAATTTACACTTGGGCTCAATAAATATGTATTAAGTTGAAGGTATGAATATAAAAATATTTTCTGTAATGTCCATCATTAATTGAAATAGCATTCCAAGAGTTGGATTTTGAAGTGGGAGTTGCCCTTTCATTAGTAAATACAGAACTATGATAATCCCGTCCGAAAAGCTTTAGAGGAAGTTACTGCTCTTGGTGCTCGTTGTCTAGTGATACTGTTTGCTGAGTAGCTAAGACACATGGGAAGTCCACAGAGTGCTGAATTATTTCAATTTTTATTAAATAAGGTCAGTGCCACACTTTTGTCTTTTCTTAATATTTATCTTTCCCAAGTATTGAATAAGTTCTTGAAGAAGAAAAGCTTTGACATATAAACAAGCGTATGTAAATGGAAGCTCCTTTTCAGCCCCCATCCACCAGTTTTGGCAGGGCTTTCCCTAGAGGCAGCCCCTCTTAACAGTTCCGTTTGTTCTTCCACGCCTTTTCCGTGGAAAGGTTCCGGTGTCCCAGGTAAGGCTTCAGTTTTCTGAGAGACTCCTTTGGTCTCTTGTCGCGTGACTTCTGGATTTTGTTATTTGCATCTACCGTCATATAAGGGGACTTGGAGAATATGCGTGTGGGTGTGTTTACGTTCTGTATTTTGTCAGTTCTAAGACTCACTATTATCTTACATGCTATTAAGAAAGGAAAACTGCTCTTTTAAGTGTAGAATACTGGATTGTAAAACTGAATCTGACTTTCGAGATGTTAAAGTGTGTGGTCGGGGGAGTGCTTGAATGGATGGGATAGATTGTGTGCTGCGATCCTGTATCGTTTTCTGCAACTTGCTTTGTCACTTAGTGTTTCCTATAATTGCTTCATGTTTACCACAGTCTGAATATATCATGTTATTTATTAGTTTCTTTTTGAGGAGCTTTGCAGTTGTTTATGGTAACAAGGAAACAGCTGTATCCCCTACGTCTGTGTATTTGGGACAGTATCATGGGTGGATCACAAGAATTGGGATGAGTGGGTCATGGGGCATGTATATTTTTAGTTTTGAAATAAATTGCTAAATTGCCTTCCAAGAAAACTGGCAGCGTATACTTCCAACGTCAGTATAGGAGAGTGGGTACCTCTTTGTCCCATTCTTACCAACTCTTGATGTTACCTGACTCTGTTTGACCCATGTGACGGCAGAGGCTCTGGTAGCTAATGGAACCGTTTGCACTTGTATTTGCAGTCTGACTAGTGAGGTCGAGGATCTTGGGATGCTTGTTAGCAACTTTAGTTTTTTTCTCCTCTAAGTTTCCTGTTCATAACCTTTAACCCACAGTCTTGTCTTATCAGTGATTTTATTTTGGTGACGACTGTGTGCGTGGATAAAATATGTAGGCAGTATATACTACTTCCTTTTTTTAAAAAAAGTGGTAGTCTCTTTTATTGGAGCCAGTCAATAATTAATGCTGCCATTTATCAGAGAAGCAGAACCGTTCCCTAAGGATTTCCCATTGTACCAGCAGCCGCTTTCATATGGCTTTGAATGGTGGTGGTAGGGCAGTCTTTACAGGTCAGAGCTGGCTCCACTCTTCATTGCCTGTTGGAAGCTTGCCTGAGCCAACCACGATATGGAGGAGGGAGAAGGATCCGATAGCTATCATCGATACCATCCCATGACTTCTGAAGGAGAGGTGGACGGACTCCTTACTTCCTTAGTGAACAGAGAGGTTCGGGGGTCTCACAGCTAGGAAGGGTCTGAGAGGAGATTTACCTCTCATTTCAGAGCCCCTTCAGCACATCGCACCGCCTCAGTGGGACCGATGCGTTTGACTGTAGCCTTTCAAGGTACGCGTAACCTCTTATGCGTGATCGTGTTGAAAGTGACTGATACAAAATTATTTTTTTAAACTTTTAAAAAACGATTGTTACACAATTTTTGATATGTGTAGAAGATGTCCAGCAGAACAGTGTGTGTGTCTGTTAGCTTGATGGACGGGTTTCTCTGTAGAAGTTGGATCATAAGGATGAGTGCTGAATCTCTGCACAAAGGGTTTCTCTCTTAGGCTCCGACTATTAATATTTAGTATTTGAAGTACAGATGTCACTGTAAGATCTGTATCCATCCCAGGCAGTGGCATCCCTTACAGCGGACCTTCAGCGTAGAATACCGAAAATACGTTTTTTGCCAATTCTGATTGTTTTCATGTTTCTTTATCTTACAGAAAAAGATGGCAAAGCCTTTCATCCAACTTATGAGGAAAAACTGAAGCTTGTGGCACTGCATAAGCAGGTTCTTATGGGCCCATATAATCCAGACACTTGTCCAGAGGTTGGATTCTTTGATGTGTTGGGGAATGACAGGAGGTAACTGTGTTTTGTTGTATAATGACCTTAGTGAGAGTAGTGTTGAGAAGAGCGCAAGGCGAATCGGTTAAGATGCAAACAGCTGGTCCCTTAGCTTAGAGGAAGCCTGAAATAGCCATTTTTGCTTGTAGCTTCTGGAGTCTTCAGATGTGTATCTGTTTTTGACTTGGAGGTGTTTATGGATAAATAATGTGGAAGAAATTTACTCATCTGCTGATGAACATAAGACAAGTACAGCTTCGTTTGATTCTTCCTAAATAACATTCAGAGCGGCCACTTAAAATAGAAGTCATTGATTTCCTTACGTAGACACACACACCGTTGTGGCAGAAAACAGTGCCCCGAGAGCTGTATTCGGTTCAGACTAAAACGTGATAGAGGGAAGGTCGGACTGTGATACCCTTTTGCTTGTATGGAAATTACCCACAGTGCAGCTGAGCTGTAGTTTACAGCAGTAAGTGTGCATTGTACTCGCACGTCTAACTTAGTACATCGATAACGCATACTTGTTGAAACTTGAGTTTTGAGCATTTTGCTTGTGGTAGAATCATTCTGCGTTTTAGTTGTCGTTGAGAATTATTCACGTTTAGGTTTAAGTTAAATCACGTTCCTACTCTCTGAGGAAGAGGAGGTAATGACCTTTCTTGCTATTCCTTCCAGGAGAGAATGGGCGGCCCTGGGAAGCATGTCTAAGGAGGACGCCATGGTGGAGTTTGTCCAGCTCCTGACTAGGTGCTGCCATCTCTTTTCAACGTATGTTGCATCCCACAAAATAGAGAAGGAGGAGCAAGAGAAGAAAAGGTGAATTTCGAGGGCACCTCTTACTTTATTCCTGTGCAGCCCAGGTCTTGATGCTTTTGCCTTAGGGAGTGTCTGCTCTGGATCACATGTCCCACTCCCCTTGGATCCCCACTTCTTTTTTTTCTTTTTTTTTTTCTTTTAAGATCTTGTTTATTTTTAGAGAAGGAGGGCACGCGAGCAGAGGGGCGAGGCAGAGGGAGAGGGAAAGAGAGAATTTCAAGCAGACTGAGCACAGAGCCTGATGCGCAGGACTCGATCTCACGACGCTGAGATCGTGACCTGAGCCGAAATCAAGAGTCGGATGCTTAACCGATTGAGCCCCCCAGGCGCCCCCAAATCCCTACTTCTTAACGGCACTTTTTCAAACCTGCTGGTGTAAGCAGATATTTGTACTAGGAGTTGGAGGGGCAGGGCGCTGCAGGTTCTGTCTGGCTTTCCCTTTGAAAGGAAGCACCTCTCCATCGAGGCAACATTCCTCTTGTCCTGGTTACACCGAGATTTTGAGCAAGTTCCACTGTAAACTGAGCCCCTCTCCCCACCCCTGCCCTCGGGTCTGACACACCCTTTGCTGTTGTTTCCCTTGAGCTTCTAGAACCTTATGCTCCATAGGATGGCTATCGCCTGCACTACGTGGTAGGCCTTATGGAGATGTTCATATTGGCTCTGGCTCCCAGGTGGCTTATTAACTGTTTCCAGGGGGTGGGTGGGAATGCTGCTAAATACACCGTTTATGTCGATGGGATTTTTTGTCATGACTGTGAATTCAACAGCATTATAGTTAACTTTTTTTTTTTTTAAGATTTATTTGAGAGCATTGGCGGGGAGAGGGGCAGAGGGAGAGAGAATCTCCAGCAGACTCCCTGCTGAGTGCAGAGCCCGACGAAGGGCTAGAGATCACGACCTGAGCTGAAACCAAGGGTCGGATGCTTAACTGACTGTGCCGTCCAGGTGCCCCCAGTTAACACCTTATTTATCTAGAGGTTATATTTTCAATAACTTTGATTGTCTGAAATATCTGAGTAATGAAAATGACACTATAAAGCCATTTTTTCCTCACATTATATTTACTTTAGAAACCGTTGGTTCTCTGCTTTCCTACCTTAACCTGAATTGGAACAGAAAACAGCCTGATAGGAAGACAGAAACCATGAAAAATAGACACAAGAATTATAAAAAAGCATAGTAGTCAGGGGCCACTGATATGAAGATAAACTTCTCCATCACAGTATTTGGACATAGACAGTTCTTATGTTTGCAGTTGTAACTCCTGAGTCATCAACAGACAGACTGGGGGTAATTTATTCCTGTTTTTATTCCTGTTTAAGATGATAGGAAGTAGTTTAATACATTTTCAGAAGATATTTATCCAAAGGAAGATTGTTTTTATCCACAGGAAAAGTTTTGATTCAGGCAACCGTCTTGGGTCCCCTCCCTCTTTGGGAGCTTTGTACTGTTACTTTACTATCGCTCAGTAAACGTGCTTTGCTGCTCAAAATAAAAGTTTTGATTCCTAGTGGTAAATTGAACATTTAAGTTAGTAGTCATCTTAACGTGTAAAACTGTATTTTCCTTTTAAAAATGTACTTCTGGGGGTGCCTGGGTGGCTCAGTCATAAAACATCTGCCTTCGGCTCAGGTCATAGTCCTGGAGTTTTGGGATCGATCCCTGCATCGGGCTTCCTGCTCAGTGGGGAGTCTGCTTCTCCCTCTGCCTCTCCCCCATGCATGCTCTCTCTCTCTCTCAAATAAACAAATAAAATCTTAAAAAAAAAAAAAAAGGACTTCTGTCGTGAGATGAAATCCATCTAGCACCCTTTGAAAGCGTTTAAGAACAGACTTCCTTTTCCTACAGTCCCAGTGCTGGCTGTGGAACCTCTTGTCCTGTACCAGCTGTGACAGTTAAAAATAGGTCACGTTATTGCTATGTTTTGAGCCTTGATTGCGGCTCGGATGTGCTGTTCATCACTTACAGGAGTTTGGGGAGAAAAATGGGGAAAGCCGAGTAGTTCTCGTGGTGGGACCAAGAAATGGTGTCCCCTCAGATCCTCAGGGACCTCCTGCCTCCCGTCCTCAGGCGTCCTGCCCTCCACACCATGCTCAGTCGGCACGGCACCCGGTTCTCGTGCGGTGGGGTCTGTGCTTCCCCGGGAAAGGGGCTGAGGGCGGACGAGAGCTGGATAGGGGCTGCACCGGCATTTCCAGCTCTTTTTCTCTTTTAAATTCAAAGCTTTGATATTTTTTTAAATTTCAGCAGTAATATACAGAGACATGCGGTGTAAATATTTTTCATTATGGCAGTATGTGAAGCACAGACCCAACCTTCCCTCCCACCCTGCTTTTAATCGCTCTCTTCTCTCGATAGATGAGAAAGGACACATTTAAGGGTATCTTTTTTTTTTTTTTAAGATTTATTTATTAGAGAGCTCGAGCGCACATGTGCACGTGGGGGAGGGACAGAAAGTTTAGCAGACTTCTGCGCTGAGCGTGAAACCTGATGGGGGGCTCGGTCCCAGGACCCTGAGGTCACAACCTAAGCTGAAAGCAAGAATTGGATGCTGAACTGACTGCGCCACCCAGGTGCCCCCAGTTAAGGTGTTTCTTTGCAGTCCTTTTCCTATTATTTCCTTGCTTTTTTCATTAAACAAGCATATGAAGTGTCTTTGCATGTCAGGCCACATAGTCATGTTTTTTTGTGGCCACATGGCATTTTGGGGTACATTATTCATTTTAGACATACGCATCGAGTGCTCGTTCTTTCCAGCACTGTGCTCAGCTCTGAGGATGGAGTGCTGGGAGGCAGGCAGCCTTGCTCTCGCGGAGCACGGACTTTTAACAGTAGGGCAGGTGCATTGCTGAATTTTCATACAAACTTCATTGCAACCACAGCAAACGGTGGGAAGGGAAAGCCTGTGACTCTGTGAGCGTAGGTGAGGGAAACCTTTGGGATGCGGGCACATCATGATCTCAGTGGTCTCTTACTGGGGGACACCTTTCTCCTGTGCTGCACGGCCGTGATTATTTCTGCCATGTTCTCGCAGATTGTGAGATTGACCCCACAGAATAAATTTCTACCAGCGGAGTGTATGCATTTCAGATTTCAATAATATGACCACAGTGTTCTCTCCGAGTTGTGTCAGTTTTCACTGGGAAATAAAGTCTTTAATTATGTTTAAGCAGGGTTCTTTGTACAGGGCTCACCGTGCCTGTCCTCGATTGTAGGAAGGAAGAGGAGGAGCGGAGGCGGCGTGAAGAGGAAGAAAGAGAGCGTCTGCAGAAGGAGGAGGAGAAGCGCAGGAGAGAGGAGGAGGAAAGGCTGAGGCGGGAAGAAGAGGAGAGGAGGCGAATAGAAGAGGAGAGGCTTCGGCTGGAGCAGCAGAAGTAAGCGGGTCGGACTGCTTTTGTTCAAGCGTGAGCGCCGGACCGCCACGGTCTCCGGGTGCCACCTGAGAGCTCTGTGACATGTGCGCTGGGAGGCGCACACCACCAGTTCCCACCATTTGTACCAGTAATCTGTCATGTTACCGAGAGGACCTCAACTCAAGCTTCAGTGGGTGGCGACAAGGAAAGACCTTGGGGTTAGCTGCCGGGACCCAGGGACTAGAGCGGGAGCTGAGGTGGCTTGCTGGCTCTGTCCCTGGGTCCACGCGATCTTGTCTCACTTCCTAGCTGTTCTCGCCCCTTCTGTTCTCTGCCTTGGTGGACACGAGGCTGTCCTGGTAGATCGGCCAGATTCGGAGAGAGCCCCGGTTACAAAGTCCCAGGACAGAGGAGCTGCTTCGTGCAGCCAGTGTCAGGCGTGTCTGTTCCTCGTATGGGATTTGGGACCTGTAACCATTTCTCATTCAGGGTTGTGAGAGCAGCTGCGTCACAAAGGACTGGTTCTTCAGGAGGGAGCTGTGGGCACAGGGAGGAAGGGGTTGACACTGCACGTGGGGGAGGAAGGTCTGAGGTGCGGGGTGGGGGTGGGGGGTGGCATTTAGAGGAAACCAGAGAGCATGACAGTCCTTGGGTGTCCTGTTATCTCCCAGCAGCTCCTCAGGCTTCAGCAGTAGTCGCAGACCGGCCCAGGGCCCTGTTCCACTTTGGGGAGAGACTAGAGTGCTACAGCTTTGGGAGCAGGCGGTGCCCTGGGTGGGCCCAGCGTCGCTTCCTGCAGGGCTTTGTGAGATTTTGCTTTATCTCATCTATCTGCTTATCTGTCTATTGATAGATGGCTTTGTGGTCTTTGTGAAGTTGGTCACATAAGTGAGGTAGGAGGCCAGTGGTGCCTGTAGGAGAGAAAATGAGATTTATGATAAGAGAAATTACTGTCTCTAAGCCAAACGTGCTCAGATATTTTCAATATTGTTCTGGAAGGCAGGCCTTATTTATTTATTTATTTATTTATTTATTTATTTATTTATTTGTCAGAGAGAGAGAGTGCGCGCGCGCGCACACAAGCAGGGGGAGAGGCAGAGGGAGACGCAGACTCCCCGCAGAGCAGGGAGCCCGACTCGGGGCTCAATCCCAGGACCCCCGGATCACGACCTGAGCCGAAGGCAGACGCTTAACCCACTGAGCCACCCACGCATCCCAAAGACAGGCTTTATTTATTTTTTTTAAAGATTTTATTTATTTATTCTACAGAGATAGAGACAGCCAGCGAGAGAGGGAACACAAGCAGGGGGAGTGGGAGAGGAAGAAGCAGGCTCATAGCGGAGGAGCCTGATGTGGGGCTCGATCCCACAACGCCGGGATCACGCCCTGAGCCGAAGGCAGACGCTTAACCACTGTGCCACCCAGGCGCCCCTCAAAGATAGGCTTTAAATGAAATGCTAGGGGCCCTCAGTTTCCCTGGCTGTATTTACACTGACCAGCGCCGCTCGTGGCATAGTCTGGTTACTGTCCTGCCTCTTCCTACTCTCCGTGCATTCAGGTAGAGAAGCCGTGGCCAGCAGCTGAATGACGCCTGTCGGTCCCCACCCCCCACCGTAGATGACAGGGCACCCTTGCGCAGCGTCCTCCTGGGAGTCCAGGCTGACACAGGCCTGCCTGACTGCGTCCCGGCTCGGGCCGCTCCCCGGCAGTGTAATCTCAGGCAAATTCCCGAAGGCCTGCACTGTCTTCCATCTGAAGCCTCGTCTCTGCCACGGTCATGAGCGCCCGGGTAGCTGAGGACCTGCAAGCCCTTCGAACACCGCGTGGCGCATAGTAGGGGCCCCGTGACCGTTCGTGGTTACGATGGGGATCTGACCCGCGTATCATTCTCCTTCCAGCCCAGATTTTCCTTGAAAACCCTCAGTGGAAAGTGAGAGGCCCGGTGTCTTTTCTGGAATCTATCATCTGGGCCTGGGACACGTGTTGGTGGGAAGGCATTCCTGGCTCAGTCCCTTCGTGACGTGACAAATAGAAATCAGCCGTGAGGACGTTTTCTTTCGCCGCAAGCCGTGGCCTGCGGTCCGACGGCTGTGTGTTCTCTGACGTTGCAGGCAGCAGATCATGGCGGCCTTGAACTCGCAGACGGCCGTGCAGTTCCAGCAGTACGCGGCGCAGCAGTACCCGGGCAACTTCGAGCAGCAGCAGCTCCTCATCCGCCAGCTGCAGGAGCAGCACTACCAGCAGTACATGCAGCAGCTGTACCAGGTCCAGCTCGCCCAGCAGCAGGTGCGCCGGGCGCGGGGGGGCTCCTGCAGGGACCACAGCCCCCTCGCCACGGGGGCTCGCCACTTCCGCATCCGTTAGCCTCGAAGGATAAAGTAACTCGCAGGGGCCTCTGGGAAGGGAGACTCGGGGTGCGCGGGCAGTTACGAAAGCAGATAGATGGCGTGGAAGCAAAAACTGACATGGCCACTGCTTTGTCGCAGGGCATCTGGGGGTCGTGTGGGCCAGGTGTCATTCTGGTGAGTCCGGGGGAGACTCTCTTGGTGGTGACTCTCTTGGTGGTCCAGGCACCATGAGGACTTGGGTAACTCGTGTTCGTTCGACCATGGTGTTCAGGCGGTGGGCTCTTATAGGCCGGGGCAGCTGCCCGTGGGGGGACCCGTCCCGTAAGGCTGTCGGCTGGTTTTGCAGGCTGGTCCTCTTGATGTTTGCGTGAGGTGCTGGAGCGAGACCGTGCTCCCCTGCACCACGGTGGTAGTCCTCCCCCAGCTCCCTACCCGCAGGTACTTGGCTTCCACACAGGAGTGAGCGACTTAGGATGAAGAGATGGGATGAAAAACAAGGTCACACTTGGATTGGGTCCTGGCTTTGCCATAATCTAGTTTGGTATCAGATAGGCTACCTGCTGCTCTGATTTTTCTGTCTTTTCTCCCAGTGGGTGGGAATGGGATAAAAAATCCTGGTACCTGCCCTGCTCACCTCACCGAGCTCTCAGAGGACTAAAGTGAGAACGGGAGTTGCTCTGTGAAAGTATTTGTGTACATACAGCAGATCACTGATCCGTGTGCACTTTTCACACCGGGCAGAGGCACTAATGCCTTCGCAGAGTGAGGCCGGACAAGTTTTATTTACTTGCTTTTTTTCACTTAGAAAGCAGTTATGACCTGCCAGACAGTCTGAGGGAAGGATGCATGCGACATTGTAGTTGCTTGACGTTTCTTGTCGGATGAAGTGATCCTGGCTGTTTTACCAACCTCTTTAAATTCTTTGGAAATTAATATCCTTACTTAAAATACCTCTTCCCTTGAATCTTTAGCATTAGCGAGTAGTTAAAAAGCACTGCAGATTTTGTGTCATTCATGAGAAGATGAAAAAGATTTTATTTATCAATATATATAAGTGGCTTTTCTGAGGGGTTTCTTTTCTGTCCTCGAAAGCCTGTTTCTGCTTGAGCATACCACCCCCTCTTCCTGCTTCCGTGATGGGCTGTGAGATGTTTCCAGTGGGATAGCTCACACGCCCTGCCCTGTCGATGGGTTGCTGTCATTTAGTGAGAACACGGTTGGTCAAGTAGGGCAGACCAAGAATCTGTGGAAGAGAAGGATCTGGAATCCATAATTTAGATAACAGCGATGGAACTCGGTGTTACACGTTGATTGGTGCTCTCTGGGAATGGAGAAGGAGATGCACCGGGGAGGGAGCAAAGGAAACTTCAGCCCCCTAAAGTAGTGATTTTTTTTTTCTAAATACTGAGCAAAATGGCAAAATACTAACACTTGTTCATTCGGAGGTGTAGCTGCGTGAGTGTTTGTTCCTGTACCTTTCTGTGCTTTTTAAAACCTTCCCAAAGTACCGATGAGAGATGGTGTAAATAAATCGTTATGATCTGTTGTCTAGAATAGATAAATATCAGCAGGCAGTGGGATCCCCAAAGGGAGCTGTTCCCTTTGCCGGAGGATTTCAAGTACGGCCTCCTGGAGAGTGGCTGTCTGAGCGGGGGCTGATCGTCCACAGATCGTGCCGTGAGCCTTCTCAGTGTGCCAGCTTGTTTTGGTTGTATACGCTTTTTCTGGAACCGGTACTCTTTCTGGAAAACTGATGTGGGAATGACCGAGAATCTAGGCCTTGGAAGGAGGTATTTTAAAATCCTGCGAGTATTACCAGCTTGCGTTAGCCGCAGAAGAAAGCGTTGCCGTTGGTGGAAGTAATTGGATTGTAGATGATATGTTAAATGTGTGTGCAGATATGCAGGAATATGTCATTATCCCCAAACCATGAGATTACAAAGGCTTTTCCCCCTGTATTTTCTTTGTTTCATTACTTTATTTTTTACTTTTGTAAACATAAGCTCACTTATGCCTACATGGTTCAATTTAGAGTTACTTCAGTGCCCAACTGTTCATCAACAGTAAAATGGATAAGTTGTGTATCTTCACAACAGAATAGCATAGCAGCGTAAACAAACAAAATACAATTACTCGTATGACCTTATTGATGAACCCTGCAAAAATAATGTCGAGTAAAAGAAGCCAGACACAAAGAAGAACCTTTATTATACAATTCCATTTATATAACATCAAAAAACAGGCAGAGCAAGTCTGTAGTGTTGTAAGAAAGAATAGTTGTGACCCTTGCAGTATGGCTGGGGAGTGTGTTGAAAGGAGGATTCTGGGATGCAGATAATGCCTTGTCCTGGTGTTGCTTACATGGGTATGTTTGGTTTATGAAGAACGACCAGGCTGTACATTTCTGTATGATTGGTACACCTTTCTCTATGTATAGTTCAAAGTTTCCCCAAAATTTGCTTAAGTAACAACACTTAGGTATATCTAGTAATACTAATACCCATTTTTTTTTTTTTTTGAGAGAGAGAGAGAGAGAGCATGAGAGGAAGGAGGGTCAGAGGGAGAAGCAGACTCCCTTCTAAACAGGGAGCCCGATCTGGGACTCCATCCTGGGACTCCAGATTCATGACCTGAGCCGAAGGCAGTTGCTTAACTGGTTGAGCCACCCAGGCGTCCCCTACTAATATCCATCTTGATGGAGGAAGGGAATGTCCCCAAATAGTTGTCCTTTGTGTTTAAAATGTTTTTGCTCTTCCATTTTGACTCAGGACATTTTGATTCCATTTTTATGAATGCACATATTTTAATCGTAATTATATAACCAGTGATGAATTTTCATTGAGAAAATATTTTGACCTCAAGCTCCATTTTATAAGCCTGTTTAATTCTTAGGTTGATATTCTTTATAATATGATTAACAGTTTTCAGTTCAATTGTGATGTGAGTATTTCTGTATATAGTTTATGGTGAAGATTTCATTTATTGATTATTTTTTTCCATATTAGAGTAATTGCCCATGTTTGATTTATTGATTACTTTGAGGGCCCGTATCAGATTTTACTAATTACAGCTTCTGCCTTCGTAAATTTTCCTCTGTGACCATTTATTTCTACCAAGTTTAATTTTCCTGATTCAGATTTTATGTATCTGAATTTTGTCAAGATTTTCTTCCGTTGGTTTTAAGAACAGATGTCACAGTGTTCAATTTTTGCTTTTACTTATATTTGGGGTTGGTTATTTCTGTCTACTTTAATTTTTCCTGGTTAGTTTTTCTAATGACCCTTAGGTCACAAAAACGTGATCTGGGTTTTTGTGATAGTTTTTCATCATTTTTAGCTGTTGGCTTGATATTGTCCTCGTACTCATCATAGATAGGATAAAACTGATATAAAGTCTGTTAGTAATTTCTTGAAGCACAGTGCTTTGGTAGAACAAAAACATGGGGTCAGGGTGCATCCCAGGGCAAAAGTGCCATCTTTAGCCGTCCTGGTCAGCATATCTTCACTGTTTCCCGCTTGCAGGCAGCCTTACAGAAACAGCAGGAAGTAGCAGTTGCGGGGGCTCCTTTGCCTGCATCATCAAAAGGGAACGCAGCGGCGCCGGGCGACAGGACGTCAGTCAATGGACAGGCCAAAACTCACACTGACAACCCGGAAAAAGAACTTGAACCAGAAGCTGCAGAAGAAGCTGTGGAGAATGGACCAAAAGGTACAGTTTGGCAAGTGTGTGTGTCTGTCCAGATGTCATAACTGAGACGCATGGAAAGAAAGTCAGGAGTTGGGCTCACTGGCTTTGGAGAGCAGTCACATCCTTGTGAGAGTTGAATGCTTTTGTACCCTCTTGAGTCTGAATCTGATGCTTCTGGTGACCCTTAGAATAGCGAGAAGAGTTCGTCAGAGGACTTTTGGACACTTGGGGCCATGTATGGGTTATCTGTTGCTGTGTAACAAATCGTACCGATTTAGCAGCTCCCTGTAACAGCTCTAGATTGTCTCACACAGTGGGTGAGGTGACTGGGGTTTCGGGAACAGAGGAGCCGCTTAGCTGAGCGGTGGTGGCTCTGGTCCCATGGGGTTTCGGTCCTGATGCTGCCGGGACTGGAGTCGGGTGAAGGCTCCGTGGGCACCAGAGGTTCTGTTTCCCGGTGCTTCCTCCATGGCTGGCAGGCTGGTGCTGGCTGTTGGCAGAGGCCGCGGTTCCTTGCCCTGCGGAGCCTCTCCTTCAGGCTGAGTGTCCTCGACGCAGTGGCCGGCTTCCTCCAGAGCACATTATCCAAGGGGACAAGGCAGAGGTGGCAGTGTCATTTATGCTTTGAGTTTGGAAGTACGACATTGGCACTTGCACTGCATTCTGTTGGCCACACATACCGACCCAGGCACATTGTGGGTGGTGACCTCCCCGGTGCGTGAGCACCCAGACATGGGGATCACAGGGTCAGGGCATCCTGGAGGCTGCCTGCCATAGACTGCAGTGTTTTTTGAGACTAAAGTACCAGAAGTTAACTTAGCAGTTTCAAAGGTCTGGCTTTTTACGGGCAGCTCATTCCTTCTTTCAGCAATTGACTGAAGATTTTCTGAGCGCTAGGGGGACAGCGTGAGGCAGAAGGACCCACGAGGTGTAAACTGTAACCACGTAAGGGCTGTGCTGGGGAGAGAGGCATGGTGTGGGTCGAGAGCGTGTGACGTGGGGACTGTGACTGAGTCGCGGAGGTCGGCAGAGGCTTCGTGGGGTAGAGACGCTTGAGCCGAGGAAGCTGAAGCAAGACTAGGCACTAACTTTGGAAGGAAGAGAAGAGCACGGCAGGGCTGGTGGCGTGGGCGGCGGTGTGGCTCCTAAGAGAGTCCGTTTCAGACATCTGCCTTGACTTTGTGGAGTAACAGAAAACGGCTTTGGATAAGACCCTGAAAATCCCATGGTTTAATCTCTCTTCCCTTTGATCCTTATTAAGAGTTTATCAGTATTTTTTTTTTTTTTTAAGTAATCTGCACACCCAACGTGGGACTCGAACCCATGACCCCAAGGTCAGGAGTTGCAAGCTCCACCGGCTAAGCCAGCCAGGCGCCCCAGGTCTCCCAGGATTTTTAAATGAATCTTTTGTCAGAGGTCTGTGACTGCTTCTGAAAGACCTGCCGAGTGGTCTGGTGCACACAGACACGGCTTAGCTACAGGACTGGCCCCCTGTCTGCTCCGTCCTTAGCGGTGCCATTCTGTCCAGGTTTTTCTGTTTCTCTGAGCTCCTTTAGAATAGCCCCTGGAACTTTGGGATCCTCAGAGGTCAAGGCTTTTATTTTTTTTGACAGAGACTGAAGTTAAAGCCCAGCTTTCTTTGTCCAGATCCAAAAGTGAATTTATTCCTAAGTCCAGATGCTCTCCATTATTAGGGTTCCCTGGCTCCGGCTGGGAGGTTTCCAAGGTCAGTCTTAAATCCCTATACGTATGTAATCAGAGTGTTAAAAAAAAATCACTTCTAAGATTGAGAATTGCATGTGTTCTTGAAGTGGTGTGGTGACCTTCGAATACCCAGTGACATTGGTAAATGCAGTTCGGGGGGACAGTTTGCTGGGGAGCCTGTGTAGTCCTCTGAGGCCCTGAGCCTCAGGTAGACCCCATGGCACGTGGCGCCCCGCTGCAGCCAGGCAGGGGTCCAGTGCGAGTGGGTCGCCTGCAGGTGAAGCCTCATCTTCTTCAGCAAATGTAATTCCTGTTGCCTTTAGAATCTCTTCCAGTAATAGCAGCTCCGTCTATGTGGACACGACCCCAGATCAAAGACTTTAAAGAGAAGATTCGGCAGGATGCAGACTCTGTGATTACAGTGGGCCGAGGAGAAGTGGTCACTGTCCGAGTCCCCACCCATGAGGAAGGATCATACCTCTTTTGGGAATTTGCTACAGACAATTATGACATTGGATTTGGGGTGTACTTTGAATGGACAGACTCTCCGAACACTGCTGTCAGCGTGCATGTCAGCGAGTCCAGTGACGACGACGAGGAGGAGGAAGGTAGAGCCGTTGGTCCGTATTGACGAGTGCTGGGTTGTGTGTTGGCAAAGATGGCACGGGTCCCGTGTCAGGCACCCTTATCTTCCTGATGCACCTCTTCATAAGTGGGACCTCAGCTGAAAAGGCTGAGAGGCCAGCCTCCCAGAAGGGACTGGGGTCCGAACGTGCCATTGCTGTGATGCCGGGCAGGCCCGTCTGGCAGTGTGTTGTGTGACTGCTTTCTCAGTACTGTTTTACTTCCAGCATTTTGTGTTGGAAAGCCAAGTGTGCAAGATCATTTTGAAAAATTTTAAAAGACCAAGCAAGAAATCTGCCAACTCTGGAATTTATTTAAATGTACAATTCTGATATTAGTTTTTTAGGTCGTTACTCTCTAAGATTTTTTTTTTATGTAAATACAGAAACTCATACCAGAACATCATACCTAAAAAAATAAGTCAGCTGTTCTTGCCCATTTTGCACAGTGTAATTTTTTATTTTCTTTAGACAAAACAGAGTGTTTCCAAGAGCAGTCTAAAGTCTGTTGGTCTAGGAAGTAGGTTATAAAATGTGTGCATATTAATGGAGAAGGTGGTCTCCTTAAGTTTGTTTTACAGAAAAGGTAGAGCTCAGGGCTTTGGTACCTACGCAGTGAGCAGTGAGCACTTGAGTTCCCGGCTCGGCTTCCCGAGGCTGGTGTGGAAGGAGTGCCCTGGCCGTGGGAGCAGAGAGGCCGCCTCTCAGTTCTTGGAACTAGCTGACCTTTCGGGTGACTCGCAGACCAGCTGCTTGTGCTTGAAGACGGTTGGTAGCGTTTCCAGAGATCACGTCGGGATACATTGAAAGAGGGAGTTGTCGGAGGTTTGTGGAGGAAGGCCAGTTCAGTCAGCGGTCGAGGCGCGCAGTTGGACCCGGCACCACGGGTGCCACACGCCAGGCCCCCTGGGGCCACGTATGGCCACACCCACGTGGGCCCGTGTTGTTGAGCTGTTTTGTGTCCCATGGCGCTTCGATTTCAGCGGCCTTTCTCTCTGAGGACCGGAGCTGGGTAAAGATGGCCCACAGATACTGCTCACTGAACCAAAAGGAAAACACAGGAGTGAGGAAAGAGAGACCCAGGCAGGTGCCCCAGCCCCTGTGGCACGTGCCCCCGAGCAGCGTCAGGGCCAGGGACTCAGGAAAAGCAGACTGTTTGCACATGTCTGGGAAGGGAGGTTGTGTGTGCAGACCGTTGTACTTCTGAAGAGCTTTGTGGCTGGTGTGGGAGTCTCTGCTCGGAAGCAGGTCGAGGCGGTCTGTTTCTCCCGGCTTGCCTGCTGGAGAGTCCCCGAAGGGAGGTGCATCCTAGTGTGAGCCCTCTGCTGAGTCTCGTTTTTGGGGCTACTGGCCTTGGGCGGGGCCGGTAAACATGGCCGGGGTCCAGTGCCTCTCCTGAGGCGAGAGCCGTGGCGCACCCTTGATCTTTGCTGTCACGTGTGACATCCCTCAGATGGAAATGGACTAGTCCTCGCGCTAGTCCTAATCATAAAATGATTTCCATCTAAAACTAAGCCGTTAATACCCCTGTATGATCTGAAACAACAGTGAGGCTTTATTGCTCCCAAGAGTTGTTTGCGAAGAGTGAGCTTAACCTTCTCCTTTTTGAAGATTTAGTTCACAGATTCCATGTGTCCCCATGGCTTCTTATGAAGGCCACCATGCCACCAGGTCTTGTCCCCATGGGGCATTTTATGAGGGTCCTTTTAGCTTGGGCTGAGATGGAAGAGCAGTCCAGTCTTTTTGTCTGTTGCTTTGGTGGTTTTTTTCTCCGTTCGGTCTTAGAAGGTACAGGAGTTTGTTCTCTCTGAGGAAGTAGCCCATCTTCCCGCTCTGATCTTTCCGTCTTTATTGCCGCCAGGTCCCAAGTCTTTGCTTACCTTGACAGAAGGTGCATTGCTCATCTGTTTTAGTTTTACAGGTTTTTGTTTGTTGTGTTTTTTTTAAGATTTTATTTATTTATTTATTTGACAGAGCGAGAAGAGCACAAGCAGGGGGAACGGGGCAACAGTAGAGGGAGGAGAAGCAGGCTCCCCGCTGAGCAGGGAGCCTGATGCAGGGCTCGATCCCAGGACCCTGAGATCATGACCTGAGCTGAAGGCAACGCTTAACCGTCTGAGCCACCCAGGCGCCCCAGTTTTACAGGTTCTGAACAAAATCTGGATCTTGAATTCCAATCATCTGTTTCCTAGATATCCTTGTAGGCAATAGTTTGCATTTTGAAAGACTCTATTTCTCATTTGCACATGAAGGACATTTAAGTATTGCTGTGATGCAGCAAATCTGATTTGGGCCTATATATCAGAATGTCGGTTGCTTTTTTTTTTTTTTTAAGTAAGCTTTTTTATTTTAGAATAGTTTTAACTTTATAGAAAAGTTGCAAAGACAGTACGAAGAGTTCCTGTATACTCTGCACCCAGTTCCCCCTCCTGCTAACACCCATCTTGTCCTGCGGTATGTTCATCATCACTAATGAACTGATGTGGATACATTATGATTCGCTGGAGTCTGTGTGTATTCAGATTTCTTAGTTTTGTCTAATGTTCCAGGATCCCATCCAGGATGCCACATGGTAGTTACCCTGTCTCCTTCAGCCCCTCTAGCCCGCGAGAGTTTCTCAGACTTCCCTTATTTAGATGTCCGCTAGTGATCACTGACGGTCACCGCACAGTTAGCTCATGCTGCCAAAATTCACTCTGCCTTCTTAGGGACCCGAAAGTCTTTTATCTTCTACGCTGCATATTCCTCTGACCTGTTTGCCTGAGGTTGTTTATGTTTAATGTGTGAAACTGAGATTTTAAGCTGGTTCGTAATTTTCGCACTCCTATAGTTTTCCAGAGGTCTTTTTTCCCTAACCTCATATCATTACAGTTCAGAAACTGTTAACGGGGACAAACCTAGAATCAGAACTCACTTTTTGCCACTGGGATCATCCCCGGATTGACACAGGCCTGTAGCGGAAGGAGTGGATTTTCTGCCTCTCTACTGTAGTTTCCTCATTTTACTCTCTTCTAGCTGAGATGTACGGAACAGGACAGTCCTCGGAAGCTCGATTGCCCCTTCCTAAAACATAACTTTCATTTTGTTGAGGAAGAGGACAGGAGCATCATTTTCCTTGGTGTTGCTCAGACAAGCGAGGTTCCACCTGCCGGGAGGAGTGAGGAATCGAGTGGGTGTCCCCAGGGAAGAGTGGGGGCTCAGAGTGGGAGTGGTGGTCGGAGTTCAGGGAGAGAGAGACGCTGGCTGCTTCCACCATCAGATAGCAGCTGCTGAGATACAGGAATGAACAGATGAATGAAAGACGAAACCAGTACGTGCTCTCGGGTGCGTACGTTATAGAGTGGCTCCAGAGAATTCCTGCGGAGCCGTTTCTCAAAGGAAGGGACGGGGTTGCTTGATGCGAACGTGGTTTTCCGGGATCTGTTCACTGACGCGTCTCCATTCTGTCTCACAGAAAACGTCAGTAGTGAAGAGAAAGCCAAAAAGAACGCCAGCAAGCCTCTGCTGGACGAGATCGTGCCTGTGTACCGGCGGGACTGCCACGAGGAGGTGTACGCCGGCAGCCACCAGTACCCAGGGAGAGGGGTCTACCTCCTCAAGTTCGACAACTCCTACTCCTTGTGGAGGTCAAAGTCAGTCTACTACAGAGTCTATTACACTAGATAAAGATGTTGTTACAGAGTCTGGAGTCTAGGGTTGGGCAGAAGACAGCATTTAGTTGGGAATTTCTTTTGACCTTTGTGGAGCATTGCAGTCAGTGTTTACCCTGTTGATTTTGGTCTGACGGCTGGCGAACTCTTGTTGGGACTCAGGGTTCCCTTGAGACCCTTTAGCATTAATACTCTGGGGTTCAGGGGATTCCTCAGAGCCCGCCAGCCCTTGGGTGCTGACCACCGGAGTCACTGATGGATGCGAAGTTACAGGAGCTACGTGTTAAATCTTTAAGGTCTCCAAAATAAAACCTCCCCACGTTGACCCCACCTGGCTGATGGTGAGTCCCTCGCTGCCTGCTCCGTGTGTCTTACGAGAGCCCGTAGTTACGGTGACCTGTGACTGGACGTCCTCATGTCAGTAGTCTCCCTGAGGTGCAGCTGACTTTGGTGAAGGTCATCATTTTGAAAACTTAAAAACTCGAGACCTCACAGATGATCATAGACAAATTGCCTCAGTTCGATTTTGTTCTGAACGACCCAGATTGTTTTGCTTTGAGTGCAGCTGTTCAGAGTTGTAGGACAGAGAATTATTTTCCGAGATAATCTCAGAAATGTTCAAAGCTGATTGATAATTGAACTATCAAGACACCTAGAACACCTCAGACATCCGTCTTAGCAAGCCTCTGCTTGGGCCTTCGCTCTTCCTCTGGTACTCACTCAACCAGTAACAAAGCAAAAGTAACTCATTTTTGTCTCGATTGGGCTTTATAGAGCATCTCAAATTGAAACTGTTTTCTACACAAGCATATAGGTAGGGGTTTTGTAAACTCGAATTGGCACCCACTGAATTAAAATACATAAAGTCACTTAAATATAATTTGGTGTGTGGGGAATAACATTGCACTAAGTGGAAATCACTGCCAGAGACAGTCTGTTTTCTTTTCGTGTGTTAATACTTAGGCACAGACCCTACGCAATTCCAGTTTGGAATTGCTTACTAGAAAATTGGAAATGCATATGCCCGTGCTTAAATTTTTTTATAGCTTTAATCTGTATTATGTCTTTATAGATGGGAAGAGGTACATTTTTGTTTTCCTTACAGAAAACAAATATGGATTAATTGCCTCGCGTTTGTATAAGTGATCGACTAGTGTAGAGATTCTTGTTTTCAGGAGGGAGGGTGGCATAGCTAGAAAGCGACAGAGACGGCAATGCACACGTAACGTTACTGTATGTTGTTACTGAAATACTTAGATTTTTACAATTTCCAGTCATAAATCACTTCTCGTAGGAGGGTCTCCGCTGACTAGCTGCGTTATATACAGTTCACTACATAAGGGGCTGTTGGGTTTTGCGTGCTGCGTTTCTGTCTGTTTTTTAATACCTGGTTTTGTACATACCTAACTCTGTTCTCTTTTGGTTATTCAGAAACTGGATTATTTTCTCCTAAGCAGTGCTTAATTTGTGTTTTTTAATTTTGATTCACTGGTTCCAGCTCAAAGGTGTCCACACTGTTCTGTCCAGAACACTTTCAGGCTCTCCGTCAGCTCTCATGTATATATGGTATAGAAACCATGGGGTTAGGCACTTCTTGGCTTTTTTTTTTTTTTTAATGAGAAAATACTGTATTTAAAATGTAAAATAAACTTTTAAAAAGCAGGCACTAATATATATTTCTTCCAGCCTTTGATTACAGATTTGTCCTTGCACATGTTAAGATAAATTCTCTTCTAAAAATATCATTGTTCTCGGGAGCAGTGTATGTCACTTTACATAGCAGCAGTTCCTGTCATGTGTTCATGTCAGAACATTTTTTGGTTTTAAACTTTTTTATTGCCTTTGGCTGTTGATTAGTACAGTACAAGTGCGATTTCAAAAAGATCTTGAAAATAATATATTTAATCAATTAAAATGTTTATCTGTAATCCGTTGACGTTTCATTAATACAGTTACTCTCTGAAGCGTTAGTTCTATATTTCCTCATTTTGGAAGGACGAGAAGAAATGGCCCAAAAGATCTTTTCTGTTTTAAAAAGAAAAACCAACAGCAGACTCTTTCTGACAGATCAGTTTTTGCTGTGAATTGCCCCAGTGAGTTAGGGTAGATAAAGTTTTCAGACTTCTTGGTGGAAAGGAAAGCATGGACTTTCCTTATTGAAAGGGACTTAGAAGATTATTTCCCCTACACACCCATGTGCGTGGCGTGTTCTTGGAAGTTCATGGGGACCCCCTGCTCTAAAATCCTTGCTGAGGTCTGGACCCTGCAAAGCAGTGAGCAGGGTAGTGCCCCCGCCAGTATCACGTGGAGCACCAGAGACGATTCTAAAAACAACCCCCTGAAATGCAGGCTCACTTGGACCTCAGATTTCATTTGCTTGTCTGAGCTTTGGAGAGACCGAAGGAGTCGGTCATCTGGGGTTTTATTGCTGTGCTGGGGTACCATGAACACTTGAGAGCTGTTGGTGTGCGAGTACATCTCGGAAGCCATGCCACTGAGTGTTGACCGTCTGCCTTATGGAAGAGAACAGTCAGTTCAAAATCATAAGTGATGGCTAATAATTCACCGGGGGGCGCGGAGCGCAGCAGTCTGCCACCAAAGCCGTCTTGGCGTTGTCTTTCTCCAGCTGAGCTCCGCTCAGCACGTCGTCAGCAGCCTGAAAGCATGTGCGTGTGATCTCCTCGGGAGAGAGCCAGTCCGAACTTCATTTCCATTCACTAATTTTTCAAAATGTGTATTAATCAGACTTGGACTTTTCTCTCACCTATATTCACCTACGATTCTTCGACTTGGCTCATTGAGAGCTTTTTAAGATCGAGTTCAATTCTGTCCTTCCAACAGCCTTCTTCGGAATTTATTGCGTGGTCCTTATTTCAGATTCTTAGTATTTTGCTTGATTTACTTTGTAATGAAAGAAGCATTAGCTCCATTTTTATTAGTTGATAGGCCACTTTTAATAAGTTGTGATTTGATTAGGATACTTAATTTAGTCCCTAGAAACAAAGTGGCCGACTTTTCCAGAACTGACCGTGGCGTTGGGACTGGAGAAAGAGTATAAACTGGAGCAGTCAACGCCTTTCTGTGTAGTTTTAACGAAGCCTTGAGCGTGCTTGCCCTGTCCAGCCCGGCGCTGAACACCCGGGTTACTTGCAAGTCTGTGGAAAGAGCCAGTCCAAATGTGATCGTAAGCGCTGATTTTTTTCACCTTTCTTGAATGTCCTAGCTGTACAATTCTAACAGTTTTTACCCTTTACCAAAATCATGAAGTTAAATATCTCCAGTTCGAGGTGACGTAACTTTTTTTTTTTGGTGCGGCGGAACAGAGAGATGCAGACATGTTTCTTTTAAAATTCTGGTCTGTGTTCATGGAGAATTGTCCCTTTTACTAAGTAGAGGTCTGCTGTGTGCTTTTAATCTGCTGGGTTTGTTGGAGTGGTTCTTTGGCCATTTTTCTGTTAACTGAACATTTGAAGTTCCTTGTGATTTTCTCGTTCTGTGGTGTGCCAGCCAACGCTGTCTTACATGTCTTTCTGCGTGTCTGCAGGAGTTTTTTGAGAGTAGATACCTAGAAGGAGAATTGCTGGCTCGTGTGGTCTGTGCGTTTTTTATTTTAATAGACCTGCCACGTTGTGCTCCGGAGCAGCTGGACTGATTTCCCCTCCGCTGCATAGTGTTGGGGGATATTGCCCTTTCCCTGTCGGTACTCCGTATCACCAGACTTAAGTCTGGGGCAGTCCGATGGGTGAAAAATGAAATTTCGTCTTCACGTGTGTTTCCCTGGTAACTAGTAAGGTGAAGCATCTGTTTTTGTTGGCCAGTTGCTTTTCCTCTCCTATAAATTTCCTGTTTGTGTCCCTCCACCCATTTTTCAGTTAGGTAATTTTTACATTGATTTATTAGCACTAAAAATGTATTTTGTTGTATACTGATCATTCAGTATGTATAAGTAATTTCTGTCAGTCTATCGCTATTCTGTTTTTTTTATGGTGTTAGGTGTGTTTATGTGTGTCTGTCTTTGGTCATAGACGTGTTATAACCTATATTGTCCTTTTCATTCAGTTTTTTCTCTTTTTTTGACTTTAATTTCCATATATATGTATACATATACACGTGTGTGTGTGTGTGTATATATATATATACGTATATATAGCGGCTTCTAAACTTTGTTCCATTTATCTGGCCACTTATGTGCTAATACTGTACATTATAGTTTTAAAACATTTTTATACAAGGCAAATCTCCTGGTTTTTTGATACTTTTTCTTCCCTACTTTGAACCTTTGTTCTGTATGAACACTTAATCATTAGCCTGTCGTATTTCATGAACAGTCTTAATGGGATCTACGTTGGAGTATGCATTACTTTCTAGGTGGATTGAGAGAGCTTACACTGCCTTGATAAAAGATTGGTAGTGGGGCGCCTGGGGGGCTCAGTTGGTTGAGCGTCTGCCTTTGGCTCGGGTCGTGATCTCCGGGTCCTGGGATCGAGCCCCGTGTTGGACTCCCTGCTCAGCAAGCAGTCTGCTTCTCTCTCTCTCTCTCTCCCCCTCTGCCCCTTCCCACCACTTGTGCTCTCTCTCTCAAATAAATAAAATCTTTTTAAAAAGATAAAGTGTACAGTTCAGTGGCATTTACTGTGTACAATGTTGTGCACCCACCACCTCTCTTAGAACTTTTTCCTCACCGTGGAAGAACACCCATACCCGTCTCCCTTCTCCTCTTTCTCTGTAACCACTAATCTGTCATTTGTCTCTCTGGATTTGCATATTCTGCATATTCTGTATATAAAGAATCACGCGATACTTGACATTTTGTGTCTTTTTGGACTTTAAGCACAGTGTTCACAGGGTTCATCCAAGTTATAAGTGGTATCAGTACTTCATTGCTTTTCATGGCTGAATGGTAATCCATTCTGTGAATATGCCTCAGTTTGTTTATTCATGGGTTGATGGACATTGGGGTTGTTTCTACTGTTTGACTATTGTGAATAGTGGTGTCACGAGCATTTGTGAGCAAGTACTTGTTTGAATACTTGCTTTCACTTACTTCGGGTATATACTTAGGAGCAGCACTGATGGGTCGTATGATGATTCTTGGGGAGCCGTGTTTTCCATAGTGCTGCACCATTTTGCATTCCCGCCAGGGGAGCGGTAGAGGAGAGTTCCTGTCGCTCGTTACGTCTCCAACGCTTGCTGCTTACTGTCTTGTTTTACGGCATGGTCGTGGGTGTGAGGTGGTGTTTGGTGGCTTGGATTTGCATTTCCTTAATAAGCAACAATGTCATACCTCTTCATGTGCTTGTTGGCCGTTTCTAGATCTTTTTTTTTTTTAATTCCGTTAGCCAACATATAGTACATCATTAGTTTCCTTTGTAATGTTCAGTAATTCATCAGTTGCGTATAATACCAGTGCCTATCACATCACGTGCCCTCCTTAATGCCCATCACCCAGCTACCCCATCCCCCTACCCACCTCCCCCATTTCTGTATTTTTGGAGAAATGTGTGTTCAGGTCCATTGTCCATTTTTAAAGTGGGTTGTCTTTTGTTATTTAGTTGTAACTGTCCTTTAAATATTCTGAATATTGAACCATTATTAGATATATGATTTGCAAATAATTTCACCCATTCCATAAGCTGTCTTTCTGCATTCTTGAGAATGTCCCCTGATGTACCAAAGCCTTTCATTTTTATGAAGCCCAGCATATCTTATTTTTTCTTTTTTTGCTTGTGCTTTGGGTGCCAAATCTAAGAATCCACTGGCAAATCCAAAGTTTACCTCCGTGTTTGCTTCTAATAAAAATGCTTTCTTTTCTAGTCTTAGGTCTTATATTTAGGTCGTCGATCCATTTGGGGTTAATGTCTGTGTATGGAAGGGGGTCGGGGTCCAGCCTCATTCTCTGGCGTGTGGCTGTGTCGTTGCGGCAGCACTGTTGGTCCAGGACACTCTTCCCGTTGTGTGGTCTTGCACTCCTTGCGGGGTCAGAGGTGTTTATTTTTGGCCTCTTGGTGGGTTTTACCACTTCACTAATGAAGGATATTTAGGTTGTTTCCAATTTTTTTGCTTAAAATTTTGACCTAAATGAACATGTACCTATATTATTTTGCGTATGTACTTTCGTGCAGTTTCATCTTTA
This sequence comes from Ursus americanus, assembly GCF_024610735.1. Classification (NCBI taxonomy): domain Eukaryota; kingdom Metazoa; phylum Chordata; class Mammalia; order Carnivora; family Ursidae; genus Ursus; species Ursus americanus. Next base: position 100,355,035 of record NC_142128.1, on the reverse strand, counting down.
AATCTCTGACATATATATAAATACAGATCTGTATAATTTTTTTTTAAGAGAGAGGGAGAGAGCGCGGAAGGGTGGATGGAGACAGAGAATCTTAAGCAAGCCTCACGCTGAGTGCGTCTTGACCTTAACACCCTGAGATCACATCCTGAGCCAAAACCAAGAGTCAGATGCTTAACCGACTGAGCCACCCAGGTGTCCCTGATACTTTTTATTGCTATCACAGATTATCTTTTTAAATATCAGATTTGTATTGAGGTTTATTGAGATTTAAATTATATACAGTAAAAGTGCACTTTTTTATTTGTGCCGTTAGATGTCACAATGCCAAATTTTTTTTGCCTTGTCCCATTAGAGTCAGTCTCCTTCCCTGCCTCCTGGCAACCACTGATCTGATTTCTGGCCCCGTAGACCTGCCTTTGCCCGACCATCACATAATGGAGCTTTTGTGTCTGGCTCTTTTTCCCTTAGCATGATGTTTTTGAGAGCCACCCATGTTGTTGACGTATCAGAGTCCTGTTTCACTGCCCACTGCCTGGACACGCCATACTTGTTTATTCATTCATCTGTTGATGTGTGGGTTTTTCCAGTTTGGGGTAATGAGCAGTAAAGCTGCTGTAAACATTCATGTATCTGTGTGGGTTAATTTCTCGTGGGTTAATATCTAGGAGTCAGTTTGCTAAGTTTTAAGTATATGTTTAGTTTTTGTGTGTTTTTTTTAAATAAACGTCCACACAGGTTTCCAAAGTCCTGTGCCATTTTTAAGGTCCCACCAGCACTGTTTGGGAGTTCTAGTTGCTTCATATCCTCACTAGCATTTTGTAGGTCAGTTTTTCGGATTTTAGCCATTTAATAGGTGGGGTCTCATTGTGGTTGTAATTTGCAGCCCATAATGGTCAAGGTGGTGAGCTTACTTGCCACCCATCTGTTGTTTGATGAAGTAACACGTTCGTATCTCTTGCCCTTTTTTGACTGCACTGTTCTCTCATTATTTAGTGGTATGAGTTCCTTACATTTTGGGGTACGAGCCCTTTATCAGGAATGTGTTTTGCAAGTATCTTCTCCCTTCTTTCGGCTTGCCTTTCATTTTCCTAACAGTGCCTTTTGATGAGAAGACATTTTAAGTTGTTGTCAACATTTTTCTTTTGTGATTTGTAGTTTCTGTGTCCTGAGAAGTCTTGGCCTAACTCGAGGGTTTCTGCTGTTTGCTTTCTAGAAATTTTATAGTTTAGGTTTTACATTTTAGCTTTATGATCTGTTTTAAGTTGATTTTTATATGTAATGTGAAGTAACAATAAAAGTCTGTTGTTTTCTATGTAGACGTGGGTGTCTACTTATTCTACCACCATTTCTTTAAAAGACGATCTTTCCTCTCTTGAATTACCTTGGCACCTTTGTCAAAAATTAGTTGATCTTAGGGGCGCTTGGCTGGCTCAGTTGGTGGAGCGTGCAGCTCCTGACTTGGGGTCGTGAGTTTGAGTCCCGTGTTGAGGGTAGAGTTTACTTTTAAAATGAATGAATTCATGAATGAATGGATCATATATGTGGAGAACTGGGGAGAATTGACATCTTGAGAATATTGGGTCTTCCAATTCTTGAGCGTGGTTTATATCCATTTATTTAAGTCTAACTTTCTCAGCTGTGTTTTGTAGTTTACACTGTACAGACCTTCTGTCTGTTAGATTTATTTCTAGGTATTTCATGTTTTTTGATAATACCATAAATGGTACTGTTTTCTTCTGTAATTTCAATTGCAGGTTGTTCTGTTGACTTAGTTTCTGTGGCACGTGTACTTGAGGGATTTTTTTTTACTTCTAGTCACTTTTTTATAGATTATTTTTAAGCCTTTCTATGTATAAGATGATGTCCTCCACAAAGATAGTTCTTTCTTTCCAGTCTATATGCCTTTTATTTCTTCTCCTTGCCTGTTACACTGGGTAGGACCTCTAGTACAGTGTTTGAAAAGAATAGGAAGAGCAGACTCCTTCCTTCATTCTGTCTTAAAGGGAAGATACTCATCTTTAACCACTAAGGATGATGATAGCCACTAGGTTTTCCTTCATCAGGTTGAGGGAGTTCCCATCTTCTCTTAGTTTGCTGAGAGTTTTTGTTGTATGTTGAATATTGCCAAATGCTTTTTCCGCATCTGTGGAGATCATGTGACTTTCCTCTTTTGGCCTGTTGATATGTTGAATTACACTGATTGCTTTTCAGATGCTGAACCAACTTGCATTTCTGGGATAAGGCCCACTTGGTGATGATCCTTATCCCCGGATTCAATTTGCTAATACCTTTTTTTTTTTAATGTTATGTTAGTCACCATACAGTACATCCTTAGTTTCTGATGCAGTGTTCCATGATTCATTGTTTGCGTATAACACCCAGTGCTCCATGCAATGCGTGCTCTCCTTAATACCCATCAGGGGGCTGGCCCATCCCCCCACACCCCTCCCCTACAATTAGCAAATACCTTGTTAAGAATTTTTATGCCTGTGTTCATGAAGGATATTGATATATAGTTTTGTTTTCTGGTAATGTGTTGGTCTGGTTTTGGGATCAGTAAATGAAGGCTTCATAAAATGAATTGGGAAGTATAACCTCTTACATTTGCTGAAACAGTTATTATTTCTTATTTAAATGGTAGAAATCTCCAGAGAAGCTATCCAGGCCTGTAATTTTCTTTTCTTTTCTTTTCTTTTTTTTTAACTGAATTCCCTTTCATATATATATATTCGGGTTCTCTGTTTCTTCCTTTTTTTTTTTTTTAAGTGGGCTCCCCACTAGCCTGAGGCTTCAGCTCATCACAGCCTTGAGATCAAGAGTCACGTGCTCTACTGACTGAGCCAGGTGCCCCTGTCTGTTTTCTTCTTGAGTGAGCTTTGTAGTTTGTTCCTTTCAAAGAATATTCCCAAACTATCATTTATTTGCATAAATTTCATCATAATATTTCATATTATTTACTTAAGGTCTGAGGATCTGTGGCATGGTCTCCTCTTTCATTCCCACAGGTAATGTGTGTCTTCTCTCTCTCTCTCTCTTGATCTGATTGGCTAGAGAAAAATCAATTTATTGATATTTTCAAAGACTTAGCTATTGGTTTCATTGAGTTTTTTTTCTATTGTTTCTATATTTTAAGTTGAATTGATTCTCCTTATTGCTGCATTCTTTTTGTTTGTTTTGGGTTTAAATGCCCCCCTTTCCCCCAATTTCTCTTTTCTCTCTTTTTTTTTTTAAGATTTTATTTACTTAGAGAGAGAGAGAGAGAGAAGGAGCAGGGGAGGGGCAGAGGGAGAGGGAGAAGCAGGGGCTCGATCCCGGACTCCAGGATCACGACCTGAGCTGCATAAAGGCAGACGCTTCACTAACTGAGTCACCCAGGCGCCCCTTCCCCAATTTCTGAAGGTAGAAACTTAGGTTTGTTGTTGTTTTTTTAATTCCATCTCTCTACTTGTCAGAGTGGCAGGCAGAGGAAGAAGCAGACTCCCCGATGAGCAGGGAGCCGGGTGCAGGCGCCAAAGGCAGATGCTTAACCAACTGAGCCACCCGAGCATCCCCAAACTTAGGTTATTAATTAGAGATCTTTCTTTGTCTAATCTAATAATTAAAAGCTATAAATTTCCCTTCAAACTCTGTTCTAGCTGCATCCCGTAAGTTTCGTGTATTGGGTTTTTTACCTTTTATTTAAAATATTTTCTAATTTATTGTGTGATTTCTTCTTTGATGCATGAGTCATTTAGAAGTACATCATTTCATTTCATATATTTGGGGATTTCCCAAATGTTTTTCTGTTGATTTCTAATTTAATTCTATATGGTCAAAGAACATATTTTTTATGGTTTCAGTCATTTTGAATTTATTGAGGCTTGTTTTATGTCCCAGAATGGTCTCTCTTGGTGGATGTTCCCTGTTCACTTGAGTAGAAGAATGTACCAGTCTGCTGTTGTTAGGTCGGATGTCTGTAAGTGTCAGGTAGGCCAAGTTGATTGATAGCGGGTTTAAGGTCTTCTCTGTCCTTACTGATTTTATGTCTCCTTGTTCTATCAGTTACCAATAGAGCAATGTTGAAGTCTTTACCTTAAATTGTGGGTTTGTCTATCTTTGATGGGGTTTTTGGGTCACATTTTGCTTCGTGTATTTTTTTTTTTAAGATTGTTTATTCTAGATAGAGAGCAAGAGCGTGAACAGGGGGTGAGGCAGGGAGACGGAGAATCTCCAAGCAGACTCTCTGACGAGCACAGAGCCCGATGCGGGGCTTGATCCCAGGAACCCAAGATCATGACCTGAGCCAAAATCAAGAATCAGATGCTTAATCAGCTGGGCCACCCAGGTGCCCCTGTGTCGTGGATTTTGAAGCTCTGTATTGGGTATTTACATATTTATGCTTGTTACGTCCTAATGGATTGACCCCATTTTTGTTGTGCATCCTTATCCCTAAGTTATATATCTTGTTCTGAAGTAGATTTCCTCTGGTATTAACATTGCTGCTCCAGCTGTTTATAAAGTGTATAGGTTATATTGTATTCCAGAGTTTTTTTTTTTTTTTTTTTTTTAAGAGAGCATGAGCCGGGGCAGTGGGGGCAAAGGGAGAGGCAGAGAGAGAATCTTTGAAGCAGACTCCGTGCTGAGCGTGGGCCTGACTGGCTGGGTCTCACAGCCCTGACATCACGACCTGAGCCAAAGCCGAGAGTCGGACGCTTCACCGACTGAGCCACTCAGGCACCCCTCATCTTTCTCCTTTGAACCTCTCTGCCTGTAAAGTGGCTTTCTTGTGGACAGTGTATGGTTGAATCTTTTTCGGTCAGTCTGACATTTATTTACTCTTAATGTAGCGTTTAGGCGGTTTGCATTTAATGGAAGTACTGCTAAGACTGTATGTCGGATCTGTAGTCCCGCTGTTTTCTCTTTGCCCTGGCTGTTCTTCGGTAGGTTATCTTTCCCCTCTCTTCGATGATCTCTCACGGCTCCATTTCATCTCCCTTAAGGATTTATTCCTGTCCGTAGTCTATTGGGTTGGTGCGGATTTGTGGAGAGGTTCACGGTTGACGTGGCTCGCTAGCGTATCCCGGGTGCGCTCAGACACGCTGGGTCGCGTCACGATCCGTGTGAGAATGAGACAGCAGCCTGCTTCATGGCCGCCTTAGAGGGTATCTTTCCGGACTGTGGAAGCAAGAGGGTTTGCTTCCTTTGTCCAGCAGCTGAAGGTTTCTGCTTCATCGGAGAGAAGGGCTCCGGGGAGGCGGGTGGGTTTCCGTGCCTTTCCCCAGAGCAGCCCATCACCAGCCGCAGGCCTGCCGGCAGCCCGCCAGCCTCCTGCCCTGGGCGCCGGAGGCCCACCCTGGGAAAGGGCGCGCGAATGAGTGCGAGCTCCCCTTCTCTGGGCCCCTCTGCTCTCAGAATGGACGCGCTGATCCACACTTGACCTGTCTGAAGAACGGGCTAACGTTGTAGCTCGTTTCCTCTTCCGTGTCTCCGGTGGCGCCCGCCCTCGTCCCCCAAGCTCGGCATCCATGCTGTGCTCGGGGCATCTCTCCTGCTCAGGGCCGGGCGTGGTGCCCTTCGAAGTTCAGGTGGCGTGGTTGCTTTGTGATATCTCTGAGATGGGCCCGAGGAAAGTCACAGTATGGAAGATCCATTTCTTCTCAGTGTTAATGTATTTCTACATCTTAATTAAGCAGGAGTGAACCGAGATGGTACATTTTTTTAAAGATTGACTGATTGACTGATTTTAGAGAACATGCTTGTGAGCCGAGGAGAGAGAATCTCAAGCAGACTCCCCTCGGGGCTCATCTCATGACCCTGAGATCATGACCTGAGCCCAAACCAAGAGTCGGATGCTTAACTGACTGAGTCACCCAGGCGCCTTCTAGTTGATATCTTTTTAAAATGCCTTTTTTCCTGGTCTGTTGTGAATTGCTTTATATCTTGATCTCGTGTGCAGGCGTCTTTCATAATAAAGTTCCTTCATCCCGAAAGGACGTCACCTTTTTTCTCTCCAGCCTTAAAATGATACATTTTGATACTGACTTTGAGACATGGCAGTTGTACCAATCTGGTGATTTTTAAAAGTTTATTTTTTATTCTACTATAATGTACATAACATAAAATGTACTGTACGAACCGTGTTTGGGTGGCCAGTTCAGTGGCGTTAAGTACGTTCACACGGTTGTGCCACCACCCCAGCAGTCCGTCTCCAGAACTCTTCATCCTCCCAAACTCTGTGCCCCTGAACAGTAACTTGTCTGTCCCTCCGATAACCGGAGTGGAAGAATGGACGCACAAAATGTGGTTCGTCCACACACCACGGAGTAGTCTGCAGCCTTAAGAAGGAAGGATGGCCTGCTTTCTGTGCCATGACTTAGACCAGTCTCGGTCCCTCATATAAATGGAATCATACGATATTTGTCATTTTTGTTCCTGGCTTTTTTCACTTAACATGTCTTCAAGATCCGTCCATGTTGTAGTGAGTGTCAGAGTCTCCTTCCCGTCGAAGGACATTCTTGTGTCTGCTCTTCCACTGAGGGGTATTTGGGTCACACCCCCCCTCTTGGCTGCTGTGACTGGTGCTGCTGTGGACGGGGATGTGCAGGTATCTCTCTCTCAGACCCTGCGTTCACGTCTTCGGGGCATGTGCCCCCCGTGGGATTGCTGGATCGTGTGGTACTCTGTTCTTTGCGTTCCGTAAATGCCGTAGCACGCACTCTCCCCGTGGCCGCACCAGCTACAGTCCTGCCAGTAATGCCCGGGGGTTCCGGTTTCGGGGCGCCGGGGGCCTCGGTCAGTTGAGCGTCCAGCTGTTGATTTTGGCTCAGGTCATAATCTCAGGGTTGTGAGATCGAGCCCCGCATCGGGCTCCCTGTTCAGTGGGGAGTGTGCTTCTCCCTGTGCTGCTCCCCCTGCTTGTGCTCTCACACTCTCTGTCAAATCAATAAATAAGATGTTAAAAAAAGGGGGGGGGGCGCCTGGGTGGCACAGCGGTTAAGCGTCTGCCTTCGGCTCAGGGCGTGATCCCGGCGTTATGGGATCGAGCCCCACATCAGGCTCCTCCGTTATGAGCCTGCTTCTTCCTCTCCCACTCCCCCTGCTTGTGTTCCCTCTCTCGCTGGCTGTCTCTATCTCTGTCAAATAAATAAATAAAATCTTTAAAAAAAAAAAAGATTCTCTCTCCCTCTGCCCCTCCCCTCCTGCTCTCTCTCAAAAAATAAACCAGTTCCAGTTTCTCTGTAACACCTGTTATATGTACACGTACGTGTGTGTGTGTGTAAAACAGCCGTTCTGGTGGGTGTGAAGTGGTATCTCCGCTGTGATTTGCATGTCCCTCGTGATTAGTGCTGTTGAGCATCTTTTCGAGTTTATTCTTTATAGAAACTTCTGTTCGCATCCTTTGCCCATTTCTAAATTGGGTTGTTTGTCTTGTTGAGTTGTAGAAGTTCTTTATATATTCTGGATATCAGTCCCTTAACAGAGGGAGGCTGAGCAAATGTTTTCTCCCGTTCTGTGGGTTGGACAGATTAATTTTTGGAAGGTGGTTGCTTTTTCACTAAGCAGCCCGAGTCCGTTCGCTAAACAGTTCACACAGTAAGTGCAGAGGCCAGAGAGCGGATGAGGCTCCGCCTCCACCCCCTGGACTTGGGGTTCTGTTGCGAAGGAGCTGCAGAGTCACGGTCTGGTGGAGACAGCTGTGTCGCAGCGTGCGGTTGATCGCACTTGGAAGGGAGCGTCCAGTAAGCATTTCCTTTGTCGTCTCGAGGACCTGTATTTGACTACTCTTCCAGGGCCTTCGGCCTTTTTTTTTTTTTTTTAAGGCCCTTGTCTTGGCAGGTGTGAGGAGACCGAGGGGTTCAGCCTGTTTTGTCCCCACAGTGAACGTGGGGCTGCTCCGAGCCTTAGCCTGCTCTACGGGAGACAACCAGCGACGGACTGGAGCCTTGTTCGTCGCCTCTGGGGACAGACACCGTCCCCAGAAGCCTCTCCTGCCGAGCTGGCCAGGAGAATGGTACAGAATCTCTCCGGGAGCACATTCCTCTCGCTCTTTCAGATAATTAAATCCGTTAAAGGATCAAAAGTCCTGTGGCAAACACTTGACGTCCCATTTATTAATATTTGGTGAGTCCTGCCCCTGCCTGAGAGCCTTGGGGAAGTCTTTATATTACACGACAGAGCATCGAGTCCGCAGGTAGCCAGTCCTGGGGGATTGCGTAAGCTGAAAGTGGGGACTTCTGTTTCTTCTGACCGAGAGATGGTGTAGCGGCGTCTCTGGATGACTTCATGTACGAGTTGCTAGTGTCTGAACGGGCTGCCTGTCTCTTTCCTGTTTCCCCATCTCCCGGGACAGCCGCACCTGCCCGACCCCCAGGGCGGTGGTGCACCTGCCACCGGCTGTGAGGCTGACGAGACAGGAGACTTCTCTGGGCCGGACTTGGGCTTCTTAGCTGGGAAATGGGCAGGTGGGACCAGCTGACTGATCTCGGAGATGTTTGGGACAGCCGTTCTTGCGCCCCGGGTGCTGGTTCGCCATGACAGCATCCCGGGAGTGATGTGAAGCGGGCGCCCAGACATGAATGGACTGGGGGGGGGGTGGGACGGAGGAAACGGGCAGGCCACTCCAGATGGGTTGAACGAGCACAGGGAACGGACGTACGGGGCCTGTCTTGGGGGCTGCAAGATGGTGGATCCCCACTCCGCCCACCACACCGTAACCCTTCATACAGAGGCCTCACTGGGGTTCAGTCACGTACCCCCTCCCTCCTGCTGATGCCAGCACCGCATCACTGTCTCAAGACCCTCCTCGGGCAGCTTCTGGGCAAGGTGACCAGAACCCACATTCCAAGGACAGGGGAGGGGGTGAAAAGCCTGCAGGTGCTGGGGTCCAGCTGCTGGGACAGCCGGCAGTCACATCCTCATGATGAGCGATACTTCCCTGCGCAGAGCAGTCCCCATTCCTTCTGGGAGCCCACTCCAGACTTGTTACAGCCCCTGGAGGGGGAGTACCATGTGCCCAGCGATGCTCGCTGGGACCACCCACTGCCAGGGCCCGTCAGACCCATCAGGCTGAGCCCCTGGGGCTGTCCCGGGGCTCACAGACTCAGAGAACTTCCTCGGGCTCAAAGCCCCAGCTGCGAGTCTGCTGCGTCCAGGTCCGCCCTCTTTCCACACCACCACGTCTCCCTAAAAGCTTGTAATTTGCAGCAGAACCCAAACTAGATTTGGAGCTACCCAGCTGTTTCACTTGGAAAACATTTTTTAAATTCCCTGGTTTTCCCAGCTATTTGCGGGGCGTCGGTATGCGCGCTCCAGCGGGACTCTCCTATTTTACCTGTAAATCAGGCCATGACCGTGTGTCTCCCTGCTCAGACCTCCACGCGGGGAGCCGGGGGGATGCTGGCTCGCAGGAGGAGAAAAACAAAAGCCTCCCTCCCGGAGCCTGTTTGTGCTGCTGGAGGAAAGCCCCTCTTCCTTGTCAGGTGCTGCGTGTCCTGCGGCCTCGCACGACCCTGCTGCCCCTGCATCAGCCATTCCTGGCCCCGAGCCACAGGTGAGCTCACCCGCTACCAGCAAGCAAACAGGCCCTGAGGCGCGCCCTGCACCTCATCTCTCCTGACCTTACTTCCCACCAGCCCGTCCGGTTCCACCCCTGTCCCCGTCTCCTGTCCCCGCCAGGCTGCACTTCCCTTCAGCAGGTAAGCAGGCTCGAGGTTCATCCTAAGAGGAAGAAAGTTCGCGTCCCCTGAGCCCAGGCCTGTTCGCTCTTGCCCCATCTCCTTCCCACTGCACACTGCTCGGGAGGAAGTCGTGGCCCCTGTCTCAACACGGGGCTGGCTTCTGTCCCCACCGAACGAAGGTCACCAACAATCTGCTTAAGGCTAATGATCCCTTGGCGCCCTGGCTGCTTTACAATATTTGACCCTGTTTATTTATTTAGTTCCTACTTGAAAATTTTGCTCTGCTGACTTCCAGCGGCCTTCCTGGTTCCCTGCTGCTGCCCTGGGCGCTCTCCCGCCCCTTCCTGGGTCCCCGGTCCTCCCTCTGTCTCCTAGAGGCCGGTGTGCCTAGGGATCTGGCTGCAGGGAGGCTGGTTCCGGGGCTTCCTGTTTAGTAATCCAGGAAACGGGAGCCCCTGCGCGGCTTTCTTAGCTGCGGCCACGAGGTTCTGTGTGTAAAACCCCTTTGGCAATCAGCAAGTGGTAAACAGTGTTGGCAGTTTCGAGAATCGGGGAGGGAGGCTTCTGGTTTGGCCTCTGCACCCTGTGGATCGGCTGTTTGCAGGGATCCTCTGGAAACCTGTGAGCCAATTTGGACAAGTGGGTGGCCCTTTTTCTCAGCTTTCACCCTGTTCTCAAAGGGCTCTGACCCCAGAAGTGAGTGCTCCCTGCTGTGCGCTCTGGATGACCCACCTCCCCGCCTCCGGCCACCACCAGCTCCTGCCTTTACCGTCAGGCCGGCTTCAGCCCAGAGTGAGGAGCCGGTGGTGGCCCTGCAGGAAGTGTCAGCCCTCCAGAGCAGGAGATGGGGCGGACTGAGGCGTGGGGAAAGGCCGGCCCCTGCGCGGACCCCCCGGACCGTGCAGGAGGAGGCGGCTTTGTGCGCACACAGCACACATGTCCCAGTCCCAATATCTCATAGCTGGGGTGACTGAGGATGACACCGGGTCATCTTAGCCTGGCAGTGTCACTAGATGCTGTCCCTAGGAACAGGGATGTCCCCAAGCTGCCCGAATGGAATGTTAGGGTTCGGAAGCACTTTCGACCAGGGGCTCTACAGCATTCAGTAACAATTCACTGACCAAATAACCTTGAGCCCTACTTACCCTCCCAGTGTGGACGTTGGGGACACTGGGAAATTGATCCCTAAAAGGGCCCTGCCATCTGACAACTTGACAACCTTTTGGGCGGAGACAGACCCAAGTAAACAAGGAAAGGAAATACTGTCTGATAATGAAAGAGTGATGCGGAGTGCATACGATGACATGGTCTGCGGCGGGCCACTCATTCAGTGACGGGGGGAGGGGCGGTTGTCAGGAAGGGCCTCTCTGAGGGTTGCTTCCAGACCTGAAGTCAGCCCCCTGCAGGGCTGGGAGCAGAGCCTTCTGGGGTGGAAACCGCACATGCAAAGGCCCGGCGGTAGGAACAGAGCTTGTGCATGTGCAGAAAGATGGCCAGTGGAGCTCGGAGCTGGGGAGGGGAGTGGGGGATGAGGCTGGGGGGACAGCAGGGGCACAGCTGGGAGGGCTTCGCAGGCTGGGTGACATCGGCTGTCATGGTGAGAAGGTGTTCGCTCACAGTGCCATGACTGGTTCATGCTTGAGAAGATTGCTCCATCGGGAGTGGAGAGGTGGGACTGGAGGTGGGGGAACAGCTGCCGCGCACATGGAGTGGCGCTCCGGATGAACTGTGGACAGGACAGTGGCTGCCCTTGGTGGCAGTTTGCAGGGGTTGGTCGGGTTTGTCACCCCGAGGGACCCCCGCCTGGTGTGGTGGGGCCCTGAGCGGTATTACAAGTCCTCAGGGGTTCTCTGCTGGGGACCACGGAGGCCCTTGACACTGGGGCAGGCTGGGGGCCACAGGGAGACGTAGTCTCCTGCGGACACCGGGGGACAGGGGTGCTTGGCATGGAGACGTAAGGGTGGTACATGGCACCACCCAGACACCTGCTGGATTCTCCTGTGGAGTCCCACTGGCATCCGACCCAGTATGTCCCAAACCTCCCCAAATCTGCCCTCCCCCGAATCCCTGCGGTCGGTGAGTGGCAGCGTCTTCAGGTCTTCAGATTCTCACCTCATCCGTCCCCAAGCCGCAGTGATGCCCAGCCCACAGGTGTCTTCGCAGGACGCCCACGCTCCATCCCTGGCCCCTTCTCTGCAGCGCAGCCAGAGAGCTTTGCCAAAGCAGGTCTCCTCGTCCCTGCGTCCGTCCCTCCGCGGCTGAAAACCCTGTGGATCCCTGTGGGTTCCAGATCGACACCAAACCGTTAAAGCAGAGCCGGGTGCTGCGCTCGCCCACACCGGGCTCCACCTGCCTCCCTGCACCCCTTACTGCTCCCTACTGGTCGCTGCCGGGGGACCGGGGGACCGGGGACGTGGCCCTGAATTCATCAGTTACCCTTCAGGGCCCTTCTACTGGGTGCCTCTGCTCCCCCTCCACGGAGGCCCTGGAACCCCTGGGCCACCCTGTGCTCGCAAGGCCTCTCCCAGAGCCAGACATGGGAGCCCGCCTGGCTCTTGCTGGCCTCTGCCCTGGGGCTGGACCCTGGGGACAGGGCTGCCCTTCTCTTCGGGGCTCCTGCATCACTTGTCCCCGCGCCCCTTCCCAGGAAGGGAGGAGGCTGAAGCCAGTAAGAGGAGGGAGCAAATCAAGAAGACTTAGGCTCCAGGAAAGTCGGGCCAGGTTTGCCTGCACACCAGCCACACCAAGCAGGCTGAGGCCCCACAGAGCTGCTGTGGGCTGTGATCTGCTGAGGGGGAAGGGAAGGGGGAGGGGGCGGGAGAGCGGAGGTGGAGCCTCCAGCCCCTCCAGCCCGGCTGCCAGTAGTGTCCCAGCCTGCCCCTTGTCACCTGGTCCTATCCCTACCTCTGAGGCCTGGGGATCCTGCCGGGTGGCAGCCGGCTGCCAGGCTGGGGTGTGTGCACTCGAGTGGATCTGCTCAGGAAGTCTCTAGGGCCAGGGCTGGAGCCCGTGAGCAAGCTGGATGGAGTGGCCAGCCTTGCCGGCCGCACTCCTGCCTGGTGTGAGGGTGCAGGGGTGGGTACACCTGCAGGAGAGGCCAGGGTTCCCTGCAGCGGGAGGGGCGGGTACCCAGGTCCGCGGCAGAGGAAGAAGCAGAGAATGGCAGAGGAAGAAGCAGAGAACGAGAGCAGGTGGCCACTGTCCGCGAGCGGAAGCTACCGTCTGAAGTTCATTTCCAACTGGCAGAAGAGTGATGGCCAGTGCCCGGCGTTTCTGTGCCATCTGAGGTGCTAAGTGCCGTAAACATGCAATCATTGATATCACAGAGCCGTGTGCCCTAGAGAGGTCAAGTAATTACCCAGTGTAGACAGCGTGTATTTGGCAGAGCAGAGATCCAGATCCGCAAATGGCCAAGTCAGACTGCCTGCGGGCAAATCCCCGCTCCGCCCCTCGTCCGCCTGCGTAGACTTGCTCTGCACCTCTGCTTCCCTGTCCTGGCTTGTCCATCATCACAGAGCCCCCTCGGAAGTTGTTCTGAGGGGTGACGGGAACACACGAAGGTGCTCTGCGGGGGCCCTTGCAGACTCTGTTTCCACAACTGTGTGCTCCCTCGGCGCCTGTATCGGATGGTGGGTCTGGAAGTGGCTGGAAGGGAGCGGGCTGCATGGCCACTCTGGCCGAGCACCCCTGTCCGGCCCAGCACCCCTGTCCTGACAGACCGCGGCCTTCCTCCTGGAGCCAGATGATGACATGTGTGCCTTCTCCTGTCCTGGCACCTGTGAGGGCAATGAGTGTCGCTAGCTGCCCAGCGGCTGGGGCCGGGCTCCCGCACTCCTGGCGGGTCCCTGCACCTGCTGGCAGGGCCGCTGTTACTGACTTCGCCTTTCGTTTCAGGCGCCAGTATGGTTCCAGGGGCTTTTATTGCTAAAGCCTGTAAAAGCTTTAAAATTGATACTTTGTTCATATTTGGCATGAATTTCTATTTTTAAAATACTGCATTAAGATATCTATCCTGGGGGCGCCTGGGTGACTCAGTGGGTTAAGCATCTGCCTTCGGCTCAGGTCATGGTCTCAGGGTCCTGGGATCGAGCCCCACGTCGGGTTCCCTGTTCAGCGGGGAGTCTGCTTCTCCCTCTGACACTCCCCCCTGTTCTACATTCTTTCTGTGTGTGTCTTTCTCTCAAATAAATAAAAAAATCTTAAAAAAAACTATCTTACTGACTCTATTGGCAACCCCTTTGGCCGATTGAGTGTCCTCAGAATTTGGGCAGCTGGCTTCCCCCAGAGCTGGTGATCCGAGAGCGAGCAAGGACGAAGCTGCAGTGTTTCCTACAGGCTAGCGGTGTAAGACACTCCCTTACTTCTCCATCGCTTACACAAGTCGGCCCCGTTCAATGTGGAAGGGCCGACACAGAGACATGAATACCAGGACACAAGAATCATGGCGCCATCTTGGATGCTGGCTACCACACCAGGTCTCCCACCCAGAGGCTCAGTGGTTGGCAGAAGCCTCCACAGTCTGGAACCAAGAATCTGGTGCAGTCTTCCCCTGCTTCTTTAGCACGACTCTCCCTCAGACCCTGAGTGGTGCCAAACCAGGCCTGGGCTATGGGGCCCCACGTAGGCCCCACTCACCCGACCGTTCCCTGGTCTAGGGAGAAGTACCCGACCCAATCAGCCCTCCCCAGGGTTTCTTAATTTGGGTGGGAGTGAGTCAGTACTGCGTGATGGTAACTGTTTCCAGCTGGATGGGAGAAATGAGCCATGAGAGAGGGGAGAACTCATTCCAGGCCTCCCCTCCCTTTGACTGTGAGCCCCAGTGACATCCTCGCTCTGCCTGGTGCATTGTCAGGGTTTTAGAGCTGAACCACCCCTCTTCCTCCCAAGCACATTTGAGTTGGGTTTCTGTCACTTCCTCACCTTCTTCCCAGGTGGCCGTCTGTGGAAGATGGTGCTGGGGTGTTGTTACCTAGGGCACTTGTTGAAAATGTCAGGGCTCATCTCAGACCTACTGACTCAGTCTCAGGAATCTGCAATTTTAATATTGAAGTTTGGGTGCGCTTGTGCTCGGTGTCCTAACATAAGACAGCCGCTCCCCACCTTTGCTCTGCTCAGGCTTGTGGTTCACAGCGGCCAGTGCGGATGTGGACTTCAGCCATCCGGGATGTGAAGGACCCACGAAGGTGGGGGCTCATAGCGGTGGGCCAGAGCGGAGTTAGGAGCTGTGGGCATTCCTGGTTGGAGGGAGGACTTCTGGGGAGGTGGCTGGAAGGGGAGAAGCTGCTTCCAACTGTACATTCTCAGCGAGTGTTCTCAGCAGGCCATGTCAACTCATGGCCCCCTTCATCCCCAGGTAAAAGAGGAGGTTCGTCCAATGATTGCAAAGCTCCCTTCTAGCTCTGGAACTCAAACCAAGGACCATGGGAGCTGAGTGATTTCCTTTCCAGAAGACTCAGTCCTGAGGTTCCTCTGGGTTGCTCCCTGGCCGAGGGCTGATCCCTGCTCCCTGTTTGTTTGTTCACTCCTCCCCCGGGGCTGGGTTCCCTCCGGGAAGCAGGTGCCAAGGAACCTGGGCACTTCTGGGCTTAGCCCTGTTTCCACAGCAACCAGCCACCCAACCAGCAAGATAGGGGTTTCTCCTGGTTGAGACCCGGAGGAGCTTGACCCCCTCTGTGTCCGGCCACACTGCTGGACCAGACAGAATGGAGCACTGGGACACCCAGTAAATTGGGATTTGCAGACCCCAACCAGCCTTTCATTCAGGCCAGTACTGGAAGTTTGGGCCACAACCAGCAGCAAGTAGCACCCGGGAGCTGGTTAGAAATGCCGATGACTGGCCTCCACACTAGACCCACTGAGCTGGGGATTCCAGGCGTAGAGCCTCTGTGTTTTCTTAAGTCCCCGGGTGTGCCTTTTTTTTTTTTTTTTAAGATTTTATTTATTTATTTGAGAGAGCGAGCTTGAGCAGGGTGAGGGGCAGAGGGAGAGGGAGAAGCAGGCTCACTGCTCGATCCCAGGGACTCTGGGATCATGATCTGAGCTGAAGGCAGACGCTTAAATGACTGAGCCACCCGGGCGCCCCTCCCCAGGTGTTTCTGATGCACTCGGAAGTTGGGGGAACCAATGCTTCACCCCAGCAGGACTGGGGCTCTCCTAATGTTAGCACTGAAAGTCTGCAAACCTGAAGCCCAGGCAAATTGGGATGGTGGTTCATCCCCAGCTTTGGGCTTTGTGTTTCATTATCTGATGCTGTGAGACACCATCAAGCCCAGAAGGGAAGGACCTCAAACAATGTGCCTGTTAACAGATCTGCAGTTTGGGTTGGGATAGGTGGACTTCTCCACGGTGGTCAGGGATCCAGGGTGATGTCCCAGGGGCACTGGGAGCATGAGCACCGCGGAACATGGCTTCTAAAGTAGTCCCAGGGGCGCCTGGGTGGCTCAGTCGGGCGTTATCCCCGCATTCTGGGATCGAGCCCCACATCAGGCTCCTCCGCTGGGAACCTGCTTGTTCCTCTCCCACTCCCCCTGCTTGTGTTCCCTCTCTCGCTGGCTCTCTCTCTCTCTGTCAAATGGAAGGAAGGAAGGAAGGAAGGAAGGAAGGAAGGAAGGAAGGAAGGAAGGAAGGAAGGAAGGAAGGGAGGGAGGGAGGGAGGGAGGGAGGGAGGGAGGGAGGGAGGGAGGGAGGAAGGAAGAAAAAGAAAAGAGAAAGAAAGAAAGAAAGAAAGAAAGAAAGAAAGAAAGAAAGAAAGAAAGAAAGAAAGAAAGAAAGAAAAGAGAAAGAAAAAGGAAGAAAGAGAGAGAGAGAAAGAGAAAGAGAAAGAAAAGAGTCCCAGACTCCTCAGATCCCAGGGGAGGCAACGGAGCCCAGCCCCCACGCAGGGTGCGCATGTCGCCCTGGGGTGGAGGGTGCTCACCCAGGAGATGGTGCAGCCATCTTCGGGAGATCACTCGTCTGCAGCTTGTCCCTTGTCCGTCTTCCTCCTTCACAAAGCTCTTGGAGCACCTGCAGTGTGCCAGGAACCTGGGCTGGGGGCTCATGTTTCTCTGCAAATTCATTTAACAAAGTCAGGGCCAGAGCCCCTGTCCTGGGAGCCGGGGCAGCTTCTGGCGCTGGGGGAGGCCATGGCGCTGCTGTGGGCGGGCAGCCTGGGGAGGGGGCTCTGAACTTGGGGACAGAGAGCATGGGGATAGTTCCGGAACCCTGCGGCCTTCCTGGGCAGAGGGGATAAGGCCACACCCTCCCACCCCTGGACATGGACTGTGGGGGCTTCAGCGCACCTCCCTCATGTGACCGTTTGGGCACTGACCAGTAGAGCGGTCCCCAGAACATATAATGGGGTCCGTCAGTGTCTACTTCCTCTATCCTACGGCAGGCGCTGTCCTAGAGCCATTCCAAACCTCAACGTCCAGCAGGGAGACACCCCCCCCCCCTCCAGCCGTCGGGCCTGTATGTGTATGTCCACTGCAAGGGGGAGCGCAGGGCCCTCGCTGCAGTCGCCCCGCCCGCGCCCCTCCCCCCTCCCCCGTCCAGTGCTCCCTGAACTGCTGTGAATTAGAAGGCAGCGCCCCCGCCCCTGGGCTGCAGCCCTGCCACCTTCTGCGGACCCATCGTGGGCGCCCCGCTCCCTCCGCACAACCGCCCAGGGGTTTAGTGAGACCTCCAGAATTGGGAGAATGCCGGAGGGCTTCTAGGAACTCAGGATCTGCACCGGAAGCTCTCCCCGCAGCCACCGGCCTCATCTTACTGGCTTGGGCGCCATCTAGTGGCCTCGCCTGCGCAGAGCCGCCGCCTTGGCCGGGCGCAGAGGCTGCTGGGAAGACGGCGGAGCAGGGAGTGCTGGGCTCGCTTCTTGCTGCGTGGCCTCCTGGAGAGCACGCACTTGGGCATAAATAACCCAGATAGCAGCCCGAAAACTGGCAGAACAGACTCTCCGCAGCCGAACATAGACAAGAGGCCACAGCGAAGCAGGTAGGACAGGGGGAGAGGCGGGCCGCTGGAGGGAGGGCGGCGCGGAGGGAGAGCCGCACACCAGGGGAGCCCACCCCGGGAAGACAAATCCCCAGAGCATTCGGCTGGGAAATCCAGAGAGGCCGAATTTCCTGAGTTCTTAGAACCAGCGGGACTTAACACCTGGAGTTTTAAAAATTAGCAGCTTGGCTCTCGGAGAGCGGGCGGGTGAGAGGGAAGCCGAGTCCTTGCCCTAAAAGGACAGCAGGTAAAACAGCCCCTGAGATACTGGGTCGAACCCAGTCTGAAAACGCCTGGGGTATATGGGATGGTTGTTGATTCATCCACCTGTGTCCCGGAGAGGCAGAGGTTGGTGGGGACCCCTCCAGGGACAAAAGAGTTTGCAGGAGCCACTTCCCTCCCGTCCCCGCCACCCAGCCTAGATCCCCAGCTACCTGCCTGCGGAACCGGTGTGGAGACTCTGCACCTAACTACCTTGCACCACCTACCAACCACCCCCCTGCTTCTGTGGATCCACCTCTCCAGCCTGGCCTGCCTCAGTCCCCGTGTTGTAGGGCCCTTCCAGCAGGGAACCACCGGTGGGTCCACAGACCTTGCTAACCCTGACTCTCCATGCTTGAACCACCTAAACACCCCCCACCCTCCCTGTGCTTCTGTGGATCCATCCCTCTGGCCTGCCTCCGTCCTGGTGCTGCAGGGCCCCTCCAGCAGGGAACCACCAGCTGGAAAAGCTTGCTCACCCTGCCCCTCCCACCCCTGCACATGTTGCGGATCCACCCCCTCCAGTCGCTCTTGGCAAGATCCCATCAAAGCAGTATCACAAGCTGGGCAGTGTGCACGCAGCCCAGACGAGGGCCAGCACGGCTCCAGAGTGAGTCCTGCTCTGGGACAGGGGAAGATAACCGCACACACGCCAGTCTGACTGTGGCCCCAGCTGTGGGCTGGGGGCAGGCAGCTGGTCTGACTGAAGACCCCACCCACCCACAGAAGCTTCTCAGGGAACAACACAGGGCAAGTGCCCTCAGTTTGGTGCTGCTTCATCTCTGGCGAACACCTGGTCGGACTCAGCTCAAGCCCAAGGCAGCCCCGGACCGGCCCACGACACCACAGGCACCAGACTCTGCCCACAACAGGCAGAGAGCCCTCGCAGGCCGGACGGAAGGCGAACGCAGCTCCACAACAACGGTAGGACACCCCTGTAGTAACACACACCGGAGACACCCCTGAAACCATTTTCTGGTGAAGAGGAGACATTGCACCGCGGGACCTCTTCTTCACAGAGCCACTCCTTGCAAGTGCAGGAGACGTAGCGGACTCACCTACCACGTAGAAACAGACACAGCAACAGACAGAATGAGGAGACAGAGGAATACGCCCCAAATGAAAGAGCAGAACAAAATCAGAGCAAGAGACCTAAACAAAATGGAGATAAGTAATATGTCTGAGAGAGAATTTAATGCTCGTAAAGATACTCGCTAGACTGGAGAAGAGAGTGCAGGACCTCCACGAGACCCTCACCAAGAGATAAGAGATGTAAGAAAGAACCAATTAAAGCTATTGGACTCACTAAATGGAAATAAAAATTAACTGCCTGGAATAAATAGCAAACGAGGAAGTAGAAGAACGGATCAGCCATCTGGAGGACAGAGTAACAGGAAGGAATCAAGCTGAGCAGATGAGAGGGGAAGAAAATACACAAAATGAGAATAGACCCAGGAAACTCAGCGACACTGTCCAGCATAACAGTCGCATGATAGGGATCCCAGAAGGAGAAGAGCAAGGGGCGGGGGGGGCAGAAGATTTGTCTGAAGAAATAGCTGAAAACTTCCTGAATCTGGGGAAGGAAAGAAATCCAGATCCACAAGGCACAGAGAGCCCCCAACAAAACCGACCCAAAGAGGTCTGCAGCAAGACACAAAGTAAATAAGACGGCCAAAAGTAGTGATAAAGAGAGAATTTTAAAAGCAGCAAAAGAAAGGAAAGCAGTGACCTACCAGGGAAACCCCATATGGCTGTCAGTGGGTTTTTCAGCAGAAACTCTGCAGGCCAGAAGAGAGCGGCATGATAAATTCCAACTGCCAAAAGGAAATAATCTACAGCCAAGAATACTCTATCCAGCAAGGCTTTCATTTAGAATAGAAGGAGAGAGAGAATTTCCCAGAAAAACAAAAGTTAAAAGCAAAACCAGCCACATCCCTGTCACACACGATGCCATCAGCCTTGGGTCCCAAATTCACAGTCCAGCCGCCCTCCTGCCAGAGTCAGCCTGCACAGCCGGCCACCTGCTCGACGCCAGGTCAACACACCTTCACCGCAGATTGCCAGGGACTCGAACTGGCTCCCTCCCCCTCAAATCCCAGCCCCTGTGCTCCAGTTTGTGCACGAAAGTGGGCATAATTATAACAGCAGAATGAAGCAGCCTGAACAGTGACACTCTTTATGTGAACTATATAATGGATAAAAGGAGTGTGCTAGGCTGAGAACATCTCCAACCAGCACACCAAAGAACAATACATTCAGCATGATTCTGGTTGGTAAAAGAAACAAACCCAGTTGAAAAAACACAAGATGAAATCAGAGAGGGAGACAAACCATAACTCTTAAGCATAGGAAACAGTGTTGCTGGGTGGGGGGGGAGGATGGGGTAACTGGGTGATGGGCATTAAGGAGCGCACTTGATGGAATGAGCACAGGGCATTATATGCAACTGATGAACCATTGACCTCTACCTCCGAAACTAATAATACACTATATGTTAATTAGTTGAATTTAAATAAAAAAAAGGAAACCCCAAATTGGCCTTTACTTACACAGAAGTTTGAAAATGGATGGGGGGAGGGGCTGGTCAGGACACTTGCCTCTGGGGAGGCAGGGGTGGGGGAAGGGGGAAGGAGGCCTTTCCTTTTACACACCCTTCCTGTGTATGTTTTTAAGTTTCTAAGACGCAAGGTAAATCAAGCAAACAAAACGGGTTGCCAGCATCGGAGTCCCTGCCAGTGCTCCAGATGCTTCAAGGAGGGGCAGCCCCAACCTTCTGACTCAACCTCTTCCTGGGCTACCAGGCCCCCAGTGACTTGCTCCTGCTCCCCCAGGATCCCCTCAGCCCTCTGCAGCTTCTTCCCTCATACCTGGCTGCCTGTCACGCTAGCCCCTTCCCATGGCATCACGCCTGGGCGGTGGGGGGGGGGGGCTTTCAGAAGCCTCTGTAGTCTTGCTGCACCTGTTGAAGACCCTCCGAGGCCCTAAGCGTCAAATACGTGGGGGGCTGTCCAGCATCCTATTTGGGAGCGATCCCCATTGCATGAGTCGCCATGGGTGGCAGGGTCTTTCTTCCCCCTTCGGAAACTGAAGGGCTCCCAGCTATCCGTTCTCCCTCTGTGGCCAGCTGGGCTGCAGAGCCCAGACCCAGGCTTGGCAGGGAGAGCTCTTCCAGGAGCAAGTAAGGCAGAGATGCAGAGACATCAGCCTGCCTCTACTGTAGTGCTCCCACTTCCCATCCACAGCTCCTCAGTCCCCCCGCTAACTCTTCTGCTAGAGGTCACCAGGGCTGGCTCTGATTGCTAGCCACCTCCCTGTGGGGCCCAGGCACCTTTCAAGGGGTTCCTGTCAAGTACCACAGATGAGGGTGTGAGGGACACTTGATCAGGGCAACCACCTGCAGTCCAGGTAGCAGGGCCGCTGGCAGAGCCGAAAGTTATCAGGACCCAGGTGTTGAGAGTCGGGATGTGACATTCTGAAGGCAGTTTCCACAACCACAGGAGACAGTGCTGCTGGGTTTTCAAAGTAGTTGAGGACATAAGGCTTGGTGTGCTCCCATTGGGAGCCTCCCCTGGACAGGCAGATCACCGTGACCACCAGTGAGCACAGCTCGGGCAGGAGCTGCAAAGAGAGGAGCCTTCCTGGGCAGACACGGGCTGGTGATGTGATGTTCGCAGGCATGCAGTAAACTGCCATTTTTACTATCTGTAAGCTCTACCACCCGTTTCACCCATTCTTCGACCTGTCCTGAGGGGCCCTTTCTGCGCTCTGGGACTCTCGGGCAGCCCTCAGACGCTCCTCCAGGTGGTTCCTCCTCGCCCGGGAAAGTCCCCGGGCACCTGCCAGGCTCAGGACCCATCCTCCACCCTCGTCCTTCCAGTCCTCTGTGCTCCGCCACCTCCTCCCTACCCACCCCCTCCACCACGCGCAGGTCCCAGAGAGCGCAGACGGCGGCCCTGGTGGCTCCGGCTGCCCCCTGCGGCGCCTTCGAGCCGCTGGTCTGCGTGCCCCGCCCGCCTCTCTATCCTCGGGAACCCCCTGCCCCGCGACGCCGCCTCCTGTACGTGCAAGCCGCTGTCCCTGTCCTCGGGATCCCCCCTGCGGCGCCGCCTCCTGCGCGTGGGCCGCCCCTGCGGCGCTGCTCCCGCTGGCGGGAAGGCCAGGCCGGGCGCCGCTGCCGGGCAGCTCGCGGGGGCGGGGCGCAGTACCGAGCGGCGGCGGCCGCAGCAAACCGCTCTCGGTTCCGGTTTCACCGGCCGCGCTCGGCGCCTGTGGCCGCGCTCCGCAAATGCCGACGATTTTTAAACCGCGGAGGGGATTTCTCCAGCATCCTGTCTCCCCACGGCGCGGGCGGGGGCGCGGGCTGACGTCGTACTGACAGCGTTCCCAGCGGAGCAGACCGCTGGCGGCGGCGGACAAAGGGGTGCGGGCGGGGCCTCGGAGCCTGGTGGGCGGGGCCTCGGGCGGTGGGCTGGCGCCCCGCCCCGTCCGGTGGGCCGGGAGCGGACCCGCGCCGCCACAACAATAGCCGGCGTTTCCGCTCGCCGCCGCTCCTGGGCTCGCTCCTCCGCACGGGCTGGGGCGCGGGGGCGCTTCGCTCGCGTTTTACAGACCCGGGAGGCACTATCGATGTCATCGATTTTACAGAAATTTGGTTTCAGCGCAAACGTGCTTTTAGAAGGGAAACGCGACCGCGAGGCCCGGACGCCTTCGCGCGGGGTCCCCGGCCGCTGTCGCCCCCGCCCGGCTGCAGACCGGGGGAGCTCCGGGCTGCCGGCTTCCGCGCGAGGCGGCCACCGGAGGGCGCCCGGACGCCGTGGCCTTGGTTCTCCGAGGACTCCCGTCTGGGACCCAGGCCCGGGAGGCGGTGCCCCGAGGCCCCCGACCGGCCTGGCCGGCCACCCCTGGGGCCAAGCGCAGGCCCCGTCCCAGGCCCGAACCTCCAGGCTACCCGTGGGGGAACCCAGCTGGGTGGCTGTGTAACCTCAGGGCAGGTTCTGGCCCTCCCTGTGCCAGGGTCTCCTGCCTGTCTCTGTAACCAGGGCGAACGGAGGCTCCCCCGGACCCCACCCTGGAGTAGGCATAGACCAAGTGGTACGAACTGCCTTGTTAACTCATTTTCTTTTTTTTTTTTTAAGATTTTATTTATTTATTTGACAGAGATAGAGACAGCCAGCGAGAGAGGGAACACAAGCAGGGGGAGTGGGAGAGGAAGAAGCAGGCTCATAGCAGAGGAGCCTGATGTGGGGCTCGATCCCGTACCGCCGGGATCACGCCCTGAGCCGAAGGCAGGCGCTTAACCGCTGTGCCACCCAGGCGCCCCTGTTAACTCATTTTCAAATCAAGTCATTTGAGGTCCTCTAAGGCCCAGAAACACCCACCCCAAGGCCGTCTGCGTTTTCAGGACAAGCATGGGAAGTCATGAGCAGACCTTCCTTTAAGTACACCGGGTAAAGGGAAATCTGGCCCACCCAGGAGACAAGCTTCCTTGGTAAAAATAGACACAGGGCTGTTAGGGAGGAAAATTTTTTATTTGCCCTGCAGTTTCTTCTGGCGGGTCTAAGAATCACGTTGACGAGATAGACTAACAGCAACAAATCATTTAATTTCGTGCCTACTGGAACCCCACATACAGAGAGGTTCAACGACAGGAAGGTAAACTGAGGCACACGTGCCATCTTTAGCTGAGGAATGGATAGGGGCCTGGGGCCTCCAAGGGAGGACGGCAATCCACAGGGCATGTTCGGTAATGAGAGGTCTGCCCTGCCACACAGACGGGTCACTCGGATAAAATCAACCTCTAGTAATAATTCTGATTCTGGGAAGGACCCACAGTTTACATCCTTCTAGGTCGTCAGGGGAGGGGCAGAAGTTTCTCCAGAGTCTGCTGCATCCTGTTGCCCTCGCCCCAGAGAGTCCACATGCCAGGGTGGCACATTGTGGGGAGACTTGCTCTGATCCCCTTCGGGACCAAGGGCAGATATGGGATTGTGGGGAGCCGGCTCGGGCTCACCAGTATGCCTTAAACAGCTGCGAAGGACTCCGTTTCCTCCTCCTCCCTCTACAGCAGGGAGTCAGGATTCTGCCTCACTCAGCTTGGGGATACTAAAGCTGGGCCCTTTCCTGCCTCGGTTTCCCTCCTACACCCCCACTTCCCAACACATTCTTTGGCTGCTCCGCATGACTCAGCTGGAAGAAACCTGGAGACCGTGGAGGGAGCAGCCTCACAGGCCAGGCAGTCCATGTGTGCTGTCCAGGGCCTCCAACCCTGCCTGGAGTGGGTGTTTCTGGGTGGGGACTCTGGCCTGGGGACACCCACCCATTCCCTCCTCCCCTCCACCCCCCCCCCAACACACATACTGCATTCCTGAACTTGCTGGGCTTTCTTTGGGCTCACGCGGGTAGAGATGGCATCTAGGTCTCCAGGAGCCCATGTGAAGCTTGGACCCTCTGGCAAGGACAGACTGAACCCCTGGGCATGGTAGGGGCTGGCCACACAAGCCTTGCCCTTCCCTGGGCCATGCAGTGCTGGGCAGGCCCCCACCCAGGGGTGGATAGCACCTGCTCCTTCAGTGCTTTTCAAGTCCCTGAACTTGGTGAATTTTTCATTAAGTCCCAACAGCCGGCCTTACCCAGAGCTCACTGCCTTGGTGGGTGGGTGGGGGGGGAGCCAGTTAAGCTGGGCTTTGGCAGGGCCCTCTCCGCTCCCTCCCCAGCAGCTTTTGGCGTCCTTTGCTGGTGAAACCCGGTCCTGCCCTGGCCAGAGGGTAAAGGCCGGAGACTGAGAAGCCTGTGGGAGGGTCATGGCCCTGGGGCCTAGGGTGGGAACCACCCAACCCCTGCAGCCTGGCTTGGGCCATTCGGGAGAGAGGGGCTCCGTGCTCCGTGCAGAAGGCACCTCATGCCACAGATTTGCTTCATTGCACCCTATCTGTTCTTCATTTCTTTGTTCTGCCCACAGTTCCTGACACTTAATTTGAATGAGGCTCTCCCGTGGAGCCGGGGAGGCGGGGAAAGGTAAAGACCTATTTGTGTAGGATTCTCGGAGAGTGCTTCTTCCTTCCTGATACTGGGACAAAGGACTCTGACTTCATTACTCACCAGCTGTGTGACGTGGGGCAGGTGGCTCAGCCTCTCTGAGACTCCGTTTCCTCATCTGTAAGGTGAGCCCAGGGGTGCCTTGCCCAGAAACCTCCCCTGTGAGCCTCAGCCAGAAGGTGGGACGGGTCCCAGTGGAACTTCCTCTGGCCTCCGCAGAAAGTTAGCCTGAGGCTCTGGGAGCCCTCCCTGTGGTCCGGGGTCATCCAGCAGTGCCCTGCCTGTGTGCCTGGTGATCCACGGACTAAATATCAAGAGCCAAGGAGGACCCGGGTCTGGGACGGGGACGGATGTCCCATGACTAGAGAAAGAGCTCCTGCAGCCCACCTGAGTCAGGAGGCCCCCCTCCCTGCCTGGCGCTGCCTCCCAGCGCCCTTTCCCCAGGGACCTCACCCGCTCCCCCCAGGGCCTGCTCTGGAAGGTACCACAGGGCCCCCCACGGGTCTCCCTGCAGCCAGCCATCAGCCAGGAGAATTTGTTATGCTTCATCCCTGCCCGTCCTGTCTTCCCATAAAAATACCGCCAACCGGGGCGCCTGGGTGTTGTTAAGGGTCTGCCTTTGGCTCAGGTCATGATCCCAGCATTCTGGGTTCGAGCCCCGCATCGGGCTCCCTGCTCAGCCAGAAGCCTGCTTCTTCCTCTCCCACTCCCCCTGCTTGTGTTCCCTCTCTCGCTGCCTCTCTGTCAAATAAATAAATAAAATCTTTAAAAATAAATAATAAAAGCTTTAAAAAAATACCGCCAACCCCAGGAAAAGGCCCTTTCACCCCTCCTCCTGCCCACCACAGCAGCCCGCTCAGCAGCCACGTGCCTGCTCCCCCTTCCTCCCTCATCTGTCCTCCCTTCCTGCAGGCGGTGGGCAGCAGCCCTAAGGTCGAGGTGTGACAGATATGACAGATGCCAAGAGCCCCCCCACCTTCCCTGGTTACCCTGATGAACGCAGACAGAGGCCGCCAGAGGCCGGGAGCGTCTCTCGGGGCCGACACCCTCGAGATGTGTGGTTCGGCTCCCCCACATTCATCACTGTTACCCTGCATGGCCTCTCTGTTAGTGTTGGCTTCTCTAGCGAACCTTCCAGCTGACCGCCTCTCAGGAAGCCACGTTCCCCTCGGATCAGCTGAGCAGGGAGAGTTCCCCCAACTTCCGACCTCCTTCCCCAGAGCTCAAGGCCCCCCTGTCACCCAGAGTACCTCCGGCGTTTGCCCCCCGCCTGCTGGCAAGAGAGGACCCCTCCCGCAGGGACAGGCTTCGTCCTCACAAGCTACACGGTGGCAGGAGTCAGAGACCCCGGGGCCAGAGATTTCCCAATCCTCCAGGTCCCTGACCAGCCTGAGTGCAGGGTGAGCGGGAGATGAGGCTTCCCAGCTGCCACAGCCCCAAAAGGGAGGAGCTTCTGATTACAGAGGAGAAGCCCCCCCCCCCCAGGCCGCTCGCACCTGCCCCAGCGGCTGGTAGCATCCTGACTACAAACAACCTCACAGGAGACCCAGAGCCCAAGGGGTATTGTTTTTAAGCCAGCGAGTCTTAGGGTGATTTACTTTCTAGCAGTAGATAACCAATATGACCCCCTAAAAAGCTGAGTGTCCCTGGGCAGTTCCTTGAGTTTCTTGAGCCTCAGTTTCCCCTCTATAAAATGGAGATCACAGGTGTCGCTCGCAGAGTTATGGAAAGGATTAGAAATAACGAGGCAGGGGCGCCTGGGTGGCACAGCGGTTGAGCGTCTGCCTCTGGCTCAGGGCGTGATCCCGGCGTTAGGGGATCGAGCCCCACGTCAGGCTCCTCCGCTATGAGCCTGCTTCTTCCTCTCCCACTCCCCCTGCTTGTGTTCCCTCTCTCGCTGGCTGTCTCTATCTGTGTCAAATAAATAAAATCTTTAAAAAAAAAAAAAAAAAAAAAAAAGAAATAACGAGGCAGCAGGCCCCTCCCTCTTCGTGGCTCAGTGTTAATCAGATAACATCGATGGTGCCTCGTTTGCCCTTGCCTTCCGCAAACGCGTCCTGGGTCCTTCATGGACAAGGCATCAAGCTGTCCTGTGGTCAAGGCAGGCCGGCCCCTCCATCCTGGGGGCAGGGGCACGTTCGCCATGCGGCCAGGAGCTGAAGCCTGTCAGCGGGCACACACAGCTGGGTCCGCCACAGGCCGGGCTGGGGCCTGGGAGGGGAGGGGAGGGGAGGGGAGGGGAGGGGAGGGGAGGGGAGGGGGTTGGTCCCTCCATACCTTTTTGTTCCTTTTCAATTTTGAGGTGTGTGACTGTGCCATCCAGCCGACAAGTAAATAAGTTGAATACTTACAAAACCAAAAACTAAATGAATCACAACAGAGTGACATACGGTTCAAAAGGATAAAAAGAAGGTAGTAGCCCAAACTGGAGTCGTTTATGCTGAGCGCCAAGGCACCAGACCGCGACTTACCTCCAGGACGGTTTCAGCTCTCCCAGAGATGGGATCTTAAACCAGTCATTTGGGAATCTCCTAATCAGCACTAATGAGGTCGTCACCTGATAGACCCTGTCACCCCCTAAAGGAAAGTGACTTTTCCACAATCAACCCACTGTTTGGCACGGAATAACTTTCCTGCTCCCGCTTCCTTCTGCCTGTAAAAGTCTGTTTTTGCACAGCTCCTTGGAGCGCCTTTCTTTCTTTCTTTTTCTTTTTCTTTTTTTTAAGATTTTATTTATTTGACAGAGAGAGCGAGGGAGCAGAAGCAGGGGGGACTGCAGGCAGAGGGAGAAGCAGACTCCCCACTGAGCAGGGAGCCCGACGAGGGACTCGATCCCAGGACCCCAGGATCCTGACCTGAGCCGAAGGCAAACACATTAACCCAGGCGCCCCTCGGAGCTCCTTTCTATCTGCTAGATGGGATGCCGCCCGATCCAAAACAATTTTGCCCAAATACACTCTTAATTTTTACAATGTCTCACGTCATCTTTGAACGATACAAATCTCAGAAACTACGCCTGTGGGGTGCCCAGCTTCATTAGGGCACCCGGGGTACCGTCCTGGGGCTAACTGTTCACCTGGCTCCCTTGCCCACCTTGAGAAGCCCAGAGCTTCTCGTCCCTGAGAAACTTGTCTTTCTGGTTTCTTTCCCCAAGGTCTGTGCCCGTCAGAAGGCTGTTGAACTGGCTCAAGAGCGTTAATCATTCTTCTGTGACAGCAGGAGGACCCCGGCTTCGCCCTCAGTACCTTAGGCGTGGACTCAGGCCGCAGGCTGTGTGTGAGGCTCGAACACGCAGGTGTCATTCTTGGCGATGGCAATAAGAAACCGAACACGGGTCACTGACGACCTTGCACTCCGGCCACCGGAGAAGAGCGGAAGGAGGGATAGGGCCCTTCTCATTGGGAGGGTCGTCCTCATCACATCCGGAGGGGCCTGGAAGATGGCATGCATGTGCAGGAGAGCCCAGCGGGGCCCCAGCTTTCCACGCACGCCCTGCACGCATGCCCAGGAGATACAAAGGCCTGGCGGGAAGGAAGAGCTGGGTCAGACGTGTAGAACTGCCCGAGCTTTGCGTGCATTCCCCTGATCGACACACAGTCCCATCAGGAGAGGGTGGAAGCCTTTGGGGACGGCCTCTGCCCAATTGCTGGCTCACAGGGACCTCTGGAAAGGTCAGTTACTTATGTATGTATGTATGTATGTATGTATTTATGAGAGAGTTCAAGTGCAAGTGGGGAGGAGCAAAGGGGAAAGAAAAAGGGGAAATAATCTGAAGCAGAGTCTGCACTGAGCGGGGAGCCCTACTCGGGGCTCGATCTCATGATCTCATGACTGGGAGATCACGGCCTGAGCCGAAACCAAGAGTCGGTTGCTTAATCGACACAGCCAGCAAGGCGCCCCTAGAAAGGTCTTAAAAGTCAAAACAAGAAGACAAAACCGAGCAGATAGCAGCAGCTTCACACCGTGGAGACACTCCACAGGATTCGTCCAAGCCTAGGAACACACACAATCCAACAACAAGTGTGGCCGGGGAGGGACCGGGACCCGGACCCAGTATGACGTGTTAGCGGGACGTCCTCTCGTGGGGCGCCCGGGTGGCTCAGTTGGTGAAGCGTCCAACTCTCGGTTTCCGCTCAAGTCATGATCTCAGGGTCATGGGATCGAGCCCCTAGTCAGGCCCCATGCTTAGCACGGAGTCTGCTAGTTCCTCTCCCCCTCTGCACGCACGCACTGTCTTTCTCTCTTTCAGATAAATAAGTAAATAAGTAAGATCTTTTTAAAAAAATGTCCATTTGTAAAAAAAAAAAAAAAAGCATTAGGAGACATGCAAAAAAAACCCAGGGCACCGGGCTGGCTCAGCCAGTCAAGCACTAGTCAAGCATGCAACTCTTTTTTTTTTTTTTAAAGATTTTATTTATTTATTTATTTATTTATTTATTTATTTATTTGACAGAGATAGAGACAGCCAGCGAGAGAGGGAACACAGGCAGGGGGAGTGGGAGAGGAAGAAGCAGGCTCATAGCGGAGGAGCCTGATGTGGGGCTCGATCCTGTAACGCCGGGATCACGCCCTGAGCCGAAGGCAGACGCTCAACCGCTGTGCCACCCAGGCGCCCCAAGCATGCAACTCTTGATCTCAGAGTTGTGAGTTTGAGCCCTATGTTGGGTGTAGAGATTACTTTACAAAAATTAAAATTAAAAATATTTGAAAAGAATTATGAGCTGTGCAAAGAAATAGGCAAGTATTGACGTGGGAAACAAAGGCAGAAGAGACCCACTGACAGATGCTGCTGAGGCCAGGCAGTGTTACAGGGGCTCCGTGCTTCCCCAAATTTTGCAATCTGAGTTATTTCAAGTGGGTTAAAAGGTATTCCAAGGAAGAGTCCTTGGGAACTGAAGAAAGAGCCTACTGAGGCCATGTTCCCAGAAAAGTAAAGAAGGTCCCTTACCAAATGCCCCCAGCTCCTGGGTGGCCTCCCATGCAAGATATGTCAGAGGTTCCATGAGTCAAAAGCAACTGGAAGCGTGCCTCAAACAAAAAAATTGCTATTAATCAAAATCCTGCCTTCCCATGAAGGCTTTCCTGCTGTAAAAGGCCCTAGAGGGATGCTAGCTTCCCTCCCCTTCCCCATCACATCCTCGGCTACCGATGTGTGCCTGTGAATGGACTGAAATACCGTGCCATGCCGTCCTGTGTCCTGCCATTTTTAACCCATGGAAAACACTAGAAAAATTTTACAAGGGAAAATTACTGAATTTTGTAGTTTAAATAGTTTGTAGAGGACACTGACGGAAAGCAGTCAAGATAGAAATCCATCACAGTCTAAGACATTCAACACCTGTGGTCCTTACAGCCAACTTCCCTAGGAAACGGTCTCCGGTTGGGTTTTAATTCCATTGGGTACTGGTTTCGGCCGGCTCCAAGGGGAGGTCCCTTGGCCAGAAGTGGCTAGACCAGGGATGTGGAGGGGATCACATTAGATCAATAAGGAGGAAACCTCACACAGGAGTCTTAAGACTGGCAGCCGTTCTGGTGACTTAGGTGGCTGTCCCGTGCCCAGACAGATAATTTTGTATAAGGACAGGAACAAAGAGAGGACATCAAGTTTCGGGGTCTTACTACCATTCCGGCCAGGGTACTAACTTTCAGCCAAAAGGCAGGTTTTCTCCTCCCTGTAGAGTAGCCCGACAGCCAAGAAAGAATTCTTGAGATGTCTTTGGTGCAAAAAGGTGATTTTATTAAGAAATGGGGACAGGACCTGTGGGCAGAAAGAGCTGCACTGGGGTCATGAGGAGCGGCCCATTATATACTTTCAAGTTGGGAGGGGGTTAAGGATAGCGTCAGCCCCTAAGGAATTCGGGAAGCAAGATTTCCAGGACCTTGAGGGGGCTAGTTATTGTTGGGAAAACGTCATTCTTTACCATCTAATAAAACCTGAGTCATGAGACCCTTCAGATGTGTATCGGTGGGCCGTGTGCTTGGGGGATGATTGCCAACACGTATCTCGGGGGGGGGGGTTAGAGATAAAGGAAGTCTCCAAAAGAATTTTTTTTTTTTTTTTTTTTTTTTAAAGATTTTTTTTTTTTTATTTATTTATTCGACAGAGATAGAGACAGCCAGTGAGAGAGGGAACACAAGCAGGGGGAGTGGGAGAGAAAGAAGCAGGCTCATAGCAGAAGAGCCTGATGTGGGGCTCGATCCCATAACGCCGGGATCACGCCCTGAGCCGAAGGCAGACGCTTAACCGCTGTGCCACCCAGGCGCCCCTCCAAAAGAATTTTTATCTGTTAAAATAGACTTACACGATGGCGGGGGCGGGGTGGGGGGCAGCAGTTGGGCTAGGATGGCCTTTTGCCCTTAGCAAAGTGTCAACATCGAGGCAGGTCAGCCCCTAGAGGAATGTCACTCTGCCTGTTTCAAGGACTTGTCAATGGGCTGTAGGTAGTAAGGAAATTTAATCATTTTTCTTCTGCCTTGGTTTCCGACATCATTATGACCCACATTCTGAAAAAAAAAGGAGTGAACAGAAACTCACTGAGAGGCCCAGATGTTGGACTTTGTCTTTCTTTCCCTCCCTTTCCCTGTGCCAATTTCCAGGGAAGAGGCCCTGATCCTGCCAAGGTCCACCCCTGAACCTATCAACCTTGGGGAAGGGGGAGGGGGGAGGGGGAGGGGGGCAGAAAAAATGTATAAGGATATACCGGGTAGAAACTCCCTCCTTGGCCCCATATGGATGAGGCTCAGTCCCCAGAAAAATAGAAAGGCCGTTGATTCCAGTTCAGGTTGTGAGGTTGTGTTTAAAAAAAAAAAAAAAGAGACATTTTAAGAATCTACTGGAGAGGGGTGCCTGGGTGGCTCAGTCGTTAAGCGTCTGCCTTCAGCTCAGGGCGTGATCCCGGCGTTCTGGGATCGAGCCCCACATTAGGCTCCTCTGCTATGAGCCTGCTTCTTCCTCTCCCACTCCCCCTGCTTGTGTTCCCTCTCTCACTGGCTGTCTCTATCTCTGTCGAATAAATAAAAATAAAAAAAATCTAAAAAAAAAAAAAAAAAGAATCTACTGGAGAAAAATTGTTTGGACTGGCCCAGCGCCAAACAGGAAGTGGTTAGGAGTGCTCCACCAGGAGCCAGGGGCAGGACTTACGTAGAGAAAGTGCAGAGCAAAGAAAGGAAATCATTTACTTGGCTATAGCTTAAGCCTAGCTGGCTTTGTGATCGTCGCTCTGGCTTTGATTTCATGACCTTGAGCCATGTACAGACTTGGATTTTGGCCACCACGGCATTAGAACCACATCAGTGTAGTGGCCTCCTTGTTTGACTAATTGAACAGTGGATACCCCAAAGGTGTCTGCCCCCTTTGCTTCTGATGGGGAGCAAAATACGTGACCTCAAAATATGCGAACTTGGTATGTCAATTATTTTGAGCTGAAGGCAATTAAAACCCAGCAGACTCAAGAAAAACTTTTACCTCTCTCTTAACTACCTGAAATTTTTTAGATAGGGGGCCTGGCCCAGAAAGAGAGCTGTTACCAGAGATAACTTTTTATCTGAAAGACCCACCTGTATGAGGGCAAAACCCAATTACCGAGCACCCGCTCTCTTGCCCCGTGAATCACCCTCCTCCCCTCTGGTGCACAGCCCCCACCCCTTCCTTTGCTCTGGAATGCGTGGAAGCCTCAACCGACCCTGTCCATAAGTAATTAAATTTGTTTTCTCCTGTTAATCTAGCTTGTATCAGCCCGCCAAAGAGCCCAGGAGGAGAGAGGGAAAAAATTTCCTCCCCTACACTTCCTTTCTGAAAAGGTCAGCAGTGATGCCCCAGGAGCCCAAAGACACTCGATTGCTCTGCTCCCTCAGAGGAGGGAATTCTGCTAGCCATTTCCTAAGAAGGTGCTTTGCAGGGACACCTGGGTGGCTCTGTGGGTGAAGCATCTGCCTTCGGCTCAGGTCATGATCCCAGAGTCCTGGGATGGAGCCCCGCATCAGACTCCCTGCTCAGTGGGAGTCTGCTTCTCCCTCTGCCCCTGCCCCTGCTCTCTCTCTCTCAAATAAATAAATAAAATCTTAAAAAGAAAGGGGGAAAAAAAGAGGTGCTTTGCAAACATTCATTCCCTCCTGGAGAGCTAGAAGGGGGGCATTGGGAATAGGGCCCATCACCCCCAGCTCTTTTTAGTTATCCTGTCTCAGAAGTGACGCCATCATTCCATTTAATATAAATTGCACTCAAAGAAATGGCTGTTGGATCCTCTTTCTTCTCTTCCTTCTATTCCCTCCGGCTGTTCTCACTGATGATCAAGTTTGGGCTGTGTTTCCCTGGGACTGGGGTGGGAACCTTGAGAACACTCAGGGTGGGCCCTGTGTGAAATGCGCCTCCAAACTTGCAAGGGGAAGACAAAAGAACCAGGAACAAGAAAAATAAAAGGTATTGAAATAGGCTTAGCTACTTTGGGGTTTTCCTTTGTATTTATTTTTAGCAAGGATTGTGTGCCTAACTCTGCATTAAAATAGCTGATGCTACCAGTCATGCTTCCAGGCCCCTGCACACGGCAGCCTGGCAGGCTTTCTGCAGCCCGAAGTGAAGGCAGCTGGCAGGCCTGGCCCACCCAAGCTGGGGAGAGGGCATTTGTTCCACGGACCCCCCCTCCCGAAACCCTGGGCAGCATGAATGCAAATCGAAGCAGGGCTCTTTGGGTATGGCTCAGGCCAGAGAAAGAAAGCTCCCGGGGAGGCAGCCATGCTTGAGGGCTTCAGCTTCCAGAAAGCCTCCCCTGCTGACGGTAGCCAGCAGAGCGCTGAGATTCCCTGCCGATCACCAAGCCTGGCGTCCCAGCGAGACAGATGTGGCAGGCAGCGCTCCAAGTGCGCCTGCTTCATCGGGGACTTTCCTCGGAGAGTGGGTCGGGGAAGAGTTTCCTGCCAGCAAGTCCCACCTTAAAATGCCTGAATGTGTCCCGTCCTTTTCTCTGGTCCTTGGGCCACCCAGGAGAAACGTGGGTGGCCAAGGAGGGGCTCAGAGGGGGATGGGGGAGGGGACCCTGGCGACCACAGTGAGAAGGAGACAAACTTCCTCCAAGTGCTTCCGGGTTTGGCCCTGGAGTAGGGACCTACCTCCACGTGAGACAGAGTCCCTGAGCAGCTGGGGCTGGGACTCCTGGGCGGGAAGGATGCCCTGTGTCCAGGACTCCCTTCGGGATACTGGGGAAGAGACAGTGTGATGACTTCCCTTTTCACGCTGGGGACAGTTCCTTAGCATCGGAGTGTCCTTGCCGGGAACCCACACTCCAGAGGGGGCTATGTCAACCGCCTCAAATCCTACCTACCTATATGCACTGGAGGGGTGTTACAGATCGAGTTGGCAAAATGATCAGCGTTCCAGATGTGACTGGCTGAAAGCCTGAGCAGGCGTCTCTGCGGTGACGGAGGGGACCACCCAAACCGCCAGCCCCGCGCTGCTGCGTGCGGACGCCCGTCCTGTTCCCGTGGTCCCCCTTTAGGGGACCATTCTGTTGGCTGACACTCTAGGAAGAACACTGTTGCATTTACTTCCAAGGGACCCTGTCTCGCAAGGCATATGTCCAAACTTTGGGACCTCGCTTGGACCGCAGCGCGGTGACCTCGAGAGGCTTATTTAACTTCTCTGAGCTCCGTTTCCCCCTTCTGTAGACTGGAGCTAACGAAGAGCTCGCAAGGTGGTTGGGAGGAGCACACGGGCTCCGAAAGGTCAAGTTTCTGCTGCAGCGCCCTCCCGTCTTGTGACTGCACAAGGTCGGGACCGTCCCCGGCGCCCCAGGAACGCAGTCCGTCCTTCCTAGCGGGGGCTCCCCGCGCCGCCGTTCCTGCGCCCCCGCCCGCTAATCGCCCACAGCTGGTGGCCCAGGGGCCCTCTCCGCCGCCCCCGCTCTCGTCGTAGCCCCGGGTCCCCTCTCTCCCCCGGGCCCGCCGGTCCCGAGCGTCCGCGCCCCACGCGGATCCCGCGGCCCCAGCCTCCCACGAACAGGGACCGGCCCGGGAAGCGCCCCGGGCTGGCCCCCGGCCCCCGGCGCTGCAGGCAGCTGCCAGGAACCCAAGTATTAATAGGTACAAACTTCCTGGAAAGATTTTCGTCTCTCAGACAGAGGCCCCGCCTTCCTCCGCCAAGATAAATAAATACTGGGCCGCTTCGGGGTCAGGCGGCCAGGGCCGGGGAAGTCTGGCGCGGCTCCAGGGCGCCCCGGGAAGGGGCGTTTCTTTGTAAACCCGGCCGGGACGCGCGCCCTCAACCCCCGGCCCAGGGCCCGCCTCCCGGGCCTCCCCGCGCCCGCCTCCCCGGCTTCTCCGCGTCCGCCTCCCGGGGCCCCGCTCCCGCCTCCCAGGCCTCCCAGAGCGTCCACCCCTGGCCCCGCGCCCGCCTTTTCTGCCCCGCGCTCCAGTGGCTCCGGGGGCCGCGCGCCCGGCTCCCAACGGCGGCAGCTCGGCTTGCACGGCCCCCGAGGCCCGCGGGCGGGATGGAAGACGGAGCCGATGTAGGCTCCGCTGCGCGACCTCGGCCGCCCACCCCAGCCTCACCGCCCCCGGGCCGGCCGCCTGGAACGGGTCGCGGGCTGCGGTCCCGCGGGGCGGGGGACGGCGAGGGGCGCACCGGCAGGCCTGCGACGCGCGCGGCCGGGGCCCGTGGCTCCTCCTCCCGGGACAAAGCCCGGCCCGCCCTCCGCGCCCGCCCGAGGGGCCGTTCGTCTTTTAGGATCCTCAAAACAAACCCCCACCTTGCGTTTAAAGACGGCTCTGCTTTTCCGTGTTCCCGGACCCCCCCGATCGGCCGGGATTCCCTAGCCCCAGAGGAAGCCGAGCCACCTCTGCCTTTCCCACAGCCTGTCGGTCCCAGACCCGCCGCGATCCCGGGCGCTGAGGCTCCCGCCCCCGCCGCCCGCCCGCAGAGAGCAGGGCCCGCGCGGCCCCGGGGTGGAGAGGCCGGGCCCCCGCCTCCGCTTCGGGCTTCTGAAGGTAGCAGCTGCCCCTGGATTTGCTCCAACTTTTCTCCCTGCCTGGAAGTCATTCATTCGTTCATGTGAAATATGGATACAAGGCCTTACAGGGTCCAGGCACCATTCTGGGCACTGGGGCTCGAGCAGCGAAGACAGACAGACAGACAGACACACACACACACACACTCCTCCTGGAGCTTGCACACTGTAATGGAAGAGACGGAATAGCGTCAGTAGAGCACAGAACATGTTAGGTGTGGTAAGGGCTAAGAAAAAACCAGCAGGAAGCAGGAGACGAAACGCGCAGGAGAGGTCGTCTTTGGGTAGGTGACTGGGAAGGCGACAGGGAGTTTTGAGGACGGGCCGAGGGAATCAGGCCTGCAGACACATCTGGCGGCCTTCTGCGCTCCGCGACAGCCCGGGGGCCGGTGTGGCCGCCGCCGTTGGAGGCTCCTGAGAAGCTGGGGGTGGACGGGCGGGAGCGGAGGGTCGCTTGTTGGAGGGCCTCGTGTTCCATTGTAAGGACTCGGGCTCCTCTCCCGGGGGAGATGGGAGCCCTGCAGGGTTCTGAGCAGAGGAGGGACCAGTGCGACTTCTTTTCCCAGCAGCACTCTGAGCGGGGAGCAGCCGGCGGCTGGAGCGGGGCGCAGCCGGCGGCTGGAGCGGGGCCAGGAGACCAGACCAGACCGACCCTCCACCCCGCGGAGCCGATGGGGCGTGGCCAAGGAGGGGGACGCGACGGGAGGAGTGGCGGGATCCTGGAAGTATCCAGAAGGAAAGGCTGACAGGATGTATTGCCAGGCCAGCGAGGAGGTAGGAGAGAGAGAAAGGAGTCAAGGAGAGGAGCAAGGTTTTGGCCTGAGCAGCAGGAAGAGAGTTGATGCCATTAACTGAGGCGGAGAAAACTGGCCTTGCTACTTCGGGGGGAGGGGGGAGCCCCGTTTTGAACAGGTCAGGTTTGAGGCACCCGTTAGGAATCCAAGTGCGTGGCTGTGTAGGCACCGGTCGGACGGGTCTGCAGTGTCGAGATGCGCGGGCTGGAGGTAACCGCGGGGAAGTCACCGGCAGGGACAGCCAGTTTCCCGGGCCGACCGAGCTCCGTGCGCAACGACGAGGGAGCCACAGGCCCAGATATCATTGTAATTAATTTAATTTTTTAAAACTGATAACATGATTCGGTTATTGGAAAATGTGTGCTCGTGGAAACACTTGAATGTGTCGGTCTACTTTTTCAACTGTAGCGTTTATGAAATCAAAATACAGATCAAGAATTTCCAATGAGGGGGGCGCCTGGCTAGGTCAGAAGAGCACGCACGTGACACTCCTGATCGCGGGGTCTTTTTTTTTTTTTAAGATTTATTTATAATTTATTTATCTGAGAGAGCGAGAGAGCCTGGGGAGAGGCAGAGGGAGAGGGAGAAGCTGACTCCTGCTGAGCAGGGCTTTGCGGGGCTGGATCCCAGGACCCTGAGATCATGACTGAGCTGAAGGCAGACACTTAACCGACTGAGCCACCCAGGCGCCCCTGATCTCTGGGTCTTAAGTTCGAGCCCTAAGTTGGGTGTAGAGATTACTAAAAAAAAGAAGAAAGAAAAGAAAAGGAAAAAAAAAAGAATTTCCAATGAAAATTTAGTGTCCACATTGAGAGATGGTGTAGGTGTTAAATACACACTGGGTTTTGAAGATTTACTACAGAAAAGTAAAATATCTGATAAATAATTTTTACATTGAATATATGTTTAAATGATACTATTTGGGGCGCCTGGGTGGCTCAGTCAGTGAAGCATCTGCCTTCGGCTCAGGTCAGGATCCTGGGGTCCTGGGATCAAGTCCCACATCAGGCTTCTTGCTTGGAGGAGAGCCTGCTTCTCCCTCTGCCTGCCGCTCCCCCTTCTTGTGCGATCTCTCTCTCTCTCTCTCTCTCTCTCTCTCTCCAAATAAATAAATAAAATCTTAAAAAAAAAGAAAGAAAAAGAAAAAGAAACGGTACTATTTGGGCTATCTAGGGTTAATAAATACACTAGTAAAACTAATTTCACCTGTTTCTTTTTTAGTTTTAAAAATGGCTACTAGAAATTTATTTATTTTTATTTATTTTAATTTTTATTTAAATTCAATTCACATATAATGTATTATTGGTTTCAGAGGTAGAGGTCAGTGATTCATCAGTCGTATATAACACCCAGTACTCGTTCCATCACGTGCCCTCCTTAATGCCTGTCCCCCAGTGACCCTATCTCCCCACGCCCTCCCCTCCAGCAACTCTCAGTCTGCTTCCTAGAGTTTAGAGTCTCTTATGGTTTGTCTCCCTCTCTGATTTCATCTGGTTTTATTTTTTCCTCTTTTCCCCTATGATCCTCTGTTTTGTTTCTTAAATTCCATGTATCAGTGAGATCATATGACAGTTGTCTTTCTCTGATTGACTAGTTTCGCTTAGCATAATAGCCTGTAGTTCCATCCATGTTGTTGCAAAGGGCAAGGCTTCATTTCTTCTTGATGGCTGAATAGTATTGCATTGTATACAGATAGAGCACACTGTGGTTCATATGAAACTTGTGTTGGGTGGTGCCCATCCAGGGAGGGCCTCTGGAGAGAGAAGAGAGGGTGTCCATGGATGGATTGAGCCAGGGACGCCCCCTAACACAGAAACCAGTGAGATGAGGGACCGGCAGAAAGCCTGGAAGGAGCAGAGAGGCAGGTACGGTTGACCCACAAGCCCCTAAAAGGTGTCACCAGGAGAAGGGAGTGAGCCTCCCGTCAACTGTCGATGCAAGGTCAATAACAAGACAGAACGTCACTGGTGACATTGGCAAGTGCGCAGTTTTGGAGGCACTGGGAGGGCAAAGCTTGATGATGGAGAGTCCAGGAGAGGAGGGAGCGAAGGGAGGAAGTGGGGACACCAGATTTCGCTGTAAAGGGAGAGGAGAACGGTAGCTGGGGAGGGAGGTGAGCTGGAAGCGCTTTTTCAGCTGGGAGAAACGGCAGCACTGTCCCCGCTGACCGGGATGAGGAGAGGAGAGGGGAGAGCGGCTGGAGCCATGTCCTTGAGCGGGTGGGGAACAGAGGCCTTGCTTGCTGGGCCCAGAAGCTTCCATAGGTACTAAAGGGAGGGCCGAGTGTTGGGGCCCTGAGGCAGGCAGGCAGGCGGGTGAGGTGGCAGAGGGTGCTGGCATGATATTCTGGCCAGGTGCTGCCCTGAAGCCACCAGATCTGCCTCTAGCAGGTGCGCCCACCGCGCAGTCCTGCCAGCCCACTCTTTGCTTCTTTCTTATGATTTTATTTTTAAGGGACGCCTGGGTGGTTCAGGCGGTGAAGCGTCTGCCTTCGGCTCGGCTCAGGTCATGATCCCAGGGTCCTGGGTTGGAGCCGCAGCCGGGAGCCTGCTTCTCCCTCTGCCTGCCCCTCCCCCAGATTGTGAGCGCTCTCAAATAAAAAAATAAAACCTTAAAAAAAGATTTTATTTTTAAATAATCTCTACACCCAAGGAGGGACTCGAACTTGCAACCGGGAGATCAAGAGGCCCAGGCTCAAGTGACTGAGCCAGCCAGGCACCCCCGCCTCCCCGCCCCCCAGAACTCCTCTTTTTATCACAAGACTTGGAAGCAGCGGCCAGGAAGGAAGTAGCATCTTTCCTTTGCTTCCTGTACACCCCAGGGCCCTCCCCTCCTTCTCCCCTCCCCTCCCCCTTCCCCCTCTCTTCTCTCCCTCCCCTCCCCCTCCCGGGCAGTGCTGGCCCCGCCCTTTTCCACCTCCAGGGTCACTTCCTCTTCTGGCCGCCGCATGCAGGGCCTATCGCCCTGCCCACACAGGGAAAGTCTTGCCCCATCCTCCCCCCACCCCCCTCCTGAGAGTGTGCCGGGGAGGGGTGCAGGGTACCAGCCTCCCAGCAGCTGAGACATCCGCACTCTAAGTAGCCCAGCACTGGCTGGACGGGCGTTTCGAGCTGGTGCTGAGTCCTGGCCATGAGCCTTACTCCTTCCCTGCCACCCACCCCCCTTCTCAAACTAGGTCCTGGAGGATGCCACCAGAGCTCCCCAGAGCCCAGCACGGTGCCCCGTGGTCTGTGACGACAGGAAGCTGGGCCTTTAACAGTGGGACTGAGGCAGGCAAGGCCCGAAGCGGTGAGATCTGTATAGTCTTAAACAGACTTGACCTCAGACCCTTTCAAAATGCTTAATAACAACACCCTGGGCCATGAATGTACTGGGGAGGGTGCAGTCTCTTGCCTCTGGGGAGAAAGTCCCCAGGGACTCATTGAGGCCCGCTCACAGGCCCTGGACTCTGCGGTTTCAAGGGTGGGCGGTTACGGGAGGAGGACTGGGGGCTGTCGGGTCAGCCCACTGGTCCCAAGGTCCCCTGGGCCAGCAAGGCCTGCCTCTGAAGCCATCTCTTCCCTGGGGCATGAGCCCCACCCTCCAGGCAGACGCCCTCAGCGGTCACTGATCTAAGAAATGCAAGGTCACGGAACACATCAGGGATGGGAATTACTCTGATCTTACAAAAAGATTCTTCTCTTTCAAGTGGCTCCTTGGAACTTTCCAAGGGCTGTTTACTAGTCGTTACCCAGCTGAGTGAGGAGTGACAAATTTGAAAACCTCAAAACAACTCTGGTTAGGCGTCACTGACTGCCGAGGACTGCCTACCACAGTCATCTCGAAGCTTCACAAAGTCAGTCAATGGGGAACCGCAACTAGATTTGTAAAAATAATGATTTGCACAGAATATTTTAGGGAGACTTGTTTAGGACTGACGACCCCTGTGTGGAAGTCAATGAGCGAACATTTTATTTGCCAAGCAGGTTTTCAGGAAGACGCGTCTTGTGTGAAACGGAGTGGATTTTGAATGCAGTTATGAGTGTCTGTCTCTTACATACGAATTTGGGAGGCAGGGATCCCAGCATTGGATGGTGGCTTCACGGTTCAATAATGGCTTCCACTCTCGAGGCTGCCTTGTGACGCAAAGTAGCTGCTGGCGCTCCAGCCCTTGCCTCCCAGTTCCTGGAAGGTGGAAGGTGGAAGGTGGGAAGGATCAAGAGGGCTCAGTTCCCTGTTGAGTTGGCCCCCTTTAGAGAGCTTTCTACCCCATCCTGCGACTTCCTCTTACAAGCCCTACCTGCGAGAAAGGCGGGAGCAGAGATTTCAGCCCTGTCCCTCACCAAGGAAGAAGGGACCAGCAGATATTGGGGAGGCCACCAGCAACCTCTGCCACAGTATCTGAGGCCAATTCTCTGGGTGGCTTGTCTCCCTGGGAGCCTGGAGGGGAATGGTGCTAAGCTCGACATCAACCCTCAGCTGCCCTGGGCCATCCTGGCAGCCAGGGGCAGAGTCAAGTGGGTCCTGGGGCCTGAAGACAGGGTGGTTCTGGAGATGAAGCAGCCTTTAAAAGGAGCAGGAGCTGAGTGGCAGTGAGAGGGTGGGTGAGGGAGAGGAGCAGACGTAGGCAGCGTGGGGCTGCCTGGATCAGGGGCCACGGGAACATCAGGGCCAGCGTGGGCACTGCTCAGAGGCTGTCGGCCCCGCTGGCAGCCTCGGGCCTGCCTGTGACTCCCTGCCTGGCCTCCGTCACCATGTCCTGAGAGCACGCAAGGCCACAGAAAACCAGAAAGACGTGCCGGAACGTGGAGCCCTGGGGTTCTTGGTGCCATGGTTCCCAGAGTGGACGCCCCAGGTCACAGGCCCGATGGGCTCCCTGACCCCGAAGCCCACATTCATCCAGCGGGCCTGGCAGGGGTAGGGAAGGGAGGCCAGGGCCTCGCCTGGGGACAAGGCAGGGCCCAACCGAATCCGGGTCTTGTGCTGGAGGGCCTTTTTCGAAGGGTCTTTCTGGGCCTGTGGTCACGTGTTTTCGGCAGGGGCCGAGCAGGTCACACGCTGAGAGTCACTTAGCTGATGGCTGGCCAGGTGTCCGGGCCCCTGCCCCCCGAGCATGAGGAGGGACGTGGACAAGTGTAGGGTTCGGCTGAATTGAAGAGTCTTGGGGAAGCAACTTGGGGTTGCAGGATGTGAAATCAACCTTGTTTATATTTCTTGAGTGTGACTGAGTCCAGACCTGAGACCCTGTAGGTCACCAGACTCTTGGTCTGTGTGTGATGGTGGCAGTGGGTGGAGGGGTGGGAGGGTTGAGGGTCTCCAGTCTGCTCTCTGCTGTCTCTGAGCAGAGTCGTTTCTAGAAGCAGCGCTTGCTCTGTGTAACCCACCCCCCCTGGGGAGCAGGATGTATAGACGACCACCCTTCCCATTCCCACTGCCCGGAAAGGGGGGCCTTATGGGTTCAGGAACCTGGCCCCCAAGCACCCAGCAAGTCTATTGTAGACACTTAACATCTATTTTTAAAAATCACTTTATCAAGTCATATTTTACATGTTGTCTCTTTCACTCATTTTGAGTCAACCCAATGACTTTTTAGTAAATTTACCCAGTTGCGAGGCTGTCACTGTTGATTTCGGTGTCCGCTACCCGGGTAAGATCCCTGACGCCTGCTTTCTCCCTGCCCCAGGCGAGCACTCATCCATTTTCTGTCTCTATAGATGTGTCTTTTCTGGACATTTCACATAAATCAATGATACCCTGTGCTGTCTCTCGCATCTGGCTTCTTTGTTTTCGAGGCTTCAGCACGGCATAGCCCGGGGTCGGCACGCCATGGCTAGCCCGCGTTCTGCCTATCCGTCCACCAGCTGACGGACGTCTAGGTGTTTCCGATGTGGGGCTCTTCTGAATGACGCTGCTGAGAACATGTGTGCAGATACTTCCGGTCGGTTATTTCTAATCCTCACAATGCCGTGTCGTGGGAATTGTCATCCAGCGGATGAGGACCCTGAGGATCCCAGAGATTCAGTAACTCGTCCAAGGGCACACAGCTACCACACTTTATCAGTTCTAGAAAGTTCTTTTCCCCCCATATTTTCTATTTCTGAAACCAGGATGCATCTTAGAGTCGATGGCTTGTCACAGCTACTTGACAGCATTTCCCTCTTTCTCAATGGCTCTCGAAATACCAGTATATTTCACAATCAAGGGCATTTTAAATTTGTTGCCATATGGCATTCAGGTTCACACTTCGTGAGTCGGGATTCTCAGTGGCCAGGGAACAGAAATCCAACTCAGGGGAGGATTTAGTGGCACGGTAGTGCGGTGGGATCCTGGGAACTGAAGGAAGGGCTGCAGGCCCTTGAAAGTGGGACTCGGCACATTTGGGTCTCTGCCCATCCCTCTTCTCCGCAGGTCTCTGCCTGCCTCTGTATGTGGATCCCAGGGAAGGACTCTGATTGGCCCTGCCTGGCTCATGTGTCCACCTCTGGTCCAATCACTGAGGCCTGGGGAATGGGGTACTGCTGCGGTCCGGGCTGGGCGGATGGACCCTTGCTTATGGCTGGAAAGTTGATTAC
This sequence comes from Ursus americanus, assembly GCF_024610735.1. Classification (NCBI taxonomy): domain Eukaryota; kingdom Metazoa; phylum Chordata; class Mammalia; order Carnivora; family Ursidae; genus Ursus; species Ursus americanus. The sequence goes on along the minus strand of NC_142128.1, from coordinate 100,311,770 downwards.
CCGAAGAACGCAGGGGGGAGCATGTGAGCGGGGTGCCACCACCATTGTTCCCTTAGGCCATGACCCCATGGCTCCACTCCGTGTCACCGCAGGGCTTACGGACTGAAGGGTTTTTAGAAAGACTATCTGAAGCTAATGGTTCATTCCTTCTGTTGTGAGGTTAGTGTTCGAAAGAGGTTAATTATACCTCCAAGAGCTATGCTGTTTGAAGGATTTAATAAAGCAATGAAATATGCATGTAATAGACTAGGTGTAATTATGTTTAAGCTTCTCATCAAGTAAAGATTTGTTTGCAGACATTTGTCTAATAGAAACAGGAAAGAATCTTTTAGGATTTGCCATGTTGAATTTAAGTCCCGAAGTATTGACTTCTGTGTAGTTATCTCTTTGAACTGCGTACCGTCTTTTTCGTGTCTCCACAAAGGATCTGGCCGTCTCCCACTTCTGCCCTTTGGCTCTCTTTCCTTTATCTGAATTGCCTGAGCCCCTTTCCCGAGGGTCCAAATCCCGCCTTTGATTTAGTGTCTCGTCTCCGCAGGAGTCTCCCCGATAGCTCCATCCGAAGGCAGGCTCTCCCCCTCCCAGCTTCCCACGGCCCCCTTTGCCAGCACGGGTTTTGAGTATCCTTCTCTAAGCAGCAGGATAATTTCCTGATTATTGGTTGGGTTTTTCCTGCCTGTGTTTTTATTGTCCCATTTTGGGAAGTAGCTGGGCTCTCCCGCACCCTTGGCTCAGGGAAGGTTAAGTCATAGGGCTTGAAACTCTCACTTCCAAGGGTATTTGGGTCGAGGCTAAGCTGCTGTAACAAAGAAACCCTGATACGGTCATTCGAAGCAGGTAGAAGTTTCTGTCTGTGTTGCATAGCAATGCCGAGGACGGCAGAGTGGCTCAAGATGGGTCATCCAGGGACCCAGGCTGCCCGGATGCCACTGTCCCTCCATCCCGTAGAGGGTCACCCTTATTTGCATGGTTGCAGCTGGGACCTCAGCCCACGGAAAGGGGAGCATTTAGAATAGCAGGTGCCCGAGGTTGGGACACAGCGCACCTTACTTCCGCTCGCGTTGCGTTGTCTGGAATTACAGCAGGTAGATGTATTCAGGTGTCAGGAATGCTGGCAATGCGGTCTCTGCAGGTGCTAACCTGAACTCCAGAATTGTAGAGGTGGGAGAAGGTGGTGGGGGCCTAAGGAGCCAGTCACTGCCTTCTCCTTTCTGGCTTTAGTGTTCTCAGAGCTGATGTCATCGAGGAGGTTATGCCGGGTGCCCAGCGGGTGGGGAGCAGTGACAGCTATAAGGCCTGGAGAACAGAATCTGGGGACGGAAGGGGGGTCCTGCTCCAGTTGACACAGCTGATTTTGCTCACAAATCTGCTATTCGGGCAGTGCTCGCTGGGGACAGCTGGTCCCTCTGCAGTGTCAGCTCAGGACTGGACTCAAAGGCTGGTGGCTGCAATGACCGACGGCCACTCGATCACGCACACGCGGGTTGCTGGCTGGGACCTCAGCTGGACTGGTGGCCAAACACCTACAGGAGGCCTTTCCATGTGGCCGCTGGGGAGGAAGGCCTCCAGGGAGGTGTCGCGTGCACAGAAGTGAATGCCTGTTCTGATGTCACCTAGGAGTCGCACAGCCTCTCTCCTGCCACATCTGTTGAGCACAAGCCAGGTGCTGAGGATGGCCCGTCCTCAAGGGCAGGGGAATCATGGGAGGAGCATCAAAGACTCTGTGGGCATATTTCACAACCACCGCAGGTCCGTGGAGCCTACTTGCTATCAGTGCCTAGGAAGGGGACAGTATTTCAGGGGGCTGGCTGCTTGGAACACCGAGGAAGACAGGTCCTAGATATGGGAGCCCCACCTCACCCAAGAATCCCAACTTCTTTTCCTTCTTTCTTTCTTCCTTCCTCCCCTTTTTCTCCCTCTCCCTTTCTTCCTTTCTCTCTCCCTTTCTTTCTCTCTCCCTTTCTTCTTTTCTTCTTTCTTTCTCTCTTTCTCTTTCTTTTTTCTTCCTTCCTTCCTTCTTTCCTTCCTTCCCTGTAATCTCTAACCCCAAAGTGGGGCTTGAACTTATGACCCTGAGATCAAGAGTCACATGCTCTACCGACTGAGCCAGCCAGGGGGCCCCAAGAACCCCAACTTTCTAAGTGCCATGGAAACAGCAGAGCCTCCAGACCTGTGGGGGCCGTGTGGGCTGCCATCATGGGAGTCCCAGCTGACAGCACCACGGACCTACGACTAAGGACTGGAGAGCGTACGGTGCCTGGGCCCCATACACGACCCAGCAGTCTGAGAGGTGTGTTTGCTCAAATGCTTTCCATTTGAGTAACAGCAAGTCCAATTTAAACTGACCTTAAAACTGACCTTAAAAGGAGTGCCTGGGTGGCTCAGTTGGTGAAGCGTCTGCCTTTGGCTCAGGTCATGATCTCGGGGTCCTGGGATCAAACCCCATGTGGGGCTCCCTGCTCAGCGGGGAGTCTGCTTCTCCCTCTCCCTCTGCCTGCCACTCTGCCTGTTTGTGCTTTCTCTCTGTCAAATAAATAAATCTTAAAAAAATAAATGAAAAAAAAAAACAATTTCAAATAAAATCTTAAAAAAAAAAAAGAAAAATATAAACGGACCTTAAAAAAATAAAGGGACCCACGCCTGGGTATCTACCCTAGAGAAATGAAACTTCCTATTCATGCAAAACCTGTACACCAATGTTCATGGAAACTTTAACGGGTCTTCAAAACCGGGCAACACAGCGAGCGCACGGATCGACTGCGCAGCTGATTGGATCACAGAGCGCTGCTCAGCAAACGTGATGGACGATGTCACGGGCATGGGCGCGGAAGGGTCTCAGCGGCCTTGGGCTGAGTGACAGCGCGGCCACGCACCCCCAGGAGCCCGTGTTGATGGCATTGAGGGGAGGGACTTGGAGGGGGTGGAGCCGCTCTGCCTCCTCGTGGCGGTGATCGTTACACGAACCTACATATATGATAAAGCTCTCGGGAGCGAGAAGAAGGTCACATTTTACTGTACAATAGTCCCTCCTTATCTACGGTTTCACTTTCCGTGGCCTCAGTGACCTGTGGTCAACCACCGCTAGGATCAGATGATCCTTCTGACTCAGCCTCAGAAGGTCAACGGCAGCCTAATGCTAGGTCACCTGCGTGCGTCAGTTCACCACGTGGGCTTATCAACTCACAGCATCACAAGAAGGGGGAGCACAGGACAATGAGATATTTGGAAAGAGAGAGAGAGAGACCATCGTCATACAGTGTGAATAATTGTTCTATTTTATTATTAGTTATTGTTGTTAATCACTCACTAATGCCTAATTTATATGTATTTTTTAAAGATTTTATTTATTTGACAGAGACAGAGAGCAGCAGGCAGAGGGAGAAGCAGGCCTTCCGCTGAACAAGGAGGTGGACCCGAGACTCTATCCCTGGACCCTGGGATCATGACCTGAGCCGAAGGCAGTTGCTTCACCGACTAAGCCACCTAGGTGCCCCACCGTGCTTGATTTATAAATTAAGATTTATCATAGGCATGAAATGTAAAGGAGAAAAAAACAGTCTATGCAGGGCCCAGTACTAGCTACGGTTTCAGGCGTCCGCTGGGGGTCTTGGGACGCATGCCCTATGGATAAGGACTGTACGTAAATTCAAACACTTAAATGAAATTATGCTTTTCAACAAATGGCGCTGGAACAACTGGACATCCTCACACAGAAAGAAGAATCTAGACATACACTTCACACCCTTCACCAAAATTAACTCTAACTGGATCATAGACTAAATGTCAGATTATAACATTCCCAGAAGATACCGTAGAAGAATATCTAGCTGCCCTTCGGCATGGTGATGACTTTTATTTTATTTATTTATTTTAAAGATTTTATTTACTTATTCATGAGAGACAGAGAGAGCAGCAGAGGCAGAGGGAGAAGCAGGCTCCCCGCTGAGCAGGGAACCCAACTCGGGACTCGATCCCAGGACCTGGACCCTGGGATCATGACCTGACCCGAAGGTAGACACGTAACCCTCTGAGCCACCCGCTGCCTGGTGAGGACTTTTAGATATAACATCAAAGGCATGATCCACGAAAGAAATAATTAATAAGGCGGACTTCATTAAAATTGAAAACTTCTGCTCTGTGGGGTGCCTGGGGGGCGCAGTGAATTGACTGACTCCTGATTTCGGCTCAGGTCATGATCTTAGGGTCCTGGGATCGAGCCCTGCGTCAGGCTCCGCGCTCAAGGCAGAGTCTGCTTGAGATTCTCTCTCCCTTGCCCTCTGCCCCTCCCCCTCGACTCTAAGATAAATAAAATAAACTTAAAAAGATAAAAACAAAAACATCCACTCTGCTCTATGACAGACACTATCAAGTGAGTGAGAAGAGAAGCCACAGACTGGGAGAAAATATTTGCAAAAGACACGCCTGATAAAGGACTGTTATCCAAAATATACCAGGAACTCGGAAATCTCAACAAGAAGAGGAATCTGCAGTTTAGTAAACAGGCAAAAGATGTGGACAGACGGCTCCCCAGAGAAGAGACACAGATGGCAACTAAGTATATGAAAATATGCTCCACACCCTCTATCAGTAAGAATTGCAAATTCCAACGGGATACCACGGCGCACCTGTGAGAATGGCCAAAATCCAAAACGCCAGCGACACCGAATGTTGGCAACAGTGTGGATCAGTCGGAGCTCTTACCCATTGCTGGCGGGAGCGCAAAACGGTGCAGCCCCGTTGGAAGACAGCTTGAGAGTTTCTTACATAATTAAACGTCTCTTAGCAAATGAACAATCGCACTCTTTGCTGTTTCCCAGAGGAAACAGACAGCTTAGGTCCACACAGAAGCCTGCGCTTACATGTTTGTAGCAGCTTTATCCGTAACTACCAGCGCTCGGAAGCAGCCAAGACGTTCTCCAGTGGGTGAGCGGATACATAAACCGTGGTCCAGCCGTACAGCAGAATATCGTTATTCAGCGCCGCCAGGAGAGGAGCCGTCCCGCCATGAAGAGACACGGAGGAACCCAAAGTGCACATTATTACTAAGAAGCCGATCTGCAAAGGCTGCATGCGGTATGATTCCAACTCTAGGACATTCTGGAAAAGGCAAAGCTACAGAGACAGAAGATCAGTGGTGGCCGGGGTTTGGGGGAGGGGGATGAGGGGGGGCACAGAGGAGTGTTAGGGGTGTGACAGTGTTCGGGGTGACAGAAGGTACAGCACCAAGCATAAACCCTAATGTCAGCTACAGACTTTGGGCGGTCATGGTGTGTCAGTATCGGGTCATTGACTGCACCAGATGTCCCACTCCGCTGGGGATGCTGACAGTAGGCTGGACTGGACATCAGATGATGGGTGGGGGCAGGGGTACAGGGGAGCTCTCCGTACCTTTTGCTCCATTTTGCTGGGAACCTAAAACTGCTCTAAAAAATAAAGCCTATTGGGGCACCTGGCTGGCTCAGTCGGAGGAGTGGGCGACTCCTGATCTCAGGGTGGTGAGTTCGAGTCCCAGGTTGGGGCTTATATAAAAATAAACAAGTGGGGGGTGGGGTAGCTGGGTGATGGGCATTAAGAAGGGCATGTGATGTGATGAGCACAGGGTGTTATATGCAACTGATGAATCACTGAACTCTATACCAAAAACTAATGATGTACTATATGTTGGCTAATTGAACTTCATAAAAATAAATAAATAAATAAATAAAGCCTATTTCCAACAACTAAAAACTAAATAATGAAATAAATAAAATCATGGCACTTTATTAGCTTACTAACGGAACGGTGCAGAGGTGGACAGGGCTTCCAAAGGTTTCTGACATGATCAGGGCTCTGGCTACGTCTCTCCACCGCTCTCTTGGCTCTTCCCACTTCTGCACACCAGCTTCGTTCCCACACCGATTTCCCTTGAGCAGATAGAGTTGAGGGCTCACGTCTGTGCACAACGCCATCCTGATGGAGGAAGAATGTTCTTATCCTAACATGTGAAGCAGAAGTCCCAGAATTCTTATCGAAACTGTTTAGTTTAAATGCCTCCTCCTGACCCATTTCCTTGGTTAAGAGAAGATAATGTGCTGCCTGGCTTTGCCTGGGGTCACTTAGAGAGGGCTTCAGGGTGGGTTTGATCCAGCAGCACTCCCTTCTGTGTTCTGGTTTATGGTTGCTGTTCTGTGTTCTGCCTCTCATCTGGTTTCCAGTGTCAGCTATCATCCTAAGGCTGGTCACAGTAAGGTCGCTAAGCTTCTCAGAACTTCAAACTTCTTCGGCTGTGGGAGGCGGGGGCCTGTATGCATGTTGGGGGGGTACTTTTGGAGTCTGTCTCTTAAGAGGGAGGACTCCTCCTTTTTTTTCTTAAAGGTTCCTATCAGGGACACCTGGCTGGCTCAACTGGAAGAGCCCACGACTCTTGATCTCAGGGTGGTGAGTTCGAGCCCCACGTTGAGTGTAGAGATTACTTAAAAATAAAATATTCTTTAAAAAGTTCCCATCAAACGTCCTCTCCACTATCACTGGCTCCAAGTGAGTCCCACGTGTCCCCGCCATGAGCCTGTGGCTGTCCGGATGAGGGACCTGTGCGGGCGGCATTGATTGGTTCCCAGCCTCACCGTCCACCTTCAAGCCTCGAGAGAAGGCAGCTTTCCCAAAGCTCGTGGGCAGCTTGGGGACAAGGGGCAGATGCATGGGAAGGGAGGACAGGTACACTGAGGAAGTCACCACACTGTCACCTGAAGAAGGCCACCTGTAAGAGTCCACCACACCTATTGCCATGTTCGAAACCACCCCAAACTTGTTGGCACAAAGCAACCATTTTTCTTCAATACAGACAGTTCCTGTGCGGCGGGAGTTTGGGGAAACACACAAAAACACAAAAAACCAACAGTGGGACAGTTTGTTTTTAGCCCAGGATATCGGGACTTCAGGCTGGGCGGGGGCGGGGGCGGGGCGGGGGGAGACTGGAATCACGCGCCCCTCTGCCACCCACACACCCGGTTCCAGGGCGGTCAGTGGAGCCTCCTTGCCACGTCGATTCCCCAGGGGGCGTCAGATTTCCTACCTGGTGTCCCTGGTTCCAGCTTATGAGGTGGCCGCAGTGTCACCCTCTGTGGTGCCGAGTCACGTCTGCAGTCTTCCACTGACCACAGGAGAGTCGTGAGCCTGTCGAGAGCGAGGGGACGGTAACTAGACTCCCCACTTTCGATGCGGGGCGGGGGGTGGTGGTGGCAAAGTTCTGGAAGAGCGTCACGGTGGCAGATGGGCCACCATACCCTAGTAACAGCTGAAATTAAGTTTCCACCCAGCTTGCGGGTCAGAGTCACATTTGAATTGGTTTCAAGAGCAAGGACTGCGAAGTGCTATCATGCAGTATCCCGTGGGCCCAGCCGTGCCCATCCTGGCCCCTTGTCCCCTGGATGGTGTGTCCCCCAGGGCGCCCCCACAGCACTCTGGGTTCTGCGGGCAGAGTTTGCATGAAAACTTCTCATTTTCAATCTCAAGTATTGATTTTACCTGTACAGAAGAAAAAATAGAATCAGCCCGTCACTGATACGATCGCTAAGAGGGAGGCTGCTTCTGTTTATGTAAAAAATAGTGAGTCTATTTATTTATTTAAATATTTTATTTATTGGAGAGAGAAAGGGGGGGTGGGGATCAGAGGCAGAGGGAGAAGCAGGCAACCCGCTGAGCAGGGAGCCTGACTCGGGGCTTGGTCCCAGGACCCCGGGATCATGACCTGAGCCTAAGGCAGATCTGAGCCTTCCAGGCGCCCATGAATCAGTTTGAAGAAATACACCAAGCAGTAGTTTTGAGCGAGGACCCGCACACGCACGAGAAGGGTCTGCGGCAAGGGCAGGTGCTGGCCAAAGCCTCTGGGAAGCACCAGGAGGAGAATCGAAGCGTAGATCCTCGGGCTTTGGAGCAAATCCCTGCCTTTCTACAGAATGTGGGTCCCTGGTCGAAATCGAGGGCCTGACCAGGGCTCATCGAGCGGCCATGCGTGTGCCGCCCGCTAGCCTGCTCACCAGGCCGTAGGATCCGGTAGCGCAGCGCACACACCTCCCATCACGTGGAACGCATTGGGAGATCGGGCCCTGCGGGTTCCGAGGGCACAACTAAGTGGTGTGAGCAGGCAGCTCACACGCCCTCCACAGACACTCTGGCTTCCTCGCTTCTTTTCCCCTTAATCCTAGGACCTCATAGAAAATTCCTGTGATCTGCTGACTGCCAGGGAAAGTTCAGATCCCGTTTGCGGACGATTCTGCCTGATACGCTGGCTCCGGCGGAACGTGGGCACCTGGAGCCCCCCAGCCCCAGTCCAGGGAAGCCCCGAAGGACAGTGCTCAAGGAGATCCTCCCCACGTGGCAGGAGCTGGGCCCAGGAAAGCAAGTGGCCTCCCCTCACCAGTGCTGCCTCGGTGCCAGCAGCGGAGACCAACACTGAGCGCCCGAGTGGGCCTGCGCAGGGGCCCACCCAGCCACCCAGCAGCAGGTGGGTCAACCTGGACCCTTCCCATCGTGGAAGACTCTGGATGTGGAACCGCCCTTCCCGCCCACGAGGTTCCTGCCAGCCCGCCATGCATGGGTTCGCCTGGCTCGCTGTGCTAGCATTCCACACGACTCGGCTTCTGATCACGGAGTCAGTTCCCATCAGAAGCCGGCGGCCAAGCGCAGGTGCCCACGGAATTCACTGGTCTAACCACATACCTTCTCACTCAGGAGCTGCTGACCCGTCCACAGGGGGAGTGACCCAGTTAGGGGGCCTGCGGGGAGTCGCCATGGTGAAGGGATGGAAGTCTGGCTTCCTGGGTCCAGCGGAGGCTTTCATTCAGAGGTCACCGTGTGGCGCTGTCTCTCCCACGGGGCCACGGAATGTGGGCCTGGGAAGGAGGGGGGCACTGGCTGCTATCGAACCTGACCCCCCCAACTCCTGGTCCCGACGTCTGTCAGGAGACAGAAACCACAGCAGCTGTCTCAACAGAGAGCGTTGATTTTAAAGGCTTGTTAGGGATTAAGTCTGTAAGAAAAACGTGTTAACTAGTAATTGAGCGAGTCCGAAGAAAACCATCAGGTGTCAGGAGGGCAGCGGCCATTGGACACAGCCGGGCTCCTGGGATGCGGGACCTCTGGGAGCTTCCGCGTCCCTGTCTCTGAAACAGGGGGAACAGTGCTTATTTCTCAGGGGGGCTGTGATAAGAGTGGGAAAACTTAGCATGGTTGCTCCGCACACGGTGGAGAAGATATTCCAAAACCTCTGTTCACCCCCAAGAAGCCAAACCCCCTCCTTTAACGTGTCTGGCAACCATTCTCAACATTAAGTTTCTAGGGCTCTGGAAATCTTGGGCTAAGCCATTGTTCGTTTCCAGAGAGCAGGACCGCTGGCGGAGTTCCCCGGGCCCCCAACCCTGACCCCGCAGGGCAGCGCGCAAGGGAGGGAGGCTCTGGGGAGATCCCAGGTAGAACGGAGCCGAAATCCCAAACAGTGGAAGGAGGGTCCTCTCTCTGATGTGCCCTTTCCTTGGAAAAGCACCCCGTCCTGCCGAGGACTGCTTTAACCTGCCTTCTCTCCCACTCGCCGCCAAGTGCTTGATTCTGCCAGGTGGGGGGCGGGGGAGTCTCTGATTTACTAAATGGTACTGTTAAAACCTCAGGGCAAGGCCGCCTTGAAGGGGATACCTGTGCTGGGGTCCCCTCCTCAGGCCTGCCCAGGCCCCCTCCCCAGACCACGCGAGAAGCTGAGCAGGGCCTGTAAGGCGCCCTGGGGAGCTCCCATCCCATGCTCAAAGTCATCTAAATACCCATCCACCTTTGCTGTCCCCAAGACTTGGTTTCTCCAGGACCTGGGATTCCCTCTTCCCGGGGGGCGGCTCCGCAGGCCTTGCGGTGACCTCCTAGTTGATCTCTTTGCCACACTCCGCAGGGCTGGTTCCTAAGACCTGATCCTGAAGCCTCGCGGGGTGTCTCCGGTCCTGACCCCGGTAAACCTTGCGCACCCTCCAGGCCATCGGGGATGACTACCTGGCCAAACGCTCAGCCCCGCCCCTTCCCTCCGGAGCGTCCCGGAACGACGCGCCTCGGCTTGACCCGGGACCTGGGGACCCTGGGGAGCTGGGGGCCGCCTGGTCATCCTTTCTCGCAGTTCCCAGCAGAGGCTCAGCCCGAGGTAACGACAAGGCCGAAGTCGGAGGATGGCAGCCGGGCAGGTGGGGGAGGCCGGGGTGCAGGGGCTCCCCGGAGTGTCCCCGCAGCTCAGGTCCAGGCCGCTCGAAGGCTGCGGCGCAGCCAGCGGGACACGCGGAGGGACGCGGCTGCGGGGGACCACGTGCGAACGGCGTCTCGGTTCCCGAAGAGTGGGTTTTCTTCCATCTCCTCGGGAGGCCCAGCTTTGTTTGCCCGGGGCGGCGAGCAAGCCAGCCTTCGGCAGGATGGGCGGCACCTTCCGGCCGCGGCTGCTGCTCGCGGGTCTCCAGGCGGACACGCACTCGGGCCGGGGTCCCAAACTCGGGGGCCGGAGAAGCTGCAGGCACAGTGAGCACGCGTCCTGCCCCGGGAGGCTGAGGCCCGGGCGGGCAGGGCGGGGGCGCCCAGGGTCGTGCGGTGGTTGGCGGGGCTGGGGGCTCGCAGCCGAACCCGCGCGGAGGGGCGTGGCTGGGGGCGCGGTCGGGCCCCGGCGGGAACACGAGGGGCGTGGTCTTGGAAGAAGATCTGGAAGGGGCGTCGTCAGGGAGGGTGCGGCGAAGATTCCGGAGGGGTGTGGTATTGGAAGACGGGACCTGGGAGGGGCGGGGTTAAGAAGGGCGAATTCTTGGAGGGCGTGGCCATAGAGAGAGCGGCGAGATATCCCGAGGGGCGTGGTGTGGAAGGCGTAGTCCAGGAGGGGCGTGGTCAAGGAGGATGTGGCGGGACCCCCAGAGGGGTGTGGTCTGGGCGCGGTTTGAGGGAGCGGCGGAAATCGGTGGGCGTGGTCCTGGTGGGCGCGGCGGGATCCCGAGGGCCGTGGCCGCCGGCAGCCCCTAAAGCCCGCGGAGCTCGGGGCGGGACGAAGAGGAGGCTGGGGCTGGGGGCTGGCCTGCCGCGGGGGCTCTGTGGGGAGGTCTCCCCAGACTCCTGAGGGAGAGGAGAGGAGAGGAGAGAAGGCCATAGGGAGGAGAGAGGTCCGGAGGCGATCCCAGAAGCGTGCCGGAGCGACAACAGGGCGCAGGGGCGACGCGCTAGGCTCGAGGGGCGTGGAGGACCGGCGTCCCCGAGCTGAGGTGGACGGAACCCCGGGGGACCCCGGCCCGGCCCCCCCAGTATCGGCTCTGCGCTGAGCATTCGTCGCATGTCCCCAGACGTCCTCCTACCACGTCGGTCACTTTTGCCTGGCCAGCCCCATCTCTGTGATTAGCATTAAAATGTTCTCATCCACGCGAAACCTAAAGGTAAAGAGGTGCTATCTGAAACCTCAAGGTTCATGTACAGTGTTTATTATACATCTTAAAAACGCTCACTCTTGGGGGCGTCTAGCTGGCTCCGTCAGTGGAGGACGCGACTCGATCTCGGGTGGTGAGTTCGAGCCCCGCTTTGGGGGTAGAGATTAGTTAAAATAAATAAATAAACTCAAAAAAAAACGCTCACTCCTAAGCCACATGAAATCACCTCCTGTTGCACCAATGGTCCCTGAGTTCCAGACCGGTAAACTGAGGCTCGTGGAGGTTACCTGTCCTAAGGCGGTTACGGCATAGGTCAAGCTAATTTCCTCCTCAACCCCTACAGGTGCCTCAGTTGCACACGTTGGCGACAGTGCAAGGATGCAACCTGGGGGTCCAAACAGGATGATTCTCGCGAAGCGGAACCACTGGCCCACGGGCCCACGATGGGTCCAAGACCGGGCCGGGCTGGGCAGGGGAGATGGAGATGCTTTGCCATCTCTGCGGTGCACGCAGCGACCCCCGGCCTCATAGGGTCCTCGGGAGAACTACATGGGAGAGAGCAGGTGTTTCGCACTCAGTACAGCCTTACTGGGGCTGGAAACAGGCGGGTAGTCAGAGTCAGAGGCCTTGCCTGGGAGGAGTGGCTTTTCTGCCAAAATACCTTTGGCTAGCCGCTCGCGTGTGTTTCCAGACCTTTCCCAGGCACGTGCACGTAATCTCTGCGCGTGCACGATAGGTCCATAGCCACGCATATACTTACAAAGGTTTTGGGTTGTTTACTGTATTTGTTGTTAAACTCCTAGAAAGAAATATGCGACACTATCCCGCAGTTTGCTTTTTTGGTTTAACTGTGTAGCTTGGACATTTTCCCACATCCGCATACATAGGTTTCTCTGCTTCATTCTTTTTAATGGCTACATGGTATTTCCTAGGATCACTACATAAAATTTTATTTAGCCATTCCTCCACTGATAGACTTTACATTGTTCAGATTTCTCCCTTATACAGAACAGTGCTGCAATATATAGGTTTATCCTAGAAATACATATCTCTACATTTCTAGGGGATAGAAGTGGAAATTTGGGGAAGAGTATTAAAACATGTATGAACACGGGGCGCCTGGGTGGCACAGCGGTTAAGCATCTGCCTTCGGCTCAAGGCGTGATCCTGGCGTTATGGGATCGAGCCCTACATCAGGCTCCTCCGCTATGAGCCTGCTTCTTCCTCTCCCACTCCCCCTGCTTGTGTTCCCTCTCTCGCTGGCTGTCTCTATCTCTGTCAAATAAATAAATAAAATCTTTAAAAAAAAAAAAACATGTATGAACACATGCTCCTTCATGAATAGTGCAATTATCTTACTCTTTAAAAAACTGAACAGTTAGGGGACGCCTGGGTGGCTCAGTTAGTTAAGCATCTGCCTTTGGCTCAGGTCATGATCCCAGGGTCCTGGGATCGAGTGGCGAAACTGGCTCCTTGCTCAGTGGGGAGCCTGCTTCTCCCTCTGCCTGCAGCTCTCCTGCTTGTGCTCTCTGTCTCTGACCAATAAATAAATAAATAAAATAAAATAAAATAAAGTATTGAACAGTTCACTTATTCAAGTTTTTTTTTTAAAGATTTTATTTATTTATTTGACAGAGATCGAGAGCGAGCATGAGGAGGGGGATCTGCAGAGAGAGAGGGAGAAGCAGACTCCGCATGAGCAGGGAGCCTGATTCCGGGCTCAATGCCAGGATCCCGGGATCATGACCTGAGCTGAGGGCAGACACTTAAGTGACTGAGCCGCGCAGGCGCCCCTCAAGTTTTTTTTTTTAAGATTTTATTTTAAGTAATCTCTGCACCCGGTGTGGAACTCGAATTCAGGACCCTGAGACCAAGAGTCACATGGTCCACGGATTGAGCCAGCCTGGAGCCCCTCTTATCCAAGTTTTTTAACTTACGCCTGTGTTGGATTCCCGTATAATCTTGGTTCTGTTTCTTTCTCTTTTTTTTTGAGATTTTATTTTTTTATTTTGGGGGAGGGGCAGATGAAGAGGGAAAGAAAGGAAGCGGACTCCCCACTGAGCAGGGAGCCCTTGGCAGGGCTCAGTCTCAGGACCCTGAGATCATGACCCTGAGATCATGACTTGAACCGAAACCAAGAGTCACAGGCTTAACAACCCTAACCACCCAGGTGCTCCTACCATGACATGTGCTTAAAGGAAGTCTCTTCTCCTTTTTCTAAAATTTCATAGTTCTTGCATATTTTCTCTTCCAGATGAACTTCAGAATTAAAGTGTCAGGTTCCACTAAAAATCTTGTTAGAATTTTTGTTGAGATTGTCTGTGCGTAGATCAATGTGGAAAAAACTAAGATCTTTACAGTGTTGAGTATTTCTATCAAGGCACATAGATCTTGATTTATTCAGATCTTTCCTATAGCCTTCAAAAAGGTGTGTTTTTTTTTAATAATTCTAACACATTTCCTAAGTTTATTTTTTTATATGTTATAGATTAGTGGACATTATGAATAGAATTTTTTATATTACATTTTTATATGTTGATCTTATAACCAGCAATTGTTTCATTATAAATTTTAACTAGTTATTGGTAATGTATAGAAATTCTGTTGAGTTTTATATATTTTATAACCTGCTATCTTATTGAGATCTCATGAAAACCAATAATTTTGTAGTTGAAACTCTTTGGCAAATTACTATTGTTTGTTAATGATAACAATTTTATAATAAAACCAGCAGTGGCTATTTATTGAGCATTTACTATGTTCCAGGAACAGTTCCAAGCACTTGACATGTTTTGATTCATGCAATCGTCACAACCCAGACAACACAGACATAGAAAACTCGCAACAGCAAACAATCATTCTATTTCTCCCGTCTTACGGGGAGACCCCCCACCCCCACCCAAGCTCCCACTTTCCTCCTCAGCTACTTCCCATTTCCCTCCATTGTAAGCAAAACTTCTGGAGTCACCTCTCCTTGCTGTTTCCCATTCCTCCAATTCTCTTTTGTTTTATTTTTTTAAAGTAAGCTCCACACCCAATGTGGGACTCGAACTCACCACCTGGAGATCAGGAGTGGCATGCTCTACCAACTGAGCCAGCCGGGCCCCTGGAAGTGTGCTCATTTTATTAAAACCCCAATGTCTCTTGAATCTGCTCCAGTTGGGTCTTGAGCCCCCTGTATCAAGACCACAGTGACCCCCTTTGTTGCCAGTTCCAGCGGGCAACTCTCAGACCCTCCCCTACTTGATTTGGTCGTATCCAACAGTGGCTGCTGCCTCTCTTCCTTGGAGCACTTTCTTCTTTTGGCTTCCAGACTCCATAGATGCCTGGCTGTCTTCCTCGGTCTCCTTCGGAGCTCCGAGGCCGATGCGGAGTGCCTCAGTCTTTGGACCTCTTCTCTAGCTACACCTGCTCCCTTATTGACCTCATCTAGCTTCTTGGCTTCGAGACCCTGTCTTTGCTGGTGACTTCTAAATTCTGCTCTCCAGCCCAGACCTCCTTCCTAGACCCCAGGCTCCTATCCAACAACCTCCCTGAAATCTCCACTGAAACCTAGTAAGCATCTCGGTCTCAGCATGTCCATAGCTAAGCTCCTGCTGGCCCACAGATCTGTCTCCCATCACGCCTCTGATCGCTCTGCGGGTCTCGGCTGCCACGCCTGCTCCCCGCTCGGTCTGCACACACCAGGCTTGCTCCCCCAGAAACCCAGGATTATGACCTGAGCCAAAGGCAGATGCTCAACCGACTGAGCCCCCCAGGCGCCCCAGAAAATATTTTAAATGAAAGGCACAACCAAGAGTCACGTGTTCTTCCGAGTGCGTGAGCCAGGCATCCCTCCAGGGCCTGAACTCCTAACCATGAAGCTATACTGCAAATAAGGATTCCCTTTTTAACAAATATATATTTTCTCATTGCCTAGAACTTTCCAAAACACATTTAATAATAGTGGTAAAGAGAAGTCTTCACAATGACTTTAAGAGACTGCCTCTTACCTAGGGTTTCACCACTCATGTTACTGATTTGCCTTACTTTATCAAGGGTAAAGGTATACCCACCTGATCCTATTTCATGTAGGGACCAAGGCTTGATGGCATAAGAGGATCGTAATCCAGGGGCGGCTGGGTGGCTCAGTGAGTGAAGCGTCTACCCTCAGCTCAGATCATGATTCTGGGGTCCTGGGATCAAGCCCTGCACCGGGCTCCGGGCTCAGCGGGGAGCCTGCTTCTCCCTCTGCCTCTGCCCCTTCCCCTGTTCCTGCTCTCTGTCAAATAAATAAATAAATAAATAAATAAATAAATAAATAAATAAAATCTTTTAAAAAGAGAAGAAAAAGAAGAAGATAGTTATCCAGTGGGGACATAATAAAAAATGCATATGTGTAAAGATCAGTCCTGGGGAAGGTCCCGAGGATGTGAAGGCCAGTTGGCCCATGAACTGGACAGGCTTCTCGACCCCTCTCCTGTCCCTGGAATGTGAGTTCTGCTTGTCTTCCCTGCTCCCAGAAGCTGTCCCCAGGATGGCCTTGAGACGTGAGGCCTCTCTATGAAGGGTCAGGATGTGGCGGGTGGGCATGGGGATCCACTATCTTGCGGCCCCCAAGACAGGCCTCGGAGGTCCTTTCCCTGTGCTCATTCAACCTGCCGCCTGCCCACCTGGAAGGCCCGCCTTTCTTTGGTCTCTCCCTCTGAGCAGAGCGGCGGGTTTTAGATGACAGCCCCAGACGCACCCTGGAAGCTTGTGAACCAACTGTTGGAAGTTGGAGGCGGGAGTTTTCTTCACAACTGTGCAAGGAACAATGTGGAAGCAGGTTTACTTTATCAGAACTTACCATTCTACTCCCGCATTTACTAAATATGACGTGTCAGGCCTTGGGGTTTCACATCTATTTTCACTTAATCCTCAAAATAACACATCGGGTCCCATCCATTAAGGTTATAGAGGCTTCAGTGTTAGAATCGGAAGGAAAGCAGGAACTCTCATTCATTCTAGCGTGACTCCAAGATATCATTATTCAGGTCTACCATGCACTGCCACTGGGGCTGCGGTGGAAAGCACGGTGAACCCCTGTTCTAGCACATTCTAGCAGAGGTCGTCAATAAAAAAAGCCACAACGTCATTTCAGCTTTGGATAGATTCGAAGGAAATAAAGCCAAGGTTGGACAAAAGGCATGTGGGCAGAGGGTCTGGCTGCAGCTTAATACCAGAGGTGGATGGAGGAAAGCCTGGCGAGGCCTAGTCGCACAGGTCCCAGTGAGTTTAGATGTTATTCGGTGCGCAGTGGGAGCTGCTCGGTATTTAAGTGGGGGAATGACCTGCAATGACTAGTTTTAGAAGCGTTTCTCCAGGGGTTGTGGGAAGGGGCCCGAGGAGTCGGAGTGGTGGCTGCACGCTGACTTAGGGGTTGCCGTGGTCCCGGGGGAAGGGGGCAGCTTGGATGACGACGCTGGAGGTGTTCAGCGCCCAGTTTTGGATGCACTTCTTTGGAGTACGGGTCAACGGGATTTAATGGCGGTGGGGGCGAAGGAGGAATTAAAGGGGGTTGCTCCAGACTGAACAGGTGGTGAGACAGGCAGCGGGTTTTCTCGTGATTTCTATAGCCTGCTCCCCCCACCCCATTTCCAGTTCTGTCTTTTTTCTGATGTTTCCACGATCAAGACTCGCCTTCCCCTCCAGCACTCCCAGCAAAATCAGTGACCCTTACACCACTGTCAGAGCGTGGGAATTAAAGAGCAACGCCCTGGATTTAGTCCACTGGGAAACAAAGTCCATTTCCTCCGTGGACTGGGTGGCTGTGGCCAAGTGTCTTCATGGGTAAAATCAGTCTGTAAGGGCATCCATCTCACAGTGTGGTCGAGGAATCTGAGTTCAGCCCCTTTATTATGACACCCTCGGCATCTAGATCCTCGATATGTCCAAATTTGCACATTTGAACTTGATCCCGCTCTGATTTTAGGCTCTTGGGATCGGAAGGGAAAAGAGCTTGAGCATTTTAAGCGTTCACTCATCTAACTGTCTGAGCCAGACGAGAGTCCCTCCATATGCTTGAGAATGAAGTTTCCAAGTTCCCTCGAAACGTTCTTCCGGTTAAAGTATTCCCAATTTCCCAGGACCTACTTACCTAAAATTATTTTTATCTTACCATAAAATCTTGTAGGGTTTTTCTTCTGTAAGCTTTAGACTAGGAACATTTTTCTGGAAGCTTAAGAGGTGTTAACTGGCTGTTTTCCAAAGTTGCTTTAGTATTCAAAAGTGGGTTACCTTGTTGAAGATGTTGAAGACTGCACTTAACCAAGAGCGGTGAGTTAAGCCACAGCCCCCACATGTCACTTTGGGCCCAATTCCAATTCACCAGACTCTTCCTGAGTAAGTCTGTCAAGTAATAATTCCAAAGCATATTGGGGAACAGGATTACCAGCCTGTCATTGACCGTTAACCCAGGGGCCAAGGGGGGGACAGATCACTTACATCCCAGAGCCCTAAAATAGCCCTGACCTCAAAGCTTCTATGCATGTATTTAAATTAAAACTTGAAATAAAACAAAAGCTACTATGCACATAGTATATACACATCCATTAAGAATACCCCCCACCCCCACCCCGGGGCGCCTGGGTGGCTCAGTCGGCTGAGCATCTGCCTTTGGCTCAGGTCACAATCCTCGGGTTCTGGGATCGAGCCCCGCATCGGGCTCCGCTTCTCCCTCTACCCCTCACCCCTGCTCACTCGCGCACGCAGGCACACGCTCTCAAATAAAATTAAAAAAAATAACAATCCCCAAATTTCACTGCCTCATTTGTAAGTAGGAATGAATCACCTACTTCATAGGACTGGAATACATGTCAAATAGACCATGGAATATTGAGACAAGCTCATTACAATGGCCAGACATCTGTGTACGGAGAGTGCCAACTTTATTTTGTCCCATTTTTTTTTCCTAACTGTTCCATTTTGTCATATACAAGGTATTGTGTTAGTACCTCAACAGTGAGAACGGTTAAGTACTCCTCACTTGTTTAAAATGAACCGTTACCATACCCATTTCATGGGGAAACACAAAAACATGCTTTTTAGTTCACGAAGTTTTAGAGCAAAATTTAGTACGGATTCTAAGTGAGCTAATTCAAAGGACGGCATCCCCCGTTTGTAAACAGATACTAGCAGCTAACTTCTACCCTGTTGGAGACACCCACTTTCCCTAGTTAAGTTTTCATGAATAGACCCCACCATCTGTCCCTTTGCACTGCAAAGACTGGGGAAATTCATGAAAAACTGGCTTTTGGGGGGCAACCTGGCTGGCTCAGTGGAGCATGTGACTCTTGATCTTAGACTCATGCGCTGGAGCTTACTTAAAAAAAAAAAAATTGGTTTTCTGTAGCTTGTATTACAATGAATAATACTCTGGCCAATACTCCCAAGTAACACCAGCGCCTGCCTGAAGTTTACACGAAGGATTGCACTGAAAACTACGATCCCGTGTCAAGAAGTTAGAAACAGGCTCTAAAACTAATCTCGTGATTCTCTCATTAAGTGATTTTTGACGGATAATATAAAAGTGAAGTTACTGTTAAAAGAGACCAAGAGCAGGAAGGACAGAAGCCCAACGTTCTACCCTATGGACTGGGAGTTCTCAGCCCATCGATCACCCGATTTCACTTCAGTCCTAGAGCAGCCTCACGCGCTCAAACGTTACAACTGATGTCAGTACAGTAGGGATGTGTCATATGCCTTAAAAGGCTTATTTCCCTCATTTCACACTCTTCATCCCAACGCTAAATAAAACAGCGCTAAGAGTTCACTGTTGGTGCTTGAGGAGTAAGTTCCGGGTTAATACACAGCATCTTGAAAGAGCCAGATTCCAATGTGCTAGCTCTTTAGCCTAAGACTTAACTGTTATAGTTGCATTTAAATTACCATTGAACACTCCAAGTTTAATCGTGTAGTAATGTTTAGACAGGTACCTTCACTACTTACAAAGATTTAACTACTTCCACGTAATTCTGTTGGCTGGCTGGGTTCGGGAATGATTCGTTTAGAATACAACATATCGAAAGAGTTGAGACCTGGTTTTCACAAATAAATTTACTTTCTGCAAATTTTATTTTTGAAAGTTCTTACTTAAGTCATCTCTGCATCCAATGTGGGGCTCGAGCTCATGACCCCAAGATCCAGAGCGTGCTCTCACGACTGAGCCGCCAGGTGCCCCTAGGCTCTGCCAATCCTAAATCAGAAGGAAAGTCAGTAGCTCTGGTGTCCTTCCCATACAAAACTACTCCTTTCCCCATCTTGCAACAGCCTCGTCTCAGATGTGAGGTGACAAAACACTTGATACTAAAATGATTTTTAATACAGAAATTTCAAGTGGCGTAACTCTACGGCTAAGGTGGATAATAAAGACCAAAAGCAGGTATAGTTTAATGTATTTTAATAGCAAACTTACAGGAACAGCACAGAAGACAGACAACATTAAAAACATGGACTTGCATGTAGGACAACTCAGTTAGAAAAGTAGAGCGGATGGATGGATCTACTGTATGATAAAAATGCTACAAACACCATTTAGTTGCCGTCAATAAGAAATTTACTTGTTTTAAAAAAATCCAAATGCTGGCATTGTCCAGAAAAATTTAACAGGTTTATTTATAATTGTTATAAAGTTGAACTGCTGAAACGTGTTCACTGAAACATTCTGACTTGCATTAATGCTTTATGTCCCCGCATTTATATTAAAAATTCACACACAAATGAAAATGGAAAAACTGCCAATACCTGATTTCTGTCCCCTATTTTTCCACTTGCAATCATATACTTAGGTACCTTTGACCCCATGGAAAAAAAATATCTAACGTTCAGAACTACCAATAACAGGAAGAAGAGAATTTTTTTTTTTTTTTAAAGAATGAAATGTTTTCCATCATAGTGGATTCTTAAGCACGTTCTCCACGTATGCGGCGCGCTAGCTGGATGTCTTTTGGCATAATTGTGACACGTTTGGCATGGATAGCACACAGGTTGGTGTCTTCGAAGAGGCCCACCAGATAGGCCTCGCTTGCCTCCTGCGAAGGAATGAGAAAAAGGTGTTAATGGTGTCCGTTACGACAGTCAAGATGCGCCCGCATCAGTTACAACGATGAGGTTTCTGAACCCTGTGAAAACCTACTTCAGGCGATGCTGATCCGCTACGGACTGCTCCCACGGAAAGAGGCTTTCAGCTTCGTCCCGCAGATGGTGATGAACAGTGAAAAGTTCAAGTTCGGAAATCTTTTATCCAATTACACAGAATGTCAAATTACTTCATTACTAAGAAAGTTTTCACTTGTCTAATGTTTAACATGTGATTTCTTATAATCTGAAATGTCTTAAGGAGATCCAACTTAATCCAAGAAATCCCATTTAAATGCCAAGATCCTTCCCTCACCCTTGCTGTGATAAAGGGAATCATGTATCCAATCCAAAGTAATACTCCCTCCTCCTCACCAGTGTCCTCCTTACTCTCAACCCACCACTCCAGTATCTGCTTGAACCCTTGCCTTGCCAATAATCCACTATAGCTGACCACTGGCTCCCATCACATGGTCCCCATCTACCTTTCCTTTTATACCTCAAGTTTGATCACACGAGGACTACGGGTCCCAGAACACACTAGATCGGTCTTACTGACAGACTTTGACCTATTTGGCCTAGATGTGCCCCCTCCCAGGTGTACCTTCCTCTGTGCACCCCAACTCGTCCTCTAGTATTAATATCGATCCCTCTAGCTTTTCCCATTACACTTCAAGATTCCTTGAAGGCATCCTCTTATCCCCACCAGCGCTCACCAAGTGCCAGCCTAGGGACTGTCCAGGGACATGTGGCATGGGAAGAGGAAAAAGAGGAGCTTCTATTTATAATTAACTCAATTGTTCATCTATCTTACAGCTGTGTGGAAACTTGAAACATCCTTTATTATTTATTTATTTTTTTAAAAGATTTTATTTGACAGAGATAGAGACAGCCAGCAAGAGAGGGAACACAAGCAAGGGGAGTGGGAGAGGAAGAAGCAGGCTCCCAAGGGAGGAGCCCGATGCAGGGCTCAATCCCAGGACTCTTGGATCACGCCCTGAGCTGAAGGCAGACGCTTAACGACTGAACCACCCAGGCGCCCCTTGAAGCATCCTTTAGTCGAAGCTGTAACATCTGCTTACTCACTCTGGAATGAAGACTCTGTTACTAGCCCAGGCATCAGCCCAGCTGTTCTAGTGGACGCAGAGCACAAAATGAGGTTGTTTGGCCCTGTCTCCTCTATAGGGAAGTTACTTCTCTGTTCAAGATACTTAGAAAAAAACCCAGGTTTTTATAGTTGCTATTTTTGTCCTAATAAAAATTTTCCACTTTGGCATCTTTAGGCGATGATAAAACTAAAAATGACACAACCAAACACTTGCGCAACTGAAGCCACGTATGCTACACGATACACAAGATACGTAGATGGAACAGCCAGATTCGCTTTTCAACAAACATTAATTAATTTAATTAATTCAAATGATTTACATTAATTCATTGTATGGAAAAATCACTTCCTGCACATTCATACCTTCATCTTTTTTGCTGTATGTCTCTCTTCTACAAAAATGTGTTTCATCCAAATTTTACCACCCCTACATGTTCTTCGGCTGCATTTGTTAAGAGTCAAATCTTATTTATCCATTAAAGCCTAGCTCAAGACTTCCGCGCATGAGAAAGCGAGCGGTTCTCTTAGTCCAGGCTCCCAGGTGCAGGTAACCGTGAACTCCTCCTAATTCCTTGGTATTCCCGGGCCTCACACACCAACCACCTCATGTAAGTTACTTAACAGTCTCACGAGGGTCAACAAATATTTATTCATTTAAAAAAAAAATCCAACCCTAATTAAGTTTGCATCATTTCCATGCAAACATTACAAAGAATGTATTAAAAGCCAAAGACCTTACCCAGGGATTCTTTCTTAGGATATACTAAGAAATGCGTAAAAAGGTAGGAGAACGTGGCATACCGAGCCTGCTCTAGCGGTTCTCATGCACATCAGATAGTACGACTGACGGCCCGCGGGAAAGATGCCAGTTTAAGTCTGTTCCACCCAACATCATCTCACGACGATGCCCATCTGGAATACTATGAGCCGCTCTGTGGACAAGCCAACAAGAGGCTCTGTGATTGAGACCACTTAAGAGCGGTAGGATCTGTGGGCACCCTGGCACTGGTCCGCCAGGGCATGTGGCAGCCTGCGGCTCTTACTGCCGTCTCAGAACCTGGCTAGTGCTGGTTCTACAGGCTTGCATCTGGTCAGCTCTGGGGGAGTACTGGCTACCCACAATGGACTGGACCATGACCTACACATTTCCAATGTGTCATACAGGTCCTAAGGCCTCCTGAACATTAAGGCTGTAGTGCGAATTAAAGACTGCCATGTAAATTTACAGCCCAACAAACATCATTTTGAGATAATGGCAAAAGAAAAAAAAACATCTCACAACTGGAAGGAAAGGCTCATTTACAGCATCGAGTATATTCAAAACACCAAGGCCTGTCTTTTTAACACAAGGATACCTCAGTCCAAACTCTCAGACGTTGAAGGCAAAGCTTAAATCTGAAGTCCGTCAACTCCTGAGTATCTCGGCAGCAGAGCCAGACTGACTTTCCCACCTGCTCCTGCACTGCTGCCCCTTCTCATTCAGCTCTGTCAGGAAACTTGTCAACTGTGTGATTCTAAAGCCAGAAACACAGCGACTTCTGCCATTTTGTTTTAACCGCTCTCTTCTATTAATTTCCATTAGCAAATTCTCCACCTCCACGTCTTTAAAAGACCTGCAGTGTACGTATAAACACACACACAAAAAACTGAAACAGAATCCTCTTTCCAATAAAGATCTAACTGCTTGAGTACCACAGGCAGCAGAAGCAAACATTTTGCTTAAACCCAGCACCACCATACTTACTAATTTAAGACACACCCCTTAGTCACAGGGACAAGAGTTCACAAATGAATTAAAAAAGACAACAGTCTTCTACTCAGATTGTTTAGTCATTTCAATTGACAAGGACCCACCACCACTGACAGGTAAGCTCAAACATGCGGGGCTCCCAAGGATAATGTGTTCTTGAAGCACAGGAGGGCTAACTAACCAGAACACAGGGCTAGCAGCTCTCTGTCAAATGCCTGTCAAGCTCAGTGATGACTGTAGTTAAAAAAAAATCGTAGGGTAAAAGGTGATTTGCAATTGTAGTAATCCACAAGACGTCAAGATAATCAATGATTAAAACAGAAAATAGTTTTAAGTCATAGCACTGGAAGATTTTAGTAGTTTGAAATTTCAGTAATTTCCATTCATTGAGAATCTAATGGATGCCCACTCCTGGAATCCACCAATCAAATGACGCTCAGACTAACCATAGAAACAGCTCAACCAATTACACTTCAGTAGAGAATCCACCTATCAAATCTTCCTCACATATAAAGCAAAGGCTCAGCACAGCAACAGCAGCCTTGAAAATCCTCCAATGGAGTATGTGGAGACTGTGGACCCTCCCCAGCCGAGATTCTGATCCAGGTCTGTGGTGCCTAGCAATCTGCATTTGTATCACTCCCAACCCCATGCTCTGATGGAGGTGGTAGTCTTACCACACTGTGAAACTCACTCATCTAAAAATGCCAAACACTCTTACAAAATAGGTTACACTTTCCCGACTAATTTAATTATACCCTTACACCTAATCAAGTATCTTCCTTGTGGGCATTTCAAGTTTTTATCTTGGTGCAAAACACAAGTATTTCAGATACATAACCACCTCTAAAACTGTATTTCTCAAGAGTTCTGAGTCCTGGTGCTAAGATTAAACTCAACAGCTTCCCATATAAGTAGAAATCCATAATCCTCTTTAGCTAACTACAAGTCTTGAAATCCCTGTCCCTTAACACGTACAGTATAATCTTTCAGCACACCTTTGCTTCCTATCACCCATCCAATCCTAACTACCCTGCGCTGCTTTTACTTCAATACACAATTCTTCAGCCCAGCCTATTCCCATTCCAGACACTACACGCTCTCCGCTTGCACCTGCCTCTTCAGAGCCAGTAAGACATTCATTCTACACCCTTTCACTGCGGTCACTTTGAAGCTGATCACCAACACAGACCATTGTTCTATGTCTTTGTAACTTCCCACAACACCCACAGATGAACAAGAGGGTTCTTTCCCCCTTTAAGCATTGTTCTCAAAGCAATGTTTAAAATTTAAAAATGGTATATAGGAATTCCCACTAGGCTTTGGCATCAAATGGGTTCAAATTAGAGGACTCTGTGACCCAAGTGGGTTCAAATGATATTTCTGTGTATATGACATTGAGCAACTTAACCTTTCTGACATCTCAACAGAGAAGTAAAGGTATCACCCACCTTACAGGCTTGTGATGATTAAATTATCTAAGCACAAATAAAGATTTAGAATTATTCTTGGCACCCAGCAGGGCGGCCACCTCTCAGAGCCTTTCCCACCCACCATTTTACCTGCAAAGCACCGATAGCTGCACTCTGGAAGCGCAGATCTGTTTTGAAGTCCTGAGCAATTTCTCGCACCAGACGCTGGAAAGGAAGTTTGCGGATCAGAAGTTCAGTGGACTTCTGATAACGTCTAATTTCACGGAGTGCCACAGTACCAGGCCTTAAAATGAAACAACAAAAAAGCCATGTTAAAGAAATGGTTACCAAACATATAAAAAAAGGATAAGTGGTTAGCTTTAAAGAAATGCAGTCATTTTCCAAAAAATAAACCACCCATTTTCTATTCTTTAGCTTCTGTATAAAATTTCACTTATCAATTTATGTGAATATTCAAGCCTATCTAGAGCAACAACAATACCTTTAAAGCAAAAAGCATATCGAAGTAGCCTTGGCAGGGAGTTTATGCAAGTCCTGTTCATCTCCTTCATCTGTAACACAGATGTGGCCGTAACTTCTGTTGTCATTACTTAAGAGGGTGTTAGGCCACTAACAAGAGTCCCAATTCAGACTCTTCTCAACTTGGCACCATACTCTTTCCCACCCGCACCCTCGATTCTTCTAACAGACCCACCAACACCACCCAATGAGCCTCATTTAAAAATACTCCTGTGGTCTATTTAAGTTCGATTCCCCTGAGTACATTTACTTTGACTACTGCTCATCCCTCAGAACGATTCAATTTGAACACTCACGGCTATGCAGTGTTATCTTCCACATGGAAGATGATTTTTGTTTTTTACTAAGTAATTGTGGCAAAAAATGTACCTCAAGCCTGACTTACTTTCTTCTGTCAAATGAGCTTTTTATTTTAGAGTAACTATAAAATCATTTGAAGAGACTAAGTATGGACAACTTCTGCCCTCTAATGGCAGACGCCCTTAACAACACTGCTCAGGGTAGTTCAAAACCCACCCTGCTAAGAGAAGGAAATAAACCAATTCAAGTAAATAAGGGATGAGAACTTTACTCAAAAAAGACATCCCTATCTTGGTTACTGGTAAAATAAAATTAATATTAAAATCTGTTGTTTTACCAAAAGTGACAGCATCCTCAGATATGTACTTTTAAAACACTTTACTATTTAAAAAATACAGATTACTAACATAGCTAAATAAAATGTCACTCTATCCCATGAACGTTATTAGTGATTCAATAGGTCTACTCTGGGCAGTTTCAAAATAAAACATTCCAATAAAACCCAACACTAAATTATATATATATATTTTTTCAAGGATTAGTAAATATTCAAAAGGGGAAAGACACCGGCTTCCCTGAAGCAAAAAGTTTGCTTATCATACATCTTTGCGTTATATTATATAAATACTGATTCCGTGGACAGACTTTGTCCCACTATTTTATTTCCTCTTTTTTAAATACCTGTAACGATGAGGTTTCTTCACCCCTCCAGTAGAGGGCGCACTCTTGCGAGCGGCTTTTGTAGCCAGTTGCTTCCTTGGTGCTTTACCACCGGTAGATTTGCGGGCAGTCTGCTTTGTACGAGCCATGGTACAGAGACCTCCTTACTTACCTACCGGCATTAAAAAACAAACATCATATATGCAACTACCAAACATCCAAGTTTTCCTGCCACTACCATCACCCCCCTCGAATATCTGGAAATTATGACCAGTACAAAAAAAAAAAAAATGTCCGTAATGTTATATAATTCGAAAGGGTGCAGATTACGTTCTACCACCCAAACAGGACTTCTTGAAACAAACTGTAGTACTAGAAGACTGTTAGCATTAACGCCAATCATCTCTCAAAATGCCAAATCTGAGCGACAAACGGCAAAACAAAAAGACCCCTAACAGCCTCTGCTTCAATTTCTTTAATTAAAGCAGAAATTGGGAATGTCTGTAAACACCCGATCCACGAACAAGTCAAAACAACGAAGCCACAAACCACAAAAAGGTCGAGTCAAATTTCAGTATTAAAAAAGGGGGGGGCTTTTAGCCCCCCGCCCCCCCCCCCGCGGCTGCCCCCCAGTGCGCCTCGCAGCGCACAGATCTCCGTAAATATCGGCAAACAGCCCCGGGTTCGCGTCTCTACAGCTCTCGAGGGCCGACAGGGCCGACAGCTCCCGCGAAGGGCCGTCCACAAAGCCCCGTCCCCGCGTCCGGTCCGCGGGGGCTCCGCGGCGACATCACCCGAGTGCCCGCAGCCGGGCTGGCAGCACTGCTCGGGCCGCCGGCCGGGCCGCCCGGCCCGCGGAAACTTTCGGGCCCGGCCCCGCGGCCCCCAGCCCGCCCGCCGCCCCGCGCGGCCCCCGGCGCGGCTCCCAGACCCGAGCAAAATGGAAACAATCGCGCCGCCGATCCGCTGCCTCCCGAACGCACCACACACCAAATCGCTCCAAAATGCCCCGATCCCCTGCCACGTGCCGCCCTCCGAAATGCAAAAGTTTTTTTGCATTTCAAATGCATCAAGTTTCCGCTTCTCCAAAAAAGGAGAGAAAAATGTCCCTCTGCGAAAAACGTTCCCTCGTTTGTGAAACGGGGAAGAGAGAAACGGGGGAGAAAATATGGTCGGTGACCAGAGAAGAGAGACAAGATGGTGAAGCTTAGCAACAACTGTGGGGAGGCAGCAAAAAGCGAGTTACCCCGGGGTGGGAAGCGGCGGCGATTTCCAGCCTTTTCCCGCCCGAAAACCGCGGCCCGGGGCCCGGGGGCGGCAGTTAAGGGGCCCGCGCGGGTCGTGGTGAGGGTCTGGGGTCCCGGGAAGGGGCGGCGGGCGGGATTTCGCCGAAGAAAGAGGAGCCCGGGGCGCGGGGAGGAGGGAGAGCGGCTCGGCGCCGCGGCGGTGGCTGCTGTTGGGCTGAGGCGGCGAGAGACGGGGGAGAGCCGCCGCCGCCGCCGCCTCGGGGCGAGGGAAACTCGCTCCTCACCTCCATTTCTGGGCCAAAAAGTTTGCGGGCCAAGCCCGGGGGGGCCGCGGGGCCGTCCCCGCAGCGCCGGGGCCCGGCCCCGCGGCGGGCGGCGAGCGGGGCTCGGTCCCGGGGAGGCGGGCGGACGGGGAAACTTACCCCCCTTCTCCTTCGGCTGGAGCTCGGCGAGCTAGAGGCGGCGCTGGCGTTGGCGAGCGACGGCGGCGCGGCGGCGGCTGCGAACACAATTGAAAGATGGCTGACACCGAGGCTATCCCCCAACACACGCCGCCCCGCCCCCGCGCCGCGCGCCAGCCAATCACACACAATGGAGGGAAGGCTCGGCCCCGCCCCCGGTCCCCGCTCCCGCCCCGCCCCCGCCCCTCCCCCCGCGCGCCCGTTCGCTGGCGCGCGCTCGCCCCTCCCCCGCGCGCCGCCCGCTCCCTCCCCCCGGCCGCCTCGCGCCGAGTGTGTACAAACACAAAAGACGTGCCGGAGGGCCGCTGTCTCCTGCCGCGACGGCCGGCCGGCCGCCCGCGCGCCCCCGTTCCGGCTCCCGCGCCCGGCCCGTCTTACCCCCCCCAAACCCTCCCCCCGCGCCCACGTCATCCCGCGCCGGGAGCCCGGGGTCGGGGCGCCCAGGGGCGGTGGGGGAGGGGCGGCGGCCCGGGCGCGGCCGGTGAACGCCCGGCCTGCGGGCGGCGGCGGGGGAGGGATGGGGTGGGGGGAGGGGGCGCCCCGGGCGGCGGGTAGGGGGGCCGGCGGGGCGGAGGCCGCGGCCGACCGCGGGCGCCCCCGGGGACGCGGCCCGCCGGGACTCCGGGGCGGCCCGGCCCGTCCGCGCGCAACTTTCCCCGCAGGTGGCGGCGCGGGGCCGGGCCGGACGCCTGACGCAAGATGGCTGTGCTCGGCGAGCCCGACAACAATGCGCGGCTGCTGCCGGCCGCCCGGGCCTCCGCGGCGCCGCGTCGTGCGCCGGAACCCGCCGGAGCGGGCGACCCCGCGGCCGCGGCTCCCGCGGACTTCCCCGGCGGCCGGCGGCGGAGGCGGCGAGGGGGGCAATGCGCTTTGGGGCCGGTTGCCTTCAGCCGTTTTCCACTCTCGGGAGCGCGGGGCTCCGGTTGCCCCCGCGGCCCGTCCCCTGGCGCTGGGGATCCTGGGCCGGCCCCAGATGGTCCTGACAACGCTCCACAACTGGGCGCAGGCTTCCAGGAAGTGTGTCATGCGGCCGGCCCGTGGATGGCGAAGGGCGCTCGCTCCCGGGCGCAGCCTGAAGCTTTTGTAAAGCATCTCGGTCATAAACAGTAACCTGCAACGGATGTATGGGAGTCGGACGGGAGGGGGGAAGAGATTCGGCCAAGGTCACTGAAGTAGGGTGCAGACCCAGGAGCAGCAGAAAAACTCCAGGCCTCCCGTGTCATTCTCATTTAATGAATGTTGAGTGTCCGTGGTTGCCGGGCAGAACGCGTGCAGTCTGCAAGCCTCTCCTAAAAGCACGTATGCAAAGAAGCCCAGGCCGAGCTGCCCGCGAAGACGACTTCCTGTCGTTCGGATCAAGAAGAGTTTTGTTTCGCTTGTTTTTTTTGTTTTGTTTTGTTTTCTGGAAACCAAAATATTTGTTGTTGCATTTATCCAGGAAAGCTGTTCTACGTCAATTCATTATATTTTCAAGAAATGTAAAGTGACATGGGTAATGTTCCCTCTGTGTGCTAGGTTTTTCCATACCTTCTATTTTTTGGCTTAAAAAATATTTCTAAGGAAGGGAGAGACTATTGTCAGTGAAATACTTCTGGTCTTGGATTATCTGAACCAACTCAGCTGTCCATCTGTAAAATGGAAGTATTATTTATCTCTGGAAGATAGGCCACAAGTTCATTCTGAGTTGGATGATGGAATCCATAAGCACCTGTGTGGGTGTCTGGTTACTTACCTAGTGGATGCAGGAAGTCCTCTCACTGAGTGAATATTTATTGAGTGACAACTGTGTGCTAGGCACAATTCTGGGTGCTGGGATTGTAACAGTGAACAGCACAAGCAACAGACCTGTCCTCATGGGGCTTATGATCTCTGGGAGCATTGCCTTGCACAGGGAAGTGGCACTTGGAGAAGGGACAGGAAGGAGGTCTCTGGAGCCCTAAGAGTGACAGAAAGCTGTAGCCCAGAGAAGAGGGCTTTAGGGTCCACATGACAGGACAGGAGAACTGCCAGGGCGAAAACAGGATGCTAAAGGGGCACCAGGGTCAGCCCCGAATTGGCTCTACTTCTAAAACTCTTGGGCTAATCATAGCCTCAAAATTTGGAGTTAAAGGGGGGGTGGTGGTGGAGGGGAGCAAAAGCTTTTAAGTTAAAACACTTTCCCTAGAATAGAATGCTTATAGCCACTAATTTAGACTTGTTTATAAGTAAAAGTAAAAAAAAAAAGTAGAATGGGAAGGATTTTAAAAGCACCACTATTAATATCTGCTTGGCTCCGAGGCAGTTAGATGCTGTCACGGAGCGGCTGTTTCTGGCTACTCCAGAAACACTATCCTATCACCCTGTTTCTCCAGCACGTTTATTTAAATGATCGAATTTGTTTACATGTTTATTCTCTGTCTCTTCCCCCAAAGAACATGAGGTCTAGGACAGCAGTGGGCTTGTCTGTTTCTTTCCAGGGGTTTGGCACCGCCACCCCCACGCCACCTCCCACTTTGGGGTCTTTCCTGATTTGCTCTCCCTCCTCACCAGGCGATAGCAGCCAGTGCCATGGAAGTTGTGGAAGATACTACAAAAGTAGAAAAAAATAGTATAATGAACCTCCATGGACCCATCACCTAGCTTCAAAAAGGAGCTATTCGTGACCAATCTTGCGCTTCATCGACTCACTTCCCCTGCCTCTCCCACTTGAATTATTTTGAAGCTAATCCCAGACTTTCTACATCATTTCATGAATAGATATTTCAGTACGTATGGTAGGAGCCAAATACGTGCTTGATAGGCCTATTAAATCTCTTATCTAGAGAGTCTTTCTGTTTGTACTCCATTGAAAAATCTGTCCCAGGGCTTTGGATCCCAATCCTCTCCCCAAAACTGTTTCCGTCAGTCTTGCCCAGTGAACGGCCTTGTGATTTACTCCAGTGCTCACTCCAGAAAGCCCGGGCATCCTCCTTGAGCCTCCCTTTCTCCCCACCATGGTCCTGTTGGTCCTCCCTCTGAAAAGCACCTCGGGATGACCCACTTCCTCCTCTCCTCCCCTCTCCTGGCCTCACAGTCCTGTCCTGTGTGGCCTCTCTCCACGGGCCCTGTCTCTGTCCCCCATCTGCTGCTGCAGCACCCGAGATGAGATCCATAGAAGGTAAATCAGATTGAGTCTCATCCTTGCTTAAGTCCCCACAGTGGCTCCCACTGCTCTGGATACAATCGGTGCTTGCGGGACCTGGCATCACTCCTGCCCCTTCTGGTGGCCCTGTGCTCCAGGCCAGCCACCCACGGGACTGTCAAGCCCTTCCCTCCTGTAGGTCATGGTGTTTCTGTTTCATACTGAATGCTGTCCCACAGCTTTATCAGAGGGGCTACCTCACTCATCCCTTAGAAAGTGATCCTATTTGTAGGTTACACCAAAGAGATGTAGTGGGGATTTGGAACCTTTGATTAAAAATTTCGTTATACATTATATATATTATATACATTTTATATTCCATGATCACTATAAGAAAATATTCCGTTTTAAGGAAGATATTAAACTAGCGTCGAACTCCCGAATAACATGTTTTCAAAGGCTTCAATGGGAAACATGGAGCTCGTATCTGTGAACAGAATGTTTTATATCACGTTTTATGCTTGAAGTGGCCATAGTCCATTCCTGATCACCACTTTATAATGAAGATCGCTTCAAATTCTTGATGATCTCATCCCCGAGAAACTTTGTTCACACAAATAGGTGATAAAAAAGACAAAATCATTGTTTTCAATCATTCAAACAAGTATACCCGTTGAGGTTAGGTATTTAAAATTCTTCCCTTTCGTTCATTGACAAATGTAATCTCGTTCTTTCTTGGTGAGTGGATTTTGAATTCGAATCAAGTTTTAGAAGGTCGCATCTTTAAAAATAATTATGTTGGGACCTGAGTGGCTCAGTGGGTTAAGCATCTGTCTTCAGGGGCGCCTGGGTGGCACAGCGGTTAAGCGTCTGCCTTCGGCTCAGGGCGTGATCCTGGCGTTATGGGATCAAGCCCCACATCAGGCTCCTCTGCTATGAGCCTGCTTCTTCCTCTCCCACTCCCCCTGCTTGTGTTCCCTCTCTCGCTGGCTGTCTCTGTCTCTGTCAAATAAATAAATAAAATCTTTAAAAAAAAAAAAGCATCTGTCTTCAGCTCAGGTCGTGATCCCAGGGTCCTGGAATTGAGTCCTGCATGGGCTCCTTGCTCAGCCAGGAGCCTGCTTCTCCCTCTGCCTGCTGCTCCCCCTGCTCATTCTTTCGCCCTCTTTCTCTCTGTCAAGTAAATAAAATCTTTGGAAAAAATAAAAATAATTATACTGCTCAGATTTGTGAAATGCACACGTGCTACTGAGCAGTCTCCCTGGGGCTGCCTGGGTCACCACCAAAGTGGAGACAAGTACCCTGTAGGAAGACAGAAATGCAGGTCTGCACCAGGAGCCTCCTTCCCCCAACCCTGACCGACTGCGTTTCGGGCTGCACCAGTCCTCCTGGGAACCTGGCGTGGGTATTCCTCGGTGTCCTTGTCCATGATGGGCACTGCTCTCTGCCCTGCAGGACTGAAGCTGGGACCAGGGGCTGGAGCGCCTCCTGGGCTGTGCTCATCGAGTGTGCGTATCACGTGGAGGAGTCAGTGGGGGGCACCGTGGTGGCCATGGGGCGTGGGTCACGCTGCTCAGGCGGCCCTCCAAGAAGACCCGGATGAGCCTGTTCACAACCAGGGGCCCCAGTCCCTAGGACTGCAGGGACCTACCTCCTGGCCCCCCGAGAGCCCGCTGGGAAGACCACGGGGCTGCTCTGAGGGCTCAGCTCCAATGTCACTCCTCAGTCACCCCAAGTCTGCGTCTTCCCTGTCCCTACTGTCCATATGGTACTCTGTCACCTCTCCAGGCTTATTTCCTTCACGGCAACTTTCACCAACTGGCTTTTGTGGGTTTTTTTCCCCCCCAATTTGCGGTCTCCCCAGCTACACTGTAAACTTAGCTGAGAGCAAGGGCTTGGATACTTTTATACGCTGTTCCGTCTCCATCAACTTGCACACTACCAGGCCCGGGCTGGACACTTCGTAAATATTGGATGGAGGAGTATACAAGAAGTAGCCCTATTTTTTACAGAGTTTGACGATTAATTGCAAGATGCACTTGGTTTGCAGAAAAGTCACATCTGAAAAAATGTACGTCTTGGAGTTAACGAGCTCACCTATGTTGCCTTGTATTCTCATCAGTGGAACAATGACAAATATTTTTCTCATGGTGAGGTTGTGAGGATGGAGCATGCCCGTCTGACCAGGGCTGTCCCTCTTCGTGTTTTATTAATTTGGAACACGCATGGAATGATTAATGGCATCTTTTCTCCTTGGGATTCCCTGCTCACCGGTAACCTCGGGGTTGCAGCTGGGCCCGCTGGGTAGCTTGGTGATGGCTTCCCTGGAACGTGGGAGACCTTCGCATTCTCTGTAAAGGAAGAAACCTCCAAGACGCAAGTCTTGGTGAACGGGTTAGTGTCAGTCTGCCATGAGGGAGGACTGCCGAGAAGTCAGAGTAGTTTCTGAGAGTGTAGACCCAGAGTCACACCTTGAACCACAGGGAGTTCTCACAGGTGCACGGTGCCTGGGAAGTTTCTCAGACATAACACGTCTTGGAGACACTCCCCAGCCCAGTCCTTCAAAGCCCGACATTCTGGTACAATGATCTTGACGTTTCTTAAGTATGAATAAACAGGTAAGAAAATTCTGTTTTTTAAAAAAAAGCCTTTAAAAGAAAAGGAGATTATCTCTTTTTTAAAAGTATCGTCTCTGAACCGAGAACTGGATTAATTATCCAAGTTCAAGAAAAGCAAGGTTCAACAAGTACTGACTTCTCTGGGAAGAAGAGGTGAGTCTCCTTTGGTGGACTGAGCCGGATACGCTACCGAGCTTTCTGTCACAGGCATAGGACTTAAGCTACCAACGGCCCCACTGTCTCTGGGACTGCTTTTCTTTTTCTTCCTTCCTTCCTTCCTTCCTTCCTTCCTTCCTTCCTTCCTTCCTTCCTTCCTTCCTTCCTTCTCTTTTTAAAAAAGATTATATGTATTTGCTTGGGAGGGGGAGGGGCAGAGGGAGCGAATCCCAAGCAGACTCTGTGCTGAGCTCGGAGACAGACATGGGGCCCGATCTCACCATCGTGAGATCGAGACCGAAGCTGAAGTCAAGAGTCAGATGCTCAACCGACTGAGCCCCCCCAGCGCCCCTGGGACTGCTTTCCAATAGTTCAAGCAATGATGGACCCCTTTTTCTGGTATCAAAAAAGAGAGCAAATCCTCTCTTATATAACCCTTCTCACTCATAGCACTTACAAGAATACTTGTGATACTAGACGAGTGAATTTATCCCAATTAAAGAATTTTTACTTTTTAGGGGCGCCTGGGCGGCTCAGTCGGTTAAGCATCTGCCATTGGCTCAGGTCATGATCCCAGGGTCCTGCACTGGGATCCCTGCTCAGGGAGAAGCCTCCTTCTCCCTCTCCCTTTGCTGTTCCCCCTGCTCGTGCGTGCTCTCTCTGTCGAATAAATGAATAAATAATCTTAAAAAAAAAGAATTTTGTCTTTTTAGTAGACTATTCTTTCCCGATTATGTTAGAATTTTAATTGTAGAGGCGCACCTGGCTGGCTTGGTTAGAGGAGCCTGTGACCCTTGACCTCGGGTTTGTGAGTGCGTGCCCCATGCTGGGTGTAGAGATTACTTCTATCAATAAAGCTTAAGAATTGTCTTTTTTTAAGCCCCAATGCGGGGCTCGAACTCAGGACCCTGAGATCAAGACCTGAGCTGAGACCCAGAGTCAGACGCTTAACCGACTGAACCATTCAGGCGCCCCTAGCCGTATTCATTCTTACATGCAAACTGTGACCTCTTTTGAGGCAGGAAGGTCCAGGTTACCTTTCGGGGACGTGTCATGCTTTATTTGGCTTCAGTCCCCTGCCAGGTAGCAAGTCAAGGTGCCCCTCACCCCCAGGGAAGGAAGCAATAGCCACGTTACTAGAAGCCCCACGATGTGCCTCAGTCTACAGGATCAGGAGGGAGGAAGCTCTTTCCGTGCTGGTCCGTAGAATGTTAGCGTCTCCTTGGGACGCACGGGGAGAGAGACCGAGTCTGCCTGGGTGATCCTTCGGCCTGCGAGTACCGTCCTTGCCCAGATATTCTTGCTCACTCATCAAGGACACCCCACTACCACTCAGAATCAACAGGAAAAACCCCTTAATTCCTCAGGGACAGGGAGCATTTGGGAGAGAAGATGCCTAAACTTTCTCCAGAACACTTTTAAATTTTATTACGATTTTAATTTTCTTTTTCTTTCTTTCTTTTTTTTTTTTTAAAGATCTTATTTCTTCATTTGACAGAGAGAGACAGCCAGCGAGAGAGGGAACACAAGCAGGGGGAGTGGGAGAGGAAGAAGCAGGCTCCCAGCAGAGGAGCCTGATGTGGGGCTCGATCCCAGAACGCCGGGACCACACCCTGAGCCGAAGGCAGAGGCTCAACGACTGAGCCATCCAGGTGCCCCACGATTTTAATTTTCTTATCAGAAAGAAGGAAACAATTACAGTAACTACTTCCAACACTTTGAGTTCATATTTTCAGATATTCTGACTTCTTTCCAGCATATGATACTCATATGTTAGCATGTGTAAACATGATACTCAGATGCAAACTTTGCTTTTGGTGTTTTCTACAAAAAAAAAAAAATAGGTTGAGTAGGAACAGCTCAGGTGAAGAAGAGGTGGAAGGGTGTTCCAGGTGGAGGGAACAGCATGGATGAAGGCATGGAGGCAAGCATTTTCATAAAAGCAGGGCTTGTCCATGAAGGCAGGAGATCTCAGGATTGGAGGCCGAGAACCACCAGGGCTTGGTCCCAGATGGCCTTGCCCGTCAGGCTGGCACGGGTCTGGGGGAGGGTCAGGATGGAGGAAACACCATCAGACTGTCTCCTAGGAACCTCCTGTGACAGCAGGGTGGGCGGCGGGTTTGAGAGGGCTTGAGACCCAAGGCACAGACTCTTCAAGGACGAGTGCACGCACCTCGAGGACATCTCTCAAGGTGAAATAAGTCAGAGGAAGACAAACACCGTATGTCTCACTTCTATGTGGAATCCGAAACAAAAACCGAAAGCAGCCCAAGCTCATGGATACAGAGAACAGACTGGTGTTTGCCAGGGGTGGGGGCGGGGTGGGTGGAAGGGGTCAAAAGGGACAAACTTCCAGTTGTAAAATAAATAAATCAAGGAAACAGCTGTGAGGTTCAGCACGGTGACTACGGTCAATAACACTGCACCGCGCATTTGAAAGTGGCTAAGAGAGAAAGTCTTAAAAGTTCTCATCACAAGAAAAAATGTTTTGTAACTATGTGTGGGGCCAGATGTTTACTAAACTCATCGTGGGGGTCGTTCCGCCTGGTCTATTTGTACACCCGAAGCCAAGATAATGTTACCTGTCAATTATGCCTCTGCCAAACAAAAAAAGGAAATATTTATTTCCATTCAGCAAAGATAATTGCGTATCTACGAAGTGCCAGGCACTTGATAAAACACACGAAACACCGAAGGCAGAGACTCATGGAGAGACCTCAGAAATCTGTCTTCTTTACACTTAAAGACAGAGTCGATTTTACCTCCCTGATTAATCCAAGAGGAATTTAGCTCTTCAGCAAAGATAGTTTAAGAATTTGATTATGTTGGGGCACCTGGCTGGCTCAGTCAGTGGAGCGTGTGACTCTTGGTCTCAGGGTTGTGGGTTCGAGCCCCATGTTGGGTGTAGAGATTACTTAAAAATAAAATCTTTTTTTTTTTTTTTTTTTTTAAGATTTTCTCTGGGGCTTCTGGGTGGCTCAGTCAGTGAAGTGTCTGCCCTGGGCTCAGATCATGTTCCCAGGGTCATAGGATCAAGCCCCACACCGGGCTCTGCTCTCAGTGGGGGGTTCTGCTTTTCCCTCTCCCTCTGTGTGTTTGCTCCCCCCCCCAATAAATACAATGTATTTATTTATTTGAGAAAGAGAGAGAGAGAGATCAGGGACTCTGGGATCATGACCTGAGCCAAAGGCAGACAGACCCTTAACTGACTGAGCCACCCAGGCGCCCTGATCTGAGCCTCTCTTAATGGACAAAACCAGTGTGAAGGACCTGGCTCTGTCGGTGTCCCGCCAGTGTTCCTGTGTCCCTCCCTCCGTCGATGAGTAGCTGACTGGTCTGGGTGTCTAGCCAGTGTTTGTGATCGTGCTAGAAAGTGAGAGTCATCCCCGCGTAATGCCCATGCACCGTTGAAAAGACTCGTGTGGGCCAACAGTGCTTTCCAAGAGATTCCCAGAGAAAGCAGACCTTTCCCGCGAGGCAGCGCGCCTGGAGCTGTTAGGAGTTTGGCCTCAGACTCAGATCTGCCAAAAGCCTTTTCTTCTGGAAAAGCTACCCGGGTCGCGATGGCTGCGTGTCTGCTTTTTTGCCTGCTGTCCGCCCTTTGTTTGCCGGCAGGCCTCAGATGAGTCCCTGGGAACTGCGGTTTGGGGCATCGTTCAAGTGCTTGTTGTTTTTTTGTTTGTTTTTGTTTTTGCTTTTGTTTTTTCCTGCTCACCTGGTTTAAAAGACACTCCTGGTCGTTTTCCCGTCTTTAGCATGTCATCTGATTTTTTTCCACTTTGTACCTGTCCTTTCCCTTCTAAAATAGGGTTCAGTGGATGAGCCATGAGGGTCCTCTTGAAACTTCACCCCGACACGTCGGTTTGTGGGTGGAGGCTGGCGTGGAACAGACACCGGCAGACATTGCCTGATGCTTGTCAGCGCAGCTCTGCGAGAAAGCAGCTTGTGATACGGATGCATCAAGGGTCGTAAGCCTATTCATGCTCTGAGCTTATAATCCCGCTCGTGGAACATAGGACAAGCTTAAAACGAAGAAAAATGTGTGTACGATGGTATTTACTGGGGATTAATTAATGCCAGGGAACATTATAAACAAATAGAAATATGATTAGTATATTTTAGAGACCTCCTGAATGAAATATTCTCCTTCCACTAAAATCCTTTCTGTAAAAATGTTTAGGGACGCTTGGGGGGCTCAGTCAGTCGAGCGTCTGACTCTTGATTTTGGCTCAGGTCGTGATCCTCAAGGTCGTGAGATCGAGCCCTGTGTTGGGCTCCGTGCTGAGTGTGGAGCCTGCTTGAGATTCTCTCTCTCCCTCTGCGCCTCCCAACTTGTGCCTGCATGTGCTCGCTCGCTCTCCCTCTTAAATAAATAAATAAATAAATAAACAAACAAACAAATAAATAAATAAATAAAATAAGTAATTTGGTTGGAGAAAGTAGGATGTAAAATTGTGTACTTGTTTTGGTAACGTGCTGGGAGAATCATACACTTGTAGATACCTGTAACCAGAGTGGAGGTACTCTGGGTGGGATGTTTTTCTTCCTCATTTTCCAGACTGTTAATAATATGATTATATTTTTTACAGTGGAAAGATTTTTAATAAGAAAAATTCTGGCAAGAGCAATTGGAACCATATGATAGTGTGGTGAGAATTTTCAGAACCAACACCACCAGGTCACGTGGCCTGACCTACCGTCTGGCAACGGGGCCCAGGGTTGGAGACTGGAATTCTTTTCCCAGATCCAGGACACATCCATGCATGTACGCGGGGTCCCGTTGGCTGCCGGCCAACAGTGAATGTACTGAATGGCTTTTTTCGAGGGAAGCCCTCCAGACACTGTGCTGTCAGTGAGTCAGGGCCACCCAGGGCGCCATAGTCCCAGGGCAGTGCAAGCTGTCAGGGGACCAAATAAAATCGATGCCCTCCCGTGGCTGAAACAATGATGCTCTCGAGCTATTGTCCCAGCCAGGAAACTTCTCTGTTGGTAGTGTCGTCATTCTGCACAAAGGCAAGCCCGTCCGTCCTGACTGACATACACACTGTATAAAAGCATGACAATCTCTTAGCTGCCATGTAGAAGCTTCTCGGTGGAGTTCAGATGACCGCATTCTGTCACTTTGCCTGTCCTGGGAGCAGAGCCTTCCTCCTAGCCCCGGCAGTCAGCACACGCTCCAGGATGGGGGTTGGAGAGGAAACCAGATGCTCCTTGAGTTCTTGTTTTCTGGTTGGCACTCCTCACCTCCACCCCGCCCCCTGCTAGTACATACACTCTAAATTAGTTTTATTAAAAAGGTATTGCTGGTGTCCTGAAGCTTCAGCCAGTCCTTTGTTCGTTTATTAAAGGATTCATTCAAACAGGCATAATTTATTGCATCCTGGAATTAAAATTGCTCAGAAACACATCCGTTCCCCTGTCCCCCCAGTTTATAGGCTAAGTCGGAGTCACAGAAATTGCTGGGGAAGGGGAGTCTGTGTGTTTAGGACCTGGGGACGCCGTGAGATGGGCCTCACCTGTTCCCCGGGAGCAGGGCTCAGATGGCAGGAGGGGAGAGGTCTGGAGAGGGGCTCCGGGGTGCGCACCAGGGAGGCCTTGGGAGGGCTGGCTACCCCTGGTGTGCTGTTAGCTGGAAACTTGGAGGGACATGCAGAAAGGGGAGGGAGGACGCACTGAGGACAAACGTCACCTACTAGACAATTTGCATTCAGTCTCCCTGTGGGGGGTTCTGCTGTTCCAGAGTGTTCGAGGCACCTGCCTAGGATTTATTGAGCAGATTTCTATGATGCCTGAGGTTGGACGCATCACAAGAGTCAGTCTGAGCAAATTCCCAAGTGTTGGACCTGGACACGAAATTCTCGGGCCTGGGCAGGCACTGCTGACGGCTTCCTTCCCTGCCAGAGACCAGCAGTGGGGCAGGTCACTTCTTTGCCTACCAAGCATGTGCTGACTTGGTCTGGGGGTGGGGTGTGTGTGGGGGTCTAGCCTTTATGTTCTGTCTTTGCAGGGATTTCTGGAGAGTACCAAGCAAGACTCTTCTGGCTTAGGAGGTGGGAAGGAGAGATGGAGGTACTCCCAGGTTCTCCTCTGTGGGCAGTAACCCCACTGTTTCCCTTCTAGGCTCTCCTTTCTTTGTGCATCTTCTTTCTCCAATATACCCCCTCCTTCACTCCCACTTCTGCCAAATGGACAGGGCAAGAGGGGCGTGGTCAGGCCTGGGAAAGCCATTCTTCTTTTGCTCCCCCCCCCCCCCGGCCCCCAGCAGCCCAGAGGTTCTTCCAGGGAAGTGCATGGGGGAAATACACCCAAGGGTGGCTGAGGTCACTCAGCTTCCAAAGTCAGCCTGGCGTGGAATGGGGCAGCTGGGTGAAGCGACATCTCCAGGGCAACATTCCCAGGCCCCTCCCATGTCTTGGGGCAGATCGTGGCGGGGGAGGGGTGGGGGTGTTCACAGGGTGCTGCTGCCCTGCCCCTTCCACGAGTGTGCCGGGAAGTGCCAACCTGGTTTAGAGGGGCTAGGGTGCAAGCACTTAGGGGGACAGAAAGAAGCTCTTAGCCCTTCCAGAGGCAAATATCCAGGACTCAGCCCCTCTAATTTACTCCAAAAAAATTTACAATGAAAATTTAAATTATAAAACATTCCCATGTTACAAAACATTTGCACAACAGAGGCCAGATGAAGACAAATCTACCGTAATCTCATCACCCTATTACAATTACTCTCAGTATTCCCAAAAGTTTGAGCTGTTAATTCAGATCGGTGCAGGTACATAGGCTCAACACGAAGGACCCACAAAGTCTTAGTACAAAAAGAAAAAAAGACTTTGCTTTGAGGATGAAATTAGGAAAAATTGTTGAGATCAGCCCTCCACAGAAACAGCCCAATCCACGACATCGTGTGAAATACGTTTGCCGAGACATGTCGGCTTTCTTATTTGTAAAATGGCAACAGTGCTCAAATTCCTTTCCTTTCAGAATCATAGTGAGATAAAGTGAAATAATTTCCCAAGTGTCTCCCTTCCTGCACACCCTGACAGCCCTCAGGCTTCTCTGATCAGAGATCAGAGTCAAATCCTTTGTTTGATGGGACTCCTGGGTGGCTCAGTCGGTTAGGAGTCTGCGTTTGGCTCAGGTCCTGATTCCAGGGTCCTGGGATCGAGTCCCGCATTGGGCTCCCTGCTCAGTGGGGAGCCTGCTTCTCCCTCTCTCTCTGCCTGCCTCTCCCCCTGCTTGTGCTCTCTCTCTCTGTCA
Organism: Ursus americanus; assembly: GCF_024610735.1. Classification (NCBI taxonomy): domain Eukaryota; kingdom Metazoa; phylum Chordata; class Mammalia; order Carnivora; family Ursidae; genus Ursus; species Ursus americanus. Next base: position 100,270,669 of record NC_142128.1, on the reverse strand, counting down.
AATAAATAAATAAAATCTTTTAAAAAAATCCGTCAGGGGCTGAATTGTGTCCACCCCCAAATTCCTATGTTGAAATCCTAACCCCCGGTGTGCTCCTTGGAAAGGGGGTCACTGCAGATGTCATTAGTTAAGAGGAAGTCCTACTGGAGTAAGGGGGCCCCTAACCCTATAAGACTGGGTTTCATCATAACTGGGTTTCATCATGGGGGGGCCATTTGGAGACAGACATGCACGGAGGCAGTGGGATGGGAAGAGACGCAGGGAGGAAACAGCCATCTAGGAGCCCAGGAGAGAGGTCTGCCATAGATGCTTCCCTCCCAGCCCTCGGAAGGAACCAACCTGCCCACACCTGGTTTCAGACTTCTGGCTCCCAGAACTGGTGAGACCATAATGTCTATGGTTCAAGCCACCCCGTTCCTGGCACTTTGTTATGGCGGCAAATTAACAAGCCTTTCTTGTAGGAGATACTCTTTCTTCTCTGTGGGTAGTTCCTGGAGAAGGTAGACAGGTTCGTGGGAGGTCAGCCTCTCACACGGGGCTCTTGGCTTCCACGCTGCCGAGGCCCATCCAGCACCCGTGTGAGGCCTGGGACTGAGGGCTCACGGTTCTCGTCCGTCTCTGGCCCAGACTGATCCTGGCCTAGAATAACCCACATTGACCTGGACGTGACCGCCATTCCTGAGCCAGCTAAGATGGGCACAGTAACTCCTAGACACTTGGCTTCTTCGGACCTTCCTCTGGCCAGAGTCAAGTCATTTGGGAACCTTCGATTATGCAAACCTGCAAACCAGAAACTCTGTAGGGGTGGCAAAGAATGCTGGATGCAGGACTGACTTCTTTTCCCAGGACAGGACATTGGAAAATACGGATGGGGCTTTTTTTTTTTTTTAAGGGTTTATTTATTTATTTTAGGGAGGGGAGAGAGAGAGAGAATGAGCGGGAGGGGCAGAGGGAGAGCGAGAGAGTGAATCCCAAGCAGACTCCCTGCTGAGCTCAGAGCCTGACCCAGGGGCTCGATCTCATGACCCTGAGATCACGGCCTGAGCCAAAACCAAGAGTCAGATGCCTAACCGACTGAGCCACCCAGGCGTCCCTTTTATTTTTTTAAAGATTTATTTATTTATTTTAGAGGGAGAGGGAGAGAGAGAGAGGGTAGGGCATCTTACCCCAGTGTCCTTTGGCCTTTCCTTGGGGTTCATTTAACATTCCTTGGTTTCTGCCAAGAGGATTGTCACTGGGAAGAAGAGGGCGGTTGGGCTGAGCGTCAGCTTGAAGGAGGGCATATCTAGGAGCAGAGAGTGGAAGAGCGAGGGCAGAGCATCGGGAAACAATGCCGACGGGGTACTAGATGGTAAGGAATTACTGCTGACCTCACCAGGTGCAATAATGGTGTTGAAATTATGTAGAAGATTGTTCTTATCCCTGCGTGGGGGGGCTAAGCAAGGAGGGAGGGAGGCAGATATAGCAAAGGCGCCTTATTAAATCTGGGTGTAATGTATAGAATTATTGTTGGACTACGCTTGTAACTTTTCTGTATGTTTACATTTTTCATTAAAATGTTAGGGGAGGAGGGCTGCCTGGATGGCTCAGTCAGTTAAGCGTCTGACTCTTGATTTCGGCTCAGGTCATGATCTCAGGGTCGTGAGATCAAATCCCGCGTCGCTCTCTCTTTCTCTCTCTCAAATAAATAAATAAATCTTTAAAAAATGTTAGGAGAGGTGAAGAAAGCCGGAAGAAAAAAAAATCCAGGACGTGAGAGTGACCAGGAGAGGATTCAGAAGAATGAGATTGTTTTGAGACACAGGTGGGAAGAAAGGGGAAAACTCGGGAAAAGTCAGTGGCGGGCTGCGGACCCGGCGGGAAGGGGAAGCTCGGGCCACCATCCCATCCTTCATTCGGTTCCTCCGTGGCCAGAGGAAGTTCTGACAAAGCATGAAAAGCCTCAACAAAATTACCCGAAATTTCTGTTTTCACGATGACAGGGCGACGTGAGGACGGAAACGCAGTGAGTCTACAGGGGCACAATAACGCGTCAGGAGCTTGCGGAGCTGGAAGGCTACCCTGCCCCCTGCCGAAGGACCAGAGCTGGGAGTCTGGCCCCCCGCACCGCCCCCCCCCCCCCCCGATCCACGAGCTACACTGGGAATTGGCTACCAGCATTTGCTAGATGAAGACAGAAAATTAAGAGAAGACGTTGGTCAAGACAGAGGTGAGCAGAGCAGGCAGGAGAGAGGTGGCGCGGAAGGGGCCAGAAGCCCTGGGAGAGCAGAGGGGCTCCTCCCTTCCGTCTGTCTGTCCCCTAAGGCTCCATCTGCTGTGCCCTGTTCCCTGCTCTGGAATCTGAGAACCGAGATTGTAGGCTGTGTCCCCCTCCAGGGCTTGCCCTCCCTGCCCTCCTTGGACCCTGCTCGCTCCAGTGGGTCCCTGTTTCTTGCAGCCCCAATCACTTGGCCTGGAGCGGCTTCTTTTTTTTTTTTTTTTTTTTAAAGATTTTATTTATTTATGCGACAGAGATAGAGACAGCCAGTGACAAAGGGAACACAAGCAGGGGGAGTGGGAGAGGAAGAAGCAGGCTCACAGCGGAGGAGCCCGACGTGGGGCTCGATCCCGCAATGCCGGGATCACGCCCTGAGCCGAAGGCATACGCTCAACCGCTGTGCCACCCAGGCGCCCCCTGGAGCGGCTTCTTGTCCTTATTGTGGGGCTACCCGGCCACCCCCTTCCCTGGGCAGCCAGAAGAAGGGATCCTCCCACACCTGTCCCATCCCTGTCCACAAGGATCGCTCTCTGGCTCTCGGCTGTGGCTCCAGCCCCTGGTGCGTTTCTTGGTGTCCAGTAAACACCCAGCCTTTGAGTGGACAAACTGCATCGCCTCTGACCTCAGACGGGTCCTCGGCTTTTCCTCTCCAGGACTTCACCTGTCCTTGCTCAGCTCTCTCTCCTTCCTGCACTGTCTCTCTCGGGCTAATTACAGCTGACGTTTCCTGGGTGCCCACTGTAGGCCAGGGACTGGGGCTACTCCTGAAACTTAGGAAGCAAATTCCCCCATTTTACAGATGAGAAACTGAGGCACGGAGGCGTGGTTCCTCGGCTGGCATCACAGAACGGCGATGATGGGACCTGGAACAGCTCCAGGGTCGACGTCCGTAAGCCTGTATTTGTTTTGGGATCACGGAACCCAGCCGTGCTCAGCAGCCTCGGGCAAGGAGGAGAGCAAGTGCTTTATTCCTCAGAAGGGAACAAGAAGACGCCTTCAGGAAGCACGATCTTGTTCTCTGCCTCCTCAGCCACTGCGTCCTAGCTCATCAACAGCAGCCAGGCAATGGGGCACGAATTCCTCCTCCCCACACCCCCCCACTGGACCACCCTCCCCGGTTTTCTGGGGGCTCAGGGAACTGGTATCCCCTCCCTTTCCTGCTCTGGGTCCCTGCTGCTGCTTTGGGGACTTACCTCATTGATGTACCAGCCAGGGTCCCAGCAGAGGAGAGGAGTGTGCTCAAAATTGGGCTGTTGAAGCCCTCTAAGGCTACACTGAGGGAACTCTGATGAAGAGGCCACGCAGGGGTGTGGGCAGGGTCGGATGGGAGCACCCGGGCAGCAGGGGGCAAGGGGAGGAGACAGTGGTCTCGGGGCACTGTGAGGGGTGCCTGAGAGAATGGGGGCCTTGCCCTGAAGTGGGGTACAGTTGTGCTTGGGAGTAACGAGCCTTCCTCTGGCTCTTCCTGCCTCTTAGTTCTGTAGAGAATTCTGGAAGCTGGAGGGCAGGCGTCTCCCACCACACGGAGTAGGACAGAGGAGGAGGGGTCTTGGCTAAACAGAGACATTCCCTCTCTTTCGAATCACCAGCCTCTCCCTTCAAGTTGGTTTCTTTTCTCGGCTCTATCAGAGAGAATGTTCCCCCCACGCTAATTTCCCCTCCACTGCCCACCCTTCCCTTCCTCTCATGGTCAAACTCTTCCACAGACTGGTTTACAACCCTTGTCTTCACTTTCTCGCTGCCTGCTAACTCTTTAAAAAATCCTATTGAGTTTTAGATTCCAAACACGCATTGAGTAATGCAAAATTTGAACACTACAAAAATACATAACATAGACAGTAAGAGTCCTCCGTGACGTTAGCCACTTCCCTACGCGCACCCACACCAGAAATCACCACGCGGCCACGCAGCCAAAAGTTCGGTGCATGTTTGTCTCAACTTAAAAATATATACGTGTAACCAGAATGGCTAAAATAAACACTTGTGACCACAGTACGTGCCAGCGAGCAAACAGAGGAGCGGGACGGCTCGGGTGTTGCCGGCGAAGATTCGGGATGGCACAGCCCCTCTAGGAAAGACGATGGCTGGTTCTCTCATTAATGAAATCGGCGTTTACCGAAGGACCCACAATTAACTCCTGGGCATCTATCCCAGAGAAACACTTACATCCACTCCAAAACCCATACATGGATGTCCGTAATAGCTTTATTCGTAGTTGCCCCAAACTGGAAACAACCCCAACGTCCACACAGCTGAAGGGTTAAATAGACTGTGGTCCCTCCACGCCACGGGATCCTACTCAGCATTAAGACAGAAGGAACTGCTGATACACACGGCCACCTGGAAGGATCGCCGAAGAATTCTGCTGAGTGCAGGAAGTCAGTCTCAAAGGTTACGCAGTGCGTAACGCCATTTATGTGGCATCCTTGAAATGACAAGATTATAGAGATGGAAAACAGCTTAGAGGTTGCCGGGGGGGGGGGGGGGGGGATGGGAGGAGGGGGTGACTGGCCATAAAGGCAGAACACAAGCCAGATGCGAGATGGACGTGTTCTCCGGTGTGGCGACGGTCACACCTGTGATGAGTGATAAAACCACATAGAACTAAACACACACACACACACACACACACACACGCACACACGCAAATGAGTGTAAAACGGGTGAAATCTGGTCGCCAAGGAGGCTGCGGTCGGGGGGGGGGCAGGGGCTGTGGCTCTGCGGACCTGCCCTGATAGAGGGGCTGGCTGGAGATTTGTGGCAACATCATCGGCTTCCCAGCGGTCACTGGCCAAACTGTCCCACAGTCGGTCTGTTCCGTAAAGAGGAAAACAGGCAGGGATCGTTAAGTCCCTTAACCGAGAAGACTGAACTCAAACACGTGGGGAAGGAGGACGCTGGTGCTATCTCTGTGATGAATAAACACCTTTCCTCCACTCCCAACAGCATGCCACACATTTTTTAAAAGATTTTATTTGCTTGAGAGAGAGAGGCTGAGAGAGTGAGAGAGCACGAGCAGGACAGAGGGAGAGGAAGAAGCAGACTCCCCACTGAGCAGGGAGCCCCATGCGGGACTCGATCCCAGGACTCTGGGATCACGACCTGAGCTGAAGATAGATGCTTATCCAACTGAGCCACTCCGACGTCCCCAAGACTGTGTGTCTTCTTATGGCCAAATAATATTTCATTGTATGGAGATACTTGACATTTTGTTTCTCCATTCATCGGTTGGTGCACTTTTGGGTTGTTTCCATTTTTGGGGCCGTTGCGGATAATGGTGCTAGGGAACATTCATGGATGCATAGATTGTCCTGTAAACACATTTTCAGTTCTTTTAGGTGCATACCTAGAGCTGGGATCGCTGAGTCCTATGGTAACTCTGACTTTCTGAGGCTCCGCCAAGTTGTTTTCCAAAGGGCTGCACCATTTTCTATTCCCACCCAGCAATGCACGGGGCGGGGGGATTCTCATTTCTCCCCACGCTCCCCAACACTTGTTATTGCCTCTCTTTACTGCTGCGACCCTCCGAGTGGGTGTGTGGTGGTATCTCAGACCCTACGTTGCGCCTCCCCCGTCCCCAGCCTCCAAGCCCTCCCCCTGGTGCCTGCTGCCTGTGCGCTCGGAAACCGCTCGGAGCCATGAGGACACCGCCCATCGCTGTGCACACACCGGGCTCCACTGCCAGGGCCAAGCTCCTGGAGAGCTGGGAGGCCTCTTGGGGACACGCTTGGTCACCCATCACAAGGTGCAGCCGGCGGCAGTCCCTTCAAGCGTGTTCGTTAAAGGAATGCGAGTGAACTTGAAGCACCCCGTGACCCCCCAGAAAGGAACGCCAGTGGAGTAGGAAGGCCAGGAGCTTCACTGCCTGGCGGGTGGCCTCCCGGAGGCCACATCCTGGTAGAATTGAAACTGCTTTGTGAGCCTCAGAAAGAGGGACAGCTGGAGGAGAGGAGAGAAAAGAGGAAATGCCTTAGGGCCGCCACCTGGGGACTTCGAGCCCCGGAGCCTGCGGGAGAGTCGGCCTTCCCTGCGGGGCTGAGAAAGGAAGGGGAGTAGAAAAGTGGGGCAGAATACAAAAAGTTCCACCGCTGCTGTTCCTCCTTGGCTAAATTCAGCACCTCAATTCTAAGTTCGGAAGCCCTTCATTTACTGAAAAGATGTTCCGGATCAAGGGCCTCAAACACTTGGCGCTTCTCTCCTCCTGACTGTGCCGAGACTCCCTCCGAGCAAAGGTGGAATAATGGCTTCGCTGTCCCTCGGGACCTTTTCTCTGGGGGGGGGGGGGGGGGGATAATGTCGCTTTTCAATTATATGGGTATTTTGAGAGCACGCCTCTTTGGGAAGGTTCAAGAACAATCCATTTAAATGCAGTCTTTTCTAATTATAAACATATTTGGGCAAAGGTTTGTCCATCTCAGGGGTGAAAAAGAATAAATTCTAGGACTCACAAACAGAGAAAGCCCGTGGGAGAAAGTTTGAGCTTACCCAAGAAAAAGCTGAGTGAATTTCATTCGTTTCTTTTTGCTTCTATCTATCGTATAAATGTTGTAGACTGCACGTGGCTTATTTTTGTAATAAGACAAAGAAAAAGCAATACATTTATTTACTTGAAACTTTCATTTTATTTTATTTAAATTCAAGTAATTAACACAGCATGTATTATGAGTTTCACAGGTAAAAGCACTACATTTATTTCAATGAAAACAATTACTGGTCAGTGGATATGGAGGGAAGGCCCCAAGAGAGGGGGGGGGCTGAGCCACCTCGCTCAGGTGGGAGGCTCCAGGGGTGAGGGAGCACGTTTGGTTTCTATGGCATGCAACAGATGACCACCGACTCCAAGCCTTAGAGCGACACTGGCTCATTATCTCTCACCCTGTGGGGCAGCATCTGGGCAGGCGCAGTGGATCTGCTTTCGGGCTCACCTGTTGGCAGGACTCGGTTTCTTCCTGCTGTGAGACCGCGGGCCGGCTCTCTGCTGGCTGTAGGGCGGAGGCCACGCTCATCTCCAACAAGCTGCTGGCCACCTGGCTTCCTTGCCACTTGGGTCCATCCACGGATCCTCTTGCAATATGGCAGCTTGTTTCTGCAAAGCCAGCAGGGGAGAAAGAAAAGCCAGCAAGAACGGGAACTTGGATAATATAAGCTAATTGTCTTTGCCACAGGCTGGGGGCTATCGGAGGTCACAGGTCCCGCCCGCAGTCAGGGCAAGTGGATTATATGAGGGTGTGGGTCCTGGGAAGTGGGGAGTATGGGGACCACCTTAGAGCCTGTGTGCTACAGGGAGCGCAACAATTCCTCTGGGATCTGCACGCCCTCATCACTCAGCATTCCAGTACATTCTCAGGGCCGTCCTGCTGCAAGCACGGAGTTCTCTGCCTGGGAGCTCTTCTTCCACGTGATGGACATGTTTGGACTTGACACCCCAGGGACTTGTGGAGGGATGGGACACGGAGGCTCCCCCACTTACTCACCCCGTAGGCAAGGAGAATTCAGCCGTGTGTCCTGTGCGGTCTCCCAGGGTCCCCAACAGGGCTGGGCCCCAACTGCAGTTACCACAGCAGCGATTTTGAAAACAACGTTCCTTTCCTTGGCTTCCTTCCCTTCCCTGCCTCCCTGCCCCACTCCCAGTCTCCCTGGGATCGCCTCTTAAGTAAACCTGCCTCGGGGTCTGATTCTGGGACAGCCCAATCCAAGACAGCACGGTTCTCGGCTGGAGTCAGGGTATGCCTGGAGTCTGAGCGGCTTGAGCTGCTATGACAGAATGCCACGCACAACAGAGGTCGATGTCTCCCGGTCTGGAGACTGGAAGGCCAAGGTCACTGTTGCGGGCAGGCTTGGTGTGTGATGGAGGCCCTGTTCCAGGCTAGGAACGGTCAGGCCTTCTTGTTGAATCCTCACAAGATGGAAGGGGGAGGGGTCCTCTGGGGCCTCTTTTATTGAGGCACTAATCCCATTCACGAAGTTTCCACCCTTAGGACCTGATGACCCCCCCGAAGCCCCACCTCCTCATACCACCGCCTTGGGCATTAGGTTGGGGGGGGGGGACACAGACATTCAGACCGTAGCAGTGTCCGGCTGAGAGGGACCTGAGATCTGCAAGGATGAGAGAGGGAGGCTCTCGGGCCTGATGGCAGAGAGGAGGAAAACGGAAAACCAGACAGGACCCTCCACAGCTTAGTCAGATGTAGCTCGGCTGGGAACAGTCACGCTGCCCAGGTGTAGACAGGGGACAGACATCCTCACAGTGTCACAAAGCAGGTTTTTGCCATTCAGCCACTGACACTGAGCATGGCCACGTGGCCGTGTCACGCCGGAAATGTCCGGATGGGACCACAGGGTTTTGGTTCTCTGACAATCAGTAAAACAGTCACAGCGGGGGGGGGGGGCGCTTCCTTCTTGCTTGTACCCCAGTTTTCCTTGAACCTCCTCTCCTTGAACCTGAACCAGGTGCCTCAAAACCCAGTCCATGAGTCTCCTTGCTGAAGGCGGGCTTACTTCGGCTCCCATGACCTGCCGGGTTGTGCCAGGCAAACACGAAGGCCTCTGACCCGCGTTCGGTCCACGACCACCCCCCGCCATGTGACCGCCGCAGTTTCTGTTGTGTCTGTCCGTTTGACTCTGCATCCCCCACTCTTTTTTTTTTTTTAAGATTTTATTTATTTATTTGACAGAGAGAGAGGTGGCGAGAGAGGGAACACAAGCAGGGGGAGTGGGAGAGCGCGCAGCAGGCTTCCCACTGAGCAGGGAGCCCAAAACACCGGGATCATGACCTGAGCTGAATGCAGACGCCTAACAACTGTGCCACCCAGGCGCCCCCGCATCCCCCACTCTGACTGCCCCAGCCAAGCCCCCGAGTCTCTGGATTTCCAAAATAGTCTCCACCCTGGGTCACTCAAGGTCAGGCAACCCCCGAGACCCTCCCAACTCCTGCAGGCTCTGCTCCTTAGGCGGAGTCCCTGGCCACGCAATCCAGCCCACGCCAAGACCCCAGCCCCCTTCCTGGTCCTGCGGACCTGCCTTCCCAGCAGCGAACCATGGCCGTAATGTAAACCATCTGTAAATAGGTTCATTATGAAAAAAGAAATCGAGAGAAATTCAGAGACCACATCAAGGACCCGTAGAGTCAGGACCAGAATTTACGATGCCGGCCAATGCTACCTTTCTGCCATCTTTATTTCAAATGTTTTTCTTCTCTTTTCAGATGAATCGAACGCAAAACAAGTATGGTTAAGATCCATTTCGAACACTGTTCTCCTCCCCACCACCCCATCATCCTTTTTCTCTTGTCAGAGGAGCGACTACCAAGAATCATTGTGTTTCTTTCCTATTCATATATTTTTTTAAAAGATTGATTTATTTATTTGAGAGAGAGAGAGAGCAAGGGTAGGAGCAGAGGGAGAGGGAGAGAATCTTCAAGCAGACTCTCCACTGGGTGTGGAGCTGGAAGCGGGCTCCATCCCATGACCCTGAGATCATGACCTGGGCTGAAATCAACAGTCGGATGCCCAACCGACTGAGTTGCCCAGGCGCCCCCTATTCCTATTTTTATGCTTTTATTACACCATGCATGTTTTTAAAAAGGAGTGGTTATGTTCTCATTGGTTTTTAGATTATGTGAATGACACCGTATCAACAAATTGTGATTTCACACCTATTTGGATTCCTGTTTGCTGAATGTTTCTCCCTCTCTTGCTTGTCAGCCCCTCGCGAACAGAGCGGGTTTTCCCACCGTGGGGTTGACAAATCTGCCATGCTGCTTGACTCCTAGAGGCTCTCGGTGCACCTTTGTTGGCTGAGTGAGTAGGAGCTAGCTTTCTACTCTGGACGAAGCTGGGGCTTCTAGCCCCGCAGTGTCCAAACCAAGTATCGCTCGTTTATACGTAAACCACTTTGATTTCGCTCAAGCCAAGCCTATCTTGGTTCTTAGGCAGTGGATTCGGGATGGAACTAGAAGGAGTTTTTAGTCTGTGCAGGCCCACTGCCAGGGGCTCGTCAGGAGAACATGTGAAGCTTTGGGATACGGGCTCAGTGGGACCCTGAATTAACAAGGGTGCCCAAATGCCGGAGGCCTTCGCTGGGACACTTCCTCTGCCCCCTCCTTTGGTTTGTTACCAAAGAAGACACAGTTAAGAACTCCGGTTAATTGCTTCCTGGTACAGAGGGAGGACATGAAGGGAAGCCATTCTCTCCCTGGTGGCAATGGCTGGCCAATCCTTTGCCTCGGGACTGAGAATTAGACCTCGCCAAGACAAAGGGTCCAAAGAACGTAGTCGACTCAGCATCTTGGAACAGGAATGAAGTTATTGAGCCCCAGGAGGTAAGAGACCTTATGGCTTCATGCTGTCAAGACACTTGCCACCTTTACTTGAAACGGATCAGGCCCAGTGAACTCTGTCACAGCGGACCTTGGGACCGACTTGGGACCCATTCCGAGGTGGGACAGACATATTTTTTTTTTTTTTGGGGTGGTAAATGAGGAAGTGGGAAGAGTGTGACCTTTGAGTTAGATGGACATGGGTTCCTCTTCCGGCGCGTCTCTTCCCGGCGGTATGTCACTGAAGTATTCATTTCTTCTCCCTAACACAAGGAGAAAAATCCCATTTCATGAGGTTGCAGAGAGAACTCACTGACAGCCCTGAGCGTTGGGCCTGGGATATGACCGGACCCTTTTATCTGAACTGGAAAGAGTCAAGGCTATGGCCGGGAGCTGGGCGGGGGACCAGGATGGGACATGTGACCCGCAGATGAAATTCAGGTGGCCTCTGCCCGCAGCTGGTGACCGCCAGGGGCCCGCCATGGTGACAGCCGGCTTGATTTTGACCCTATTAAGTAACCACCAGGATGGCTGGCTGTTTGGGAGTGGCTCCCGTAGTTACTCGCTGTGTCACCGCCGCCGCGCAGGCTCCGTGTCCCTCCCACGCGCGGGTGCGCCCGGCTGGCAGGGGAGCGCTTGGCACTTTCAGGTGCAACGGAGCCGCAAAGCTTCCAGTGGAGCTGGTGAGACCCTGTCCCGAGTGGGGAGGCCTATGGCACTGCCGTCAGACCTGCAGGGGACGTATGTCCCCACGATGGCATGACTGGAAAACCTGGTTCTCTTCCCCCCGCTGCGCAGCTGACAGAGCTGCGCGGTCCACGGGCCTCCAGAGCCAGGTATCCGTCCGCGGGCTGGCGTCTGGTTTTGCAGACACCGTCAGCGGGTAGAGCAGCCGGGTCTGTAATTCCACTTCCTCCCCCTACCTGCACTGCGCGCGTAACTTCAGGCTGGCTGAACACCAGCAAAGCAGGCATGCATCATGCAGGGAATGTGAGCCTGCGGGTCCCACGCCCACAGCCAGTAGCGAGCACTCTCCAGGAGGCGTGTGGCACACGGGGTTTTGTATCTTGCCTCTACCAGTATGAAGCTGACAGTGACCCGAGTTGGGGGGGGGGGACGCCCAAGTGACATAGCTGTGGGTTCCCCTCCCCGGATGACAGAAAAGGATTTTGGTGGACAGAGTTCCTTCAAGCCGATAACTTCTCTCCCCAACCTACCCTTCTAGTCCTTTCAAGCTGGTTTCACAAGGTTTTAAATCAGTCACCCAGGGGTGGGTGGAGCAGTATCTTCTGGGAAGGACTCCCAGGGATCAGCGATGCCATTCGAGAATGAACAGGTGTGCTTCCAAGACCGAGGGTTCTTTGGGGCTACAATTACTCTTCGCCGTGTGCCGATCACACACGGGGTTTTGGTTTGACTCCTACACTCTAACAGCTCGTTGGCTGGTGATTCAAAAATATGTGGAATCATAAGATATGCCATATTTCTCCTTCCTTCCTTGGTTATGGCATTATCGCCCCGGAGCTAAGGTGGCAGGCAGGGGAGCTGGTTCGCACCCCGGCCGTAACTTGTATTGTGGGCTTACCCTCAGATTACCAATGCCAAACACACAGATGCCAATTAGGAAACTAAAATCCAGTCATTACTCTGAGATTAAATATTTCAACACAGTGTCTCAAACTATAATTAAAGGCAGCGAGCTTCATTACTGGAGAAAAAAAAGCCTGAGAGGCGACAACTATTTTTGGAATTATTCTTATGTTTGATAGGATCTCCGCCACTTGACGTCTTATCAACTTGCCTCCAGTCTACCCAAACTTACAAAGCAATCTAAAGAGAATGCCAGGAAGGGGCATGTTTGAGAAGCAGGGAGGATGCAGGCAGAAGAGGCGAGGAGAGCAGGGCAGATGGATGGAGGGCTCCTGCCCCAAAAAGGGCGAAGAAAGAAAGTGAAATAATTAAAATCCGAAGCCTGTATCGAATTGTAAGGGGTGGTTCACTTCAACTGTGGCCCAAATTTATCCTTTGTGTTTTCTTGCGTCCCTTAGCTCAAACCATGGTTGCAAGAGTCTGAAAGCACACGGGTTGCCCATGTCTTGGGTATATACTAATGAAATTCATCGTTTTATAAGTATCAACATCTCTGCCATTTTATACATGACAGGTCATATACAACAGAAGATCTAAGTAATCCGGAAAAAATGCCTTGTGGAGGAAATTCCACTTAAAAATCCCACTTCCCATTACCTGAACATTTGGTCAATTAGCCTCTTCCGGTTTCATTTCTCTCTCTGTCCTGCAGTTTTGGCATCATACGAGCCCTTACTTAATGGCTTTAAAAAAAAAAACAAAATGAGTCAACATAGGTAAAGTGCTTAAAAAGACCATGTAAGTGTATACGATTGTTATTATTGTTTCTGGCTCCAGAAATTAGCTGAAATAAGAATATTTAGAAGGTACTAGAATATTTTACTGTATTTTTCATACGACTACGGCAAGGTATTTCCAAAGCAGCGTCAGAAAACACCACGCATTTCAGCAATGCTTAATGCCGAGTATAGGAAGCCACACTCAGACCCAGGAAGATTCGCCCTGCTGAATTATCTTTTCTGACAACCAGTGTGATTTTACAAAGAAAGATGTCTAAAGTTTTTTTCCCTCTGAGTCAGTAGCCCTCTAAACTTTATTATGGTAGGTGGGTATCATAATATAGACAATAGCCAGCTACATTAGAATTACATAGACTCTATTTCAATGATCGAAGAAATGTGGTTATCGTCTGGGTATTAGGAGAAACCAAGGACTGCTCTTTCTGTAGGCAGTGTCTGGGTATGTGACATTGACGTTACAGTCACATAAGAACACACGTATTTTTTTTAAGGTTTATTTATTTATTATTTTAGAGAGAGAGAGCGGGGAGGGGCAGAGGGAGAGAGAGAGAATCCCAAGCAGGCTCCATGCCCGCGTGGAGCCCGAAGTGGGGCTCGATCTCACGACCCTGAGATCATGACCTGAGCTGAAACCAAGAGTCGGCTGTTTAACCTATTGAGGCATCCAGGTGCCCCCAAGAACACTTGTATGTTTTTAAGAGATGCATACCAAAATACGTAGAAGTGAGTTGAGATCATTTCTAGGATTAAATCATATTTCAGAGAAAAAGAGAGAAAGGGACGACAGTACAGCAAATCTTGCTAGTTATTAAATATGGGTGTTGGGTTTATCATTCTACTCAATTTTTGTGTAAGTCTAAATTGTTACAAAACAAAAAGGGTTTTAAAAAGACTAATTCTAGGGGCGCCTGGGTGGCTCAGTCATTAAGCGTCTGCCTTCGGCTCAGGGCGTGATCCCAGCGTTCTGGGTTCTAGCCCCACGTCAGGCTCCTCCGCTGGGAGCCTGCTTCTTCCTCTCCCACTCCCCCTGCTTGTGTTCCCTCTCTCGCTGGCTGTCTCTCTCTGTCAAATGAAGAAATAAAATCTTAAAAAAAAAAAGACTAATTCAAATACTTGGTTTCAACAGTTTATCTCTCAACTATGCAGAGCGTGGATGAGACAGAGATTCGGCTCAGTTTGAGCCAATCTGTCCGAAGAATTTTCTCTGACTGAGGACTTCTTGAACTCCGGCGCGCATCTGTCAGTCACTGGTGGGTGGGGTCCCACTCTGGAGGGTCTGATCGAACAGGTCTGCCCACGGGCCCAAGAAATGGCCTTTGTAACAAGTTCCCAGTGGATGCTGATGCCGCCGGTCTGTGGGCCACGCTTTCCCGCTAAGCCGCCTCTTCTAAACACGTGGGACGTGTTTTTTGCAATCGATTTCATTTCCTTTCTTACCAATTTTGTTTATCTTGTCACAGAACCAGCCCTTAGTCATTGATCTTTTCTATTGTCTTTTGAATCTCTATTTCATTTATTTCCACTCTGATCTTTATTATCTCCTTTCTCTACTAAGTGTGCATTTCATGCATTTTCTTTAGTATTTCGTGTCAAGCATGAGCTCTAACTGTTCACATGGGCCAGTGGCTAACCCTCCTTACTTTACTCTGGAATGAATGATATCATTTATAAAATTAAAATTACTGATAAAAATACATTTTAAAAAATAAGAATGAGTTTATAGTCATTTATAAAAATAAGTGATACAATTTATCTGGAATATCAGAGTCAAATCTTGAGAGTTTGCTACTAAGGCTCTGCACCGTTTGGTCCCGGCCGACCTTGCTTTCCAATCTTAGCCTTCCCTGTTCTCCCAGCTGTGGCGATATCAAGCTATCTGACCTCTAAACAAGTCAGGCATGTTCCTACCTCAGGACCTTTGTCCACACTCTCATCTCCCGCTGGAATGCACGTGTGCACTCACACACACACACATGCACTCACACACTGAGTATCCAAGATCTGGACCAAATCCTCCTCCTCCATGAAGTTCTCCTGGACTACCAGCATTCATGGTGATGTCTCCCACCGAGACCCTCTCATTATGTGTTGATTGTATCCTGTCTTGAAATAATTTTTATATTTTTATTCACTATATATATGTGTGTGTATATGTGTGTATATAGAAAAGAATCTATGCATATGTGTGTATATATATAGAATCTTTCTATTTTTATTTTTATTCTATTTTTAAATTTTTATATTTTTATTCACTATATATATTGCGAATCTTTCTATTTATCTATATATATAGTGAATCGTATTTTATATATATAGTAAATATATATACATATAGTGAAAAAAATATATATATGCATCTTATCTCTTCAATAGACTGTGAACCTCCTGAGGGCAGGGGCTGTTTTATACAGAATTTCTTTGTATGGCCCACAGAGTTTGGCCCAGAGCGATGTACTTAAGAGGCAAGTCTGTTTCCCTACCAACGGGTGGAAAATAATCACCTTTTTTCTGGAGTAAACAGGGGATGGAAACTGCAGTCTGCGGATGTAGGCGGAGCGTCAGCGAGAAGCTAATAGAATCGCAATATCTGTTTACCTCCAAGCAGCGCTGTGCGGATAATTAATGTTTATGCAGGCCTTTGAGATCTTCAGATGAAAGAGGCTTTAGGAGAGTCCAGAATGACGATGATGGCTCCGGTGACTCTTTCAAAGCCTCAGACCAAATCTCCCAGCACCCTTCAGGTTTTCTCAGACTGGGAGGAGGGTGGAGGGCTCCCCCTCCGCTGCTGGCTGAAGGGGTCACCTCCCAACACCCCTGGGGACCTTCAGGGGAAAAGGAACTTGAAAATAAGGCTGGAGGCCATTGCAAATCGCGATCACAAACGCTGGGCTTCCTGCGCAAAACTGAAACCGAGATCTCCTTTTCATCCTCCAGTGGGGAGACGTTGGCCCCGGGAGCCAGCTGCCTCCTCATGGCTGGTGCCCCTTTCGGGGGTCCCAGGCCCCGGGCTCTCGGGCGTCAGGGTGATCCCTGCAGTCACCTACGTTAATTTCTCCCTGGTCAAAGCCACTTTGCTCTGAAAGTACAGGTTTCGGCCTGCGTTCTGCTCTTCAGGAATTTCTCCCTTGGTCTCTGTCTCTGTCTCTCCCCACACCCCCATCGTCAGATGGCTCCTGGGGTCTCTGGATCATCAATGGAAAACCCCGCCATGGCCCAAACTGGAGAAGACGGCCTCACATCTGAGCTCAAGCCTTCTCCAGCCTCTGTTTTCCTTGGACACCATGTTCCCCTCTTGTTTTCCTCTCTGCTTTGTTCCTGCATCCATGTTTTGGTTGACTCGGCTCAGTACCACTTTAGAACGAATTCATTAGCCATAAAAAATTGTCTTCTCGAAATCTGCAGTTATGGGGCGCCTGGCTGGCTCAGGCGGTGAAGCGTCTGGCTTCGACTCAGGTCATGATCCCAGGGTCCTGGGATCGAGCCCTGCATCCGGCTCCCTGCTCAGCGGGGAGTCTGCTTCTCCCCCTCCCTTTGCCCCTCCCCCTCCTTGTGTTTTCTCTCTCTCTCAAATAAATAAATAAAATCTTAAAAAAAAATCTGCAGTTATGACTGCCTATGTTGGATGACAAGGAAAGCACTCCAGTGTTTTTACAGGCCCAGGCAGACATGGGGACGGTTATAATTACGCAGTATATCACAACAAATGCTGTTAGAGCACGCCTCAGATGTGTTGGAAAAAAGTCGAATGTCCTCACCTGCCAGCAGGGAAGAGAAGGGAAAAAAAATAAAAAAAGAATAGCGCAGTCAAGCTTGACCAGACAGGGCTTCTACCTGCTAGGGTCATAAAGCCTCTCCCGGCTTGTTTTTCCAGGAATGAAAAATCCAATGTACAAAGGGCCAGGGTTCTATTCTACACCAGGCGCTAATTCCCTTCGTCGTGGTGCGATCAGGTCAGACCATTTCCTGGTTGGCAAGGAGCAACTTTGGTGAGCCTGATGCATGAGATTAGAAGTCCTCAGCCTGCTGGGGCCGGGGTGCCCGAAAGTCTGCAATCACAGTAAAGCCACAGGGCTCACATAAAAAGACTGGTCCAGACGGCGAGAAGGTGTAGGTTCTGAACCCGAGGCTGGTGTTGGTTAACCAGGATCGCGGGGTCTGCTGGCTCCTTGCTCTGGCCTCAAAGGCTCACTGTTGCTGTTTGTCCCTGCACGGGACACCGGTGTGGGTGGCCCTTGATTCCTGACTCAGACTTCGGAAAAACAACCAGACAGGCACTGGAGGAGGCCCGACTCCTGATCTCTAAGTACCCTTTGAGCACGATTCAGGATATGTTTCTGGGTAAGGACGTGTCTTCTGGGCACCTGTGAGCCAGGGACGAATTAATGATGCCTCCTGCCCACATCACACTGGCAGGAAAATGCTTCCCGAGGAGTCACAACTGGCTTCTCACCCCTGGAGTGCAACCCCCCAGGGGATCGCTGACTGCGTGCCCTCGTCGCAAGACCCGATTCTGGGAGAGACCCGAGGGTGATAGAGTTGGACTCTAAATTTTTTTTAAAGGTTATTTACTTATTTATTTATTTGAGATTTATTTGAGAGAGAGAGAGAGAGAACGAGCAGAGGCAGAGGGAGAGGGAGAAGCAGACTCCTAGCTGAGCAGGGAGCCCGATGTGGGACTTGATCCCAGGGCTCTGAGATCATGACCTGAGCTAAAGGCAAACACTTAACCAACTGAGCCACCCAGGTGCCCCCGGACTCTGAAGTTTCTAATGCCTTCCTTTAAAAGGCTCTGTGGGAAGGGGATCAGAGGGTTTGTCACAACCAAAGTGCCGTGGTCTGGACCGTGTGGGCCCCACCATCTGGCAGCCGCAGCGTCTCCTGGGAACTTGTTAGAAATGCAAATTCCCAGGCCTCCCTCAGCCCGACAGAATCAGAAACCCTGGGGGATGGGGTCCAGAAATCTGTTTTAACAACCCCTCCCACTAAAGTTTGAGAACCACTGGTCTATAGGAAAAGCATGTCTTCGGAGAGGGAGGCAGGTGGGGAAGGGTGCCCTCCTGTCTGCCTGGAGTGGGCTTCATGTTCCTATAAACACCCATTTTGTCCCTCCTTCCCAGCCCAGTTTATTCATGTGGAAATTAGAAATTCTTTTCCCCTCTTACCCAAGAGAGGCCTGCCAGTGCAGGAGGACAACATTCTCTCTCCACCTGCCTCCCATCTCAGGCTGGAGCCCAGCTTCTGCTCAGAGAAAGGTGCTCCCGCCAGGCCCAGGTCTCTTTGTCCTGCAGGCCCCCCGGTCAATTCGGAAGCAGTCCAGGGGCACTAAGGTCACGGACACGAAGGCTCGTCTGCTCCGCAAAAGGGAAGAAATCTGCGGGTGGTCTCTGCAATGGCAGGACAGTCCACATACGGGCAGAGGGCCAAAGGTGGGGGCCTCACAAAGCAAGGAGAGGGGCGCCTGGCCGGCTCCGTTGGTGACGCGTCTGCCTTCTGCTCAGGTCTTGATCCCGGGGTCCTGGGATCGAGCCCCACATTGGGCTCCCTGCTCTGCGGGGAGCCTGCTTCTTTCTGTCACTCTCCCTCTGTGCTTTCCCTCTCTCTCTCTCTCAAATAAATAAATAAAATCTCAAAAAAAAAAATGCAAAGCGAGGACAAACGTCCTCAGTAACCTTCCATGAGCTGTTATCAGAATAAATGGTGAGGCAGGGTATGCCCGCAGGGCTCTGAGCCCTTTGCGAGAAAGATACAGTATGAAGACTCTTCACGGCAACGTATTTACACCTGGCTGACGTTTTCCTTTCTGTCTCACACAAATTTAGCTGGCGATGCCGACAGCAGTTTGGGGGCTGTCGGAAGAGGAAGTGGTAGAGGAGGACGTTGGGCAGAAAACCCTTTCTTACCCACCATAGTGCACGGTCTATGCGGATTAAATGAAAGAATGCATCAATAAAGAGAAGTATGAATTTTTTTTTTGAATCACACTGGTCTGCTAGTCTTTTTTTTTTTTTTTTAAAGGTTTTATTTATTTATTTGACAGAGAGAGACAGCCAGCGAGAGAGGGAACACAGGCAGGGGGAGTGGGAGAGGAAGAAGCAGGCTCCCAGAGAAGGAGCCTGATGCGGGGCTCGATCCCAGAACGCTGGGATCACGCCCTGAGCCAAAGGCAGAAGCTTAACGACTGTGCCACCCAGGCGCCCCTGGTTTGCTAGTCTTTACGATATCTTTGTCAGGCAGTTTCTGAGTAGCTTTTTATTTATTATTACTTTTTTTTTTAAAGATTTTATTTATTTATTTGACAGAGAGACAGCCAGCGAGAGAGGGAACACAAGCAGGGCGGATGGGAGAGGAAGAAGCAGGCTCCCAGCGGAAGAGCCTGATGTGGGGCTCGATCCCAGAACGCCGGGATCACGCCCTGAGCCGAAGGCAGACGTTTAACCACTGAGCCACCCAGGCGCCCCTATTATTACTTTTTTTTTTAAAGAAAGCTGTCCACCCCACAAGGAGGCTTGAACTCACAGCCCCGAGTCACACTCTCTACCAACCGAGCCAGCCAGGTGCCGCTGGTCCTGGCAATCCTAGAATTCAACACGCATTCTCAAAGCCCATTTCTATAGCTTGTATTGTATTGTATCATATTGTATTGTATTGTATCTTTTTAACCTCAGAATTGGATTAAACATATCCCCATGATTCACGCATGCCTTTTATTTAGTTATTTGTAATCATGTAACGAGCACCCTCAAACCCAGCCCCAGGAGACGCCTGCCTTCCCCCGCCTGAAAGAACCTTTCATCCCGAATCCTGTGTTCTCACTCACTTGTTTTTCTTTTCCTATCATTTGATTTCATCCTTATGTATTCCAAAAAAGTGCATTTTTATTTCGGTCATTTTTAACTTGATAAGAAGGGTATCGCGTGGCATGTAATCTTGTGGAATTCAACTTTTCACTTAAGGTATTGCCAAGACTCCACTCTAGCGTTAGACGTGGCTGTAGTCGGCGTGTTGTAACTGCTGAATCCTACGATGGATAAAACGCAGCTTATCCAGCTACTCTTCCCTTCATGGGCGTTTGGGTTGTTTGGGGGGTTTTGCTTCTGTGAACGGGAGACAGGATGCTGGTAAAGATTAGCAAGAAGCCACTTACCCTGCAGGTAGAACGCAGCGATAGTCACCTGCAGCGCAGCCCTGACTAGCAGCCGACCAACTGACCGAGGGGATAGAACGGGATTAAGAACCTGCCGGACGTCATTGGCGACATTCAAGACACTGGGAAAGGAGAGACTATTTAATAAAGGGAGTGGGATAAAATTATTATCCACATGAAAAAGGACAAAACAGAATCCCTACCTTGGTCTATCATAAAACTTAACACCAAATGGATCAAGACCTTAAATATCACAACAGAACATAAAAACTCTGACCGGAAAACACAGGGGACTCTCGCAGACCTCAGAGTTGGAAAAATTCCTTTGGCCATGAAAAGCCTTCGACTAAAAAGGAAAAACCGATACATTTGATTATATTGAAAGTAAGAACATTTGTTTGCTCTTGATTTTCTGCAGTCTTCAGGACGAAAGATTATTCTGCAGGTTTTCTCTCCAACCCACGTTAAACCTTTTCTAATCTGAGGATCGATTTGAGTATAAAGTTTCAGCCGACACCCTAGTCTTAGGGAGAAACACTGTTCCCTCCAACTATAAGTCGTACTGAGGCCAATCACCCTCTTCACTTGACTTGACTCCCGGTAACTGGGGGCCCCTCTTGCTTCTTGGTGACTCGCACTTGGAACATGAACGTCAGAGCCCTTTTAGGCTGGAAATAGAAATGGGAGAAAAAGGTTAAAAAGCAGTTAGACCTGGGGCGCCTGGATGGCTCAGTCGGTTGAGTGTCTGACTCTTGATTTCAGCTCAGGTCATGATCCCGAGGTCCTGAGATCGAGCCCCATGTTGGGCTCTGGGCTCAGCAGGGAGTCTGCTTGAGATTCTCTCCCCTTGTGCCCCTCTCCCTGCTCATGTTCTCTCTCTCTGTTAAATAAATAAATAAATCTTAAAAAAATAAAAAGAGAAGCATCCAAACCTTTCTGCTGTTCTGAAGCAAATAGGACGCTATCTCCACCCAAAAATAAAAATTTTAACTTACGAGAAAGAACATTTCCAACGCAGCTAGTGAAAATTAATAAACATCCCCTCCTCACATCTGTATGGAACACCGACTATCTGTCAGAGGCTGAGCCTGAAGCTAGAAGCACAAAAATAAACCAGATGCACGCAGTCCTTGCCCGTCAGCAGACTACGATCTGCCCCGGGAAGACAGAGAAGATAGGGCCACGAGCGCTCTTGGTGACTGTAGGATCGCTGCGGGGTCCAGTAGGGGCCAGGGAGGGAGGGAGGGTTGGCCCTACCAGCCAGGATAGGGAACCCTGAGGAAAGGAAGGAAGGTGTGGATAATGAGGCCGGTACAGGGAGCCTAACTAGCCAGCAGGGCTGAGGCAGAGCCCCGTTGGGGAGGCCAGATGAGATCAGGCAAAGAAGTAGGCAGGGCCAGCTTGGTTCTCCTAGAGGCAGCCAGGTGCCAGTTGGAGGATTGGGGTGGGGAGGTGACATCACTAACTTGGTTTCAGGGAGGTCACTCTGGCCACTGTGAAGTCCTGGTGGGGGGTGGGTTCCAGGATGGAGGCAGGGAGCTCACCCAGGCTGGAGACGGGCTTGCTGAAACAAGGTGTTAGCCCTGGGGGTGGAAGGGCTCGGAGACAGGTATGAAGGATTT
The DNA here is from genome assembly GCF_024610735.1 of Ursus americanus. Taxonomy (NCBI): domain Eukaryota; kingdom Metazoa; phylum Chordata; class Mammalia; order Carnivora; family Ursidae; genus Ursus; species Ursus americanus. The sequence continues at coordinate 100,248,939 of NC_142128.1, read as the reverse complement.
GGACATCTATCAGATTTGGGGGATGACATAGCATGGGGATGTGTCACATCTGTGATGACACTCGGTTTTACAAATTGAGGCCTGGGTAGATTGAGGCGGTCCCTGGGTTGGAGAGTACTGCAGGTGAAGCAAGCTTAGGGGGAAAGGTGGTGGAGCCTGAGATGCCCAGGGGACACCCCCCTGGGGGAGAGCTGAGACAGAGGTGCCTGGTGAGGGCGGGGCTGATGAACACAGGGAAGACCTCTGGAGAGCCGGGCCTGGAGGGAGGGGGTTGAGGGTGGCGGTGTCCGAGGGGCACAGGGTTGAGGAGGATTCGAGGTTTAGGAGACGTGAAACAATGATTCAGGCTTCAAGAAAAAAGCTGGTAGAATCGGGATACTTGAATATCTGATGGAAGAATCCCATTTATTTTGTCTCACATCTTGTGAGTGTTGAAATGTCATAGAAAACAGAATGGTATTTCCAGGAAGCCACTCTTACCCTAAAATAAGTTCCTAGACAGTGTCAAAATTCTAACACAGACCCTCCTGTGTCAGGGACAGCAAGCAACAATCTCGACGCACGCACGAGGTAGGTATCCTATATTACAACAGGCGCACGGAGGAATGTGACGCGGGGCGATAATGTTTTTATCTACATCTGCATTCCACGAATGTCACAGGAGCATCCAGACCTTTCCATGGGGCTTTTCTATTTACACAGATCGGTGACGCAAACTCACAGGCATTTCCCAGATTCATGCAGATAATAACAGAACGTCACTATGAACTCCTGACACAGACCTTGACAGGCTGCACGTGGAGCCCAGATACATCCCTGAAAAGGCGAAGCAAAGGAGTCTGGGAAGGAGTACCCTGATGATGAAGACATTGACTGAAAGGAGCTCCTGACCTGCCCCGCTCAGTGCTCAGTAGCGACCATGAGGGTTTCAGGGGGAAAGAAGGCGTTCCGCTCACAAATGTTTCCTTTCTTGCTCTGGGACTGTCTCTCTTACAGACTGTGATTCCTCTGGGAGGCCGCCACGCCGCCAGGAGCGCTATCCAGGTGGCATCTCCGACCTGTTCTCTTCCCTTTCCTGCCAGTGCCCTCATCCCCTCTGAGCAGCGGGCTAATTGTAGGATCCGGTAGTAGGTCTCCCTGCTGTGGAATCAGACCTGAGTTGAAATCCTGGCGCTGACACCTCATTGCTGTGTGACTTAGGTCAAGCCACTCAACCTCTCTGAGCTTGTTTCCACCCTATTAAAATAGGAGGAAGTACTCAGAGACAGGGTGGCTGTTGTTTGTGCCTTCGGTCTGTCCCCAGGGTTATTTCTCTAAAGGACAGGTCTGATGATGATCATGTCTCTTCTCTGTTTGAAACTGTTGTGGTCACAGGGACAGAAGGCACAGCATAGGGAGTGGGGCTGGTGGTATGGTCATAGCGCTGTATGGTGGCAGGTGGCGGCCACACTTGTGATGAGCCCTGCACAACAGGTACAGATACGTAGACGTGTCCAATCACTATGCCCGACACTTGAAATTAATGTAACATTGTGTGTCAGCCGGTGCTTCAATAGAAACAAACAAATCCAGAAAGAACCTTCTGTGGTCTCTCCTTCCTTACAGATTGAGGTCTGGATGTTCAACCTGCCATTACAAACCCCACCCACTTCTTCTTCGGCTTGCACCCTGTCGCCCCGGTGCTCATGCTCCGACAGTATCAGTGGACCTGGTGCCAGTCTCCCAAGTCTGAGCTCAACTCCCCCGGGGCCTGGCTCTAAAGCAGTGCGTGTGCGCATGCGCGTGTCCCTCACCGGCTGCTCCAGCACTTCCCCATCCCAAAGCCTACTTCTTTGTTGCCCCCTCACCTACCGACCTAGGGTGCAGTGCATGTGTGTGCGCTTGCTATCACAGCGTGCGTTGGTCTGGGATGCTTTCGAATGACTTTTATTTGCTAGGGTTTTAAGGCGTCTGGAGAGTCGGCCCTTACTGTGCATCTCAGTTGTCCCTCTGGCTGGTCCATCGCCTCTCACCTGTCTTCACCTCTGTCTTCTCCTGCACGTAGGAGGTGAGACATGAACTGCCGTGGAACTGAACTGAGCGATCCACTCATACCGCAGGTCTCCAGATCTTCGGGAGGAGCTGGATGATACGACCCTCATCTTGACACAGTAAATTCCTCTGTTTATTGACTGCACACGGGCATGAAGAGGACGAGCGATGCCGTTGTGTTCCGTTATTACCTTATCCTCCAAAAGGCAGAAAGAAAAAAGATTTAGCTCACCAGCTTCGATCCTAAACACTAGAAAAAACATATATGGTAAAGTAGATTTTGCTGGTATGTGGACAACGAAGTGCTTTTATGTATTAAAATGAACTGAGCTCCATAAACCCCCAGAGGCATCGCCTTTATGATCAGTGCCTCTGTTTTTTTTTTTTAACTCCATTGGTTAATATCCAACATATAAAGAACTCACACAGCTCAATACCAAAACCACAAATAATCCAGTTAAAAATGGGCAAAGGACCTGAATAGACATTTTCCCAAAGAACATTTTCGAAAATACATGAAAAGGTACTCGACATCATTAGTCATCAGGGAAATGCAAATCCAAACCACAGTGAGATGTCGCCTCATACCTGTCGGAGTGGCTAGGATCAAAAAGACAAGAAACAACAGGTGTTGGTGAGGATGTGGAGAAAGGGGATCCTCACACACTGTTGGTGGGAATGCAAACTGGTGCAGCCACTCTGGAAAACAGGACGGAGGGTCCTCAAGAAATTAAACCTAGAACTACCTTATGATCCAGCAATGCCACTTCTGGGAAAAGATCTGAAGGAAACTGAAAACACTATGTCGAAGCGATGTCTCCCCCACTGCCCACGTTCACCACTGCGCTATTTGCAATAGCCGAGGCATGAAGCTTCTTCTTTTTTTTTTTTAAAGATTTTATTTATTTATTCGACAGAGATAGAGACAGCCAGCGAGAGAGGGAACACAAGCAGGGGGAGTGGGAGAGGAAGAAGCAGGCTCATAACGGAGGAGCCTGATGTGGGGCTCGATCCCATAACACCGGGATCACGCCCTGAGCCGAAGGCAGACGCTTAACCGCTGTGCCACCCAGGCGCCCCGAGGCATGAAGCTTCTTGTGTCCGCTGTGGGATGATCGGATAGAGAAGCTGTGGCATGTGTATATATAATGAAATATTACTCAGCCTTAAAAAAGAAGGAAATCCTGCCATTTGTGCCAACACGGATGGACCTTGAAGGCACTATGCTAAGTGACACGAATCAGACTCCCTCGTGGGGGTTGGCCTCATCCAACACTGCATGATCTCACCCATATGTGGGATCTAAAGAACAAAAAACAAGGGGCACCTGGGTGGCTCAGTTGGTTAAGTGTCTGCCTTCAGCTCAGGTCACGATCCCAGAGTCCTGGGATCGAGCCCTGCATTGGGGCTCCCTGCTCAGCGGGGAGTCTGCTTCTCCCTCTCCCTCTGCTTCTCCCTCCAGCTCCTGCTTTCTTTCTCTCTCTCAAATAAATAAATAAATAAAATCTTCAAAACAAACAAACAAACTCACAAAAAGCCAGAGTCATAGAAAAAGAGTTCAGACTTGTGGTTGCCAGAGAAAGAGGGTGGGGATGGGAGTGGGGGTGGGGGAGGGGGGGAGTTGGAGGGAGGGGGTCAAAGGTTCAAACTTCCTGTTATAAGATGAATGAGCCTACGGGATGGCCTACGGGATGTGAGGTACACACAGTGATCGTAGCCAGTGTTGCCGTAAGGCACACAGGAAAGTTAAGAGTTAGGTCCCAGGAGTTCTCATCCCAAGGGAAAAGAACATTTCTTTCTCTCTTTTCATGGGATGACGGATGTCATCTAAACTGACTGTGGCACCGTTTCACAGTAGCTGTGAGTCACATCATGCTGTACACCCTAACCTTCAATAGTTCTGTATGTCAATTTTATCATCGAAACCGGAGAGAAAAAGAAGAAACCCCATAGTCAACCATATGGCCCTCTGAGCCTTTTCTGAATACCAATCCCAGGGCGTGCGGATGGGTGTAACTTGAAAAGAAGTTCCATAGTCAAATAAGTCTGTGAAATATTGGATTCAACAAAGATAACAGAATTTCTTGGGGCTTTTATGATGTTAATGAACTTTGTGAATCTTTTTTTAAAGATTTATTTATTTATTTATTTATTTGAGAGAGAGAGAGTGCACGCGCAGTGGGGAGAGTCAGAGAGAGGGAGGGAAACTCAAAGCAGAGTGCGCTGAGGGCAGAGCTGGGGCTCGATCTCACGACCGTGAGATCACAACCCTGAGATCACGAACTGAGCTAAAACCAAGAGTCGGACAGTTAACCAACTGAGCCACCCAGGCGCCCCTGAACGTTGTGAATCTTCATGAGGAGCCGTATGGTATGGGAGTGTAGCCAAATTCATTCGAAAAAGAAAGTCTTTTAAAACAGTGCGTTGTGGCGACCTAGCATTTCATGGAACACAGTTTGGGAAACACTGGTCTAACTTAATATTAATACCACCTGGAGGCTGTATATGAATTACTTGCATCTTCGAATCGCAGCAGCTAATGTGTATTGCTTCCCTCCTGCTGGCGCCCACAGTGATTTCGGGATATCGTGCATGTCATGCCCTTAATGGTTCCTTCAGATAACCCATACACAAGCCTTGTAGATTTCTAGGAAATATTCAAAGAAGAGCCCTCTGCTAATTTACAGAAAATGAGAGAACCCTTTTATCTTCTTTTTTTTTTTTAAGATTTTTTTTTAATTTATTTGACAGACATAGAGACAGCCAGCGAGAGAGGGAACACAAGCAGGGGGAGTGGGAGAGGAAGAAGCAGGCTTATAGCAGAAGAGCCTGATGCGGGGCTCGATCCCAGATCGCCGGGATCACGCCCTGAGCCGAAGGCAGACGCTTAACCGCTGTGCCACCCAGGCGCCCCCCCTTTTATCTTCTTATCCGGAGTGGTACACATTGTCTTCCAAGGCTCTGGGTAATTGAACGAGAAGTTATGTGTTGAAATCACTGTCATAGGATGGTAACAGGAAGAAATTGTTTATTCATACACCAAAGAGTTTGTCTTGCCCTTGATTTGAAATACATTAAAGTACCAAAGGTATTTGGCGAGGGGGCCTAAACATCTAAGACTCTCAGGATCCCATGCTTTGGGGAAGCATGCTATTCTGGATAGCTGAGTTTTCCCAACCTTTAGGGTTTAACCCATGTGTTCGTGAACGTTCAAAATTCTACCCTTTTTGGTGGACTTCTCGAACGTGTATCATGCAGCCTTGCCATCTTAACCAGGGCACGCTGAACATAGGATTCAGGACTCAGCATTTTCTCCCACGCTTTCACTCTGCTGATATAGGAATGCCTTTAGGGTCCACTGGGGTACGCCACATTTTTTGACCCAATACCCAGAATCTGCCCCAACGGTGGTGTCAGCTTTGTTGTCTTTTTATTTTTTAATTTTTCTATTTTTTCTCTGTCGTTTTATATCACTCTGGCCACAAACTATTTTTTCCCATCATTGCCTTCGTTCAGCCTCCTGCAGCCCAGCCCCCCATTTTGCAATCTGCTCTTGTTGTCTCCCCGCTTCATGTAATGGACTTCATATTAATTTGCTAACTTTCAGTAGGCTGTTAAGCAGATCATCACACTTCTAACAATCCTTTTTAAAACAAGAAGAGCCTAGGGGTCTTTGAGCAAAATGCAGACTTTAGCTGTGTAGGGGCCTTTGGGTTATTTCTATGTTTTATTTATTTTTTAAAGTAAGCTCTATGCCCAATGTGGGGCATGAACTCATGACCCCAGGATCAATAGTCGCATGCTCCACTGACTGAGCCAGCCAGGTGTCCCTGTTTAATTTTTTTTTTAATGTGTTTTAGGGGCACCTACACTGGTTCAGTCAGTTGAGCGTCTAACTCTTGATTTCAGCTCAGGTCATGATCTCAGGGTCCTGGGATCGAGCCCCATGTCAGGCTCCATGCTCCGTGTGGAGTCTGCTTGTCCCTCTCCCTCTGCTCCCTCCCTGCTTGCACTCTCCTCTCTCTCTCTTAAATAAATACTTAAAAAAAAAAAAAGTGCTTTAGGTAGGTGAGTGAGCCAGATGGCCGTGTTATTAAAACAAATTTAGTTAACTTATTCAAACTGGAATCCTAATTCAGTTTCCTAATGACCACTGGCCTTATGATTGCTAAGGCACTAACACCTTCCATTCGAAAACTTCTCCAAGAGTTTCACAAGCAGGAACTTTGACCACACCTTATGATACAGAGGCCAATTCTAAGGACAACTGTAGCGTAGCTCTTTAACCATTCACGGGTGCCCACCTAAAGCAATCAGATGAGGTTCCCGAGTTCACACAGTGAAACCTCCAGGGAACAAGAAACATCTGACTTTTAATCAGTCTCTATTCATCAGATATTTTCTCTTTAGTTGCCAAAATAAAATTAAATAAAATAATGAAGTCTATTTCCTTATTAAAGATAACCCCAGTTAGTGGATGTGATGGTCAATTCTATGTGTCAGTTTGACTGGGCCATGAGGTGGCTGGATATTTGGTCAAACATTGCTTTCGGTGTTCCTGTTAGAATATTTTTTTTTTAATTTTTTTTTTAAAGATTTTATTTATTTATGTGACAGAGAGACAGCCAGCGAGAGAGGGAACACAGCAGGCGAGTGAGAGAGGAAGAAGCAGGCTCCCAGCAGAGGAGCCCGATGTGGGACTCGACCCCGGAACGCCGGGATCACGCCCTGAGCCGAAGGCAGACGCTTTAAGGACTGCGCTACCCAGGCGCCCCCTGTGTTAGAATATTTCTGAATGAGATTAACATTTGAGTCAGTAGATTAAGTAAAGCAGATTGCCCTTCCTCATGTGGGTGGGCCTTATCCAATCAGCTGAAGTCCTGATTAGAGCAGAAAACCTGACCCACCTCCCAGGAAGGGAGGGTTCTTTCTGCCTGACTGCCTTCAAATTGGGACATCAGCTTTTTCCTGCCTTCGGACTGGAATGGCACCATTGGCTTTCCTGGGAGTCCCGCTTACTGACTCACTCTGCAGATCTTGGGACGTGTCAACCTCCATAATTGTGGGGGCAGAAGGTGAGCCAATTCTTTGTAACAAATCTGCCTGCTGGGGTGCCTCAGTGGCTCAGTTGGTTGAGCGTCCAACTCTTGATCTTGGCTCAGATCATGATCTCAGGGTCGTGAGATCAAGCCCCGCATTGGCTTCTGCGCTCAGCACACAGTGTGCTTGTTCCGCTCCCTCCCCTTCTGCCCTTCCCCCTGCTCGCTCATTCGAGCTCTCTATGTCTCTATCTAAAGTAAATGAATAAAATCTTTAAAAAAAAACCAACCTGCCTGCCTCTCTCTTGTGCTTTGCTCTATTGCACTTGGCAGATAATGCATTTTTTACAGATGGAAGGTTTGTAGCAACCCTGCATCAAGCAAGTGTTTTGTTATCACTTCATGTCTCTGTGTCACATTTTAGTAATTCTCACTATATTTCAAACTTTGTCATTATCATTACTACTACTACTACTACTACTACTACTACTATTATTATTATTAAGTAGGCTCCACACCTAGCATGCAGCCCAGTGAGGAGCTTGAACTCGGGACCCTGAGATCAAGACCTGAGCTGAGGTTGAGAGCCGGATGCTTAACCAACTGAGCCACCCAGGTGCCCCACTTTGTCATTATTATATTTTTTATGGTGATCTGTGATCTTTGATGTTACTATTGCAATTGTTTTGGGGCAACAAAACAATGCGGTAGAGGATGGCAAACTTAATAGACAAATAATGTATGTGTTCTGACGGCAGATGGGGAGGCAAGAGCAGGAGATCTAGAATCAGGAGCGGAGCCTGAAGATGGGGCTGACGGGCTGCAATCTCATGATGAAACTTGAATGGACAAGCAAAGAAAGTGGTTTCCTGAGATTGCATGTACTCCTGGTGAAGATCGTTGAAATGACAATGAAGGATTTAGAATATTCCAGAAACTGAGCTGATAAGGCAGCAGCAGGGTTTGTGAGGACTGATTCCGGTTCTGGAAGAAGTTCTTCCATGGGCCCAATGCTATCAAACAGCATCGCACGCTACGGAGGATTTCTCCATGAAAAGAAACATGCGTCGATGCTGCAAACTTCACTGTGGTCTTATTTTAAGAGAGTGCCACAGCCACCCCAACCTTCAGCGTCCACCACCCTGACCAGTCAGCAGCCGCCAGCATGGAGGCGAGACCCTCCAGCAGCAAAAAGATGACTCGCTGAAAGCTCAGATGATGGTTGTGGTGTTTTAGCAATAAAATATTTTTTCATTAAGGTGTGTGCATTTTTTTAGGCGTGATGCTATTGCACACCTAATAGCATAAACAGAACCTTTATATTCACTGGAAACAAAAAAATTTATTCAATTTGCTTTATTACGATATTGGCTTTATTGTGGTGTTCTGGAACTAAGCCCACCATATCTCCGAGGTGTGCCTGTATCTCTCTCTCTCTTTCTCTCTGTCCACGCTATTGGCTCTGTTTCTCTAGAAAACTCTACTACAGTGAACGTACTCCAATGTCAAACGACTAAAAAATATTCCTACAGACCTCTGACTTTTCCAGGAGGAAAATCCCCTTTTGAATGGCTCGGCCATGCAGAATTCATAAAGAATTATGGATTTTTATTGACAAGAGGGAAATTGAATTTCAGCGTTGAAAACATTCCGGTGCCGACACACCACATTTAGGGAAGACAGGGGCCCCGCCGGTTTTGCTTTACAGTTCTGGCAGTGAATGGCATGACTGAAATGAACATTTTTTAACGTAACAGCATTATTTGATGGCGACCCCACAAGGTAAACAATAAAACACACAATGTGCTACCCGGGCCAATCAGGAGGGACAGCGTTTACTGATGTAAGCCCGCCCCGAAGGAAGGTCCTTTCTTCTCGCTGATATTTACGAAGAGGTGGGCTAATGCTCGCAGCAGCCTGTGGGTCCAGCTCTTTCTCTCGCCCCGCACCTCCACCCTACTCTTCCCTTCCGCCCTCTCACGCGCCTACCCAGCACCAGGGCTAAACACACACTTCTGCCACCTCTCCACTCCACCTCGCCCTTGACGTGTCTTGTTTCCTTCTGCCCAGTGCAGGAAGGAGGGTGGAGCTGTGCCTTCTCTGGCAGCCACACGTCTTAGGTCCTGGCTTCTGGCTCCACCTCCTACACCATCCACCCCCCAGCGTGGACTCCACAGCCCTTACCCAGAGGCTGTTTTTCCATCCTAGGAGCTGACCTCATTGTTCCTGGGGCTGGAACCATCTATAAGGCAACCCTTGCCAATTTAGGAGTTTACAGCACTTTTGCGTTTGTGGCACGGGAGGAGCCGGGCTGTACCATTGTCTTTTGTCCTAAAGATGGCATTCACAACCTCCTGTCCTGGCCTGAGCGTGAACATGGCTGAAAGCACAGAAAGTATGACTTGCCTGTCGCACGTGGATAGAGTCTGCAAATTTACCAGTCTGGGAGCCTCGCTGTCATTTATAAAAATTGCCGGAGTGGACAGGCCTGCTTCCCATTCTTGCAGACCAGAACGACATTCTGGCTTGACCGAGTCCCTGTCATGGGTTGCCACACAAACATTGTCTGGAGCTGTCATTTCCTGGCAGTGAAGCACTATTCCACATCACCTCAGGATGTGATCCAAGTGTCCTCCCGGCATCGGAACCAGTCCTCAGAAAGCAAAGGTAGAGCTCTAGTCAATCTTTCGGAGAAGATGGGCAGGAACAAAGCGTGGCTTTACTGGAAACAACAGCAAATACGGTCCCAAGAGCACGGCCACACTATTTTGCTGAGAGAGGAACTGGCCTCCACCCACTCACCACCTACTGGTCCCAACCCTAATGTGTCTTCCTGTCCCTTCCCTGCCTACCACTATATGCAGTGGGGAAGGTGGCAGAAGTTGTCTCTACTTTTCCATAACCACTGACCAGTCTGGCCACACAGCAGTTGTCTGCTGGATACCACTGTAGATTCTCAGCCACCCGGCTCACCAGCTGTCTTTCTAGATTTTTCTCTACCGATGTGTTGTTCTTGGCTATAGCCCTGACTTTACCGTCCTCAGTTTCCTGACTACTAAAATGAATTTTAAAACCACCAATCCAAGTTGAATTCTGCATTCTTAAGATAGAAAGTGTTACACCGGTGCAAAATACATTTCTTCAGATGTACATTGGGAGTAATTTGACTTACTACCTTAGTAATTCATCAGATATCCAGTTAATATTTGACTTCTACTCGGTTACATCATAGTGCTATATGCTCAGTGTGAAGGTTTAAGAAGCTTAAATATCGCTCAGTAAATATGTATCTTTGAAAAGGCAATAGTTAATAACAATAGTTATTTCATATTTTAATGGCAACGCCTATTCAACACTTAGAATTTTCTCAATAATAGGAATTTAAATGCAACAGAGAGATAAAGAGTGAACGATTTCCTTCAGACGTGGGGTTTCAGGAGGATGAGATATAATGCTAGTAATAAATGACGTGGACTTTCCTTACTAAAAAGGACTGATTAATCTTACATGTACAAATCACCGAGGCAAAAACGTTGTGTACAGCAGAACTGCCCTTTTGTCTGGTTACCTGGAGGAGGAAGACCCCAAACCTTTGAAATAGACTTTTTTTTTTTAATCCCAAGAAAGAAGAAATCAAGAATAAACGAAGAGGCTTGGGCTTGGATCTCAGGAGGTTTCTTGTCCAGGGACACTGAGGGCGGAGAGCGAGAAGGAGCGTATAGAGGGGTTCGAGCTGTCCAGGGTCCGGACTGCTTTTCTGTACTTGGTGAGACACCCCTGGACTCCATCCGGGGTCATCGCGAGAGCCACTCTGCACAGCGCTGCTCTCCAGGCACGACGGCTTCAGCATTTGGTGTAGTTTTTCTTGCGCTACTGGAAGCCCCACCGAGGCCCTTTTCTTTCCCTGTTTTCCTACAGGGCGAGCGAAGCGAAGACAACAGTCAGAATCCCTAACTTCACAGGCCTTGGCTTTACAGTCGTGCTCCTGCCGCCACAGTGACGTGACTTCGGAGCCTCCTTGGAGTTTCCTCGGCCGAGTGTCCTCACTGCGAGCGTGGGGGCTGCGGGCCGGCACCAGGGTGGATGGCCCTGGCCTCCCCCCCCAGCCGCCCCCGCGGGACCAACTCGCGGGCAAGCGTCCTGCAAACGGCGGCAGCAGGAGGAAGGAAGAAGGCACTGCGCGCGGCCGGCAAACACCGAGGATGAGAGCGCTTGGCCACCGGGAAGCCCCCGCGGCCGCTCCCGGGCGCCTGGGAGGGCGAAGGGCGACCTCCGGGGCCGAGGAGGCCGCTCCCACCGCTTCCGGAACTGCAGCGACTCTCCTCGCGCCCCCAGGGAACGCGCCTCCTCCAGCCCCGGCTCCCCGAGACCCAAAAATAACCACGCAGCGCCAGGGACCCGGCCGGAGCCTGCGGGGCGGCGCCTCGCCAACGCCTTATCGCTCTCGGCCAGAACGCTCGAAACCTGACCCCGCGCCAGCCTTTTATACATAGTCCCCCGAGCCCCGCCCCAGCAACGTCTCCTAGCAACGCCTGGCCCTTGCGCTCCACAGCCTTATCGGCCTCCTCCAGGCCCTTCCTGTTCCCCTCCCCCACCAGCGCGGAGCGGAGGTCCGGCTCACGTGACTTGCCCCAGGGGAGGGGAGGGGCTAGCGGACGATGTGGGGGCGGGGCGCGGAAGGCCCCGTGACGCCATCAAGACGCGCCGGGCCGGTGGCGGCGCTCTGTCCCCGGGAGCTGGAGGGCCGGGAGGTAGCTGAAATGGCGAAGGCTGTACCGCTGGTGTGGGTTCGCGGCCCCGGCTTCGGGTGCGAGGCGGTGCGGTGTGCCTCGGCCCGGTGCTCCGTACGAGATGTGATCCACCGACACTGCCAAGATCGGGTGAGGTTCTCGCTTCCTGGAAGGAAGGGGAGTTAGGCGGACTGGGGGCAGGATTGGGCGAGGAGAGGGTGGGTCGGGGGCGCGTCTGTTCCTTGGGGTTTTCAGTTTTTGAGGCTGAGGGCACCCCAGTTTGAAAATGCTTCAGACTGATGCTGAGGCCTTGCTTTGCTTTTGCTTTGGGGTGGCGGTGGTTTTGTGTCCCTACAGAAGGGAGAACAACCCCTCGGCTCACAGGCGCTTAGTTCCGCCCTCCGTGTGGACGAACCGAAACCTTTGGCGTTGTTTCATCGTGCCCAAATGAGGCAGTTGGTCCAGATGACTTTTAGGGCGCATTTCCTTACGTTTCCGTTGCATTCATCCTGTGCTTCTATGATGTGCATGTTATCCACTGCACAGCCCTGTTAGCTCCAAGTAGAGGAGTATTTTCATATCCAGACCGAGGCCGGAGGATGGTTGGGGAGGGCAGTGGGTTCATCTGGTCTCTGATCGGGGGACGAGCACTCACACACGTGTCCTGTGGAGGGCGTGGGTTCTTGGGAGTCTGTCTTTTAGATGTTTTCACTGATCCTCTGATGGTCACATTTGTCCATGCTTATTTTTGAAAAACTGTCACGGACTTTTAAAGTTACATGTGTGGTTAACGGAATTATCAAGCAAGCGAGTTTCTCCCAGCTGTGAGACATTAAACCTGTTTAGTTATCTGAAGGATTTGGTGGTCTCCCCGAATCTAATTTTAATTTTGGTCTTTGATCTAGTAGTCTGTTTTTCTTATAACCTCACTTCATCCGTGTTTCCCTAGGCTGTTTCTTCTGTTATTTGTAAGCTCAACACATGTTAACACTGCAGTCAAAACCAAATCTTTGTTTATTTGGACTGGTTCCGTGAAAAAGCAACGTGTTTTTGCAAATAATGTGGTTTTACAGCCTCGCCATTTGTCTTTCTACACTACAGCCGAGTCTAAGAACTGTCAGAACTGTTTTTGACCATCCGTGTGGGGAAATACCTTAAAAAATAGATGGATTTTAATATCTCTGAAAATAACTTTTATATCTCATGACAGTTGATCCAAAATGACCAAAAATAGGATCTTAATTATGAGAAGTATTGGAAAACACAATTTTAAATAGGAAGGAAGAAATATAAATGGGTGATTCTTTCAGGTGCTCAAGAAATAGGACCATAGGGGCACCTGGGTGGCACAGCGGTTAAGCATCTGCCTTCGGCTCAGGGCGTGATCCCGGCGTTGTGGGATCGAGCCCCACATCAGGCTCCTCCTCTGGGAGCCTGCTTCTTCCTCTCCCACTCCCCCTGCTTGTGTTCCCTCTCTCGCTGGCTGTCTCTATCTCTGTCGAATAAATAAATAAAATCTTAAAAAAAAAAAAAAAGGACCATAACATACGTGAACAGAAACAAGAAACTTAAAAAAGGGCATTTGATGAGACACTGGAAGAAATTAAAATAGCTCAAGTTCACATCTGTGCTTTTTGAAACAAAATTGTTCTGACACAGGATGAGGTCAGTGTTCATGTCCACCGAAAAAGTAAAAATCCCTCCTGCTGTTCTTCAGGCTAGGATAACAGACACAGATAAAGTGAGCTGCAGAGTTGATAGGAAACGGTATTTCTCCGGAGGACACGGTACAGTTGTAAAATGTCATAATGACTCCCTTGGAAGTCTGTTGCTTTCAGATTCACTAAGAAACCTTGATCTGGGAAATTATAGACTTCAAGACACTTGCTGTTTGAAATGTTATCAGTGAGAATGAAGCATCCCACTCTTGCCTTGAGACTCTGAGTCACTTTGATACAGAGAACGCACTCTTGATTTCCAGCCAGGTGCAGACCTTCAGAGTAGGAGTTTTGAACACAACATTCCATGTTTATCTTAACTTTGTGGTTTCCAAGGAAATGGGTCTGGATCCAATTTACTTCACAGTCTAGACCTGATGTTGCCCCTTTTACACACAGCTCTGGTTTGTTTTGAGTCCCTCCAAACACTTTCATTTAAATTTCACCTAAACTCCACCCTTGCCTCAAATCCTATAATAGTTGTTTTTTGTTGGTGGTGAGACACCCCATGATTCCTCTTGTGCACAGTCCGTACCCCCCACCCCCCCACCTTGTTTGCAGTGAGTCAATAAATTTGACTTTGGTGAACTACACGTTTGTTTCTGGTGGCCTTAGGCTGATTGGGCTAAGACGCACAATACTTTGTGTTTGAAGTACTTTGTAAAACACAAATGGTCAAAGACCCTTAAATTGATTTTAAGTTTCCTTTGTCCTTTTTTCCTACTGGTGATTATTGACAAGAATCTTAAGTAGAAAATGCAATTTTGTTGCTCAGTTGTCTTGTTTAATAAGCAGTTCTGTTTGGAAACGAAGTACAGTGTATATAATCTTTCTGTCTTCACATTAATGTCTTTTAAAGTTGTTTAGAATTTTAGAAATATATACCCACTAGACATAGAAAATATTAAGAGAAACTAAAGTAGCTTTTCATTCATAAACATAGAACAAAGATGAGGTATATTACATACCTCATTTAATCTGTACAACTCTTAAAAGTGGACAATATTTTACAGATAAGAATAGTCCTTCTTGTTAATCACATCACTGCATATAACATGAGCTCCTTTGCTTCTCTCTCCTGCTAGCATGTTTGCCTGGGAAAAGTCCGGTCAACTTAAATCCACCTCTTCTGCCTGCCATCTGGGCAGTGACGGTGGCGGGGAAACTAATCACACAAATCAGTCTGACTGTAAGTTCACGAACACCAACCCTCGTGATGCGTGGCACTTCTGCTGTATATCCCCAGGCCAGAGTAGGCCTCCACTGGGTTGGGGGACTGCGGAGATCCTGATTCCTGCAGCTCTCGGGCAGTGGGGCAGAATCTGGGGGTGCCTCAGCAGCTTTGCTCATTTCCCCGTGTCGCTGGATGTGTTCTCTGTACACCATGTGTGAAAAGGCTTGGGAAACAGTGCCGACTGCATTGTTCTCACTCTCCTACACGACTCTCTGACCTCTTCTCTCTTTAAATCTCTAGTACTTCTCCCATCTCGAGGCCCATGCTTTGGATTCAGTGAGAAAGTACGGGCAGTCAGGAGAGACCTTTCTCATCCTCACAGCAGTGCCCCTACCTCGTTGCTATACATTCTGCCTTCTCTTTTTCCGTTACTGTGGATGAACGGTCGTTATTTTACGGATGAGTTGTAATTAGCTTCCACTTGGCACCATACCCTCTCTCCTCTTACCTTATTTGGCATTGGTTCTCTCTCTGCTGCATTTCCCAGTGTCTTCCCGTTTTCCTGGATCATTCCTACCAGTGCTCAAACTTGAGCCCCATCCCTCTCAGCTGTCACCTCCTTTTCTCTAGTTTTCTTTGTAGAAATATCCTTGAACAGAAAACTTCTCCTTTAGAACGTCCTCCAGTCAGGCTTTTGTTGCCGTCGCTCCAGCAGACCAGCTCCTGTCATGCGTGCCATACCCGATGATCGGGTTCCAGTCCTCCTCTCTCTCGGCCTGTCGGCGTCTGTGGGCACACTCCAACGTTCACTCCTTGGCATGCTTTGCTCACTGGTCCACACATCCACCTTACTAGCCTCCCTCCGGTTCCTCTTGCTGCTGCCTCTCGTCTCTCTGATCTCTAAACCTTGGAGTGGCTGCGACTGGGTCTTCTGATCTTTGTTCCTGTGCCTCCTCCCTCATGCAGGGCACTTCTTCCATTCTCTAGGCGTGCTGATGTCTTCCACATGGAAATCTCCAGCTCAGACCTTGTCCCCAGACTGCAGACGTGTGTACCCACCAGGTTCCTCAGCATCTCCAAAGAGGTCTTATTAGGCCTCTCAAACAAACACATCCAAAATGAGACTGGTACTCTTCCCCAAACATGGTTCTCACTCTTAACAAATGGCAACTCTGTTTCCTGTTAGTCACACCAAATGTTTGGACTCCTCTCTCGTTGCTCTGTGACTCTCACTGCCTGTCTCCAGAGCCTTCGGGGGACACCCCCCCTCTGTTTCTCATCCCTTTCTGCCACTACCCCCGATACAGATGGCCTTCATTGCTCACCTGGGTTGTCACAATAGCTGATGTCTCTTTTTCTGTAGTCTTTATTTCCAATTTAACAGCTAGAGTGATCCTTTAAGAATATAACTCTGCTCTCAATCTGTTCCAAACCCTGTAGTGGCTTTATTCAGAGTGAAACCTAAAGTTCTTACAGGGGCTTTTAAGGCCTTCTCATTCCCCTTTGGCAGACGTCTTCTAGCTAAATTGTCCGTGTTGCTGTTCCACGAATACTCTGGGCATGTTCCTGATCCCCACCTTTGCCTCTGGAATGCTGTTCCCCCAGATAGCCAGGTGGCTTGTTCTCTCCCTTTCTTTCCTTCTCTGCTAAAGTGACACTTGATCAGAGAGGCTTTTCTTGACTAACTGTGTATGTTAGATAGATGGCCAGCACAGCCATCTGCACACGCTGTCCCCTTCAGCCTGCTGATCACCAGTGGCCATCAGATAGCATTCGTTTGTTCGTCCTCTGTCTTTCCCCACTAGAACGTAAGCTCCCTTGAGGCAGGGTCTGTATTCATTGTATTATTCACTACAGTATCCTAGCACTTGAAAGTACCTGGCAAATAGTAGGGACTTGGTTAGTATTTGTTGAATGAACAGACGGGTCCCCCTGAAATGGCCGTGGGATGTGGTCCGGAACGAATGTTCATTGTGTCCACTTTGGGAAGATACCAGTTGTGTGTTTTTCCTTTCTGTTGGTATGTGGGTCTCCTTTTATATGTTCTCTTCATCACTTGCTCTGAGAAAGTTTGCAGTCTACAGAGTGGGTTTGGGGGTACTTGGGCCTCTGCTGTAACTCAGGGACAGGGCAGAAGAGCAGCCGGCCCTCCACCTGCGACAGCTGCTGTCGGTGTAGGCAGACCGTACTGTCGTCTCCTTCCCTCCCCTGCTTGTCCTTAGCCACACTCTTCAGAGTGTGTATTGGGACTTTTAAACTCGTGCAACTTGATATTACCAGTTTAAAAAAAAAGTGAAGAGAAAAAGGGCCTGGCAGAGTTACTGGGTCTGAGCCCCGTATAATTTTCCACCTTGACTCTGATTTCCTATCAGAGAAGAAGAGAACGGTTCTTATTTTCACCCAAAAGACAAAAAGGTCTTGTGCGTATTATGACAAGGCATTAGGAAACAGTCATACCCCGAATAAATCCTAGGAAGTGACTTTTTCTTTAGATTTTCAGGTCAATAAATACTGATGGAACACACACTATCTGCTTAATGAAAACATAATGGGCTGGGTCCCTCCCTACAGGAAACTTGTGTTGTCTCATTGAAAAACCCCAAACTTGTCTCTAGGATGTTCCAGTGGAACGCTTCTTTGTGAAGTGCAATGGATGCCTCGTGGACGCCAGTGACGGAGTGCGGCTCGGCGCCGTGTATAGTTTGGAACCCAGGCTCCGTGGAGGAAAAGGAGGTAGGACACGCATGGTGGCTGCTTCTTTGTGTCACAGCTGCAGTCTCTAGCCCTGGGCAGGCCTCTGGGGTGTGCCGGTCTTGTTCTGCCTTATGAACTCCTTTATTCACTTTCCTAGTCTTGAGTATGGTTTCTCTTTTGTTATTTTTGAGGAATATATTGTCCGATTATAATTTCTACCCTCGCCAGCAGGGTAGCTCTTAGGCAATTAGATTCCAAACCTTTGGGGGAGATTGGATGAAGAGAGACGATCGTGTGTCCAGTTTTCTGAAGAAAGAGTGTTAAAACAGTTAAATCTAGGGCGCCTGGGGGGCTCAGTCGTTGAGTGTCTGCCTTCGGCTCAGGGCGTGATCCCAGAGTCCTGGGATCGAACCCTGCATCAGGCTCTTCTGCTGGGAGCCTGCTTCTTCCTCTTTCACTCCCCCTGCTTATATTCCCTCTCTCGCTGGCTGTCTGTCTCTCAAATAAATAAATAAAATCTTAAAAAAACAAACAAACCAGTTAAATCTCCTTCTGCTTTTTAGCAAGATTTTGTCTGGTCATTGAAGTTCCAAGGGAGGCCTAAAGTCAGCCTGAGGAATGTAGCCGTTTACAGATTGGGGTAGATTCAGGTCGTTGCTGTACGAACACATCTAAGAATGGAGAAGAGAAACTAAAAGAGCAGGAACGGATTATGGGCAGTTCTGGGTATTTTTCCTGATGCGCTAACATGTTGTCCTGAAGCTTTCTCAACATCCGCAGTGATTTGGTTTGGTTGTCAGGGAGCTCACTGGCATCTCACATTATAATCATCCTGCTGTTTGAAATTGTATCGCTAAGAATGAAGCTTATTGTATCAGCCAGGGACAACTTACAATTGCGTTTCCTTTGAAACTCACTGCGAAATCTCACCATAAAAATTTTTAAGTTATTGATCTGGGAATCTTGGGATCTGTGGCACTGGGTAAAGCCCTCTAAAATATCCCAGTGTGGGGGGTGCCTGGGTGGCTCAGTTGAATAAGCATCTGCCTTCGGCTCAGGTCATGATCCCAGGGTGCTGGGATTGAACCTCACACTGAGCTCCCTGCCCAGCTGGGAGTCTGTTCTTCCCTCTCCCTCTGCCCCTTCCCATTCCTACTCTCTCTTTCACTTGCACTTTTTCTCTCAAATAAATCTTAAAAAAATATATCCAAATGGCGCAGATATGGTATTTCAGAAATATAAGAGGAAGGGCAAAAGGCACGAGGTTGAATCAGGTTTATCAATATTTTTACCTTTGATGCCTGGGCAGAATCTTGATATTCTTTCTTAAAAAAAAAAAAAAAAAGATCTTTTTTGTTTGTTTGTTTTGTTCAAGATTTATTTATTGGGGCACCTGGGTGGCTTAGTTGTTAAGTGCCTGTCTTTGGCTCAGGTCATGGTCCCAGGGTCCTGGGATCGAGCCCCATTTTGGGCTCCCTGCTCAGCAAGGAGCCTGCTTCTCCCTCTCCCTCTGCCTGCTGCTCCCCCACTTGTGGTCGCTTTCTATCTAGTAAACAAAATCTTAAAAAAAAAAAAAAGTTTTATTTATTTCGTTTAGAGAGAGAGAGTGCGAGCACAAGCAAGGGCAGAGGGAGAAAGAGAGAGAAGCTTTAGCAGACTCCTCACTGAGCGTGGAGCCCGATGCGGGGCGTGATCTCACGACCCTGAGCCGAAACTAAGCGTTGGATGCTTAACCGACTGAGCCACCCAGATGCCCCAAAGAGATCATTTTTAATCTCATGATATACTAGCATTTTCACAAATTTGGTGTTTGTCCATCCTTGAACCCTTCTTTAAACCTGCGTTCTCCAAATACACTTGCCCAGGGTTTGGATCTATGCTCCGAGCGCTTGGTGCCCAGATTGAGAAGACAACCAACCGAGAAGCTTGCCGGGACCTCAGCGGGAGGAGGCTACGAGATGTCAACCATGAGAAAGCGTAAGCTGCCCACTGTGTTAACTTCTTTGAAGACAGCAACGCACGTTCCTGCCAGTCGTGGTTGTCCACATGCCATGCGTATCGAACGGTAGCCTTCAGGGATTAGCGTGGTCACTCGTTGTTACCGGACTTAGCTCTTTCTGTAGTTGAATAATTCCTGTGGGGTTTTAGGGGGTCCCTCACAGCGTGCTAGTGGTAAGCCCGGGGCAGGCACAGGACAGTGTGGATTCTTCCGGGGATGGGGGGCTTTTCACGTAGAAACAAGAGTGTGTGGGATCCGTCCGGTCAGCCCCGTCTCTCTCCCCTGTCCCAGGATGGCTGAGTGGGTGAAACAGCAGGCTGAGCGGGAGGCCGAGAAGGAGCAGAAGCGCCTGGAGCGGCTGCAGCGGAAACTCGCCGAGCCCAGGCACTGCTTCACCAGCCCCGCGTACCAGCAGCAGTGCCATGAGATGGCCGAGCGCCTGGAGGACTCTGTCCTCAAAGGTGAGAAGGAGGGCCCCTAGCTGAAGCCACGCCGTCCCCGCTGTGCACAGAGGGCAGTGCTGGAGTCCTTGTGGGTTACAGACTGAGAATCAGATAAAAGCCATGGAACCTCTCCCCTCGATAAGAAACAGAATGGGGGTGCCTGGGGTGGCTCAGTTGGTTAAGCATCCAACTCTTGATTTCGGCTCAGGTCATGATCTCAGCGTCGTCAGATTGGGCCCCGTGCTCAGTGGGGAGTCTGCTTGTCCCTCTCCCTGTGCTCTGCCCCCTGTGCACAGGTGCGCTCTCTAAAATAAGTAAAATCTTTCAAAGTAATAATAGGAATAAACAGTATGCCTTAAACCCTAGAAATAAAGAGTACACCCATGATATGTGATGTATTTGACTTCTGAATTCCGGGGGCCCACGGGCCCCAGGTAAGAACACTTGTGCTTGGTGGGGTATGCCAAGTCCTCAGGAAGTCTTTAGACCTCAACATCCTTGCTTCTAGTTTTAGGTCCGTTTTTTAATGGTTTTTAGTGAGAATGATTAACTTTTTTTTAGCATCCAAAGCATTATGTTAGGGCTCTCGTGGGTTCTGTTGAGTAGGAAGGAATCTTTTCAATCAGAAGGTTGTGATGTAATGCTGTACAAGCAGCAGGTACAGGGGATGGACCATCAGGTCTGGGGAGGCCGGGGACGCACCTGTCCGTCTCAGAGCTGCAGACTGGCCTTTGGGGTTTTCAGAACGCGGTTCCAGAGCCAGAATGCACGGTCCTTTAAACCTGTCTGAGCTTGAGTCGAATCTCAGTTTAGCCGTATTAAATTTTGGTATGTTAAGAAATTTAAAACTCGAGCTTTAGATTGCAACATGGCAGCTTTTGTCGTCCGTACTGTTTATAATGTCTTCAGTTATACTCACTTCTGATGGCATAACTGAGTTGGGAACATTTCCGGTTAGGTATGCAGGCTGCCTCCAGCAAGATGGTTTCCGCCGAAATCGGTGAGAGTCGGAAAAGACCCAACCAATCAGAAACAGACGGAGGAGCCCGCGCGGGGAAAAGGAAGTGCTTTTGGTAAGTTACGCTTCAGTTTCATTCCAACGAGATCTGTGCGGCCTGACAGCGTTTCCTCTTGCCTATCTGGCGTAAACGCTTTTTAAAGTTAGGTTTGATGGGAACTCGGAAATTTCCAGAGTCTTCCAGTTCTCAGGTGTCCACGGCTGTCACACCGAGCACACTCCTTGTGGTTTCTGCCTTGCGTGCTGGGAATGGAAGCTAACGGACGATTTTTCCTTAGTGAAAGATCACATGAGAATCACTTTATACTTGAATTACTGTTTGGTGTTGAAAGAGTTAACTTTCAGAAATTCTGGGTGGAAGCCATGGCTGTACTTTCCAGATTGTTCTGTTTTCTCTGTGGTTTTTCACAGTCGTTACTGAGGTCTGTGGCCACCGCCAGAGCTCGCTTTGACCACTTTTGCACGTGCAGCTGAAAAGCACAATGGCGACTTTTCTTGTCCATCCTGCTGGTGGTGCTCCTGCCCTTCCCATGGGTCTTCAGGTCACTAGCTCAGTTTCCTTGGGCCAAGTTCTAGAAAATGACATCCAGACGCATCTTGCTTCCTTGCTGGCCTCTGCTTTGGGGGTAGAAAGATAATTATTAATTAAAGATCATGGAACTACGTGAGTCCAGCATAGAATCTTCAGTGTTCTTTGTTTGTTTTTTCTTTTCTTTTTTTTTTTTTTTTAATTTTATTTATTTATTCGACAGAGATAGAGACAGCCAGCGAGAGAGGGAACACAAGCAGGGGGAGAGGGAGAGGAAGAAGCAGGCTCATAGCAGAAGAGCCTGATGTGGGGCTCGATCCCAGATCGCCGGGATCACGCCCTGAGCCGAAGGCAGACGCTTAACCGCTGTGCCACCCAGGCGCCCCTGTTTGTTTGTTTTTTCTTTAGGATTTTATTTATTTATTTGACAGAGAGAGAGAGAACACAAGTAGGGGTTGGGGCAGAGCAGGAAGCCTGATGTAGGGCTCGATCCCAGGACCCTGGGATCATGATGTGAGCTGAAGGCAGACGTTTGACTGAGCCACCCAGGCGCCCCAGGAATTAAGTGTTCTTGAAAGTAAAGGTAGTGGGATTGTGTGGGGTTGGGGGGGGGGGTTGAATCAGGTTTGTTGAGATGGAATTTACGTGCACTAAAATTCATACTTTTTCATTGAATAGATCTATGAGTTTTGAGAAATACAGTCACATAACCAAGATATAGAATATTTCCATTTCCCTAAAAATTCCCCATGTGCCCCTTTGTGGTTAATTCCCGCTCCCCTGCCCCCACCCCCGGCAAGCGCCGATGCCTGGTGTGGTGTTTGTTCTGACCGTTCTGTCTTTTCGAGGATGTTGTGCAGCCCTCTGTGTCTGGAGTCTCTCACTTAGCACAATGCTTTTGAAATCTACGGCTGGTATCATATGTATCAGTGGTACGTTCCTTTTTGTTGCCATGGATTATTGCATCTGTTTATCCGTTCCGTTGATAGTTTGGGTAGTTTCCAGTTTGGGGCAATTATGAATAAAACATAGGATTTTCTTTTAACTGTTTGATATTTTATCTACGTTTCTCACCGTTGAGTTTTGTACAAGATAGAAACAAAAGCTTTAGGCAAAATCAGTTTTGTTTTACGAGATTCACAACTATTTAGGGGCGCTGGGGTGGCTCAGTGGGTTAAGCGTTTGCCTTCGGCTCAGGTCATGGTCTCAGGGTCCTGAGATCGAGCCCTGCATTGGCTCCCTGCTCAGCGGGAAGTCTGTTTCTCTCTCTCCCTCTGCTCCTCCCTCTGCTTGTGCTTTTTCTCAAATAAATAAATAACATCTTAAAAAAAAAAGAGATTCACAACTTTAAAGAGGATTCCCTCTTGGATCTTTGGGATGGTTGATTCTAGGCTCACTGAATTTTTTCCCCTCTGTTTATACTTCTGAATATCTTTCTGTGAAACTTAGCTACTGTCCATCTCACGCAAGCACATACTTTGACCCTGACAGTCTGTTCCCCGGACAGACTGTAACTCTGTCCAGCAGAGAAGCTGTACCTTCCTATTGCTCCTGGCAGGTTGGGCATGGAAGGGCTGGAGACAGCGGAGGAGTCCAGCTCGGAGACCTCAGACGATGACCGGGAAGAAGCTCCTAGTACTTCAGGCATGAGCTCACATGCTGTAGACAGCGGCCTTGGTGGCGCGGAGTCAGCAGCTGGGTCTCCCCGCTGCTGTCCGGGGCTGGGCGTGGCCAGCGCAGCCTCTCACTCCCCTGAGCCACTGCCGGCCCCAGGGACGGCCTCTGGGTGTGCTGTCTCCGCAGACGTGTGTGCTGAATCGGGACAGATCTCTGCTGAGGGGCTTGTGAACAGGACAATGGCCACAGAACCCGAGAAGAGCCGGGAGGAGGGGCGTGGGGCAGAGGGCAAAGAGCCTGCAGGAGAGGAGACCGCAGGGGCTGGACTGACCTCGGAGACAGAGCCAGAGGCGGAGGAGGTGGCCGATGGGGACAGAGCTGCCGAGGCTGCGCCTGGAGAGGCGGGGGCAAGCGAGCCCGCTGCCAGACTGGAGCGAAGCCAGTCAGGAAATACGGTAAGTAGTTTGGGGGTCCACGTCGGGAGCCAGGGCAGCTTCATGGCCACAGTTCCTCAGTAATTCCGTAACATGAAAACATGCTTTCCCCCTCGGCTGCTAAGTGGGAAGGTTTGTTTCATAACCAGAAGTACAGATGAGGGTGAAGCTTGCCTCTGCGCCCCAAAAAGTCCTTTGGTTTTTTTCTTTTAAACTCTGGAATGTGTATCATTTTGCCACTAGGTGGCATCCCTGGTTCTCTATTTTATCCGTTCTAAGCCACACGTCAATCACATTTTAATATCTGAATTGGAGTGGATGGCCCGTATGAGCACTTAGGGGCTATGACTTACCCGCTGAGCGGGGAGCCCGACGTGGGCTCGATCCCAGGACTCTGGGATCATGACCTGAGCCAAAGGCAGCCCCAGATGCCCCTCATGACTGGGAGGAGTCTGTTTTGAATATTTTCCCTTTTTCCCCCCTTAGGATACTGGTCAGCAAGCTCTGGATTTGCTGGCCTTCAGCTCCACGGCAGAGCTGGAGGCGCTGGGTTTGGACAAGCTCAAGTGTGAACTCATGGCCCTGGGACTGAAATGTGGGGGCACCTTGCAGGAGCGTGCGGCCAGGCTCTTCTCCATCAGGGGCCTGGCAAGGGACCAGATCGACCCGGCCCTATTCGCCAAACCTTTGAAGGGGAAGAAGAAGTGAATTTCATCGGAGCTGGTTTCCTATTTCTTCATAGTCTGGCGTTTGTAACCTGAATAATGTTGACTCCTGGCCGTTATTCCTGTTGATATTAAAGCTGACTTTTTAATGACCTAATTCTGACCATCCTCTTTTTTCGTTAAACTGTATGTATAAAATTAATGTGTGAAATCATCTGGGCCTGCAGTGTTCTTCGTGGGATGATTTTTTATAACATTTAGTTTAATAAATACAGAGCGATTCAGATTTTGGTTTCATCTTGTGTCATTTAGTTACACAGTTGACCCTTGAACCTCACAGGTCAGAAAAGCACGGGTCCACTTACATGTGGATTTTTTTTTCAATCAATAACAGTACCGTACTGTCCGTATATTTTCTCTCATGATTTTAATAACGATTTCCTTAGCTTCACTGTAAGAACACAGTATGTAATCTGTGCAGCATACAGAGCCCGTGTTACTCATCGGAGTCCCTCCTCGTTCTTTTCACATGTGTAGGAGCTGCGGTGGTTACTGCTTTCTCGTCCCGGGACTGGTGGTTTCTGTCTCCCCCTTTCCCTGATCAGTCTTGCGAGGAGTTCATGAGTTTTGCTGATCTGATTTTCAAAGAACCAGCTCTTGGCTTTGTTAATTTTTCTCACCTTTTTCAGTTTCATTGATTTCTGCTCTTTATCGTTAACTTTCTTCTACTTAGTGTGGATTTGCTTTGCTCTTTTTCTCTTTAGCTTAAGATCGGTCATGATCTTAGACTTTTTTCTAATAGAAGTATTTAAAGTCGCACGTTTTTCTTTAAGTACCACTTGAGCTGCACCTCAGAATTTTAAACATGTTGTCTTTTCATTATCGTTCAGTTGTAAATATTTTCTCATTTCCTTGTGAATTCTTCTTTGACCCACGGGTTGATGATCTAGAAGCATATGGCCTGATGAGCAGATGTCTGTTTTGTTCCCTAAATATTGTTACTGATTTGTACTTTAATTCCATCGAGGTTAGAGAATATGTTTATGATTTTAGTCTTTTTAGTTTTACTGAGACTCCTAATATCTCCTGGTATATGTATGGTCTGTCTGGGGAACGTTCCACGTTTGCTTGAAAAGAATATGTACTCCAAAATGTTGGGTGAATTTGTTCTGTAATACCATTTAGGTTACATAATTAATACTATTGTTCACATCTTCTGTGTCTGCCTAGATTTTTTGTGTCTTATCAGCTGTTGTGAGGTGGTAAAGATCTTCTGTTATGATTGTGCAATTGTCTGTTTCTTTAATTGTATCAATTTTGCTTTGTATTTTGAGGGTTGTGTTACGTCGTCCTAATGAATTGACCATTTTATTATTACAAAACTCCCCTCTTTATCTCTAATAACTTTTTTTTTTTAAGATTTTATTGATTTGGCAGAGAGAGACCGCGAGAGAGGGAACACAAGCAGGGGGAGTGGGAGAGGGAGAAGTAGGCTTCCCGCTGAGCAGGGAGCCCAATGCGGGGCTTGATCCCAGGACCCTGGCATCATGACCTGAGCCGAAGGCAGACGCTTGACCACTGAGCCACCCAGGTGCTCCTCTCCTAATACCTTTTATGTCCAGTTCTGTTGTATCTGATGTGAATTAGAGCTTCTCCAGCCTTCTAATGCGTACTGTGTGCGCGAGACACCACTTTCTGCCTCTGTCTTTCTACTTACAGTGAGTGGAGTTCCTATACACAACACATACCTGGCTCTTAACACTTCTCTCCGTTCTGACAGGCGCCACCTTTCAATTCACAGCAAGCCGTGATTACTGGTAGAGTCAGATTTAGGTTTATCATTTTATTGTTTTTTTGTTTGGATTAGTTGTTTATTTAGAATTACAGTTTAACGGATTGACTTTTTAGCTGTCCTGTCTGCATAATGTTTTAGTGGATGCTCTAGGACGATATCCATTCTCAGGTTTTCAGTCTCCCTAGAGTTCATGTACCACTTCGCACAAAATGTAGAAATCTTGCAACTGTATATGTTCATTTACCAACCCTGTCATTGATGGTCTTGTTTTCATATATATAAAACTATGTTCCTTATAAGCCCTGTGATATGTTGCAATTTCTACTTTAATCATATGTTTTATTATTTTTTTTAAAGAGTTTGTATTTATTTATTTGCCACAGAGTGAGAGAGCATAAGCAGGGGGTAGCAGCAGGCAGAGGACAGGCAGACTCCCGGCTGAGCAGGGAGCCTGACACGGGACTCAATCCCAGGACCTCAGGATCATGACCTGAGCCGAAGGCAGACGCTTAACCAACTGAGCCACCCAGGCATCCCAAACATATATATTTCAAAGAAATGAAGAGGGGTACTTGGGTGGCTCAGTTGGGCGTCTGACTCTTGATTTCGGCTCAGGTCGTGATCTCAGGGTTGTGAGACCTCGTCAGGGGCTCCGTGCTGGGCGTGGAGTCTGCTTAAGATTCTCTCTCTCTCACCCTTTCCGGAAAAAAAAAGTCTCCAGGTTATTTCTAGATGTGGTCTCTTCTTTAATAGTTCATAGTATTGGGTGACACATTTTAGGTTAGAAGACTGGCCTTTATTTTAGACCATTATTCTCCTGTTACTTGTTGCTTCTTTCCTGTGCTCGGTTCCTATGGAACTTGAGTTTCCTGTTGTGTCCAGTGTGCCGTGTGCCACTCTTCGTGTGCTCATTAATTCAACAATTAGGTTTTTCCTGTAGAGAAATCTTCCTCAGATTGGACCTGGCCATGCTTGCTTGCTTTGGTCTTAGAAACATGCATACACAAGCTAGGCTCAGCGTATCTTCAGTTTCTTTCATGGGAACACAGTTCCTCTGATGCCTCAACTTGTCTCTTTACAAATACTCATTTTCTTAGGATCTCCGCTCATGCAGGAGCCAAGGTCTAGGGTGGGACAGATGTGTAGGAGATTCACTGGGGGCCGGTGCGGGAGAGGGACTCCCCTGGAAGGCCAGGGAAGAAGGAAGGATAGTGTAGGAAGAGTCCCAGCCTGCAGTGCATTTCAGGGAATGTTCGTCCAGGCCAATGAAGGGCCCTTCAGTTAGTCACCTGCCGGAATCCAGCACCTTGCTGGCCGGGCCAGCCTTCACACCGCCACTGCACTAACTGGCTAGAAAGCGACCGCAGAAAGCGTGGCCTGGGTGTGAGCCTAGTGCACCCGGAGGGGCACCCATCACGCTCCTGTGGGCAATCTCTGTGCTCTCTGCCTGTGACAGTGAGGTTTTCCCATTGCTTCGGGAGCATTACTTTTCTAGTTGTTGAAAAAGGGTGCATGTGCCCATCTTGGCAAGCATGCTCAAAGGGGGAAGGGGAAAGTTGAGACTTCGTGGGGGTTTCCTCTGTCAGGTCTGAGATGCTTTCACATGGGGGAGAGTCAGACAGCCAGAGCTGAAGACTTGGTTTTCTGAATGGCAGCATGAAGCTGGCTGGGCCAGTGCCCTTCCCCCAGTGGCCCCGCCGCCCCTTCGGCTTGTCTGGCGAAGGGAGAAGTCCGCAGTTCTGCAATTGCCCTTTTCTTGGAGCATGAAAGGCTGGAAGCAGGGGGTTCGCATCCTCACGGCCCTGCGCGGGGATGCCCGTGGCCTTGTGCCCTGGCTCCTCTTTGCCTGCACTTTGATAGAACCTCCTTGTCCCGTTCCTTCGGTCACTTCAAGGGGACTTGGCAAGTCCCACCTTCCGTGGGCTGAGGTTACCCGTCGCGCCGGCCTGTTAGTGGATTTTCTAGCTCAGAGGTGCCCCGTCCAGTGACTTAACACCAGCTCTGGGTTCTAGGCTGACTCTGATCAGAACCGGGGAGGTACCGAGTGTTAGGCTTGTGGCACTGCTCTTGGGTCTGAACTCAAACATGGGGACGGACATCGTGGCTCCCGGGGGGCTGAGCTCAGCCACCTGCCCATCGCCCCGTGTCTGAGGGAGAAGTCTGGTTCAGGCCGTACATGTCTACTCTCTGCCGTGGGCAATTCAGTGTCAGAGTCAAAAAATGCTACGTGGTGTTAACCTTTTCATTCGTCTCCAGAAGTTCCCATTCGAGTATAAATTAATAAATCCGAGGGCAGCCAAAGTGCCAACAGGAATGGGAGTCCTCTAGAAAGGGTTCTGTTTTCCACCACCACCAGCCATCAGAAACACTACTGATCTCGGTGGGGAAGGCAGGCTCCCCCCGTTGCCAGTAGAGGGAGCTGGGCACTACCAAACGGGGTTCGAAGCTGGGGCAGCGGAGGGTCCTTAAGACCCGCAGCACCGCACACAGAATAAGTGGCCACGTGGATGGTTTGGTCTGGATCTGACCGGACTCTGTCCTTTCTGACTCTCAGATCCTCGTGTTTTGCTTGTGCTCTCCCTCTGCAGAGGAGAACACATCACTTACAGGCTTGCTGAGTGTCCCCTAACAGTACCACCTCTAACAAACAACTCTATCTATCTATCTATCTATCTATCTATCTATCTATCTATCTATCTATGCAGTGGGTAGGATTTTTTTTTTTTATTTATTTGAGAGATAGAGAAAGAGAGGGAGGACAAACCAGAGAGAGAGGGAGAAGCAGGGGAGCCCGATGCAGGACTCGATCCCAGGAACCCCGGGATCATGACCCAAGCCGAAGGCAGATGCTTCACTGACTGAGCCTCCCAGGCGCCCCAAACAGTTCTTTCCAAATCGCTTGCTCTTGTGTTCTGCTGGAGGGATTTGAGTGTCGTTGTGTATTCAACAACTTTATTTTTGTGTTCTAAAACATATTTTTTTGGGGGGTGTAGCTGTGTTTTGTACAGTTCTGACATAGGTATTTCTGCCCGAGCCCCTCGTGTCTCTTCAGTGGGAAAGGTGTGCCCTGATGCAATGTTCCAGCTCATTACTCTTGCGCGGGTGGCCCCCAAGTCACCCTGTCCCCTTCGTGTGCTGAGTGCTTGCCATCATCCTAAGCAAATGCCAGGACCTTGATTTGGAAAACAAATGTATTTGCATAAAATATCTTTGCTATCTCTTTATGTATCAGAGTTCCACCCAAGATGCTATTTATACAAATAGGGTTTACCGATAAAAACAATTTTGAAAGCTTCCAGGCGTAATTCTTTGTATCTTTATTTTGGAAACATGATTTTTGGGAAAATGGGTAGTCCCGAGCTGAGTAAAGATGATGCCGAGATAGAAGCCTGAAATATTGTAACTCTTGTGGAGAGAGGCCAGATGTAAAAAATCGTATGCAAAGAAGGCAACATCATTATGTGAAAACAAAGATGATGCCTGGGGAAGACCGCCCGTGAGGCCGTACAGGTTACTGTTTCCCCAGGTCGTCCGTGGGGGATCGGAAGCGGACCATTTCCCCCTCTTCCCAATCTCCTGTACTCCCTAAACAATCCATGATCAGCCTCCTCGTGTAATAAGGAGACATGTTAAGGCTCCTGCACGGGAACACGTCCCTGTGGTTTGGTTCCGTTTTATTCAACAGACGCCCGTGAGTGCCTGCCCCGCGCTCTGCTCTACGCGGCCGTGGGATGCCCCTCTCCCGGACGGGGCTCAGGGCTGCTAGCAAAAGCAGGTGTCCGCAGTGTGGCTGCAGTGGTTTCAGACACAGAAGGCCAATGATGGGCGTATTCATGGGGGGTCGTGGGATGCAGGAGGAATGACTCTGTCCCTCTGGCAGAGTGAGGCAGGGTCACTGGGGAGGTGACTTGGGCCCAGGGTCTTTTTTTTATTTTCAAGATTTTATTTATTTATTTGAGAGAGAGAGAGCATAAGCAGGGGGAGAGGCAGAGGGAGAGGGAGAGGGAGAAGCAGACTCCCCATTGAGCAGGAAGCCCGATGTGGGGCTCAATCCCGGGATCCTGGGATCATGACCTGAGCTGAAAGCAGATGCTTCACCGACGGAGCCACCCCGGCACCCCTGGGCCCCGGGTCTTTAAAGATACTCTCCTGCCCCTGGCAGAACATGGCTCTGAAATGAGGGGGTTCGTAAGAAGCAGCCCTGCATGCCACACCATGACCTCCTGTCCACTGGGAGTGCCCAGGCCTGAGGAGGGGAGCTTAGCTGCTGCCCTTGGCCCCCAGAGCCCCCAGCAGACCCTCCCAGGCCTCCCCAGATAAACAAACGCTGTGCAAACACCTTATCTAATTTGCTGCTCACAAAACCCTTCAGAGTAGACACTGTTCACCCCCCGTGTTACCGGAGCCTCAGAGCACCGAGGCTTTCAAACACTAAATACCCAGCCCGGAGAGGGCAGAGCTGGGGCTGAAGCAGAGGACCTCTGGCTCGCAGCCTGTGCTCTTCCAGCACCTTCAGCCCTCCTCGCCTGCCAGCCCTCCCCGAGCCCAGCCGGCTTCTCTCTCCGCAGAATAGCCCCCGTGCACCACTCCGGTGAGGCCAGGTCCAGCCCCGGGGCCAGAGGACGATCTGGCCTCTTAGGATCTCTGCATCGCCCTCTGCCTCTGTTGGGCCCCTCCCTGAGGATGGAGAATTCTCTCCATCGCTGTCGGACGGCTTAGTGTCTCCCTCTCAGGAGCACCCACCTGGTGTGGACAGTGGCATTCGGCTGGCTGACCGGCTGGGCCCAGCTGTGGGGAGCAGAGACGCACGGCTCTTTCAACCTCTATGAGCCCCACATCCCTTACTTGTAAAATAGGGACCCTAGTCCCTGCCTCCTAAGGGGGTCTTAGGGTTCAACGAGGCCCTTCCCCAAAACACCCCTCCTGGGGACTAGATTTATGACCCTGTGCTGTCAGACCAAAGCCCGGGAGCGGGGAGCAGGTGGGGCTTGCTGACCAGACCCCACCGGATCAACAGCCACTGTGGACGTGGATTTGACGCCGGCTGTCCTGCGCCCCGACACATGCTCGGCTTGGAGACGTGCGGTGGCCTTACATGTGGGCTTTTAAATCTTCTTGTTGAAAAAAATGATATATCGTTTTGAAGACAACAGTGTGAAAGACAGTTCTGAAAATTCAAACATCAAAGGGCGCGCTCACACCATCTGTCTTGGAATGCTTTCTGGTTCCTCTCGTATTCCGTCATTGTCATTGGTCAGTGGGTCAGAAACATATTGACCTTCCCCTCTGCGTCCCCCTAAAGCATCCATGGCTGAGCTCTGAGTGACCTGGTGGGCAAATCTGCCCACCACCCATCCCACTGAAGCTGCCCAGTCAGGCCTCTGCCCCGCCGACAGGCCGCCCCGTACCGTGGGCGCGGAAGGTCCCTCTGCCTCCTCTCTTGGACCTAGTTACTGCCGTCCATCCTCCACTCAGCAGGTGGAATTATCTCTTAAAATGAGTTTTCTTGGGGTGCCTGGATGGCTCAATCGGTTAAGCGTCCCACCTGTGATCTCAGCTCAGGTCTCGATCTCAGGATCGTGAGTTCGAGACCTGCGTTGGGCTCCATGCTGGGCGTGAGCCTACTTAAAATTCTCTCCCTCTTTCTCCCCTTGTCTCTAAAAAAACAAATAAATAAATTAGTTTTCTTTTATTGTGGTAAAATATGCATAACATACCATTGACTATTTTGACCATTTTCAAGTGCACGGTTCTTGGGCACCAAGCCCATTCAGGCTGGGGTAGAACCATCACCCCGTCCACCTCCAGAACTCTTTCACCGTCCCAGACTGAAACTGTCCCCATGCAACAAGGAGCGCCTCTGTGCCGGCCTCTGGCACCCACCACTATGCTTCCTGCCTCTTTGAATGTCCTGACCGGGAGGACCTCCTAACAGTGGAGTCACCTGGTGTTTGCCCGTCTGAGACTGGCGCATTTCTCAGAGTGTGAAGGCCTCAGGGTTCATCCACGTGGTCGCAGGGGTCCGGCTTGCTTTTTTAAGGCTGAAGAATATTCCATTGTATGAGTATGGGACATTTTGTTAATACATTAGAATTATCTTTTAAAATGCGAATAAGATCGTGTCTCTTTTTTTGCTTAGCCCTCCTACTGGCTTCCCACGGCTCTGAGTTAGAGCCTTCCCATGGCCTGGGACCCCCTCCGCTGGCCCCTTCCCCTCACCCCTGTCTGCAGCCCCGAGGGCCGCTTCCTGACTTCAACCCCCCCCCCCCCCCACACACACAGCGCCCTTCTGGGCCCCACACGGGCAGCTGCCTGGCCTGACCAGCCCTCCCCACCCCCGTGCTGGCCCTTCTCACCCCAGACATGGCCCCTTGGGGAGGCCTTGCCAGTCACTCTCTCTTTCATGACCCTGTTTACTTCCTTCCCATTATCTGGTTTCTCTGCTGTCTTGTTTATCGTCTATCTCCTCCCCTGGAATGACCCAGGCCCAGGCCCCAGACTGTGTCTGGGTCATGGCTGCAGGGCTCGCGGGGGATGTGCTGATGGGCGCCTGGGTGAAGGGGTGCCGGCAGGTGGTCTGGGGGGCGCGACCTGTTGTGACTTGTTGTCACCTGCCCTACAAGCTCATTTATAGCAGTGCCGGTATCGGCAGGCGGTCGCCTGGGGAGGGGCTGCCCTAGCTGGTTAGAGTCCCGGCTTTCCCCATCTCTGATCACGGGGGGGAGGGAGGGGGACAGGGCCAGCCCCCCTTCGCCTCAGCCCTAAGGAGGTGACCCTGCAGTGGCCTCATCTTCCCACTTCGTTGCGATTTTGTGCAGCTGTAGGAGACAGAGAAGCTAAAAACATTGGGTAAAGATAAAGAGCTTTAGAAAGAAACATATCGAATCTTTTCGCCACAGGAGACCAGAAACCAAGGGCAACATCATAACATTATTTGAAGACTCTTCCCCAGAGAAAGGGCCGAAGTTCCATCCACCTGCGTTCAGAAGTTTGTGCTGGGGGAAAATCGATCCAATAAACACAAAAAGGAATTTATTTTCAAAGTACATGTATCTGTAGAAACATGTAAAAATATGTCTTTA
This sequence comes from Ursus americanus, assembly GCF_024610735.1. NCBI lineage: Eukaryota > Metazoa > Chordata > Mammalia > Carnivora > Ursidae > Ursus > Ursus americanus. Next base: position 100,215,971 of record NC_142128.1, on the reverse strand, counting down.
GGGAAAGAGGAAGGGACCCTAAAAGGGGGGCCCCTGGTTTACAGAGCAGGCCAGGCCTCAGCCATGTTCTACTCTCCACCTGTCTTTTCATTAACGGTGACTTACAATAAACGTGTTACTGAACATAACATACACACAGAAGAGTAAGTCGTAATGTACGAGGTGAAGTTCCTACAAGTAAACTGTGTGACCAGCGCCCAGATCGAGGCTCAGAACATTGCTGGCATCTCCAAAGCCCCTTTCTGCCGGCCTCTGGGCAACACGTCCCGAGGGTAAGCGGAACGCGGAGTCCGTTCTCTTTTGCGCGTGGAGGGATGTGGAGTCGGCGTATGGTTTTGGGTAGGTGTCATTCGCTCACGTTTGTCACCGTGCAGCCTTCTGTTCATCGCGTAACAGAGGACGGATGGGCGTTTGGATGGTTCCCAGGTCGGCGGCCTTACCAGAAGCGCCACTATGAACATTCTAGCACATGGTTTTGGCGAACACACAACCTTTCTATTGGCCACACAGCTATGCTGGTCATGGGACGTGTGTACCGTCAGCTTTAGGCAATAGTGGCAGAAATGCCAACACTGGGTACTTTCTGTCCTTCTTAACAGTGGGATCGTGGTGGGACCGCACTGTGCGTTGACTTGCATTCCCTGATCCCTAGTGAGGGTGGGCATCGTTTCCCGTTTGTTGGCCGTTTGGACGTCCTCTCTGTGACTGTCTGTGCTGGTCTGTTGCCCATTCCGCAGCTGGATTTCCGTTCCGAGCGACTCTTACTGAGTCTTTATATATTCTGAATACGAGTTCTTTGTCAGATACATGAATTGTGTCTTCTCCTGCTGTCTGGCTAGAATTTTTACTCTTAATGGAGGCTTTTGAGCAGAAGTCTCACATTTAATATAGGCTAGTTTATCAAATTTCTTCCTTTATGGTTAACTCTTTTAGTTTTCTGTTTAATTAAAATATTTTTGATAGGTAAACATCCCTGATTTTCATATGGTTTAATTGAACAATCTGTTTTTTTACGATAGTTCTCATCCCCCTACTTCATTATGATTTTGTGCAGATGTAGGAGACAGAGAAGCTAAAAATATTGGGTAAAAAGAAAGAGCTAGTTTTATGATAGTGTCTTATGTGTCTAAGAAATCTTGCCCTATCCTGTGTTCATTGAGACATGAACCCTTGTTGTCTCCTGAAAACTTGATAGGTTTGCCTTACACATTTAGGTCCCTACTCCACCAGAAATCGATTTGTATGTATGATGTGAGGTAGGGGTCCAATTTCATTTTTTTTGTATATGGATCCTTAATAGATTCAGCACTATTTGTTGAAAAGGCTGTTCTTTTTCTACTACGATGCTGCCCTACCTTTGTCATAAACCAAGTGTTCGCATATCCACGGGTCCTGTTTCTAACTCTCTTATTCTATTGGTGTATTTGTTCCTAACCAATATCACACTGTCTTGCTTACACTAAAGACTTTGAAGACAAGTTGCCACTGTCGCTAAAAGTGGGGATATGACCTCTTGATATTTTCTGCAATAGGATGTCTACAATTATCCTTTTCCAACACGACAGTCTGGAGGAAATGAAACAATAAATACGGAAAATAATTAAATCCTAAGGAAGGGCAGCTTCAGACAACACTGAGTAGTCATTTTATAGCTTTCGTCTGAGTAGCTACACAAGAAAGCTAGCTTTGAAGATTCCCTGTTGAGGATTCTGGGAAACCCGTACCCTCATGTCATTGCAGGAGACTTAGAAAATGTGAACATCCTTTTGGAGTGGAACTAGGCAGAGTAACGAAAATGCTAGTACCATCTGCAAATTCACCCCCCACCCCAAGGAAGTAGGTCGAAAGAGAAAAGAATCGTATGCACAGAGATGTTTATAATAGCAGTGTTTCCAATAGTAAAAACTGGAAATGCCTTTGCTGTGGCTGCAAAATTAAATCAAATACCTATGAAAATGGTAAGTATAGTAAATGTGTACAACAGGGACGAGTATGAAATTCCACTACATTAAAAGCACAATCTGCCAAACTTGGAGGTAGATTATCTTTTAAGATTTGCTGTTTACACGGATACAAGTTGTAAGGGCATGAAAAGAGGAAGGAATAAATACCTCATAGTGCAATTGCTGGGGGCGCCTGGGTGGCTCAGTTGGTTAAGCATCTGCCTTTGGCTCAGGTCATGATCTCAGGGTCCTGGGATCGAGCCCCACATCGGGCTCCCTACTCAGCGGGGAGTCTGCTTCTCCCTCTCCCTCTGCTCCTTCATCCCTGCACAGCGCACGCTCTCTCTTGCAAATAAATGAGTAAAATCTTTTAAAAAAATAGTGCAATTACTGGATTGGCAGCAAAGCCAATGCACCCTGCTTCTGAGGAGCCCCCGGATGCTGGTGCTTTATTTCGTTTTCTTATCCCCAAACTCCGTGAAGTAGGTATCCTTTCTCCCCTTGTTGTGGGTCATCAGACTGAGTGTCTGTGGTTAAATAACTCACCCCAGGTTCTAAGCAGGCAGGTTATTGGCAGAAAGTTATCTGTTGTGGGGCGCCTGGGGGGCGCAGCGGTTAAGCGTCTGCCTTCGGCTCAGGGCGTGATCCCGGAGTCCTGGGATCGAACCCCACATCAGGCTCTTCTGCTATGAGCCTGCTTCTTCCTCTCCCGCTCCCCCTGCTTGTGTTCCCTCTCTCGCTGGCTGTCTCTCTCTCTGTCGAATAAATAAATAAAATCTTTAAAAAAAAAAAAAGAAAAAAAAAAGAAAGTTATCTGTTGTGACACCTGAGCTGTGCAAAGAAAAACAAAGCAAAACAAAAATCTCATTTTTCTGATGATTAAAAATAAATAAATAAATAAAGCAAGCTCTCAGGAATTCTGGGAACTACAGGAAGAGTATAAAGATGACATTAAAAATCACCCAGATTTCTTCAACTCAGGAGTAATCACCGTGAACACATTGGTAAATTTCCTTTTTTCTTCTGTGTATGTTGACTGGAATCCTACATTAGAAACAATTCGATGCATTCCTTTTTAAATTGACATGGTGTGAGCTCTCCTCATGCCATTTAAAATTCTTTTTTTTAAAAAAGATTTTTATTTTAAAGTAATCTCTGCACCCACTGTGGGGCTTGAACTCATCACCCTGAGATCAAGAGTCACGTGGTCCACCGACTGAGCCTGCCAGGCGCCCCTTTTAAAATTTTTTTAAACATGAGTTTTCATGACTAATAATTCATTTTGTGTATATACCATCCTTTGGTCTTTCTTTTGTTGGGCATTTATACTTTTCTTAATTTTTTTGTAGTTCTAGAAATGCTGTGTAGAATCTTTGTAGACAACTTTTACCTGAGTCTCACAGTATCTGCCTGGGACAGATCCTCAAAAGGGGACTTGCCTGGAGCAAGGCTCGGAATATTTTTTACGTCTTTAGTTCTTTTTCTTTTATTTGTATTGACGTCTAGTTGACACACGATGTCGCATGCACTCCAGGAGACAGCACGGCAATCGGGCGGCTCTCCCTTACCCCCTGCTCACCACTGGTGCAGCTACTGGCTGTCAAGGCCACAGATATTTTTAAGGTCCTTTTTTTTTTTTTTTAAAGATTTTATTTATTTATTTGACAGAGAGAGACAGCCAGCGAGAGAGGGAACACAAGCAGGGGGAGTGGGAGAGGAAGAAGCAGGCTCACAGCGGAGGAGCCTGATGTGGGGCTAGAACGAAGGCAGATGTTTAACCACTGCGCTACCCAGGCGCCCCTTAAGGTCCTTGATACATATTACCGACTTTTCACAGGGGGTCTTCACTAAGCAGGTGCCTGTGGGATGCTATCTTCCCGTTGACCAGGGCTGTGCTGCACGGATGGGCCCTGGCTGAGGGCCCTGGGGTCAGTGAAGCAGCTTCTGGGATCCTTTTTTTTTTTAAAAAGATTTTATTTATTTATCTGACAGAGAGAGAGACAGCCAGCAAGAGAGGGAACACAAGCAGGGGGAGTGGGAGAGGAAGAAGCAGGCTCCCAGCGGAGCAGGGAGTCCGACATGGGGCTTGATCCCAGGACCCTGGGATCAGGCCCTGAGCTGAAGGCAGACGCTTAACGGCTGAGCCACCCAGGCGCCCCTCTGGGATCCTTTCTTTTCCTTTTTTTTTTAAAGCACTCACGTAGGGTTTTCCTGTTCTTTCTAAGTGCTTTATTTTTTTTTAAAGATTTAATTAATTTATTTGAGAGAGAGAGAGAGCGAGCACAAGTGAGGGGAAGAGCAGAGAGAGAAGCAGACTCCCCACTGAGCAGGGAGCCTGATGTGGGACTCGATCCCAGGACCTCGGCATCATGATCTTGAGCAGAAGGCAGACCCTTAACCGACTGAGCCACTAGGAGCCCCTTCTAAGTGCTTTATAAGTACTAACTGATTTAACAGCCCTACAAAGAAGGCTCGGTCCTTCTCCTTGCTCTGTAGATGTGGAAGATGGACCAGGGACAGGCCCAAAGCCACGTGATGTGTGGCCATGACCAGCATGTGACATCACCTGGAGGCAGGCGCTGGGGCCCCTCAGAAGCAGGGAGGGGTCGTTGCTGTGGGAAGAAGCCGGCATCTCTGGCCTGGGTCTCATGCACACATTTCCCGACTCATCGCTTTAGTTCTTTAGGCCCTGTCTTATTTGTTCAGGTGCCCCGAGCTTTGACGCTGTTGCCAAGCCTGGTCTCGTGACCTGGGGCCCACAGGCAGTCTGGCCAGTGTCCTTTGGGGTGGCGAGGAGGCCACTGGCTGTGCAGTCAAGGATGTGGCACGGCCGGCCGGGCCTTGAGGAGCTTAGAGCCGTGAGTCAGCTTGGGGGGCCTTTGCCCAGCCCAGAGGCTCGGGGGATGGCAGTCAGCATGCAAGGGCCCCCCACCCCAAGGGGAGGAAAATCTGAAACAGGCTGCTTCACACATCACCTGAGTACTGGGGGTGAGCTCCCCCAGCGCAGGACCTGTCTCTGGGTCCCCAGCCCCGAGGTCTGCTGGTGGACGGATGCTCAGGGACTGCAGACGGGATTCGCTGGCCTCCCAGGAGGACCCTGCTGCTGGGATTAGGAGCTTGTTTACCCACAAGATGAAGGTGCAGCCTGGCTGGTCAGGGGCCCTGGGTTTGAATCCCAGTGGGGGTTCGAATCCCTCAAAGTCAGGCTGCATGACCTCAAAACGGAATTAGTTTGTGCACTTTGGCCTCAGTTTCCCTTCTGAAAGCCTCCACTGTTTTGAGGGTAGAAAGAGAGATGTGTCAGCAAGGAGGCCTGGATAGACAGACACCATGGGCGATGAGCCTTGGGGTGGGGGCAGGGAGCCACAGGGCCCCCGTCTGCTCCCTGTCTTGCTCCTTCTGAGGACAGGGGACACCCTTTGGGGTTCCTAGGTCAACTGACCTCCCTTCCTCATGAAGGGGCTCTGCCCTTTGACAAGGCTTCGGCCGCCTGAGGCAAGGAGCTGGCGTGCAAAGGCCGCTGGGGGTCTGCCTGGAGAAGTCTCACAGCCATCCCCGTCTCTGGAGAGATTCTGGCAGGCACCCCCCCCCCCCCGCACCGTGCTATCTCCCCTGGGGTGGCTGGGCTCCCCCAGCGCAGACATCTCCAGTGTCCCCACCCCCTGGTCGTGCCTCGTGACATAGCGAGACACTGTGGGCAGCTCCAGGGCAAGAGCCGGAGGTTTGAGTGTTCTGTGTGCGTTTGCACAAGTGGCAGAACCAAATTACGCCGTGTGTATTAAAAATTGGCGAGGAGGGGGGAATGCAGAGTGAGGGAGAGGAGCCAAGGCCTTGCTCGTTGTGGCAGGGCGTCAATGTCTAAGTTAGCAAATTGAAGGAAGGAGACCCCCCCACCCCCACCCTGTGCAGGATGTGTGTCCCAAGTGGGGTTTGTCGCTGGGAAGGACCAAGCGGGGAGACTGGTGCTTGTGGCTGCAGATCCTTCTTCCCTGTGGGGTTCTGTACCCCAGACACGTCCTTGAAAACACACCGTGCAGATGTAACGCACGTGCACACACGCATACACACACACACACACACACACACACACACACACACACACATACACACACACATCTCTTTAGGGAACTCATCAGCTCTCACCAGGAACCTCTCAGAGCCCCCGGACCAAGCAGCGGCCAAATGCTCCCGGGACGGCTGAGCGCGGCATTGCATAGGAAGCAAGAAGTGTTTGCAGGAGGTGTCGGGGCTGCGTGGTGGCCCGAGTGTCACACCCTCTAATGAACGTGCAGGAAGTGGGCCCGAGCAGGCCAGGGGCTTCGCACGGCAAAAGCTCGTTTCCTTTCCCAGACAGCCGCTGCGCTGAGCTCTTGATAAAACGCTGGGGAAAGGGTGGGCCCCAGCGGGACAGGGCTAATCCTTGGATTCCCAGATGATGCCTGCTCGTTATTATGTATTTTGTTTACTCAGCCCAGCTTTCTAGTCGCCCTTCAGAGGTGCAAATCCTTCCTCCCACTTTATCAGCCCCGCTCTGGAGATTAGAGCAGCACCACCACCACCTCCCTCCCCAGGGCTCGAGGGCTCTTCCCTGGACTCGGGGGGCGGGGGGGCTGGGTCCATTCTGATGGGCTCAGTACTTGCACCCTGGAAACTGTGATCCGGTCTGCGCCGTGAAGACTTCCCATCTAGAACAGGGTGACCCCAAAGAAAGATGAGGCGATGATCCAAGGGCAGAACTGGGGGGCCTCCCTTCGGCCCTGAAAACTCCCAAGGGCAGAGAGAGAGCTTAGACGTGGGCAGGTGAGAACAGGAGAACGTGCCCCCATCCTGGTGTGATCGCACACCTGGGCTTGTGCAGGTTGATGGCTCTGGAAGGGCACCCACAAGACAGCCGGGGGTGGGGGGCGGGCAGCGTAGGAGACACCTGTCACTGTCCGTCCATCTGCCAATGGTATGTTTTTCAGCCTCGAAGTTGTATGTGTTACTAGCTACGAGTAACCTAATCTGGACTAAGAACTCAAGTCTCTAATTTCCCCCTTCAGGCTTTTTTTTTTTTTTACTAAAAAGGAACTCACCCATCCATGCATTCTCGCTTCCCTTCCTCCCGTCCCCCGCACCTAGCATACACTGTTTGAGCACTAGTTGTTTGCACATCCCAACAAGAGAGTGTCCATCCCTTGCTGAGCTAGTCTGCTGGGTATCTGTGTCCACAGTGCCACCAGGGTGGGCCATCCCGCTGTTCCCACGAGGGGTCAGAGACATCCAGAGAACAGAGGGATGCCCTGGACAGGGAGAGACGGGGGTGAGCAGAGCAGCAGGGGAGGATTTTCATGGAGGAAGTGAAGTTTATGCCAGACTTGCCAGACGAGACTCTCTCGAAGGTAAAGAAGCGTGAAGAACGAGCCCATAGCTGGCCGTCCGGGGCTGTTCCATGAGAGGCCAGCGTGCGGTGGGCAGGTGGCTGCTGGCTGGGCGGGGTGTGGGCTTGGGAAGCCAGGCTGGGCCTCAGGAGAGCCTCTGGGGGTCAGGTTAGGGGTCACCCCGGCAGAGGGGCACGGCTCAGAACGAACGCCGGCCTCCCGCTCCTCTGTCAGGGCTCCCGAGAGTGAAAATATTCAGAACGACGCAGAATGAGTTTTTTGCAGGAAAGCCTGGTGGTGGAGAAGTAAAAGTTTATTTTATTTTTTAGATTTACTTATTTATTTGGGGGTAGGGGCAGACAGAGAAAGAGAGAGAATCTCCAGCAGGCCTCGCGCTGAGCGTGGAGCCCCATGCAGGGCTTGATCCCAGGACCCTGAGACCATGACTTGAGCCGAAATCAAGAGTTGGACGCTCAGCCAGCCGCGCCACCCGGGCGCCCCGAAGTAGCAGAAGTTTCGAGGGAAATATTGACCTATGTGATGTTAACTTTAGATGTTAAATATGAAACTTCGTTTGCATATCATGATTATGTTTGGAGCATTTAGAGAGAGAAAAAAACCTTTCCATTCATCTGTTCTTACTCTCAAATGCTCAGGGAGAGCCCAAAAAAACCTCAGGAAAAAATTCTTTTACTTTTTTTTTTTTCCCTGGGCCCTTTCTTTCTTCTCTGAGGCAATCAGGAAGCTGAGGAACCATCTGGAACAGGCCAGATCACCATCACCTTCGTGGCAGGACCGCTGTTTTACCCTCTTGGGCCTGCTTCTGCAGCTGCAGCCGGCCTCCCCCTGCTCCGGTCAGGTTCTCGACTGTGTGCCCAGTGGGGCCCAGGCAGGAGGCCCGGGGTCCGGACGTCTGTGGATAGACAGGTTGCTGGGTGGTTCTGGGCAGAAGTCACCACACCGGGGACTGTGCCACAGAACAAGCCGGGCTAGGGAGAAGGTGGGATGCTGGAACAGGGATCGTGGGAGAGCTGTGTGGGGCTCCGTGCCAGTGTGGGGTGGGAGCCCACCGTCAAAGCTCAGGCCGGCTGACACCATGTCCAACACAGCCGCGCTGTGCAGCGCGAGGGGACCGGGCCACTGCAGAATCCGAGGAATTCTGAACCAACAGGATGGAGTGAGCTGGAAGGCTGGGCTCTCTAAGGGCCACCTAGGTTGGGGGAGACTTTGGTTCAAGTGTCCCGGGTCCTAAAGCATACGCGTGCAACAGACCCAGTGTGAGCGCAGGGTACAGCTGACCCTTGAACAACATGGGGGTTGGGGCGCCAACCCCCGTGCAGTCGAAAATCTGCGTAGGATTTTCAACTCCCCCAAAACTTCACTACTTGACCAGAAGCCTTACCGATAACCTGACCAGTTGATTACCACGTCGTTTGTATGGTCTGTGTATTATATGCTGTATTCCTACAGTAAGGTAAGCTAGAGAAAGAAAATATCATTAAGAACATCATAAGGAAGGGGCGCCTGGGTGGCTCAGTCGGTTGAGCACCTGACTCGTGATTTCGGCTCAGGTCATGGTCTCTGGTTGGTGGGATCGAGCCCTGAGTGGGGCTCTGCGCTCAGCGGGGAGTCCGCTTCTCCCTCTCTGTCTGCCCCCTCCCTGCCTGCCCCCTCCCTGCCTGTGCTCTCTCTCTCTCTAAATAAATAAATAAATCTTAAAAAAAAATCGTAAGGAAGAGAAAATACACTTACAGTCCTAGACTGTATCAATTGAAAAAAAAAATCTGTGTATAATTGGACCCATGGTGTTCAAAGGTATTTGCATTCAGACAGATAACACTCCCAGCATCCCAACGTATCTCTGAAAGATAAAAGTCTTTACATACACCTGAAGCTAATAGAACACTGTATGTTAACTACACTGGAATAAAAAAAACAAAAACAAAAACTCATTTTACCTTTCCCTGGTTAAAAAAAAAAGTCTTTGCAAAACTTTACAATTCCTAACAGTACAGGTTGGTGAATGGTATGGGTTTCTTCTGCCTCACAAAGCCTGGGGGAGAAGGGGCGGATTTAGACAGCTTTAGAAGTAGTCTTCCCTCCCACAGGTCAGAAGAGGCAACTTCGTTGTTTTCCCTGCTCTTGGAGCCCACCCCGAGCCCACAGACCGCCAGACCAGACCGTCCACCCAGATCCGCAGTGTCGGCCAGCAGGCAGGCCTGCGTCCCAGCTCTGCACGACAAAGGCCGCTGCTCTCCCTCCTGCTGGGTAATGAGCCCCTGGTAAAAAGTGTCCCAATCCACATTCGTGTTTTTCTTTTGGCCACTAGCTAATTGCCCAATTATTTTATTTCCCCAGCAAAACTCCAGTCGGCCTGGAATCCACATTCAGGACTAAAAGCCCATGTCCAGGGAGTCCGGGGATTTGTCCTCTGTCTGTCTGCCTCTCCATGGTCCCTGCCCAGCCCTGGCCTGACCCTTCTGAGTCCCCAGCTCGTCTGGGGCTGGGAGGTGTGCTCTGCCTGATTCAGGGGTTGGGCAGGACTGTGCCCTGGAAAGAGCTCTGGGGTGTGGAAGGAATTCAGGCCTGGGAATCGAAGAACGAGCTTTTTGCTGGCAGCCATCAGAAACTGTGGAAGCTTGAGCAAGTGGTCACCTCTCCAAGCCTTAGTTTTCCTGCTTTAAAAATGGGGGTGGGGGGGCGCCTGGGTGGCACAGCGGTTAAGCGTCTGCCTTCGGCTCAGGGCGTGATCCTGGCGTTGTGGGATTGAGCCCTGCATCAGGCTCTTCTGCTATGAGCCTGCTTCTTCCTCTCCCACTCCCCTGCTTGTGTTCCCTCTCTCGCTGGCTGTCTCTGTCTCTGTCGAATAAATAAATAAAAAGTCTTAAAAAAATAAAAAATAAAAAATAAAAATGGGGGTAGGGGCAGATTGGCCTGGATAGGCCATGTCGGCTCTCAGCTCCCTGAGTCTACAAAGTAGCCGGGGACAGGAGCAGGGGGACCCTTGCTGGGCAAACCCTCTGGGGTCCCAAATGCTCCCAGGCTACTCCCGCCTGAGAGAGGTCCCCAGGATCGAGAAGAGTTCTGTTTCCCAACTGTGGACCACCTGCCCACGTGCCCACTGGCCCCGAGGGGCCCCCTGAGCACCGGGTTCCAGAAGCCCCATTCCTCAGTCAGAGATGCTGGGTGTTGACTAGTAGTTCCAGTCCCCACTGAGGACGAAACTCTAGAGTCGTCTGTGTGCTGGAAGGCCAACCCAGGAGCCCAGTGTCTGGCCTGGGGGAGGCAGAGAATCCGGGAGAGGACAGTCTTTTCTGTTTACAGTCTTCTTGGGAAAATGAAGTTTCAGTGTAACTGATCGGTGATCCCTGCTACAAAAGGGGCTCGGGCCACTGAGGAGTCCCAGGGGTCCTCAGCCCCGAGGTGTCTCCTGGGGGGAGGGGGGCGGCAAGAGAACCTCGTGTTCTCCTGCCCGGATGGCCAGGGAGCAGCAGCACTGGGCCTGACCTCTCCCAGTCCTGGGACAGCAGGTCCCTGTTGAAACCAACACAGGGGGCCACATGGCCTCATTGTGAACTTCCAGCCCCAGGGGGCTCCTGGGGCCTAGATGTTGGAGGCCTGGGGAGGGGTCCCCGACCTGCAAGGGGCAGCTCGGGTGTTACTTCCTTGGCACCATCCTGGCCCGTGATAAGCCACCGGGCTTCCTCTCCGCAAGTGGCAAGGGAGGTGGACCGTTGCATATTTATGGAACAGCAGCTCAGGACAGCTTCCAGGGACGAAGGGCCATGGGTCCTGGGTCGCCTGCGAATGTGACACTTCTGCACCTTTTGGCTTGACTTAAGGCCCAAATGTTTGCATCAAGTAAGTCCCTGCTAATCACTTGCAAAGAGAAGCCACAGCTCAGCTCCCGGTGGAGGCTGCGCTTGTCCCAGAGAGAGCAGGAGGCCAGTGGGGTGCAGGGGGTTTCAGACTATGGGAGACGTGAGCACTCTGATGGGACTCAGTCCCTCCCTCTGCGTTGCTCCTTCCCTTTGCTTCTGGAAGGTGCGTTTGGACACCTGCTTCCTCTGCTGTTGTGAATACATGCTCAGAGCTGAGCACAGTGCCTGGCGCGTGGTGAGCACTCAAGAAATTATTGTTCTTGTGTGCATTTTTAGAAAGACCATGGGTAAGAGGGATGGCAAGCCCTTATTGTGCACTTACTGTATACCAGGTTCTGGGATACACATCCTCCATGTGCCAATGCATTTGCTCTCCAGACTAGCTCTGTGAAGTAGACCCAGTTCTTACCACCCCTCCTTCAGATGAGGAAACTGAGTCACTAAGGCATTGAGGAACTTGCTAGAAGGTCAAACAGCCAGCAAGGCACGCAGGCCCCATATTTGCACCCAGCCTGGGAGGCTCCCATGCCCATGTGCTCTGTACCCGAGGCTTTGGACAGGACATGGGTCTGGGCAGCTATGGCCTCACTTTCCAGGTCCCTGCCCCTTGACCCAGGTCCCCCTGAGCTCTGGTGAGAGCCCACGGCCTGACTCAGGGCCTGGAGCGCTCCCAGAATGATGTGTGCAGCCTGAGGGGTTCTCTTGCTCTGAGGTCGGTGACTGCAAAGACACTTGCAAAGTTGCCCTTCCTGGGACAGCCAGAGAGCCGGGTCTGACGGCAGCAGCTTCCTCGGTCATGGACAGGACACGGTCTTCCGAGGGCCTGTGGAGGGGAGCAGGAGGGGGCCCTCAGGGACAGACAGTGGGCAAGGATGGGTCCAGGGGCTTCTGTGGGAGCTCGCTGAATGGGGCCTGGCCCAGAGCAGGCAGGAATACAGGGTCCTCTCCCTCCTTCCTTCCTGACGAACACACAGACACCCAGTCTGGCCTCCAGGGAAGATTTCAACAGTTGCCCAATAGGATTCTCTTTCTTACAGAATAGGCCCACCTTTTCATAGACCAGGACCGGTGCAGGGCCAGGGAAATTCAGCAGGCACTAAAATGATCACTGAGCTGCCCAGACAGCAGTGGCTGGAGGCCCCAGGCTGGTGTGGCATGCAGACAGGCCTTTGTGCCCGTTCTAGACGGCCCCCTCCTCGAGGCTCCTGGACCCGTCTGGCCGCTGAGCTCCCAGGAGGTCCGAGGGGTGTGGCCTCCCTCCCTCCACCCCAGGCCCGTCCCGGGGCTGGCTATAAAGCTGGCCCAGCCTGGCCCTCCGCACAGCCCGCGGGGACCCTCCTGGAGCCTCCTAGGGGGACACGTCTGTCTGCTCCGCCCCTCCTCCTCCGTCCCACGCGCGGCACCATGAGGCCGCTGTGGCTGTGCTGGGCACTCTGGGCGCTGCCCCTTCCCGGCCCCGGGGCCACCCTGAGTGGGGAGCAGATCCGGGGCCGTCTGCTGCGGCAGCTGCACCTCAGCGAGGTGCCCGTCCTGGATGAGGGCGACGTCGGGGAGCTGGTCACCCCTGCCCACGTGATGGCGCAGTACGTGGCCCTGCTGCAGCGCAGCCATGGTGTCCGCTCTCGAGGGAAGAGGTTCAGCCAGGAATTCCGAGGTGAGGCCTCCCTGCCGCCGTGCCCCTCATCCTTGCTGGGGCTGGGTGGGCGGAGATGGGATGAGCCTGAGGGGGGCCGTCTGGGGGCCCAGGGTCCACGGGGCCGGGCCGGGGGACCCCGGAGGGTGAGGACGGCTGCGTCTGGGGGCCCGATCTCTGCGCCGAGCGCCCCACCGCTCGGCCAGGAGGAGCTGTCCCTCTGTCAGGGCCGCAGCACGAGAGCAAGGACCTCTGGGCTTGGGTCTCAGCTCTGCTGTTTGCCGTCCAGCCCCGGACGGGTCACCCAACATCTCTGAGCCTGTTGGCTTCTCTGGAAATGAGGCTGAACCAGCTCTGACTCCCTCCCAGAGTCGGGGGCGGTTTGTGAGATGAGACAGAAGGGCCGATTCCATCATTTTAAAGGTCAGGCGGTAGGAGATGGGCCAGGTCTGAATCCTACTGCACCCTCTCACCTCTGTGGGGCTGGGGCTCCCCTCCTCAGAGCCCAGGGCCAGGCCGGGTGGGGTGCCTGGAGGCCTGGAGACTCCGCAGAGGTGACTGCGCTCCCATTTCTGCTGTGCCCCCTTTGCCCAAAGAAGGCTGTCCGGGGACCTGCTGGCTCAGCCGGTGGAGCACGTGACTCCTGATGTCAGGGTTGTGAGTTCGAGCCCCACATTGGGCATAGAGATTTCTTAAAAGTAAAATCTTAGGGGCGCTCAGGTGGCTCAGTTGGTTGAGTATGAACTCTCGATTTTGGCTGGGGTCATGATCTCAGTGTCATGACATTGAGCGCGGCCTGGGCTCCGCACTGGGGGGGGAGCCTGCTTGAGATGCTCTCTCTTCCTCTGCCCCTCCTCCCGCACCCCCACCTCAGGCACCCACGTGTGCTCTCACTCTCAAAATAAAATAAAATATTTAAAAAAACAAACAGAAAAGAAGGCTGCATGTCTGTGCACTGAGGCAAAGCCCCAGCCCGCACATTCTCCCTAGGGATTCCTGGGCATCTCCCTGCGATCTCCCTGGGGACTCCTGGGGAAATGCTGTTCCCTGGCTGGGGCCCTGCCCCCCTCGCAGCCGCCCTGGTGCTAGAGAAGCCTCCTGACCCTGCTCCTGTCCCCAGAGGTGGCGGGCAGGTGGCTGGCGTCCGAGGCCTCCACGCACCTGCTGGTGTTCAGCATGGAGCGGCGGCTGCCCCCCAACAGCGAGCTGGTGCGGGCCGTGCTGCGCCTCTTCCAGGAGCCGGTGCCCAGGGCCGCACTCCGCAGGCATGAGCGGCTGTCCCCGCACAGCGCCCGTGCCCGCGTCACCATCGAGTGGCTGCACGTCCGGGACGACAGCTCCAACCGCACCTCCCTGGTGGACTCCAGGTGGGGGACTGAGAGCAGGGATGGGGCGGAGGAAGGGTGTGGGAGGGGAGGGGGCAGGGGTCCCGGCTGGAAGGGAAGGAGACGGGAGGGCAGCAGCAGGAGCGGGGCCCGGGGGTCCCAGCTCGATTAATTGGTGATGGGGGAAGGGGGGGCCCAGCACGGGGGAGGGGAGTGGGGGAACCCGCAGCCCCCAGCCCCCAGCTCAGGCCCCTGTCTCCGTGCTGCCCTGTCACAGGCTGGTGTCCCTCCACGAGAGCGGCTGGAAGGCCTTCGACGTGACCGAGGCCGTGACCTTCTGGCAGCAGCTGAGCCGGCCTCGGGAGCCCCTGATCCTGCAGGTGACGGTGCAGAGGGAGCACCTGGGCCCCCCGGCCTCGGGCGCCCACAAGCTGGTGCGCTTCGCTTCCCAGGGGCCAGCGGGCCCCGGGCAGGGCGAGCCCCAGCTGGAGCTGCACACGCTGGACCTGGGGGCCTATGGGTAGGCACCTGGGCCCCACGGGGAGGGGGGGCACTCACAAGGCACAGAGGGAACGCAGCTCAGTCCAAGTGGGTCTTTTCAGGGTGCCTGGGAGTGAATGCCCGCAGATTTCTTCTTTGGTCTCGGGACTAATGGCACTTGTGATGTTTGGTTGTTGGTAGTGACCCGTCCTGATCATAAACAGCCAGGCTTTTGAACATAAGGAGCGCTGGATGATAAACCTCCCTCCCGGATATGCCCCCCCCACCGTCTGCCCTGGGCCCTCCCCGCTGACCTCTGCCTCTCCTTGCCCCTGCAGAGCTCAGGGCGATTGTGACCCCGAGGTGCCCGTGACGGAGGCCACCCGCTGCTGCCGCCAGGAAGTGTACATTGACCTGCGGGGGATGAAGTGGGCTGAGAACTGGGTCCTGGAGCCCCCCGGCTTCCTGGCCTACGAGTGTGTGGGCACCTGCCAGCAGCCCCCGCAGCCCCTGCCCTTCAAGTGGCCGTTTCTGGGGCCGCGGCAGTGCGTCGCCTCGGAGACGGCCTCGCTGCCCATGATCGTCAGCATCAAGGAGGGAGGCAGGCCCAGGCCGCAGGTGGTCAGCCTGCCCAACATGAGGGTGCAGAAGTGCAGCTGCTCCTGGGACGGGGCACCCGTGCCCAGGAAGCTGGAGCCTTAGGTGTGGGGTGCAGCCTCCGAGGCCTCAGACAGCACAGGTGCACAGAAGCAGGTCTTGACGTAGGTGTTAATTTCCTCCTTAGCAAGTGACCCCTGGCCCCACTCAGCGCCCCCGTTTCCCCTTTCCTGCACGTTCTTCCACTTCTTGTCCTTCTGGGCCTCACCCACCCGAAGCACTTACACGAGTAACTGATACTGCTTGGATTGCTGAGCTCTTGAAGGAAAGCCCAGGTAATCTTCGTTAAAGGATGCAGCTGGGCAGGGACAGCTGGGAGCTTCTCCGGCAAATTCTCAGCTGAGTGTGGGACAACGTGCCCTATGATGTGAACTGGGGAAACAGACTGATTTACTCTATTACACGATGAGAATTAAAACAAAAATTTTAAAATATCCCCCAGTTTCCCCTAGGTAGGGAGGAGGTCTAAAAAAAACACCTGTTCCCTAAAGCGTTGACCTGTTCTGAACTCTTGTGAACATCTCGGGTCCCCACTCCCCTGCGGTGTTGCTAGGGGGGAGGACGAAGGGCTTCCAGCTGGGGCAGTGGGCAGGGAGTCAGGACGCCTGGTTTCTGGATCGAACAGGGTCACAACTGTGACCTCAAGCCAATGGGGAAAACTTTGGGCCACCGTTTCCTCTTAAAAGGGAGGAGTTGGGCTCCAGCTCTGAGTCAGTACCCTGGGGGGTGAGAGAGCCCTAACCTCACCTGCTCCTCCCCCTCCCCCCGCAGACCCAGCATTTCTTGTGCGTAGTTAGGTTATTCTCCCCACTGTTTTAGATTTGCCACCAGAACCCACATGTATTTACTTTTTTAAAAAACGTAGCCAAAAGAGTTGAGTGTAGATAATCTGCTGAAATAAAGTGATGTTTCACTCTGTCTCTGCATTTAGTTCCTGGTACCCTTTACACGAGAGAGAAGGCAGCAATGATGGGGACGAGATCTCGTAATGATATGAAGAGAGGGGGCGACCGAGACCCCCAATCTTTGGGGGTGCCAAACACTGCAGTAACTAGGTTTAGATTAAGCTTTCATTTATAATGCTTATATCCTTCCCCAACTGTCACTCCAAAAACAGTATTGTGAACACTCACACATGGCACCTCTTTATTTTATTTTTTAAGATTTTTATTTATTTATTTGACAGAGAGACAGGGAGAGAGGGAACACAAGCAAGGAGAGTGTGAGAGGGAGAAGCAGGCTTCCCAGCAAGCAGGGAACCCAATGTGGGGCTCAATCCCAGGACCCTGGGATCATGACCTGAGCCGAAGGCAGACGCCTAACGGCTAAGCCACCCAGGCACCCCCATGTCACCTTTTCAGAAAGCACTTTCACTGTAGCTGTGGTTATGGGGACAGGACACGGGGTGACAACGGTGTGGCAAGCAAATGGTAAGCCAGGGCGCTGTGCCAGGCTATTTTGATACCTCACATCACCTAGTTCTTACAGTGAATTCCTCGAGGTAGGTATCATGATTCCCATTTTCCAGATGAAGAAATCGAGGCAGGGGCGAAATCTGTTGAATCTCTACGCCGAGGCATGGGTTGTAACACTCCTTCCCACTGCGTGCGCTCCCGTAAGCGTGCTCTGCTGATGACACGGGCGTTAGTGACCAGCTTATCCGGAAGCGGCCACACCTGGCAGTGCCCTTATGTAACCTTTCCAGGCAGCTGGGTTTCCTTACACCTGGCTGTTGAAGTTCTTGGGCTCTGTTTTTACCCACAAAGCTAATTAATGACAACGGATTAGTGGAGGGGAAAATGGAGGCAGTCTTGGACAGCCAGGATCTGAGGACATGGCAAGCGTATGGTTGGAGGCAAGGAAGAGGACTTGGCTTGGACAGAAAGGCCTAGATCACCTCCATAAGTTGTCTGAATGAAGTCCTTCCGTGCGGGATGCTGTGAGTACTAGGATAGACTATTGTTCTTTACAAGAAGGGTATCCATACCTTCTAAAGAGTTCTACCAGCTACTCAGTGACCTACCCTAAAAGATCTGGGGACTCCCAGCCAGTCCATTCAACCAGTGGCAAGGATGGGTCTGCTCCCATCATCCCCTGTGAGCTAAAAAATCCAGGAGATTGGCCTCATCTCAAAATGTAAGGATGTGGTCCTCAGCATAGGGAGACGGTGTGGTAGACAGAATGTTCTCCCAGTACATCCAGGCCTCCCAGTCCTTGGAGCCTGTGACTCTGTTATTTTATATTTCAAAGGGATTTTGCAGATGTAATTAAGGTTACAGACCTCAAAATAAGGAGATGATCTTGGATTAACCAAGTACACCTAATCTAATCACAGGATCCCTTCCAAGTAGAGAATTTTCTCTGGCTAGAGGCACAGAGATGAGGCTTTAGGGAAGGTCCATGAGAAGATGTGACTGCTGGCTGACCTGGCAGCTGGACCCCAGCTCCTGCAGGCTTTTCACCCCCTCCCCTGTCCTTGGAATGTGGGTTCTGGTCACCTTGCCCAGAAGCTGCCCCAGGAGGACCTTGAGACAGTGATGTGGTGCTGGCACCAGCAGGAGGGAGGGGGTACGTGACTGAACCCCAGTGAGGCCTATGAAGGGTTACAATGTGGTGGGCGGACACAGGGATCCACTGTCTTGCAGCCCCCAAGACAGGCCTCGTACGTCTGTTCCCTGTGCTCATTCAACCCATCTGGAGTGGCCTGTCTCTTTCCTCCGCCCCTCCCTGCCCACGGTGTCTGGGCGCCCACTTCAGATCACACCTGGGAGCCCCCAAGAGGATGTGAACCAAGAGAGGCAAAAAAGGCCAGAAAGACCTGAAGCATGAAAAGGACCAGACTTGTCATTGCTGGTTTGCAGATGAAGGGGACTGCGAGCCTGGGAATGTGAGTGGCTTCCAGAAGCTGAGAACGACTTCTGGCTGGCCGCTGGGAAGGAAAGGGGACCTCAGTCCTATAGCCACCTGGAGGCAAATTCTGCTCCCGAATGAGTCTAGGTGTTGATCTCCCCCACAGCATCCACAGGTTCCAGATCAGCAGCATCTTGATGTGGCCTGTGGGACCCAGAGCAGAGAAACCAGCAGGACCTACGGAGACCTCTGAGCTGCAAAGTGTGAGGTAACACATTTATTCAGTGATGCAAAACCTGCAGGGCCTTTGTAGGGGGGCAGCAAAGATGAAGACGTCAGCCAGGTGCATTACAAGCAAGGAGTGATTACAATGTTTTCACCTAAAGACGACGTAACAGCATTAAAGGTGATTTTGAATGATCTGAAAACTGCCCCAAATCCCTATGGTTTTTGCATGTCTCCTCTGCATACAACCTGACCTGTTTACATACAACACGAACACGTACTTGTTTTAAAAAATCAGGTTTAAGGGCCCTGGGGGGCTCAGTCGGTTGGGTGTCAGTCTTCGGCTCAGGTTGTGATCCCAGGGTCCCGGGATCGAGTCCCACATCAGGCTCCCAGCTCAGTGGGGAGTCTGCTTCTCCCTCTCCCTCTGCCTCTCTGCCTGCTTGTGCTCTCTCTCCCTCTCAAATGAATAAATAAAATCTTTTTAAAAAATCAGGTTTAAGACATGCCTGATTTAGAGGACAAAGAAGGGTAGAGTTATGTTCCTAAGAGTCACATTGATTCCTTCAGGTGGTGGGATTAAAAGCAATGTTCATTTTCCCATTTGATCAAATTAAAATTTTTTCTACAATCAACATGGTTACTGGTGTAATGTAAAAAAAAAAAGAAAAAGAAAAACGCATGCAAAATGTGCCTGCCTGGAGAGGTCCCCAAGTCAGGACGGGCTGGGGTCAAGGGGACCTGCCATAGGATTAGCTGGAAGCAGGTCAGGACCCTCCCTCATTCCCCGGGTCATGTGCATTGTGACAACAGTCGAGCCTGCTAATCAGACCAGGAAGGAGGCCCAGAGGCCCTGGGGAGTGAAGAACCGGGGGAGTGGAGGCAGAAATGATACATCTTGTCTGGGAAGGCAGGAGGGAGAGGAGCAGGACTGTGGTGGGGGGAGGGCAGTAACAGCTGATCTAACTGACCAGAGGAGGAGGAGCGGGGAGGAGGGAGGAGGGAGGAGGAGAGGGGTGAAGGTGGGCGGTCTTGGAAGCTTGATGAGCTTCCCCATTTTCCTTCGGGGCTTCTCTCTCTGCCTGTTCAGATGGAGTAAAATGGGTGGAGCGGGCGCCCAAGGACGCAGGTGCCGGACATGGAGAGTGTGTGTCCGAGGCAGGATGGCAGCACCAAGCTGGGGCCCTCCTGACAGGGGTGGGTCCTAGGTGGCTGGGGGGAGGAGGGGACTTTCCTTTCCACGTCTCGCCAAGGGAACCCTGGCAAAGTCATCAAGGTCATTACAAGAGAATGAAATGGAATTGCCTATAATTAAAACAGAATAAAACTTTGTACATATACACTTTAAACTTTGGAGATGAAAAAAAAAAAGATCTCAAAGTACCACAAAAAAAGAACCGGTTTCTGGCCGGTGACTCACCCGTCCAAGATCCGTCAGGAGGGCCACGTGCCTTGGCTGCGCCCTCTCTCATGTGGCCCGGCCCAGCTGGTGGTCAAGGCGGCACGGGGGCCACCACCTGGGCCCTGTGGTCCTCCTCACATCTCACCTCCACCCCCAGACACCGAAGCAGGAGATACCAAGGCGACCAGGTCAGGGATGGACGATGTGGGAAGGAGTGAGACACCACACTTCGCCCCGCCCCAATCTTGTGTTGCAGGCCAGAGCCAGACACCAGGGGAAGCAAGGGGGCCCGCAGCCTCCCAAATGGACTGTGGAGAGCCCAGCATCCCTCAGAGGAGCAGAGAGCACTCAGAAGCTCCCACCTTCCCCGCTGCCTGACGAAGATTCTTCCATAAGAAAGAAGGCCAAGTGGGAACAACTGAAGACCAGAGAAGAGAGGAAGGATATGGGCAGCGTTGGGCCCTAGTTCTGGTCCCCGAGCTCCTCCAGAGGCAGGTGCCCCTCCCAGATGGCATGCTCCCCAGTACCTTCCCAAGGGCTCTATCAAAAGTCCCCCTTTCTTCAGCTAGTTTGAACTGTCGAGTTGCTGGTGCCCCTTGGCCACCATGGGGAGCCTTTAAAGCCACTACCCATGGAACTAAGAACATAATCAGAGAGTTAGACAAAGATTTTCTCACAGTAGTATGAATAATTTTTTAGTTTTTTAAAATTATTTTATTTTTTAAAAGATTTTATTTATTTATTCATGAGAGACAGAGAGAGATAGGCAGAGGCAGAGGGAGAAGCAGGCTCCCTGCTGAGCAGAGGGCCCAATGTGGGACTGGATCCCAGGACCACGGGATCACGACCTGAGCCAAAGGCAGACACTTAACCGACTGAGCCACCCAGGCGCCCTGAGTAATTAAAAAAAATTTTTTTTTATTTATTTGAGAGAGAAGGAGAGAGAGCACGAGCTAGGGGGAGGGGCAGAGGGAGAGGGAGAAGCAGACTCCCCACTGAGCAGGCAGCCTGATGTGGGGCTCATCCCAGGACCCTGAGATCATAACCTGAGCCAACGGTAGACGCTTAACTGACTGAGCCCCCCAGATGCCCCTGAATAATTTCAAAAACTGATATGTTTGTGAGGACAGGGACCTTTGCTTTGTTCATGGCTGTACCCCCAGAATCTGGCTCAGGAAGCATCTGTGGAATGAATTAATAAACCTAATTTTGATCTTTGGGAGAATGGTTAGTGTGGTGCCGCTGTAGATGGAACATTAGTAGTCACACAAATCTTGTTTTAAACAACTTTTCAGTGACATTGGGAAGTGCTTATTATAGATCTCATGTAGAAGTTTCAAAACTATATCATTTATTTCCAAGGATGGAAAAGTATATATGCATAGACAATAATAATGTAAGGAAAGCCACCGAAAATGTTTCCAAGAAATTATCCCTAGGAAGTCTGATTATGAGACTATTTTGACCTTTACTTTTTTTTGGATTTCCCATATTTTCCTCAATATGGATGTGTTCTTTTCTAATCAGAAGAAGTTATTGAAATATTATTTTGCTTCATAGTGAACATTTGGTCTGCACCTTTAAGGGTGCAGGAACCAAAGAGGTGGGGGCTTGATCAGGGATGTGAGCAGGCAGGGGAGGGGGGGGAGGGGGAGGGGGGTGCTGCAGGGAGGGGGCGGGGCAGGGGTGCAGAACCACCCGCAGACAGGCCGTGGGGAGCCCACAGTCTCTCCCGCCCTGTGAGTCCTCCACGGATGCCCCCTGCTACCTCCGTAATTTCGTGACACCCGCTCCGGAGGCCCCTTCCTTACTTTTACTGCTGATGGAAACGCAAACCTACCTTCCGCGGAGCGTTTACAGCAAATGGGGGGTGGGGTTGGGGGTGAAGTCATAGACTTCCAGGTGTCTTGGCTGGGCCCTACCTGCACCTGGGGCGCAGCGGGCCAAGAGCACCTGGCTCCGGGGGTCCCAGACACACCAGGTTCAGCCACTCACCACTCACTAAATCAAAGGCAGAGAAAGGAGTGGGAGGGGAAAGAGGAAAGGAGTTTATTTCAGCGAGGTCAACACTGGGAAGACAGCCGACTAGCGTCTAAGACGGTCTCCGAAGTGCTGAAAATACCTCCAGGTTTGCATAAGGAAAATGCAAAGGACAAAAGCCAGTGGGAGTGCAGGTGGGCAGCAAAGGGCACGTCCATCGGTCTTGGGGTCAGTCATGGGTGGTCTTGCCGGGGCAAGCTCAGAGCCGTCCCTATTGCTTGAGAGGGCCATGTCAGTTCTCATCACCGGGTACTTTGCCCCAGGGTGTTGGCCTGAGTTAAGAGATAAGCTGGCCAGACAGGTTAGAATGGAGGTGGCAGACCACTCTCACACTTAACGAGTGGATCCTCCTAAACGCAGGGAAGAAGCCTATCCTCAATCTAGTTCGGACCAATTCTTGGGAACCGTGCAGCTTCGGGTGGACAACTCCAGCTGCTGCCGCGCCCACCACCCCGCAAGCCGGGAGGGAGAGAGTAGTAGGGGCTTCCAGCAGCCCTCGGCCTACCCGAGCCCCCGCCCTCATTCATCCCCGCAGTCCGCAAGCCGGGGAGGCCTACCGCCCACGAAGGCGGCTGACAGTCCGCTCCAGACGCTACAGTAGTCGACTTCGGCGGGGACCCCAGCCTCGGGACCCACCGGCGTCGGGGGCCAACCCTGGTCCCACCGCCAATCCCGCGCGCGGGGGCGGGCACACGGCCTGAGCTCCCGGCCGAGGATTGGTTCGCTCGAGCTCTCTGTCGCGGATTGGTCCGCCTGAGCTCCCGGCGGAGGCTGGGTCCGCCCGAGGATTGGTGCCCCGCTGCCGAGCTCTCGACCATGGATTGGTCCGCTCGAGCTTCCGGCCGCGGATTGGTCGTACTGGAGGGGCGGGGCGGGGCCCCGTGAGGCCCCGCGGCACGACCTGCCAGGCAGGCAGTGGGGAGGGGTCCCGGGAGCTGGCCCGGAAGCTCCCGGCAGCTGCCTGGGTCCGGCTTCCGGGGCGTGCGGCGCGCTTGGAGGTCTCTCCGCCCGGCCTCGTGTCTCCTGCGGCGGTTCCCTGGCGGTGTCGGGCGCATTCCCGCCGCCATGAGCGTGGGCTTCATCGGCGCCGGCCAGCTGGCTTGTGCCCTGGCGCGGGGTTTCACAGCCGCAGGTGGGCGCGCGCGGGCGGGCGGGCCGCAGCCTGGTCCGGGGACGCCCTCCGCCCCGCGAGCCCGAACGGCTGAGCGTCTGGCGGGCGGGACGAGGCTCGTGGAGCAGCGAGGGCTGCGAGCCCCCGCGGGGCCTTGTTGTGGGTCGGACCTGCCCTCCCGGGGAGAGCGCGGGAGCCGGGGGCGGGGCCGCGGTGCCCGGCTGAAGAGCCCCGTCTTCCGCAGGCATCCTGTCGGCTCACAAGATCATAGCCAGCTCCCCGGAAATGGACCTGCCCACGGTGTCCTCGCTCAGGGTAGGGGGGCGCAGGGGCGTGGGGAACAGGGTGGGGACCCGGAGGTGAGCGGAGCTGTGCTGGTCGCCGGCCCGCGCCGACCTCCTCCCAGGAGCGTCCCTGCCGTCCGAGCCAACCCCTGGGCGCTCCCATTTCACCTTCCCCTCTGCCTGTGCCACTTTCCAGCCAGGTGAACTTACCTGGCAGAGGGGTGCTCGGGTGCCCGAGGATGGCTGGGGATGGAGACAGCCACGCCCCGGTTGCCTTGGGGAAGCTTGTGCCTTCCTAGCACCTGGCTCACTTGGCGGCTAAGGGCAAGGGAAGACTTCGCACAGTCTCGGGGTAGGGGCAGACCCTGATGGGACAGGGCAAGGAATTCCAGGCTGCAGCTGGCGGAGTTCATCTGTGCTTGGGGGGGCCTGGGCGGAGGGAGGCTGCCTGGCACTGTGAAATGGGCAGTCTCCTCCTGCAGAAGTTGGGCGTGAACCTGACCCGGAGCAACAAGGAGACGGTGAGGCACAGTGACGTCCTGTTCCTGGCGGTGAAACCGCACATCATCCCCTTCATCCTGGACGAGATTGGGGCTGACGTCCAGGCCAGGCACATCGTGGTGTCCTGTGCTGCCGGTGTCACCATCAGCTCTGTGGAAAAGGTGCCCATCTCGGCCCTGGTGCCCCTGCGAGGGCACCTGTGTGTGTGTGGGGGGGCGGCGGGGGCGCTGGTGGAAGGCGTGCCCTGGCAACTCACTTGGGCCTCTTCCTTGTCCCAGAAGCTGATGGCCTTCCAACCGGCTCCCAAGGTGATTCGCTGCATGACCAACACACCCGTGGTGGTGCGGGAGGGCGCCACGGTGTACGCCACGGGCACCCACGCCCTGGTGGAAGATGGGCAGCTCCTGGAGCAGCTCATGAGCAGCGTGGGCTTCTGCACGGAGGTGGAAGAGGACCTGATTGACGCCGTCACGGGGCTCAGTGGCAGTGGGCCTGCCTATGTGAGACCCTCTGGGGACCCCAGGGCTGTGGGATGGGCTGGCAGGCAGACTGACTTGGGCTGTAGGTGTTGCCCACATGTGGGGCGAAGCTAGCGGTTGGAGGACGTCAGTATTTGGAGCTAGTTCCGGTCATCAGGAGCAGCAGACCACGGGGAGTAGCCCTGTGTGCCTGCTGCCCCGGGACTCAGTGAGCACTGTCTCCACAGGCGTTCATGGCGCTGGACGCGTTGGCTGATGGTGGGGTGAAGATGGGCCTGCCTCGGCGCCTGGCGGTCCGCCTGGGGGCCCAGGCCTTGCTGGTCAGTATACTCGCCCTGCGTGTTCTGGACTAGGCTGTGGGATGAGCGGGGTCCTGGAGCTAGGGGTGGCGCTTGGTTGGGAAGCTGGGATAGCGACTGGGGAAGGGCAGTGTGCACAAGCCTGTCCTACGGTACAGGAGCAGTTTTCTCCTCTCATCCTTCCTGTCTCCCGCAGGGGGCTGCCAAGATGCTGCTGGACTCAGAGCAGCACCCAGGCCAGCTCAAGGACAATGTCTGCTCCCCCGGGGGGGCCACCATCCATGCCCTGCACTTCCTAGAGAGCGGCGGCTTCCGCTCCCTGCTCATCAACGCCGTGGAGGCCTCCTGCATCCGCACACGGTGGGTCGCTCCCCCTCTGTGCCCAGGCCTTGTGCTCCCAGCGTCCCCGGGCTGGGTCCCATCCCGCAGAACCTGCCGTCTCTGGTCCCTCAGCAGTGCTCTGTCCATAAGCATGGTTCATTGGACTCTGTTTCACTGAGGGTTTACAGGTCTTTCTGCGTCGAACACTACCCCAGTTCTGACGGGGCAGGGAGCTTGGATTTATAGACGAGGAGTTTGAGGCCCAGAGGCGATTTTCCCGAGCTCTGGCAGCTGGTACATAGTGGGGACAAGTGTGTGACTTCAGACCGGCTGACTGTTCCATGCGTGCTCTCTCCTTGTGATCGCAGATGGCGCATGGAGCTACACACATGTGTGGTCACCTGCACGTAGTTCAGTAGCACTTCTGATGGGGACGCATTTGATTTGGGGTTCTAATTTTGGGTGGTGTCCAGTCCTCGGGGCTTGGGGGTTCCGTGCACGGGAAAGCTGTCTGGAGGTCTGGCATCTCCTTCAACCCTCTGGGGCTTTGTCTGCAGAGAGCTGCAGTCCATGGCTGACCAAGAGAAGGTCTCTCCCGCTGCCCTCAAGAAGACCCTCCTGGACCGAGTGAAGCTGGAATCCCCCACGGTGTCCACATTGACCCATTCCAGCCCAGGGAAGCTGCTCACAAGAAGCCCGGCCCCTGGGGGCAAGAAGGACTAAGGCGGCTCTGCTCTCCTTTCTAGAACCAGAGCCCTGAGGAGGACCGTGCAGGGCGAGGGCAGGTCCGGCAGTTTTCAGGTCCTTGTGATAAAACCTTAAATCTGTTCAGTCCCGGCCACACTAGTTTCCTGTCTTGTCCACGTTGGAAGATGCTCCAGGGGGTTTGATGGTGGCGGCCAGAGGCAGGCCTGTGTACCTGTTTGGGGAGAGAGAGGCCACGATTTGTACAAGGTCTGGAGACCTTCAGCTGGGATCCTCCATGGGGAGCCCGAGGCAGGGTCTGCTTGATGCCAAGTCAAGGCGGAGAGAGGTACAAAACGTGACAAGGGCTTTTCTCTCTGAATTATAAATGGAAAAGAAGCGAGCAACTTAGAATTGTTACAGTTAATCAGAAAAGCACGAAGTTAGACCATTCTTCTATTTAACTCTTGCTTTGTAGGTGTCCCGTTGGAAAAGTGTTAGCGCGGTTAAGTTTAGCTGCTTCAATAAAGTTTTATTTTTTATTATCCTGCCTTTTTTTTTTTTTTTTTTTTTTTTAAATAAGCTCTGTGCCCAGTGTGGGGCTTAAACTCACAACCCTGAGATCAAGAGTCATATGCTCTACTGACTGAGCCAGCCAGGCGCCCCTATTATTCTGCTTTTTAATGTTCATTCTAGGGAACTTGAGGACCTGCCCAGGCATTCCTGCTTCTGTGAGGAGCGCTGTCTGAAGGCAAGAAGTAGGGATGACAAGAAATTATAGGCTAGGCCCTCAGAGCTGTAAAGATGTTCTGCTCCAGCCTGGCCCCCAGGTCAGGGTCAGGAGATTGTTCTAGGATGGGCCAGCACGGCCGAGAAGAGCCAAGTGGCCTGAGCGGGGGGAGGGCAGCAGTGCAGACCAAAGGAGGAAGCCGCCTGCTTTGTAGTTGGCCATGCACCTGACAGGCTTTGGATCCGACAGACTGCCGTCTGAGGGAGGAATTACTTTTTCCCTCACTTGATTGAAGATGCTGAGCCCTGGAGGGGACAAGCAGCTTAGCTCACTGAGCTGCTGCTCATGGGGGGGGCACAGTTGGGTGTGCTGCACACGCAGCGGGACGGAGCCTGCAGGCCCCCCACGCGGGCCAGTGTGCCTCCCACTCGATCCCGGGAGCTCGCCGCCTGTGGCGTTGGCATTGGCATCATCTCTGGGTTCAAATCTGAGTTTCTGCCACTTTTTTCCCCACAATTTGCTGGTAGATTTCTTTTTTTAAATCTTAATTCCAGTTAGTTAACAGACAGTATTGTTTTAGGCGTATAATACAGTAATTCAACACTTCGGGATGTCCCCCTGTGCTTATCACAAGTGCACTACTTTCTGCCACTCTCAACTGCGGAACCTTGGAGAAGTTACTGAATCTGGTCTCCGGATTTCATCCCCTATAAATAGGGAGGTCCTGCTCCATCAGGAGGTTCTGGTAGGTTTGCAGTGAAGCCTTGTGGGATGGCTCAATGGAACATCTGGAACACAGTGGACCCCTAGAGCAAGCAGTGCTCATCCTTCACTTTCCAGCTGCGGGAGGGGAGCCTTCGGCAAGAACGGCAGCCTGGGCTCCAACTCCAAACCTGCGAGGCCCGTTCCTATGGGGCCACAGTGACAAGTTCAACCCTGTGCAAAGCTATCATTGTAAAGCCCCCGTTACGTAAGGAGGCTCTGCACGCCCTTCATAGGAAATCTCAGGATTTAAGCACTGGGTAGAGTAAGGCGAAGCTCAAGGTTAAATAAGCTGCCCCCAAAAGATTCGAACAGACATTTCACCAAAGAAGATACACGGCAAACGAGCTGTGAAGAGATGTTTAAATCCTCGCTGACTGGGGAAATGCCAGTCCAAGCCCAGGGAGATATCACGGCACAGCGACTAACGTGGCAGGTTTTGGTGGTGTCGGTGTTCCCCGGAAAGCTAATCTCGGATGTTGGCAAAGGTGTGCGGGAATGAGAGCCCGCCTGTGAAATGGTACGGCCACTCTGGCCGACAGTCTGGCAGCTCAGAAAGCTAGAGAGTCACCCTATAAGCCATCGGTGCCCCTCAGCTCCCCACCCGAAAGAAGCAGCACTTGTCCGCACAAACCCCTGGGCGTGAGTATTCAGGGCAGCATTATTCACAAGAGCCGAGAAGAGGAAACCACCCAGATGTCCACCGACTGGTGAGCGGACACCCACCAGGCGTCACGTCCACTCAATGAAAGAGCGTTCGGCGGTAAAAAGGGAGCGCGGGCCTCTACGCCGTGAAGGCCCTCAGAAACGTCACCGGCAGCGAGAAGCCAGTCGCAAAAGGCTGCAGATTCTACGATTCCATGGATCTGAAATGTCCAGAAAATGTGTGTCTGTACCAACAGATCGTGGCTGCCCAGGGCCGGGTGGGAATGGGAAGAAAACGGGGTTTCTGTTGGGAGCCACGAGGTGATTGAGGTGAGAGGCAATGGTTGCAGCACTGTGGACGTGCGTGGTCACTGAACTGCACATTTAAGTGGGTGAATTTTAAGGTACGTGAATCCCACTAATGCTTTAAGAAGGGGAAGGCAGTTTCCCAAGTTAGTACCAGGACTCTGACCCAGGCCTGACACTGAATCCTGTCCCCTTGGCACTGAGCCTGCTGGAGAGCTGTCCTAGGTGACGGGAGACTGTCCCCTCATTTTCTCTTCACCCCCTGCAAGGCCACCCCCTCCCAGGCCTAAATCCACCAACGTACATTTACTGAGGACTTGGTGCCTGGGGTCTGCCCGGCTCAGGTGAATCCTCACCTGCTAAGGACCTCTGCCCTTCGCTTCTGAGCTCTGACCCCGCGCAGTCGGGGCTGGGTTCGACTGAAGGGGTCTGGGGCCCCAGTCCTCCGGGGAGGCGTGGAGAGGGTCAGGCCTTGGAGAACAGTTCTGTTCCTCTCTCCCCAACACCTCGGGCTGCCCACTTTCTTACCGGGCTGAGTGGCACTGGGGCTGGGGCTGGAGCTGCAGGCAGTCAGAGCCGGGGGCTGGGGACTCCCTGCGATGTCAAAGCCCCCCCCCCCCCGAATGTCAGGCCCTGGTCAGGTTGAGATCTTGTGGCCTGAGCCGCCCAAGTGTCCCCTGCAAGCCTCTCTCCCTCTTCTTCTTCCTCTACCCTCCCCTCCAAAAAAGATTAAAAATGTTTGCGCTGCTCCCTGCTTCCCCCTGGCAGGCTGCGTGGGGACACATCCTTGTTCCCGCCTGTGCGACCGTTACTAGGCAGTGGTCTCTGGCTCTCAGAAAGACACTGGAGAGCCTGACTGTGCTTCCCTCACCGGTCCAGGGGGTATAGACAGGTCTCTCTGCTGTCTAATCACATCAGTTCAGAGCCTTGACCTGTTCTTCCCTTTTACCAACAAACCCGAATGTAGGCAGAAGGGATAGTGAGTCTGCGGAATCAGGAGCATTTAGAAAACAAAGTGCACCTCTTTTCAAGGTCTGAGCCAGTGTGGAGAGCACACTACCTTTATGAAAGACGGGAGTACGACGTTGGATAAAGAAACCCTAGAAGGATACGTAAGACACCATGAAAGAGGTACTTGGGGCGGGGACGACGGGAAGGCCTTTTCCCACTGACTTAGGAATCACACGAGAGTGTTATCACCAAATATATTTCGCAAACCTTTAGGGGGCCGCCAGGCTGCCCAGGCTGTTTGGGCCCCCAGCAGGACGCATCACCCCCTGTGGCCAGCCAAGGCTGGAGTGTGTCCTGCGAGACCCACTCTGGCCGTGGGAACGTCTTCCTAGGTCAAAGTGGGCAGACTGGTCCTCTGTCTCTTACCTCCACCTCCACCCCCTTCTGTGCTGCTAGCCTCCAGATGAGCTAATCTGTTTGTCTGCCTCCCCCAGCAGCCTGGGGTGCTGCGCGGGGTCGGGGGACAGGCTGGGCTGCAGGCCACGCCCCTGGTCCTGGAGCTTGATGCTTACTGAACACCGCGGTATAAATGCAGGCAGGCAGGCATGGCTGGATGAATGCATGACGACTCTTCTGCTTACAGGGCGGGCTGGGCTGTTTCTATCTCTCAGGAGGCCTCTGGTTTGCTGGGGTGAAAGCCCCGTGCACCTGCTAGCCTGTCTTTGGACCTGGTATTTCACTGTTGGTTAGGTTCCGATTTTCTTTGGTTCACCCAGCAAATGTTTCCTGAGCACTTCCAGAATGCTGTGTTGTGGTCGGCTGCCTGGGATGTGCGGAACGCTTAGTGAATTTCTATCGGGGTCACTCTGTCTCGCGGCTGCTTCAACAGAGGGGGTGCCTCCCCCACGGTATCGGAGCCTTTCCTGTAGCGTCGGGCTCCTTCAGGTAGGAGGGAGGCACGTCAGGAACATTTAGGTAAAAAGGGATTGGGATGGAAATCAACTTCAAAGCAGTTTTCAATTTTAGACTGCATAGTGTTGGGGCGCCTGGGGGGCTTAGTCGGTTAAGCATCCGACTCTTGGTTTCTGCTCAGGTTGTGATCTTAGGGTCATGAGATCGAGCCCCGGGTCAGGTTCCATGCTTAATGTGGAGTCTGCTTGAGATTCTCTCTCTCCCTCTGCCTTTCCCCAACTCGTGCTCTCTAAATCAACCAATCGATCTTTAAAAAAGGGGCGGGGGGAGATTGGGATGGAAATCAATTTCAAGGCTGTTTTCCATTTTAGGAGGGATTACATGGATAGATGTTTTCTCCCCTTTGAAAGTCACTGACCGAAAACGTACTCAATGGGCCAGAGAAGCAGTGAGAGAGGTTTGGTTGGACATTGGAGACGTTCCCACGAGTTGGGTTACTTCCATCGGGGGCGACCGGGAAAGCCTGAGAAGTCTGCCTCTGGCGCGACAGCCAATTAGTCATCTTCAGTGGGTGCGCGCGAGCCTCTCGGTTACTGGTCCCCCCTGAGTTCTAAGATATGTGAATTTTCAATTGGATTTTCACGAGTAGGATCTTGTGGGTGAAATCACGGCAAACGTTGTTCTCCTGCCGTCTTGGTACATTTCTGCTACACAAGGAGCAAAGGCCTGGGTTCCAGTCTTCACACGCCAGGTGACCTCAGGCAAGTCATTGGTCTGTTTCGATTTCAATTGACTATTACGTCCCTTAAAAAGGAAAAATAACAATAATTGGCCGTCCTTCTCTGGGGGTGGGGACCGCCGCGGGTAAAGCACAGCTTGGCGGCGTCTCAGCAGGTGACAGTTCTGCTGATGCGGTCCCTGCTGTTTCTGCAGCCCCCGGCGCCGCCAGGCTGCCTCTTTGCTGAGATTCCTTGTCAGCTTCTCCTGTGTGGCCTAAACCGTGCACACGGCCTGAAGCGACTAAGTGCCAGGCCCGGGATTACGTCTGCAAGATCCGTGACCTCATTTCGTCTTTAACAATTACGATGCGGTTAGCATCTCCCCATTTCACTGATGGGAACACTGCAGACGGAGAAGGTGGAGCACAGCCAGGGAGGAGGAAGGCCTGAATGTCTAAAACCTAGACTTCTTTTCTGAAGGTCTGAACTGTGTGCCTCCGGCGGGCGCTGCCCCCCTCGCCTCGAGGACGGAGGGGCCCTCCTGCGGGAGGAGCGGGAACAGGACTGGGCTGGCGGGGAGCTGGGGGATGGAGGCAAGGGGTAATGCTGCAGGGTTCCCCGGCAGGTGCCTGAGAAGGAGACCCGGAAAACCGAGTTGGGTCAGGACTGTCTTCCTTACAGCCTTCACTGGGGGGTGGGAACCTTGCTTTGAGCGTATCGAGCTACTGGGAAACGCACTCCGAGAAGTAGATGTTTTAATTTTTTACATTTTGTAGAAGGAAATATAACTATCATTCCTACTGGCCTTTTTTATTTTATTTTTTTTTGGATGGGAATACTTCAAATTCTTAGTTGATGACATTCCGAGTCATGAAAGTCTTGATAACCTATCCAGCCCATAAATATATTTATAAGTAAAGAACTATTAATAATGTGTTTGTATAACATTTTTTTTTAAAGATTTTATTTATTTATTTGACAGAGATAGAGACAGCCAGTGAGAGAGGGAACACAAGCAGGGGGAGTGGGAGAGGAAGAAGCAGGCTCATAACGGAGGAGCCTGATGTGGGAACGCTGGGATCACGCCCTGAGCTGAAGGCAGACGCTTAACCGCTGTGCCACCCAGGCGCCCCTGTATAACATTTTTAATAGAGTGTTTTATTTGAATTAGAATTTTTAAAAAATACAAGTTATTCAGGGCACCTGGTGGTTCAGTCTGTTGAGTGTCTGACTCTTGAATTCGGCTCAGATCATGATTTCAGGGTCGTGGGATCGAGCCCCGCATCCGGCTCCACACTCAGCCCTGAGTCTGCTTGAGATTCTCTCTCCCTCTCCCTCTGCCCCTCCAACCCATGCACTCTCTCCCTCTCTCTCTAAAGTGAATAAATAAATCTTTAAAATATACAAGTTATTCAGTTCCTTTAAACTAAAGAAAAACAGTTCACCCATTTCTTCCACCCCAAGCCCCTGCTTCTGGAAACCACCAAGCTAGTCTCTGTATCTATGATCTCGGTTGTTGTGTTTTTTTAAAGCTTCCACAGGTAACAGAAGTCGTACGGTATTTGTCTTTCTCTGTCTGACTTACTTCACTCAGGATAATGCCCTTGAAGTCCATCCAAGATGTCGAGATTTCGTTCTTTATGGCCGAATAATGTTCCATTATATTTGTACCACATCTTTATCCTTCGTCTGTCGGTGAGTGGGTTATTGTTTCCGTGTCTTGGCTACTGTAATAATGCTGCAGTGAACATGGGGGTGCGGATACCCTTCCGAGTTAGGGTTTTCATTTTCCTTAGATAAATACCCAGAGGGGATCGCTGCATACAAGGTAATTCTATTTCCCATTTTTCATGGAACCTCCATCCCGTTTTCCACAGCGGCTGCCCCAGTGTGCATTCCCACCAGCAGTGCGCGAGGGTTCCCCTTTCTCCGCACCCTCGCCAACACCTGTTGTGTGTTGTGTTGTTGATTTTAGCCATCCTGACAGCTGTGAGGCGACATCTCACTGTGGTTTGCATTTGCAGTTCCCCAATGATCACTGATGCTGAGCCTGTTTTCATGCACCTGTCGGCCATCTGCCTCTCTGTTCAGATCTTCTGTCCATTTTCTAGTCAAATTTTTGTTATTTTTATTGAGTTGTGTGTGTTTATGTATTTTGGATAGGACCCCCCCCCATCAGATATATGATTTGCAAATATCTTCCCCCACTCGGTAGGTTGCCTTCAGTCTGTGGATGGGGCCCTGGCCTGTGCAGAAGCTTTTTAATTTGATGTGGTCGCGCTTGGTGATTTTTGCTTCTGTTGCTTCTGCTTTTAGTATCAAATTAAAAAAATCATTGCTAAGACCAACGTCTAGAAGTTTACCACCTATATTTTTTCTTCTGGGCGTTTTATGGTTTCAGGTCTTACCTTCAAGTCTTTCATCCGTTTTCAGTGCGTTTCTGTGTGTGGTGTTAAAGGTGGGCCAGTTTCACTCTTTCGTGCGTACCGTCCAGTTTTCCTACCAGTTTATTGAAGAGACTCTTCTCCACTGTATATTCTTGGCTCCTTGGTCATGAATTAATTGGCCATACGTGTGGGGCTTTATCTGTGCGCTCTGTCTTCTGCTCCCGTGATCGCTGTGGCTGTTTCTACGCTAACGCCGTGCTGTGTCTGTTCCCGTAACTTCGTCATACAGTTTGATCCTCCGGCTTTGCTTTTCTTTCCCAAGATGGCGTTGGCTCTTCAGGGTCTTTGTGCTTCCGCACAAATTTTAGGATGGCTTTTCTATTTCTGTGACCAATGCCACTGGAATTCTGATAGGGATAGCACTGAATCTGTAGATTGGTTTGGGTAGTATGGCCCTACCTGCCCTTTGGATTAAGGGAAAGGAACAAGAAATGAGCATTCGTCGACTTCCTTTTCCAACACCATTGCTTGAATGTCCCCAGAAGGCTAGCTTTGCCCTACACAGATGTCTCGGTCTCTGCTGAGCCCAGCCCTCCTTCCCCATGCCCTCCTCTCTGTTGGGGATGCCTTCTCCCCTCCTTGGCTCCTCTGCCCCCAGCTCCTTCCCCCACGCCAGCCCTTCAGTGGTCCTTGGCGTCCTGGACCTGCACTATTATTTCTTTTCTCTTGAGTGCAATGCTTTGCTCTTCAGTAGAGCTTTTGAACTGGCGAGGTGCTGTCGTCCATCACATCCCATTGGAGTCTCATTAGGGTCCCAGGAGGCGGATGGGGAGGGCACCCCTATCTCACGTATGAAGAACCCGGGGCACTTATCTAAGGCAGCTTATCTAAGGGCCGGAATCCCAGTCTTCAGATTCCAAGTCTTCTTCCCTCCTGCCCCCTCTGCCCCGTTGTCTCACAGAGGAGCGCTCAGGGACAGCAGGTGGCCCCGCTAAATGCCCCTGACAAAGGGGCAGGCCCGGGAGGAAAGCGTGTTTCAGCCTCGGTGCCCCACTACCCAGCTGCACCACTAGAGGGCACCAGGCACCAACTGCTGAGACTCTGGGTCCCTGACGCGGAGACGGGACCCAGCAGGGACCCTGGATTAGGATCAGTGCCCAGCGCCAGGTGATTTCATGCATTCCCACGACAAAGCACCTTAGTGTCTGTTAGAGGGAAGCACTCGAATCTTCCTCCTCCAAGCAGCCTCTGCTCCTGCCCCTGAGTGTCGCTGTCCCCGCTGGGAAGGCAGGTGATCTGCGGCTTCCCACACCCCCTGGGTGCCTCTCTGGGTGGCCCTGTGTCCAGGCTTGTCCGTGGTCATCGAGGTCAGGAAGAGGCCTGGAGAGTCACATCCCTTACTAGCTCTGTGACCTTAGGAGGGTTGCTTGCCCTCCAGAAACTTCCCTGCTGGGTTTGGGGTCTGGCAGGAGGCAGCTGGAATAGCCAGAGGTTGCTCTTGTTTTCAGGGGGATTGTTAAGGGGTCTGAGGCTCAGGGAAGATAACTAGGAGGACAGGTCCCAGAGCCAGGGCCTGGTGGAGCCAGGGGCAGGCAGTGGTCTGGGGGTGGGAGGGGGGGGTGACCCGTCCATGGCAGTTCCCCAGGAGCCACCGGCTCTGGACCTGCTTCTCAAACCAAGTGATCGCCAGCCTGTTCGTTTGTTTTGTTTTCAAGTGATCTCTGTGGCCAACATGGGACTCGAACTCACACCCCTGAGATCAAGAGTCCCACGCTCCACCAGCTGAGTCAGCTGGATGTCCCAAATGCCTGCCTTTTTAAATGAAGGGACATGGAGACCACTGGCATTGTTGAGTTCTGTTTCCAGTCTGACAACCTCTACCCTCCAAGATGCTCCTCTGTCGGGAGCCCAGACCCGCCCCCACCTGGGTGCCCGTGGCGGGTCCTCATCTCCCACCCAAACCTCAGAACTAGAGGTTCTTGGGGCGCCTGGGTGGCACAGTGGTTAAGCGTCTGCCTTCGGCTCAGGGCGTGATCCCGTGTTATGGGATCGAGCCCCACATCAGGCTCCTCCGCTAGGAGCCTGCTTCTTCCTCTCCCACTCCCCCTGACTGTGTTCCCTCTCTCGCTGTCTGTCTCTATCTCTATCGAATAAATAAATAAAATCTTTAAAAAAAAAAAAAAGAACTAGAGGTTCTGACCCTCAGGTGGAAGGGGGGCCGCTGCCCGGCACTGCCCTGTGAGCCCCTGTTTGACCGAGTCGGGCTGACTGTGGCCCGCAGCCAACATGGGCCTCTGGGGAGACACAGCAGAAAGGAGGCACATCCCTGAGATTACCAGTCGGTATGTATTTATTTACGGCTTGTTTGGGGGCACAGGAAATACAGAGTATTCACTTACCGAGCCCCTTGATGTGACGGTGTCAGTGTCCTGAGATGTCCAGGGCCACCGTGGGGGACCGAGGCCCAGCTAAAGCCCAGCCCCAGGGCCCACGGCGGGCAGGGGACAGGCAGGGCAGAGACAGAAGCTGGCCTTGCTGCCTCTGAGCACTCCCTCGGCTGCGTGAGATGAAGTGGGGGAGCCGTAAGAGAAGCGTTGGGTTCCGTGGGACCCACGTCTGCACATACGGAGCACCACTGTATACCAGCACCAGAACCACAGATTTAACCAGACCCATCTCTTCCTCCCCTAAGGGAGTTCCTGATCTGGTGGGGAAGAGAGACAGGGAAGAGCCCATCCTACAGGGTGATCCTACAGGGTGATAAATGCTCTGACAGAGGCGGTAAAGGGCGCTGGGAGCAGACAGGAGGCGATGCTGGAGCGATGTCTTGAAAGATAAGGGGAGGGGTGCCTGGGCGGGTCAGGCTGTGAAGGTCATGATCTCAGGGTCCTGGGATTGAGTCCTGTGCTGGGGGGGGGGGCTCCCTGCTCAGTGGGGAGCCTGCTTTTCCCTCTGCTCCATCCCCTCCCCCTGCTTGCGCTCTCTCAGATAAACAAATAAAAGCTTTAATTAATAAATAATCTTATTTTTAAAAAAAGAAACTGTAAGCCTTGAGACTCGCAGCCGTCCGGGTAAGAGGTGGGAGACGCTGCTGAGGAGGGCTGCAAGTCTCAAGGCTTTAGGTCCCCTCCCCAAACCCACATCCCTTATGTCGTAACTGATCGTTTAAGATGGAATTTGTTTAATTAATGTGCAGATAAGCTGCTGCTCCCTGCCCCCCCCCAGCCCACACAGGCTGTACCCCGTGTACTCGGTAAAGCACTCTGGCTTGGTGGGGTGCTAGGGGCTCGGAGGGGGTGTTCAGGCTGGTGAAGTGGACACAGATCCGCGGAGGGGGCAGGCCAGGGGGAAAGCAGGTGTGGCGGCCTGGCCGAGGCTTCCAGCTTGGTGACTCCCTTCACTGCGGGGCCAGATGCTGCAGGAAGTTGGCCCGTGAGAAGCACTAGAACAGCAGGTGCGCCCTTCGCGGAGCACCGAGAACAGGTCAAGTCCAGGGCCGGACCCTGCACGTAACATGCCCACATCCCCCAGGCAACCCTGTCAAGTGGTGCCTCGGTTCCCTGCTTTTAGGAGAACGAGGCTTGCGTTGTACCCGGCGCGGTGGCGAGCCACTGCAGAGCTACAGCCCGTGTGCGCCCCACTCTGCCGAGGGGAGCCCTGCCCTAAGGAGCAGGTGGGGCCAGAGCTGGAGCTGGGGCTGGGTGCGGAGGTGCGGTCTCGCACTGTGGCTTAGAGCCGGGCGGAGTTAGGGCGTCGTGCCCATCCGTGCTGGGAGGTCAGAGTAGTCGTTTCCTTGGGCTATTCACGAAAGTACCTCGGACGCTGTGGTTTCCACGAAAATCCAGCGTCTCGCAGATCTGGAGGCTGGAAGCCCGAGATGCAGGGATGGGCCAGGCCGGGGTCTCCCGAGGCCTCACTCCCCGGCCTGCAGATGGCCGCCCTCCTGCGGTGCTCACACGGTTCTCTGTCTGTGTTCTAACCTCCTGTCCTTGTGAGGACGCCAGCTGTATTCCATCAGGGCCACCGACGCCACCTCGTTTTACCTTCCTTACCTCTTCACGGGCTGTATCTCCAAGGCCAGTCCCGTTCCGGGGCGCTGAGGGTTAGAGCTGCAGCGTGGGAATCTGGGGGGACACAATTCAGCCCTTCACAAGCCGAGTCTGGGGAACGTGGAGATTTCAGGGCTCAGGGTAGAGGACCAGAGAGCGACAGGAGGGGCCGTCCTGGCCGTGGCGTGGGGAGCTCGGAGGATGAGGGTGGACCAGAAGCCCCCAGGCTGGCAAGTGACACAGGCCCCTGGTGATCTGGGTGCATGGGGCCGAACTCCTGAACCCAGAACTTGGAGGAATGGACAGCGGCTTGGGAGGGGAAGGATGTGGCTGGAGTGGCCATCTCCATCTGTGAAATCACCCGTCAGACCCGCTGCCCACGAAGGTCAGCGCGGCTGTGGAGGGCGCCTCTGGTCACTGCTGGCCGGGGCTGTGTTGTCTCAGCTCCGTTCCATGTCTTCCCCAGGCTGTACTTGTCTGGAGTCTACCGAGAGCTGCTCCCCTCTGGACACCAGGGGAGCCTGGTGTGTGAGATGGGAACAGGCTAGGCCCTGTTATTTTGGGGGCCTTAAGGGTACCCGGCATGAGGACCCGGCCTTCCCACTAACACCCAGACAAAAACATTTCCTGGGACCCCCGTGAGCCTGCTCGTGTCCCTCAGTCCTCAGTGCTGACCTTGGTCGGCTTGTAGGCAGAGAAGGGATTGCACCCTCACGCGCGCACACACACACACACACACACGCACACACACAGGCACACCCACACCCACACCCACAGCCCAGAGCATGCTTCTGTTTCACTCAGTTGCTGCTAACACCGAGCCAACACATCTTCTGGAAATCTCCAACTGTAAAAATGGACTCCTCCAAATGAAACAGGGACACATCTTCGATGATCCTAACCAGAGGAGACAGCCGTCGTCTAGAACCAGAGTCTCTGGAAGGACATGAAGACCGTGCAGGTCAAATCCCTCATTGTCCAGAGAGGGTCCTGGGCTGCCCAGGATCACACAGCGCACTGGTCCTGGCTGTGCCCTGCGCAGGACCCCTTAGCTGGTGCTCAGGCCGACTCCGGGCCGACCGTTGTCCGCAGGTGCTGAGGAGGCTCCCCCCCGGGGCTGGGCAGCCTGGTGCTTCGATCTGAGGTGGGGCCTCCGACCTCCCCCTCAGCCTCCAGCCCCTTTCAGGGTCCCCGGGCAGGACGCTGAAGCCGCCTGTGGGAAATGAGAGGCTGGTGCCACAGAGCCCTGGGGACCCGTCCCTCCCTCTCTTTACGTCTTACTCCATTCTTAATTGCAGAGCCGAGCAGCAGAGCCTCCCAGGCTGAGCCAGAAATAGTCAGCTTTTTAATTGGATTTTTGTTCTCCCAGAGGAAAGCCCCGTGTGCCCACGGCACTGAGCCTGCAAGGGGAGCATGCAGGGGGAGCATGCAGGGGGAGAATGCAGGGGACGCAGGGTGCACTGGGGCCCGGAGTTGGCGATGTGGGGGGGTCCTGTGACCGAGAGGTTTGACTCCAACCTGACCCCTCAGCAAGT